>NW_024429182.1:86618628-87906128 GCF_017639785.1 Mesocricetus auratus | reverse complement strand
CCACAATACCTATAAGACATTTAGTATACTGTGATGGACTCCTTCGCACATTTCCATTTGGAATGAGGTTTAGCTTAGGTGCCATGGAGTTCAAGAGACTTACACATACAGCTTGGAGCGTTTAACCAAACGGCTACATTTCTAGTATGTCTCTGACACCCTTTCGACAGTCACCTTTCTTATTGCTGTGACAAAATGCCTTGCAAAAGCAACTTAAGGAAGGAAGATGTCTTAGTCACCCTTCTGTTGCTGTGAGGAGACACGGTGACAACGGCAACTCTTACAAAAGAGAGCATTTAATTGGGACTTGCCTGCAGATTTTTTAGTCTGTTATCAGCGTGGTGGGGAGCATGGTGGCAAGGCATGGCGCCAGGTCAGTAGCTGAGAGCTGTGACCTGATCCTCAGGAGAGAGAGAGAGAGACTGGGCCAGGCATGAACTTCCTAAACCTCAAAGCCTGTGCCCAGTGACACACTTCCTCCAACAAGGCCACACCTACTAACGCTCTAATCCTATCAGAGAGTTCCTTTCCCTGATGACTAATCATTCAACTCTATGAGCCTATGGGGGCATTCTTAATCACACTACCACAGAAGAGTTTTTTGGTTCACGGTTTGAGGATACATAGCCTATCATGGTGGGGAAGGCGTGGCTGTGAGGGTGTGGGGCAGCTGGTCACAGTGTCTGCGGGCGTGGAGCAGAGAGATGAACGCCACTTCTCAGCTGACCTTCCTATTCGTGGGATGGTGCCGCATGCTGGGTGGGTCTGCCACCCTCAGTTAAACTTTTCTGGAATCAGCCTCACAGAAGTGTGTCTCCTAGGTGATCCTAACTCTGACATCACGCCCACTAAGGCTCCTTCATTGTGTTCACTGCCAACCCTCTTCTACCTTCAGAGATACTATTTGTAGTTTGGTTATCATAGATTGGTTTGTGCGGTGGTTTGAAAGAATATAGCTCCCAACTGGACTAGCACTATTAGGAGGTGTGACGTTGTTAGAGGAAGTGTCACTGTAGGGGTGGGCTTTGGGGTCACCCAAAGCTGTGCCCAGTGACACAGACCGTTTCCTGTTGCCTATAAGTCAAGATGTAGAACTCTCAGCTATTCTCCTGCACCATGTCTGCCTGCATGCCACCATGTCCCACTATGACGATAAAGGACTAAATCTCTGAAAATGTAAGTCACCCTAATTAAACGTTTTTCCTGTGGTCATAGTGTCTCTTCACAGCAATAGAAACCCTAAGACAGTTTTGTTCTTTTTAAAGCTTTAATTACTTTTTATTTATTGTGAGTGTATATGCATGTGGGTAGGTATGTGCAATGTCACAGCATGCACATGGAGGTCAGTGTACAAACTAATAGAGTTGGTTCTCTCCTTCCACCTTGTGGGTCCTGAGACTTTAACTCAGGCTGTTAGTCTTGGTGGTAAGCACCTTTATCTACTGAGCCAGCTTGCCAGCCCCAAGTTTACAAAGTTCTTGATCTTCCTGTAACTAGGCACTCTTTTCTTTAGGAAACATTTTGTATGCCTCATCTCACTTACCCCTTTTGATAGTCATATTCAAACACTGAGTGTATGTCTTGCCTAGTGTGCTTTGTTTGGCCTGAGCAATGTTGTAACACATTGAGTCTCACTACATTAGAAGTTGAATGTCATCCCTGAGGCTCCTTGTCTATTTCACACCATGATGAGGTGTTGCTTCTATTTCGTCTCACCCCATAGGCGCTGTGTTTGAATTTTCTAATAGAGGAATTATTACCCCAGATCTCCAGAAAGCAAGTATGCCAGGGATTATTAAATAACTGGTATAAAACCCTCACATGATATGCAATCATTGGCAGCAGTAGGATTTGAAATCAGGTGTTTCTTCCAGCATGTCTGAATTAGGATCATCTGTGGCTGATGGATGGCACAGGGATGACCACTCCTTTGATCTCGGCCGGTATCTGATGCTCATGAAAATGACCCCCCAAAGCCACACCTCATCCATAAATGCCAGTCTATTTCTTGTTGCCACATGCCCAGTCACTTTGCCCACCCCCACCATGCTCAGTCTTCAAGGTTCAGCAGTGTTCTTCCTCCTTGTCTGCCCATCCCACTTTAACCCCAGCTAAATGCTTCTTTCCTTCCTTAGGACTTCACTCTGTTTTAGAAAATCATGCAGTAGTCACCAAATGATGTATCTGATTGCCCTAGAGTGACTCTCATGAGCACAGCCCAAGGAGCAATCCCATAAAAGGTTAAAAGAGGAACTCAATTTCATTTATTGAACCTCAGCTAAATGCATCACTAACTTTTTATTGATTCTTAAGAAACAGAGATGAGAGGAATCTGTGCTATCTCAACTGGGTGCCAAATGAACACACAGTCATAAGTTTATTACTTGTAGACACCCCACCAGCTTTCCAGATGCCCCATTGGGTTTCAGTTCCATCACAGTAATGGTGGCTCAGCAGTCATGGCCTTGCCAATGTAGCCTGGGTGCGGCCAAGGCTGCAGTGCTGGGCTAGGATGTTAAATGTCAGGTTTGGGGTGTGACCGGCTACAATGCGGTGGAGAGGCTGGAGGTTCAGTCAGCGCTTGGTACTGTTATTAGAATTCAGGGTTCTTAATCCTGTGCCTACCACTATTTGGCTCTAATCTTTGTAGTATCTTGGGCAAGTTCTTAACTTCTCTGGACTTGAAGATACATATTCTAGGAAGCCTTAAAAATGTTTAGTCCTAATATACTATTACCCTCAATTAGATTTTCTTTCTTTTTATATATTGCTTTGGAATTAGGCTCAGAAGTTTGAGATGCAAAAAACTGTATTTTCTTCCAACACTAGTTTTGTAGTAAAAGCACTAGATGTTATCTTTTATTGGTGATTTACTTTGTGACAATCCTGGGCAACATAGGCTTTTGTATGAGTTATCTCACATATTCTCATTACAGCATGGTCACCCCCACTTGAGCAATGAGAGGAAGAGACTAGTTTGAAGCCACATGGTTGGAGAGCTATTGAAATTCACCTGAGCAAGTGCTTGGTAAAATACTGGGTGGTCTGTCTGTTTTCTGTTTCTGCTTTGAGTTTTACTTCCCTATCCACATCAAAAAATACATTCCTTTTGATTAATTAATTAATTTTATATAGGTGTTTTTCTGTATGTACACTAGGAGAGGGCATCAGATCCAATGGGACTACCATTATAGATGGTTGTGAGTCGTCATGTGGTTGCTGGCAACTGAACTCAGGACCTCTGGAAAGTCTACCTAGTGTTCTTAACAACTGAGCCATCTCTCCAGCTCCTGTTTCCATCTCTTGAGTCCTGGGATCACAACTATATAATACCTTATCTGGTTCAATGCTGTGTTGCGGTGAAACCCAGAGCCCTGAGCATGTTAGGCAAACACCCTACTAACTCATTTACATTCCCAGCCCTCTGGACATCTTCTCTAATTTATTCTTTTTTTTTTTTTTTTTTTTGGTTTTTCGAGACAGGGTTTCTCTGTAGCTTTGGAGGCTGTCCTGGAACTCACTTTGTAGACCAGGCTGGCCCCGAACTCACAGAGATCCGCCTGCCTCTGCCTCCTGAGTGCTGGGATTAAAGGCGTGCACCACCAACGCCCGGCTCTAATTTATTCTTTGATTGAACTTTGGTGACTTCATCTCTGCTTTTTAGCTGATAGTCATTAACTCCATCTCTAACTCAAACTCCTCATTCCAGAGATATGCACAGAACTGACTATTGCCCCACATTTTCATTGGATAACATTAGGAATTATGTAATGTCCCCCCCATGCCCCCATTCAACCTCAGAACCTCAGACTGTGACTTTATTCAGAAAAATGTGTTTGCAGAGGCAATCACATTAAAATGAGGTCACCAAAGTGGCCCTAATCCAGCATGTCTGCTGTTCTTATGAAAGAGTGGACTTTGGGTCCGGAGATTCATAGGAGATCCCATTGATGAACACAGAGACCCGGGGAAAGCAGTAGCTTCCAAAGAATGCCTGAGACTTCCAGCAAACTACCCTGAGCAAGGGAAGGGGCCCCAAAATGTCTCCCTCTCCCCTTGACAAAGAGCCAGCTCTGCTCATAGCTTGCTCCTGACTTCTGAGTTCCAGAAATGACACAGCAGACTTCTGTTGTTTAAACTGTTGAGCAAATCCAGGCATGGTGGCACATTCCTATAACCCTAGCCTTCAGAGGCTTGAGATAGGATTAAGGCCAGCTTGGGCTACACACATAAACCCCTCTCAAAGCAGATAAGCGGCAACAGTAAACAAAAATCAGCTCATTTTTTTTTGTTTTTGTTTTTGGTTGCAATAGTCCCAGTGGAATAATACAGTGTAAACAAATATGCCCGATGGTATTACAGAAAAGTGAAGTGTTATCATTAGCTGGTTGTTTGTGAAGCTGTGGTTAATCTTTTTCACCTACCACATCTCCTCTCAACTACCATGCCTCTTGCTGACTCAAAACCAGCCCCTGGCAAGAAATTAGGAAAATATTTGTCTCTGGTGTCAGGAGACCTCAGAAGAGATGGGGATATCTAAATGTTGATAGACAAAATGGGTTCAGAATTTATAAAACTAACCCCCACAATGGCAGAAAGTAAAACCATCTCCTGAAGTCTAAATTCCCAAAACCATCACCACTAGCCAGTCCCTATGAGGTTCTAAAAAGCTGACATTTGTGAATTTTCTTTGAAATGTAAGATTTTCTGTGTAAATCCTTGAGGATGTATACATGTATGAATTACTATTTACAGCACTGGGGGGTCAAATTCAGGACTAAGGCCTTATTCTCCCTCTGAGATACATTCAGGTGTGTTTAGCTGGACAGGCTTCCTTATGAAGAGAGGACATTTTACTGAAATGAAATACAAATAACTGGCAGCAAAGTGTTTTTGCTTTCATTTTCCAAGTAATCCTTGAAAAAGCCTTCTGTGAAGTTGAGTGTATTTGCATGCATCTGCCAAGGAGGGCCTACCTCATGAGTTTGTGAGTGCAGTTTTACATTTTCTCTGTTTCTTATGAAGTGTGTGTGTGTGTGTGTGTGTGTGTGTGCATGTGTGTATGTGAGTTTGAAAGGGGAGGGAAAGAGGGAAGCCATGGAGCCACAGCATGTTGAGTTCCTTACTACACATTAGTAAGTGATTGCTGACTGAAGATAGGCTTGTGCATTGAGCATGGGGTGTGGGGAATCCAGGGACAGCCTAACTGGATTGTCAGATTGTGTTTGGCTGTGGATAGGGTTAAAACTTTGATGTGGGGAGCCAGACCTTCCTGGAGTCCAGTCCTCTTCCACTGTCCTGAGCACTCCAGGCAGGTGTCCTTGTGCACACAGGATGTTCATACCTTTCCTGCCTTTGGACTTTAAGCCTATCTTGCCCTTAGACTTGGGCTGGAACTCAGAGGTGGTAGGCAGTCAAGAGTCTACCTTGCCTTTCTTTCCCTTTTCTCATTTTTTCCTGTGTGTGTGTGTGTCTGTGTGTGTTTGTGTGTGTGTTGAAAGGGCAGTCCATGCGCACATGGATGTGCATGAACATAGAGGCCTGTAGTTTGATGTCAGTAATTGTCTTCTAGCTTCTTCCTCCCCTATTCTTTGAGGAAAGATGACTCAGTTAAATCCAGAGCTCACAGATATTGCTAGTCTTGCTAACCAACTTATTCTGGAAATCCCTTGTCTCCATCTTCCAAGGCTGGAATTACAGACCAGTTGACATACCCACTAGGAATTTATGTGGGTTCTGGAGAGCCAAACCCTGGTTGTCACACTTACTTGGCAACCACTTAACCATTGAGCTGTCTTCCTAGCCCAGACATGCATCTTTATTCTTTAGAAAAACTATAGTTTCCAGGATAAACTAATTTTGGGATGGGGTAGGGAGCCAGTACCCCCATAGGGAACATCTAGCTTGATTATCTTTGGTCTGCTTGCAAGCCCATCTCCAAACTTGCTGAGAGCTCTCACAGGGGCATGGGAGAGAGAGAGCTCTTTTACTCATTACATGGTGGGCAGTTAGAGAGCCTCATGGCGGTGGGAGGGCTGCCAGCTAGCTCAGCGGTTACCAAACTGAGCTCATCAGCATCACTGTGAGCAGGAACCTTGTCAAAGCAGCCAGGTTTTGCCTCCAAGTGTCAAAGAGAAAAGGAAAGAGGAGGAAGGGGGAGGGGCACACATTCAGAGGATACAGTTGGAACCAGGTTGTTCTTAATTAAGACTGCACCAGGCAGTGCATTTCCATAATTCCATGTTAAGGGGCCCTGATAGATGAGTCATGATAGGAACTGTGATTCCTTGAGTCAGCACTGCTTAGTGTCCGAAGCTCCTCAAATCAAAAAACCTATTCATAGCAACTGTCAAGGCTTTCTGGGCACCCGAGATGTGCCTGGCTCTACCAGATGCTGTGCCACGTCTAGACAGAGACACAGTAATGGATTGGGCTTTAGTTAATGTTGCAACAGAAAGGTAGGTGTTTGTAATTGGTGTAACAAAGAGTCATCATGCAAGGTTCACATTCCAAGTTCCTAACTTCGGTCCTACACCTATCTTCCCCAAGGCTGCTCCCCTATGCAACGTATACTAGTTGAAGGTCAGGTCTAGTCTGTAACAGAAGTTTCTGATTCAAGGATCAGGATCCTGTGTAGACTCTCCAGGCACAGAGAAGATCAAGGTGGTGTCTCTCTGATGTCTCCAGCAGTTCTGAAGAGGTGAAGAGCGATGCATTGCTGTTGATCTGTTTCTATACTGTTGAACAGGCCTTGTGGGGTTCTCTACTTATGCCATCGTGTGTCTAGTTATCTGGAGTGAGTGATGTCACTGGGTTCTGGTTATTAGCTGCAGCCTGGGATGTAGTGGGGTTCCTGACTAAACTACTTTTATATATCTGGAAGGCATTTTTCTTATGCTCATCACAGTCATTATTACCAGGGCCAGTGCCTCAGGGACACCCTCATCTGTGGGAAGAACTTGAGTACAGGAGCACCAGAGTGTGGGCTGTTCCAGGGTGGCTTTGAAGCCTCCTGTCCTGATGACTAGGGGACTAGGTTTGGAGACAGGAGGACAGTGTTTCATCTACCAAATCTCTGTTAGACCTACCTGGTCAAGAGGTTTAGTTTTCAAAGATGAATACAAGATAACAGGTGTCCTCATGATGTCCTAAGCGGGGGCTGGGAAGATGGCTTGGTTGGTAAAGTGCTTGAGGAAGTCTCATTAATATGGCTGCCTAAATAAGACTCAGACATAATAGCACCAACGGACGTGCTAATACAGAAGGCAGAAAGCTTCTTGGGGCCTCAACTTTGGATCAAAAACCACAGGATACTGGGAATGCTAAAACAGGGAGAAATGGTCTTCCCCAGGGAAGAGCTCCCTAAACGGTTATCCAAAACCAGATGGTCAGCCCTTGATGCTGCAATGATAAATGGCACACTTACTGAAAGTAAAAATAAGTATTTATTGTAGAAATCACTCACAAGAGACCAAACAAGTAACCCAGAGGAGCAGAGTAGTTTTCTGCCACCGAACTGGAAGCCGAAAGCCGGGAAAAGAGACCAAGACTTCCGTTGTTCAATCTTTTATGCCTTCCCCCGTAATGCCCCTAGCCATGCCCAAAAGTGGGACTGGCTAGTGACATAGTTCACCACCTATGTCCGTATCCGTCTTTATGTCCATCCGTATACGTCTTTAGTCATGCCTAAAGTGGGTGTGGTTAGCGGTGTGGTAAACCGCTCTTTTATTACCTCATCTGTATGCGCCTCTAGTAAGTCACATGGTTAATGGTGGCATTGTTTTCCTCCTACAAGCCCTGAGATAATATACATTCAAATAACATTATACAGACAGAACAAGTTGTATTTATATATTTAGAAGTGTGTGTGTGTGTTTAACAATTGATAAAAAGAGGCCATGCAGTTGAGAGAGAGTGAGTGAGGGGGAAACATGAAAGGGGTTTGGAAAGGGAAGGGGATATGGTATAAATATTAAAGAAAGAAAACCCAGGCATGCTGCCACATGCTTGAAATGCCCATGCTAAAGAAGCAGAGACACAGAACACATCCCAGGGTTACATGGGGATCCCTGGAGGATGCATGTAAAGGTTTCCATGGAAGACATCCCCAGGGATGTATGAGGATCCCTGGAGGATGCGTGTAAAGGTTTCCATGGAAGGCACATCCCCAGGGATGTATGGGGATCCCTGGAGGTTGTGTGTAAAGACTTCTGTGGAAGGTGCTTTGCATTTGTTTCTGGAACTCATCTCTCCAGACTTCTCTTTAGAGTGAGCTTCGAGGGGCAGGTACAACTGCGGGGCGGCCCCTGAAGTTACACAGCAGTCTTGGGCTTTTGGTGACAGGCCCATAGGCCACCCTGGCCCTGATAGATGGTCACTGAGGCTTGAGGGGATGGTCCTGATCAACAAGTTGAGACAAAGTAACTTTGATTCTTTGGTAGAAGGAACTGACTCTGTCATAAAACTTGGACTTTTTTTGGTACTAAATATATCTTAATGCATGTATTTAGGTCTGGCACAGCTAGGGACCATGAGTTGTCAAAATCTGCATTTTAAGATCGAATCTTGGAAAGTCTAAGTTATCCGAGGTCACCCAAGTATTAAATATTGCAGAGCTAAAATTCAAAGCAGTTTCTCTAGAACCTGAAGACCTAAGATGAGTCTGCAAAAACATTCTGATTTTCACACACAAGTTCACTAGTCATGAAGTGGGGTTCTCAGTTGACTAATTCCTGACACAATTTGAACCCTTCAATAGTTTAAAAATCATTGCATATGGCATGTTCAGTTTGGTTTTTGGTTTCAGCAGAGAGAAGATTAAGAATGCACTAAACATTCCCACACAGAAACATCTAGAAATGCTAGAGGAGGTAGTTATAAGACCAATTTAGGATGAGTGGCTGGATCCCAATAAAAGATAGGATTGAAAACAATAGCAATAAAAACCGAGCTGAAATTGTAGCTAGTACACTGGTTGTGTGTGTGTGTGTGTGTGTGTGTGTGTGTGTGTGAGTGTGTAGGGTACTGTTGGCCTTGTGGCCCTGTTATTTTGCAAGCAGAGATTATAGTAGTCAGATGACAGGAAACTCCTGAGTTTGCTTAAAGTGGAATGTTGGAAATGAGACATTGACACGACACAATGTAAGCACTCACAACAAAATAAATGAAGGAATGATCCATCTAGAATTGATTTTTAAAGATAACTAAATATCTAAGAACTAAAGATACTTAATGTGAACATTCAAGAACACATGATAAAGATTTTAAGAATTGTCAAGATATGAGAAAAAAACAAATAGAAAACCCCTAACTTTTCTAGAATAACATTAGTCATTAGAAATATAAAGAGACATTGGATTCTAAAAAAATTATTTTATTATTTACATGTGTGAGTGTGTATGTGTGTATGCCCTCGTACACAGTATCAGCATGTATCTTCAGAGGCCAGAAGAGAGAGCTGGATCCCCTAGAGCTGGAACTGGAGCTGCAGGCAGTTGTGAACTGCCCAGTGTGGGTGCTGGGATTTGAACTGAGATCCTCTGGAAGAGCAGTAAGACTTTTTTTTTTTACTTACAAAATTATTATTCTCTCATATGTCCTGACTACCGTTTCTCCTCCTTTCCTTCCCTCTAGCTCCCCTTCATCTCCTCTCTCCCTCCATCTCACTTCAGAAAAGAACAAGCCTCCCAAGGACTTCAGCCAAAATGCTACAATAAGACTCGGCATATACCATTGCATCAAGGCTGGATGAGGCAACTCAGTAGGAGGAAAAGAGTCCCATCAGTAGGCAAAAGAGTCGGTAACCACCCTGGTTTGCGCTCTCAGATATCCCACAAGAACCCCAAGCTACTCAGCCATAACATATGCAGGGGACCTAGGTCAGACCCCTACAGGCTCCCAGATCTCTTTGAGCCCCCGTGAGTCCTCGTCAATTGATTCTGTGGACCACCCACATTGGGTTTTTACAGCAGAAAATTAAACCATAGAGATAGCTGGCCCAAGCTAGTGGGAGCTCACAAATTCTGGACTGACAGCTGTAGAAGTTGCATGGAACCAAACTAGGCCCTCCGCATATGGGCAACAGTTCTGTGGCTTGATCTGTTGGAAGGGGGCAGTGCCCTGGCAGTGGGACCAGGACTTATCCCAGGCATACAAACTGGCTTTTGGAGGCCATTCTCTATGATGGGATACCTCGATTAGCCTTGATACTGGGGTGGGGGTGGGGAGGGAGCTTGGTCCTGTCTCAACTAGATATTGCAGGCTTTGTTGACTTCCCCAAGGGAGGCCTTGCCCCCGTTGAGGAGTGGACTGAGGATGGCAGAAGAGGAAGGAGGGGGAACTGGGGTTGTTGGTATGTAAAATGAAAAAAAAGTTTAAGTAATAAAAGAAAATTAAATGCATTTGAGGAACAAATTAATGATGTAGAGGTAAGATTTGAGACAATTCTAAAAACACATGTGGAGTGATAAAGATAGGAAAAAATTCCATATGTACCACAGAGTAAACACAAGAATGCCACAAAAAGAGGTGTATGTATATAAATAGGTACTAAGTAAACAGACAATGGATCTGTAGAGTCAGGAGAGAGAGAGAGCGAGAGAGAGAGACCAGAGCACAGAAGATATTTAGAGACACAGAGGTATCTCATCTTTTTCATAGGAATCAAAGACTCAGAAATTCAATGTGTCTGGAGAATGATTACACAAAGAAAATGATAACACTGAGACCTGAAAATGATAAATTGTAAACAACAGAAAAGGAGGGTCTGTGAAAACAAGGCTGGTTTTTTTTCAACCTAATCAAATAGGGGCACCTCTCACAAAACTCAATAAGAAAGCAAGAGCCATGTCAAATTTTTCTTAGAATAACAGATGGTATTTCAACTTTGAAAATCCCAGAGGATGCTAGCCGTAGCAGCATGCTAATGTGCAATGCAACCTCTAAGCTGCATTGTTTAGGAGAGCTTGTCACCCTGTGGTTCACATAGGCAGCAAAGGCAGGTTCAGAGTAGTGTCACCTTCCTAGGTATCTTGTCACAAGATGATACCAAAATGAAATAGGCCAGATAGGTTACCCAGTTGTGGACTGTATCTAAGCAGGTTTATAGCCAGCAGCTGTGCCCTAAGTGGGGATGTAGGGTGCTAAGGTTGATGGGAATGTGGTCTACTTGAAGTTGAAAGACTGGTTTCATCATATGCAGGTAGATGAGACATTGTGTCATGGTGACCTCGAACAACGCAGTTGGTGTTCCTCAAGATGGAGAATGCCTCAAAAGCTGGCCTACTATGTTGTGTTCTTGGCCTCCATGGTCTACATGGATCTGTGCAAGGCTATCATGGCGGCTCTCCTTCATAAAACGTCTGAAAGCTCATGAAATAGGTAATCAGAGCTGTTTCATACTAAAAAAAAAAGTGGCTTGATGACAACCGGGAAACTGACCCAGAATAATCTAATTCAAACACTATTGGGAATAAAAATTTTATTGGAGAGTTTCAGAAAATAATCTTTTAAGATCTTTGGATTATTCCTCTTAAAGTAATTCTGATTTTTTTTAAAAAGGGAGAGAAAGCTACTGTCTTAGTTACAATTATATTGCTGTGATGAAACACCATGACCAAGACAACTTATAAAATAAAAATGTAACTGGGTGCTTGCTTATAGTTTCAGGAGACTAGTCTACTTCTACCATTGTGGGAAGCACATGGTGCTGGAGCAGTAGCTAAGAGCTTATATCCTGATCTGCAAATAGGAGGCATAGAGGGGGAGGGGGAGGGGGAGAGAAAGAGTGAGCTCTAGTGCGCTAGGGCACTAACTGGAAATAGCTGGGTTTTCGAAACCTCAAAGCCCACGCCCAGTGACACACCTCCTCCAACAAGGCCACAGCTCCTAATCCTTCCTTAACAGTCGACCAACTGGGAATCAAACATTCACTTATATGAGCCAATGGAGACTATCCTCATTCAAAACACATTCCATCCCTGGCCCCCATAGGCTTGTAGCCATATCAAAATGCAAAAGGCATTTAGTCTAATTTCAAAAGTCCCCATAGTCCTTTACAGTGTAAACAGTGTTTAAAAGTCCAAAGCTCTTCTGAAGACTCAGGCAATCTCTTAACTGTAATCCCCTGTAAAATAAATCAAAACAAAACAAATTATATAATTCCAATATACAATGGCACAGAGTATATATTACTATTCCAACGTGAGGAAAGGGAGCACAGCGGAGGAAATACTGGGCCAAAGCAAGACCAAACTCCAGCAGAGCAAACTCTAATTTGAGTATCCAGGGTCAAAGGGCTATTCCGCCCTCACTCCTTCCAGCATTGCTGACTGTAACACACTCTCTCTCTTGGGCTGGCTCCACACTCTGTCTGCAGCTCTCCTTGGCAGACATCGGTGGCTCTGACATCTCCAATATCTTGGAGATTTCAATGTAATCCAAGTTTCTCTTTCACAGCTTCACATAATGGCCTCTCCAGGCCTCCATGCAGGCACTGCTCTGCCACACACTTGGCTTCAGCAGCTTTTCTTAACCATGGAAGAAGATTCCACAAGAGCTTCACACCTGCGTCTTTCTTGATAAAGCCAGAACCATGTGGCCATAGCTGCCAAGTTCTACTTGCATGAGACAGAACCTGGCTCCCTCCTTGAATTACAGTCACATAATCTTTGACTTGTTGATGGTTGCTTAGTTATATAAGCTTTGCTTTTCACAACTTGGAACCTTAGCTGGGTGGAGTCTTTCCCTGAGGGCACCACTCCCTTTATTCCATTTAGTTTCTGGTTCTTCTCTAAAATGTTCATTCCTTTAGCACAGGACATGGTTCAAACATTGCATTTCCTGGTGCTCTTTTTCTCTTCAAAATGCACATTCGGATTTATTCTTACCTTTCTTGTTTTTTCTTTGTATATCCACACAAGAGTGATCACTAATAAAAAAGCATGGCACAGTCAATGCTAGGTTGTCTTGAAATCTCTCCTGCCAACGACATTAATCCAAAGGTTTCCATTTTAGACCTCAGCAGAGTTTTTGAACAAGGGCATTCTTTTATAAAATATCATAAGAATGGTCTCTATCCCTGTTGCTAACATTGTTCCTCTTTGGAACCTCTTGAGCTGGGCCTCCATAGTTCACATTTCTCTCACCATTATTGCCTTCCAAGCTCCTACTAGGATGGTTCAATAAGTCCCACTTACAACATTCAGTTGCTTTCCTAATCCAAAGTCTCAAAGTCCGTATTCTACCAACAAGCAACATTGGCAGGCCTGTCAAGTGACATCCCGCTCCCTGGTGCCAACACTATGTCCTTAGTCACTGTTCTGTTTCTGTGAAGAGATACCATGACCAAGGCTACTTATAAAAGAAAGCATTTAATTGGGGGCTTTGTTTACAGTTTCAGAGGGTTAGTCCATGATCGTCATAAAGAGGAGTATAACACTGAAGCAGCAGCCGAGAGCTTATATCCTGATATGCACAAAGAGGCCTAGAGGAAACCACTGGGCCTGGTGCGACTTTTTGAAACCTCAAAGCCCACCCCCTGTGACATACCTCTTCCAACAAGGTCACACCTCCTAATCCTTCCTAAATAGTCCACCAACCAGGAACCAAACATTCAAATATATGAGCCAATGTGGATATGTCTGTGAGGGGCCTTCTATGGTGGGCTAATTGAGATGGGAAGACCTACCCTGAATGTGGGGAAAACTATTCTATGGGTCAGGGGCTCAATTCTGTAAAGAGGAGGAGGATGGAACCAGCATTCATCTCTCTCTGCTTCCTGACTGTGGACAGAATATGCTTCTTGCACCAGCTGCCATGCCTTCCCCACCACAATGGATTGTATCAGATTGTACTGTAAGCTGACACGAATCCTGCCTCCCTCCCTCCCTCCCACCCCCTCCCTCCCCCTCCCTCTCTTCCTCCCTCAAGTTGCTTCTTGTCAGATATTTTGCCACAGCCGGGGTTAGGAGTGCGTACTGATCTTGCAGAGGACACACCCAAATCTGAGTTCTAGCACTCATGTCAGGTGGCTCCCAACTGCTTATAACTCCAGTGCTGTGTGGGCACCAGCATGCATGTGCACATACCAAGCCCCAGACATTCACACACATACCTAAAAGTATTAAAACAATCTTTTAAAAAACAGTATGAGGGAGCAAGCTGCAAAGACTGAAGTTGATGTTGCACATACCAGGCAGGATTCTATCAGCAAATGACTATCATCCCCAAGGTTAGTCACTTGAGGAGAGTCTGGTAATGCGGTGTCTTAGTCAGGGTTGCTACTGCTGTGATAAACTCCATGACCAAATGCGACTTGGGGAAGAAAGGGTTTATTTCATCACCCTGGAAAGTAGGTATAGGAACTCAAGGCAGGAACCTGGAGCGGGGAACTGATGCAGGGGCCATGGAGGGGTGCTGCTTACAGCTGGCTGGCTCCTTCCTCATACTTTGCTCAGCCAGCTTTCTCATAGCACGCAGGATCACCAGCCCAGGAGTGTCACTGCTCACATCTATCAAGCAAATGCACGACAGGCTTTGCTGGGGGCCAGTCATAAGGGCACTAGCTGTGTCATGCTGACATTAACCTAGCGAGCACATCCAGGAATTGGTGTTGGTGGAACCTAGCTGGCATAGGCCTGAAAGGAAAAGCTGAGGCAGCAGTTGCTAAGACCGGGAGATAGAGAGGACTGTAAGGGGGAGGCAGCCTGACCTGTGACCACTAATAGAGGAGAGTAGCCAGCCTGCTGCAATCCCACATGGAGGGAACCAGAGAAATAAATAACATGTCCCCACTTCCCACCCTCTTCCAGTTTCCTCTTGATTGTCTTTATTGACCAGATGTTTGAGGAGACAGAAGGCAGGGAAGCTCAGTGATTAGACTCTATGATTCAGCCCCCGGAACCACAGTGGAATAGAAGGGGACAGAGAGTGCTCATGGGAAAGGCGAACAGAAGACAGTTAATCATGCCCTTGCCCTTTGAGCAGCTGTTCCCATTAGAGAACATGCCAGAAAAACGTGTGCGCAAGGATAAGCACAGGGCTGAGATGTTGATTATTGTACTGTGAGTACGAGTGGAGAAAAACTGAAACAACCAAGTGTCCTCCACTTGTTTTCTAACCGTATGGTGCAAAGTGTGGCTTGCTTATAAAAATGACACATTATGATAAAAAGAATGAACTAGATATCCATGTAGCAATATTTAAAGTTCTCAAAAACATAGCTCAGAGTGGAGAAAAGAATCGCCAAAAGACTTGAAATGGGATGATACATACATAAAAATTGTATGAGCCCACAGAGATTGTCTAAATTCGTAACAATGGTACAAAAATATGACTAGAAAGGAAACATTACAATTGAGGAACATGCTCACCAAGGTGGGAAGAGTTAGTGCTGTCCTAGCTGTATTTGCAGTTTTACTTTTTTTTTTTTTGAGTTGACAAATGCGATGTAATACTAGCATCCATTCAGCCTCAGCACTGGGCACATAGAAGAGCTCCTTACAATCTTGTGCTACTTTATGTTTGAAATATCCCATAATTAAAAAATATTAAAGCCAGCATGGTGGTTGATACCTGTTTTATGAGGAGGTATGGTGCTTGAATGAGAAATGACCCCCATAGGATCAAGTGTTTGGATACTTGATCCCTAGTTGGTGATGCTGTTTGGGGAGGCTTAGGTGGTATAGCCTTGCTGGAAGAAGTGTGTCAATGGGGGCAGGCTCTGAGATTAAAAGCACTAAATCACTTCTAGTGTATTCCCTCTGCTTCCCGCTTGCCATTGAAAATGTAAGCTCAGCTTCTAGCTCCTACTCCAAGCCTGTCCACCTTGATGGACTCTTACTGTTCTGGAACTGTAAGTCAAACCAAGGTCTTCCTTCTACAAATTGTCTTGGCCATGGGATTTTTTATCACGACCATGGAAAAGTAACCAACATAGAGATCAGGGGAGGCACTGTAGATGAAGGGACAGATGGCTTGGGTCTTGAAAGGCATGTAGGAGCTCTCCAGACAGCCTTCGGGAAGGGCATTTCTGGCCTAGGAATAGAGTGTGCTAAGGCTCAGAGACATATCTGGGGAATTGTGTTCTGTTTGATAAGAGGATACCGAACAGAGAGATATGTTGTGGAATAATCTTGTACATACACTGTGAAGATGTGCTGCTCTCCTTGGTTTAATTAAGAGCTAAATGGCCAGTAGCTAGGTAGGAAGAGGTTATGTGGGATTTTGGAACAGGGAGAGAGCTCTAGAATGAAGAAGGGTGGGGTCACAAGGAGATTCAGGGAGAAACAAGATGAATATGACATGTTGAAGAAAGGCAATGAGCCATGTGGTAAAATATAGGTAAGAAATATGGGTTAATTTAAGTTATAAGAGCTAGTTAGTAACAAGCCTAAGCTATTGGCTGAGCATTTACAATATAAACCTCTGTGTGGTAATTTGGGAGCTGACTGGCAGGACAGAAAATCCTGCCTACAAAGATGCTTTCCCAGAATCTCCAAGTTCCTCCACTCAGGGGATCTTTGGCAGCATCCCATGGAACAACACAGAAAGACCAAAGCTTTGGAGTCATATGTGATATTGGGTTTGAATATCAATTCTGACTCTTGGGTTTTCTATTCATATCAGAAGCTGCTGAATCTCTCCCAACCACAATTTTCCAGTCTTTGAAATTGGTGTACAAGTATCTTCCTCATGGAAGTAGGGATGAAATGAAGGGTGTGTGAGAAAGTGTCTGGTACTTAGCACACATAGTCACTTGAGAATGGTAATTATTACTTTTCTTTGGTTTCTTGAGACATGATCTCTTTATGTAGCCCTGGCTGTCCTGGAACTCTGTAGACCAGGCAGCCATTAAACTCAGATCTGCCTGCCTGTGCCTTCTGCGTGGTGGGATTAAAGGCATGTGCCACCACTGGTTTTTGCTCTTATAATAAGCTGTTTCAAGGAGGCCATGTTTGTGCAGACATATATAAATACAGGTAGTTATACACAGCAACTCCTTCCTGGGAAAGGAGGAATGAATTAGCAGATAAAAGCATTTTCTGTTCTTTCAGAAGACCCAGGCATGTTCCCGGCAACACATTGGGTGGCTCGTAACTATAACTGCTACTCCAAGGGATCTGATGCCCTCTTCTTGCCTTTTCAGTCACCTGAATAAACAGGGCATGCACTTTTCTCTCTCACACACATTTACACTTAAGTAAAAATAAAAATCTTTTAAAAAGTCCCCCCTCTACTTCCCAGTGCTCCCTCTAAGCAGTGAGATGTCTATAATGGGAAGTAAATGAATGTAAACACAAACTGAGACCAAACAGTTCTTCCATGAACAGCCAGGTGCTTTGGGGCAATCATATCCCCCTCCGTTTTATTATCTGCAGAATTGGAAGCATTAAGACCTCTCTCCAACACTAGGTAGGAGGGTCAAATGCGGATAATAAATCTGAAGTGCTTGGCATCCTTGGTTCTCCAAACTAATTTTGTTATGTAGCATTGCTCTGTTTGGCAAGCTGCCCTATATGAATGTTCGAGGTTATTATTTTATCAGGTGAAACTGGTGGGTCTGGAGGTTAATGACTATTTCAGGCTTAGACTCCCCCCCTTCTGTTGACTCTCTGTTGTTGGGAATGAATTTCTGAAGAATGCCTTTATTCTCTGTACTTTCTAGACAGCGATGGTCTTTCCTGTCTCTGAAACAACCGGGCAAGGCCTTCAGGGTCAAACATGATGCTATAGTGTTGTCTATGTCATAGCAGTTGTTTGGTTATATGTATTTCCTGTGTGCATGCACATATGTTAGAGCATATGTTGAGGGCAGAGGACAACTTGTGGATGAGCTGGTGTTCTCCTCCCAACATGTGGGTTGATGGTTGAACTCACATCATCAGATGACAAGAGCCTTTGCATGCTGTGCCATCTTATTCTTTTAATTAAGTTATTTATTTATAGACAGGGTCTCCCTATGTAGCTTATCATGTCCTGTACTCCTCTGTAGACCAGACTCACCTCAAACTCACAGAGATCCACCAGCCTCTGCCTCCCAAATGCTAGGCATTTTGGTGGCCCTTGTTCATATCTTGATGTCCTTGGGGAAAGTATCTTTTCATAACAGTGAGAGAAGTGATATTGAGATATTGAACATGACATATGGATGGTGTGTTATACAAATTATGTTAGCTGTTAATGTGTAAACTAGCTAAAGCAGTTTGAGAAGTGAGAAATTCTGCAGGAACCATAAATTAAGAAACTTAGGGGCGCCATCTTGTGGAGAGATGTCTATTAAAGCGGTGTATTGGCGAATGCTCTTTCCTCTCAAGAACCTTTAAAAAGTCAGGGAGCATCCATCCATGTATCTATCCATCTAACCCTGCATCCTTCTATGTATCCATCCATGTATCTATCCATCTAACCCTGCATCCTTCTATGTATCCATCCATGTATCTATCCATCTAACCCTGCATCCTTCTATGTATCCATCCATGTATCCATCCATCTAACCCTGCATCCTTCTATGTATCCGTCCATCTAACCACCCACCCATCTATGCATTCATCTATTCATGCATGCACCCATCTATCCGTAATTCACCCACCCATCCACCCAGCTCCACATTCTTCCACCCACATTATCAACTTATCCAGACGCATAATAATTAATTTACTCACTCATCCTTCTACCGAGTATTTATTCTATACTTTTTATGCTTTGGTTGGGAGCCTGCCTGGAAGGAGCTCACAGAGGACAATTGTAGATGTTGAGGAATCTTACTGGAAGATTTTCTGTTCAGTTTTTGTTGAGATGGAACAGACAGGTAGAGAAGGCTTCCTGCTGTATGTGGCACCTACGTTGAGATCTAGGGGAAAAAAGAATGTAGTATGCTGGCAGGGACATCATCTGTGCTCATTCCTCCTCTTACTCTATTAGATGAAAGGACTCTAGACTCCCGGCAGTGCTACTTCTCCAGCATACCATATGCGTTGCTGCTCCTCTAGACTGGAGGGTTCTGACAGACAGTAGTCAGAGTGGTGAAAGAACACAGAGCATTAACTAATAAGAAGAACCCAGGAAGAGCTGTGAAATGAAGCCTGCCATACAGGTAGATTCTGTTACGTAAGATTCATGCTACTTATTAATACAAGACAGTATTAATACCTGCCATCATGGTTTTTCATTTAGTGGGATTTGTGATCATCACTTCAGTAGAGCTGTGTTGGTGTGGGCCGATGGCCAAGGTGTGGAAACGGCCTCTTTATGTGTGGTCAGACACATAATGGTATTCTGGATTGGGGCTCTACCTCTATTACCTGTTCCAGATTGTTACTTGACAAATGTGTTACAATAAAAGTGTCCCACAGCAAATGGGTTAAATTGGCCAGCATTTGACCCCCATCTGCAGGATGGATGGCCCTTTACAAGTCATTTCATCCTCGGTCCCCTCTGCCATCATCTGGAATTAATGCTCAGCAGAGCTGACGGTTGACCTAGCAAAGCTTGCAGTGGCTTCAGCAGGCCTGAGCAGAGAAGGTGTGAATGCACATTTAACTCAGCACTGTCAAGCTTCTCTTGCCTTATCCTTGCAGGCCTTACCCTCGGTATTGGCCTTGTACTGTGTTTGCAGTGTGACAGAGCAATAGCTCATATCTTCATAACATTGAGAATATATGATCAATCAGAGGGCCACATGCTTAAGAGTTAGGGGAAAAATCTATCTTCTTGTGGGCTTGAGAAATATTTTCATGCATTTAATATAGGAAGCTTATGCTTTTCTGAAAATCTTTTTACTGTGTTTTGATAGCTTCATACATGTATATAGTGAATTTTAGTCATCCTTACTCCTACTCCCACCCTTATCCACTTCCCTATCCTAATGGAGTCCTTCTTCCCAAGTACCCCTTCTATTTATACTTTGTGTGTGTGTGAGACCCATTGAGTTTAATTAGTGTTGCCCACATGAGTGTGGCTGGCAGAACAAGGGCCCACTTACCAGCGTTTGCACCACTGAAGAACATGACACCCTCAAGCTCCCCAGTGGTCCCTCAGAGACAGGTGGGTTCTCATGGGTGTCTCCTATCCTGGATAACATGCTCATGGTCAGTCTTGTCTAAATCTCAGCAGGTCCAGCATGGAGAACTGTAGCTATGGTGAGTTTATGAATGCAGTGCCCATGTTACGTCCAGAAGATCGTTCTTCGTCACGCATGTCCTCATCCTCTGGCTCTTAATTTCTTTTCCCTTCTCCTCAGTGATGGCCCCTGAGCCTCAAGGGAGTGATATACCTGTCCCATTGAAGGTCGAGTGCTGCACCATCACTTACTCTCTGCACTTTGTCAGTTACAGATTTCTGCAGTAACCACCACTGTTGCAGCAAGAAGTGTCTCTGATGAAGGCTGGGCACAGCCATGGTCTTACATGGTGACCCGGTGTTGGATGCGTGTGTCCTAGAGCTTGTCTACTCCTTTCATTCATGTTGCTTTCTAGGTCTCATGGGCTTCATGTTAAGCAAGAACAACTCTGAGTAGCACCGTCCCCAGGTCTTAGCACACACAGTCATACTGGCCACATCAAAGGACCTTGGATGCAGCACAGTGAGGCCCTTGCTTCCTTTTCTTCCACTGCACTGAAGTCAGAAGTGACTTGATGTTTATGGGGTGATCTTGGTGTTTTATTTCTGTAGTCAATTATGTCAGAAATTTGTTTCTTTTTCCCCTATGGCTGTAGTTGATCAATGAATTCTCTAGTCTGGGTTCTGCCTCTTGGCACTCACCTCTTCCTAGCTGGAGCCAGTGGGTTTTTAGCCACAGGCTCTGCCCCCCCCCAGCCTTTGGAATCAATTCTGTCTGTGGGGGAGGGGGTGGAGTAGGAGGGGAATGGAGTAACCCTGAGATGAGTGATGAGGCAATCCTCTGCTTTGTTTGTCCAGCCAAACCCCCCATTTCCAAAGATCGCCATGAGAGCTTCCAGAGTTTTGTTCTAATTCTGGATAAGACAGTTAATGTGATCAGATGGACAGTTTCTCCACTCAAGTTGTTGACTCTTTAAGCACTGATCAGGCAGAATGGATGATGAACAAAAAAGGTCATGGGAAAAAAAGGGCTGAGGATGCAACTCAGCTGGTAGAGAGCTTGCCTAGTACGCACAGGTCCCTGGGTTCCCTCCCCAGTATGTCATAAATCTGGTATGAGGGCACATGCCTGTCATCCCGGCACTTGCTATGTGGAGGCAGGAGAGTAAGAGGCTCAAAGTCATTATAACTCTGTAGCAATGTTGAGGCTATCCTTGGCTCCATAAGGAAAAAAGTATGCTAGCCATACCCACTGACCAATAGATTATAAACTCTACTGTTAAAGAAATGGATGATATAATGTCCAGAAAAAGGGAATGCATCAAGTTTAAATGAAACTGTAAAGAAAAATGCTCATAAATTTGTTTGTTATCACAATTAACTTACATACATACAGACATTAAACCAAATGTAATCTCCTTAAAACTAAACAAAGTATAAACACCACCACAGACATTACATTGAATTAAACTTTAATGTCTAAACCTTTAAAAGAATCCAGAGTCAATAAAATTCGGGCTAATCTTTAACATAGTGGTGGTGTTTGCTAAAGCTAGGTCTTTGGTGCTGTGGAGATGGAGGCTAAAGCAGAGACTCGTGACTTGGCTGTGACTTTGCTGAACACAGCAAGTGCCACACAGTGACTCAGCACGTTCGTCACTTTCCTCTGTTCTGAGCCGCTGCAGGATATTGTGAGGTCATTGTCCTTCCCTTGGTGATGAACACACTGTTTGTAAACTTCATCCCATTTATGTTCCATTAGTACCTAGCCATGGCAGTTCGAGCAGAATTCTCTTTGGCCTCGATGCTCTTATAGGCAAGCCTGGGAGGCCATCAGTTCAGAGGTAGAGCTAACTTCAAGCAGAAACTAACTAGATCACCCTCCGATAGTTCACAGCTCACATGTGGAAATAGAAATTCTGTGTCCAAGCTGGTCCCAGCTTAGTCCATAAAATAATTATATTGATTTGATTGAGACTTTCATTAAAATAAAAACACAAAATTATAAAAAAGAACAATGGTAAAGGCTTGCAAGGCGGTGTCAAGGAGATGGCTCAGTGAGTGGAATATTACATAGAAGTAGGAGGAACTGAGCTCGGATATTTAGAACTCATGTAAAAAGTCAGGCATGATAGTTTGATACACGTCTCAGTGCTCCTGCAGAGAAATGGAAATCAGAAGACAGGAGAATCCCCAGGCTAGCTAGCTGAAGTACACAGAAAAAAACTTACAAAAAGACCTTGTCTCAAAAATAAGGAGGAGGGTGGGGACTGACGGCCGAGGTTGTCTTCTGACTGCCACACACACTGTGGAAATGTGTGTCTGTATTCACACACACAAAGTGCATGGGTACATGCATGTATACACACACACACACACATACACACACACTGTATACAAACACATGTACCACACACAAAGATAAGTAAAAAAATGCTTAAGAGCCAAGAGAAAGGTCCAAATGCTCCAGTCTGAGAGATACTGGCATGAAGAGCTGTTGACATAACTGCCTGGTATGAGGAAAGGGATGGAGGTGACTGTGGCCAACTGCTGGAGGATGACCTAACCAGTTCCTACTTTGTGATTTGTTCTTAGACTTCCTGGGGAAACAGAGGCAGCTTGACCCCATTTGAGTTTTGATACTCAGCTATTGTCTTGGTTTAGCTTTAAGCTGCCATGCCTCTCTGATGGCAACTGCCTGTCACTTAGTATTAACCATAGGACTGGGAGCTTGTGTAGGGGAATAAGGTAATACATTAGCAACCCTAGCTCAAAACGAGGCTATTTCTTTGATTACATGTATATTTATTATGGAGGGGGGGATTTCAGATGCTCTTAGCTCAGGAGAACTGCATAGATTCTTGGTGACAAAGGACCTTTTTAGAATAAGGAAGGAACTGTGACCAGGGAACTGCTCAAACAAGTCCCAGGAACCTGTAAGTCATTGACAGGCAGATGAAAAAAACTTGATTTCTCTGTGATTGGCAGCGGTAATGCCCAAATCCAAGGAAGTATTCTAGTTGTCACTGATACGCATTATTTATAGTCTCCAAATACTGACCTACCTGAGGTCTCCAGGGGTTCAATGTGACACAGGATCAGCTTTCTGCCAAGACATTTTTCTGAAGTGGCATCCCTGAACCCAACCTCAAAGTTCTGGTCTATGCACACCCCCATGGAGGGCCTCACCCTCCCTGGGGAAATGAGGGGATAACGGGGGGGGGGGGAGGACTCGGGAGGAAGGGAGGGAATGGGAGAGGGACCTGGAACTGACTTGTGAAGCAACCTTGTTTCTTATCCAAATTTAAACTGGAAAATAAAATTAAAAAAAAAGTTCTGGTGCCAGGCCAGCTCCCCTGCAGCTCGCACTTTACCATCTCTGGTCAACCCTCCTAACTCAAGATGGAGTTCCTCTTGATTTCTGGATCCAGTTGTCCACAGCCTTGCCAGTTTTGAGAGTCTCCATATTAAAACCCAATGAGTGCTTCATGCCACCCTCAATGCTGCTTTCAACCTTGTTTGGACTGACGGTACATAGTTGCTCTTTCTACCCTTACTCTCTAAAGATTTGATTTCTTAATTATGTGAATAGGTGCATGTCTCTGTGTGGGTATATGCACCTGAGTGCAGCTGCTCATGGAGGCCAGAAGAGGGCATCACATCCTTTGGAGCTGGAGTTCTAGGTGATTGTGAGTCACTTAACATAGGTGCTGGGAAGTGAACTTGAGTCCTCTGGGAGAGTAGCAAGTGCTCTTCACTTCTGAGCCATCTCTCTAGCCCCTCTATATTTACTCTTGAGTCTACTGGTTACATTTTGATAATTTCAAATATATTTTAGTATCAAGTGGAATGTAAATGAACAAGTGTGTGTGTGTGTGTGTGTGTGTGTGTGTGTGTGTGTGTGTGTGTATAGTAACAGCAAGGTATGGGCAGTGCTGGAAACCAGCTGTGCAATGAAACAGGCCTGCAGTTTTAACTTTGTCTTGTCATTTAGTAGCTGTATGACCCTAGGCAAATTTCTACATTTCTTAAAGATATAGTTTTCTTATTTACAAAATGAGACCATGAAAATATATACTTCATAATATCTTGAAGGGATTATTTTGTCTGACATATGCTTTGGTGCTCAACAGATGGTAATTTAGTTGGTATGCTAGGTACAAGGCATACCCAAATCACCAAATGCAAATGGATCACAATATTTTTAGGAGCCAAAGAAGCCAGGCATGGAGGTATGTGTGTTTGTGATCCCAGCACTGTGGGGGTGGAGAGAGACAGTCCTCTGGGGGTTCACTAGTCAGCATAACCACTTGGCAAGTTCCAGGCCAGTGAGAGACCCTATCTTAAAGAAGAAAGAAAGGCAGGGACTTGAGAGGCGGCTCAGTGGTTAAGACTGTCCTTAGTGCTTTTGCAGAGGACCTGCATTCAGTTCCTAGCACCCACACCAGAAAGCTCATATCCACCTGTAACTCTAGATCCAAGGGTCCTGTATCCTTTTATGGCCTCTGATCATCACACACATATAGCATTTATTCACAAAGACTTAGACACATACATGTTAAAAGAAAGATGAGCAGTGCTTGAGGAATGATAACTGAAGTTAATGTCTGACTTTCACATGCGTGGCATATACACACATGTGTGGGGACAGCCCATTGCTGTGAAAGTACTTGAAATAATCAGTTCAGAACACTTTCTTTGGCTCTGGTTTGAGAGTCCATGGTTGTTGGTCCTATCACTTTGAGCCTGTATGCAGACAGAACATTAAGGATGGTAGAGTAACGAAGAGAGCAGCTCACCACTTGGTGGCCAGGAAGCAAGGAGAGAGGGAGAGGGACCAAGTCCCAAGATCAGCTCTAAGAACTTGCCTTCTCATCTAGGTCCTATCTCTTCCCAATAGTGCTAAAGGTTGATGACTGAGCCACACATTGGCACATGGCTTTGTGGGGGTTAGGGGGGTGGGAGGGGTGGGGGTAGGGGTTAAGATTTGAATCACAGCATATGATTATTTTAGAGCCTGTATTCCAAAACCAGACAGCATATGATCAAGCAGGAATATGGGAAGATGGCAGGTTCAGTTTCTTTAATTTCACCGCAAGGTGAGGTCAGTGGGAAACACAGGTCACCTTCCTTCCCTGTGGCTGGAAGCACAGTCTCCAAGCAGGATTCACATGTGTGCCATTTTCTCCTTTGTCTGCCCGTTTCTGAGTCAGAACATTAAATAGATTGCTTCTGGAGCTTCAGGGAAGCCCAGATTGACACATTAGCCAGGAAGTTATGTGCTTCCTTTCCCGGATGACTGTCCATAATGCATTCAAGTCCAGAAAGAAAGGATGTCAGAATTTGTTCAAAATCTATCAATCGGACCATTTTCTCAATGACAAACAGATGGCTCCTTTGAGTTATTCAGAGGGTGAACATTCTTTTCCTTTTGTTCATCTCAGTTTTTATGGTTTAAAAGAATTACTGTTTAATCCCAATTCTAAAATTGTTAATTAGTTAGTATTTGCCTCACTAAATCTGTTAAATAGATTTTTATCGCTTCAGCTCTGTCTCCCTGGCAGCATCTGGTGTCAAGTTTGCAGAAATAATGTGGGTCTGACAGCCAAAAAAACCAGAGGTTAAACCACCAGGACTGCAGATGTGACAGCATTAAAGAGAAATACATCACCCTACAGCTTTTATTCCCATATATTTTAGGATCAACCTAAACACGAACCACCACTTTTTCTTCCATTTCACTCCCCAGGAGCACCGTGGCCCAGGTCCTGTTTGATTTATGTGTGTGGTTTGACACTGATGAGGGCTTCCATGGAGCCTCAGCCGTCCCCAGACACAGGCTTGGCACAGGCGGGAGGATGTTTTCAGCCTCTCGCCTCCACGGACATCTCAGTGCTTTCAATGCAGTGATCCCTGAGAGCTAAGTCATGCAGATGAAGCTGGCCAGTCTCACCTACCAGCAGGGGACAGCAGAGAGCAGCACAGCTAAAGGAGCAGGTTTGAGCCCAAATCACTGGGTTGCCATATAGTCAAAGATAGCTGGTAACTGGGGTTGGAGAGATGGCTTGGGGGTTAAGATCCTGTTCAGGTACTGCTTCTCCACAGGACTCCAGTTAGGTTCCCAGAATCTACATCAGTTAGTTCACAATGGCTCCAGGATAGAGTTCCAATGCCACCCATGCACACAATTAAAAAATAATAGTAGTTGACAATAATAAGTGATTTTTATTTAATCCTAAGAATGAGGGTGATAAATAAAAGCTTCCCAGCATTCAGTTTCTCTGTGGTAGTCACAAAAATGGCTCCCAAATCCCCAGAACATGGCATGGCAAAGGACTTTGAAAGTATGATTTAGTTAAATATATGGAAATGCAGAGGCCCTAAATGTAATTACAAATTTCTTTAGAAGAGAGAGCAGAGGGAGATGAGATGAAAGAGAAGAAGGCAGCATGATGATGAAAACAGCTGGGCACAATTTGAAGATGATGGAAGAGGCCACAAGCCAAGGAATATACATGGGTACTAGGAGCTAAAATAATATATTATACCTGACTTCAGTCCACGCAAACAAAATTTCCATTATTGGCTACCAGAACTGAGGGAGAACAGATTTGTGTGCCACAGTAATAGTGGTGTTTGTTATAGGAGCCATCAGTAACTAATACAGTATCTTTCTTTTTCTTTATTTTTTTTTTGCATAGTGATATAGTGATCATTCCCAGCAGTAGAAAAATATTTTGCAGGTGCAAATTGGGGCAGCAGAGATGAGCATTGAGCATCCACATCCTCTAGGGTAGGAAGGGGCTTCAGGCTCCAGCAGAACCAGGTCTGGCATTTCTTCTCTGGATGACTGGAGAGGAACATTTGTGAACATCTTAGGCCAAAAGTAACAGAAGAGTCAGGGGTTCTCTGCAAAAATATTTGCACAATCAACACATTTATATAAAGATTAAGAAGAGATGAGTCTTACATGGGACACACATGTCACAGGGAGGTGGAGAAGGGCTCACTGAGAAGAATATGAATGGGAATGAGGGAAAAGCAGCTGTGTCAGGCATACCCATGCTCTGGTGAGGCAGGAGCCACTGTCCACATGTCATTCAGAAGAATACCGAGGTTCTTTATAGGACACACATGGCTTCCAGGTAGAATTTTAATAAAAAAACCTTGATTTTTATTGTGTGTGCGTGCGGGGACCACAGGTTGATATTAAGGTGTGTCTTCCTCTATTGCTCTGACTTTAGTTGAGATAGATTCTGGGGCTCACTGATTGGCTATCTTGACTGGGATCCTCTTCTCTCTACCCCACCCTCAGCTCCCAGCACCGGGGTTGCATGTGTGTGCAAGCATACCCAGCCCAGCTCTTTTACGTGGATGCTGAAGATTTCTCATGCATATACAGCAAGTGCTTTTCCAACTAAGCCAATCCCACAGCCCCAGGGAGACTGAATTTTGTTATAATTTTGAATGTATAGAAAACTGTAATAGTATAAACAAAACTCCCTTGTATCCTTTGCCCAGATAGACCAAATTTTCACATTTTACCATTTGCAATATCATGAGTTCTCTTTTCTGCAAGTGTAAACTATTTGTTTTTCAATCATCTCCTCTGATTCCTAAATATGTCAGTGCATATTTCATAGGAACAGGGACATTTTGTCACACAACTACAGTGTAAGCATCAAAGCCGGAGAAACTGACATCCATACACAGTCCAAGTCCTGATTTCTTCAACCTTCTTTCTAGTTTGTTTATTTCTCTCCTGGTCCAAGACGCTTTGAGACAGGGTCTCACTGTGTAGCTCCGGCTGGCCTGGAACTCGCTCTGTAGACCAGGCTGGTCTTGAATTCACAGAGATCCACCTGCCTCTGCCTCCTGAGTGCTGGGATTAAGGCATTCTTCACTGTGCCAGGTGTTTTCTCAGGTTTTAAATGTCTCATTTAATAAGCAGGTAATTTTTGATAGATATTACTAAGAATATATCATTAGATGAGAAAGCCTTATTGTTGCAAACAAGAAAATCAGGGATTAGTTTTTATCTCAGAGTATTGAATCTGCATATTAAAATGTTAATAAATTTTGTGTTTAAAGTACTTATTTGTATATGTGTGTACCTGCAGCAGCTTTTGTGTACCATGTATGTGCAGGTGCCCATGCAGACCAAAAGGGGAGGGGTGTTGGTAGCAGGCAGTTGTGAACTCCACGACCTAAACCTGAGTCCACTGCAAGAGCAATATGTACTCCTAACCACAGAACCATCTCTGCAGCCCCTAGCAAACTTTGTTTTAGACAACATATCTCTAAACACATCCACTTTAAAATCTTCTTCTCATAGTCTTTCTACAATATACTTTAATCTTTTCTTCATTCTCGAGTGTTTCATATATAATGAAATATGATCACATTCACACCCCCAGCTTTCCCCATACCCTAGCTTCACACTTTATGTTTAGTTGCTGTGGCTTTCCAGTTTTCTTTCACTTGGAGCATCTTGGTCAGGGTGGTGGCTCATGCTTGTGATTCCAGAATTTGAGAGGGTGAACTGGAGGATCTCATTGAGTTCAAGGCCTACGACTGGGCTATAGAACAAGACCTTGCCTAAAACAACCCAACAACAATAAACCTAAACACTTTGTTGTGGTGGTGCTCATCTTTAATATCAGCACAGGAGGCAGAGGTAGACGGATACCTATGAGTTCAAGGTCAGTATGGTCTATACATAGCCCAGGTCAGCCAGGTCTACATAGTGACACCAGCATTACGTAAGTCACTACTTATAAACTAGGGATGTTCTATGAACTTGATATATACTGTGGGCTTAGAATATTCTTTGATATTCTTGGGGTATTGTGTGGGCTTGGAGTATACTATGGGGTTGGGGTATACTGTGAGATATACTCATGAGCTTGGGATATACCATATGTTTGGTGTATGCTGTGAAACTTGGGTACATCATGAACTGCAGAGAGACTGTCACTTTTTGCTCTGAGCACTGGCTTTGCAACTTACTGGTCCACTACATCCCCATCCCAAGTGACTCAGGAAATCACTTCTTTCTCTGATGCCCAGACAAGAGAAAACCTTCCTAGGCACCAACACCTATAGGATCACCCACAAGCTCTCTGGCTAGGCAGCTACCAATGTGCATGGCATGGCAGGGAAGTTGCCCAAGTCCTAAGGACCTCAGGGGCTGGTTGGGACTATGGTGAATGCACATGTTCTCTGATGCTTTGTGGGAAAACCCAAAAACTTGGTCAGAGTCAAGGTAATGATGTACTTTCACTGAGGGACTAGTGATGGCTTTTGGAAGGAGAGTCATCGAGGCTAGCCTTCAAGGACAGACATGCAGCATAACCAGGGAACAAGGCCTGAAAGCTGTGGCCTGCTGGGGCTTAGAGGCGCCTCAACGTTGCATCTTGGCATCACTGGGACATGAAGAACAGGAGCAGGGGACAGAAATGAAGCTGGGAAGGTTGGGAGGAATGGCCAGTTTTGAACCTGCTTTGGGTACTCTAAAAGGTTATTGACCCAAGTACTTGAGACGGCAGAGCCTTAGAATATTTGCGTACTTGGGGAAGTCTATTTCAGGCACTTCTGGTCTCTGATATCTTTTCCTGGTTGATCAATCAGTCACATTTTAGTGTCTTGATTGGAACTAAGGTTAAAAGAACCTCATTCTGGTAGCTACCAAGAGATAAGGAGGGATGGGGAACAGAGGGGAGGAGAGAGGAGAGAGAGAGAGAGAGAGAGAGAGAGAGAGAGAGAGAGAGAGAGAGAGAGAGAGAGAGAGAGAGAGAGAGAGAGAGAGAGAGAGAGAGAGAGAGAGAGAGAGAGAGAGAGAGAGATTGGTTGATGGACTTGGTAAAGACCGGCTTCTTCTAGTCCTGAGGACCACAAGGGGTCAGCCTTGGGTCCTGCAATAGGAAGCAGGAGATATTTGCTAAGTGTGCGTTCTCACCTGAGGACAATTCAGAGGGATTTATTCCACTTTAATATACTATGGAGTTAGCGGCTTTGAAATTCTTTGCTGCCAAGGGGCCTTTAAAGCCAATGAAGCAGGCATCTCAGGAATGACCCATATGTCAGGCCTGCTTGTTTATGCCCCTCATAGCCTCCATAAAAGACAAGTTTCCTGTTTGGTGATTGGTTTGGAGGGCCCCAAGTATGCCTACCCACCTCTCAGGTCTGGGAGTCTGCTGAGCCTGGGTGGAGGGGATGTGTTTGGTGTGGGGTCTGGGTGAGATGCTTCAGGCCTGGGTGGAAGCTTGGCTGGGCCAGGCCAGGGCTGGGTGGCTTTCATCGAACTGTCCTAACTGCAGTTCCAGGTTATTGGCTTTACTCTTCTGGTAATACGAGACCGTCAGAGAAATGTGCTGCCGGAGCAGCTGTTTCTACTAGAAGCTTCCCCCACTACTTTCCTGTTGCCTGGAGGGGAAATGAGTTGTAAGCTATCCCATCCAGGGACCCAGGGGGCACTGGGAGGAGGTTTTATGGCTTGTGGAAGAGCAGATGCCAAGGCACTCCTGAGAGCCAGACTCAAGCTAAGAGTCCAGGAGGGCTGTCATGGGGGCCCAGCAGGTAGAGGTGCTCACTGCCAATGCTGATAGATTGAGCTTGAGCCCTATGACCCACACGGAAGAAGGCAAGAACTAACTCCCACAAGTTGTCCTCTGACCTCCATGCATGCACCATGGCACCCCAATAAATAAATGTAAAAATATATTTTATCTTTTTAGAGCAATTTCAAGTTCATAGCAAGTCTAAGCAGAAGATACAAGATTTCCCACTTACCCTAACCCCCTATGGAGGCAGTCCGTTTTGTTCTCTTCCGTAAATGGGTCTTTGCTAAGTGTGGACAACACAGATCACTATCAACTGTACAAGCTCCAGCATTGTTCTCAAACTTTTATGCCATCTTCACAGAACCCTGCAGGGTAAGTGCTGTTATTGTTCCATTTGCAGAACAGGGTGGCGAGGCTCGCACGGAAAGAAGTGGGATAATGCGTGCAAAGGAGCAGAACCTGTAGATGGCAGAGTCAAACTCTCAGGCACGAAAGCTAAAGAACATTTTAGCCCTTGTCGTCGGGACACCTCAGTGGAGCTTGAGTCTTTGATTTAGACGAGAATCATGGAGAAAGGCCCAGGAGCTGTGTGGGCAGTGTTGGGCAGCACTTGTCAGGAGCTGATGGAGGGAACATTTCTTCTGCACTTAAAATGGTTCCATCCCCGTGGAGGACAAGTGAGTGTGACCCTCCCACTTCTGTCTCGCCCCATGTGTTTAGGACCAGGAACTGGGTATGCAATACTCTGTCCCTTTGTCTCTGTGTGAGCTCTCTATAGGAAGCTTGGCCCCAGATGTGTTGTATTGGGCAGTAAGATGTTCTCCTCTGGGATCCTAGGGTTCCCAGGATTGATGGTGACTGGGTAGGTATTCCACTAGCCTCTACTTTAGTCATATATTGCTGTTAAGCCACAGACTCTTGTATCAGATCACAGTCTTGTCTTACTTCTCAAAAAGTTAAGATATTAGTCAGGGAAAATAACATTCTTACTGACCGGTCTTCTTGTGTGTGTGTGTGTGTGTGTGTGTGTGTGTGTGTGTGTGTGTGTGTGTGTGTGTGATGCAGGTGCCTATGAAGCCCAGAAGAGGGTGCCAAATATCCTGGAGCTGGAGTTACAGGTAGTTGGAGTTGTCCCCAAAATTAGAACCTCTGTAAGTGCAGCCAGTGCTCTTACTTGCTGAGCCTTCCCTTTAAGGGCCTCTCATAAGTTTATTTTACGTAAAAAGTAAACCTGAAAGGGCAAAGAAGTTGTGTCCTTTGGCTCCCCAGTCTTAACCTGGAAGCCTCAGTGGGCAGGGCTGGGCGTTGGGAAAAGGTTCATGACTTCAGTTCTCTCAGTATCCCGGATCCAGTCTGTCAGGGTGCTAGAAGCATTGCAACTCCTCAGCCTTCCCACCTGGATCTTCACAGGCCTTTTAAAGAGAGGCAAGAAAGGCCTTGTACCTCCTTCAGAGAACCCACTGGAGGGGGAGCAAGGACAGACCCCAGCCCAGAGGTGTCTCTCTGCCACAGACTTAGTGCTCAGCAGGCTTCCTGTGAAATGTCTCAGAGACTCAGGGTTTGTCTGAGCTCCACCCGACCCTTGAGAAGAACCTTGGATGTGGGCAGTGCAAGAAGAAAGACAGCTCTCTTTTCCCACCTGGGCAACAGCTCCAGGCATTGTACAAACTCTGCAGTCCAGAGGTTCGTGTCAGATGGAGCCCTCCCTCCATTCCAGGGCTCTCATGGGCCTGGAGGACTTTCTCTGTCCCTGTTGAGGGTTCTCAAGTGGCAGAGGAGTAGTTGACAATACAAAGCAGTTCCTTTTAATAGTGATCATTAAGGCTAGGCTCTAGCTGGCAGTTAGTACTCAAGCAAGAATGGCAACTAGAGTTACTGTGTCAGGCACCATTCCAGACTCCTCATTTGATAATTTCATGCATGTATATAATGAACTTCTGTCATTTCCACCACCTATTACCCTCCCTCATCTCTACTTGTTTTTGCAGCAAGGACCTCCTCTTATTTTGATGTGTTTTTGTTTTGTGATCCATTGCATTTAGCTGGGATTGCTTGAGTAAGCATGGTTCACACATGCATGCGTGTATGTGTGTATGTATGTGCATATGTGTGTGATTTACTAGAAGAGGAAATCCAAGGGAAGCAATTTAAGAAGGAAGGTTTATCATGGTAGGACATGACTGTAGGAGTATAACACAGCTGGTCACATTACATCATCATCAGGAAGCAGAAAATGATTAGGAAGCAGGGAGAGGCTATAAAACCTCAAGGCCCATCCCCCAGTAGCCCTCTCCCTCCACCGAGATTCCACCTCAGAGATTCTACAACCTTGTGGTCAGGGTTTGAAACACCTAAGCCACTGGATGACAGCTCATATTCAAACCACAGCATGGCAGAACTGGGCATAAACCTAGCCCTCAGGCACCATGTAGCCCAGGCTGTCCTAGAACTCACTATGTATCCTAGGTTGGCCTTGAGTTCCTACTTTGGTCTTAATGCTGTGATTACAGATGTGTGCCACCACACTCAGTTCCCATAATACTATGTGATGTCATGATCTGAAGGGTCTCAAGAAAGTCCACACATTATCTCTATAACTATAGCATATGAGGAAGTGGAGGCCCAGACACTATAATTACTTGCCCAAGCTCACACTCTAATTATCTGGCTCTAGGCTTAGAACTCTTGTTACAACATTACATGGCCAACATTTCCATTTAACTAAGTCGTAAGACATTTTAACTAAAATTTCAACTTTGGTTTGACTAATTGGAAAGGGCTAGAATTACAGGGTTCACTCCTGAGAACCTGTAAAATATTTCATAGACTAGCTTAAGACAGGCCCTCTTAGCTTGTCAGGGTATCTGGGCAATGTAAGATCACACCTGAAAGGAGAGACAAGCTCTGCTGGCAGTACCCTGTCCTGGGCAGCTAATAGCATCCCATGTTTCAGCTCCACATCCAGCCCAGGGAACATGTCCTAGACAAGTGAGAAAACATGACAGTTTTTCCTGTGTGAGGACAGAAATGAGTTTCTTCCTTCAGGCAAGCCAGCTCCTCTCAGATCACAGATTGTGACAGGGCTTTGAGAGGAGGCTCTGAGGGGATCAGAAAGCTCTAGAGTAAACATCCTTAGAGAAAGAGAAATCAGCCCTTGAAATGTTATTGGCAGCTGATCGTTCCCTAACAAAAACACCCTGCTCAGCATGGTCACGGTCACTGTGGAGTGACTCCTGAGCCCTGGACTCAAGGTGCCTCCTGGCTCCTACAGCAGGCCTTAGCGTCTGTGGGGAGGAGAGTGCAGTGAATGCCAGCCCCCAGGAGTAATGGGAATGTTCAGAGTGGTCCCAAGCAGAGCAAGGGCTGCAGAGCAGGACCACCACTCTCAGTGGTGCCCTGTTCATTCTACTTCCCAGAAACTGGGACTTGTTATCGCCAGGTGATGTCAATAATGGGGAAATTCTGAATTGGGTTCAGAAGTGTGGAAACAGGGAGCTGGCTTAGCAGGGCAGTAAGCTGTGGGAGATCCGGCTGAGGAAGCACTCATCATGAGTCAAATCTGTCCCTGGACTGTCATCAGAGGCAACAAAGCCACCCTAAGCTGTGTTCCCAGCAACACTGATACCAGGTCGTAGGGGCAGATAATCCCCCAAAGCTTGGCTTTGGTTAACCCATCAGTCTGTGTCTGAAAATCAATGTCCACCTCTGTGTCTTCCATGTTTAAGGGGATCTGTACGAATTGGAATGTATTCAGAGCAGAATGATGGGATGATTTGAAGTCATGCCATGCTGACTTCAAGGAAGGGCTAGGAGCACATGGGCACAGGAGAGGAGTGGGGAGCTGGAGGTCGTCTTTATGAATAGAAGAGGGGCTCTCTCTGGAGAAGGGAATCAGGTGTTCTTATCTGGGCTACAGGGACTTGGAGTTCACAGGCTGGTTCCTTCACATTTTGTTAGGTGGCAAGTGAAGTCACCTGACTGCCCGAGTCAGCACTTACCTAGTAAAATGGAAATAGTAATGGTTACTGTCAGCATTCAAAGGGGACAGATGACATCTGGCAGAGGACCATCTCATGGTAGCCATCTAAGGACTGCTTTCCTTCTGGCTCAGAAGGCAAACACATTGTGGGGGGGGGTACTCGCAGAGGGAGGGTCTTGGCTCATGGTGCAGGCAGTCACTCCTGGCTTTGATGCTTCTCTGCTGTTTACATTGCTTAGTGTGTAGGTGTTTCTTCTAAAAGATTATTTTATTTTTAATGCCTTTCATTTCCCCTTACATTATTATATTTCCTAATATAAATTATTCAGCTACTTTTTAATCTTTTATTCTTATAAAAGAGAAACAGAACATACAGTGTGAATAACCTAGTTCTAACAATGGCATATTTTTAATTTTATAAATTACATTTATTTTTGTATGTGTGGGAGGGCACACCTGACTGTTCATGTGGAAACTGGAGGACAGTTTGTGGGAGTTAGTGCTCCTCTTCACTGTGTGGGTCCTGAGGATCAAATTCAACTTTTGTGGGCTTAGCAACAAGTGCACTCTGCTGATCTTTCTCACTGTCCCTTACAGTGGCCTAATTTTAAAAATTATTCCTTTTTTGAGATTAGAATACAATCACATTATTTTCCCTTTCCTTTCCTCCCACCAAACCTTCCTATATACCCTCCTTGCTCTATTTCAAATTCATGGCTTCTTTTTTCATTAACATGCATACATATGTATGCATCTATATTCTAAAAATCTATCTTGATCACAATTACCTATTTTAGGCCAGAGACTGGGTGTCACTTTAGTAACTTGATGAACTGAACCATGGCCTAATCATGAAGTAGAACAAGAAAATATTTATGTACCTGTAAAAATTAAATGTTATTGTATGAGTTACTTTTCTTATTGCTGTAATAAAATGCCTTATCAAAGCAACATAAGGGGGAGAGGGGGTATGTTTTGACTCATAGAGTGCACTCGGTCATAGCATGCGAGGCAGGGCAGGGCAACTGTATCAAGAACCAGCAAAATCTGATACTTATGGTACTTAGTTTTCTTTTTTCTCTTTTTTATTCAGTCTGGGACACCAGCCCACTGAATCTTGTCATTCAGGTTTAGTTGGGTGTAGTTGGAGGTTTTTTCCTACCAGCCTGGTCCCGCAGCTGCCTCAACTCCAAGTAAACACATGGAAGCACTACATTAATTATGAAACTATTGGCCAGTGACTAGGGTTTCTTACTGGCTAGCTCTGTCTTAACCCATTTTTATTAATCTAAGTATTTCCACATGGTATTATTTTACCAGAGAAGGGTCCGCATCTCTAAGTCATTTGACAGATACATGTTGTCTCTCCCTGATGTGCTTTCTTTGCCTACTTTTCTCAGAATTCTCCTTGTCTCCTAATCCCGCATGTCTTCCTGCCTATTGGTCAATAGTGTTTTATTCATCAACCAATAAGAGAAACATATATACAGAAGGACATACCCCATCAGTTGGGTGCCTTTCCTCCTTAGTTTAACCTTTCTTGATGCACCCCCAGAAATGTATCTCCAGTGTGATTTGTAGTACCATCATGTTGACAATCAAGATCAAACATTGCAATTGTAAGCTTTTTCTTTCCTCCTTTTCCCTTCTAGTTTTGTAAATCAACTTTACTCCCTCATATGTAGTATAATGTCTTAGTCGACAAGTATCCACATTAACAATGGTGTCTCATAAGATTATATTGCCTAGTGACATTGTAGCTACCTTATTTTTAAAAATTAAAAAATTAACACACAAGGTACTATATATCATTATGAATTAAAGAAACAAAATGTCATAGTAGATTATCTTTCTTTTCCCTCACTCCAGTGGTACCAGTACCAAATCTCTCTTCCTATGTCATGGCCCACACATCCTTTGTACCTCATCCTTCCTCATTGTCTAATTTTCTTCTCCCTTGGGCATTTTTCTAGTTTTTTTTAGGGTTTACCTACATTTATACCACTCATAGACAAACACCCAAAGGACTTCAAGTTCTCCCACAAAGACACTTGGACATATTGTTAGTGTTCTATTCACCACAGCAAGAAGATGGAAGCAGCCCAGATACTTACCAGTGGATTAAAGGATAATGAGAACATGTTAGATATACATGATGGCATTTTATTCAGCTCTAAAGAAAAGTAAAATCAAACTCGCAGGAAAATGATGGAACTGTAAAGCATACTATTAAGTGAGATGACCCAGTTTCAGAAAAACAAAACCACATGTTCTCCCTCACAGGCAAGACCGGGCCACCTTGTCTTTGTAACCACAGGGTATGCTATTTGTATAGTGATGGAGTTGCCGAATGACATATCTCTCAGCAAGGATTCCCGTTGTTAAGCAACACATGACTGGATCTGTATCTCTTTTCACCACTTTGAAAACACAGGCTCCAAATGACATCAGGATAATTACAGCTTCATCCCATGTTGCACTCACAATAGTCTCAGAATAGCAGTGACAGTCCCCGCTCTAACAACATGACAGCCTGACATAGCTTCAGATCCCTTTTTATTTTTAATTAAAAAATGTGTCTAACGTCATTTGGAACAGTTCATTCATCCAAAATTAAACATGGGTAGCAGTGTTTATGCCACTTAACTTTCAGTTTTAGGGATTACCCTTTGAAGTTTGATTTTTGTTTTGTGATGATGTAAAATACTTAAACATACGAAAGCCAAGACTGAAATGTAAAAGCTATTTGTAAAATGTCATTTCTATTCATGCTCTCCACCCAATTCTCTTTCCTCTAGGGGTGATCATTTAGACTCTCTGTCCTTTGCCATGATTGGGATTCTGTTGCAAGCCTGTCTAACACAGTGAGCATACACTAGTGATTCATTGCAGGAGTGGCCACTAGGGGCAGTAATGAGAACAATGGGAGTGAGGCATTGATGATTGTGATGGGCAGTGGGGGCTCAAGCCTACAAGCATCCTCTGAGATCTAAGGTAAATGTGCCTCGATATGGCCTGCTCTATATGGCCGAGGACATTGATCCTTGGCTCTGGGTTCTTGTATTGGCCAAAGGTTGCTCCAGGGGGTGTTAATCCTTTGGGCTTCCAGGAGTCCCGAGGGTAGAATGATTGTTGATGATAGCCAGGACTTCTCAGAGGATGCTGCAAGAGAGAAGCAGTGCACCTGGGGCCAGGGCTGGGCCAGGGTGTTGAGGGGGTCAACTTTTTGAGTAGCAATAGCCAGATGGCACTTTAGGAAGCACCATGGAACTGTAGGATGGGACACAAAAATCCAGCGTGGCCTCCACCGTTATTGCACTGGTTGGCTTACTTGCATAGGGATTGGTGTTATTTCATCCCCAGCATCCCCAGCTGAGTAAGACTGTTGAGAGTTCTTCACTCAGCAGCCTGCCTGGCACCTTTGGGTACTGTGAGGGCTAAGTAGCAGGGGTGAGGGGCAGCTGTCATCTCAGTTCCAGCTTCATTTTTCTGTATCCCATGATGAAGACATGGGGCATCTATACATCTGACAGGATTTCTCTCCAAAGTCTTCAAAGAACTCAAAAGCCTAAACAAGGAAACAACCAAATTAAAAAAAAAAAGGGGGGGGGGTGGGAGTGCGCTGAGGAACTGAACATAGAATTCTCAAGAGAAGAAATACAAATGACCAATAAATATTTTAAAAAGTACCCAGCATCCTGCCACCAAGGAAATACAAATTAATACAACTTTGAGATTCTATCTTACTTTAGTTAGGGTGGTTCTCATAAAAAAGCAAAAGCAAAACAAAACAGCAACAACAAAAAAAACCAAGTCAAGCATGGTGGTGCATGCCTTTAATTCTGGCACTTGGGAGGCAGAGGCAGATGGGTTTCTGTGAGTTTGAGGCCAGCCAGGTCTACAGAGTGAGTTTCAGAACACCCAGGACTGTAGCACAGAAAAACCTTGTCTTGAACAATGACAACAATGACGACAACCACAAAAAGAGAAAGAATAAAAGCTGGAGAGGGTATAAGGAGAGAGGAACACAATTCCCTGAGTGTAAATTGATGCAGCAACCATGGAAACCAGGATGGTGGTTTCTCAAAAAACAAACAAACAAACCAAACTAAGCACAGAACTTCCATATGATGCAACTGTACCATTACTGGCATGCACACAAAAGGCTCTATATTTTACCAATGGGACACTTGCCTATTCATGTTTATTGCCATTTGTAATAGCAAATAAATAGTCAGTTTGAATGCACATCAGCTGATGAATGGATAATGAAAAATTTGTTCATCCATAAAGGAGAATGAAGTTATGGAATTGTGTAGGAAAATGAATGGAACTAGGAAATACTATATTAAATGAGGTGACTTGGGCTCAGATAAACAAATGTTGCACCTTCTCACGTATACAGATTCTTGTAACTCTGTTTGCATTTAAAAATCTTCCTGCAGTGTAAACCGGATTGTAGGGTGCATACCTATAGCCACCCAGCAGTGCCCAGGAGGTAAAGGAAGGAAGACCGGAAGTTCAAGGCCAGCTGGGGCTACATGATATTCTGTCTCAAGAAACAAAAGCAAAAACAAAATTAAACAAGCAAAAACCCAAACACTTCCACAAGAACTGGCCTCATTCATAATTTTTCTTTCATATTTACATATGGGAGATATGGGATCCTGATTTAGAAGAATGAACATGTAATGTTCCTTGACACTGCCAAGTTTCCCCCAAGGGAGTGTATGTCTTTCCATTCCCCCTAGTGAGATAGAAGAATGCCATTTCCCCACAGTCTTATCAAGAAAATTTATTGTCAAACTGGATTTTTGCCAGTTGGATTATGAGAAATGAAGTTCCCAGAGAATTTTAATCTACATTTTTCTTCTAATGAGGGGGAGCCACCCTTTTATTTCTGCAACTGAGATGAGCCCCTTCCTCCAATATTTTGGCTTTTACTTTGATAACTAGTTATGTCTGGGCTTTTGCTTTGCAGTATCAGCTATGGTGTCTTTGGCCAGCAGGGGTCATTAGGGGTATCTGGGGGGGCACTTATGACTTTGACCTTGACTTTGTTCACTGGGTCTTAGAAGGTGAAGATCAGTTTCAACGATAATGAGGGTTTGGTTCTCACTTTCCATCCAATTTAAGACAGTTTCTCTGTGATACCAGACTAGCTTACCCAAGAATTTCTACAGCTTTTCCTGAGTGTGCCTCCCATTTACCCCACAAAAGTGCTGGGATTACAGATGTGTGTATGTGTCTGACTTTTGCATGGGTTCTAGGGCTCCAGATTTGAGTTGTCAGGTTGTGTGGCAAATGCTTTAACCACCTGACTGTGCTACCTCTCTGCCTGCCTTATTTTCTAGGGTTTTGAGAGACAAGAGATGATTGATTTGAGACTCTTGTTCTTCAGCGTAGGATTCCATTTCAATCATCTCTCCTGATTTCTTTAGCTGTGTCCCACAAAATTTGATACATTTTATTTCCTTTTTTATTAAGTTCAATGGACTTTAATTTTTTTTAGCCTTTCTCTCTGGTTCATGAATGATTTAGAAATATATGATTTAGTGTCCAGTTGATTAAAGATTTTCATTATTGATTTAAAGTTTTATTACAATGTGGTCAGAGGGTACATTCCATGTGATTAAAATATTTGAATATGTTAATATTTGTTTTTGTGGCTCAGAGGAGTCTGCCTTGGTACATGTCCCACAGGCACTAGAAAAGAATATGTACCATTCCTGGTGAGTACACATCTTCTGAGTATTTGCTCTACACATTACTGAGAATTAGATGTTGGAATCCCCAACCATATGATCTTGTGTTTAAAGTAGGCATGGTGTCACATGTCTGGGAGGATGGTGCCAGAGGCAGGGTGGTAGCAACTTTTCAGCCTGGGCTACACATAACAAGATCCTGTCTCCAAAAACAATCTTGAAGCTGTCTATTTCTCCTTTCATTTCTGTCATCCTTCACTTCATACATTTTGCTCTGATGTTCCGTGCATGATCATTTAGCATTATTTTATCTCCTTAGAGGATTAGTAGACTGTTATTCTTACTATTTTATAAAGTCTCAGATAATTGTTTTTGCAGTGAGGTCAACTTTAATATCAACATAGTATCTTCTGCTTTCCTTTGCTTAGTATTTGAGGAATCCTTTTAAAAGTATCTTCCTGTCATCTTATACTGATATTATGTATTGAGTCTTTTGTGGGCATCATATGTTTGGATCATTTTTAAAAATCTGCTTTGATAATCTGTCTTTTTTCTTTTTTAAGACTTTTTAATTCAGTCTTTGTGAACCTCACAACATGAACCCCAATTCCACTCATCTCCCCATCCTTCCATATCTACCCTCCACCCTTGCAACCTCTCCTCAAAAGGAAATGAAAATAAATATCATTCTGTCATGTGTAGTTTTTTTTAAAACTTGTTTGGCTCTTGAGGGGACTGCCACCAAGCTCCCATGCCTGGCCTTAGCTTGACTTGTTTCTAGCAAGTTTTCCTTAACTTAAATTATCCCATCCACCTTTTGCCTCTGGGCTTTTTTGTCTTTCTGTATTCTATATACCTTTCTTTACTTATTACTCTGTGGCTGGTTGTGTGGCTGGCCCCTGGCATAATCCTCTCCTCATTTTCTGGCTCCTTAATCTTCTCTTCCAAGATTTTTCCTTCTGTTTATTCTATCTGCATGCCAGCCCCTACCTATTCCTCTCCTGTATAGCTATTGGCCATTCAGCTCTTTATTATACCAATCTGGTGTTTTAGACAAGCAAAGTAACACAGCTTCACAGAGTAAAACAAATGCAACGTATCTTTGCATCATTAAACAAATATTACATTGCATAAACAAATTTAATACCTCTTCAACTAATATTCCACAACAGTCCCAGTGTGTCACCCATTATGCCCTTTTGCCTAATAAGCTTTCCTGTGCCCATGCCACCAGGGCCAGCAGCTCTTATGTTTTGTCCAGGTGAGGGGAGAGGCCAGCTCTCTTGCCTGTGGTAGCTGACAAGTGGCAGGGCCAGCTGTCCCATGTTCACACCTTCAGGGCCAGCCCTCCCGCACCCACACCATCAGGGCCAGATTTCCAGTATTTCTCTGGCAAGGGGTGGGGCCAGCTGATCTGAGTGCATTGAGCTCTTTGTATTAGGCCTTGAACACCAACATGGCCCAGGGTAGCATCCCAGACCAGGAACATCCAAATAACCTTTGGTGGTAACATGAGCCATGAACCCATGTTGCTGCAGGACCACAACCCTGACATGGCCCTTGGTGGCAGCATGGCTGGCATATCTCCTTGTCCTCAGGTGGTAGCGTAGATTACTCAAATCAAGCTATTCCTCACCATCCTCAAGTACCCAGCTCTGCCTCTCTTCATAGTGCTCAAACTCTTCCACTTCTCTCTCTTTCTCCCATCTCTCCACCACGAACTTGCTCATTATAGTGACACTGGCCCTGCCCAGCCACGTGGCTGAAGGTGAAGGCCACTCAGTGTCTCACACCAGGCTCACCACTATGAAGAGCTGGAACTAAATCTGGACTTTAGTCAGTATCCACAGTGGCTTCTCTATAAGGTACTGGGTCTCTGTTTGGGGGCCTACTTATCACTATTGCCTCTCTGAGATTTGTCTTCACCAGCTGTGACTCCAGGCTCCATGAGAGCAGCGAACTGTGTCTGCCATGTTCCCTATGCCAAGAAGAGGGTTTGGCCCAGAGTCAACATCGGTCACCACCATCATGTCTCTGGTTCCGCCTCTCTCAATAGAGTGCACCACTGCTCCATTTTTCTATCTTTCCCACCTCTCCCAGAATTTAGGAGGTAGAGGCAGGCAGATCTATATGACTTCAAGGTCAACCTGGTCTACAAAGTGAGTTCCAAGACAGTCAGGGCTACACATAGAAACTGTCTTGAAAAAAAAAAACAAAAACAAAAACAAAAGACTTCTTGGTTCTTGTATGAGAGACTTTCAGTTAAAAACCAGTGCTTTTTTTGCATTATATGGTAAGTCTCTATTTGGATTATCCAGATTGTTTATTTTAAATGGTTTTCTCTGACACAATTCTGGCAAGTGGAAGAGGCAGAGGCTCTGTTACTATTAAGATATTAAGAGGGAAAATTGCATGTTCTCTCTCTGTTCTTTTTTTTTTTTTTTGGTATTTCGAGACAGGGTTTCTCTATATTGTCCTGGAGGCTGTCCTGGAACTCGCTCTGTAGACCAGGCTGGCCTCGAACTCAGAGATCCGCCTGCCTCTGCCTCCGGAGTGCTGGGATTAAAGGCGTGCGCCACCAACTCCTGGCCTCTCTCTGCTCTTGTTGACTCTGGAGGCAGCCTTGTTTCTGCTGGGCAACAGTGGTAATCTGGACTCGCTCTAGGCTTCCTTGACTTCATACTAATGACCAATGGAAGGAAGCCTTACTCTTGCCAGATGGGGGCAAAGGTTCAGAATTCCCACATGGTCTCCTCTCAGAGGGGAGCATAGCTGAGGTCATTGCTAACTCTTGGGGGTGCAAATCTCGCTCTCTACCTGTTCTTTGGCACTATCTCAAATAGTGGTCTTAGGGTACTTTATGATTAATTTTATGTGTCAGCTGAGCTAAGAGATGCCCAGATAATTGGTAAAAATTATTTCTGGATATGTCTGTGAAGGCATTTCTGGGAGAGAATAGCATTTGAAATAGTAGACAAAGGGAAAAAGACCCACACTCATCATTGTGGGTGAGCATCACTGATGACCATAATAGAGCAAAAAGGCAGAGGGTTGTCAATTCTCTCTCTTCTTTAGTTAGAACACCTATCTTTTCCAGCTGCCCTTTGGATTTGGATTGAACTACCACCATCTTTTATAGTTTTCCAGTTTAAAGATGGCAGATGATTGAATTTCTCATCTGTTATAACCATGAGGGCCAGTTTTTTTTAAATACCCAGGTATCATACATGTTTGTCTTATTGGTGCTGTTTCTCTGTAGACTCCTGATGAATGTGTTGCCCTGTTACAGCCTCACAAGACTCCCTACTTGGTATTTGTTGCCATGAGGGGGATGTAACCAGATTTAAAAGGAGAGTGAGTATACTAAAGGTTTTATTTTCCTTGAGACAGGGTTTCTCTGTGTAGCCCTGGCTGTCCTAGAACTAGCTCTGTAGACCAGACTGGCCTCAAACTTAGAGCTCCACCTGTCTCTGCCTCCCAAGTGCTGGGATTAAAGGCGTGCACCACCATAGTGTGGCTAAAGTTTTCTGTCTTATATTTGCTGTTTTTATTTGCTATAAAGTGTAAATTTTTGTCACAGCTTTTATTACCAAGGCTGTTTGACATTTTCAAGTTGCCTTCCTTTTCTCTATATGATAATATGAGACAAAAATACAAGCCAAAGAGCTTACCTCCCTGCCATCCCTTGGTTCCAGGCTCTACTGACCTGCCCAGTCCTCTCTAGCCATCAAACCCTTCTTTGGTTTGTATTTATACAACATTAAGAATTTTTAGTTACTCATAGGAGTGTACACATATAAATGACCTACCTTCTCTCTGGAACAGATTTTTGGATTCAGAAAAACATAATGCAAAGTCCCAACCCAAGTGAATAACAGGCGCCTCTGTCCTTAAGTATTCACCAAGCTCTCTTCTGTGACAGCTGCCTTGGGGCACCCTTGTTAACTCATACACCTGCAGCTCAGTGTTGCCTGCTTGCTTTAGGAATCAGGAGAGTACATCTTTTTCTTTCCTACCCAGAAGACAGCTTCAGTGGCAGGAATAGAACTTTCTGATGCTTGCTGTTTCCTGTGGGGAGCTTCAGCTTGGAGAGTCTGCATCCCCAGAAACATCCAAGCACACACCCAAAGTCCTAGGGTAGAGAGAAGATGCACTGGACAGTCTCTGAGGCCTCCCTACAACTAAGATTGTGGGGGTTCATGTGCTTTGAATTTTTTTGAGCTACAAGGAAATAGATGAAATCTCTAATTTGCTGACCTAGGTTTCCACGTTGAGCTTTGTGTACAGACTGTTCATCTTGTGCACCTAATGGAGTGGCTGAATGCCTGAAGTTGTGTAGGATCTGGCTGGTGTCCATTCAGACCAGCCAGATTCAAACAGTTGGTAGGAAGGTAAGCAGAGTTGACCCATAGCGATACCTGGATTATGCTGTAGATCAGATTATTGGTAGCAACTCCCCCGTGTTATACATAGTCAGTGCTAGCATATGGCTGAACTAAACCTCACAGCAGAGCAGGTATTCCCAAGAGTCTGTAAGCTATCCATCTTACCTTGCCGCATCATCCTGACTGAGATCAGTTGATCTCTCCCAGATCTTATAGCACAAGGATCAAAGAGACATCCAGGGCTCTGATATAAAGATTTAGAAGCCCATTAGGGATGGAAGGGAACCAGGTGCTAGAAAGAAATGATTCAGCATTTTGTCCTGAGCAATGTGCAAACATCAGCTAATTAAATAAATCCATTAGAAAAAGAATTTGAGAATCTTCAAGAGCATGGAGGTCTTCTGCAAGAGGGCTTTATGTCTTCGAGAAGGGGAGCCAGGTATTTGAGCATGGGTGTGGGGGGGGGAAGATATCTCTTTAAAGCACTTTTTGGAAGGAGACAGAGGATCAGCTATGCTCCAGGGAGTTTTTATATAGGTTGTCTTAGCTAAGTCTCAATGGCAAATGGGTGAGGGCATTATTATATCAGCTTTCAAGTAAGGAAATAGGCTTACAGAGATTAGGAAATTTCTCTAAGGATGCAGTCGGCAACTGGCAGAAGCTGAGATTTGTACATGAGTTCATCTGACTCCAAAGCTTACACTCTTCAGCACACCATCATGTGGGTGTGCTAGAAAGGGAATAGAGGGACAATGTCCTGGAGATTTACCTTCTAGGCACCAGGCTGAGAAAGATTAAAGAAGGAATTGACTGCTTTTGAGATTCACTTACTCCCTTTCCTCACCTCTCCCCCGCCCCAAACCACACATTACTTTGAGCAGGGAAAGTTTAGTAAAGAGAATTGTTGGCTGTACTAGCATTGGCTAGTAAGTAATACAGGGAAATAAATGGGTCTAAATAAAGTAGCTAGACAGGCAGGATGGCTCAGTAGGTGTGGTGATTTTAAAGAAAATGGTGCCCAAAGGGAGTGGCACTATTAGGAGGTGTGCCCTTGTTGGAGTAGGTTGGTCTTGTTGGAGGGAGTGTGTCACTGTGGAGACAGGCATTGAAATCTGATATATGCATGCTCAAGCCATGTCCAGTGAGACAGACCACTTCCTGCTGCCTGTGAGTCAAGATGTAGAACTCTCAGCTTTTTCTCTAGCACTGTGTCTGCCTGCATGCTGCCATGCTTCCTGACATGACAATAACGGGCTAACCCTCTGGACTGTAAGCAAAACACTACAATTAAATGTTTTCCTTTATAAGGGTTTCTGTGGTCATGGTGCCTCTTCACAGTAATAGAAACCCTAACGAAGACAGTGGGTAAAGGTACCTGTGGCCAAACCTGATGCTTGCTCCCTGAGGCCTGTGTGACTGAAGGAGAGAACAGACTCCCAAAACTTGTCCTTATGACCTCTGAACTTAAACTGTGGTGTGTGTGTGTGTGTGTGTGTGTGTGTGTGTGTGCATGTGTTGGCACATGTATGTGTATATACGCATACATATACACACATAATAAATGTAAAACAAAACAGAGAGGAATAGAAAACACAGGAAGAAACTACTTCACCTAGGGCTGAGATGTAGCATTTGAGGACCAAGTCCCTTTGGGCTGAGGTCCAGACTAAGGAGTGAGTATGGCAGCCTGCTAACTGGCAGAGATATCACTGAAGCTTTGTACTCATGGAACTTGCTGGAAACATTCTCAGGTTTATGTTTCCCTATTTTTAAAGATTTTTTTGTCTTAGATGTTTTATAGATTAACCTTTCTTTTTTAATTATCTAGGAGCAGACCTTGTTTTAATTATTCTCAGAATTTGTTGAATCAGAAGATTAATGGTCTTTCATGCTCCAAAAAGCTGCAGCTGCCAGTCAGCTTACCTGCTCTCTTATCTTCTTGCCTCTTTGAAAATCTGGTGAGATATAAGTTAGCTGTCCCTCCACCCTGCAAACCTCAAAGTCTCATATGCAAATTTTTAACCTTTGTTGAGTTTTGAGCATTTTTTGTAGATTTGTGGGTTTTTTTTAGAGTTGAGAAAAATCTGTCTTTATACATATCTAATAATGTTTTATCCATTTGTTAACTTTTGGTTTCAAATCTTACATTTTTGTTTATGGATGGTATATTTCTTTTTGATATCCTATCTTGCTTTTAATTTCTCTTGTCTTTTTAAAATTTATCTTAAAATTACTTTCATTTATGTATTTACTTGCGTGTATGTGTATGCATGTGTATCTCTCTCTCTCTCTCTCTCTCTGTGTGTGTGTGTGTGTGTACTATGGCATTCTATAGATTTTAGTTTCAGAAGGTTCCATTTGTTAATTGTCGATCTCAGTGCCTGTGCCACTGGTGTTATGTTTAGGAAGTGGTCTCCTGTACCAACTCGTTGAAGAGTATCTCCCACTTTCTCTTCTAAAAGTTTCAGTGTGGCTGGATTTATGTTGAGATCTTTGATCCATTTGGACTTAAGTTTTGTACAAGGCGATAAACATGGATCTATCTGCAGTCTTCTGCATACCAGTACCCAGTTATGCCAGCACCATTTGTTGAAGATGCTTTCTTTTTTCCATTGTACAGTTTTAGCTTCTTTGTCAAAAATCAAGTGTTCATAGGTGTGTGGGTTAAAATTAGAGCTTTCAATTCAGTTCCATTGGTCTATCTGCCTATTTTTGTGCCAATACCAAGCTGTTTTCAGGACTATAGCTCTATAATAGAGCTTGAAGTCAGGTATGGTGATGCCTCCTGAAGTTCCTTTATTGTATAGGGATGTTTTAGCTATCCTGGGCCTTTTGTTTTTCCATATAAAGTTGATTAATGTTCTTTCCAGGTCCTTGAAGAATTGTGATGGAATTTTGATAGGGATTGCATTGAATCTGTAGACTGCTTTTGGCAAGATTGCCATTTTTATTATGTTGATCCTACCAATCCAAGAGCATGGGAGATCTTTCCATTTTCTGGTATCTTCTTTGATTTCTTTCTTTAAAGACACAAAGTTCTTGATATACAGGTCTTTAATTTCCTTGGTTAACATTATCCCCAGATATTTGATGCTGTTTTTGGCTATTGTAAAGGGTGATGTTTCTCTGATTTCTTTCTAAGTCACTTCATCATCTGTATATAATAGAGCCACTGATTTTTTTGAGTTTACCTTGTATCCTGCCACATTGCTGAAGGTGTTTATCAGCTGCAAGAGTTCCCTGGTAGAGTTTTTTGGGTCAGTTATGTAAACTATCATATCATCTGCAAATAGTGAAAGTTTGACTTCTTCTTTTCCTATTTGTATCCCCTTTATCTCTTTTTGTTGTCTTATTGCTGTAGCTAGAACTTCAAGTACAATATTGAAGAGATATGGAGAGAGTGGACAGCCTTGTCTTGTTCCTGATTTTAGAGGAATTGCTTTGAGTTTCTCTCCATTTAGTTTGATGTTAGCTGTTGGTTTACTGTATATTGCTTTTATTATATTCAGGTACATTCCTGTTATCCCTGATCTCTCTAGGACCTTTATCATGAAGGGGTGCTGGATTTTGTCAAAGGCTTTTTCAGCATCTAGCGAGATGATCATGTGGTTTTTCTTTCGCAGATTGTTAATATGGTGGATTACATTGATAGATTTTCTAATGTTGAACCATCCCTGCATTCCTGGGATGAAGCCTACTTGATCATGGTGGATGATTTTTCTGATGTGTTCTTGAATCCGGTTTGCGAGTATTTTATTGAGTATTTTTGCATCAATGTTCATGAGGGAAATTGGTCTATAGTTCTCTTTCTTAGTTGTGTCTTTGTGTGGCTTGGGTATCAAGGTAATTGTAGCCTCGTAGAAAGAGTTTGGCAGTGGGCCTCCTGCTTCTATTGTGTGGAATACTTTGAGGAGTATTGGAATTATCTCTTCTTTGAATTTCTGGTAGAATTCTGCACTGAAGCCATCTGGGCCTGGGCTTTTTTTATTTGGGAGACTTTTGATGACTGCTTCTATTTCATTAGGCGTTATAGGTCTGTTTAGATTGTTTATCTGTTCTTGATTTAGTTTTGGCAAGTGATATCTATCCAGGAAATTGTCCATTTCCTTTAAATTTTCAAATTTTGTGGAGTACAGATTTTCAAAGTATGCCCTGATGATTCTCTGGATTTCCTCTGAGTCTGTTGTTATGTCCCCTTTTTCATCCCTGATTTTGTTAATTAGCATGCTCTCCCTCTGTCTTTTGGTTAGTTTGGACAGAGGTTTATCTATTTTGTTGATTTTCTCAAAGAACCAACTCTTTGTTTCATTGATTCTTCTCAGTGTTTGTCTGGTTTCTACTTGATTGATTTCAGCCCTCAATTTGATTATTTCCTGGCGTCTGCTCCTCCTGGGGGAGTTTGCTTCTTTTTGTTCTAGAACATTCAGCTGTGCTATTAATTCTCTAGTATGACTGTTCTCCAGTTTTTTCATGTGGGCACTTAGTGCTATAAACTTTCCTCTCAGCACTACTTTCAAAGTGTCCCATAAGTTTGTGTATGTTGTGTCTTCATTCTCATTGAAGTCGAGGAAGACAGAACCCTTCCTTCTGCTGCATACAAGAAACACATCTCAACATCAAAGACAGACGTTATCTCAGAGTAAAGGGTTGGGAAAAGATCTTCCAATCAAACGGTCCCAAGAAACAAGTGGGTGTAGCAATCCTAATATCTAACAAATTAGACTTCAAATTAAAATCAATCAAAAGAGATGAAGAAGGACACTTCATATTCATCGAAGGAAAAATACATCAAGACGAAGTCTCAATTTTAAACATCTACGCCCCAAATACAAAGGCACCTACATTCGTGAAAGAAACATTACTAAAGCTCAAAATGCACATAAAGTCTCACACACTAATAGTAGGAGACTTCAACACTCCGCTCTCACCGCTAGACAGGACGTCCAGACAGAAACTTAACAAAGAAACAAAAGAACTAATAGAAGTTATGACCCAACTGGGTTTAACAGACATCTATAGAACATTCCACCCAAATACAAAGGGATATACCTTCTTCTCGGCACCACGTGGAACCTTCTCTAAAATTGACCATATAATAGGAAACATAGCAAATCTCCACAGATACAAAAAAAATTGGAATAACCCCCTGTATCTTATCAGACCACCATACATTAACATTAGAATTCAACAGTAACACAAATCGCACAATTGCAAGGCATTCTATAGAGATCAGAGGACAACTTGTGGGATGGGAGTCAGTTCTCTTCTTCCACCATGTGGAACCAGGATGTCAGGCTTGACAGCAAGCACCTTTACCTGTTGGTCCATCTCACAGGTCCTTTAAAAAAATTCCAAGCAAATCGTACTTATGTTATATTTTGTGTCAGATAAAAATCTGAAGTCTTTTTTAAAAACCTTTTTATTACTTTAATTTTAAATAGCTTGCTTCACATGGCAATCCCAGTTCCCTCTCCCTCCCCTCCTCCCGCACTCCCCCCCACCCTCAGCCTCCCACCCTATCCCCACTCCCTTCCACATAGGGGATATCCAGGGTCTGTCACTTTACTCAGGGCAGGTTCCAGGCACTTCCCTAAGAGTCCAGGCTGAGAGAGCATCCCTCTTTGTGTTATAGACACACAGAGTCCATTTGTATGCCAGGGATAAACACTGATCTACTGCCCAGGGCCCCATAGGTTGCCCAGGCCTCCTCACTGACTCTCACACTTAGAGGTTCTGGATCAGTCCCATGCTGGCCTCCCAGCTGTCAGTCTGGGGTCCAAGAGCTCCCCCCTTGTTCAGATCAGCTGTCTCTGCTGGTTTTGCCAGCCCATTCTTTGCCCATTTGCTCATCACTCCTCTCTCTCTGTCACTGAGTTCCATGGATTCAGTTCAGTGTTTTTTTAAATTTTTTAAAGATTTATTTATTTATTATATATACAGTGTTCTGCCTACATACCAGAAGATGGCACCAGATTGAATTGTAGATGGTTGTGAGCCACTATGTGGTTGCTGGGAATTGAACTCAAGACCTTTGGAAGAGCAGTCAGTGCTCTTAACCTCTGAGCCATCTCCCCAGGCCTCAGTTCAGTGTGGGTGTTTGCCTCGGCTTCCATCAGTCACTGGATGAAGGTTCTAGGATGGCATATAGTGTAGACATCAAGTTCATTATCAGGAATGGACATTTAAGGTGGTCTCTCCACTATTGCTTAGCTTGCCAGTTGGTGTCATCCCTTTAGATCACTAGAGGTCTCACTGGTGCCAGATCTGTCTTCAAACCTATGACTCCCTCTATTATGGTATTTCTCATCATGTTTTCCCCCTATTCTACCCCCCCACTCAACCTTCCTGTTCCCCCATGACCTACTCTCTCTTCCTCTTCTCCCCCTCTCTTCTTCCCAGCTCCCACTCCTCCCCCCCACCTCTTGCCATGTACAATCTGAAGTCTTTATATATGTAATAAGGCTGGTGTGGGTTATGTTGGCTTTTGTTCACAGGTTATATTCCCTGCTCATTGTGTCTTCTTTAACACAACCAAACAATTCTTGGAATTTTGTAGGAACTGTTTGTGTTCTGGGTGTCTCTAGATATTTTGTTTGTTTTTACCAGGTGCCGAGGCACAGTTAAAGAAGTGTCCTTGTCAAATTTGAAGTTTTGTGAAGAATCCAGCTAATATCACTTTGAGCTTCAAATACCTATTGTGGTCCGAGTTTGTAAGTCTCAGGAATGTTTGCCATTTCCAAATTCTAAAGGACACTGTCTTCATTGCTTGTATCCTACCCTTGCACTAAGAATGAGGCCCTTTGAATCACAAGCTTTACACAGGCGTTTTTCCATCAGACTTGCCATGTTAGATGGTCCAAAATCTGACTCTTATTTTCTGTTCGTGCTGGGACTGAAGCCACCTGGGATTGACAAATATTCTTGAGGAAAATTTGTTCCATTGGTCTAGTCTCTGTAGGTTTCTTCTTTCTTCTAAAAAGATTTTTATTTTTAATAAGATTGTGTGTGTGTGCATATATGTGCGCACATGCACGCACATGCGCAGATGACTTTGTAGGTCAGAACATGGCATCAGATCACCTGGAGCTAGAGTTACAAGCAGTTGTGAGCTGCCCCACAAAGGGACTCTGGTTCTCAAGGGCAGTGTGTGCTCTTAACCAAAGAGTCCTCTCTCCAGCCCTTAGGCTTCCATTTTTGCTTAGCTTTTTGTCCCTGGGAAATTCTGATTCTTATTTGTTTCTACACGCACTTAACACAGTGAGGTGGCCTGTCAGAATACCTAGTCTGGTGCAGAGCCAGAGCCAGAGTTTGAGCAAGGCTACAGACTGCTTTTCAGTCCTTAAGCAGTCTTGGGGTTGTTTACTCAGTGTTGGTCTGAGGCTCACAGAGGTCATACACAGAGCAAGTACTGGAGCAGAGGCCAGGTCCCTTCTCCCTTCCATACTAATCTAGTTCCCAGGATTTCTCTAGTCAACGTAATTTACAGCAGTTGAGACATTCTCACAGTCCAGAAGGCCACTGAAACTCCAGGAACTGTCTTACTTTAAATCTCTCAAGAAACTGTCCAGGCTCTCCTGAGGGCTCTCACTTTTATTGAGGAGGAATACTCAGTCAGGACAGACTACTCTGGTAAGTGGGCTTCCTGGTTGCAGCTTTTCTGTCTCCGGAGAGCTCTAAGGAATGAGGAAGTACGATTTCATCATCAGAATTTCATCATTCTCCTACTCCATATGGTATAACAGAATTTACTCCCCTTGAGAGTAGTGTGCACTGTAGTATGCCTCTTGTCTTACAAGACCCCTCCTTCTTTTTGTCTTTCTTCTCTACCTGTCTTCCCAACCCATGTTATGCAGAAGACACTCTGGGGACTGAGCATCAAACAGACATCAACACTGGGACATCTGAAGCATACATTTTGTTCTCCTCTCAGACTTGGAAAGGACTGAGGCCAATTAAAAGTGAACTTTTAAGAGAAATGAACATCTTGTATGCCAGGTTTCAGCTGAATGTCATCACAATTGCCTAAATTATAACTATCAGAATAAAATGCATTCTAATTATGGAAATGCCATTAGAAGGAGCTCCTTCTGCCTAGAACCAGCTTAAAAAATGACTACCACCCACCACTTCCTCCATCTCATCTCCCCACAGCAGTTCTACATGTCAGAGAGATTGAGAAGTGGCATACTACAGTGATGAGAACTGGCACTCCAGTCTAGGTTTGGATCCTAATTCCATCATTTACCCACCATGAGATCCTCAGCAAAGCCATCTCTCTTTCTGGGACAACCACACCCAGTCAATGAGGTTGTTGGAGAGATTTGACAAAGGGTGGTGCATATAGAAATATGGAGTACTTGGCCTGGATCATTTTAGACTACTGAGTGGAGTAGGTGTAAGGGTGGAGAAGTGAATGGGTAAAGGCCACTGTGTTAGAGACTTTGTACTATTAGGAAGGAGGTTGTAGTGTCATCTTGCTTTGCCAGTGAACTTGCTGTGGTGGCCACCCCCTATGGGCAGGGCTTCAGGTGTTCAGACATGACTCCTTATAAGGTAGAGGAGGGGTTGGCTTGTTGACCAAGTGAACACTGGAAGGCTGGTGAGGCTGGCTCCAGGTCAAAAAATGCCACGGCCGGCCAGCTTCACTTGGCTGATCATGGGAATCAACCTTCGTGGGCGCCAATTGAAGGTGGGTTTAAATGAGTCCACCAGACCCAAAATAAATGATACATAGGTATTTATTAGAGAAGTACTTACACAAATAATAGTAAATAACCACTCTGGTCTCTCCTCCAGAAGATGTAGTCTCTGCCCTTCTGATGCTCTCACTGAAATCTAAGAAAGTGAGCCAGCCCCTGCTCTACCTTATATGGGGTCACATCTGCACACCCGCACCCATAGGGTGTGGCAACCACTGCAAGCTCACTGGCAAAGCAAGATGTCACTACAGGAGGTGAGGTGGTTGGAATTTTAGGAGGAGGAGCCTGCATGAAGTTTTTGGGAATGGGCCTTCAGGGGCATAATCTCTTTTTCATTACAACTGTCTTAGGCTTTCCATTCCTTTGAAGAGATACCATGATCCTGCAATTCTTATAAAGGGAAATATTTCACTGGGGCTTGCTTACAGTTCAAAGTTTTAGTCTATTATCATTATAGTGGGAAGCATGGTAGCATGTAGGCAGATATGGTGCCGGAGAAGAATCTGAGAGTTCTACGCCTGGATCTTCAGGCAATAGGAAGGGAATGCCATTTTAGACCTGGCTTGAGCGTGAGACCACAAAGCCCGCCCTCTAGTGATGCACTTTCTCCAACAAAGCCACACCCACTTCAATAAGACCACACCTCCTAGTAGTTTCACTCCTTATGAGCCTCTGGGGATTATTTTCTTTCAAACCACCACAACTATGAGGTAGACAGTTTTATTCCAGTGCCTGCTGTGTTAAGCTGTGCTGTCCCAGATCCAAAGCTATAGGGTTATTTGGTTATGGACTGGAGCCTGAAGAGCTGGTAAGCTGATTATCTTTGGTGTGTGTTACACTGATATCAGGCTATCAGACTATTTCCATTATATGGACATTGCTTACATGTTAGGAGAGTGTTGACTGTTTGTGTTATCAAGCCATCCAACATGGTGACAAAATATCTGAGGAAGTCAACTGAAAGGAGAAAGGTTTGTTTTGGCTGCTCATGGTTTCCAGAGTTTTGTTTTTGGTCATTTGACTCCTTTCCTTCTGGTGTCTGGGAAAGATAAAGCATCATGGGGGATAGAGTATGCATTGGAACAAATCCCTCACTTCAGCTGGGAATGGGAGAGAGGGAGGGGAGAATGGGGAGAGGAAAAGGGATCATGAACTGTAACTTCAACTTAGGAACTAAAAATTTAATTGTAACGTATTTTCCTAAATGCACATTTTATTCTGTATTGGTAGCCTTTGCTTTTCTTTTGGAATGGCTTGGGTATGTGGACCTACTTTTCATCTGTAGATCTTATGATGTCTGATGACAGGTAGAGTATTTCTCTTGACAGTGTAGCAACTGGGTTGAGCTGCACTGCAAATGTACAGTGTAATCTGAAAAGAAGTAATATAAAAGATCTCATCAGCAATGTATATATTGATTACATTTTGAAATTATACAATTTTGATTAGTTTGGGATAAATAAGCTATGTTATTATAGCTAATATTATTCCTAATATAGACCATAAGTAAATTGATTTCACAGATGTAAAGAGCAGAATCATAGTTACCAAAGACTGGGGAGGATAGAGGAAAGTAGGGTTGAGGAGAGGTTGGTCAATGGACACAAAGCTAAAGTGAGGTAAGTGGGTAAGTTCTGTAATTCTATCGTATAGTAGAGACTAGAGTTAAGGATAATGAGTTGTATAGTTCATAAACCTAGAGCTGATGTTTGAGGTAAGGGATATGCTAATTATACTAATATTCTGATCTTACCATCATGCAACATAAAGCAATGTAAGTCACATTGTATCCACCAGTATGTTACTAATTATGTGTCAAGTAAAATGAAATGTGAAGATATAGTTAATTTTGACCTTAGAATCTACTTTTAAATGTGGATACTAATGCACTTAAAATTCTGATGTGGCTGGCACTGGATTCCCATGGGCATGTGGTCTCAGGTGCTAGAGATACTGCTCAGTGAGGGGGAGCAGGTCTGGGTCTCAGCTCCAGGTCTGGGTCTCAGCATCATAAGTTGACTGACATTCCCACCTCCTTCTGTGCCCTCTGGGCCTGTGGTGTCTCTGGTGCTGATTGTGGGGTTCTCAGTTTCATCATCTGCTGGAATCCAGTGTCCTTGGTTTTCCTTTTACATCACCATGTGGTTGTGGTCATCTGGAATTCCAAGATTTTATTGCTATGGTGATTTGAATGAGAAATGTCCCCTGTGGGCTTGGGTATTTGAACACTTGGTCCCCAGTTGGTGCTGACTGGCTGGGTTCAGTAGATGTAGTCTTGCAGGTGGGAGGACATCGCTAGGAGCAGGTTTTGAGATGGCACTTTCCTGCTCTATTTCCAGTTCACTCTCCACTTTGTACCTGTGGTTGAGATGAGATCTCTCAGCTTCCTTCTCCAGTCAGTGTCTACCCTGCTATCATGCCTCCCCCCCACAATGGACTGTGGTGATTTATTATGTATGATTTATTAAAGCTTGCCTGAGGATTCAGAAAGCAAAGTCAGCCACAAGCCATAGAAGCCAGGCATACACCTTTAATCCCAGCAGCCAGAAGGTAAGAGGTGGTGGTACACACCTTTAATACTAGGACTCAGGATTAAGAAAGAGATAGATAGATCTCTGAGTTCAAGGCCACCCAGGGATACACGAGATTGAATCAGTCTAAAAGAGGATCAGATCATACGCCTTTAATCCCAGCACTAGAGGGGTATAAAAGATAGAAGCAGGGTCTTCAGTATTCAGTAGGAGTAATTCATTCTCCAGCCACACTGAAGATAGGAGCATTCAATCTCCATCACGATGAGGAGAGCTTGTGGATCAGCCCTTCCAGCCTGAGTGTAGAGGTAAGAATTAATGGCTGGCTGCTTTACTTTTCTGACCTTCAGTTTGAAGTTTGAACCCAAATATCTGTCTCTGAGTCTATTATTTATCCTGTTACAATGGAGTCTTCTTCATTTGGAACCACAAGCCCAAACAATTTCTTCCACAAGATGCTTTTGATCATGGTGTGTTATCACAGCAATAGACATTAGTACATTAGTGTACATACAAGTATATGACAAGTCATGTCATACAAGTAGATAGAGGCAAAATGCCATGACACTGTTTTGTCATTGCTATCCCTTTATCTTCCCTATTCTTGATGACAAAGCTTTCCAAACTGCCTTTGGGTAAGCAGCTGATGATTAAACTACATGTCTTACCCGTGTAATGACAATGATGGCTAGCCTATTGCTGACAGACACCCTTCTAGTCCTGTTACATGCTTTAGCTCCTTGCTACCTTTGTCATTTTCTGAGCAAGAAAAGGGAGGTGCAGAGAGGTTCAAAGACTTTCCCAAGTAAACCAAGGGGTGGGCAGGTGAGCACTAGGGCTGCTCAGTGCACACGTGGAAGGTACCCGTGCTTTCTCACACCGAGTCTGTGGCCCTTGCTAGGCTGGGAATAGCTGGAGGCCAAGGATGTGTCTTTTGTTTAATCTTTGTATGGTAAATGCCTCACACAGGACTTTAATGTATATTATTAATCAGATCTTTTATATATCTTATCATGCCCATCCCATCGCCCTCCTGCACACACTGCACTCCCCTTTACACTAGCTCTTCACAAAACTGTGGCTGTTAGCTTCTGTTGGTGTTGGAAGAGACAGACTAATCCAAAGATATTATGATTATCTTCTCAGTCACTGCTTAAACTTCTGTGTGCCTCAGAAGGATGTTGTTGTTATTATTGTTATTATTATTATGAATTTCACTGATTTCAATCATCATGGAGAGTGAAATGATGTAGAAAATTCTAAACATGTTCTTCTGATGAAAAGATTTTTCCTCATTTTAGCATAATTTTCCTTTGAATCATGCCAGAAAAATCTTAAGACCAAAGCTCTCCCTATTGCAATTTCCTCCTTTTGGATGCCATGCCAATGAACCATGGGAAGGAAGAAGCTTCTAGCATGCATAATGGAGAGCTTTTGCACAAGGCAGCCTGGGGGCAAAATACTCAAACTTGTGAGCTAAGAAGCTAGGGAACACTGAGGAGAGAACAGACTGGCCTGGGCACAAGGTGTACAGTTTGGTCAAAGCTGTTCTGGACACATGGTCATTCTATGAGGATAGATGTTGCTACTAGAAGGTCAATTGCATGGGCAGCTTCACCTATGTCCTGTCTCAGGAGGACAATGGAGGGACCAGGTCAGGGTGGCTCTAGACTTCAGTGTTGAAGATTTTAAGGAGGTGATGTCTAGCTGAAGCATGAGGATTGAAACTGCTCTTGCATAGCTACGGCCAGATAGTCATGCCTGTAAGAAGCACTGAGGGAGGAGGGTACTGATATGCCTATGTGTTACCTGTAGAGTGCTGCAAATACTATTTGTGGCTTCTTTCTTTCCTCCTCTATGAAGCTGTCACCAGAACACTGGGGCTCATGACTACTGGTTGCTTGCAGATGCCAATGAGCAGAGGCAGGAATTGAATTTTTAAGAGTGTACTTTATTTAGAGAGACAGCAGTCTGAGGAGACAGTGCATTGACATCCTAAAACTCTGATGATCTTATCTCCAGCTGCAAATTATATAGGGTGTCTAGGCAGCAAATCATGCTGGAGTCTAGGCTTGCCCCATTTCTGGACAATGTCTGTGCCTGAGCTCAAGCACTTCTTACAATGGTAAGTCTAGTTAGTTTCTGTTGCTGTGAACCCTGTACTCTTCTAGGGACATCTGGACAGGAATGGGGTTAGCTCAGAACAAATAGACATTAGCAGTGTATTGTGCTATAAAACAACATGTATGTGCTGATTCCTCTTTATAGCATGGAACACATGCATGTCTTTATAATACAGAATGCAAAGACTCTCCTCTCCATCTGTGTCTCCTATCACAGTGAAAACAATATACTCCTTGGGTGATGTTTGCATTTTGTTAGTGGCTAGAGGTAGAATCTAAACCCACTTGCTGGTGTGCACAAGTTTGTTTTTTTTTAATTGAGATTGGGTTTCTCTATGTAGCTTTGGAGCCTATCCTGGCACTTGCTCTGTAGATCAGGCTGACCTCGAACTCACAGAGATCCACCTGCCTCTGCCTCTTGAGTGTTGGGATTAAAGGTGTGCGACACCACTTCCGGGCGCACAAGTCTGTTCTTAATCCCTATGCATCATCATTGAGGATATCGATTCAGTTCATTAGTGGACACATAACATAGTCATTACTGAAATCAATGTTTGTTCCTTCCACAGTGGTTCTCAAGCTGCGGGTGGAGACTGCTTCAGGGGATGGCAAATCAGATATCCTGCACATTAGATATTTGTAACTTGTAACAGTAGTAAAATTGCAATTATAAGGAAGTAACAAAATAATTGTCATCACAACATGAGGAACTGGGTCACAGCATCAGGATGGTTAAGAACCACTGTGTAAGAGGTATATTAGGCTCTTGTGGTGGATAGTGTTAACTGTCAACTTCATAGAGTCCAGAGTCACCTGGGAGATGGAGCTCTGGGCACGACTGGGTAATTATCTTGACTGCTTTAATTGAAGATGGAAGACCTCATCATTGTGGGTAGGGCCATTCCCTAGGCTGGGATTCTGGACTGTATAAATGGAGGAAAGGAATTGAGCAGCAGGAAGCATTTGTTACTCTCTGCCTCCTGACAGCAGATGCAATGTCACTGGCTCCCCTGACTCTCATTGTGGTGGCTTCCCCACCCTGACAATGTGGTAGATGCTAACCTGAAATTGTGAGCCAAATAAACCCATTCTCCTTCAAGTTGCTTCTGTCTTTTCATCATTACAGCAACAGGAAGAGAAAGACAGACATTTTGTTAGCACATCTGCCACTTCTTGTACATTCTCTAGTTTGAATACAACATGCCTCCTTGAAAGAATCCATCAACTATTTATACTTTAGTATAAATATAAGTCACAGAATCACATTTACTCCTAGAAAGTATAAATTATATCCAATTTTAACTTCTACCAAATACAGATATTTTCTTAACAATAATCCCACCCTGGCCACCCTGGCTGTTCTTAACCACTTTCTTTGGCAGGGAGCTGATTGTCTATTATGCCTCCTAGACCAGAGTCCTTTAATTGCTAAATCACATTGAATAGAAACCTGCCTCTCTTCAGCTTTCCACCAGCAGTCTTCACTCTCCTCTCTGGAGCAATTATGAAATAAATTGCTTCCCTTCTCCTGTGACAACCTTGCAGAGACGTGCGAGCTCTCCCGTCCCTTCTCTTCTCCAGGGGGAATGCCTCTGCTCCTTTATAGATCCCCTGAGGGACTAGCTTTGCATTCTCTCCACATCCCAGCAACCAGATCCTCAGTACATACTCCAACTTGAACAACACAGCATTGAACATGTTCCTCCAGATGTGGGCTCACTATCAACACTTACCTTTGCTGGAAAGATTTGAAGTTCAAGCCTGACCTCTCATGATGCTTCCATCATGGAGGTCTGTGTCACCTAATATAGAAATTCCAGAATGAGAGCTAGTGACTAAGTGCTGTTTCCACATGGACGCTTAATTAATTAATTTCTGTAATGTGTTTTGAGATTTACCGTGTGTGTGTGTGTGTGTGTGTGTATGAGTACCCTCACACTCATTTGTGCACGGATGTGTGTTGTCTTCCTCTACTGCCTTCCACCTTAGTGTTTGAGTTGGAGTCTTTCAGTGAACCTGGAGCTCACTCTTTGGGCTACGCTGGCTGGCAAGTGAGTCCTGGGCATCCACACATCTCTGTCCAACCCCCTAACACTGAGGTTACAGGCATGCGTCATCATGTCAGGCTTTTACACAGATGTTTGAGATCTGACCTCAGGCCCTCGAGTGCAACCGTCACTTTACTACCAAGATAGCTCTTCAACACCCAATTGTCTTCCTCCTGATCTTTCTTCCTCCCTTCCCCCTTCCGTCTTTCTTTTGTTTTTAAAGCTTCAGGATAATTTTATTCATCTTTAAAAGAAAAACTTCAAGTCAGGAAAGCTACAAATCTAAGCAGCTGTCGTGAGGAGGGAGATGGAGATGAGGAAGAAAGCCATGCTATCTGAGGTAGGGATAAAAGTTAGCCCTGCTGTGGACAAGCAATCACATGGTGGGGAAGGGGGGCTTTCTGGAAAAGGAGTAGAAGGCCAAAGTATGAGGGGAAGAGCCCTTAGACTCTGACCAGAATCCAAAAGAAAAAGACACAAGAGAAGAAAAAGGGGAAGTTGATGCAGAATGATGGGCAGACCCAACAGAACCTCCCATCAGCTCTGGAGGCTGTACTTGGGGTTGAACACTCTAGGAAGGAAAGGGATATCATCTCACTAAAGGGATGATTATATCTCCTGTCACTTTAGCACAACTTAAGTGGATGTGCCTCCCAGAGGGGGGTAGTCTCTAACAAGGAGATTGCCCTGTCCAATTAGAATGTTAGGTTTCACCTGGGCTAGAGATCCCATTCTCTTTACCAGAAGGGCAGTTTGCTTTTAGTGGGCTCTTAGTAATACCGTGATGTAGCCCTCCTCTGAAGAGGTAACCCACAATCATTTACGAGGCAGCTTTTCCCAGTTCTTGTGATCTTTTTAATCTGATGGAGATGATGAGCATGTCCCTTGACCTTCCCTCTTTTTTTTTTTAATTTTATTTTCCAGTTTAAATTTAGATAAGAAACAAGGTTGCTTCACAAGTCAGTTCCAGGTCCCTCTCCCATTCCCTCCCTTCCTCCCATGCCCTCCCCCCCCGTTATCCCCTCATTTCTCCAGGGAGGGTGAGGCCCTCCATGGGGGTGTGCACAGTGTGTCATTTCAAATAGGGCAGGGCCTAGACCCTTCCTCAAGAGTTCAGGGTGAGAGTGCACCTCACATTGTTCTATGGGAGTCCAAAGTCCGTGTGTATACTTGGGATGGGTACTGATCTGCTGCCCAATGCTCAATAGATTCCCTAGGCCTCTTCACTGACACCCAGATTCAGGGTTGACCTTCCCTCTTAATCTACTGTTCTGTCCAGGCAGGACCGCACCTACTTATTTTGAGTCTTGCCATGGTCTCTGTTGCACTGGACAGCTGTCAACAAACACAGTTGATTGATAGACACACTGGGGACTGGGAAGTCATTTTCTGCTCTGCTGCACCTCAGAATCCAGCTGTGTCCAGCTGGAGCTGGACCCCGATCACTTATTTTCTCAGTGAACACAGACTCAGGTCTGGTGGCTTGCTCTTGAATGAGAGAGGACGAATTTCTCTTTGGAGTTTTATTGTCACCTACTCTTAGCTAGAAGGAAACCATGGCATGTCCCAGTCTCTGAAGATCCCAGGACTTCCTCTCCAAGCCCCAAGAATTGAAAACCTCTCAGGTATGGGCGTATTTAGAGGGGTGTGTATTGTGTTGAGGTGCATCAATGTATCAAACAGCTGCTTCCAATTGAGTCCTCATGGGACCTCTAGCCTCTGCTGCCTCCTGCATCCTTCTCCTCCTCCTCCTCCTCCTCCTCCTCCTCCTCCTCCTCCTCCTCCTCCTCCTCCAGGCTGTCACCTATAAATCAAACACCTCTTCTCAGAATTGTAATCACCAAAATAAGGGGTGATTTATAGGGAATTCTAAAATACCAAAATAATCAGCTGAACACTTCAACTTAATGACAGCAATAAGTCAAAAGGCTCTGTGCTTATCTGGGGAGGAAGAACACGTGGGTCTTGGTGGCTTCCGAATGACAAATGCTCTCCTGTGACTTGTAACAAATCAATTATCCACATCTTGAAAACCCAACAACTCTCCCTTTAAAGGCATACTCCTATGGATAGATTTTGCAAAAACCAAACCAAACAAACAAACAAACAAACACCTGTCCAAGATAACATCAGTCAGAGATGTGGGTACACTGTTCTGCAGAAGGTGCCCACAGAATCTGGTGTGGGCAGGGAATGAGGAATCTACCTTCACCTGCTATGGCATTTTCAATCAAACCTGCTGGCTCCCACTAAGAGTCCTGTGGGGACATTCAATCCTCAAGTTGTCCCGGGTACATTTGTCTGCTGTGTCTCTCGTTTGAAGGAGGATGTCTTTTCTTTCAATGGAGGAAAATGTCTTGCCTCAGCAGCTGGCTCTGAGGTGGTAGCCTGTGCTTGTTCTGTAGGATCCCATTTGTTGGGCTGCCCAGAAAGACTCTGTGCCCTTTCTCAGGCTCTGTTTTCCTCTCCTCCTACATTGCATCCATTTGTCACACAATAAAATACAAACACTTCTGCTGTAATGTCTCCTGTCAAGACAGGTGGGGCTGGAAGTCATCCCTGAACTTCCCCCAGCTGGTGGCTCTGTCAGATTCAAGGACTTGTGGAAGGTCATGCTGTAACCATTTCCAGGGTTGAGACTGTCCCAGTATATGAGGCTTTGGACATATCTGATAATCTGGGTACCACAGCAGACAACACCATGCCAAGGAGAACTTAGCAAATGGACACTCCATGTAGGGGTATGCTCTGGAGAGAGGGGAGGGCATGGTCACCATTCCAGTGAGAACCCTGAAGGCTGGAGGGTACTTTGGGCAGTTACTGTGCATGTGGTTAAGTGTCCTGGCAGAAGATGATTCTGGGGAGGCAGCAGGGACCCCAGTGAAGCCTTTGCTGGCACACAGCATGTGGTACACAGCCTTTCCTTTTCTCTTTTTTACTGTGTGCTTGTGTAAATGTATGCTATATGTGTAGTGCCTGAGGGGGCCAGAAGAGGGCATCTGATGCCCCAGAACTGGAGCTCCTGACAGTTGTAAAATGCCTGACTTCAGGGCAGGGAACTGAATCAGAGACCTCTGAAAGAACAGGAAGTGAGCTTCACAGCTGAGCCTTCTCTCTAGCACCCGCAGCTGTTGTTTGATATCAGAATCTCTATCTCTGCCCACTGTCCTATTTGACCTGTCTTCCATGCCCTCCTATGCCCTGGACTTTCTCTGGCAGATATCCCTCCCCTTTCATCCTTCCTTAGCTCCTGAATTTCCTCAATAACTTCCTTTTGTATTACACACCCCACTTCCAATCTCAGCCCCCTGGCTTGGATGTTCCATGAACGACTCTTCCCATCCATGTATCGAGTCATCTACTCAACCCGTAGTTCTGAGTACTTTTCGTCTGATTAAAGATGTTGACGAGATTATATTTGCATGCAGCACACTGTGATGACATTCTCCTCTCAACACCCTATCCACCCTATCTCACCGCTCCCACCCCTGCTGATCCCCCCTTTTTATCAACTGCTCCACCTCCTACCCTGTTTCTCCTCTCCTTCCCTTCTTTCCTCCGCTTTTCTTCTTCTCAGGTCCCATGCAGGCAGGCACAGCTGCCATGTGTTCATGATCGCAATGGCTATATCAATACTGAAGATACCTACCCCTACCTTCCCATCAACTGGCTCCCACAGCCCACCCACTTCCTCTTCTGCAGTGTTCACAGATGGATGTCCCACGAGTCAAGCAGTCATTAGTCACTTGTTCTCAGCACCTTGACTGCCACTCATCTCCACCCTCTGACTGAGACTGAGAGCTGCATTAATCTATGGGTATAAATATAAATATAACTATTTAGAAGGTACTTTACCTGTCCATTTGATTAAACAGCAAGTGTAGATTCCCTTATAGAATCTGTGACCTCCTTAGCAATAGTCCTTTGACCTGTTCTGCAGTGCCAAGCATGTATTCCTTCCCATGCAGGGGTCTTAGATTTAATCAGCAGTTAGTTACTCCCAGAACACGCCACTACTGCACCAGTCAGTGTATCCTGGAAGGGAGATAAGTATCGAAGCAGGCAGGGTCTATATCTGAGTGTGATCCTTGATGTCTTTTCTCCCCCAGCAGCCTGCATAGCAGCTTCTGGCACTAGTTGGCAGGGAATGGCTTTCAGCTCAGTTCCCATTTGGTCTGTGTCCTGTATCCAGGGTATGTGGTGTCTTCAGCAAGAGTCTTTCCATCTTGTTCTGGTGGGCATCCAAGGGCCTGCTCTTTTTAATGTGCACTTTTTAGCACATCAAAGGAACATATATTCCTACAGTTACACTGTGTGAGGGTTCATCAGGAGCTACCAGAGTGAAAAGGAGAACTCGCCACGGGCTGGATAGTCTCTGGATAAGAGGGCTGGGGTGTAGACCTGAGAAGTCACTCAGGTGAAAACATGGAAGGGTGGCCCCAAACAAAGGAACAGAACGTGCAAAAGCTATGATACAGAAAAGAGCTTGGAGAGTTCTAGAAGCTGTAAGAGGAAATAATAAACATTTTATGCCTGCATTCCCTCTGCCTCAGGTGTTGTTGCTCAGACAGTCACAGGGCTGCTTCCTCCAAGGGGTCATAACCTTTGGCATGACCTCTATTAGTTACTTTTCATTGTTGTGACCAAAATACCGAAGGAAACAACTCAGAGGAGGGCGCTGGTTGCACTTGCTTTCCAAGCCTTTGCTTTGTGGTTACTTCATGTTTCTGGGCTTGTGAGACCATCATGGCAGCAGCGGGATTTACAGGGAAAGAACTCCACCCCACTGCAGACAGGAAGCAGAATGAGGCAGGAAGGAGACACTCAGGATATCCCTAAGAATCCAGGGGTCTTCTTCCTCCAGCGAGGCCCCACTCCCAAAAATGCCGACAAAGTCCCAAAATAGCACCATGACCTGACAACCAAACGATCAATAATGTGCCTGTGGAGGGTTATTTCACAGGGAAATCACATCTCTCTATCCCAATGTGTGTGTATATGTACATATATGCATAATATCACTAAATGAGATTGGTGTTGACTGAATGGCTTTTCATAGAAGTTCTTCCTCCATTACAATGGAAAACTCACAAATACAATGAACCATAATATTCCCAGCATACAGCAAACTAAACAAAACAAAAATACCAGGCATTTACTAAATGTTTTGTGAGTTAATGGATGGTGAGGGATAGGCTGGAAAGCAGAGTATCGCTGAGGAACCTTTCATTATGATCAAGCTCTCCCAGGAACAAATGCTACAAGGGAGAGTCTGACTGTGTAGAGCCATGCTGGGATATTACTAAGGGGATAGAAAAAAGAAGTGTGTAATGAGTATGTTTATTATGTGAATGCAAAGGCCAGTACTTAAGCCCTCAGCTCTTATGCATGCTAATATCTTTCCTGTTTGCATTACCAGTTCGCCTAGCAACTCCTGTTACTTTTGTGATAAATACATATTTCAATGAAAGGTACTCTGAATAATTAAGCCATTACAGAGCCCCTGGTTGGTCAGCACTTGTCACTGGTGGTGGCTCTGCTACACAGACTCTGACCCGCATACATGGACACTTTCCCATGTCACACCCTTCTGGAGGCTCACCTTTGCCTATTTCATGCTTACACAAAATCATGCGGGCCTCATCAAAGTTCTCTGTCAAGTTCTGAAGTAGCAATGGCTCGCTGGGCCCTTCTGATTCTTCTGTCACTCTACAGTTGCTGCTCACAAACAAGATGCGGTGTGATTGTTAGAGTCCTCTAGAAGTCAGAACGAGACAGCCAGCCAGGGTGAAAGGCAGGCTGGAAGGTGTAATGGTTTGTTGACTGGATGATTAGATGTTGGGAGTAATGGGTAGACGGTCAAGATGTTTAGGGGATTGGGTTCATGTTAGAGGCCAGAGAAGCAGAGCCATTAAGATTTTAATCAGTTTCTACATCTGTGCATCTATCTATCTATCTGTCTATCTGTCTATCTATCTATCTATCTATCTATCTATCTATCTATATCCATCCATCCATCCATCCACCCATCTTGCCCATGGACCAGTCTGCCATCTATTTGTGTTAGTCATCTTTCTGTTACTGTGACAGCGATGTTCAGTTTTTAAATAGAAAGGGCTGTTTTGGTTCACAGTTATAATAGCTTCAGCCCACCATCAGTGGATATGTTGCTTTTAGCCTATGGCAGCACATCATGGCAGGGTATGATGAGGCAAAAGCACCTACTTTATGACTAAAAAGTAGAACTTGGAGAGAAGGGACTTGGGGTCCCGTAATCACCTTCAAAGGTATACCCCAACAACCCATCATCTTTTGTTTGTGGCAGTGGGGACTGAACTGAGGGCCTGATGAGTGCTGGCGAGTGGGTCTACCCCATCCATAGATCTCGCCTCTTATAGTCTCCACCATATACTAGCTATAAGCCCCAGGCTTTACAACAATTCTGGGGACTTTTAGTGTCCTAACTATAGCACCATCTATTGTTTACATATTTACCAACCTACCTCCAAGCCTGTGGCTATAGGTACAAGAACATAGTAACTATGGGGCTTTGACTTCACACAATGTGGGAACTGCTGTTCTTGGGCAGAATGTCAGGAAATGAGTCTGGATGTGAGACAAGGAAGCCAACCAGAGCCTGCAAGGCTCAGCCAGATGCTTGAGGCTGGAGTAGCACCTGTATCAATCTGTTCCCACCTCCAGGCTTTCGTTGTAGGAGGGGCTGCTTTCCTGCACTCCAGGTCCAACTCACACCTGGCCCAGGAGCTAGATACCAAAGGGTGAAGTTCAGTGGGGAGGAGAAGATGCCTCCTAGCTCTTGCCTTGCCTGAGTGACAAGGGACAACAGATACACAGTGAGGGCACCTGTGACCCTGCAGAGACTTTCTGAGAGTGGGACAAAAGTCACCTATCTTCTCTTCTTCCAAGTTTCATGCAGAATGTCTCTTATGGCTTACACTAGCCCAGATTTCTGCAAGGAAGGGAATTATGAGAAGCATAGTTTAGTTCTAACTTAGCTAGGCTGACAATTCTCATGCACTGTAGTGTAGGAAAAGTCATGGTTATGTATGAGATAACCAAGGGATTGTTGGATGAACAGAAGATAGAGATCTATTATGAAAAATGGGAAACAGAAATCAAAGAGGCAGCAGGTGTGTGTGTGTGTGTGTGTGTGTGTGTGTGCGTGCTTATGCACACATGCATGCGTGTTGTTTCTGGTTTTACTATATGTGAGAATCTGAATCACTATATGATAACAATGACGATAGTAGATACTGATTTTCATGACTGATGTGTAAATCAGTAACTGGAACAGAGGCTGGCCTGTGAGGTTATAGGGGTACCAAGGAGGAGGTACCTCTCATTGAGACAACACTGGTAGTAATGGTGGTAGACACTGGTTGGATTATTCCCTAGCTGGGTACCATGTGGTATGGAAGCCACTTTGCATTTTGACAACTCCACTGTCTGCTTCAGTGCAGATTAGCTGAACATCAATGCTGGTGAGAGGCGATGTTAACTCAGTATCTGCCAAGGGCCAGGTGTTTAGCTGAGTGCTCACAGTCTGTGAGACAGTGTGGTTGCCTCTTGGCTGCTTCATTCTGCCCTGTCTGCCTCTGGGAAGAGTCAGAATCTCAGGTCCTGTCAGAGCAAAACTGTTAGGAACGTCATCAGCGAACATCTGCCACGGCGGTACCTCCTTCAAAGCAAGATGTATTTTAGGAGGCTTCACAGGCCTGTTCTGTGTGTGTGTTGGAGAGTGGGGGGCATTTGAACACACAGCAGCTGTTAATGAATGTCACACTACTAATTAGGACATCGGAGAGGAGCAGCTGCCTCGCACAGTGGTGACTTGGAATGACAAAGACATCAGTATCTAAATGGTGCAGTTCAGGACACTGAGTTCCATCTGTGGGACAAAGTCAGTGCTAAGGAACCCATGTAGACTCTGCAAGCATTGAGCTTGGACATTCTTGGTTTGAAAGATCTCATGTGGTTGTCCAGGCAGATCAAACACAGTCGAAGTTTTATTCAAGGTGTCCTTTGATTCATAAGGGATAGACTTCACATTCCACATTCGTTCTACTGCCTGGATGGCTGGATACCAGGAGCCACCTGGAGGTCGCTCCCTGGTGACTTCATCCTTCCAGTGTGGCACGAGCGAGCAGGTTTTGTTCTACCCTTGACCTCTTCCTTTCAAGGACCTAAGATTTGTCCTGCTCTCTTCCAGTTTCCAGAGGCTAATATTAAAGAAGTACCAACATGTTTGTTGGTACTTGTTTCTTAAAGTTCTAAGAAGACCTATCATCAATAACTGACAGAAAATTTTCAGGAGGTACAACCAGAGTTGGCCCTTTCCCAAGTTGTCTGTTGCCATTTAACTCAGCACTGGTTGAGCCCAAGATGGGCAGGTAGAGTTCTTCACAGTGGGTCTTGTGGGTGCTACCTGCTGTGTCTCTGAATGGGCCTGCCACGAGGAGAGGAGCAAAGAGACAGCCTGAAGGGAGCATGTGGGTACTCACTGGTTTTCTCACTTCAGCCACTAGGGGCAGCACAGAGCAATGCTTTTTTAAAAAGAGGGCCAATGTGTGTCATCCCCATTTAAGAGAGACACCATTTCATTAGCCATTCCCAATCTCTTGCTTTTCTCTTGGGCCCCAGATAGAGTAAGAAACCAGCAAAAGGTAGAAATCTTGGGTTTAAAGACCCAGCTTTTGAAATGTTTATTCTTTACTCTGCAGCCCTGAAATAGCAGTCTTCGGAGCCGTGATGGTGAAACCCCAGGCTCTGTAGCCTGAAGCTGGAACTGAGCCTGGAATTCCACAGGTCAAGGACACAGTTGATGTCCTTGGGGCTGGAGAAGGCTAGTTTGTGTTAGAGTAGCCGAGCAAGCCAAGGATAGGGCCAGAATGGGTAGGGCATCAGCAAAGCACCCAGGTTCATTTTAATGTCTTTAATTTTTTTTTTGATTTTTCGAGACAGGGTTTCTCTGTGGCTTTGGAGGCTGTCCTGGAACTAGCTCTTGTAGACCAGGCTGGTCTCAAACTCACAGAGATCTTCCTGCCTCTGCCTCCCAAGTGCTGGGATTAAAGGTGTGTGCCTGGCTAATATCTTTAAAAAATTTTAAATAGTTTATATTTGCATATGTTAATTATAAATAATATTGAGTTGATTTAACATTTTCATACAAGTATGTAATTTATTTATTTATTTTTGTTTTTTGTTTTTAGGGACAGGGTTTCTCTGTATTGTTTTGGAGGCTGTCCTGGAACTCACTCTGTAGACCAGGCTGGCCTCGAACTCACAGAGATCCACCTGCCTCTGCCTCCCGAGTGCTGGGATTAAAGGCGTGCGCCTGGCTGTAATTTATTTTTTATCACATTCATGCTCTGTTATCCATCTTTTTAATATATTCAAAGGAAAGCCTGCCAGTTACTGGCTGAGACTCCTCAAATCAATAACTGAGCTCTTAGATGGCTGATCAGCAACACATTTTAGAGAGAGAAAAGAAAGAACGAAAGACAGTTACTTATTGTGTATGGTGGTTTGGATGAGAAATGTCCCCCATAGTCTTGGGCATGTGAATGCGTGCTTGTTCCCAGTTGACGACACTGTTTAGGAAGGCTTAGAAGGCGTGGCCTTGCTGGAGGGAGTTTGTCATTGGAGGTGAGCTTTGGAGTTAAAATACTCAAACCATTTATAGTTCCCACTCCCTGCTTTATGTTTGCAGCAAAAGATGTAAGCTCTCAGCTTCCTGCTCCAGGGCCCGTGCTTCTTCTCAGTCACCATGGATTCTTATCCCTCTGGAAACATCAGCCCAAATAAATTCCTCCTTCTATAAGTTGCTTTGGTCTTGGCATTTTATCTCAACATTAAAAAACTGATAACTAATTCAGAAGCTGGTCCCAGGAGTCAGGCTTGAGCCCACACACCTATGCCTATTGGATGAGTTACTTTTCTGCTGCTGTGGTAGGACACTCTGACAAAAGCAACTCAGGGGAACAAAGCTTCTGCTTCCAGATCACATCATTGAGTGAATCCAAGGCGAGAGCCTGGGACAGAAATCATGGAGGAGCACTATTGTTCTTGACTAAGTCTGTATTGCTCTATTTTGATCGATAAGACTCTGGAGCCAGCCACAGACAAAGCAACCTTCTTTGTGCCCAGAAAGAAGGTAATGGGGGCAGCCAGAAGACTCCCCCTTTCCCCTAGCTGGGGCCTCTCTCCGAATGCCTTAGACAAACATGCATGAGCACGTGTGTGCTCGCGTGCACACACACACACACACACACACACACACACACACACACACACACACACACACACACACAACCCCAAAGATGGCCATGGTGCTCTCTTACTGCTTCCACTAGTTTGAGAGAATTCCATGGGATTTTTTTTTCTGGTCTTGAGGATGTAACCAAGAGGATTTCAAGCCATGTGAGAACTGTCCTGCTTTTTAGAGAGCGGAGTGGCCCTGCAATGTCACAAGCACAGCCGGTTACTAGAAGTCCGCTCACATCAGAGAAACGGCAGGTTCTACGAATGAAGCAGAACTTTTTGTAAGCCAGAGCGTGTTAACTTCTGGGAAACTGTATTTCGGTTTCCTTAACACTTTAACCATGTAGGGCTTAATCCCTACCCCACCCCCACCCCAGTCTCACTGCCCCTTGGTGGAAAGAGGCGGACACTCTGGGAGCTGTTTCCTGTCCCTGGACTGTATGGTTCCTCACTTACCCAGCCATGCAGGTGGCTCCAGGGGGCATTTCTTTTCATGAAGCAATATAAATATAGAATACTTATTTTTTCAGAATTAAATGGGTTTCATGAAATCTGTTGCCGACTGCTTTCCTTGTTCCCCATCTAAATTCTTCCTTCGTGTTTGGATTATTTTTGCCTTGTACACAGTGGACTAAAGATTAGCACAGACATTCTGACATTGAGTAAGGTAGTAAGTATGTCACAGCGGGTGGCAGAGGTCTTGTTTTTCTCTGTTAGGAAGTTGTTAAAGAGTGTATGAAGATAGTCATGAATGTATAGTGTTCAAATCCTGCTTTTAGTTCATGTGGCCATGTCTGTATGATGACAAACGTTTGTCAGGGAATAAAGTGTCTAGTGTCATTAGCACTCAGTGACCCCCCCCTTCAGTGTTGAGCCCCAAACCTTCCTTTCCTTTTAAGGGGTGAGGGGCTCATATCCGCAGCAATCATCAACCGACCAATGGGATCTACTTAGTGCTGACTGGATTTGGCCTGATCATCCCACAGTGTTGCCGCTTGGGTTCTTGTAGAGATAGCCTCACTTTCTACCGTTCCCCCAGAGATTGCATCTTGCCTGACCAGGAGGGGCCTGGAGACTCCTAGCTGGAGTCACTGGGTCATTCTGAAGTATGGCTGAGGGCCCAGGGCTGGTACTTTTGTGGGAAGTCCTTGCCTCTTGTAGATCCAGCCTTAATGTCTGACATCCCAGCATGAGCAGACCCTGCACAAAGTGGGTATCAAAGTTCCTACTGTGAGGAGTAAACAATGAGGACAGTTTTACCAAAGAGAATGAGATACCACATCATGTCTGCCTGTTACCATTGATTTGAGTGCGCCCTTAGAAAACTGAATGTAACAAAACCCAGGACATTTTGGAAATTGTATGCTCTTTAGCAACTTTGTGTGAATTTTTATACAAGCACTGTTTTATTAATTATATAAAATATAAAAATAGAAAAAAAAAAGACTCTGGAGCCAGATGCTGGGACGAAAACCTGCCGGCTCAGAGAGGCAGAGAAAGCACCCAGCTGCGTCCTGAACCTCAGTCACTGTCCCAGAAAGAGTGCTTTCTTCCAGGGCGCCTCAAACAAAGCCCCTCCAACCAGATGTCCCTCCCTTCTACTTCCTGTGTGTCTCTTTCTCCATCCTCCTGACTCTTTCTTACTCTCTGTGGTTATTTCCTGTCAACTTCTTACACCAATTAATAATCAGGACACCCCTGCCACACACAGAGAGGTGCTCAAAGTCCAATCTGATCGAGACAATTTGTTAGTAGAGACTTTATTCTCAGATGGTGCTAGTCTGTGTCAAGTTAAAACTTCCAGGGCAATAATTTGTTTAGCTATGTTTGAAATGAATAATAATTAGAATGTTGTGATGATGTTGCCCTCCCACACTGCTTATGTTTTTATGGCTTCCTGTAACGATCTGAAACATGTTTTACCACTCCCGATATTCATATACAAACATGAAAGGCTCCATTCCAGGTGGGTAGAAACAAGCCCTGTCAAAATAGTTTGACAGGAAGATGGCCCTTATCTCTCTACAGAATGGCAGCGGAGAAATTTGTCTCTAAAGTAGAGTATAATCCACTTTGTTTTCCTAAGGACCTGCCTCAGTCTGATTCATAAGCAAACAGATTCTTTTAACTACCTGAGCAGTAAATAATCTTTATCTCCTACTTCTCTTATCAGCCAAGAAAAACAATTTACAGTATAATGCCTGAATAAACAATGCCACTTTTCTATGCCACAGTTTGCTGCAGTTTCCCGTTGATTATAGCTGGCTTTCTTTGTACATGGCGAGGCACGTCTCATCTCTTAGCTTTAGTTCCTCTAAGAGTGGGCTTACAGTATTCTGTCCTCCCCCCCCCCATGTTAGCATTCTTTACCATGTAATTAATATTATTTTGTGGTTCTTAGTGTAAAGTAGAATCTTTCACATGCCTGCAAGCCCCTGTCCCAGGCCGGATTCTTGCTGCCCTCCTGTCCTTAATCTTTGACCTGGCCCTCTTTCATGCCATCCCTTGGGGCTTGCCCTTCTTCCAAAGCCCTACTGTTGAGAGCACAAGGTCCATGTGCTCACAGATAAGCACTAGGGAAACCAGGAATGTTAAACACGCAGGGCTGTCTCTTCACAGGAAGGATGATTAACCTGTTTTCCACCAAGAAGCCTGGGAATGGATATGGTTAATAGCCTCGTGACCTGTGCTATCTGTAGGGCCAGGCCATACCTGGCTTCCCCAGACTCTTCCTTCATAGATCTTTCTCTTTAGTCCTGTTTCTCAGTCAATAAAACCCATCTTTATGGGAGATGTCAAATGTACTTTACAACTGGAGCAGAGGTGGCTAGCAGCCTTGCGACCTCTGGGCTCTCTGTATGGCCAGGCCACGCCTGGAGTCCCCAGACCCCTGTGTTTCTCTCAGTCCTATTTCCTAGAGCCTTATCTTAAGCATTGTTTCTCGGTCATTAGAACCCATCTTTTTCTACAACATTTTTAATTGATTCTTTTGGGATTTCATATCATGCACCCTAGTCCCACTCATTTTCTAGTCTTTCCATGTCTACCCTTCACCTCTGTAATCCCCCCTACCAAGAAAAGAAGAGAATAAAAAATAGAAAAAAAAAACAAAAAACGAAGCCATTTCGTTCCTTTGCCTTACCTGCTTCTTATCAGTTTGTCACAGTGATATTGGGAATTGTGGTGTGTCATGCAGTACACCCTTTTGCCTAAGCAGCTTTACTTGAAAATGTTCATTGCAATGAGCTGTTGATCAAGTTCAAGGCCCTGGCTTTGGTATGCCATCAATACTGGACCCTCTCTGAGACTCCTCTCAGATATCTTACTGTTGCCCTGAGTAATGGAGATCCTGTGACTGTGGTTCTCCAGGATCAATCCCTTCAGAAATCCCAGCTGGTCGTAGATGGGGTATATGCTAGGGTGGACCAACTTAAAAACCCTGAACATGGGCCTGGGTTATATCTAACTTGGTCAGCCTGGGCTTCTGTCAAGAACCCCCCACCCCGCTTAGGTGAGGGGCAGGGCCAGCACTCCCATACACACACCACCACCAGCTTTGCCTCCCTGCAACTGACAAGAGGCAGGGTCAGCTTACCCTTGTGGAGCCCAGTGAGACGTAGAGCCAGCTTTCCCAAGCTCATGCTACAGGGTCCAGCCACTGGTGAGGGGTGGGGCCAGCTCAGCATGACTCTCGGGCATCAACATGGCTTTAGATGGCATAGGCATCCTCATGGCCTTTGGTGGTAGCACAGGCCATAGACATCAACACAGATTGTGGCTGTGGTAGGGCCCAGTCTTGGCCCTCAGCAGCAGCGCAGGCCTGGATATCACATGGCCTCAGGTGGCAGTGCAGGCCTCTCCTCTCACATCAGGTTGTTCCTCACCACCGTCAGACTACAGCCCTGCCTCTCTCTCCACAGCACATGAACTGCTCTTTCTCTCCCATTTCTCCACCACACATTTGCTCATCATAGGGAGTGGGTGGTGGCAGAGGGTGGGCCTTTGGTCACTGTCTCCATAGAACCCATCTTTATGGAAGAGGTCACATGTACTTTGAAAAGAATTTCAATGATTATGTCTCAAGCTTTGTTGTACACACAGGATTGAGTTAATTATCATTAGGAAATTTTTTCCCCAAAATTGCTTAAGTATGCCTAAAATAAACTGCCTGTGTCAGACTCTCAAAGTTTGAATCAGCACCAGTTACTGAGTCATGCTGAACCAGTCTTCCTTCTTGCCTCCCTTGGATTGACACTTTCTGGCCTCCGTGGTTGCAGAGAGTCCCACACCATTCTCTTTCTCATTGACAAACTTATTTATATACAGTATTTTTGCCTAGAATTGTGTTTGTGTTGCTGTCTGCAACTTTATGTCACTATACCAAAACACCCAGGATCATCAATTTATAAGGACAAAAAGATTAATTTTGGCTCATACTTTTGCATGTCTGAGATTGCATTGACTCCATTGTTTGGGGTTGCCATGGAGACAGCACAGATTGGCTTGACCACCTTGCTCACTTCAGAGTCAGTAGCAAAGACACAGAGAGGGAGAAGCCAGGGTTTTACAGTTCCCTCAGGGAATATCTCCAGTGACCTTCCATTCATCCCCTCCTCCTAAAGGTTCAGCCACTTCCTAACAGCATCACCCTAAGGACAAGGCCTTTAAGACAGAAGGGACATTCAATTTCCAAGCTACAGCACCTTCCAACATTAACTAACTAGCTAGTGTTTATCTCACACAAATGACCTTTTCCATAGGGAATTTGCTCTGGGTTCCCCCACCTACCTACTCTATGTACTTGAGTGTTCTCTCATTGCAGGATTTTTCTCACTTGTGACCATCCATGACTTTATACTAATTTACTTAGTGTCTTACTTAGGGTTACAATTGCTATGATAAGACATTGACCAAAAACAACTTGGGGAGGGAAGGACTTTTTTCTTAATGGCTTACACATCTGGATCAATTACTGTCTATCATGTAGGGAAGTCAATGTAGGAACTCAGTGCCAGAGCCTGAAGGCAGGAACTGAAGCAGAGGCCATGGAACAATGCTGCTTACTAACTTGCTCTCATGACTTGCTCAACCTCTTTTCTCATACAACTCAGTACCACCAGCCTGAGGGTGGCACTGCCCCCAGTGACTTGGACCTTCCTACTCAACCATTAATCAAGAAATACTCTACAGGCCCATCTGACAGAAGCATTTTCTCATTTGCGGCCCCGGCTTCCCAAATGACCTGAGCTTTTGTCAAGAGTATATAGTAATTGCTTTCTCTGCTAGATTTCAAGTTCCGTGGGGACAGAGACAATATCTGTTCAATCACCTCTGTATCCTGTTGTGTGTCCACAGTGCTGGATTATAGTGATTGCTTAGGAGGTATTAGGTGATGAGTGACAAAAATATAACTGTTCAATGAAGCAGCATTAGAATGGAAAGAAGCCACACTGTGAACTATAAAATAGTGACACCAAATATTTAAAACTAAGACTTGATATTGTGAGGTCCATATACATGAACCTTACTCTTTATTCACCATGGGCACATTTCTTGGTGTTTTATTCCAGAGTCATGCTGAGGTCCATAGCATCATCGAGATAGGATTTTTTCAGCTCAATGATTCAAGAGAGTTTGATGATGAATGCCCTTCTGTCTTGGAGCTGTTGGCTGTTGGTGTCATTTCACTGTCTTGAATTGTATCACCTGCTCTTGGATTCAAATCTGACAGTTGTGGTCTCAGTTTCCTTTCTAGCTTCCAGTAGGATATCCTCCAATGTGGGGTGTTGGGTGCCAGCAGGGCAGCCTTCCTCAAGTCACAGGGAGAATTGTTATCTTGTATCTCAGACATTTTAGAAGCACAGCCTTCCCCAATAGTCCTTGCAGTAAAGCCTGAGGAATTTGGGGATTTTAATGATGTTATACCAAGCTCCCATCCTCAAAGAATTTACCGTTTTTTAAAGGTTCAAATGAAAAAACCAAATCAGAGTAATATGTTTATGTATCAGAGATGTGTAAAATTGACACATAAGTCTGGGAATACAGTTATGTGTGTGTGAGGGGAGTGTGTGTGGGTTAACAGAATTTATGTTGATTTCTGATGGATGGAGCAGAGGTATTTGAAGTTCTTCCCCAAAATTTCATATAAAACTGTTCATTCATGTTTCTGACCCAAGTGCTCTCTTTGGAGAAGTCTTTCCTAACCACTTTGTCTGAAATATGCAGACACTGGGTCATCTTTCTTTCTCTTCTGCTTTAGTTCTGCCTCTCCCAGAACAATGTAATTTTCTGGGCAGGACTTTATCCCCATGATCTGTGTGTTCCCAGAACTTCAGAGTGCTTAGAAGATGGTAGGTACTCATTCATGCTTTTTGAGTGCATGGATGGGGAGGAAGCATGTGAACACAGAGAGAGAACATGAAGTGAGCAAAACCATGGCAGCTAGCTTAGATAGGACCCAACAGTAAGGCATCAGGAAGTTGGCATAGGAGGTGGAATGGAGCTAAGTCACAGAAGGCTTTCTATGGTGAGTTGTGGATTTGCTATAATTGAGGAATATGAATACAGGGCTCTGATGAGGAGATATCTTACAGAGGCCATCAGCAGGATCTTCTCAATGACTGCATTTGGGGGAGAAAGAAAATCCTAAGAGGTTGCCTAGCAGCTGTTGATCCTTCAGGAATGCCAATGCTTTAGGTAATGTTAGTGAAGTCGTCAGACGTAGAAATTGACTTTGGTGCCAGGCTTGTGGGCTCTGCTAGAATAAGATGGAGAGTGAAGAACCACAGACCATTCATCAGAGGTCACCTGGAGCCAAGAATGCTGCTGTATCCACACCCAAAGAGGCTAGGGCTCGTCTCTACCTGTGCTGGGGCCATCTCATGGAGTCATGATTCCCACTATGGTTTTTCAGCAGCTTCCATGATTGTAGTCTGCCTCATCTGACTCTCCTGCCCCAGCCTTCCAGTTCACTCTGATGAGGTTCATTTCAGGCCTTGCTCAGAGCTGAAGGGCAGGCATACCTAGCCCTTGCCATCAACCCCAGATATGACTGGGTGTTTACCTTCAGATATTTCTCTCTTGGCCAAAGCCAGAGAAAGAGATATTCCCATTCTTACTTCCTTTTTGATGAAGGTTAAAGTTCACTCAGGCTTCTGGACACTTGTAGAACCAGACCAAAAGTCTAAGCCATCCCTGGCTGTTCGACTTCCAAGTTGTGTCTCTCTGTTTTCGGACACCACTGTCTATCCTCTGGAAGTAAGCTACCCAGTCCTGCTATCCTCAGGAGTGCCCTCCTTCTTCCAAAAGTCTGTTTTGGAGAGGGTGGGTTTTTGAGACAGAACATCAGTTATATCCAGAAGCCACAGTAACATTGAATGGACCTCCTTAATCGCTCTGAACTCCATTCCATTGTACATACAGTCCTTGTTTACCTCAGGTTCCTGTTAAGGCAAATTTCATCCTTAACCCACCACCTTTGGCTCAGTCTGAGGGTGGGATTTGGGAAACTGCTTTAGGAGCAATCTCCTGGTTTTTTTGCCTCCCAGTAGCAGAGCAGATTGATAAACATAAAATTGGTGGAAATGACAGAACGGGGGCTCTGAATTCATCACGACCCTCAACAGAGACATACACAGAAGCGTCCATCGGGCTTTGAGAAACTCTCAGAATAGTCAGGAATTCCCATTCTCTCAGATCTTTCAGGTTTCCCCCACCTCAAGCCTCAGCTTCAGGAATCTTGTGTCTCTGATCTACACTGCCCCTGAGTCATGTCCAGGTTGGATACACCTGTTGAAGGCAGGGATGTCTCTGGCTCCCAAGGAACTTAATTCACCATTGCTGAAAGCTTCTCCTGATGCCTGGCCTTCATGCACTTTTCATCTATCTTCTCTTTTTATTTTCCAAGCACCTTATGCCTCTTCCCAATCCCTCCAGTTTCCATGGAGATCTCCTTATGCTGGCATGTGCACAACATGTACCCATACCAATCCCTTCTTGGGCAGCATTGGGAGCCCCTATGACTCATTGAGTCAGATGCCCATTACACAGCAGGTGCCTAATAAATGCCAGTCCTCATGACCCATTTCTATTTCCCACCTGCTCCATTTGATTGCAAAACTCCCCCAGAAAAATATGGGACATTTTTACATTATTACTAAATTTCTAAATCCGATCAGTGTGTGAGGCCAGCAGCTGGGTTTCCATGCCTGCATACCAGTGAGGCCTCGTCTGGAACAGAATAGCATGTGCCCATAAACCGTGACCTCTATTATCCAGGGAGGCAGGCAGCAATGGCAGCTGCCCCATAGACATCTTTCCATCTTCATTGTGGGGATGGCAGAGGCAACACAACGTGGATATTCATCTCAAAGTGCTAGCAAATACTTCCTATAGTGCTGTGCATGGAACACACTTGCTCTATTCTTTCCAGCTGGGATGGGCTTTTTTTTCCAATTAAAAATTAAAATAGCTGATGAATTTATATTCATTTCCTGGACCCACGATTCATGCTCCATTTCTCACAGCAGCCAGCACTATCTCCGAGCTCATCTTCTTACATCAATTCTTGGAAACAGCAGCTTAAAAAAATCAACTTGGTTAAAAACTGCTCCCTATGCCAGAGATTGGGAGATCTGGATTGAGGAGAGCAGGAGAGCCCCCATCCCCTCAAAGGGGACACTGTCTGATACTATTGCTCTGCCCTTTCTCTGGCTTAGCTTTGGGGTGGGAGCACAATTGTTTCAGCTTTCATTAGAATCATCTTCCTAAGTACCTGTGGTTTGTACCCATTAGTCCTTCCCACTGTGTGTGTGTGTGTGTGTGTGTGTGTGTGTGTGTGTGTGTGTGTAGGCCAAAAGTTATTCTTGGCTTGTTTATAAATTGCTTTCCACCTTGTTTTTTCGAGGCAAGGTCCCTCATCAATCCAGGAGCTCACTGCTCAGTTAGCCTGACTGGCCATTGAACCCCTGAGGTCTGCCTTTGATCCCTAGAACCCTGAGGTTACATGTGCATGCTGCAGGACACTGGAGAGCTGAACTCAGGTCCCTAAGCTTGCATAACAAGCATTTTATTTATTGAGTCATCTCCCCAGCCAGTTCCCAACCCCTTCTTAGTTCCATCTTATGAATCCATGCAGATCAAATCTTCCCATCAGAATTCTTAGAAATATTTGAGGATAACTCGACTCTCTTGCTCTTTGGCAAGCTGAGTTGTGTTATACAAAAAGGCTTGTTGAAATCCTAACTACCACCCCACCCCTCCAGGACCTTAGTGTGTGGCCTTGTTGGGAGATTGGCTCCTTACAGATACACCTGGTTTACATAAGGGCACACTAAAATAAGCCTGGATCTTAGTCAAACATGCCTGTGTCCCCCCAACCCAAAGGGTGCTTATGAGCATCAAAAGAAACCAAGGATTGTCCCCTGGAATCTGGGGAGGGAGTGTGGCCCCATGAACAACTTGGTTTTATGTTTCTGACCTCCAGATACATGAGAAGACACATTTTTCTTGCTTTAAACAACTCTGTTTGTGGCACTTACTAACAATCACCCAAGCAGACTAATGTGTAGCATGAATCCAAATTGTTTTAATAATAAAAACCTGGAGTCAGATACAGGGGTTAATGCTGAAAGATTAGAGAAGCAGAGCAGCCAGCCACTAGTTCTTACCTCTTATTTCATATATCAATCCCAGTTCCCTCTCCCTCCCATCCTTCCATGACCCCCACCAGCTCCCATCCCATCCCTCTTCAGCTCTATAGAAAGGGTGAGGCCTTCCATGGGGGATCATCAGAATCTGTCACATCATTTGGAGCAGGGCCTAGGCCCTCCCCTGTGTGCCCAATGTCCATTTGTATGCTAGGGATAAATACAGTTCCACTACCAGAGGCCCCATAGACTGCCCATTGCCTGCTATTCTCATATACTATCCTGTTCCCAACCACTATAGTTGGAATAGCTGTTTGAGAGACTGCAGTTCCTTTGGGACTGAGGCTAAACTGACAGTGCAGTGTAGCCTGCTGGGGGGTAGTGTGGGCTACTGAGGACAGGCCTTGAAGGGATGAACTACATGTGGTTCCAGCCTGAACTCAGCTTCATGTTCCATCAGGGATGTGAGATGCTGTGGTAACATACCACAGCTACCAAAGACCTCTACCATGCTATCCTTGCTACTATGGGACAGAAGAAATGTGAACCAGAGTAAAACCTTCCTTCCTTAAGTTGCTTCAGGTATTAAGTTGCTTTAATCATTTTTCTACAGTGATAAGAAATGAATACACCAACTGATAATCTTTGCATTTTCTTACTGAAAATTACGGAGGGAAAACAAGTCTGTCTCTATGTTCATCATCCTCTTGGAGCTTTGTACCCAAAGCTACATCTATGGTTCCTGCGGAAGTGCTGTAGAGGCCCAGTCTGTCTGACACAGAGACACAACCTGACACTGAATCTTCTAGCTGTGTTTCATTTTGAGGGCTGCAATCTGAGAAGACAGTGGATTAGCATCCCATTCCATCTTCAGTCAGCTGGTTATACAGAAGGTGAAACTAAGACAGACAGACATCCCAAAGATCGTCTTGCCCTTCTGGTCAGGCAGTCAGTCTGTGTCTGGCATGTGTGGTCTTGGTGCTTCTCTCCTTATTGTCTCCTCTCTGTAACAGGGACAGAGGTTGCAAACACCAAGATCACCAAGTCTTGCACTTCTCCTGAGCCAGTCATTTGAATGTCATCCAGATTGATGGTTGAAAACAAACCCTCAGCAATGTGCAAGTGTAGTTTCTTCCTATAGAAAGAAGTACAAAGTACTCTTAAAATATAGACTAGGTGATACCCTCATCCTCAGATGGGCTGACCCTGCCTTAGCCCACTTCCACCCCCATCCCTGGGCCAGCATTAAGGCCTGTTGTATCAACAAGACTCTTGGGTGTGACGAAGGAAGTTGGGTCGTGACCATGTTTGTTTCCTAAGCATTTTCCTCTCCCCTCTCTCTTTTCCCAGTTTCACTCCTGTCCCTTCATTATTTAGACTGGACTGTCAACAGCATCCTACAGCCTTAGTCTTGCTTCATTTCTCATGGATCATGCCACCATGACCTTTCTAAACTGACAGATGACATCACCCCACGTCCAAAATTTTTCAGAAGCTCTCAGTCATTTTTTCTCTTCTTAAGGAAACCATTATACTTCCTTTGTTCACCAATATCATAGTTCACCATGAACCTTCTAGATCCATCTGTCTACCTCTTCTGTGCCATTTCTATTCTGGTAAGCCCTACCTAGCCCAAGATTCTGTTTCTCAAATCTGTAATTCCTTTCCCTACAAGAGTGCCAGGGAAGCCCTCATTCCTGTTCTAAACACATTGTGGGCATTGCCTTCACAGGGAAGCCTGGTTTGGCAACAACCTCTGCTTCTGCCTCAGAGCGAATCACTTTCTCCTCTGCATTTATAGGGTTCTATTGTTGTACTTATCATGCTGTATTAGAATTTTTAAACATTTCTTTCTCTCTTGCTAATTTGCATTCATGGGCAGAGCAGGAGTTATTTGTTATGCATGTTCACGTCTCTAGCATTCACCAGTGGAGCTTCGCCCTTATTGAGTAAGTGAATGAATAAGAAAACGATGGCGAAGGAGATAAACTAACCCACTGTGTACTGGGCACTGTGCTAAGTGCTTTCCATGTTACCATCCCATTTACTTCTCACACCTGGAGGATCAGGAAGAATGGGGCAGAGCAAAGATCAAAACACCTTTCCCAATGGGGTCTTCTAAGGATGACATGGTAGGACTGGGATCTGGGCCCAGCTTTGTCTGATCCCAGAGCCCTTGCTGTTTGTAATGAATCAACAGAAGGAGGAAACTGTAGAGGCAGATTCTAACTAACTAAAAAAGGTCTTAAAAAGGACCTTAAAAAGGACTAGAACTGTCCAAAGAGGAAATGAGCTAAGCTACCCCAGAGTTCCATGTCAACAGAGCAGGAACAGCCAACGTATGGGGAAAACTCCCAGAGGAATGAAACAGTGTAATTTCCCAAAAGTGAAGAACAATCATTTGCATGCTAATAGAAAATAAATAGATGAGCCAGGCAGTGGTGGCATACGCCTTTAATCCCAGCACTTGGGAGACAGAAGCCAGTCTGGTCTTAAGAACGAGTTCCTGAACAACCAAAGCTACCCAGAGAAACCCTGTCTCAAAGTGAGAGAGAGACAGAGAGAGACACACACACACACACACACACACACAGAGAGAGAGAGAGAGAAAGAGAGAAAGAGAGAAAGAGAGAATGAATACATGTCACAGATTTTAGTCATGTTTTTTGCTAACTGGGACATTCCCTCCCAGAGAGAGGAATGAATGAATTTCGTAAGAAGCTCATGAGACTATGAGAATCAGGAGGCCCCTTCCCAAGGTCATATAAATAGTAAACAATTTCCAGGGGAGAAGACTCTTCAGTGGAGCTGTCTAGGAGTTGAGCAGGGAGCTCTGGGAATGCAGCTCTTACCATGATGGGGTGGGGCTTTTTGGTGCAGCAGATGTCTGAAAGGTGTACCAAATACACACTGGTTCACCAAGCAGACCTGGGTGGAATTGGTCTGTCACCAGTGCCCTGTCTGGGGGAATAGACACCGACTCATATCCACCCCAGGAAACGTCAGTAGAGCACAGCTGTCAGTTAGTGAGAAGGCCAGCAAGTTGTTAAAATCAGTGCAAAGAGCATTTCATAAATTAGGGTTTTTTTTTTGAGGGGGGATCTAGGAGTGTTAGGAGATATTGCAGGGTTAAATGCAAGATGGATTCATGGTCAATAGCCCCACAAATAAAAACTTAGGGGTTGTCATAGCCATTGGATGAAAATAATTTGTATCTCCAGTGGGTACAATCAGCATGTTTGGATATGTCTTCACGAGCTGCCCTCTTTCTTCAGAGCTAGAACCAGATGTTCAGGGCATGGCTGGAAGGGGGTATGGAAGAAGGCCATTGTCAAACAGAATCCTCCCATGTTCTTTGTTACAAGGGGACTCTCTTCCCATCTTCATGGTGAAGGAAAAGGAGAAGGCTAGATTAGAGGGTGAGGTTACAACTCAGAATATAACAGAGGTGGGAGGGCAACTTTACAGCCTCATAATAAAAAAAAATACTTTGAGAGTCTAGGGAGCTGTCTCACTGGTTAAGAGCACATGCTGCACTTACAGAGGACCTCTGTTTGAGTCCCAGCACTCACATGACAGCTCAAAGCCAGCTATAATTCTGGTTCCAGGGAACCTGATGTCCTCTTCTGGCCTCTATAGGTATTAGGCATGTGCATGGTATACATACAAACACATAGGCAAATCTCTCATACACATATTATTTTTTAAAAAACTGTCATTAAAATTTCCAAACACAAAGCAAAGAGTCAGGTATGGTGGTGCACATCTGGAATTCAGAAGGCTGAAGCAGGAGGAGTCTGAGTTCAAGCCAGCCTGGGCTGTGTGTCTGAGTTCAAGCCAGACTGACTTCAAGCAAAACTACTACCATCACCTCCAACAAGGAGAAAGTGGAATTCAATCTCAAGGCCTCACCTCAAAATTTGCTAAAATGCAAAGAAAATCCCCAACATCATGGTGTCTCATTCTTAATATACTTTAGTTTAAACCTCCCCTTAAAAAACAAGGAAGAGATGGGTCTGTTGAAGACTTCTAACTCCAGTTACTCAGGAGACATCAGGGTGGCAAGTTTAAAGTCACCAGTAACGAGCAGAGAGCTGGCTTGGGTGACTTAGAGAGAGACCCTGTTTCAAAATAAAGAGTGAAAAGATGCTGGGAATGTGGCTCAGTTAACAAAGTATTTGCCTACCATGTATAAAGACCTAGGCTCAATTTCCAGCACTACAAAAACAAACAAACAACAACCAGGGGGGTGAGGGGGGACATAGAGGCACAGAGAGGGAGAGAACAAAAACATTAACATAATAATGTAGTCAACTTGAAATTTCTTTGGCTGAGGAGCAAGGTTGTGTAGGAGCTGGGCCTGACTCAGTGAGGTTATTGACTACTTAAAAGTCTACTAAAATCATGAGACTTAGCTTTCTGTTTCAGTTTGGCTGAGGGATGTCTGTCATGGGCTCTGGCTGTAGCTTGACTGAATAGAGAGGGTAGTAGCTGTAGTCCTTCAGGAAGGGCAAGGGCCTCAGGTCTGTTGCTTTAAGAATGCCAGAAGAGGAGAGGAACCAACCAGAAGAAGAGAAAGACTTGGAAGGCTTACCATAAGCTACACACAGATTGTAAGGGAGCAGAGGCTTGTTGAAGGTTGAATGTAAAATCTCTCCCTTAGGCTTGTGTATTTGGACACTTGGTCTCCAATTAGTGGCATCATTTGGGAAGGTACTGGGACATTTAGGGGATGGAGGCTTACTGCTGCAAGTGGGTCACTGGGAACAGACTCTGAACTTTTATAGCCCGGCTCCACTCCCTGTTAGCGCTCTATTTCCTGACTGCAGATGCACCTCCTCCCTTCTGTCGCCCTTGTCCCCTTGAAGCATAAGCCAACAAAACCCTGTTTTCTACTGAAAAAAGTCACCAGCATAGGGCTCTAACACTTTCTGGGCCCTCACATATTTTCATATTTTTTCTCTTATACATCTCAATTTGACACCCTGGGCTCTGACTGAGAAATTCATTGGGTTTGATTCTGCTGACCTCTCTACTGTGTTCTGGAATCTTCCTGTGGAATGGTTATGACTTCTGTATCTTTCAAGTGTGGAAGAGGATATTGAACAAGACAAGACAAGACAAGACAGAGTCTTGTGTGAATGTCTAGAGAAGTTTCTCAAGGTTGACAGCCAACCTTGAAATCTCACATTACAGACTGGCCTGGGTTGGTAACATCTGGTCCATGGACATTGTTTTTGTCACACATAGTGTATGTTCTTATAGTGCTTTTTTAATGTAAATCCACATTTCCACCCTATTTTGAACCTTTGGCTGTAACTTGCCTAATCCCCTTCATAGCCACAATAAAGGCTGACAGAGCTCTTACTTCTTGCTCTTCTTCCTCATAGACATTTGCCTTCCTTTCTGGCTCTTTCTCTGTTCTATCTACCAGCCGTGGACCTGCCTCACTCAATCATTTTTCAGGCTTCATTTCCCCAGATGCTCTGAAGGGCTGGAAGAGACATCTCAGAGCTCAGACATATGCTCTTGGTTGGCTTTCCCTAGCCTGCACACTTAATCACTCATGACAAAAGAAAGGATGTGAGCTGCTATGGCCTGTTTTGGACAAATCTGCACTGTTCTTAGAAGCTACCCCTTCATTATTAAGTTTTAGGAAGTGACTCCAAGAAGAAATTGAGGGGGAGCTGCAACTTAGGGTTTAGGGCTGAAAAACAAATACTTCCCCAATGAAGATCATGTTATGAAGGAGGAGATGGGGGCTTTAGTTTAAAAATTAATATAATAAACACAACACACTATCCACACTTGGTTCAGGCACAAACTGTCTTGGGAAAGTTTTTTCTTTCCCAGCTGTCAATATTATCTACAAGTGGGAGTGGATTGATTCAATAAAATTCAAACTCCTGTAAAATAAAGCAAGGATTTCTTAGCTGAAATGGGAGAGGGCTAAAGAGGACCTGAGACATGATGAAGCCAGAATGCGTGGAAGTTTCTGACCTGGAAAATCTCTCCAATGTACCCCACCAGGTCTGTGGTCTTCCCGATCACCTGTATTAGCTGATGACATCTAGGTCTCTATTCCGCAAGCCTCTCCATTTGCAGTCTGGGAAACCACAGTACCGAAAGAAGCAATGACTTCTGAAATATCTAAGGGGACCTGGTAGCAGAACGGAGATTTTAAACCACACCCCCAGGGTAGGATTCCAGCTGCTACACTGGTATGCCTCAACCTTGTCTGCTCTTCACTCAGACCAGGAATACTTACTAGTCACTTTCTAAAACACAGCTACATGTTTATTTTAATTATAAATATTTTTACTTACGCTTTGAAAATTCCATGCAATGTATTTTGATCACATCCATCTAGCACTGCCCTCCCCAACTCACTCTAATGCTCCCCTACCCTGTCTCCCTCCTAACTTTGTTTTCTTTTTTAATTTGTTAATTTGCTATTAAATTTGTTATTAAAGACAATTAGTTCAATTAGTGCTGCCTGTATTTGTACAGATAGGGGGCCATTTACTGGAGCATAGGTGACCTACCAGTGGCCATGTCTGCAGAGGAAATTGACCCTTCCTCCCTTAGCAGCCATCAAACACAGTAGTTCTTCTACTAGAGGTGTGGCCTTGGAGGTTCCTTCCCCATTCATGTGGGATTTTTTTGACTGACTGCTACATGTCACTGGCATGTTTGAATAAATGCATCAGTTATATAATATTAATAAAACAATGGTTATTTCTGCATGGCAAACTCTGAATATTCTCTTGGGGGCTAGTCTGTCCCCCAAGACCCCACTCCCTCTCCTCCATGCCCCCAATGTCTCCTATGTCCCTCTGTCTTGTGCCACCCTACCCCATTCACTCCATCCCAAACTACCTCATTTAATAATTAAAGTTCTAGTTGCCACTTGAATTTGTATTCATTCGATCAAGGTGGCCTGACTTGAAAACCTAGAGCTGGAAGTCTCTGGCCTTTCGCGCTTAGGACTACATGCCTCTTGTTCCTAGGACTAAGCCACAAGAATCTGTCTGTTAGTGTCACTGTAGCTCTCGGCACTGAAGGGCCTGCACTTAAGAAGCAGCCTTTTGCCTAGTCACATTTCCATCAAGACTTAGCAAAACAAACAAACAAAACCAAAACCAAACAAAAATCCAGGCAGGATTAGAGAGGTGGCTCAGTGGTTAAGAGCCCTGGCTGCTCCTCCAGAGGGCCCAGTTCTATCTCCAGGACCCATATTACATCTCACACTTGTGGGTACCTCCAGTTCCAGGGGATCTGATGCTCTCTTCTGGCATCCAAGGGAACTGCACACATGTGGTGTATAGATACCCATCCAGGCAAAATGCCCATACCTGTAAAATAAACAGTACTAATTATAAAAAGAACCCCAGGCAGCCTATTGCTAACAACCCTGCTGTGCCAGGTTGAATCTTATCAGAGTGAAGTGTGACTATGGGTCGAAAGAAAGGAGGAAACAGAAAGGCCTGTGAGCAATGAGTTCCACATAAAGAGGGACAGAGAGTGGGCACTCTCTGCACACTTGCCATACACTAGAGGCTTTGTGAGGGCTTTGCCTTCCATAACTCTAAGAGACAAAGAACACGACTTCTGAATTGGCTTTACGGGGCAGATGGAAGGGGGAAGAGGCAGGACCACACACATTTGGTTTTCAATCCCAGATCCTGCAGCCAGGGCCTATGGAGAAGTCTGTTTGGGAGTCATTGATTGGCAGTTCCAGATTCAGACTCTCCCTCCACCACAGCTCTTAGTGGAGATGCTCTGGCTTTCAGCTCCATTGGTCCATGGTCTGACAGGTGCTAGGTTGTTACCAGGTCTTTAAACAGCCTGTTCTTTGACTTGCTGCCTCATTAATGCATGATGGATGGGAGCTGCCATCTTGTATGCAACACAGAGACCCGGCGTGCGTACTGGGTACCATGGAGATGTAAAGATGCCTTTCTTAAATGAAACATGACAAGCAGCACCTTAGGAACTGGGGTTTGGATTTACTGGTAAGAATAAATGAGGCAGATTTTTTTGTTGTCATTAATTAGGAACAAATGTTCATATGCCCCAAGTTCTACCCTTGGAGACAGTGGCATGGAAACTGTTCTTGTGACATGACACAGTTGCTTTTGTATTTGAGGATCACATGTCTCTGGACTGGATCTACATTATGGTAATGCATTCAGTTCAGCCCAGCTCCTGGCTTGCATGTATTACAATAGCAGATTGTATAGTTAGTGGATACATCTCTATCTGTATCTGCATGATTCGAGGTGTTCTTCAAGAATACCATCTGCTAATGACTAAAGAATGCAGTATTCTTGTGCTTGTGTGGCCATCACCAAAGCTTACCACTGCCTTACATTTAGGGGCAATGAAGGAAGAAGAGAAACCTTCCCTGAGTACTTACTATGTGCCAGGTACTATGATAGGTTCTGTGCACTCCCTCACTTAGTTGCTCCAGCAACTCCTTCACATTTTTGACACGCGATAGACATTTTATCATATGTGAAGTGTGTTTATTATCCTTCTATTGTATTTCATGAACTATGTGAGCAACAGGAGAGAGCAGGAGGAAGGAAAACTAACATGCTCTTTGTTCTCTGGAGTCTATGCTTGGAAGGATGCTGGATCATAGAATAAAGGAGAAAATAATGCAAGGTTCCATCAAAGTGAGTTCTGGGGTGATCTATTCTAGACCAGCATCACAAAAGTGTATGTAAGCCGGAATATAAGCTATATACATCATTTGAAAAGTTCTGAGACTGGAGAGATGGCTCAGTGGTTAAGAGTGTTAGCTGATCTTGCAAAGGACCTGAGTTCATGTGTTCTACATATGAGAGAAAACATGCAGCATTTGTCTTTTAGAATTTGGCTTATTTCCGTTAGCACGATGATTTCTAGTTAAATCCATTTCCCTACAAATGTCATGATTTCATTTTTCTTTATGGTTGTGTAAAATTCTATTGTGTAAAAGACTACATTCTCTTTAGACTCTCATTGTTGATGGACATCTAGGTGGGTTTGATATTTTGGATATTATGAATAGTTCAACATAGATGTGCAAGCATCTCTGTGGCTTGCTGACCTAGAGTCCTTCAGAGCCATCCCCAGGAGAGGTAAAGCTGAAACATGTGGTAGTTCTGTCTTTAGCTTTTTGGGAAATCTGCACCCTGACTTCCATAATGGCTACACCAGTTTACATTCTCACTAACAAACAACAAGATTTTCTCTTTCCTTGTATCCTCATCTGCCTTTGTTCATGTGAGTTTTCCATGAGAGCCATTCTGACAGGGGAGAGGTAGACTCTCAAAGCAGTTTTAATTTGTATTCTTCTTGATGGCTAAGGGTGTGGAACAGTCTTCAAGCATTTATGTCATTCATATTACTACTTTTGAAAACTGTCTGTTCAGTTCATTACCCAGTTTATGGATTGGATGGTGTTTTTTGGCTGTTTTAAAAATTTTACAACTCTTTATTTATTATGGGTATTTAACCCTCTGTCTGAGATGTAGTTGTCAAAGATTTATTTTCCATTATGTAGGTTGCCTCTTCATACCACTGGCCATTTTCTTTGCTGTGCAGAAGATTCTTAGTTTTGTGCAACATAACTTTTCCATTTTTGAGATTGTTTTCTGTGCTGTTGAATCCTGTTCAGAAAGCCCTTGCCTTTACCTCTGTCTTCATGTGTTTCCCCCTAATACTTTCAAAGCTTTGGGTCTTATGTTAAGGTCTCTGATTCATTTTGAATTAATGGTAGGAGATACAGTTCTAGTTTCTCTATGATTGGCGCTATCCTACTCCAGTATGACATATCCATCAAGAGCCATGAATTTGGAATTCATAGACAGCTGTGTTCTAGGACAGATGGTCCCAGAGGGCAGTTGGTTTGCTTCTGTCCTTGGGAAGGATACAGGACAGGTGGGGCTTCTCGAGTGTGTCCTCCCTCTACCCTAAATAGCTGCTGGAACCTGGCTACAGCAGTGGCAGGTAGAATGGTCTGATAGCCCTGATTACTTATATGGGTTTTCTCATGTCCCACAAGGTTCTGGGGCTCCCTCTGGTCAGGGGTCCAACCTTCTGTGGATGTCTGATATCTTGCTTTTACAGGTATCTTCTGGTTCCTGTGCTGTTGGAACAACTCTATGACTTAGGAAGCTATGGGAGGCTTCTGCCACATGTATATCCTCCCTTTCTTTTTGGGAGTTCTCTTCCTCAACAGCCTGGCTGAGAGTAAGGGAGGCTGTGGCACAAGCTTTACATGTCCCAAGGAAGGGGAAGGGAAGAACCAAGACTGATGAGTGAAAATCTTAGGGAGTTGAGTTTGCTTCCCTCGAGGAGGTGGCATCCAAGAAACTGGGCTGTCAGATGTCTGACCGCCAGGTGAAGAGAAGTTGAGTAGAGTCACAGAACATCAGAAAGACCCTGGTCATCCTCCAAGAGTAGTGGTTCCAATATTCCAGGCCCTGGTTTAGCAATAACCCATGAGCAATTTCTACTGGCTCCTGGTAAAATAAGGAAAGTGCACACATTTTCCATAGAGCTCACTTTTTTTCAAATGCTAAGATTGCTCCCAACCCTTTTTTTGCATCAGGATACAGTATCTTGGGCTTGAGGTACAGTTCAATTGGTAATGTTTGCCTAGAACACATGAAGCCCTGGGTTGGATCCCCAATACTACATGAATTAGATGTGGTATGTGTATGCCTGTGATCTTATCACCTGGAAAGTAAAGGTAGGAAGTTCAGAAACTCAAGGTCATCCTCAACCATATAGTGAGTTTAAGGCCAGCCTGGGCTACATGAGACTCCCGGCTCAGGAAAAGAACAAAAATGCAACATTTTGCCGGAAGTGACGGCACTAGCATATTATTGCTAACTTTTTCATTGGCTCTTACTCAGTTGCCAACATTATCAATTCTCCCAAAGAATATTTTTGAAGTCATAATAGTCTATGAAATTCAAAACTATTGGCTGGATGTGCTGCCTTGTTTGTCTTTCCAAACCCAAGCTATCAGAATGGCTTCCATATCACTTAGCCAGCATAACATCAAGGGAAGCACCAGGACTTCTCAACACTTATGGGAAGGTGTCAGCATTCCCTGTGAGCGTTCTAGCTGCAGGATGCTCCAGGAAGAGACCAATGATCTGGGGATAGAACACTATCCCTGGGGAGAAAGTGACAAGAAAGGGACAAAGGCCAGGAGTCTGCCAGATAGAGTTGGGGCTCATGTCCAGCCAGGAAATTAAGTTCTTGGTAGGGAACCTGGACAAGAGGGGTCCAGCTATGTAGAGCAAACCCTGGGATTGGGTGCTTCTTAGCTGTTCATGAAGCTTTCTCAAGGCCCCCAGTATCTCTCCTTCCCTGGCCAGGTTGGCTGCAGATTTGGGCTGGGAAGAATATGCTGGGGGAAGCCTCAGTAGCTAGAATGTTGAGGAGAGAGAAAGATTGGAGCCCATGCTGCAGACAGTAGCCACCTGTGTGTCCCATGTGGTACCACAGGGATGCAAATTTGGTAATTCTGCTGTTATCCTTTGGAGATTCGTTGCTATATGAATACATTCTAGGTCCTATAGAGTTTGGTGAGACACAGTTGGCTTTGCTTAATCCAGCATTCCCAAGATGGTTATCAAATGGGACCTTGTGTTAACCTCAAGCCTAAGGACCTAGCTCATTACCAGCATCTTAGGAGACAGCCTGTACAAATGTGTTTCAGAGGCCAACCAGATTCTTCCTGCTTTGAGTATGTGAGTGTGTGTGTGTGAGTGTGTGTGTGAGTGTGTGTGTGTGTGTGTGCAGGGGTGTATGGTATGGTGTTTGTGCATGAACAAGCAGGCAAGCAACAGATAAGTCTTCCAATTAACAGTGGACATTCCATGGAGCCACCATCTGCTACCCAAGATGGTCACCTTAATGGGCTCTGACAAGGATATTGAACCTTTTTTTTTTTTTTGCATTTGCTGTGATTTCAGCTTTCTGGGAGGGGCTTCTTGGATTACTTTCACAATTGTGGGAAATCCAACCTGATGGGCTTCCCACCAGTGTCTCCATTTCTTTCATTTCTGCTGTGTCCAGGCAGTTTGGTTGCTCTTCATTTTCTACAGTATTTATGACCAGCTGGTGCTCTGTGATATGTCCAAAACAGCTGAAAAGCACTCAGCTCAGCGTGGCAACACTCCCTACCTGTGTATAGAGCATGGGCTATAAATGGGATGATTTTACTGGTCTCAAAAACACCCCATCAAAGTCGGTCCAGGAAGAGTATGAGCTTAGAGACGCTTTGCCAGGTAGATGTGACCTGGCTGTTCACTTACCTTCCTGGAGGGAGGTCCGTGTCACCTGGTAGCCAATCTGACTGTCTGAAACTATCACTTTGGCCTTGGGCCAGTTATTTAAGCCTCCTCTGCACCAGTTCTCTGATTTTCAGCAGCATTTGTCTCACAGGATTATACAGAAGCTTGGACATACATAGATAAGGAAGCATGGGAACTGCCAGTCACCACTATCAGAGGAGGGCCTCTCACCCTTCGTCATCACTAGTACAAGTCTAGTGTGGCATTTGGAAGTGCAGAGAGACTCCATCTTGCTTTCTGAGGAAGGACAACAGAGAATAGCAGCAACATGTAAGAAGCACCATCACAAGCCAGTGCACACACACACACAGCACGGCCTTGAAATCAGTGTGAGGGTCAATATGACAGCAATGCCGAATACTCAGCATGGGGGATTTGCATAGTGAAGTTATTAAGTTATTATGACAGCATGTGCAGAGTACTCAGTACTGGAAACATGCACAGTGAAGGGTTATTAGAGTTAATTAAATAACTAGTTTGATCTCCGGGACCACCAGTGGGTAGATCTGGGGAGGAATTTATGCAGTGTCATATGTATTTTCTAGTTTAATTCCCTGTAATATAGTGTTCTGATGGAAGATCAGGGCTCACAGTATGGTCAACACCCATTGTCTCTCCAGGACCTGCTTTTCTCCATTAATATGCAAGGAGACTTGGTTTTCTAGTGGCTGCCATCCGAGGCTACAGGAGGAAGCATAGACCAGACAGAGGATATGACTGGTGTTACTGCCTGGCCTTGAGAGTGTCTGAGTGCTGATCTAGGAAGGGGAAGTCAGAAGTGGAGACGCTTTGTGTGGAGCTGCTTTGGAGTCTCAGAAAGGAGATAAATACAGACTTAGAATCCTTTGTTCTGTCCAACTGTAGGTGGATCCCACTCTGTTCTGGCTATGGAACACTCTGGGCACATTGGGAAGTGGTGCCCCGTGTACCTGCAGCTTGGGCAGCAGGAAGGGCTTCAGACCATGGCCCAAGCCAGGAAAAGTAAGAGTAAGCACAGAGGCACTGTGGGTGACAGTGGGGACATTTTTGTAGATCTGTGTGTATCAGAGTCCTATTCCCTGTACCTACACTAGGAAAGCAGGCTCTCTAGCAGAGATGTAAATCCACAGCATTCTTGTTGCTACTCCTGTCCCCCACCCCCACCCAGTGTCACCTCAGACATCACTGATCCTTCACTGGCCTCTTCCTGATGAGCTCGGTTGCAGCACTTTCCAACTTTAGTCCACCCCAGACTCCACCAGCAATGACAGGAGAGATGAGAAGCTGTGCACTCTCTGCGGCATCACTTGTGCTGAGCAGTGCCTTCAGGGCTCAGCAGGGCCAGGCTCCTGCCTGATGGCCACGCCTCTTTTCCCAGTCCCTTTTCACCTAAGCTCTCTGAGTCTGACTACACCACACAACCCTATTCCCATGATGTTGTCCTCCAGACAGAAATACGTTTTGCCATCCTTCAATCAATGTGTAGTCTGTGAGTCCTTTCAGATCCCTCCTCTGTGATACTTTCCTGCACCATGCCAGGTCTTTCCAACAGCTTTGGAAATCTCAACCATTCTGTCTCCACTGCTGCCAGAGACAGTGGGGTAGCCTGCGTCATTGCTATGAGGCTAATCTTCTTATCCCAGTATACACATTAACCTTAAGTTCATAGAGCTGGGCATGTGGCTTAGTGGGAGAGGCTTTATACCTAGCACTCACAAGGCCCTGGGTTCACTTCCCCGTTCCACACGTCTAACCCTTAAACCTTCAGTATACTGAAGTAGTTAAGATCAAGTAAGAGTGTGAGAATGCCATTTGAAGTAGAAGAACTAACACCTTCAGAAAGGATGAGGAGAACTAGGAGTCTGTCTGCTCATTGAAGAAACAGTAAAGAGCATTTGCTAGCCGGGAAGAGAAACACAGATACCAAACCCCACTGGAACCTGTCTCTTAGAGTTATCTACCTCTACAAAGTCAATGTCTTCTGTTGCAGCCCAACACTCTCTGTTATTTTGCGATGGCAGCTGAATTGAGTGAAGACACTCATGTCCTCCACTTCCCAGTTAACACACTGGCCCTGAGCCATACACATTGTTCCGGGCCTCCACTAGTCAGTTTTACTTAGGAGGGATAGGTACAGACAAACACATGGTCAAAAGCTAAGGACACGGGAGATGCAGCCTTGGTAAGCACACTGTGCTGTAGGCATGGAGACTGTACCATTATAGTTGGAATACTGGAGTTTAAACTCATAGATCTCAGTTTGACCCCTGTGATCAATATGACCTTAGCCACATTACTTGATCACTTTGAACTTAAGTTTTTCCCTATAAATAAAGATAGATAGTGACAGTTCTTCAAAGGTTAACTAAGGATAAAAGGAGGTGAAAAAGGAGAAGATACACAAGGGGAGTGCAGATACTTATTTAAAACAGCAAGAGCAGCACAGAAAAGAGGCTTAAGTGAGAGTAAAAGTAGAGTACAGTCAAGAAAAATCTCAGGAAGAGATTACATTGGAAATGGCTTTCACAGGATGGCTAGCAGCTAACCAGAGAAGGAATGTGAGAGACACCACAGGCAGAAGAAATGGAATTTGCCAGTCTGGGTGACAGGAGAGAGCATGCTATGTTCTGGGGTCTTCTGACTGGTTGGTAAGATCTGACAATCTTAATGAGTGCCAGGAATGTGGTCAGATGATACAGGGTGTGGCAGGGGGATTGCCAGGAGCCTTGGCTTGTGGTCTTTAGATTTTTGGGGAAAGCAGAAATATATTCTAAGCAGACAAAAAAAAAAAAGCAGTGATGCTCAGTTGGTTTGGATTTTCTGTGGGGTAAGATGAGAGAGGTCACCAGAAGAACCAGAAGAGATGATTGTGACAAGAGACAGTTTATAAGAAGGCTTCAAGGGATAGGTAGAGGGTTTCTCAGTAGCCCAGAAACCTCAGAATTTGCAAAGTGATCTACATGGGACAGGAGAGTAGAAGATGATGGAGAAAGAGACACTGGTGTGCTTTCTGTCCTGGCCAAGGAAAGGGAGCTACAGAAGGGCAGATGTGGGATTCTGGCATGGTCAGTGCTGCAGAAGTCTCCCTTAGATATGAGCTATGCAAGGTTCACATGTTGGAATTTTTACAAGAGAGAGCAAAGAAGGAAGATTACACAGGTGGAGGAAAGTTCAGGAGTCTAGAGCCAATGATCAGGAGACAGCTAGATTAAGAAGAGACAGGGATGGTGAGGTGCAGGGTCTTGGATCTGTCTTGCACATCAGTGATTCATAATTTAAATATGCATTGGAGGCACAGGGGATTTTGTGAAAATGCAAATTTTCTTTCCTGAGGTCTGGGGTAGCAACTAGGGCTGGGGATTATGCATTTTAATGAGAGACTCCACACTCCACAGTTGGAGGGGCAATGCCTCCAGGGACAATAATAAATGGCCAGGATGCAACAATCTCAGGGATGAAAGGAAGTCCAAGCCTTTGGCTTGACTGATCAAATTGTGCCTGGCTACTATTATGGAAGGGAAATGGAGTCCAAGAGAGGAGACATGTGGGGAGCCAGCCCTGCTTGGCTGATCCCATAGCAACCTTCCACAATAAGTGAGAAGGCTGCTAATTGGCCAGCGGCACTCAATATTAATTAACACAATAGAATAGGTCCCCAGAAGCCTGTTTTGCATAATTAATGAATACTCAGCTATAAGCTGCCGAAAACACTGAAACCTGTGTTACAATTTTCTGATCAGCTAAGCAGAAATACCACAATCCATACTGTTTGTGGACACAGTGAAAACCTTAACTCCTGCTAATTAGTGGGATTGGCTGGAGAGCCCTTGGCTTCGCCCGATCCTGGAGCTGGATGGGGACTTCAGGCAGGCCGATAATTTGATGCCACTTCTGCAAACTAGTCTTTAAATATTTGTCCAACACTGAGTTGCAGACATTGAGCACTGCTGCGAGGAAGGGCCAGGTAGGAGAGAATTGGTCTAATAGAATTTTCCTTTGGTGACTTGAGTAGTTCAGCTGTGGCCCAAACTTTTGTGATGCACTTAATAAGTCAAACTGCCTCATAGTTCAGCCTCCTTTAAGGGAAGTGTGCTGCTATCTCCAAAGACTGTTCTGGAAGGGTCTATGTCCTGTCCTAAACACTCACTGCAGGCTTCTTTTTTTCTTTTTTCTTTTTCTTTTTTGAGAGTCCTTAAGTTTTAGAAAACCACTTCATTGTGGTAAATACCCAAGTTAGAAAAAGCATTGTCTGTATTGGTTACTTTTCTTGAGGTGGTCATAAAATACACAATAGAAGCGATTCAAAGGAGGAAGGACTTGTTTTTGCTTGCAATTTGAGGGTACAGTCCATCGGGGTAGGCATGGCTCCTGGAATACGGGGCCGGTCACACCACAGCTGCAGTCAGAAAGCTAAGGAGATGAATGCCAGTCATCAGATCACCTTCTTTTTGTTCAATCTGGAACTCCCGTCATTGGATGGAGCTGCTCACATTTAGGGAGAGTCTTCCCATCTCAGTTAGCCCTTCACAGACAGAGACTTGTCTCTTAGTGAGTCTAGAACCTGCTGAGTTCACAAAACTAGCCACCACATTACCTTAACCATTTTTTTAAGCAGTCAGTTTAGAATTGTTGAGTGCTATGTTCATGTTGTGTAATCTGTTTTCAAACTCTTCATCTTGCAGAACTGAAACTCCACCCTCATTAATAACATTCCGCCTGCTTCTTCCGCCTCTGGTAGCTACCACTCTGCTACTTTATAATTTACTGAGATACTTCATACAGGATTAGCATATTGTTAATGTCTTTTTTGTGACAAGGTTGATCTATATGTAGTGTGTACATAAGGACATCTTTTCATTATTATTATTGTATGTATGTGAGAGCAGGTGCATGGGTGCCCAGCACACATTTGGAGATCAGAGGACAACTTTGGGAGAGTTGGTTTTCTCCTTCCACCATGGGTTCTAGGGATCTGGTCATGAGGCTTAAGAAGCAAACACCTTTACCTACTGAGTCATCTTGCCAGTCTGAATTGGTTGAATTATATTCCTCATTTTGTGTCTGCATCCATCTGTTGATGGACACCTAGATTACTTCGTTTATGACATATTGTGAATAATGATACCATGAGCTTGGCTGTACAGACATCTCTTTGACATCCAACTTTCAATTCCTGTGGGTTTATACTCAGAATTTTTTTTGTCGTGTGGTAATTCTGATTTTGATGTCTTGAAGAACCAACACACCATTTTACAAAGGGTGTACTGCTTTAATTTCCATGAATAGCTGGTGAATTTTTCAGTTTCTATGTACCTTCTACCATTTATTTCCATTTTCATTTTCAAACAGTAACTATCCCAGCAAATTGAGTACCTTTTCACTGGTTTGTATGTTTGTTTTGCTGCTGTTTGTTTGTGTGTTTTTTTAAGATAGGATCTCACTATAGCACTGGCTGGCTTGGAATTTTCTATGTAGATAAGGATGTCAGGATGACCTCAAACTCAGAGATCTGCTTTCCTGTGCCTTCTGAGTGCCAGGATTTAACTGTGGTGATTGCATTTCCCTAACAGTAAAACCGAGCATCTTTTGGGATACTCCCTGGCCTCTTCAGAGAACTGTCTGTTTAGGTCCTTTGCCCATCTTCAAAGCAGGTTGGTTGTCTTTCCATGTTGAGTTACAGGCATGCTACATGTTCTGGATGTGAACCTAACAGCTGCTGAGATGACTTCCTCTCATCCCACGGGCTGCTTTTTTCTGTCTTCTCTAGTGTCTCTTGATACACAGAAGGTCATAATTTCAAATGAGTCCAGTTCATCCATTTTTTCTTTTGTTATTTGTGTTTCATATGCCAGTTCCTCTGTAGAGGCCATAAGGTAGGGGCACTGACATGCATGTGGGCATACAGGATTTCCTACACTATTTTTGAAAATAGACACCTAAATATGTTTTTTTTTTTTCTGGCTGCTTGAGAGGCTTAGCTTTGCTTTGTTTTGTAGATATATCCATTAAGGCTGTCTGTAACTCCAGGATTTGACACCCTCACACAGACATACAGGCAGACAAAACACCAATGCACATAAAATAAAAATAAATTAATAAAAAGGGAACATTAAAAAAAAGACTGCACTCCACAACTCTGCAATTGATTGGTTGTAATTTCTGCAATGGTCGCCATATGTTGCAAAGAGACAGTTCCTTGTCCTTTTGCTTTATTGATGGTATGGGTGGGAACACTTATCTGTGGGTGTAAGAACAGATATTTAGAATGTAGTTAGGGATTATGATGGTTTAGTAAAGTGGTGGTTGTCAATTCTCTTCCAAGAACCATGACTTCATTAGCCCTGACAAGTTGGTTAGGTTTTCAGTACCAAGCATATTTCTCTCTTGTTGAGAAGGTCTTAAGTTCCAATAAAGGGTTGTTGGTTAATGTCAAGGTATGCATGCCACTATTGTACCCTCAGGGTTATCTTACTGTGCTGGTCATTGTTGTGATTCATAGGTGTCATAGCTGTGTAGGACTGTTCATAACTTCCCTCTTTTGGGAGCTTGCATGGCATCTTCTGGTACCAGGAAAGCTAGACCACAAGGAGGACACTTTCAGATCAATTCCAACTCAGGGGCTTCTGAGCCCTTTTCTTGAATGCATGGGGTGTTTGGCAATAGAGACTTACATTCCGTCTTTGGGGGGGATCAAGGGCAACGTCCATAGCCTGTAATGTTTTGGGAGTCTTGACAATTCTGATCAGCATCTCAAATGGGGTTTCTCATGCCTGTTGTTGGGGTTTTTGTTAGATGGTTTTTATTCCAGGTTTTTAATGTGGGTCCTGGGGGTTACTCTTATGTCCCTGTGTTTGTATGGCAAGCATTTTACCAACTAAATGTCTCCCCAACCCCATGCTATATACTGGATAACTTCAACTATTACAGATTTTATGCTTCATACAAAATTACCACAAGTATTTTAGTTTAAATTAGTAATACCAGATAAAAATCTTCATGACCTTGGGTTAGGCAATGGATTCTTACATATGACATCAAAAGCCTAAGCAACAAAAGAAAGGAAAAAAGCTGGACGCAAAACTAAAATCTTTTGAATTTCAAAGGATACCATCAATAAAGCAGAAAGACAGCTCACAGAGTGAGGGGAAATACTTACACATCATACATTCAATATGTCACTTGTATCAAGGCTACATAAAGTTCTCTTAATAATGAAACGGCAAACAATACAGTTAAAAAAATGGACCATGAGCGTGAGCAGACATTTATTCAAAGCAAATATGCTTATGTACAAAATGCGCCAACAAACATGAAAGGCTGTTCCACAGGCACCAGGCACTGAGTCCACAGCCTGCCACCCTATTTTTCCTGTATTTTGAAAGAAATCAGGACACATAAATAGGTAAAGGAAAATGATTTTATTTTTAATTTGACCAAACCAAATTTGAGCACAGAGAAGGCAGCTTCTTCCTCACCAATCTGTGGCCATTTTACAGTTCACAGAAACCATAAATCGGGCCAGAATCCCTTTGAGTTGAGACAGCCTAACTGGTCCTTCCCTGGGGGGAGCTGACCCAGGTTGACTCTGCCCCATTAAGAGACAGCTCTCTCTATATCTATCATTTTTAAAAATATATATATATCTGGGTGAAGAAAATATGTTTTAAAAATTCTCTGTTAGGAAGGAGACAAGAAATGGGTCTCATGGGAGGTAAAATTCCTACCCATTCCAGACCAGCAGGGATTTTTTGTTTTGGTTTTGGTTTTGTTTTTCGAGACAGGGTTTCTCTGTGGCTTTGGAGGCTGTCCTGAAACTAGCTCTTGTAGACCAGGCTGGTCTCGAACTCACAGAGATCCACCAGCCTTTGCCTCCCAAGTGCTGGGATTAAAGGCTTGTGCCACCAATGCCAGGCTATTTTTTTTATAGCACGTATACTTGCCTGCCAGAAGAGGGCGCCGGGTCTTATCATATATGGTATGAGTCACCATGTGTTTGCTGGGAATTGAACTCAGGACCTCTGGCGAAACAACCAGTGCTACTTAGCCTCTGAGCTATCTTTCCGGCCCTCAGCAGAGTTTTTTGTCTTGTCACCTTCCTTCAGTAGGAGTAAACTCCAAGTCCTTTGTGGCTTTTCTTTAGAGGTCAACTGGAGATCTTTTTTTTTAAAGATTTCTTTTTAAAAAATTATGCATATGTGCAATTATCTGCATATATGTCTATATACTGCATGCATATCTGGGCTCCAGGGGGCTAAAAGGAAATCTCTGGGAACTAGAGTTACAAGCAGTTGTAAGCTTCTTGATGTGGGTAATGGGAACTGAACCCAGGTCCTTTTCAAGAGGAGTAAGTGCTCTTAACTGCTGGACCATCTCCTCAGCCCAACTCTAATTCTTGAATGCCTATTAGACACACCAACTTTGCAAGTTAAAAATAGTAGCCTGATAGCTGAATGGAGGGGCACAAATATCTGTTTAGAATGTCTCCTTTCCTGTGAGGGCTTCAGTACAGGACTGTGATTGCAAAGCTATTGCAAACATTCTCTGGTCACCAGGGGAATGCAAATCAGAACTGTGATGAGGTATTTCACACATTAAGATGACTATAGTTTAAAACAAAGGCATGATAACAGATGTTGACAAGGCTGTGGAGAATGCACAACAATGCAGCCACTTTGGAAAACAGTCTGTTAGTGCTTAAGATCAACACAGTTATATAACCCACCAATGCCAGTTCTGGGTACATATGCCAAAGACGTGGAAATATATTTACGCACAGACTTGCATTTACAAGTCTATTGAGGCATTATTCCTAGTAGCCAAAAAAATATGTTTTCCATCTAATGAATAGCCAGACAATTCAGTATTACTCAGCCATAAGAAGTGACACATATAGTACAGGCATTTGCATTCTCTGCTTTCTGGCTGTTGTCTGCCTTGCATGATGGACTGACACCAGAGACAATGGACCCAATAATCTTTCCTCCCTCAAGCTATTTTGTTCAGATATTTTGTCAGTGAGGAGAGCCTGCTAGTACCAGAGGAAAGGGGTCGCTACCATGGCTAACTGGACATGTAGTTTGGAAGAAGCCTCTGCAACTGGTTTGTGGGAGTAATCTGGAATATTTTAGGGGGGGTAGACAGAGAAAACCTGGAATTCTGTAGGCAGTACTTAATGGACGAATATGGTGAGAGCTCAGAAGCCCAGAGTGCTGATGGGAATGCAAAGGAAGAGATTGTTCACACAGCTTCAGGTGGGAATAGGGGTCTCCTGAGAACCAGACTAAGGATAATTCATGCTACATTCTTGTCAACATTTCCTTGTGTCCTAGGATTTTGTGAGAGGCTGACTTCATAGGATGCGTGGACTAAATAAACTGGTGGAGGAAATGTCAAGGTAGCCCAGCATAGTTACTGCTCATTGCGTTTAGCCAGGCTTATGGCGCAACCAGAGCAAGAGTTGGAGCGGAAAGATGTGAAAACTTTCCACATATTCAGAAAGGGTTGTGTTTAGAGACAAGGAGCATGCTATGTCTGAAGATGTTAGGAACGATCATGAAGAGTCCGGCTACTTTGTATTGGAGAAGATACCTTTGAGGCTTCCCAGGAATTGACTATACTCAGCAGTCAAAGACTTAGCCTACCACATCAGGGTGGGATTGAACAGGACTGGAGGGACTATGTGATGAGTGACATTCAGGCAAGAATGTATTAAGTGCTGGCCTTCTTGGAAGGACTTGGAAGCCAAGTGGAATGTCACTTACCCTCCGTGGGAGTGGGGGAGGGGAGGCAAATCCCCAAGCTGAGCTCACAGTATGCAGAGAAGAGGGTTCTGTAGTTTAAAGGAGGCATAAGATGTTCACAGAGAAACAGATACAGAAAGTTTTAATTATCTTTCTGCTTCCCACACAGTGAGTTAGCTTGCTTTTCTTTAGATTCGTTTTTTAGATTATTTTATGTGTATGAGAGTTCTGCTTGCATATATCTCTACGAAACATGTGCAGTGACCATGGAGGCCAAGAGAGGGTCAGATCTCCTGGAACTGGAATTACACATAGTTGTGAGCTGCCCTGTGGGTGCTGGAAACTGAACCCTGGTCTTAACGGCTGAACCTTCTCTCCAGTTTTGTTTTCCAGATTCTTCATCTGTGTGGTGATTGAAGCAGTGTATACTTTGGGCTTTAAAGAGACAAAAGGAAATGACTTTCCTATGAATAATGTTTTGGCTACACCCCTATGGGTGTCAGTATACAGTGTTTGTATTTCTGCAACAAAAAAAAAATGGAATGTTTCAATCCAATAGCTTCAAGATGTTCTTATCTTCAATAAAGGAAGTCTAAGGGACAAGGAATTCAGGGCTGATCTGTTCAGAAGTTCACTAACTGTGGACTTGGTCTTCCGGGGTCAGGCTCTGCCATCACCTGCACGGGAACTTCTCTCAGATGAGCTTCTCTTCTCGGTGAGGGGATTCAGCTTCGGTGGGGCACGAACTCCTCATAGTTTCTAGGTACAGGAAAGGGGCTTTCTAAGAAAACCACTGTCAACCTTTACCCTTCCAATGTGCCTTTGAAATTCATCTGTCAGGCTGTCAAACTAATGCTGCTGGTGCCAAGTGCGACCCATTGAGGATCTACCATTGGAAGTGAGGTTCTACAGGCAGGAAGTGGGAGGAGTACTCAGTGCCCCGCCCCCAGCAGATGGCTTCGAGGAGGAGATGCTAAGGAAATAATCATGGGAAGCTTGAAATGAATAGGAAGGAAAGAAGAAAGGGATACTAAAAACACATCTGGCACTGACTCTTCTCTTATTTCTTCTGAAACAGTTACAGGTTTTGGTTTGTTTCTATTCAAGTTTGAACTGTGGCTATATATTCGGTAGGTTTCCATCACTGTAACAAAATACCGGAAGCAGTTAGTTTATAAAGAGAAAGGCTTATGTGGCTGAACTTGTCACGGTTCCAGTACAAGAGCAGATAGCCCCAGTTTTTTGGCCCTCTGTCATGGGTGGCAGGTGGCAGGGATGCCTGGTACAGCAGGCCACCTACTTTGAGCTAGGGAGTGAACAGGAAAAGGGAGAGACTAGATTTCTATAACACCTTCCAGGGACAATCCCACAATGACCTAACAACCTCCCACGGCCCCCATCTTGTAAAGGTCCACAGCACTGTCCAACATCACCACCCTGAAGATCAAGCCTGAACATAGACTTTTGAGGTACACAACAACCCCATCTTATGCTAGCGTGGTGTGATCTTTGTACTTTTTTTTTTGAGGTTTTTCTTACATATTCTCAAATGCAGTTGGGTGTATTTTTGGCATTTTGGTTTCTATGATCTCATTCATTTCTCTCAGTGTTCTTCTCTTGCCCAGCACTTCAGGTCTGCTGAGACTTCTGGGTGTGACAACAGAAGCCACCATTCCCACTTGGGTGCACTGTCCCTCTCCTCACCACGTGAGTGCTCTTCCTCATTGGCCTCTTGAGTGTTCCTGGCTCCCAGGGGCTTCTGAGTCTGCTGAGACTCCCCGTGAAGTCTCCTACAGCCCAAGGGGAGCTCTGAGAGGACAGGAAGGCTTCCATCCCTCTGGTGCCTTTGCAGTGGGCCTATTCAGGGTTATACAAGGACCCTCAATCTTTGATCAATTTCAACTTTTCAGGAATTCTTAATCTACTGGAGAAGGAGACATTGACAGGAATATAATTTTTCCTGTTTCATTTATAAAAGGCAATTTTAGGGAAAATTGAAATTTATGGTATAGTTATGTTTTTAGCACTCCATAAATCTGAAGCCATCTTGATGGCTATGGAATGTAAAAATGTATTATGGATAACATGGTTTGCTCATAAAAAGATCAGGTTTGGCATATTAAATGTCAAAATATAGTTTATGAAGATAACAATTATATATTTAGTAATTGAATTGGCCTTCCAGTGCATCCTTGTTTATAACATGGCAGTATTTAAGGAACAGAGAACCTCGTAATACCTGCAAAACAGCCTATTTCTGCTTTTCTCCCTCCCTCCCCCTTCCTCCCCCTTCTTTCTCTTTCTCCCTCTATTTCTCTTTCTCATTGTTACCTGAGATCATCATAGATGCTCATGAGTTCAAATGATCCTCCTGCCTCTCTCTCCCAAGTACCTAGCACTCCAGATTTGAGACACTGCACACCCTTCTAAAACCATAATAATTACTATCACTATTTTGAGACATCATCTCACTATGTAAGCCTGCCTAGCCTGGAACTCTCTATGCAGACTGGGCCAGCCTTAAATTCAGACTTTTGCCTGCCTCTGCAACCATGAGGTTAAAAGCATGCACCGCCATGCCTGGCTTAAAACCATATTTCTTTCTGTCTTTGTGGATTTTGTGTTTACCAAACAAAGTAAAACCCAGTCAAGAGTTTTAGGGGCTAAGGAGATGATCCAGTGGGAAGAAGAGTTGCTGTATGAGTGTGAGGAATTGAGATCAAGCCACAGCACTCACCTGAGGAAGCAAGGCATACTCCCCTGTGTGTTCATAACCTCAACACTGGGAGGCAGAGACAGGAGGGTGGCTGGGGCCTGTCGGTCAGCACAGGAACAACATGGAGTCCCATGCCTAGTGAGAGATCCCGTGCCAAGGGAATGATATACACAGTGAGAGAGTGGGAACCTAATGTCCTTCTGTGGTCTCTATGTGCATGGGTGTGCAAACCATATGTACCCCTTTACACACCCACACATACCCCCAATGTAACACAAAAGACAAAAGAGAACCAGCTCTCCAAACCCCTGGCCTTCTTCCTCCATGTGCCCGAATGCTCTGTCTGTGTGCTGGCTAAGATCATGGACTGTGGAGACAGAGCAGTCTGGTGTGAAGCCAGCTCTGCTGTGGACAGTGGAGGGACCTCAGGCAGCCCATCATCTCACAATGCTTTGCTTTCCTCATCTATGAGGCAGATTGTGAGAAGCATCTACACAGCAGTGAGATGTGAAATTAATGCATGTGAAGCCTTTAGAGATTCAAATCCTGTAATAGAGACTTTATAAATAAGCTGTTGTTAAGCATTGAGATTTCACAGTCATTATTTATGATCTACCTTGTACTGTGAATAAATGGAATAAATGGAAGAGATGAAGGGCAGAAATATGTTAATATATGGAGGGACCACAGGTGTGTGACATTGGGAAAGCAAATTCAGTTCATAGATACATTTTGTTTGACTGAAAAGAATTTACAGTTTTTCAAGCTAAAGGTCTTTGAATGGGATGTGTTAGCCGCAGCGCTACCATCCTTATTAACTTATATTGGTTTAATTTATTGGTTTCTGTTTGTAGGCCTGGCCCCAGTAGAAAATTCATTTAAACCAGCCAGAGGGTATCTATGATGAAAAGAATTCCAAAATCTCTCATTCTTCCCCCTTAGCACTGAAAATGCAACTGAAGAAATAATTGATAACAGTAATAATCCTACAGGCAACCAGGGAGTGATGTTATTAGACAAGACTTAAAAATAACTAGAGCTATTATGTTCTGGAAGAGACCAGGGGCTGAGGCTATTGCTTGGTGGCAGAGTGCTTGCCTGGCATGCGTGAAACCCTAAATTCAATTTCCAGGACTGCCAAAGATGGTATAAAACCCAGGAAATCAAGAAGATAACAAAAATTTGATGCCATTGGCAGCTGTAAAAGAAACAAAGTGGGGATTCTAGGAGGAAAAATACAAGAAGCAAAATTAATATCTCAGTTGACTGGCCATACTAGAAGGGAAAACCAGAGAACTGAGTACAGCTTAAAGAAAAACACAGAGACAAGAGAGAGAAAAGGATGGACATATGCAACTAACAGTAAGAAATGCAGAGGAAAAGCAAAAAGAGTATAACTGATAAAAGACTTTTAATTGTAAGAATTGCATTAAAACATATGATTGAGTAAAAGAAGCCTAAAAATAGGGAATCATCATGATGGAAACAGACAAAAAGTGAAAAATCAGAGTGGTCAGAGGAGACAAGTCCCTTCTGAGGATGTAGTCACTAGACCATTGGCTTCTCAAGAGAAACAATGGAAATCCAAAATAATGTCATGTAGACTTAAAACACCAAAAGAAAATAACTGCTAATCTAGAATTCTATACCCAGTGAGAATATCCCCTTAAAAGTGTTCTAGGGATTCACAAGGTGCAGAAGCACAGCTGACATCCTGGCCTTTTTCTATCCACAGGAATAAACTGGAAATGGATCAGGTATGTGAATGGGCAAAAATCAAACTGTGAAAGTGCTGGAAGAAAACACGGGTGGTCTTGAGATTGTGGGTGTAGAGATTTTCAAACTATTATTCAAAATCCATATGCAATAAAATACTGATGAGTTGCTTACAAAAAAAATGATCTTAGCCAAACACCTGTGAGTGTGTGTGTTTAGAAATAGGGTTTCACATAACCTTGTCTGATCTTGAGCTTGCTATATAGCTGAGGGAGACCTTGAACTCTTGACCCTGCTGTCTCCATCTTTTACATGTTATCATACCCAGTTTATGCAGTGCTGAGGACTGAACCCAGGACTTTGTTCATGTTAGGCAAACACCCTACCAACTGAACTACATCCCCAGCCCATAAAACATGTTTTAATAGCAAAATTTTATTGTCAGTAAAATCTAAACACAAAAGGAAAATATTTGCAACATGCACCACAGGTATAAGTTGTAGCTTCCATGTTTAGGTTTAAGTTAGGTGCATAATAATCTAGAGAAATCAACCCAGGAAAACTGAAGATCTATGTATCTTTGGGATACAGTTGCCTGGGAAACAGGGTTAGCTGCCTCCCTATTGTATTAGTTACCCTTTCAGCTGTGTTAGTTACTTTTCTGTTGCTGTGATAAAATAGTAGGATCAAAAGGAAAGAGGAAAGCATTTAATTTGGCCTTCAGTTAGTTCCAGAAGGCTGAGACCATCATGCTGGACAAGCATGGCAACAAGTGGCAGGTATGACAGCAGGGTCAGGAAACAGAGTGAACTGGAATTGGGGTGAAGTGCTGAACTCTCAAAGCCCACTCATAGTGACATACTTCTTCCAGCAAAGCTGCACCTCCTACAACCTCCCCAAACAGAGCAACCAACAGGGGACCAAGTGTTCAAATACACAAGCCTGTGGGGAATTTTCTCATTTAAATCACCAACAGTGCAAAATGGAAAAAAAAAACAGGCAGGAGATCTGAATAGATACCTCACAAAAGAAGCTATACCAATGAAGAGTAAATGCATAGAAAGGTGTTTGATACCAGTGTTAATTGGGGGATTTAAATCCAAACCCAGAATTAGCACCGTGTTCACAAGTTTGGAAAACATCAAAAGCTGGTCAACACCAAGTGCCATAGTGGATGTACACCAACTGAAGCTCTACTCATACACTGCTGGCCAAAATAAAAACCCACTTCTCTGGAAAAGGGGTGGCCAGTGTCTTTATAAAATACATGTCCTAAAGTCCCCTAGTCCCCTCCCTACAATCATACCTGTGTCAGCTACTTTTATCATGGTTGTGACAGAATACTGTCACAGTTTAAGGGAGAGAGGCTTATTTGCCCACAGCTAATGAGGGGTCCATCCACATGGCAGGAAGGGTATGACCATTTCAAGACACACAGGAAGCAGAACAAAGGGAATGCCAGCACTTGATGCAACCACAGTTTTCATTTACCCCCATTCATTCTGTCCATGCCACCAGCCTGTGGGACAGCGACACTCTCCTCCTCAGTTTACCCTATCTGGAAAGCCCCTGAAAGACATAACCTGAGATGTGTCATGACAACTCCTAGATGATTCTAAATCCACAGTGAAAATAAGGCATCTTACTACTGGACAGAAATCCAGGTGTGTGTGTGTGTGTGTGTGTGTGTAGAGATTTGCATGAGGAACGTGTGACTGCATTATTCATAGAGGTCCTGGAGTAGGAGAACACATGTGCCTCAGCAATAAAATTTAATGATCTGGAGTTATGTGCTGGTAAATGTTTGGGAGAAGCCAGACTAAAAAGAGTAAATACTCTAAGATTCCATTTATATCAAGTGAAACAACTAAATGAAATACTCATGTTTGGAGATGTATGCTTAGGTAGTAAAACTAGAAGGAAAAGTATAGAAGTAGTTGTCAAGGAGAAGGTTGCTCTTGTTGAGATAACATGGCATTAGAGGGTTGTAAAGATACATAGAATCACAGCCTATATGTCTTTGTGTGTGTGTGTGTGTGTGTGTGTGTGTGTGCGTGCATGAGCACGCACACACGTGAAAGTGTTCATGTCCACAAGTGAAGGTGTTCACAGACTCTGGAAGACAGCATTGGATCTCTTGTTGGTACTGGATTTATAGGTGGTTGTGAGCAATGTGGTACTGAGAACTGAACTCAGGTCCTCTCCAAGAGCAGTACACACTCTCAACTACTGAGCCATCTCTCCGTCTGTCCATTTTTCTTTTTCCATTTTTGAAGCAGTTTCACTGTGTTGTTCTGCCTGGCCTGGAGCTTGCTGTATAGACCAGGCTGACCTTGAACTTACATAGATCTGTCTGTCTATGTCTTCTAAATGCTGAGATGAAAGGCATGAACCATCACACCTGGCTTATGCTTGTTGACACTTTCACAGTGGTAGATAGTATGACCTAACTGTTTGTGTTCTCCCCACATGTAACCATTGAATCCTAGTCACTAATGTGACATTAGAGGGTGGGACTTTGAAAAATTCATTAGGCCATGGAGTGGAACCCTTATTGAAGAGGGCCCAGGGAGCTAGTTAGTCTTTCCTACCTTGTGAGCTAAGGGGCTTTGTGGGAAGTCACTGGGCGATACCCTCAAAGAGGTTGTAGGACTCTGGCTGTGTCTTTCTCTCAGAATTTAGAAAGTTTATGCTTATTTATGTGTGTAGCACATGTGTGTATTGCCCAGGGAGGCCAGAAGAGGGCATAAGAACCTCTGAAGTTGCAATTACAGGCAGTTTCAAGTACAGGGAATTGAATTCTGATCCCTGGAAGAGCAGTATGCAATCCTAACCACTAAGTCATTTCTCTAGCCCCCTGGCCGGGCCTTCTGTTTCTCACCTCGCTCCAGCCTCATGACAGAAATGGTCCTGCTCTGTTACCCACTCCTGCTAGGCTGTGTTGCCCCAGAAGGCCCAAAACAATGAAGCAAGTCACTTATGGGTTGTGTTTTTCATTAACTTAACACAAGATAGAGTCATCTTAGAAGAGGGAACCTTAAATGACAGTTCGCTTCTACCATTCTGAGCTGTGGGCTTATCTATGGGGCATTTTCTTGATTAATGGGTTGATTGGGAGGGTCCAGGCCACTGTGGGTGGTACCACCCCTGGCAGGTGGTTCTGGGTGTGAGAAGGCAGTGTGAGGAAGCCATACAATGAGCCAGCCCACAGCTTCTCCTTGTGCTTCTTACCTGTGCTCCTGCAGGTTGAGTTCCTGCCCTGCCTTCTAGAGATGATGGACTCTAACCTGTCAGGTGTAATAAACACTTTCCTCTACAAAGCTGATTTTGCTCATGGTGTTTTATCATGGGAGCAGAAACCCAATTAGGACAGCAACCTACAAAACCATGAGTCAAAATAAACTTTAGCAAACATGTTATCCCAGGCATGTTGTTATGATGACAGTGAGATGATTGGCATGTCTTGCAAGAAGATGTTAGCCATAGATCAGAGGGATGAGTTATCCCTAGACACCAAATTTGTTGCCTGTTTACCCTGAACTTCCTAGCCCCCAGACCTATAAGCAGTGTATTTCTGGTGTTTATTAGCCACTTGGCTTATGGTATTAAGTTATAGCTAGATATAGCTAAGGAGGCCAAATCACATAAAGAGAGTATTCCCTGTGCTGTCTTGACTTTTGGTCCTTGACTTAATTCTTACCTGGCTGTTAATTTCTTTGGTGTTCTGCTGTGACTTATCATAGGTGCTTAGGTTTTTCACTTTATTGTACACTTTATTTTTGGTTTTGGGTATTTTCCTGTCTAGATGTCCTACTTCACAATGTAACAAAATCTGAGTTCTGTAATACAGTTCAAGCAGAGAATAGAGCCATGAGTGCTAGGTCATGAGTCACCCCCTTAGAAGGCCTTGCATACTATACATTCATGTCTGTGCATGTTTACATTTCATAGCTTTTCAATCCCACAAAGAACAGTCAAAACATAAATGTTATATTTCACAAATGAAGAAATGAAGGCAGAGAGGCGTGTGCTGTCTTGTTGAGATCTCAGAGACTAGAAAGGGAAATAGTTGCCAACCATAAATTTATAGTCTTTCTATTTACCCAGAGGCTCTCTCCTGTTAGCTATTAGAAATGAAGCAAATAAGAAAAAACTGAGTCTGATCTGGAAGCATTGGAAGAGCCTAGAGTGAATCGCTAAATTTAGCCAACATATTTTTTCCCCTCTAGAACCCAGGAAAAATATGCTTATGTGGATCATGTTCTTTGGTCTCCTTAATAAATTACTTCACTGAAAATCTCTGTGCAATTTGGGACTCTAGAAACTTCTAATTCTAGTTCACTGGGTACACAGGGTGGCCAACCTTCTAACACAAACTGGTCTCCAGGCTTGTAGGTGACTGACAACTGTCATTGTCACTACCCCTCCAAACTTTCCTGTGAACCACTACAGTGACAGCACTGGCCCAGCTACCTATGCCCTACCAGAACTTTATGTTGTATTTTTTGGATGACAGAGTCTCAGATGGAACCCTTGCCTTTTCCTGGTGACTGTTAATATAAGATGCCTTCTTGGGATGCTGTCCCCAAGCATTTAACACCTCTGCCCAATCCCTCATCACGTGTAAGCTACGGTGCAGATGAACCTGCCTGTAACTAGAATTGCTCATCCACCTCACTGCCAGGAGCCCTCAGAAGGAAACTAAGCCTTGGGGAGAGCAACTTACAGCTCTGGGTGAGCCTAGGCAGATCTCTCCTAATTTACTTCCATGAGTTTTCCATGGATGTTTCAGTGATTCCAAAGCAACCTTCAATTATTGAACTCATCACAGCATTTTCCAGCAACATATTCTTCCCCCTTATGATTGATGCTATTTATTTAACATATAGAGATATACTGAAAACTCATGCTGGTCTTTAAAGGTATCATAGATGATCTATAAGTCAATGTGTTTATTTTGGCATCTCAGCATCCTATATTCAAATTCCAGTTCTTTTTTTCTTTGGGGCTGGCAGGAGTGGTGGGGATTAAAAACATGTTAAATAATCTCTCAAGCCTGAAGATTCTTCATATGTAAAGTACAGTTAAAATCAATGAGATAGCAAAGTATAAAATATGCTATCAAGTCCATAGGAAGTGATGGTAGCCATCACTGTAGATGTTTAATTTCCGATGTCCTTCATTGACAGTGCTGATTAATAACATCCTAAACTTGTTTATAGATTGGGGAGGCTGGGAGGGACTAGGAACAATAGAAAGCATGGAAGGAGACTTATGAAAATGAAATGAAAACATTCAGTCAGTAGGTGGCTTGAGGGTAGAAAATTTGCTCTGGCCTGGGATGGTAGCTACTTGACTTACCATGACTCATGTCATCTCATAGCCTAGGACTGGTTCTTGTTCCTTGATTATCATAAATCCCTGGCACTGTTCTATGCTCTTTCCTTATACTGACTGGATGGCAGTAGAATTTTCCAAAATACTTTTGACATTTAACTAATATAGTATGTCACTGTGACCCTATACCGTGAGCTTATGTCATGTTATCTATTTCCTTTGACTAAAAACATTCTTCCTGGAGAGAATTTCATTAAAAGTCAGGAAATGGGTGGGTGGTAGTAGTACATGCCTTTAATCTCTGCACTTGGGAGGCAGAGATAGATTGATCTCTGTGAGTTTGAGGCTAGCCTGGTCTATAGAGTGAGTTCCAGGACAGCCAGAGCTGTTAGAGAAATTCTATCTCAAAAAGCCAAAAACCAAACCAAAAGCCCCTCAGGAAATAAAAGAAACTCACAAGGCTCAAGAAGTACTCAGAAGCTACAAGATTGACAAGCCCCTTCCCTAAGCTTATTTAAGTAGTGCTAACTGCTAGGGAGAGGAGAGTAGGCTGCTGTCTGTATAGATGCGACAGAGTGGGACTGACCAGCATGCCTGGATCACAGAGCCCAGATATTTGGTCAAATATTCTAGATACTGTTATCAGAGCATATTTCAGAGGAGATAATGTTAAATTTGAGATTTTGGGTAAAGCAGGCCACCTTCTATAATCCATGTGGGCCTCATCCAATCAACTGAAGCCTTTACAGCCTTTGCCTTTTAAAAGTCAAAACTAACCTCCACGACAGAGGAATTCTACTGGCAGCACTGGCCCAGCTACCTATGCTCCACCTCTGCCTTTTGACTTGAACCATGAGGTCATCTCTTCTTTGTGTTTCTGCCTTTATATAGTGACTGTTTCTCAGGAGAATACAGACATTAGGCCCAAAACTTGAATGTTTAAGATAATAGATGTTCCAGCCTTCATGGTTTGGATGTGAAATATCCTCTATGTGTTTGAAAACATGTATCCTGGTTGTTGGTGTTGTTTAGTGAAGAAACTTTGAAGCCAAAGCTTAGATAGCAGAAGTAGGTCACTAATGGTGGATCTTGAAGGAGATATTCACTTCTAGGTCCTGCCTGGGGTCTCTGCTTCCCAACCCACCAACATGTGACTAGGCCATGCTCAAGCTTCTGCTGCTCCAATCACCACACCTGCCTCAGATACTGTGTTGTTTGCTCTGAAACCATGAACCAAGGTGAATGGCATAGCAATAAATGAGCCTACCACTGCTATGTTATACAGTCTGGCCTCAAAGCTACTATTTCACCTGTTCAGCAAATGTATTTAGGTCATCACATATCTACCCAGTTGGAATGGTTATGTCCAAGTGGATATTTGTGACATAAATATAGGAACAGAACTTACTTTCTTTGGTGATAAAATGACTAAGATGTGACAGAGAAGAAGGCAACTCTAAAGGACCATGGTTTCATAAGCTCCAGCAGTTTTCAGTAGTATGCTTATCCTAGTAGCTTTAACTGTCAATTTGATATATAACCCAGAGTCGCTTGAGAAGCGATTCTCAATTGAGGGTTCCCCCAAGTCAGCTGGGCCCATAGGCATGTTTGTAGAAGATTGTCTGAATTGTTAATTGATATACAAAGGCCCAGTCCAGTGTGGGCAGTACCATTCCAGGGGTGGGCAATTGGTCCCTGGATCTATATAAGAAAGCTAGCTAAATGTGAGCCTATCAACAAGCCAGTAAGCGGCATTCCTCCATGACTTCTGTTTCAAGTTCCTGCTTCAGTTCCTGTCCTGACTTCCCCCAGGGATGCACTATGACCTGAAAGTGTTAAGTTAATAAATCTTTTCTTCTCCTAAGTTTCTTTTGGTCAGAGCGTTTTGGTCACAGCAATAGAAAGCACCATTGGTGTCATCTTGGAGGTGACAGCTCAGCATATGGCTATGATCTTGGATTTCTGTGGGTTGGCGTTACATACTTGGACTATGAACTGGCCCTTGATGAGCCTCAGTCTCCTCATCTCTCAGCAGGGACCACAATCCTGCTTATCAGACAATTACATGAGCCATGACAGAACTCACTTCATCCCTGTTTCAGGTCCACCCCATCCTCCGAGGGGCAGGCTCATTCAGGAACATCTTGGCACACTACTTGTAATTTGGATTTTAATTTCCTTCTTTTTGTTGCAAGCATAATAGAATCAAAAGAGACAGATGGTAAGGCTCGATTCACTTTTACCAAATGTTTGTATGGTGCTAACATAAAACTAAAAAGTGAGAGACACAAGCTGGTTGCGATGATCCAGGGAGTTGAAGGCAGGGAACCCAGGGGAGCTCTGGCCTGCAAATTGCCCATGGCTTGAGCAACAAGCTACAGCCTGACCCTACTGATGAGGCTACCATGGGGATATCACTGTTGATGAGGAGAGATAGCTAGCAGCAGATGGATTTCTTCCTTGACATAGTTCCTTCTTATAAGGACTTGAGAAGTCAGGACACTGGATACTTCCTGACTGATAGTTCTGAATATGACAGCAAGATGCCACTTACCCAGCATGGTGAAGGCCATATTCTCTGGTCCAGTCATGGAAGTGGAGGGTCACCTTGAGCCCTGGTCCTCAGGAACTGTTCAGTGAGAAATTCTCAGCTGTGATGTTATTTACATTCTGAGCTGGCTTGTTCTTTGTTGTAGGTACTGCCCTCTGCATTTGGAGGTCTAATGATATCCTGACCATTGCTCACTGTGGTGGTTTGAATATAATTGGGCCCCATAGGCCCATAGGGAGTGGCACTATTTGGAGATGTGGCCTTGTTGGAGTAGGTATGACTTTGTTGGAGGAGGTGTGTCTCTAGGGGGTGGGCTTTGAGGTCTCAGAAGCTCAAGCCTGGCCAATGTGTCACTGTTGCTTCCTGCTGCCTATGGATCAAGATGTAGAACTCTCAGCTACCTCTCCAGCACCATGTCTGTCTATATGTCACCATGCTTTCTGCCATGACAATAATGGATTAAGCCTCTGAACTGTAAGCTAGCTCCAGTTAAATATTTTCCTATATAAGAGTTTTCTTGGTCATGTTGTCTCTTTACAGCAATGAAATCCTAACTAAGGCACTCACTAGGTACCATCTTCCCTGATCCAGTTGTGAAAATGGAAGTCTTCTGATATCACCACATATTGTGGAGTGAGTGGGCGTGCAGAGAGAGCCATTGAATTGATGGACTGGGCCTAACAATTGGATCTAAGTGAAATAGATGGAATGGATGGGGTAACTCCAGTAGGGCATCTTTTACTCATTTTCTGTCTGTTTCCATCTTGTAAAGGGTTTCCTTGGCCAGTGTCTTCTGTTTGCCTTTGACTGGTGGACGACACAGGGAGAAGTGTGAAACCAGGGCATTTCTTCCCTTCCTATGAGTTAGCAACTAGAGTGGCAGTAGTCCCATCTCCTCCCTCTTATCAGTCTAGAGTGCTGCATGTTATGGTCTTCCTCTAAATTCTTCTCTTGACTCTGTTTGAATAGACCCTCCATATGCTATTGTATTTGACCCAAATATGCCATATGACCTTAAATAGAGTTTCACAAATGAACCTCCTTTTCTTGAGTTAATTCATATGACCATTCATTTATTCAGTTGGTTGTTTTCATGTTGCTAAATTCCACTTTTCCATGTTGGGAGGTGAAGTTCTGTGTGTGTGTGTGTGTGTGTGTGTGTGTGTGTGGGTGTGGGTGTGGGTGTGGGTGGGTGCAGATCATGGTGCCTGTGACCTCCTGAATGGATGGGATCCTGGATTTAACAAAATGTAGAATAAATGGAAGAGATTGCATCTGGGAATGTGTATGAGGAAGTTTCTAAATGAAGTTAATGGAGGTGAGCAGGTCCACCTTAACTGTGAGCAGCAGCAACCTTTGTGTGTGTATGTGTGTTTGGAGGAGGGTTATGGGCTGCATAAATGGGGGAAAGTGAGTTGGGCACCATCATTCATCTCTCTTTGCTTCCTGACTCTGGGTAAAATATGACCAGCTGCCTCAAGCTTCTGTTGCCATGACTTCCTCCCTCACTATCCCCTCAGACAGAGCCAGAATACACTGCATTAGTCAGGGTTCTCTGGAGTCTCAGAGCTTAGGAAAGAATCTGTCTGTCTGTCTGGAGATTTCCCTCCCTCACTAGCCCTCAGACAGAGCCAGAATACACTGCATTAGTCAGGGCTCTCTGGAGTCTCACAATTTAGGAATGAATCTATCTGCCTGTCTAGAATTTATTTGACTTACAGGCTGCAGTTCAAGTAATCTAACAATGGATATTTTTGAAAAGTCAAAACTAGTAGTTACTCAGTCCCACAAGGCTGGGTGTCTCAGCTGGTCTTCTATATATGTTGGAATTCTGAAGAAGTAGGCTCCAATGCCAGTGAGGGAATGGACTTGCTAGCAAGGCAAGGAGGGAAAGTAGCAAAACCTCCCTTCTTCCATGTCTTTATATAGACTTCCAGTAGAAGGTGTGGCCCAGATTAAAAGTGTGTCATCCTACCTCAAGATCCAGATCAGAGTTGTGTCTTCCTGTCTCAAAGGTCTACAGTGGGAATGAGTCCACCCACTTCAAACCAAGCAGAAAACCTTTCTCAAGTATTCCCTCCATTTCTGGATTGTAGTTCATTCCAGACATAGTCCAGCTGATGACCAAGAACAGCCAGCTATCACACTAACCATAGTCAGCCATCACACAAACCTTCCTTCTTTCTGTCTTTTGCCAGACATTTTGTCATAGCAATGAGTAAAGGGACTGATACATTGGTGATTGTCTGTGACAGGGTGCTCAGGTGTGCAGAGTTCTGGAAAGAGAAGAGGAAGCTACAGGTTTTCTGAAGGTGTTGGGTCATGAGCTAGCTCTAATGGATGTTCCCAGATGGTGTTGCACTCTGGAAGAAGCAGAAAATCTTCCAGATTCTTTCTTTGGAACCTAGGTACTCTCCAGGGATCATTGAGTGTTGTGCACTCATCTCACAATCCATGTGGACAGGCTCTGGAGCTCTCTCATCCTGGTCCTCCCGCACCCCAGACGCTGGAGCACTCATCATGGTCCTCACCCACTCCAGGCCCTGGAGCACTAATCCTGCCCCCCCCAGGTCCTGGAGCACTCACTCATCTTGGGCCTCCTCCATCCCAGGCCCTGGAGCACTCACCCTGGTCCTCCTCCTTTGACTTTTGAAACTCCTGATTGATGCATTGAAGAAAGAGAGCATTCCAGAGCAGAGAAGTCCTTCCCTTCTATGACTGTCAAACAGGCTTCTCACAGAGGCGCCTGGCAGCCATATTTCAAAGGTCACAGTTTCTTCTCAGCAGTTTTCTATGGAGTGGAAGTCTCGGGGACTCGAAATAAATTACAATATTGATTGATTCTTAATATTCTCACAAATCTCTCAAAATCTCCGGGTCATGCATAAATCAATGTGTCAGTTCCAGGGAATTACTCAATAATCTGCAAAGTATCCTGGTAATTACTTCTGGGTGCACCCCATGGAAGAGGCTGGCCACCTCTCCATCATTTTTAGGGCCCTAGGAACAATAACCGATTAAGAGACTTTCATTTCTTATTTTAATTGCCAAGTTTCTTCCACTGTGTCTCCCACCGTGTCTTGCACAGCACAAGGAAGCCCATGAGTTGAAGTGAATCTACCAGATCCCGTGGGCCAGCAGTTCTCAAGCTCTGCCTTGTTTCCACTAAGTCCCTGGTCTAATCCTCTGTCTTTTACTCTGGTGTCCTTGGCTTCCTGGCTGTGACAGTTTAGAAAATATTAATATGCTGTCTCTCCAGGTTATATGAGTTTGTGTTATTAGGGAGAAAGATATTTCTGATGGTACCCAAGGCAGTTGCCTCGATTTCAGGAGGGGAGAAGGCGGGTGATGGACCATGGGCTTCCTAAGCAGCACTGGTAAGAGGAGGGCTTCAGTGTGCTGTGGCTGATCCTTGGAGAACTGGGTCTGCTTCAAGGAAGCTAGGTTAGGGTTTTCTCCAAGGTCTTTCTCCATCTGACCTGGCTGTTCGCAGCCTCACTCTGTTCTGTCAGGGTGCCCTCCAACACTCTCCAACTGTCAGCCTGATGGATGGTCAGACAACCATGGGGCCTGTGCACTCTGCTGCCACTCTTGCCTTTGACTATATCCTAGCTTGATATTTCTTTTGCCTCAACTTCTGGTCATCCTTCTGTGTCTAGTTCACATGTGGTTTTCAGTGTGAGCTCATAGGCTTCTATGACATGCTGTGTTTTCTTCTGCATCTGGGGTCCAGAAAAGCCTCAAGGGTTCTTTCAGACATCGCCGTTGGCCTGGCTTCCCATGACCATGTACTAGAGCTTTCATGGTGACCTACAAAAACCTCTGTTGCTTGCTCTTCACTGACTCTGTGGGCTTCAGCCAAATGGACACTTGGTTGTCCTTCCAGTGCTAGCGTGCCTGGCCCTCCCTAGGGCCGTACTGCAGTTCCCTGTTCCTGGGACACTGTTCCCTGTTGCACCTGCATATCCTGATCCTTCATGCAGGGAAAGCTCTCCGCTCAGATGCTGTCTCTCTAGAGCATCCTTCACTTACCAGCCTACTTCGGAGAGCCCTTATCATCTCTGTAAGTTGTCTTTTCTTCCTAGTACTTACTATAACCTAAAATAATCTGTTTATTCACCACTTACATTTCAGACTAAATAGTAATCTGTATGAGTGAAGGGATCCAAGTCCATTGTTTTGCATTATTGGATCTATGGATCTAAACAGTGTTTGAAACATAGTGGTTATACACACACACACACACACACACACACACACACAAATGGATGAACAGGGTTGAAGCTGTTAGTGATAGAGAGAGCTGATTGCTGTCCAGCCCATCAGCATCCATTGGAAAGGTATCCAACCTCTAGAAAGGCAGGGCTGCAGTTAGAGGCTCTAGGGACTGTTTTCAGAGGCAGCATGGGAGTCACATAGCTTAGACCTCCAGGTGAATGTATGAGTTAGTGTCAAGGAGTTTTTCTCCCTGCCTTTTCTCCTGGGATGAGCTTTGGAAATGAAGTTGAGAGTGACTTGCTGGTCAGCTTCAAACTACAAGACCAGATGGGAAATGGGAAGGGTCGCTTGGATCTCAGAAAGATACTGTCATGACACATATGCTTGTGACACTCAAGGGAGTTTTAGAGTGGGCTACAGTCTTACATGAGCAGAGAAGCCATAAGACAGAAGAGTCCCAAGTATTACTTTCACAGGGACCCTACCTGCAGGCTAGAAGAGGGGTTTACTGTGTTAATAGGGTAACTTGGGGGTTACAAGATTTGACACTGATACATATGTATACCTATTTACAGTGGCCCACGTTATTTATGCAAACAATAGGAAAGAGAGTCTATAATGAGTCTTCTTGGAACATTAGGAATTGGGGTTCATGTTCAAACTTATTGTTAAACCACTGAGTGGAAGCAAGGGAACCTTTAAGTGGGTATTTGCATAGGCCAAGCAGCCTTTAACACAGGGAGCCAGGAAGTTGTATGATTCACAGAGGAGCTACGTACCTATAGGCAGTGTCTTGGTCACTGTTGAATTGCTATGAAGGGACATCATGACCATAGCAATTCTTATAAAAGAAGCAAAAGCAAGCATTTAGTGGAACTTGCTTACAGTTTCAGAAGTTAAGTCCATCATGGCAGGCATGGTGCTGAGAAATAGCTGAGAAGAGGCCTACATCTGGATCTACAGGCAGTAGGATGAGCTGAGCCCCTGGGCTTGGCTTGGACTTTTGAAACTGCTAAGGCCATCCCTAGTGATACTCTTCCTCCAATAAGACCACAACTACTCCAACAAAACCACACCTTCTGATCCCTCCCAAGTAGTATCACTCTCTGATAACTTAGCATTCAAGAATATGAGCCTATGGGGGCCTTTCTTATTCAAACCACCACAGGTGCTGAGAGATCTCTTTCTGTCCCCAGACAGGTGGGAAATAAGGAGGCTCCTATAGAGGACATATGTTTGTTCAGCATCCCTACCTTTACCCAACCACCTGTCCCCTGTGCAATGTAGCCTAGCTGTTGCTGTTTTTCTGCATTTCTGGTCCTAATCAGCAGGAACATTGAAACCACAACGGAAAGTCCCTTACTGATAATGTCATCAGTCTGTCGGGCACACCAGAGGTCAGCCAGTGAGTCTTTCTTTTCAGATGGTTGTCTCTCAGGAGGATGACTGGAGGCGGCTGGCAGTCTCTCTTCCTACAGCTGGAGGAGGTAGCTTGTCAGGAGAAGTCTTCAGCTAGAGAGAAACCAGGAGAGCAAAGGGGGTGGGGTGGGAAGTGACAGAGCCTTGCTGGTTTCACAGGAGTTGACATTCATCCCGGGCTTCTAGGTAAATAGAAAACAAGTCCCCATTTCACTGGACTTTGTCCCTTACAACCCAAACACCCTGACAAATACATACATGTACTCACTCCTCTGTAATCCGTAAGAGCACACTGGGAGTATTTGAGAAACTGGGAACATTGGTGTGATAATCTCTTCTCATGCCCACCTGTTTCGCTTAAACGCTACATGTATGCAAATGTACACACGAATACCACACCCCTGTGCACCAACAGCAGGAGCAGCAGTGAGGCTGGGACTTAAACCAGTCATAGAATATGAATTTGAAATGGCCTCCTCAGCCTCATGCACCCCAGCAGGTGCTGCTGTCTGTGGGGGAGGGAGGTCTGTAGGAAATTTAAGAGGTGCAGGAATTGGGGGTGGGTCCTTGGGAGATGTTATCTCTAGCTAGTTTGGAGCTTGCTTTCTGCTCTCTGTTTACCACGATGTGAACAGCTTTCCTCTGCCACATATTCCTACAGCCATGGCGTTCTGCCACACAGTAGGTCCAGAAACACAGAGCCAAGTGGCTGTGGATTGAATTCCCTGAAATTGAGTCAAAGTAAAATCCTTCCTGCCTTAGGCTGTGATTCTCTTGATCTCAACAATGAGGATCTAACAGTTTTCCCTTTCCAGCTGGGAATCATCTGTGCACACCCCACTCCCTTATTTTGCTAATTGAAGCTATTCATTCTTGTCCCACAGCTCCGATTTCTCAAAAGACAGGCAAAGAGAACTGACATAGCTTCATTCATTTTCTCCAGGTAGGAAGCTATGGTTTGTCTTAGTTTCATTTTATGTTGCTGTAACAAAAAGAAACCTGGGGAGAAGAAAGGGCCCATTTTAGCTCACACTTGCACACCATAGTCCATTGCTGGGAAGCCAAAATGACAGAATCTTGAATCATCGAGTCATGTGACATCCAGTCAAGAGGAGAGTAGTGGATGCATGCAAGATCGTTTGCTTGCTTTCCTCAGTTTGAACTCTCTGATCCCACACAGTCCAGGACTCCTGCCAAGGGGACAGTATTCCTCACAGTGGGGTGGCCTCCTAAAATCAACTAAGTCAGCCAAGATACCTGCAACTCTCCAAACAAGCCAAATAGATCCAGGCAATCCACTGAAACTCCCTTCTCTGGCAAGTGTAGGTTGTGCCAAGTCAATAATCAGAACCCACTGTCACAGGATTCAAGATGAAATGTCTAATTTTCTTTGTTTTTTACTTGAGAGTATCTTGGGCTAGGCTGGCATGGTGCCTCGTGCACATCTAAGCCAGAGCGGGATGATAGGGGATGCTAAAGTAATATAGAGCTCACAGTCAGGCAGAGACAAGGTCCAAGAGGGAGGCTTCGTGTCTAATCAGAAAAGGCAAAGGGAATGTCAAGGCTGGACATCAGATCCAGGAATCCAAGAGCCAGGAGCCTAGGAACAGGCTAAAGAGGCTTTAGAGCAGTGGTTCTCAACCTACGGGTTGTGACCCTTTCACAGGATCACCTAAAACCATCAGAAAACAGTTATTTACATTCTGATTCATAACAGTCACAGAAGTGCAGTTATGAAGTAGCAATAAAATAATTTTATGGTTGAGGTTAACCACAACACAAGGAACTGTATTAAAGGGTTGCAGCATTAGGAAGGTTGAGAACCTGCTTTAGAGAAATCATCTGGGATGGGTAGGAGGGCTTCTTGTTATTTCTTGGGCCTGTGAGGCTGTGATAACAGGCCTGGAGTGACAGTTTAGTGGTTAAGAGCACTTACTGATCTTACAGAGGACCAGGGTTCTGTTGCCAGCACCCACAGAAGGGTGCTATCCTTTATTCCTTAACTCCAGTTCCAGGTATCCAGAGCCCTCCTTCTGGCCTCTGTGGACACTAGACATCCACAAGGTACATATGCATACATACAGGGAAAAATGTGTCCATGTATGTATGTATGTATGTATGTATGTATGTATGTATGTGTGTATGTATGATGTATTATGTATGTATTATGTATGCCATGGGTAATGGACTTAGGAGGGTGCTAATGTCTTCTTCCTGTCCAGACAGTCCTTGTTCCTTTGCTTTCTCTAAGCTAATGAAGGGAAAGAATTATTAGATTTTGTTTCCTAGAGAGCATTCCTGCCTGAACTATACCCATTTTGCTTATTTTTCCCTTGCTTCCCCCTCCCACGGCACAGACCTCTTTGTTCCATGCCTCCTTTGAGGACACACTCTTGGGCCTTCTATCATAGCCCTGAAACAGAGATTTAGGGAAGGAAGTTCCACATCTGGCCTAAGCTTGGGACCTCAAGTATGTCGCCGACCCTCTCTGGACAGTCCAGCTGAGTCATTTTCTTCCTCTTGTCTCCTTTCATTGATCAATTTCCACACCACCAGGAACCCTCCCCCAATCCAGAATGTCACTCCAAGTGCTTGCTGGCATGCAGGTGTCTGCCTGCAGACCACACTCCTGAGATGCTACAGGCAATTTGGGAACTATATTTTTATAATCACCACAGATGGGAGGCCAAATTGAAATGAGATTTGCTTGAAACTGCTGCTTTGAGCATTTTAGGCCTGTCCCTTCATCCGTCACTGCAGTCAGCTTTTCCGATGGCCGCCTCAAATAGCGCATGGTCTTCCTGATCTCTCTCTGATTGTCTCTGAAAAAAGCTTGGGATCGATGCTGACTAACCCCTCTCCTCCCTGCACCCCGCAGTCCTCACGCTAGACCATGCGGAGCTGTAGCAATTCCATAAGATCTATGATCTGACCTCTGTGCACAGCCATGGACAGGCTGGCTTTTCCATCGTGTGCTGCTGGCCTGGAACAGCCTCTGTTACCGTCCCACTGTGGCTGGCAGTATCCTGTCTAAGCTGTTGGCTCTGCACGCTCATTTGCATGTACCATCTTTTAATCCCCACTGCAGTGCTCTTCCTGCCCCTCTGTTTTTCTGCTTCCCTTCACTAGAAGCTGTCTGTCTTCAGGCACCGTCCCTAGGATAAGCTCCATTTCCAGCATGAACAAGTCTGCCCCAACCTTTTTAGAGCATTGTCCTTGGGGCAGAGACTCAGGTACACTGGGTATTGGACTATGAGGCAGGCCAAGGTGCTGGTTTAGGCAAGGGCTGGGGTGATAGGGAGGGCTGAGGTGCAGGTGTGTTAGGAACTGGGGTCCAGGAGTTTCATGGAGAAAATCAGATGTGGTGACTCTGGTATCTGGATTGAACCCAGAAGGACTGAGACAGGCTAAGTCCCAAACTGCCCCGGGAACCCCAGCATTGTAACAGATGGACGGGACCTGGAAGAACTCTTCTGGGCATCTCGAGGAACCAGACTGCCAGGCTCTCTTCCATATAGCTGAGTGTATGGCAATAACTTAGTCTACTCCCTTGTGCCTCAGTTTCTCTATCTGTCAACTGGATGATTATAACACTGCCCTCCTCACAGGGTTAGTTAAGTGGATTACAACAAATGAAATTCTTAGAAGTGGGCCTTGCCCCTAGTAGCATTTAATTCAGTTATTTTGTTGAAAAAGTACTCACTAGGTCACTTTGTGCCCAAAGGATTTGGGCCCAAGAGTATGTTGTAGACTCTGTAGAGCTTTTGAGGCAGCCATGGAACAGTTCTCCACCCAGGGGAGGTTTGGCTCAATGTGGTAGTCTCCTTATAGCTGACTCAATGTGTTTACTTATAATGGAACATCTCTGTGTGTGCATGCATGTGCGTGTGTGTGCATGTGCGTGCACATGCGTGCATGTGCACATGAGTGCAGGTGTCTTGAGAAGCCAGAAGAGGGATCTAGATTCCCTGGATGTAAAGTTACGGGCATTTGTGAGATGCGCAATGTGAGTGGTAGTAAGTTAACCACTAAGCAGTCTTTTTAGACTGGAATTGGTGTTTTTCGCAGGAAGATTTCTTTCTCCCCTGTAGTGCAATGTTATCCACTTCTTTAAACGGAGAAGGGCAGCTTACCTTAACTAGCCCCTAAGAAAAGCCATGGCTCTGTTCTGTTGAGCATAGGACTTAACAACAGCATACTTGACTTCCTCACCCAAAGGACTTCCAATTCTAGTCCTGCTAAAGGGTCTGCAACACCTGAGCCACTCTGGTAGCCTGGGTGTCTTGTACATGCTAGATTATCCCTGCCATTCACTGCCAAGACTGAGCACACCTGTCTAGAATAGGCAGACTTCCTCTGCCAGGCTGCAAGAGTAGATCAAGGAGATGCTAAGGAGGGAGAGCTGACAGGAAACAGTGACTGTCCCTGAGGGGAAGTGGAAAACTGTGGGATGGAGCCGGACATAAGAGACCTAAACGCCCTCCAGATCCATCGTGGGGGCCTGTGCATGTGGTGTTAAGTCAGTGTAAGGAATTAAAGGGCCCTGGCCCTTGCGCCACTTGGAGGCAGCTCCAAAGCATACTGGAAGCTCCCAAAGTTCCTGTAGGATCATCTGGGTCTTTGTTGGCTATGCAGTACCACACCCTTCATAACTCCACAGATGTGGACCCTGACAAACACCACGCACACCCATTGTCATTTCAGAGGTGCTTCTGGAAGAATCTGGCCAACAGTAGTGCCTGTGTGCCATTCTAGTCACTGACTAGAAATATCAGACAGAGAAGCCCTGTCCTGTGACCTCTGCCCTGACCTCCAGAACTCTGAAAAACATGTGAATGTTGGGAATTTCCCAACTCCCTCCCCCGGATGGGTCTGTAATTCCACCCTAGCTACAAGCATCAGGAAAATAGAACAGGTAAGGAAAGACGCTTGACTGAGGGCATCATAATAAGGTCAAGGCCCTAAGTTTTCTTCTGCATCCTGAGGTTGTCCCACTAGAGCGCATGGTTCTTCACCCTGATAGATTCTATCTGATCCAACAGCCTTTCTTGTGTTCCCACTTGCCTCACTATTCCTGGCCTTCCCATCACCACAGACATCATTTCTGTTTTCCTCCTTGTCAGTTCGTGCTTTAGAGAAAATCTTATCTACTATTCACTCTTGGCTCGCAAATATTAACAAATTTATCTGCCTTGTCTTATTTATCCAAGTTGACTGTCTGCTACTACCAGAGTTTCTGATTCTTAAGAGATAATCATACATGGTATAAACATTGGATGGCTAGAACTTGCAGCATGTTGCTTATTTTAGTTTTAGCTCTGAAGTAGACTGGGAAACTTGCTAGTCTTGCATGATATGGCATGTTGTATCCAAGTCACACTGCCGGGACCTCCTTTTGACTGGCAAACCATCCCCAATTTAGAAGAGGGGTCACATCACAAGTCTCCTCAGCAGGAGGACCAGAATCTGGGTGTGAGTTGACAACAGTGGACTTTTCCACCTCATCTCAGTTACTGTCACAGCTCAGGAAGTTACTTCCCTTGCTCTAAGGCAGTGTTGGCAGGTGCATACATCAAACAAAGGTTGGAAAAGTGGTCTCCATAGAGACAGAGACACCCAGAGAACCCAGCTCTGTCTCCTTTCATGCTGGTGTGCTGAGGTGCCTGTCAAACCCACTGTAGTCATTTTACTGCTCTCTCCAGAGCCTGGGGCCCATTGGAATCTTCACAGGAGAGTGTGACATTGTGAGGCCATCAGACATCAGAGGAGGGCTTTATGCCACAGAGCCATCTGTCATTTTTCTTTTACTTTATTTTGTTTTTCTTCTCTGCAGGTGTATATGCCTATATTGTGAATATAAATGTTCATGTCTGTGTGGGAGCGTATGTGTGTGCAGGTGCACACACGCGTATGTGACAGTATGTGTGGATGCTCAAGGTTGGCGTTGAGAGTTTTCTCTATTGCTTTTCCACCTTATTCATTGAGGCAGTCTCTCTAGCAAGTCCAGAGCTTACCAATAAGGCTAGTTCCCCTAACCAGCTTGCTTTGGGGAGTCCTTATTTCAGCTTTCTGAGGCTTGAATTAATAGGGGACTCACTTTACCGACAGCATTTATGGGAGTTCTGGAGATCTGAACGGTTCTCTTGCTTATATGGAAAGTGCTTTAACCATTGAGCCACATCCCCAGCCCTCTCTGTCTTTCATGATTGAGAAACAAAAATTGACTATGACCTTATCACAAAGGATCATTTGCAGGGGCTGAATATTATATTTTTCTGATAAAATGGGCTATGGTAGGTCAATTTTGCCTTCTAAAATAAAACAACAATAACACATATGTTTATGTATAACTGTTTATTATTTAGATATGTGCAGTTAACTCATTTAATATTTATTAAAGGTATCAAAAGAGGTGTGTATAGTCCTTTCAAACAATATTTAAATTAAAGCACTTATACTTTTTTTAAAAGTTAAAAACCATGTTTGCTTTATTTCTTGTATTTATAAATGTACTGGTTAAGACAATAAAAGATAGATGGATAGAAATACAGATAAACAAATAGATAAATAGAAAGGTGATAGATATAGAGATCATAAAGTTTAAAAGATAGATGGACAGTTCAGTTGTACAATGCTTGCTCAACATAAACAAAGCCTTGTTTGACCTCCATTACTGTATTAACTGGATGTGGTGGTGCACACCTGTAATCCCATCATTAGGAAGCTGGAAGCAGGAGTATCAGAAGGTTGGGGTTATCCTCTGCTACAAAATGAATTTTAGGCCAGTCTGGAAAACATTGTTGGGGTTCCCCGAATTGAGGAGGGGTCCCCAAGCTGGATTCATCACCCCAAGAATCAAGAGTCCACACACCAATTGATGCAACATGCAAGAGGCTTTAATTAGGCATCTGCAGATGGGCCTCTCGGTCAGCTTTTAGACCAATTGGCCCCGAGGTTCCGTTACAATCAACTTTTAAAGACAAAAACCACAAGCCTTTGGGAGGGGTCCCTATCTTGTGACCGGGGGTACGTGACTACTGACCAGGAGAAGTAGGTATCTTCCTGTTGTAAATTCCTCAGACCTTGGTATGAGTTAATCATCTCTCCCTAAGTAAATGGTGGTTATCATCTCCTTGTTTCCCACGAATCTTGTTTGCCCATCTCTGACGCCCTGGTCGGTTCGTCACAGGTGGTCAGCAGCCCGGAATTGGCCTTTTGTGGGTTTACAGCCCTTCTGCAATTAAGGTTGCTAAACCATACGTCCCATTCTGTGGTCTTTCAACATAAGACCATCTCAAAAACAAAAAAAATTCCTTAGCTGGCCTGGGGAGATAGGTCAGAATATTTGCTTCACAAGCGTGAAGGCCCGAGTTCAGATTGCCTGCATCCATGTAAGAAGCCTGGTGTGGCCACATACTCACCTGTAACTCCAGATCAGTAGACAAGAGGGTCTCTGGAGCTTGCTGGCCTCCAACCTAGCCTTGGCCTTAGTGAGAGACTCCATATTAAGGAAATAAAAGAGAAGAGCAAAGAGAAGGACCCCTGATAGCTTTCTCTGGTGCTGTGGCACACACACACACACACACACACACACACACACACACACACACACACACACACAGTCTTTTTGACAATTTCCACAGAAAGGCAACAGCTTATGTCCATGCAATCTTATTTTGGAAGCTCAGCTGTTTTTAGAAAGGAAACATAAATAGAAAAATGCAACTTCAGTAATAATAAATAAAACAAAACTCCAAGGGCAAATAGCTAAGACTGGTCAAGTGGTCTTCAAACTGGGATTATTGCATGTATCTTTCCCTCCCCATTTTCTTGATCAGATCACCTATATCCTGCTAATTTTCCTCCCTTGTGCTCCCCAACCACCCTACCCCAGTGATGGTCCCTTTGTACGTCCCTGCTTTCTGCAACTACTCCAGGATATGTATACACATCTAGAGATTGGAGCTAAGAACCTCCAACGAGAGAGAACATGTGACATTTGTCTTTCTGGGTCCAGGTTACTTCACTCAGTCTGATCTTTGCAACTTCCATCCATTTACCTGAAAAGTTTGTGATTTCATTTTTATTTATACAGCTGAATAGTATCTGATAGTGTATGTGTACTACATTTTCATTCGCTATTCGCCAGTTGTAGGTCATTTAAGTTATCTCTATTTCCTAAATATTGTGAGTAGAGCAGCAATGAACATGACTAAGCAGGTGTCTGTGGAGTAGGATGTCTGCAGCTCTGGGCTTTAAGTGCCCATGGCCCAGCATTCAGAAGCTAATGATCCGACTCTGAGTGCAGGCTCTTGGGTCCTTTGGCTCTTAGTATCACAGTTCCTTGGCTGTCAGAGCTAGTAACCCGTCACTTTCTGGGACTTCCCTAGCAGCTAGGTCTCATAGCTCTTCCCAGATGTCCACTTTCCACAGTCAGCTCTCCACCCTCTCTCTGTTTCTCAGCCCTTCCTCAGTCCCCCATGGTCTCAACTCCCTGCATTTCCTGCATTTCCCTTTATGAAAGGCCTTAGCCACCTCCTAGCCAGCTAGGTGTATTGGAACTGGAAGCCCAGGAAGTCATCTGTTTCTTGTGTTCCCAGCTCAAGCCATTCTACCTGTGCTAAAGAGCAGGGGCTGGGAAGTGCTTACATGAGAGTCTATGGGGGTCTAGGCACATCAAGGGTGTGTGTGCACAGGCAGGAGATATTCTGGGTGGCAGGGTGGGCATCCTTGGAGGGGGAGCCCGCGACAGTCATCTGTTTCCTGTGTAAGTGCATTCTCCCCAAACAAACTTCACCTCACCTGTACTGAGTCTTGTGAACCTTGATTCCCACGCAAGACTGAACGCAGCACCAAGAGCCCCGCAGCTGGTGCAGTGTGTGGTGGATCTGACTGGAATATCCTTTTTCCTTGTGCCTTTAAAACATAGCCTTGTCAACCTTTGGAACTAAGAAAATGTGGTGGAAAGACGTCTTTGAAATGTTAGAGAGGCAGTGAAGAGGTAGGACCCTTCCCCGTGTGGCCTCCTGATGCGGGGTGCCTCATCTCTACACTGTGGTGCTCTTCCCTTTCCAAGATGGGGCTGTTGAAGATCTGAAATGACTGCAAATAGGTGTCATAGTGTCTGCTTCAGGGAATAATTACAAGGAAAAAATGTGCTTGTTCAATATTTTTCTCTAAATCTCACCAGAACAGAGGGGTTCTTGACACTGTTCTAAGGGGTCACTGACAAAATAACCATCACCACCTCCACCACCGCCACTGCCTGCATTGCCACTGTCACTATCGCCACTGTCACCCCCACCTCCTCCTCCTCCTCCTCTTTCACCACCTCCTCTTCCTTCTCCTCCATTACCTCCTCCCCTCTTTCTCCTCCTCCTCCTCCCCCACCTCCTCCTCCATCACTACCACCACCACCTCCTCCTCCTCCTCCTTCACCACCTCCTCTTCCTCCTCCTCCTCCTCCACCCCCACCTCTTCCTCCTCCTCCTCCATCACCACCACCATTTCCTCCACCGTTACCACCCCACCCCCACCCCCTCTACCACTTTCACCACTATCTACTTGGGTATTTCTAGACTCAGTGTTATCAAGCCTCACCAGTCTAGCCTTCTGCCTTGATTTCTTTGTGTTACACTCTGTCTATCATCTTGAACGCCCTGTCCAGCTCTGGGAGTAAAGCTGTGTTTGCTTTACTTGTTGACACTGGATGAGGCTCTGATGTGATGGATGCACACTTCAGAATCATCTGTTTCTAAAGAGTCTTCCTTCTGCTCTCTGGGCCATGCTGCAGCAATGACCCCCCCCCCTTCCAGGTTCTGTACTGTCACTGGTCAGGCCTGCACTTGTCCTCATCTCTGACCCTTGTGACCATCACCTACAACTTCCTGGCAGGATTCTCATGGCTGTGCCTGTTTCAGCGGGTAGGGTTTCCTCTTACTTCCCAATAGTGGGTGTAAGCAAGAACCCCACTGTCTCATTCTCTTGCTGCTCCCTTCCTGCCCGCTAGGAAGTGCCTGTGAATCCCTGAGCTATGAACTAATGAATTGATTTTGTTCAGTAGCGTGGGATTTTGTACAACAAAGTATTAATGGAGGTCTCTGCTGCCCCCAGTGCCTTCATGTCAAGGAAAAATTGAAGAAGACCAGAGCCTGCTGCGAAGCCAGCTGGTGATTTAATTTCACCTAATTTTTCTACCTCTGGGGAAATTGCCAAATTAACGAGAAGCCAGACCTCCGAGCCATTCTCTGATGCAAAGTGAGAGCAGTGGGACTAAGCCACCATGTCCTCTGATGCAGGTCACCTGGGGGTCCTGAGGTAGCCATAACCATCCTGCCTGCTGCTGGGACACAGGATCTAGGACTCATGGTGAGAATTCAGCTTCAAGTCATGGTTGAGAGCAAGTTTGCTCTCAGGTCTCCCCTCTGGAAACTTCCATAGCATTCCACCGCTGTTTCTGGTAAGGAACTGCTTTTTCTTGACCCGTGAATCTAAACAACCTACTGGTTTCTGCAAGCCTAAACATAGCAAGGACAGGTACAGCTGACACAGTGACAGGTTCTGGAGACTGGGCAGGTCACTTCTCACCAGGCCTTCGCTGGTTCTTCTCAGCCCTGGGACATCTCAGGGTACATGCAGCTTTCTGGTTCGATTAATCTTTATTTTATTTGTTTTTTCAGAGCACCCTGTAGCTTTGAGCATTAAACAGTCTTACAACTTTTATGGATCCTGCCACCACAGACATTCTGGCAATGAAAATACTTTAGGAAAAAAAAAACTGCTACAGCCTCTCTCTGTGTTTTGAGGGATGGTAGCAAAGGGATTCTTTTTTTTTTTATTGAATTGTTAGGTGAGCACAAAAGATACTGTTTCATCATGGCATCTTTATACATGTGTCATTATAATTTGTTCTCACTCAGCACTCAGTTTCCCCTTCCACTTCCCTGGGACTCTTCACAGCCCACTGGCTTTCCTCCCCCAGTTAGTCCACCTCTGCTGTCGTGTGCGTGTGCATGTGCATGTGTGTGTGTGTGTGTGTGTGTGTGTGTGTGTGTGAGAGAGAGAGAGAGAGAGAGAGTTGGGCATGTGAGTGTGTAAGTGCAAATGCTTGTGGAAGTCAGAGCAGATGTCTGTGGTGCTGTGTCTTCCTCATTTGCTTTCTATCTTATTGCCGTAAGAGGGGTCTCTCCCTGAACCGGAAATTCATTGTCTTGGGCGGGCTGGTCAGTGAATTCTTGGAATCTGCCCTGTCTGTGCACCCCACCCCTTAATGGAGATACAGGCAGGTGTAGCCATGCCTGGGCTGTGTGTGGGTGCTGAAGATTCAAACTCAGGTCCTCATGTTTGCAGATCCAGCTTACCCACCAAACCCTCTCCTTACCCCCACCGCCTGCTTTCTTACTGGCTGTGTTCCATATTGCTTGCTGCTTCTCTCAGAGATTGCCTCCTCTACACTCCTCAACAACAGGTTTGTGAAACCTCACCACTAAGAGCCAGAGTCATAGATGTCAGCAGGCTGCCTCTTGGATGAGGAGTTTTTCTTTCTCTGTCTCTCCTCCTAGCTCCCAGCACAGTCGTCCCTCAGAGGGTTAGTTCCAGAACTGCCTGAAGAGATCAAAGGTCAAGAATGATCAAATACAAGAGGTAGAATATTTACACATGACACATACATATCTTCCTGAACTTCTTGTTTACTTGGTATTTTCAAGATTGGCCTTGAATTCTTGCTACTGCTGTTCCAGCCTCCCGGGGACTGGAATTGCAGGCATGCACCACAGTACTGAGCTGTGCTCCTGTGTGCTTAAACCATATCTAGATGACTTACAATGCCTAACACAATGCAAATGATATGTTAGCAGTTGTCATAATTACTCTTTGGAGAAGTTTGCACATGCTCAGTACAATTTTCTTTAAGATAGAATTCTCAGTGCATCGTTGGTAACATCCGTGGATGTGGGATCAGTGGGTATGAAGTGCTGGTTCTCTTCCCTGTGTTCTGAACTAGGCAGCAATGCCAAATGCATGGAGGGTTGGTGGCTAAAGTTCACCCCAAAATGTGGCCATCGTAGGCCACCTATGATATCTCAAGATACTGGTTTATATTGGAATCCTCAAGATCCTGGACTCCTTACCTGGAGGGGAGTTGGCCCTGGCAGGCTGCCAGCCCTATTAGCAGCTTCTATTATCATGCAATGCTCTGATTTCCCCAAACAAGGACACAGCTCTGCCCCAGGGACCTCTTGACTCATTCATAAATTCTTTCAGGGCTCTTCCAATTGAAGGTTAGAAGCAAGATTCTGCTCAAAAGAAAGTGAACAAAGATGCCGCATTATAAAATCTTCTACCTAAATAGGGATTCAAATTTTTTTCTGTGTGCTAATCACGAATCAGAGTTAGATTTCTTTACTTGACAATCTCAGAAAATTTTGAACATTAGTGTGTCCTGGGAAGCTCTTGAGATAAAAGTCTAGCCTATAGTCTTTCCCAACTTAATTTGCTTGGAACAGTTTAGTTTCTAAGACTGAATTACCATCTCCCCCAAACAGTGTTCAATGGAACACATTTAGGAAAATGTTTTTCTATCATAAGATTTATCACACTGTATTGGAATGATTCATTCACATGTCTGCCTCCCCCATTGGGCTGATTTCCTGAAGAGCAAGAAATGCATCTTGTTCTTATTTTCTCCAGCACTTAGAATAGTGCTTCCTAGTGTTGGTCCCCTCCTCAGATGTTGTTAAGGTCACCAACAGCTTCCATCTCTCTTCTTCTCTTAAGAAATTCCTGGCATCATTATTCTCTGTTGAGTCATTCTCTCTGACCTATTAGCTAAACATTGAAACACCCAGAGCTCCTGGGGTGGACAGTTCCTATACTGCAGTTACACTCTATTTCAGGCAATGTTAAGTAGATCCGCTGCATCCAACACTGTATAAGCTAATTGGCAGCAATGTCTGTGCTTCTATATGTGCCTATTCTCTTGAATGGAGACTCAAGTTGCCTATTCGAGCTCCCCATTTAGATGCTGTGCCTAGTAACTCCAGAACAAAACATAGGTTTTCTCAGTAAACCTGCTCATTGTCCAGTTAACACATCACACCTGCTAGCAGCTCACATCCAAATTCTAGCATGTCTCTTCACTTTCCCTTTCTATCCATTGGCATCTTGTTCTGGTGCTAGGTCTGGTGCAGAGTAGATGGTCAACACCTAGGTGATAGTTAACTTGCTCTGGCCGCTGGGTTATTAGCAAGTGTGTTCAGAGCTCCAGTCCTGAGTGTGTTCAGAAGATGTGGTTTGCATCTTGTAACTGGTGTCAGTTCCTGGATTAGTTGATTTTCTGTTGTGATAAGATTCCATGACCAAAAGCAAAGCAACTCCAGGCTTACAGGTGCAGAAGGACAGAGTCTATAATGGCAGGGAAGGCATGGCATGGCGGCAGGAGGGGGAAGCTGGCTTCTCACATTTTTTTAAAAATCTCACACAACAAATGTTTTATTTTATATAACTAGGAAACAAAAATCAAAAAAGGGCTATACACGGGATAAAACTACTTACATAATACTACCCATGTTACTAGGTGTATTTTAAAAGACAATTAAATGTTTTTTACTATGTTCTTTTATTTATTTATTTTTTCTTTTACTTTAATTTTAAATAGCTTGCTTCACATGTCAATCCCAGTTCCCTCTTCCTCCCCTCCTCCTTCACCCCCCACTCTCCCCCCAACTTCCCACACTGTCCCCACTTCCTTCCACATAGGGATATCCAGAGTCTGTCATTTTGTTCGGGACAGGGTCTAGGCACTCCCCTAAGAGTCCAGGCTGAGAGAGCATCCCTGTTTGTGTTATGGACACACAAAGTCCATTTGTATGCCAGGGATAAACACTGATCCACTGCCCAGGGCCCAATAGGTTGCCCAGGCCTCCTCACTGACTCTCACACTCAGTGGGTCTGGATCAGTCCCATGCTGGCCTCCCAGCTGTCGGTCTGGGGTCCAATAGCTCCCCCTTGTTCAGGTCAGCTGTTTCTGATGGTTTCGCCAGTCCATTCTTTGCCCATTTGCTCATCGCTCCTCTCTCTCTGTCACTGGGTTCCATGAGTTCAGTTCAAGGTTTAACTGTGGGTGTTTGCCTCTGCTTTTATCAGTCACTGGCTGAAGGTTTTAGGATGGCATATAAGGTAGACATCAAGTTTGTTATCAGGAATAGGCTTTTAAGGGAGTCTCTTCACTATTGCTTAGCTTGCCAGTTGGTGTCATCCCTTTAGATCACTAGAGGTCTCGCTGGTGCCAGATATGTCTTCAAACCTATGACTCCCTCTATTATGGTATTTCTCATCATGTTCTCCCCCTATTCTATGCCCCACTCAACCTTCCTGTTCCCCCATGACCTACTCTCTCCTCCTCTTCTCCCCCTCTCTTCTTCCCAGCTCCCATTCTCCCCCCCACCCCCTGCCATGTTCCCAATCTGTTCAGGAGATCTTCCCTCATTCCTCTTCTCTGGGGTACCATGTATATTTCTCTTAGGTTCTTTCCTGTTTCCCAGACTCTCTGTCAGTGGAATTGCAGACTGGCACTAACCTGATCCATGTCTAAAATCCATATATAAATGAATACATACCATGTTTGTCTTTTTGTGACTGTGTTACCTCACACAGGATGATTTCTTCTAGTACCATCCATTTGCCTGCGAATTTCAAGATTCCATTGTTTTTTTTTCTGCTGAGTAGTACTCCATTATGTAAATGTACCACATTTTCTCTATCCACTCTTCAGTTGAGGGGCATATAGGTTGCTCCCAGGTTCTGGCTATTACAAATAATGCTGCTCTGAACATAGTGGAACAGATGTCCTTGTTGTATGAATTTGTATCTTTTGGATATATGCCTAAGAGTGGAATTGCTGGGTCTTATGGTAGATTGATTCCCATTTTCCTGAGGAATCTCCATACTGATTTCTGAAGTGGGTGTAGGAGCTGGCACTCCCACCAGCAGTGGAAGAGTAAAACAGCTCTGAGATACCATCTTACTCCTGTCAGAATGGCTAAAATAAAAAACTCTGATGACAATTTATGCTGGTCACATTTTTATCCACACATAGGAAGCAGAGAGGGGGGGGTTGGGGTGTAAAGGGAGGCTTTTTCCTTGTGAGTTTCTTACTGGCTAGCTCTGACTTAAGTAATTACCCCATAATTGTTAATCTAAGTATTTCTCTTACTGGAGAATAGTTCTGGGCTTCCTACCCCATGGCGGTTACATCTCGACTCTCCTGTGTTTCTCCTTCCCAGAGTTCTCCTGAACTCCTAGTCCCACCTATCTTGATTCCCTATTGGCCAGACAGTGCTTTATTGACAAATGCACAGGACTTCCCCCAACATCTCCTCTTTTCTGTTTAAACAAAAAGGAAAGTCTTAACTTTAACATAGTCAAATTGTATATAACAGAACAGTTATCAAATAAGAACATAGTTACAATATTTTAGCAAGATTTAAAGAAAATATCATATATCTTTCTTGTGAGTCCAAAGTCCTATATATAGTTTATCTCTTATCATAACTAAGGAAAACTATAGCTATCTGTCTTCAACTCCATCAAAGACCACAGAAGGATAATATATAAACACTAGGATTGACAGAGACATCTTACTGCCTGGACAGTCACCTGAAGTTCCACTGTAACATTGGGGCATCCATCTTCAGCCCATAGGCCACAATGTATCTGGAACACTTCTCAGCAAAGCAGGAAATTTCAAACTGTCCATCTGCATTGACAGTCTGTCAGTCATTTCTCTGTGTCCTGCAGAAAGTCTCGTAGACTCTTTCATGAAGCAGGAACCCTGAAGGACTATTTGAGTTCAGCAGTCACTTTCCTGTGGGTCCTGCATGTCCAGATTATACAACAACAGTCAAGCAGTACAGGCAAGAGCAGTTTCTTGCCCAAATGGCTAATCTTGCCATGTTGAAAGCAAACTCCATAACAAGTTTCTTCAATGCCCATCTTCCTCTCAGACATAATTGGTGCTGCCAGGAGCAGACATTTCTCATTGTCAAGAAAAACCCTAAACCATTTTAAATGCCATTTTCTGAAGGTCTTTGAAAGGTTTGAAGACTGTCTATCTCAACTATATCTCTGTATATCTAGAAAACCTAACTTACCTAATTATAAGTTCTGACTATTATAAGTAACTATCTATAATCTGTATTTAATTATGCATTATGTTTTAAAAGATCAGTATAAGCACAATACTTAATCAAGAGGAGAAATACACATATCACAAAATTGACCTTGAATTTGTATCAATAAATGAAAAACCATACCCATACCATAATTCCCCTTTTTACCATTAAAAGGAGATTGGTTGTGATCATTAACCAATTATAAACAATCCCATTTAAATGAAAGCAAAGATTTATAAACAAGATGGGAATTAGGATGCTGCTCATTCCAAACTGCTTCGTGCTGGAAGGGGGCGATGTTCATACCATGGGGATCATGACAAAACTCAGAAACTTGTATAAGTCCTTATTTTCAGGGTCTGTGAAGCTCCATCATCTTAGCTGTCTGAATTGTTGGAACACCTGGCCCACTGCTTCCGGGGGTCTTGGTTCATCAAACCACAGAAGTCTGGAAGGAATCCTCAGCTTTTCATTTTCTGTAGAAACAGAAGCAAAATCTCCTTTCCCAAGTAACATATCCTTGTACTTAAATTTTGAAGTCAAGGCATTTTAAAAAGATATAAGTTGAATTAATTCAGCAGCATTTATAATCAAGTGTACTTTAGCAGCTGTTCCTTCCTGAGCAATCAAAAAACTGAAAAACACAATAGCGTATAGTATCCAGACTCTCTGTGTATTTTCCATCTTTACGTGGATTATTTATTTATCTATTATTACTTTATTTCTTTTACTTTTATTTATTTTTCTTTGAGACAGGGTTTCTCTTTGGAAATCTGCCTGCCTCTACCTCTGTAGCAATTCCTACCGGCATGCGCCACCACAGCCGGACCGGTTTTTTTTTTTTTTCCTCTGAATCTTACGTATATTTTTAAACACACTGTAAACCTTTAGAGGTTTTTCTTCATCCAAGTCTGACTTTACTGTAAATCTTTACGTTTTTTCTGGCCACGTGTCTTCTCTGTTAAAACCAAGGCTGTTTAAAACTGCAATTTTTCCAAGATGGCGGGCGTAAGCGTGATTCCAGCTCATGCTCAGTCCATGCTGACATCCAGCAAAAGCTTCCACTTCCAGCTGTATGTACACACCTTTCAATCATTAGCAGAGTCTCTTAAAACAACCTTGATGGTTTTTTTTTAAGCCGAGTCAGGAAGACTCCGGTAAGAGAGCAACATGAATCTCGGCTTGCCGCTAGCAAAATAGGGCCCACCTGAGAAAAATGCTGCTATCAAAAATCTGTGCTTCTCTCTGTTCTTCTGTTTCTAAAATTCCTTTAAAGCTTTTGTTGTTTTACGTGGAAATTCAATCCCGCTTCTGACAACCATTATGTTAAGAGAAGCTTTTTCCTTGTGAGAGAAGCCTTCCCGCCAGCCTGGTTCTAGAGCTGCATCAGTTCCAAATAAACACACAGGAGGCTATATTAATTATGAAGCTGTTGGCCTTGCTTGTTTCTTATTGGCTAGTTCTGACTTAAGTAATTACCCCATAATTGTTAATCTAAGTATTTCTCTTACTCGAGAATAGTTCTGGGCTTCCTACCCCATGGCAGTTACATCTCGACTCTCCTGTGTTTCTCCTTCCCAGAGTTCTCCTGAACTCCTAGTCCCACCTATCTTGATTCCCTATTGGTCAGACAGTGCTTTATTGACAAATGCACAGGACTTCCCCCAACGGGGGGGGGGCGCAGGGGGCTATCAACACTCAAAGTCCTCCCCTAGTGATATACTTCTTCCAGCAAAGCTATCCCTCCTAAAGGTTTCATAATCTTCTCCCAAACAGTACCACCAACTGGGGACCAAGTATTCCAATATACAAGCCTAGAGAGGACATCACTCATTAAAATCACCACAGTTGCCAATATAGTGCCTCTCAGATTATCATCAAAACTCATTTTCCCCTCATCTATAGAAATCAGTATGAGCCTGTTATACAACCTTCCCTTCTGTAATAGGCGTGATACTGCACCAGGCTTGCCTCCTTGGCACACATTCTGCCAGACTGCCTTGATGTCTGGAGGGTGCTTCTAGTGGGGATGGCTTGGGAACTCAGAAAAATGCCCCCATGAACGTGTTCCTCATAGGCTACTGCAATGCTTCATTCTGTAACTGCAACCTATGGTGATTCTAGATGACTAGAATGCCCAGTTATTTATGCCTTGACGGCTGTTTCAGAAGACTTACCCATTCTAGCCTATTGATCCATCAACTTAGTTTTGAATCTTTAAATACGAAGTTTTAATTATGATAGCTTTATCCTATATGGTAGGGCAGCACACATCCCCATTCTCTCTTATTCTCTCCATATGTGTGTGGTGTATACATGTGTGCATATGTGGAGGGCAGAGGTCAAAGTCGGGTGTCTTTCTCTACCTTAGTTTTTCTTTTTCTTTTTTTTTTTTGAGAAAGAAGCTCTCTCTCACTGAAAGTGCAGCTCTCTGTTAGCTAGACTGGCTGGCAGGTCCGAAGGATCCTTCTGTTCCAGCACTCCAGGACGGGGATTGCAGGTGAAAGTCACAATGCCTGACTTTTTACATGGTTCTTGGAATCCAAATGGAGGTCCTATGCTCATGTGGAAAAACTTGGCTGGACTGAGTCATCTCCTCAGCCCCTGACGCATGTTCTTATCATCTGTGTTCTTCGCTATTCAGTTCTACAGATGGTTTAAAAAATTATTTGATATATTCTACCCCAGACTTCAATATTATAATGTCACTTAGAAGAATTAACATCTTTTTTCCTACTGAGTTCTTCTGTCTAAGAGATTGACACAGCTATATTTAGTTATCTTCTGTTGTATCCGCAATAGAAGGTTCTAGGTTTTCTTCTAAGGCTGTGAACTAAGATTATTTATAGGCCTTTTCTTTTTTATTCTGTATGCAGGAGTCTTTACTTTTATTTGCTCTTTAAATGATTGCTGTTATTTAGAAAGTTATTGATTTTTACATGTTTATTTTGTGACAGATCATTTTATTGACTTCATATTCTAGGATGATTTCTGTGAGCATTTTGGAGTTTCTCGCTATGAAAACACACTGATATACATATGGTGGCTGTTCTCCTCCTTCCCAGTAATGACACCTCTCTTGTGTTCTTTGAATCTCATTATGCCCAGCATGACAATGTTAAAAATAATAGCATCCTCTAAGAGTTTTACATTCCTGTGCAAAAAAACTAACATTAACCCTCATCTCACAATATAAAGAAAATGTAGCTCAGAATGAATCAAAGATTCGAACGGAAGAACTGAAAACTATCGAAGTGAGAGTATAACAGGAAAAAAATCTACATTCTTGATTTAGGTAATGATTTCCTAGGTAAGACTGAAAAATATGACATGGGAGAGCAGGAAGGTTGAGCCAGGGTAAGAATAGAGGAGAAAAGGATAGGAGATACCATAAAAGAGGGAGCCAGTATAAGTTGGAGGAGAGATCTGGCACTGGTGAGATCTTCACAGATCTACAAGAATGACACCAACTGGCATTAAAGCTACCTTAAATGCCCTCCCATGAGAATGAGAATGATGACTACCTTATATGCCATCCTAGAACTCTCATCCAGTGGCTGATGGAGGCAGAGGCAGACACCCACAGCTGTGAACTGAATTGAACTCCTGGAACCCAGTTGCAAAGAAGAGTGATGACCAAAGGAACCCACAGAGGCAGCTGACCTAAACAAGGGGGAACACATGGACCCCAGACTGATGACTGAGGGACCAGCATGGGACTGATCCAGACATCCTCCCACAGAACCTGGGTGATAGAGAGGAGGCCTTGGCAATCTGTGGGACCTTGGAGAGTGGAGCAGTATTTATTCCTGGCATACAGAAGGACTCTGGGAACCCATACCACGTGGAGGGATGCTCTCTCAGCCTGGATACATGGGGAAGAACCTGGGCCCTTCCCGGGATGATGTGACAGACTCTCATGGAGCCCTTTGCCCTCCCTGGGGAGCAGAGGGGGGGATGGAGTGGGGGTAAGGGGTTGGGAGGACTGGGGGGGTGAGGGAGGAGGGGAGGGAGAGGGAACTGAAAGTGACATGCGTAAAAATTTAAATAAAAATATATAAAAGACTGAAAAATATGAATCATACCAAGAAAAAAATGACGAATTAGATTTTATAAGATGAAGCTTTTACTTGTTTGAGAGACAGTCCTAAGCAAATGGAGAGGTGAGTCATGGAGCAGGAGGAAGCATCATTGTAACAGGAACCTGACTGAGAACCTGTCCTAAGAACATAGAGAGAATCCATACAGCTCAATAAAGACATCAGCATAGAAAGCAGGTGGACAATTTGAGCAGACACCTCATCCATAAAGAATCACAATATAATCAAAACACCACTGCACATCTGCTTGGCAGTTAAAATTAAAATCTGGGTATTGCCAAGTACTGGAAGGAGGTGGAAAGGCATGGCTCCCACAGAGCTGTGGAGACCACCACCAGCATAGGTACTTTGAGGCAAACTAGCAAGATGCTTTTGAAGTTAAATATTTACCCAATGTGACTCAGCACACTTACCTTTAAATATTTACCCAAGAAAACAAAACAAAAACAAAAAAACTACTTACATAAATCTACCCACAAATGTGTATAGAAACTTTATTTATAACAGTCCCAAACTGAAAATAATCTAAGTATCTAACATACACTAGAATGCTACTTGCATAAGATCATAGAGGGATCTTGGCTGAGTTAATGAAGTAGTGTACAAGTGACTTAATGCTTCTACCATGTGATTTTTATCTGTATACATCCTGGGGGAGGCAAAATTATAGGAACAGAAATTAGATCAATGGTTTATAGGGCTGAGATGAAAGGGAGGGTTAAATCTAAAGAAGCCTGATGGGACTTTTGGGGTGATAGAAATAGTCTATAATTGAATGTTGAGGTTTCTTAAATAACTGCATATGATTGTCCCAGCCTCACCAAATTATAGTCTAAAGGGTGCATATTTTACTGTGGGAAAATGGTACCTGAATAAAACTATCTGGCTTTGAGAAGAGAGAGGGAAGCATGTATAACTGCACAAGTCATGTTATTAGTATCAGAGGCAGGGTTGGCCACTCCTGCATTAGTAGGAACGCCAGTACTATGCATAATATTGACCACAGATTTGAAAAAATATGACATATTCTCCACCATGTTAAGGAAACTGAGTTTGATATCTAAGATTTCTTAGGTGCCAGCAACAGAAACAGAGTCTGGTTGATTTAAGCAAAAACAAAAAATTCAATGGGCAGGAGTCTGGATGTCCCAGGGCCTTGAACAGCTGGCTCCAGACCATGACTCTGTGTGAACCAGGTGGCTGCCACTATCTTTGGATAACTGCTGCCATCTTTGAATGAGCACTACTGTAGCTTGAAAGACCAAAGATGCTGCACCCCGCAGTTAGGATGTGGTCCTCCTGCTTCTTCAGTGGAATCAAGGAAGCTGATGTTGCCATCATTACTGGGACCTTCATCCCAGCATGTGCACACAGGCTTTGTTGCCTGGCTCTTTATTCCACCATCTGAGCACAGGCAGAGTACTCTGCCAGATAACCCCACTGTTGCTATTAGGGAGGGGCCAGTGCCCAGAACAGTGAGAATGTGACATTTTCTCCACTTCTATAATAGAAGGCAGCTCTGTCACCACCCAAATTCAGAATGTGGGCTGGGTGTTGTAATTTTAAAAAGGCACCTGGAGAGAGAAAGATGCCATGCAACAGAGTTCAAGTGGATTTTTTTTTAATTAGGCAAAGGGATCATAAAATGGGAAAGGGGAGGGAGGAGAACAGCCTCCAGGGACAGGAGCAGTGCGGTGGGGAGGGGGAGAAAGAAGAGGAAGGGAGGTGGGCAGGACCCTTTTAAAAGGGAACACAGTGAATGTGCACAGGTGGTGCTTTTAGTGACTGCAGCTGAGGGCATATCCTGTCAGAACCCCAAAGACAGGCCAGTACAGATGCCTGAACACTAACAGTGTGGAGACTGGTTCAGCCAATGAAGTACTTGGCTTGTAAGTGTAAGACCTGAATTTGATTCCCTGACACCCATATAAAGATGCTAGGTGTGGCAGCACACACTTGTAATCCCAGCACTAAGGAGGTGGGGACAGGAGGCTCCCTGGAACTCACTGGCCAGCCAGTCCAACCTATTTGGTGATCTTTAGACCAGTGGGAAACACTGTGTCCAAGGAGGTAGATGACCTTTCTGAACATGACAGCTGAGGTTGCTTCTGGTCTCTGCCCACTCCATACCTTCCCCTATTTACACACATGTACACACAAATGTGTATGCATGCACACACATGTACACACACACACACACACACACACACACACACACACACACACACACACACTTTTTCAAGTAGGGATTTCCCAAATATGAGACAGGCATTTGCCTATGAGACAACTTCCCTTTAGACAAAACAAAACAAACAAAATCCCCACAGCTGTAAGCATGTACTGTCCTTAGTATCTTAGACAATGTTCCCGTTAGGAAGCCATGATGAATCTTCATGGTGGATTCTGTTCTTGTTGACATAATCATATGGCATCTCTTATTTGATCCACTTGTGTGTTCCATAAACAGATTTACTAATATTAAAACAGCATTGCCTTCTTTGGGAAACCTACTTGGCTGTGGTAAATTATTCTTTTAATATACTGTTGAATCCAATTTGCTAGCATTTTGTCTGGGGTTTTCACATTTAGATTCATGAGTGAAATCAGTCTGGTTTGATTTTATGCGCTCTCTTTGTCAGCCTCAATGGCATTCTGGGCTCCTTCCTCCCAGGGATTTCATGCCCCTTGGTCGAGATGTGATCTCTGAGATATTTTTCATAAGCCACAGGGTTTACCGCAGCCCACATGGCTCATTGAGTGTTAGGGAATCATGGGATAGATGCAGATATGATGAGAAATTCTAGATGCCTGCGGCAGCCCTTAAATTAACTCTGGGACATTTACTGAGGGCCTGCCATGTGCCAGCTGCTAAATGATGTAACCTGAAGCTTAAGTCAGCTGCTTCTCTGTGGGGAAAATTCAGATGAGCCATTGAGAATTGTCTGGAAGTGGAGATGAGTAGAGATGTGGAAGCCCATCTAATTTGCCTGTGTTTTATTGCAGAGAAACCAAAGCTTGGAGAAAGCATGTCTTGCACACAGTTCCTGGGTTCTCTGACTCCCTGCCCCCTGCTTTTTCAAAGGCAATACATCTTCATAGACAGGGAAGCCAAAAGTTAGGTTTAGACCCCAGGGGAAAACATTTGTTTTTTTCCAGATCCCTTGGCGAAGGCAAATAATCTACAAGTGTTTACATAGCCTGTGTTAATATGCTATGGAATTAGGCCCTTGACCTCAAGCCTCAGGAATTTAGAGACCTCTGCAGCCTCCCCACTCCGAGTTAGTTTTTCTGACAGAGAAGTCAAAAGAGCTGCGGCCCAAAGGTTGAGCAATGCTACCTGGGTCTGGTTTCTGGAGATGGCCATGTATTAGCCTCTGGGCCTTGAAGTCCAATGCCTCAGTTTGTCCTCTGAGAAATGGAATAATGAGAGCACGTTAAGCCAATCTCCATCCGTCTCTATAACAAGCTTGTTTAGTGTCATACCAGGCTTGGTAGCCACAGAGGTGGCCAAAGTCTAACAAGACACATTGCATGTAGTTCAGATGTCTTTCAAATAAATGTATGGCTTTGCACTCACAGGAATGGCAAAGGCCATGGCTCAGTTTTCTTCTGGTGCCATGTTTAGGAAAAGCAAAAGGTCTTTAAGTGTTGGTCTTGGAATTGCGCCCCCCCCCCAAGCCCACTAGCTGGTGGATTTCCAGGGTAATGCTTCTGGGAACTTGCCTCTCTCCTGTGCTCATCACCCACAGGGTCTTCTCATCAGAGATTGCTTGCTACAGATGGCTCCCATCCAACACAGTCTCTGCTTGCTTTGGAAAGGCAAATCTGTGGCTGCAGTGCTTGTTCTGGGCATGCGTGGGAGCTGGGTGGTGCTCTGGGCAGGGATTGCTTGTTTTCTGTCCATGCTATGGTCACAACTGAATCCATAGTCCAGCAGTCATGACTATCCCCATGCTGTTCCTCCTCTTTTGTATAGTGAAAACCTTCCCCAAAGCATCCCTTTCTCTGATCCAGTGCATTCAAATAAAAGTGCTCTTGGAAATTATGTGGCCCCAAGGGTCACATGTTAGAAGCTTGGTCCTCAATGCGGTGTCATCAAGAGGTCCTGGAACCTTAAGAGTGTCCAATGGGAGGTCTTCAGGCCATTGGGAGAGTGCTCTGGAATAGGATGCTGAGATCTCAGTCCCTTCCTCTTGTTTTCTCTTGCTTCCTAGCTATGGGATGAGCAGCTTCCCTCTGCCATATACTCCCACGACCCACAAAGTGCTACTTCACCCCAGGCCCAAGGTGACAGAGGCATTCAGTCATGGACAAAAGCTTCCAGAACTGTGAACCCAAATAACCCTGTTCTCTCTGTAAGTTGATTACGTCAGGCATTTCCTTATTGTGATAGAACACTGACTAATACAGATGGGCAAAGACAGGACTTTGAAGCCAATGAAGCTGCCAGGAGTGGAGCCCTCTTATTAGCTAAGGTTTTATTCAGTTGGCATCCGGCATGTGAAGATGACTTAGTCAGCAGCCATTTGGCTACAGGAATAAAAAGAGCCTGAACTTCACTTAAGAGAAGGAAGATGAAGGATTTTCAAGCTCCTAATTGAAGGAATTACAATCAACTTTGTTCTCAGGGTCTGAGTCATTCTTTAACATCTTGGCCTCTCTCTGCTTCATCCCTGCAGCCCAGCTCCTTCCCCAGACCCATAGCACTTCTACTCTCATAATCATCCACTGTGTGGCCCTGCCAGGCACTGTCTACAGCTGGACCCCAATTCTTATCTGTCACCATACAACTTATGTCTCTGTAGCCTCAGGCCTACCATGTGAGAGGTGTCCTTTTTGTCTTTCTCTAGGATGTGTCACACTAGAGTACCATCCTATGTGGCCTAGACCCGAATCAGTAAGATACACACACAAGTTAGACATGGCTTCCTGGGGTTTAGTCATACATCTCAGTTTCATTTTACAAATGAGTCAAGTATATCTTTGGGTCCAGGTTATAGTACAAGGTGACATAGAGACTCAATGACAATACAGGGCTTGAATTTGGTCCTCTAAACTCACAGCACAAGATCTTCCCAGAGCATCACTGTGGATTTTTCTAGCTCAAACATAAGGGAGAATTGGCCTTTGATGGATATGCTGTGCCACTGAATTGCAAAAAGGAAAATGTCACGATATTACAGTCATGCAGAATGTATCATAATAAGCCCAGGGAGGTGGAAAGGGACCATTCGTACATTGCTCCTCAGCAGTTAGATCTTCCTAGGACACATTTCGGGAGTGTTCCCTTGCTTTCTGACTCCATCTCCAAATACAGAGACAGAATGCACACACTCTTTCTTGTATCCGCACCCTCCCAACTGTACCAGAATAAAAGAACACTTATTCCGAGAAACTAGGTTAGGCCCTGAGGATGTGGCGGGCCAATGAACAGGCAGGATTTCTGCCATGATGTATTTGAGGCTAGACAAATTCATATTTTGATTTGCTGTGACAGGAAGCCATGGAAGCACTTAGAAGGCCTGGTTTGGCTCCCAGGGAGCCCCTGGGAAAAGGCACTGTGCTGAGGATGAACTGTGTCCATTGCTGGAGTTTGAGTGTGCCCAGAACCATGTGTTCTATGTAGCTTGTCTTCCAGGCTCCCATAGTTACAGGTAATCCGGTCCCAACCATGCCACAGAGCAGGAACTGAGCGTGGGAGTTTGTATGCATTGGCTCATACTACATGATTTAGGCTCCAGCCTGCCTGTCACACAGAATGGCACTGGAGACTTGTGTCAGTGGCCATAGAACCGTGTGACAGCTGGTAAGTTGGCAATGGTGTGCAACAACAGCTGGAGGCTGGGGGAAGACCAACCGTTTTGGAGTCCAGCAAGGAAGGAGCAGCCAGGGCCAAGAGGTGGCCTGGGCCTTGGAGAGTCTTGTAAAGACTCATGGACCAGGTTAACGGTGTACTCCATAGTGCTGAAGACATGCATCAGAGTGTAAAGTGGCTGGCACACAGCCTGAAGCTTCCCCAGCATCCATATAAGAACTAGGTGCAGTGGCATGACTCCAGGGCTGGAGAGGAGAATGAAGACAGGCAGAGCCCTAGAACACATCAAGCAGCCAATTTACTAGCTGAACTGATAAACTCCAGTTTCAGTGAAAGGCCCTGTCTCAAAAACTAGGAGGGAGATGGGGAATGGTTCAGTGGCTCAAGTACTTGCTGTGTAAGCATGACGACCAGAATTCAGATTCCCCAGGACTCACATAAATGCCAGCTGGATGTGGTGACTTGCCTATAATTCCAGCCTTGGAGTGGAGGCGGGGGATCCTGAGAGCAAGCTAGCTTGGGAAACAAGTCCTATCGGAGCACTCTGGGTGTAATAAGGGACCCATCCTCAGTGACTCAGTCAGAAGAACCAAGGAGGATGATTTCCAACATCAGTCTCCAGCATCTGCATCCATGCACATATCCCTGCACACACATACACACACACACACACACACACACACACACACACACACAAGCACACACATGCAAAACATGCATACATACACACGCAAAATATGCATACACACAGACACACAGACACACAAACACACACTGGTCTTTAAATGCTACAGGTAGGAAGACACTAAAGGGATCTAAGGACAGGAAACACATGATCAGAAATGAGTATTTTTAAAAGACCATTCTGTTTGTGGGATGATGCACAGATTGGAAGGGGGCAGGAATAGATGTGAGAAGACAGATTTAGAGGCCACTGTTTGGGCCCTGAGGAGGGATGGTGGCTCTGTGTGTGTGTGTGTGTGTGTGTGTGTGTGTGTGTGTGTGTGTGTAAAGGGGGACCCATGAAGCAGAGAGATGTTTCAGAGGGAGATCAGAATTAAGATGGACAGTGTTTTGGGGCATGGGGGCCAGTGGCCAGGAAGTTGCCCAGCAACTCTTCAGATCCTGTCTGGTACAGGCTGATATCTTCACAGAGAAAGAAGGTGCTAGAAAGCTGTGCCAACTTCCTGCATTGTCATTTGTACCTCTTAAATCCAAAGGGTAATTCTGCTGTGGGATATCCGAGAATAGCTGTGTGTAAGGGTATTGTGATAGTTTTGTGGAATGACAGGTTATCAGCCACCTGCACTTTCTGCTATTGTAGATAATGGACTGTCAAAAAGCCAAGGAATTCATGGGTGGGACTGAAGTGAACCCCTGTAGAGCAGAGGGAATGGGGTTCTTAGAAGCTGTCCTGGGGGTGAGGTTGCAGGCTGGTTCTCTCAGTTCACTTAGCAGAGCATTCAAATAACTCTTATGGCTTTCTGGGAATTCATGTTCTTTGAAGCCGGGTTCTTTCAGGGGGTCTGAGTACATACTGAGTAAGCAACTAGCAGAACCGTAGATCATAGCAAAGCTATGTAGTGACCCACTGCAGGCATTGTAGTTAGACAGACATGTGGAAATGCTATACAGGAGTCTTCTAGGGAAGGGCAGAGCCATTCCATTACTATCCCACATAGAAAGCCTGTGGTCTCCCCTACACCCAGCTGGTAGTTTTTGTGTACTTGCCCCAGGTAAGGACCTGCTTTGTAGGCATACTTGTTGTTGTGGTGCCAACGCTGGTTCCCCCATTACAACCAGCCTGCCAGCTACCAGGAGTGGTGGCTGCAGAGGGCTCTGACTCTTGTACCTTGCTGTTTGCCGTAGGTCATGTGCTCTTCCCAGGGCAGCCTTGACAGCTTTAAAGACAATGCTGGCTCCAGAGCACCACACAGTAGCAGTTCCTGCCGCGGCTGCCTCTCAGTTCAGATCCATACTCTGCCCAAGGACACACTCCCAGGCCTCCTGACTGCATAGCTGCCCAAGGACATGCCCCTCAGGCCTCCTGACTGCAAAGTTCCTTCAGAATCAGTTTCCTGGTAATCTCACCCAAGACACTTTGGTGGCTTTGTAATGTGTCAATGTGTTTTGTCAATACACAACATTTCCATTTCTGCCTGTTTCCAGTTGGGTCCCAAAGGGACTTCCTTTTGAGCTTGTGGAGGTAAGAGAGAGTCATGGCAGGCTTCCAGCATACTGACACACTCACTGAGCCACTGACTCAGTTTCTTGCTATACATCTATTTAGCTCAGTTCCAGGGGACCTGCCCTCCTAAGACTCAACCCTTTACCTAAGACTCAGAAAGCACAGATGGGGTCCAGACCATCCTTTCTTCCCCTGTGGACTTCAGGCTCAGGCATCAGATACAGTGATCTTACAGGGACCACTTAACCAAACCCATGACACGTAGATACATTTCCTGAAAAAACAAAAAACTTAAGGTTTTTTTCTCTCTGGTTGATCTCCCTCCCTCCATCCCTCCATCCCTCCATCTCTCCCTCTCTCCCTCTCTCCCTCCCTCCTTCCCTCTCTCCCCCTTTTTCTTGTTCAACAATGAATTAAAGGAAACCCGAAACCTCTGCAGACTAACATAATAGCAGAGCCAGGATTCTAGAGAACTGGAAGCCCCATTGACAATGTCTGCTGTTGGAAGGCATGCATGTCATTAGTATGTCTGTCCTGGTGTTATGTGGGAAACCAGGTCATATCCTTGCCACAAATGATGGAAAGGCCTAGAGCAGTGGTTTTTCAACCTTCCCAATGCTGTGACCCTTTAATACAGTTCCTCATGTTGTGGTGACCCCCAACCATAACATTATTTTGTTGCTACTTCATAGCTATAATTTTTTGCTACTATGAATCATAATGCAATATCTTTTTTCTGATGGTCTTAGGCCACCCCTGTGAAAGGGTCATTCGACTTCCAAATGGTCATGGCCCACAGGTTGGGAACGGCTGACTAGAGCAATTGGCAGGATCCATGTTGGAGGAGACCTTGCCCCAGCTCCCCCTGGCTTAGGGCTGCACTGGCAGCTGTCCCTCTGGGGACCTGCCCAGGCACACTGGGCCTGGTGCTGTGTGGAGCAGAAGAGGGTCTAAACCTCGTGGAGGGTGACCAGGACCTCTGCTGACAAGGCGAGGGAACCTTTCTCTTTCTGCCGGCTCCCTATCCTCCTACCTGCACATTTGCAGACTTTGCTAGGTCCCCGGGATGGCCACCCAAACCCCTAGAACTTCTGAATGCTCCTTCCATTCTTAAAAAAATGTCTTTGCAGACACAATTCAGTTAAGGACTGTATTCGGCAGGGTTCATCAGAGGAGCAGAGCTGATACAATGCCTTTATGCTGGTAACAGGCATGTGCCGGCATGCCTTCTGCTTCTAAACAGTGAACTGTTTCTCTTGATCTGAAGCCATCAGTTCTGTGGCCTATGAGCCTGCTGAATGGGCCTTTATGTGCATATGACAATCAATACCTCCTGCCAACAGCAAGGGTGGGGCCTTTGGAAAAATGGCATGCGGAGAGTAGTCAGCACTGGACGGAGTGTGTAGCTCTTCTTGCAGGCGGCTGGAAGGAAGGACTATTGAAAAGAAGGCAATAGTCCAGGGGCCGGAGCCAAACACACCTGTGTGTGTAGCCTGGCTGGGCTTCTCATTTGCTCTTTGATTTGTGAAACCCTTTGAGCATCCTCTCCTAAAAGTTAGAGAAAGTACTATATATACCTTATATACTGTTGGGGGAGTTTAATGAGCAAGGTCAAGCTAAAAATAGAAAGTAGTATTCTAGCACAGTTAAATGCCAAGCAGGTGATACCATGAAAAGGGCTGGCAATTGGAGTGTGGATCTAGCAACTCTGGCTTTCATAACAGCGGACTCCTGAGATCTGATGCTAAATCACACTTTCATTTGCCAGCTCGCCAGGGCTGCAGCCAAGATTATGTTTATGGGTGTCAGAAATGGTGCTCAGGAAACAGGGAGTGGATTTGCCTGGGGAAGGGTGGCAGGAACCAGGCAGATTCTGGGTACCAGTCCCACAGAGTCTCGGGACACCAGGCAGTGGGACCAGTCACTTGATTTGCAGAGCTCATTGCAAAGTGAAGATGCTGGCTCCCTTGTTCAAAAAGTATTAAACATCTCAGGCAAGAAGAGCAGAGGACCAAGTCAGACAGGGAGTCTTCTGAGCGCAGCTCTCCTAAACACAGGGCCCCAGGAAACAGCACAGATGGCAGGTTGTCTAGCCCTCCTGGGAGACAGCACAGACTGTAGGTCTGGTCTAGCCCCGCTGGGAGGCAACACAGAATTCAGGTCTATGAGCCAGCCCTGCCATGTTGAAGACAGTGGGTATTAAGGATGAAGTCCAGCTAGGGCCAGGACAAGCAGGGCAGCGTTTAGCCAAGGCTCCACTCTGGGAGGTTCAGGAGCATCCAGGCTGTCTAACCCTTTACTGGGAACAGCAGCTCTGGTGAGGGCACAGCATTGTCTGTGCAGCCTGTCTTTACTTGCTCCTGGATGAGTGTTCTCTCACTGGTCAGTTGAATGACAGAGCAACAGGGTTAGGGGAGACCCTTGTGTTAGGGTTCCCTCTCCACTTCTTACCAGCCACTTTCCCTCAGCTCCATTCAGATGGAATTGGTAGCATTTCCATGGCAATGGGTTCATCTACTTCTGCCCTGGAAAAAGAGTGCCTGCTTCCAAGGCAGTGCTCCTTGTATTGCAGTTATCCTGTCCAGAGCTCTCCATTTATCTTGGGGGTTGGCTGGGACTAGTCACTGGATCTCTGAGCTAACCACTGTACATTCTTGTGTAAGAGTCCATCAGCCTTCCTCTTGCTCCCCGGGACCAGCCTTGGACTCCCTTCTTCTCACTTTAGTTGTGCTAACATTTAGAGATCAGCTCACTGTTAAAATTATCTTCTGGCTGTATGAACATGTATAACTTTCAAAGGAAATGGCACTGAGTTTTGACCCTCAAGCACAAAGAATATAAGCCACCTCTATGAGGGCCAGGGGGACTTGGCTCTGGTGTCAGTTGTGTGTGTGTGTTTTAGACTGTCACCAATATTCTCTGTGGCATCGAAAGAATGCCAGAGATTGAAGTTAATTTTTTAAATGCCCTGAATCTCTAATCCAGGTAATGTGTGGGGGTAACTAGGGATACACACACTGAGATGCCAAGCTCTTCATGTCTGGTGCTATAAATCCAGTTAAGAACCATGGCTGGGGAGCTCAAAGGTCCTAGAGTTGAACCTACTACTATTATTTTGCTAAATGGACATAGTATCAATTGTCTTCTAGATTCAGTTCTTTTCCGAGAACTGTCTTTTTGCAGTAGGTGGCAGCTAATACAGAGATTTGTCACTTCTCAAATGCAGAGAGTAAGTGTCTGTGGAGGTTCCAGCCATCACTGGAGCATCTCCACCACACACAGCACCTACTTAGGCCCAGTGAATATTGAAGAAGAGGGAGTAAAAAGATTTTAAGGTCAAGAAGGACTGGGGAAAAACTTTCTTTTGAACATGACAGGACCACTGCACCCATAGTGGCTGTGGTTGCCAACAGGAGACCTGCACGTAATCAAGTCACTTGGCACTCCAGCATTGCTGCTTTGGAGAGTCTTGGGTCCCAGGCCCCGGGGCTAGGGTCATCAAGGAAATGAAGAAAGAGCAGACACACAGACACGCATTCAATGAAGCTGGGGTTCTCTAATGGAGACAGCTGCAACATGGAACCTCAGCTTATTAGGTATAGCACAGGGGAGAGGGCAGCTAGTCTTGGTAGGACATCTCTGTAGTAAAGTAGCCTTAGGCTCTGAACGTTCCCAAAGAAGGAAGCTGCACTTGCTAGTCTTGCACATACTTACCAATCATCACACTGATCAAATACTTGTAAATACTCTACTTGGACTTTCTGTTGCCCTCCATCTTGAATCTGATCTATATAGATAACAGCTTTGCTAATTTCCTATGGGTCAGTTGGTCTCAGAGTCTTGTTTTTTAAAATAATTATTATCATTTTTATTTATGTTAGAAACAACCTTGTTTCACATGTCAATCCCAGCTCCTCCTCCCTCCCCTCCTCCCCTGCCCTCACCACCAGGTCCCCTAGTCACCCACATAATCTCCACTCCAATTCCCAGGGAGGGTGAGGCCCTCCATGGTAGATCTCCAGTAACTGTCATTTCATCAAGGGCAGGGCCTAGGTCCTCCGCTAAGTGTCCCAGCTGAGAGAGCCTCCTATATTGTGGCATGGGCATTCAAAGTCTATTTGTACCCCAGGGATAAATACTACCCAAGGCCCCATAGATTATTGAGGCCTCCTCACTGACACCCACATTCAGGGGGTCTGGGTCAGTCCCATGCTTTCCACACAGCCATCAATCTGGGGTCCAAGAGCTCCACCTTGTTCAGGTCGACTGTTTCTGTGGGTTAAACCAGCCCAGTCTTAACTCCTTTGCCTATCAGTTCTCTTTCACTGGATTCCAGGAGTTCAATTTGGTGTTTGTCTGTGGGTATCTGCCTCTGCTTTCATCAGTCACTGGATGAAGGTTCTGTTTCCTAGACTCTCTGGAAGTGGGATTGTATGCTGGCAATCCCCTGATTCATGTCTAAAATCTATAAACAAGTGAGTACATACCATGTTTCTCTTTTTGTGACTGAGTTACCTCACTCAGGATGCTTTCTTCTAGTGCCACACTTTGCCTGCAAATTTCAACATTCCATTGTTTTTTTTCCGCTGAATAGTACTCCTTTGTGTAAATGTACCACATTTTCTCTATCCATGGTTCAGTTGAGGGGCATCTAGGTTGCTTCCAGGTTTTGGCTATTATAAACAATGTTGCTATTAACATAGTGGAACAGACATCCTTGTTGTATGAATGGGCAACTTTTGGATATACACCTAAGAGTGGAGTTGCTGGGTCTTATGGTAGGTTTGTTACCATTTTTCTGAGGAATCTCCATACTGATTTCCAAAGTAGCTGTACAAGTTGGCACTCCCACCAGCAATGTAGTCAATGTAGTGGTGTTCCCCTTTCTCCACATCCTCTCCAGCATAAATTGTCATTGGAGTTTTTGATTTTCGCCATTCTGACAGGAGTGAGATGGTATCTCAGAGTTGTTTTGATTTGCATTTCCCAGATGTCTAGGGATATTGAACACTTTCTCAAGTGTCTCTCAGCCATTTTAGACTTCTCTACTGAGAATTCTCTATTTAGTTCTATACCACATTTTTTGATCGGATCCCGTGTTTTGGAAACTTGCTTCTTGAGTTCTTTGTAAATTTTGGAGATCAGCCCTCTGTCAGATGTGGGGTTAGTGAATACCTTTTCCCAATCTGTGGGTTGCCTTTTTGTCTTGCTGACTGTGTCTTTTGCCTTACAGAAAGAAGCTTCTCAGTTTCAGGAGGTTCCATTTATTAATTGTTGATCTTAGTGTCTGTGCTACTGGAGTTATGTTCAGGAAGCAATCTCCTGTACCAATTAGTTCAAGGGGGCCTCCTACTTTCTCTTCTAACAGGTTCAGTGTGGCTGGATTTATGTTGAGGTCTTTGATCCATTTGGATTTAAGTTTTGTTCATGGTGATAGACATGGATCTATCCACATTCTTCTACATGCCAGCATACAGTTATGCCAGCACCATTTGTTGAAGATGCTTTCTTTTTTCCACTGTATGTTTTTAGCTTCTTTGTTGAAAATCAGATATTCATACATGTATGGGTTAATATCAGGGTGTTCAATTTGATTCCATTGGTCTACCTGTCTATTTTTGTGCCAATACCAAGCTGTTTTTGGGACTACAGCTCTATAATAGAGCTTGAAGTCAGGGATGGTGATGCCTCCAGATGTTGCTTTGTTGAATAAGGTTGTTTTGGCTATCCTGGGTCCTTTGTTTTTCCATACAAAGTTGATTATTGTTCTTTCAAGGTCTGTGAAGAATTGTGCTGGGATTTTAATGGGGATTGTGTTAAATCTGTATATTGCTTTTGGTAAGGTTGCTGTTTTTGCTATGTTGATGTTGATCCTACCTATCCAAGAGCATGGGAGATCTTTCCATTTTTCTGAGGGCGTCTTTAATTTCTTTCTTTAAAGACTCAAAGTTCTTGCTATACAGGTCTTTCACTTGTTTGGTTAGCGTTACCCCTAGGTATTTTATGTTGTTTGTGGCTATTGTAAATGGCAATGTTTCTCTGATTTCTTTCTCAGCCCTTTTATTGTCTGTATATAGTAGGGCTACTGATTTTCTTGAGTTGATCGTGTATCCTGCCACTTTGCTGAAAGTATTTATCAGCTGCAGGAATTCCCTGGTAGAGTTTTTGGGTCACTTATGTAAACTATCGTGTCACCTGCAAATAGTGAAAGCTTGACCTCTTCCTTTCCAATTTGTATTCTCTTGATCTCCTTTTGTTGTGGTATTGCTCTAGCTAGAACTTCAAGTATAATATTGAAGAGGTATGGAGAGAGTGGATAACCTTGTCTTGTTCCTGATCTTAGAGGAATTGCATTGAGTTTCTGTCCATTTAGTTTGATGTTAGCTGTTGGTTTGCTGTATATAGCTTTTATTATATTGAGGTAAGTTCCTGTTATTCCAGATCTCTCCAAGACCTTTATCATGCAGGGATGTTGGATTTTGTGAAAGACTTTTTCAGCATCCAGTGAGATGATCATGTGATTTTTATTTCTCAGCTTGTTTATATGGTGGATTACATTGATGGATTTTCACATGTTGAACCAACCCTGCATGCCTGGGATGAAGCCTACTTGATCATGGTGGATGAGTTTTATGACATGTTCTTGGATTTGATTTGCCAGTATTTTATTTAGTATTTTTGCATCAATGTTCATGAGGAATATTGGTTTGAAGTTCTCTTTCTTAGTTGTGTCTTTTTGTGGCTTAGGTATCAAGGTTATTGATGCCTTGTAGAAAGAGTTTGGCAAAGACCCTTCTGCTTCTATTGCATGGAATACTTTGAGAAGAATTGGTATAAGTTGTTCTTTGAATTTCTGGTAGAATTCTGCACTGAAACCATCTGGCCCTGGGCTTTTTTTTTTTTTTTTTGGTTGGGAGATTTATGATGACTGCTTCTATTTTTTTAGGGGCTATAGGTCTATTTAAATTGCTTATCTGTTCTTCATTTAATTTTGGTAAGTTATATCTATCCAGAAAATTGTAAATTTCCTTTAGATTTTCAAATTTAGTGGAGTGCAGGTTCTCAAAGTATGACCTGATGATTCTCTGGATTTCCTCAGTGTCCATTGTTATATCCCCTTTTCATTTCTTATTTTGTTAATTTGCATGTTCACACTCTGTCATTTGGTAAGTTTGGATAAAGGTTTGTCTATCTTGTTGATTTTCTCAAAGAACCAACTCTTCATTACATTGATTTTTTTGTATTGTTTTCCTAGTTTCTGCTTTATTGATTTCAGCCCTCAATTTGATTATTTCCTGGTGTCTATTCCTCCTGGGTGAATTTGCTTCTTTGTGTTCTAGAGCTTTCAGTTGTGCTGTTAGTTCTCTAGTGTAACTATTCTCCAGTTTCTTCATATGGGCACTTAGTGCTATGTACTTCCCTCATAGCACTGCTTTCAAAGTGTCCCATAAGTTTGGGTATATTTTGTCCTCATTCTCATTGAATTCTAGGAAGCCTTTAATTTTTTTTCATTATTGCCCCAGGAATGGTGCATTATTTAACTACCATGTGTTTGTAGGGTTTCTGCAATTTGTGTTGTTGTAGTCTAATTTTAACTCATGGTGGTCTGATAAGATACATGGAGTTATTCCAATTTTTTGTAGCTATTGAGGTTTGTTTGATATGTTGCCAAGTATGTGGTCGATTTTTGAAAAGGTTCCATGTGGTGCTGAGAAGACGGTATATTCTTTTTTTTTTTTAATTTGGATGGAATATTCTATAGATGTTTGTTAATCCCAATTGGTTCATAACTTCTAATAGTTGCTTTGTTTCTTTGTTTAGTTTGTCTGGTAGTCCTGTTTAGAGATGAGAGTAGGTTGTTGAAATCTCCCATTATAAGTGTGTGGAGTTTTATATGTGATTTGAGTTTTAGTAATGTTTCTTTTATGAATGTGGGTGCCTTGTATATGGGGCATAGATGTTCAAAATTGAAACTTCATCTTGGTGGATTTCTCCTTTGATGAGTATGAAGTGCCCTCCTTCATCTCTTTTCACTGATTTTATTTTAAAATCTAATTTATTAGATATTAGGATTGCTACCCCTGCTTGTTTCTTGGGTTCTTTTGATCGGAAAATCTTTTCCAAACCCTTAACTCTGAGGTAATGTCTGTCTTTGAGGCTGAGGTGTGCTTCTTGTATGCAGCAGAAGGATGGGTTCTGTCTTTGAATCCATTCTGTTAGCCTGTGTCTCTTTATGGGTGAGGTAAGACCATTAATATTGAGCGATATTAATGACCATTGATTTTTCCTTCTTGTTTGTTTTGGAATAGTTAATGGTGGTGGGATTATATGTGGATTTCCACCTCTTTTCTTTTGGCTGTAGGATTATCTATTACCTATGTTTTTCTGGCTGTAGTTAACTCCCTTGGGTTGGAGTTTTCCTTCCAGTACTTTCTGTAGGACTGGGTTAGTGGATACGCATTGTTTAAATCTGGTTTTGTCATGGAATATCTTATTTTTTCCATCTATAGTGATTGAAATTTTTTCTGGGTATAGCATTCTGGGCTGACATCCATAGTCTCTTAGTGTTTGTAGAATATCTATCCAGGACCTTCTGGCTTTCAGAGTTTCCATGGAGAAGTCAGGTGTGATTCTGATAGGTTTGTCTTTGTATGCTACTAGGCCTTTTTCTTTGCTGCTCTTAATATTCTTTCTTTATTCTGTATGTTCGGGGTTTTTACCATTATGTGGCAAGGGGATTTCCTTTTGTGGTCCACTCTATTTGGTGTTCTGTAGGCTTTTTGTACTTTCATTGGCATGTCTTTCTTTAGGTTGGGAAAGTTTTCTCCTATGATTTTGTTGAATATGTTTTCTGCCCCTTTGAGATGGATTTCTTCACCTTCTTCTATACTTATTATTCTTAGGTTTGGTCTTTTCACGGTGTCCCATATTTCCTGGATATTTTGTGTTAGGGATTTGTTGGACTTAAGATTTTCTTTGGTCTATGAATCTATTTCCCTTAGTTCATCTTCAACACCTGAGATTCTGTCTTCCATCTCTTGTATTCTGTTGATTATGCTTGTATCTGTAGTACATGACCATTTGTCCAACTTTTCTATTTCCAGCATTCCTTCACTGTGTTTTTTATTGTCTCTATTTCAGCTCTCAACCCGTGTAATTTTTTGAATTGTTTCTTGTAATTTTTGGTTTGCCATTTCCTTTCTTTCTTGCATTCGTTGAAGTTTTTGGTTTGTCTTTTCTTCCAATTCTTGCATTTTTCACATTTTTTGGATTGTTTTTTCCTTCATTTCTTGTATTTTTTGGTTGTTTTTTTCTTCCATGTCTTTAAGGGATTTTCTCATATCTTCTTTGAGGGCTTCTATCATTTTCATGAAGTTGTATTTAAGGCCTTTCTCATCTGCTTCTTCTGCAATGGACTGTCGGGTCTTGCGGGTGTAGATTCTCTAGTTTCTGGTGGTGTCGTATTGGTTTTTCTGTTGGTGGGTGTGTTTTTGTATTTTTTCCTTCTCATCATTTCTTCCTGTGGGTGCGGAAGGAGTCTCTTCCTCTCCTGGTGGGTATGGGACCACAGTTCCTTTCCAGAGGATGGGAGCAGGTCCAATACCCTGGTAGCTTTCCTCTTGTGTGGATGGAGGCCGTCCTATTATCGGGACCTTAGCAAACTCTGGGTAGGCTGGACCCTTGCCTTGCTTGTCCCGTGGGTAAAGAATGGGACTTGGAAGACGGTAGTCTCTGGGCGGCCTGAATTCTTTTTAGCTGGGATCCGGATCTGCTATGTTCAGTCCTCAGGTGTCTGGTGTTTCTGCTCAGTCCACTGGAAGTTAGGCTTGCCTCACCTCCCCTGTCCCGTGGGTGGAGATTGGGACTTGGAAGCTGGCAGTCTCTGGGCGGGCTGAATCCCATCGGGCTGGGATCTGGATCTGCTGTGGGCAGTCCTCAGGTCCCCAGTGGTTCTGCTCAAGCTACCTCAGAGTCTTTGACTAGCTCTGCCTATGTCAAAATTCACATTTGTTTAGGTCTTCATTCACTCAGGACTTCATTCCCTACATAGTATGGATGGGGGAAGGACAAAAGCACCTCCACCCCTAAGCTGAGGTGCTATTGACAGTTGTTGGCTGTTAGGGGAAGGGCTGTGCTCTAGTGGATTGCCCCATACCCACGTGTGTATGGGCATTGCTAACTGGACTTGGATATATATAACCAAAACAAGAAAGACTTGAATTTAGGGCTGTTGGGAGGGGTCTGGGAGAAGTTGGAAGTGGGGAGTGAGTAGGATCAGCATCTAATGTATGTGCATATGAAATTCTCAGAGGATAAGTATGCTTAGTTCTGATCTGTCCCATCACCCTGACACCCACCAACACTATTGTTTTGAGCAGGGAATAAATGGTCCATTGCTAGGCCTTGCTCTTTCTTTCATCAGGTTCCTCATTCTAGAAGGAAAATCCCACCAGTCAATAAAACAAGTTCCAAAACACTGACAGTCTATCATGTGACCCCCAAGTCTATCAGTGACCCCAAAAGGTCCTCTTTCTGATTGAAGCTCAGATTTATAGGAATGGCTTCCAAAGTTCAGCTTCCCTGAGATGAGACATGACCCTGAGTTTCTCTGGGTTGATATAGAGAGAGAGACACTCTGAGGTCACCCCTGACATTCTCCTGGCTCACCTGTGGCCTTTTCCTAGAGACTCTAGCTGATGTTTCACATCGGTAGGCCCAGGAGCTTATGTCTTAGTAATTCAACAACTATAGCAGCTGGTTATTTTCCCTGAAGATTTAATACTTGTCATTTATCTGTGTCAAAACTGCAAAGAGGAAAGTTTCCAAAGACAGATTTATTATGCGCACTGAGCATCTCAGGTGCAGTGGTGCATACAGATGGGCCGAATCCCACATTTCCCCCCTCACTGGCTTTGTTCTATAAAAATAGCCACTCTGACTTTGTATTCAGACAAGTGAGAAATATACAGTGTTGAGCCATGAGTCACCATGGGGCACTCATAGAAAGTCACAGTATTGTGAGAATGAGCTCTGCCATTAGCTTTGGAGTCAGCCACAAACTGGCAGGGTTGGCATTGGCAAGGGGCAAGCTGAAACCAGAGTTGCTTGGTAATTTGTGAGGCTTTGAGCAAAATGAAAACATGTGGCCTCGAGGTTAAAAAGCAGAAAAGATGTACTGTTATAGACAAGCCTTTTCTTCAGGCTCAATGTGGTGGTTTTCATTTGTTATTTAATGTCCTAAGAAAAATTTAAGTTTTCTGCTGTTGTCATGTGTTCCATAGTTTATTTTTATATCACATAATGTAGATACAAATACAAATGTGGGACATTTGACTGGCGCACGGAATCACTGCAATTTTACCACTTCTGTTTGGCAGTTCCCCTTGACAAGGAATCCTGAACTGTCTAGAAGAGACAAACCAAGCCATGCTTGAGAAAGGAGGTAGAAAGGGTCTCTCAGGCATGGATCCTCTAAGGGAGGACCCCAGAGTGAGGAAAGTATGGATCCCTCCAGGTGCTCTGGAGTCCTGCCCCAGGATAGAAGGGGTGTACTCAATCTTCTCCCACGAGGGATGCCTCAGGTTCCACCTCCTTCCAGTGGAGGACTGATGAGACCTCAGAGGCCACTATGGGTATGGCTTGGAGAAATTAAGTCTTTTAGCCTTCTTTTCCATGAATCCTCAACTCCAACTCAGGGCAAATGGGTTCCTTTGTAATAGTTTAGGTGTCACTGCTGTATGTATCACATGTGGTGCCTGGATTGGGGAGTTGAGTGGTTAGATCCTCGGGATATGTGACCTCTTGACTGTCCTTCCTCTAGATGGGCAGCCCTTTCTGAAGGACTCTGCAGGGTATGTGCTAGAATCTTGCTTTCCTTTGAGCTGCCTAGGATGGAAGGTAATTGTGGAGTAGGGTTTAGAGGAGTGGTCCTGCAGGCCATTCTGAGAATTATCCTTGCAGGTGACATGAGGCAAGACCATGAGTGAGCTGAGACCCATAGACCCTGTGAATACCCCATCACCCATCCAATAAGATCCTGCTTTCAAAACACATTCAGTGATATAAATATTAATGATTGCAAGTGGCAGCCATGAAGTAGCAAGGCAGAAGCCCAAAGCTCTTCTGAGGAAGAAGCCTTACGTCATTGCACGGATGTGAGGCCTGCCTTAGTTGTAGCCTTAGACCAGAATCATGGCCTGGGACTGATACTGCCCTGTGTAGAAATCCACAGGTCACTGAATTCAAGGACCATTTTTGTTCAGCATTATCAGATGTTAGAGCCATGAGGCAGAGAGCAATCACAAAAAGTACTAGACCCAGAAGTAGGAACCATCATCTTGTATGTAGGAACCTTTTGTCTGTGGAAGGTGAATGACCACTGTACTTCCCTACAGATGGTTCCCAATTTAGGATTTTTTGACTACACAATGGTGTGACAGTAATATGCATACAGTAGTCCATTCTCCCAAGTATGCATTTGGATTGTTTCCCGGGCTAGTGGTATGTAGTATGATTGACTCAGTTTTTAAATTCAATTTAATTTGATGTGTTTGTGTGTTTTTCTTGCATGTGTACCTGTGTACCATGTATGTGCCTTGAGCCTCCAGAGGCTGGAAGAGGGCATGGATCCCTTGGAACTGGAGTTACAGCATATTGTGAGCTGCCATGTGGTGCTGAAAACCAACTGTGGGCCCTCTGTAAGAGCAGCTGGTGCTCTTAACTGGTGAGTCATCTTCAGCTCCGTGATTGACACTCTAAGATGCTGGGCAGTGGTGAGCCGCAGCTCCCAGCTATCAGGGTGAGCAACCCATGCTCTGAAGTATATCATGCTGTTGAGATAGAGCTCAGTAGGTGAGGGATTAAATGCGATTAGCAGGATATTTTAAATTTATGATTGACTTATCAGGACACAATCCCATCACAAGTCAAATATCATCTGCATATTAAAAAGGACAGTAAAGAATAAACAGAGGAAACTGCCACTATCTATGCATGTCATGATCATCTACTTTGGAAAAAAACCATAGGAGAACAGTGGCAGAATGAAAAATGGACCCCAAGTCATCCCAAAGATATCACACCTTGCACATTTTCCTTATTCTGGACAAAGACCTTTGCAGAGATGGCTAACTTAGGACCCTTGTGATGAAGATGTGGCCTTGGATTACCTGAGCAGAAATAGCATTACCAACATCCCAGTTAGGAGGGTAGCAGAAGTTGGCTCCATCGTGTTTTCCTGTAGTTCTGATAAAAATACCCCGAAAAAAGCAACTTGACAGGGTTGATTTGGCTCACAGTTTCAGGTTGCAGTCTATCTTGGCAGAGAAGTAGCAGGAGCAGGAGCGTGAGGGAGCCAGTGACATTCCCAATCAGGAAGCAGAGAGTAAAGCACGCCACTTAGTTCTCTTTCTCTACAGAGTCTAGAATTCTAGCCAGGGAATGTCCTGCATGCACTGAAGATGGGTGTTTCCACATAAGTGAACACAACAAAGATAATCGCCCACAGGTACACCCAAGTGACTCTCACACGTATGTCCAGGCAATTTTCACAGGTGCACCTAGGTGGTTCTCACAGGTGCACCCAGGAGATTCTCACAGGTGCACCCAGGTGATTCTCACAGGTGCACCTAGGTGATTCTCACAGGTTCATCCAGGTGATTCTAACAGGTTCATCCAGGTGATTCTCACAGGTACACCCAGTTGGTTCTCACAGGGTCATCCAGGTGATTCTCACAGGTTCATCCAGGTGATTCTCACAGGTTCATCCAGGTGATTCTCACAGGTTCATCCAGGTGATTCTCACAGGTTCATCCAGGTGATTCTCACAGGTTCATCCAGGTGATTCTCACAGGTGCACCCAGGAGATTCTCACAGGTGCACCCAGGTGATTCTCACAGGTGCACCTAGGTGATTCTCACAGGTTCATCCAGGTGATTCTAACAGGTTCATCCAGGTGATTCTCACAGGTACACCCAGTTGGTTCTCACAGGGTCATCCAGGTGATTCTCACAGGTTCATCCAGGTGATTCTCACAGGTTCATCCAGGTGATTCTCACAGGTTCATCCAGGTGATTCTCACAGGTTCATCCAGGTGATTCTCACAGGTTCATCCAGGTGATTCTCACAGGTGCACCCAGGTGATTCTCACAGGTGTACCCAGATGGTTTTCACAGGTACACCCAGGTGGTTCTCACAGGTGCACCCAAGGTGATTCTCACAGATAAACCCAGATGGTTCTCACAGGTTATTCCAAGGTGGTTCTGAATTCCCTCAAGCTGTCAATCAACACTAACCCTCACACAGTGAGACAGAAGAGGAGGCAGAGGCTTCGGTGATGTGGTCATAAGCAATGTTGTTGCCGCCTGAAGCTGGAAAATGGCAGGAGCAGTTGCATCATGGCTCTGTGACATGTTACTTCTAGCCACTGAGGCTTATTTTGGACTGCTGACCTCTAGAACTGCCAGAGAATACATTGCTGTTGGTTGAAGCAGACACTAAGTTTGTGGTCATTTTTTACAGCAGCCTTAGACAATGTGCAAACAATTAAAATTAATAAGTATGATTAGCAAAGTTGCCAGATATGGGATAACATGCAAAAATCAATTGTATTTCCACCAGAACATTTCTACGAGTTAAAATGAAGACAAAATATCCAATTTGTAATATGATTAATAATTATCATGCTGCCAGGATAAAGTCTTGTAAAAATATTACTGGGAGAATTTAAAGAAAATTTTAATGAATGAAAGGTTATATCATGTTCATGTATTGGAAACTCAATACCACAAGATGCCATTTCTCTCCCAAAGTATCTGTAGACCAGACAAGGCTAATAAAACCAGGCAACTTTGTCCTGTTGGCTAAAATTGATCAATGAATTTCACAATTCATATGGGAATTCAAAGGACCAAGAATAGGCAATCTTGAATAAGAATGGATAATTTACTGTACTAGTTAGCAAGATCAATTATTCATTTATAGACATTTAGACAATATGGAATTGCCACAAAGACAGAAAAAGAAATACCAATGACACCAAATTAATCCTAGAAAAAGTCCATTTGATTTGTGGTTGAGGCAGTGCATAGGAAAGAGAGTTTGTATAGTAAATGTCATTCCATTCCATGGATTACATAGTATTTTCCATTTTATTATTTTACATTAATGAAATACAAATACAAATGGATAGTAGCTATAAACATAAACAGTAAAATCATGAGTTTTGGAAGAAAATCTGGGGTCATAGTTGTACTATCTTTGAGTATGTAAAAGAATAGAAAAATTACTAGGCAGAAAGGGAGTAAATTTCATGCCAGAGTGGAAATAAGGTATTTTGATTCCTACAGACAACAGAGAGCATGACTGCAAAATTTAGATAGAATTCTCACCCACCACTAGAGAAAGAAAACCCAACATGAAAAAAAATAGGCAAAAGGCTTAAATACTCACTGCACAAAGAGAACATCCAAATGGCTGTTAATTAAATAAATGAAGCCAACCATGTGAAAAGATACTCAACCTCATTAACAAGGAAATGCAAGTTAAGCCATAGTAAACCACTCCCACCCACGGTCCTGGCTAAAGAGGGAAAAGCCATGACATTTTAGATCAAGGCGGTTGAGAATGAGGGACAAAGTGAGCACTGCTCTGCTGCTGGTGGAAGCGTAAATTGGTACAATTATTTTGGTAAAGTGTTTATCAGTGTCAAGGCAGAGCACACACGTACCTTATTACACAGCTGTTTCACTTCTAATTATACACCCAGTAGAAATGCATTCATGGACATAGCAATAACATGTTCTAGAATGAGCAGAGCAGGACTATTTGTAATGTTTTTAAAAGGGATACTCCTTAACTATCCAAAACTGGTAGAGTGAATACATCAATTTGGCATGCTCCCATATTAGAATGTTATACAAAACGCCTATGTCCACAAAACAATATGAATTAATCTCAGAAAGCAGGATATAGTGTATAGAAAGACTAGCTGTTTATTACCCTATTTTATTAGATTTCAGAAACAGGAGAAACTAAGCTGTTGGGCGTTGAGACAGTGGCCACCCTTGGGTAGATGCAGTGAGTGGAAAGACTATGGGAGTGTTGGTCCCATTTCTTTCTTTTTTTCCTTTTTTAGCTTTATTGCTTTGGAGGTTGTCCTGGACTCCTCTGTAGACAAGGCTGACCTCAAACTCACAGAGATCCACCTGCCTCTGCCTTCTGAGTGCTGGGACTAAAGGCATGAGCCACCAACGCCCAGCTGGTCCTATTTCTTGATCTCTTATACTTTGGTTGTGAGCCTAGCCTTTAACAGCTGAGCTATCCCTCCAGCCCTATTTCTTGATCTCAGTAATAGATGTATTCATGTGTTTAGTCTGTGAATATTTACTGAGTTCAGTGTGTATGTTAGAATACCATAATTGTTCCAGTAAAAAAAATTACAATACAAAACAGAAACCACAAACTCTATAGTGGTAGGATTACGTTTAAGGAAGATATTTGTTAACACAAAATAAACATTAAAAACTGATAGCTGAGGTTGGGCAGGTTTCTCAAGGGGTGAAGTGCTTACTGTGCAAGTCTAAGGACCTGAGTTTGGATCCCCAGCACCCATATAAAAAGCTAGGCATGGTAGTGCAGATTCATGGTCCTAGTGCTGGGGAAATAGAAATAGGAGGCTCTCTGGGACTTGTTGATTTTCTGTTCTCATTGAATCCGTGAGTTTCAGGTTCAGTGAGAGACCCTGAGTCAAAAAATAGGGTGGAGAAGGATTAATGAAGACATCTAAGATTGACCTCTGACCTCAATGCCCATGCACACATGCACAGCTGCACCCCGCCCCCCACACACGTGCACCACAATGTACTTAACACACACACAATTTTTGTGACTTCTACATGGCATAAATTACTTGCTGCTGATCACCTGTTACAGTGAATACTACCACCTCCCTCTGATGTTTCTAGGTGCTAGGCTGACAAATGGCATCCTGTCCAAATTGAATTCTGCCACAGTGACTGAAATTTGTCAAGATCAGTGTCGTCTCACTAAGCACCATCCGATTTGTGAACTGAACCCTGGTGATCACTTGTGTCTGTCAACACAGAATTACCACCCTGCTTTTCACATTTTTTTCTAAAACAGCCTGCCAAGTAAGTCAAAGAGCCTCGAAAGAGCCATGACTATGGTTCTCCAAAACCATCTCCAACAGATTTCACATAAGGTGTGCAATCTAGGAACCAGGAATGGCTTCTGATGGGATTTTTGCAAAGTCCAGTGAAGTTTGAGGAGCACAGAGATGATCTGATGTCCCTATGACCTGCCTTATCAGTATTATCTGGCTTCTGTATGAAGTTTCTTCTTGTTCTCTGAACCAGAGTTCTCTTTAGAAACAGAACCATTAGAAAGGGACTTAAGCAGATCAGCTTACACACAGTCTAGATCAATGAGGATCTTCCCTCTGGAGAGCCTGAGAACATAGGAGCTGCTCAGTCTGTGAGGCTAGATCTCTTAGAAGTCCCCAACTGGTGTTGAGGAACTGGATGGTTCCCGGAAGAAGGCTGAAGAAGATGGGTTTTGACGTCAGTGAAAGATGGCAGCAGTGGCAGGGACAGTGAACAAGGTGGATGAACTTGTTCCCAAGACTTGAAGACAAAAAACAAAAGCATTCCCCTTGTATCTCGTCATCTGCAGATGATGTTCCCTGTGTTTAGGATGGATCTTCCTTCCTATTCAGTTAACTTAATCAAGAGAATCCCTCATGAGTGCACCCAGAGGCTTGGCTGTTAGTTGATTCTAGATCCAGTCAAGTCGATGCCCAAGTGTGGCCTTCACATTCTCCAAATGCTATAATGGCATTAAGGTCAATTGCTAGTGGTGATTCATGTTGAAGACCAGAATCCATTGGTTTGTCTACACCCCTCCATTATCTATCTACAAAGGCTGAAAGCGTTGGAACCATCTTTAAAGGCATCTGCTAACCCATGGTTTCCTCCCTCTTGGTTCTTTCAGGACATAGGAAGCCAAATTTGAACATCATAATCCTCCCTAATGACCCTGATACAAAGTGCCACTCACTATCTTTCTTCTGAGAATTCCAGCTTGGCACTTGGGACTTCAGGCACTTTACATGGATTGGTTCTCCTGAGATCATATTGCCTTACAGAAAGGAAAAGAGCTGGTCTTGAAGGCAGAAGGAATGAAGCTCATGTATAAAGGAAAGGAGAGGGGGGAGGGAGAGAGGGAAGGAGAGGGAGAGAGAGAGGAGAAAGGGAGATGGGGGAGAGGAGGGGAGAGGGGAACCAGATGTTTTAGTTTCTGACACTTTCTCAATCCTAGTTTTCCCTCCGTTGGTTGGATACATCGACCCTCTATGTCATGAAATAAACCCATAGTATTCCAGTGACCCTTCCCTGATCCTTCTAACTTAAGCTAACTGAAATATGAAAACCTTCTACAGTTTATATCTAAAATACAGCATGTGACACTAAGATTAGATTAGGGTACATTGACAATGTGATGACAAATAGGAAATGAGAGCTGAGGATATGGTTGTGCCCAGAAAAAGCAATGCTACTCAGGGAAGCCACAGACCCTGTGTGTTGATGATTAAGACCAGCACTGATGCTTCCTTTCTCAGCAACCAACACGGGGAGGGGGGGATGGGACGGGGACGGGACACAGGTAGGAGCAGTGCTCAGTCACATGCTTTGAAGATACTGAAAGCATCTGAAAAGTACTCCTAACTCTAGAGACAGTGACCAAATCAGTGTAGGCTGGCATCCACATGATGTCAAAACTCACCATGGTTCAAAATATGGCTGGGTGAACAAACACTGCGCTATATGGTACACAACATAAACAAATGGAAATAAAATCAGTCCCTTAAGAGACATAATAGGAGCAGTGCTGAGATGTCAGGAGACCTTTCCACATCCTAATCCAGAAGGCGTATGTGACATAATAAGCAGAGTCCTTCTCTGGGTCCCTTTAGTAAGCACTCAGCTATTCCAGAGTGGGAATGAAGGTTCATCCCGAAGGACCATCAGGAAAAGATGCTTTCCCGCATGGACCAGAGCATCTCTGCCACTCAGCTCCTTTTTAGATGGGTTTGGGAGAGTCCAGGGCAGAACCTTACATGAGGACTGCAGAAATCAAAAGCAACCTTTCTTTGATAGTTTTGTCTGTTGACAGGCATCATCAGGAAGTGTAAGGACTTCCAGAACAGGGAAGTCCATGGCTGACTCCGTCTCGGACAGTTTTCTCATCACACAGGAGTCTTTCAGCTGCTTTGTGGCATTGTTTGCAGCACCTGATAGGCGATACAGCCTGATGCAGGGCTAACTGTGTGAAGCCAATGACCTTACTGGTCATTAGCAGGTCTAGGCCCATGTATTCTCAAGAGAGCTAGAGTGGTGGTGGAGGTTAAGGAGATGGTTCAACAGTTAAGAGCACTGGCTTCTCTTCCAGAGAACCAGATGAAATTCCTAGCATCTACATTGTAGCTTACAAACACCTGTGACTCCAGTCCCAGAGGATTTGATGTGATTTCCAGCCTCTGTGGTTACTGGTGTGTAAATGGTAGGCAAAGCACCCATACACATAAAATTAATAATTAAAAAAGACTGAGGAGCCTGACAAGGGAATGAAAAGATGCAGTCTGGGGGCGTCCTTCACAGGTTGAGAAGCTCTCAGATACACCCCAGTTCACAGCTGATAGGGCAACTAAGTCCCCACATCTCTCTGTCAGAGCAGAATAGCAATAATGTTTTCTTGGAAAACAAATTTATAGCAAGCGGGCCAAAATGCCCACCCCATTCATAAAACATCCCAGTAAACACCCATGGAGCATTTAACCTTGAGAAATATAGTTTCCAGGTGTCCCCTCAAAGCTAAATTGTTTGTAAAATATATGACTAGGTGACTGAATTAGTTAACTTGATTCTTAGGGCTATCGACCATAAGTCAGGTTAATATTGGAGGTGTCTACCAAAAATGATGACTTTGTGGGAGCATCAGATCAGTAGTCCTTCTGTGTAATATTAATTAGATAGTGGAGGAGTTATCTGTTGAGGTCTACATTCTCATAACACCATGGCATGAAGCTTTCTTCTTTTTTTATGACAGAAGTAATATCCTGGTGGCCTAATCCCCTAGGAGTCCTAGTAAGACTTTCAGGTAGAAATTAAACAGAACACAAGGTGGAATGCATATCTATTTTACCCCTTTGGAAAGTGCCATCTGAGCCAACTATTGTCTCCAAAATAATTTTATTGGGTAACCCCCAGAACAGCAGTCAACAGCCACCAGACCAATTTGACCCAAAGGCTGTCTTACAAGATATAAATGTGTAGTTTGATGTTGTTTCTTATTGTTTGGAGATTTTATCTGAGTATGTATTTCAGGCTGGCTTCAGACTCTGTCTCCTTGCCTCAGTCTCCCTAGTTTTGGAATTGTGCCTGGAAGTAACATTTTTTATGTCTATAACTGCTTGAAAGACATCTAATATTTTGTGACATGTGATGCCTTTGCACGAATAAAGAAACCTCAACTTATGCTAATGCGAGCAACCCTAACTAAACGCAGTGGGGCATGCGGGCACACACACACATGCCCCCATGTGAGAGCAGAAGGTAGACTTGTTGGGAAGGGAGGGGCTCAATGGAAAGGGAAAATGGATTAGAGAGGATAATGGGGGAGAATTTCATCAAAGTACTGCGTGTGTGTGTGTGTGTGTGTGTGTGTGTGTGTGTGTGTGTAACTGTGAAAATAAGTAATTAAAAATACAGGAAATTCAAATTTCAGAACCCATACATTAGCTGTTACAAGACTCTAACAACACTTGTTTATAGATTGACTGTGGTTACTTTCACACATGTGCTGGCTAATCTTTTATCATTGTGACACAAGCTAGAGTCACCTGAAAGGAGGGAACCTCAACTGAGAAAATGCCACCATAAGATCCAGCTGCAAAGCATTTCTTAATTAGTAATTGATGGGAAAGGGCTCAGCCCATTGTGGTGGAGCCATCCCTGGCTGATGGTCCTGGGTTCCATAAGAATGCAGGCTGAGCAAGCCATGGGAAGCAAGCCAGTGAGTACCACGCCTCTATAGCCTCTGCATCAGCTCCTGCCTCTGGGTTCCTGCCCTAATTGAGTTCCTGTTACTGAGCAGCAATGTGGAAGTATAAGCTGAAGAATTTCCTCCCCAGCTTGCTTTTTGTTCATGGAGTTTCATTGCAGCAATAGGAACCCTAAGTAAGACAACACACAATGGCAGAACTCAGTAGTTGCACCCAGAGAGCCAGTGTTTACTCTCTGACCTTTTACAGAACAGTCTTTCAGGCCCCCTTTTAAGGTGAACATTGCAGCATTCATACTGAGCCCATGGAACCCCATGCAAACATCAAAAAGCAAGGTAATGTCCAGTATCACCAGTGACCTTTTCAAATTCCTCACAGGTATTTAAGGAATAGAGTGAATGTCAGTACCCGAATAAGCAGATATGCATTTTGACGAAATATTGCAAAGGTATGGAGAATAAAGGACATAGCCTTACAAGTTGAAATCACCTGGCTTGACAGGCAGCTCAGTTGGCATTGTGGTTTAAGTGAGAAACGTCCCCAAAGGCTCATGTGTTTGAACACATGGTCTATATGGTGGTGCTGTTTGGGTAGGTCATGGAACTCTTAGGAAGTAAGAGGAAGGAAGGAAGTATGTCACTGGAGATGGGCTTTGAGATCTATAGCTTGGTTCCATTTTCCTGCTTCCTGTGTGAGTGAAATGTATAATTAGATAGCTTTCTGGTCCTGCTGCCATTCTGTATCTGCCATTATAAACTCTAGCCCTCTGGAACCACAATAAACCAAAATAAGCTTTTGTTTTTAGGTTGCTATGGTCTTTTATTATAGAAACAGAAAAATAATTGAGACATTCAGCAAAGTGCTTGCTGTGCAAGCAAGATGGCCTGAGTTTGGCTCCCCAGCACCCATGTAAAAACCTGGCAAGTTGTCCTGTGCCTCTGATGCCAGAGCTGAGGAAATTGAGATAGGTGATCCCTGGAGCTTGCTGTCCGGTTAGTCTGTCTGAATTAGTGAGTTCAAAGTACAGTGAGAGATCCTGTCTCAAAAGATAAGGTAACATCATTGAGGATGATACCTGACATTGACCCCTGACCTCTACACATGTGTACACACAAACCATGCCATGTAACACCACACAAAAGGAGTCTTATCCTTAGTTTTGAGTTTCTGTGTTACTTATTTCAACAACTATATACTGATAACATGATACCGCATAAGAAGCTAAGTCCAGAATTATCCAAAATAGACCCAATGCCCCCAGTCAGACCACCAGAGCTATTCTTGAGCAGTTCTGACACAGGGCATCTCGTTCAGGTGTTTTATTTAACTTGAGAACTTTGTTTTAATCAACTGTATAAAAAGGAGAGATTTTTGCCAGTCTTCAACAAGAAGGTAGGCTAGTACCTACAAGGTCTGAATAGCTGTAAAGCTGTGAAAATTAAATGCCTTGTACTTCAACCACTGAACACAGGCCCCCTGAAATTATTTTCTAGGGTTGGTGTCTATTTCTGGTTGTTCTAGATTGGATCAATTACACAATGGAAGCTTCTAAGTGAAACCAAGATCTGCCAGTCAGTTCTGTCTGTCCCTTGAAGGTATTGGGAGCAGAGAAGGTGACTAAACACCTTGCATTTAGAATGCAGCAGGGAGGCAAATAGATTTAAGAAAGCAGCACTCTCCTTGTTTGGTAGGAGGAGGGAGAATGTATGCCTTGGGGCAATTAAAGCAAAGGTGACTAAACCCCTGGACAGAAGGTCTGATTGCGTCTAATAGACTTGGGAATGACTAACTTAATACAGGGAGTCTCCAGGTAATTCTCGAAATGGGATGTTAGGAACAGTTCAATTCTTGAAATAACTGATGTCATCTCTACAAAGAGAATTAGAACTTCAGGGAGGGCTAACCCTGTGGGCCATCTGGGTTTTCAGGCAGCGGGAAAGGTAAAATTGTGCTATGATGGCTATTCTCTTATCAATGGTCTTCACTATACAGACAGTGCAATTGGGAAGCACAGAGGGCAGGCTCTTACACTTTTGTTTGTATGTTTGCTTGACAAATGCAAGGGAGCAAACTCTAGCCTCCTGTCCATATGGGGTGAGATTTCCTTTTTCTGTCACATTAATGGGAACACATTCTGGTTAACTATTGTTAAAAAGAGAAAGATTTTTTAATTATAATTTTTGTAGAAGAAAAGGGAAAAATGAATGAAATTATTCCAATCATGAAAACGAGTATAAAAGGTTAGGAGGAGATTAAAACAACAGTAAAAGAGCAATGCATAGTGACAAAGAATATAAATCACAATAAAAGCAAAAGGTTAAGAATGTAAAAAGAATAATAGAATACAATGAATGAGTTTAAAAGAAAATGTAAAAGGCTGTATACTACAAAAACTTAAAGGTTAAACATATAAAAGTAAATGAGATGAAAGATTGAGATAAAAATATTAAAAGCATAAGGTGAAAGTTTAAAAAAGAATGAATAAATGGGATTTGCTACTTAAGAACTAAAATTTAAAATAAGGGTAAAAATAAAGTCACAAAATATAATGTTAGGAAAACCTTGGAGTCTGGAGAGATGGCTCAGGAGTGAAGGGCACTTGCTGCTCTTTCAGAAGTCCTGAGGTTGGTTCCCAGCACCCACATGGGGCAGCTCACTAGCACTGTAACTCCAGCACCAGCTGATCTGATGCTCTCTTCTGGCATCTTCACATTTGAGAGAACAGACACATATACACCTTTAAAATACATCTTAAGATAATGTCTACATATTTACAATGTGTGTAGAGAAGATGATGATGATGGTGCAGGTGGATTGTGGTGGGTGGTTAGCTTTCTGTCAACACGACAAAAATCTAAAGTCATTTCCTAAGATGGAGCCTCAACGGAGATAATGCCATCATCTGATTGACCTGTAAGAAAGCCTATGGGACATTTTCTTGATCAATGATTGATGTGGATGATACTATGGGCAGTGTCTTCCCTGGGAAGTTGGTCCTGGGTTGTATAAGAGAGCAAACTGGAGAAGCCAGAAGTAAAAAGCATGAGTGAGCAGGTCAGTAAGAAGTGTTCCTGCGTGGCTTCTAGGTTACTGCCTTGAGTTCCTGGCCCAACCTCCCTTGATGATGTACTGTAGTCTGCAAGGTGAACTCTTTCCTTCCTAAGTTGCTTTTAATCATGGTCTTTATCATAGCAATAGAAAGTAAATTAGGACATTGGCCCAGGTCCCTTCACATATGAAATTTCATGTAATGCTTTCAAGAATCATTTGAAATCAGTATTAAAACTCTATGGTCCAGGTAAATACAGTCACTTAAAATCAAAACAAATGCTTAAAATGCACAGTGCAGATAATGGAAACTGCATTCACTTTCTAGTCTACATCTCTCTGGCCTCTGAAGGCTTCAATGTCTCAGTTACCAGGCTGGAAACACAGATTCTTCTCTTAGTTGCTAATAATAGCTGTTGAGTACCAGCTGTTAGAGATGAAGAAATCAACTTGCTTAGTTCCCATTCATTTACTGTTTTATTGCTGTGAGGAGACACCATGACCAAGGATACTTACAGAAGAAAATAATTTAACTGGGGCCTTGCTTATACTTTCAGGGATGTAGTCCATTATCACCATGGCAGGGAGCATGGCAGCACACAGGCGGACATGTGCTGGAGAAGTAGCTGAGAGATCTACTTCCTGATCGATAGGCATCAGGCAGAGAGAGCAGCACTGGGCCTACCCCCAGCAACAGACTTCATCCAACCAGGCCACACCTATAAGGCAATGCCCCATAATCCTTTCCAAAAAGTTCCTCAACTGGGACTAAGCATGAAAATATATAAGTCCATGGGCGACATTTTCATTCAATCCACAACACCATCTTAATGTAATTTGCTTTTCTATTCTCACAGATGTTTCCAGAGTACATTCTCATTGGATTCTTTCTTTTTTGTCTATATCCTAGCTTTTACTTGGGTCTGTGATTGTATTAGTTACTTGTTTTGTTGTTGTGACAAAGCAACTTAAGGAGAGGAAGGTTTATTTCAGCTCACAGTCCATCATGGTGGAACCCCGGGGCATCTGTTCATTGTGTTCACAATCAGAAAGCAGAGATAGACGAGTGCTGCTACTCAGCTTGCTTTCCCCATTTTATCAGTCTAGCCTATGGAATGGGCTGCCTACAGTTACAGTAGGCCTTCCAGTCACAATTGCTAGCCAAATTCATATAATTGTTCATGTATGTGCTTGCAATAGACTAACCTAACCTAGATAATCCCTCACAAGTGTGCCCAGGAATTTTATCTTCTAGGTGATTTTAGCCCCTCTCAAGTAGATAATCAGTGTTTACTGTCACAGCAGTTAAATGAATTTTCTGCTTTCTGGCAATCTTTTAACCAAGTTTTCCCTGACAATCTCTTGTTTGAGAACTCATTCTTTATTATATACCTCAAGAATGGCTCCTGAATACAAAATTCTTAGCGTATGTGTATGGGCATGTGTATTTGTACACACATATACACTGGTTATAATTGTGGAAAGGCGGTTGGGCTGGGCATAAAAATTCTTATCTTTGCTTTCCTTTCCTTGAAAACCTGGTAAGAACTGTCCTCCACCATATTGTGTTAAATAGTATCATCTGGCATTAGCCTGGATTCCTCTTATAATTATTTTATCTTTTTGCTTAGTTGTTCCAAGGATCCTTTGACATCAGGGTATAATAATTATATTAGGATATGTCACAGTTTTGACCATTTGGGGGCCAGTTTTTCCTACTAAATCATCTGTCTTTTCCACACGTCAAGTCTTTTTTAATCTCATCTAAATGTTCCTGAATTTTATGTTAGTATTTATTCTATGATAGTTGTGGTATTATTCTTTGGAGATATCAGTCATCCATGTTAAATTTTCTGCATATCTTATCATTTCCTCCATAATCCCTTTTGTCTCTATTTGTTTCTATTACATTTATTCTGTCTTCTTAGTTTTTGGTTTTTGATACAGACGAGACAGGGTTTCTCTTTGTAGCCCTGACTGTCCTGGAACTCACTCTGTAGGCCAAGTTGGCCTTGAACTCAGAGATCCACCTACCTCTGCCTCCCAGGTGTTGGGATTAAAGGCTTGTACCACTACCACCCCGACTGTTTACTCATTTTTATCTTCTATATCAGTGCTTTTTCCTTTTAAAACTCTAATATAGTCTTGATTTCTGGGGGAAAATGTCTTCTCTTTTATTTCCAAGTTTCAGTTTTTTACTTGAATTGTTATGTTTTGCTCTTTTCCTCTCCACCACTATGTATACCACACTTAATTTTGCAATGGTATATTTTGTTATAATGTATATATAGTGTTCTACATCTGAGGAAAGTTTTCTAGTTATTTGATATTGAAGGTATCTATGCCTTTCATCAATTGAGTGAGATAAATTTCCATAGCAGCTATGTGCAAGAAGCTGATTTATACCTAAAGAGGAGGGTTTTGAGACAAGCTGTGGATCGAGGATGCTGAGATCCTCTAGGCTTTGTAGACCAGTGCTGCTTCTGCTGCTCAGAAAGCAGTGGACCACTCATGGTACCCCAGTGTAAGCTCTCCTGCTCTCCCTCTCCATTTAACCTGGCTCAAAGCTTTCTAGAACCAACCTTGCATGTTTCTGTTTGTTTCTTTATTCACTTATGCCCAAACTGGAAAGGGCCTCTGCTCTCTCTGTGTGTGTGTGTGTGTGTGTGTGTGTGTGTGTGTGTGTGTGTGTGTGTGTTGTTGTTGTTGTTGTTGTTCCTTGGTCCTGCTCACAGCTGTGTCACTCTGAGGTTGTTATTCTCTCCTAGGAATGCCCTTTTTCTTGATGACTGCCAAGACCTATTGGTCAGTTCCAAACTCTTCTTGGCTTCTCCCATCCCTTCTCTTAGGAGTCCCACAGGATGCTGCTGGATCTCACTTGTCTTGGCAATTACATAAACTTGAAGTCTTCTTCCAATTTCCTTTTCTGTTTCCTATTTCCATGTACTTTTATTTTTTCTTCATTCTCCTATTGCTACTCTATATGGACTCTAAAAGGAATCCTTCCAAACAGAATAAAACTATATGGTATTAAAACAACAACAACAACAAACCCCCTAGTGAGGTTAATGTCCAAAGGGAAGATAGCTGTTTAAAGGAAAAGCAAGGAGGAGACAAACACAAAATCCAGTGTAATGTTTATCCAAAAGGGTATAGAAGGCAGGAAAATAGATATTCAAAGGTATTGGTAATAATATTTCTTGTATGATATTCAGTTCATGGAGATTTACACTATTGCTTACCATATATAATTATGTATGGTTGAAATATTGCTTAATAAAAGGCAACCAAAACCTTTATGTGATCAAGGAGAAAAACTTTAATGACTTGAAATATAATTAATGCTAATTTGCCTGTTGCGAATAACACTATCACGGTGTATTGTGTTTGAGAACAATGAAAAGAGCAACTTAGGGGCTAGGGAGATGATGAAATCAGAAAAGTGTTTGCTGTACAAGCTCAAGGATCCATGTGAAAACCAGGCATGCAAGACATAAACCTGTAATGCAGAGCTTGGGCCAATGAATGAAGATAAACAGATGCCTAGAACTTGTTGGTCAGTCTGCCCTATCAGTGAGCACCAGGTTAGGTGAAGAGTGACTGAAGAAAAAAGACACATATGAAAAAAGACACAATGAAACATATGGTGTCCATACACAAGTGCACACACACCCCGAACACACCAATACCAATATACCCACCTACCCACCCACTCCACACACACTGTGGTGTCTTTAATGGGACCTTGTAACAAAAGGGATGGTTAATCCCCCACCATGGGTTAATCTTGTTTGACTGAAGCTGGGGTGCTTAAGGTGGAAAATGAGGGTGGGGTAGGTAGTGATCATAGTGGCCTTTGTCCCCACACTCCAGTCTTCTGGAGCTACCACTCTCTAGCTTCCCTTCGGCTTTGTAGCCCTTGAAGCATGTTCTCCAGGGGAAAGGATCAGAAAGCACAATGGTTAATAACAACGGAAACACAAACTCTCTAGTCTCCCATGTACTGAAGAGGGGAACAAAAGCAACAGTCAATATGAATGCCATGTCCTACTATTTATTGTAAATTGAACAGAAAAATATCTATTTATCTACCCATGTCTCTGTTCTGCAGACAGAAAATGTCAGATGGCTATCTAGGATTGGGTGGAGACTTCCTACTTAAATAATTTAAAATAAATGTGGAGGGTGTGTGTACGATTGTTGTAGTGTTTTCCAAAGAAAATGAAAAATAAAAATGCATCTTGTTCTGGCACCAGTGTTCTCAGCTGGGATCCTTGCCTTCAGCAGTTCCTTTCAGTGAGTGCCTGCCTCTCCTCCATCCAAAGAGGCCGTGCAGCCCCTGTGCTTGGTGTGCACTCTGACTTGTCATCGGTTGCTCATTAGAGTCCGTGTCTCCAGTCCTGTCTCTCCAGAATGGACCAACAACTCAAGGGTCCCAGATAACAACCTGCAAATTAGCATTTCTTAAAAACTGACCGGGAGGTATAGCTAAACATAAAGTTTAAAAAAGAGAGGTTGCAAACATGCTCTTTGTCTGTCCCTCTTCTGGAATCTCCAGATGAAAAGCTGCCCTTGTAGCCATGGGTTCTGCCTTGGGATCCTATGGCCTCCCATCCAGTCCAGAGTCCATGAATGTCACCAGCAGAGGCAAGCCCAAGATGCTAGGCATTGTCAGGGAGCTGAGGTTGTCCTGAAGTCAAGGGGCTCTACTTCTTCCTCCAGGCATGGACACTAAATTGTAGGGAACAGAAAATCTAAGTCTGGGAAATGATGGCATGTGTTACCAGCTCAAACAAGAATTGCAAACTCTGCTGGTGAGTAGCAGGATATGCGATAGTGGTGGGGGTTTCCTATCAGTTCCTACACACTTAACATCATTTTACATTTTTTTAAGTCTCAGATTTGACACTTTTTCAGAAAAAAATGGGATATATATATTTTTTCATTTATAGCAAAACTCCAGAGATATCTCCTTGTCAGATGAGTCTCTTGCTCCTACAAATAGAGTTCATTATTTTGTCAAAGCGAATTAAAATAGAATGTCACTTACTGAATGTCACATTTTTGGATGTGACATTGTATACAAAAAGGTCCTTTTAAAAGGGAGACAGAGAGAGAAAAAATATTTGAAAGTCTTGGTTGGAAACCCACATGAAGGAGAAATACAGACATTAAAAAAATCCTATTTGGGTTTCACAAAATTCCTTTCAAATGTGACAGTCTGGTAGAAATCCAGTAGCTTCCACTTCCTAAAATACAATCTTGATTAAAAATTTATAAAGCTATTTGGAGGAAAGATGCTACATAAATTGAGAATAAGTCTTACGGGGCCCTTGGAGAGAAGCTGGGAAATTTCCACATCTAAGTGGTAAACAGTCTCTGCTGCCCGCAAACAAATAACCCTTTTTACTTTCCACATCCTGGTGAGTGATTTATGTCTGTGGCAGCTAAGAGTGAGCAGGCCAAGTGGGCCCCTGAAGGCCACACTTGACATTTCCAGAGCACAAATCCTCCTCACCTCAGGTCACTTTCTGGGGTTGAGAATGACCCCTGTGTTTTCCAGTGGCAGGAAGAAATGTACAGATAAATTAAAGAATGTTTTGCCTTTTCTTCTGTCAAAATGAATCCTTTCCAGGGGCCAAGACTTGGATCCATGTGAGATAGAGGATGAGAACTCTGCAGTGGTCTCTCCGTGCTCAGACCTAGAATGCTCCCTTGCCCCAACTCCTGACAACCATTTGTTTGAGGCCCTCTTCTGTGAGATTTTTCCCTTTTTGCCAATTCTAGACCCCCAGTGTACCATACAGATCTCTGCTGGGGCATATAATACATCTCAATGCAATTATGAATGAAATAACTGTCTATTCCATCAGATAATGAGTTCCTGAAGAATAAAATCTTGCCTTATTGAATTCTATATCCACAATATTGTCTGGCATCCAGCACACAGTAGGTACCTAGGAAAAACAGGTTCAGTAATTGGTTAATGAGATGAAGAGCTGAAAAGATTAATGAATGAATACGTGTATGTAAATAGTAATGATAAAATGAATTCAAGACTTGAGAAATAAATATACATGAATGAATGGGTCATTGGATGAACCAACTGTCTCTTCCATACAGATACATATATGCACATCCATATTTATATTATATTTACATATATTTCACAGCACATTATTTGTTCTGAAATTATTTTCCTTGCATTAGAAGTTCGTTTCAGCACCCTCAGGAAATGTGTTACCAAGGTATGGAGACTCAAGAGCCAGAGTTGTCTGGTCCTCTGGTGGGAAGCAGGTTGCTTGTGAATGTGATGGGCTGGTTTATTGATAGGGATCTTCTTCACACAAGGACCTGATTCCTGGTTTTATCCCAGAGCTTCCTAAGTTGATCACTGAATTCCAACAATATCGTCAAGATACAACATAGCATTGGCCATTGGACCAATGTCCTAGATCCCAACTCCTGCCTTTTCTCCAAGGAAGAGAGGATAAAAGGCCAAGGCCAAGAGTCTGTGATACTTCTGCTAAAACAAGGGCAAGCCTACATTCTGAGAATTGCAGTCCTGGACCATGAATGCGATCTTGCTCCTTGTCTTGGCCCTGATCCTCATTTGCCACACAAATAGTGTAACGTCTGTGAGCCTCTGCTAACTTGGTTGTTGAATGGAGTAATAATGCTTATGAAGAAAGTGCACAAGACAGGTGCTTAATACAAGCTAGTCCTCTCTTTATCTGAAGAAAAAATGGGAACAATCGAAGAAGAGAGGCTGCTGTCAACCAGAGGTCTTTTTCATATAAGCCATACCTGCAGGGCGGGATCCCTTTGAGCCTTCTTCACAACTTCAATACTTGTGATGCTGGTGTCCCGGGCTTGTCTCCCAAAGGCAGCAGGAAGCTATGTTGGTGAATGAGCCTTGTCCTCAGACTCCCTGGGTGCTGAGCTGTCCCCCATGCTTTGTTTTTGGGTCCTTCTTGAGGTGATACCCTCCATTAATTTAATTGCTCAGCTTCCTGGGGCTGCCTGCAGACCTGGCCACTGGATGATTCAGTTCTTTCTTAGGCCCACCATCCCAACATCATTAATCCAGCCCCGTGAGGCTGTCACAAGGTTCATTCATATGCATATTAGATAATACCCGTTAGTGATGCCCATTAATTAAGCAGAGCAATTTGTTTATAATTAACTGGAGAAATTTATGGCTTCAGAAAACAATTACAGGAGCCGATATAAACACATTAGGTAGCGATAGCAATGCCAAGTCTAATTGCTTTCTAGAAGAATCACTGATAGTAATGCCACAGCCATCACCAGTCAGGTCTGACAGGAGCTTGTAAATTTATCATTGTACGCAGGAGCCAACACCTCAGGCGACTGGGAATGGTGGAGTCCAGCCTTGTGAATAACTCAGGGTACAGCACTAAGCAAAAAAGGCAGGCCTGAAAATTACATATGCTGCAATCCTGGTTTGGAGAAAATGATTTTTGCATATGTATTTCCTCCCAAGATGATGTATATGCATGCCCTTATGAATATGTATGTGCAAGTATAAATATATTTCTAGTGAAAGAAATACATATGGAATACACATAAAATAAATATATAAATAGTGAAAGTGGGTTTTCCCTGGGTGATGGGATTTCTATTTTTACTTTTTAATGACTATTTTTTCCAAAATTTTGTAAGATTTTTTTCTTTTTATAACAAAAAACTTAGAGGATAGGAATGGAACAAAGCAGAAACTAGGATAGCAATTATTTTTTAAGTAAATTATTTTTAAAAAGTTGGACATGCCCTACTGGAATAGTTGTGGGGCAGTACTTTTTTGTGGGCATTGTGAAAACTAATTTTACTTCCATGGGAGGAAATGACAAAGTTAGATCACGATTTTCACAAGCAAGTCCTGTGTGTTGGAACATTCCTTTTTGGTGCTATAAGTGGAGGGAGCAAAATTCAGCATCCTTCAACTTTAAAATAGTATCAGCTGTGGAAATCCTGTAAGAGGCTGTTAGTGGTACTCCTATACTGAGGGGCCTGAAGGCTCCTAATCAAACATACCAGCCAGTCACATTGGACAAGAATGGATTTTCCAAGGACTCTCTGGATAACCCTCCCACTGAATTGTGTGCACTCAGGAAAGGGGTGGGAACCTGTCCATGCTGAGTGATTCATCTTCCCCAAATGTCACAAGTGAAGAATCGGGACATTTGGCAGACAGTTGGGAATGCCTTAAAAAACAAAACAAAACCACAAAACCCAGAATGTCAGAGGCAATCTGAGCCCACATGTTCCCTCTCCAGTCAGGCAGGGGAAATGAGAATTCTGGGTCACTGCTGGCCAGAGACAGTGCTCACTGGTAGCACACATCAACTCCCTTTCTTTTCACATTTAATGAACACCCAGCTTCCTGTCAGCCAGGCCTGTGATGTTCTCATAGCACACTGGGTTTCTGACTGTGTGTCTGCTGTAACATGAATAAATAAATGACCCAGAGACTGACATTGGGGTTCAAACTTCAAGCTGAATATCAGAAAAGCAAAGCAGCCATCCACTAGCACTTGCCTCTAGCTCAGGCTGAAAGAAGTGCTTCACCAAGCCCCAGACTATAACCTCTCCTCAGCGTGGCTGGAGAACAAATGCCTCTCTGAGACCTTGCTACTGTCTTATATACTTCCCTAGTGTTGGGATTAAAGGAGTGAGCTATGATTCTCTTTTAGACTGATTCAATCTTGTGTAGATCTGGGTGAACTTGAACTCACAGAGATACCTCTTCATCCTGAGTCCTAGGGTTAAAAATGTGTACCACCACCTCCTAGCATCTGGCTGCTGGGATTAGTGTGTGCTTAGTTTATATGGCTTGTGGCTGACTTTGCTTTCTGAATCCTCAGGCAATCTTTAATAAATCATAAATAATATATCACTATAGTCTGCTTCTCAAAATGAAACCATTAAAATCCCCATCTGTCAGGCCTGCCTTGAAGAAGACTAGCTGTTTACACAGTGGCAGTGGGCTGGTTCTCTTCTTTTGCTTGAATGAGAAGTGTGAAACAGTAGACCAGCATGACCCACCCACCCTCATATTAAAGATAAAGCCTGCTCACTTGAGCCACATGGTTTGTCTGAGGTTACAGACAGCCCAGGGGGCTGAAGACATGCCTATCTTTCCAAGCTTGAATGTCTCTCAGGTCTGTCCTTGGGTGTTTTTGTTTTGTTTTTTTCTGCCACTATGAAAAAAACAAAACAAAACTCAGACAAAAAGCAAGTTGGAGTAGAGTTTGATTTTACCATACAGTTATAGAGGAATAGAGTTTGTCATGACCTGGAAGGTTTGACAGCGGGAGTGTTGAGGTCTAGGTGGCATTCAGGAAACAGTAATCACATTCTATTCCCACTCAGAAGCAGGACAGGAAGTGGGGGCAGCCTAAAACACCTCAAAGCCCACCCCCTAGTGACATACTTCCTGAGGGGGGATTATTCCTAAAGGACAGTTGGGAACCAAATGTTCAAATGTAAACCTACAGGGAGCATTTCTTATTCAAACACCACATCTCCGATCCACAGCTCATTCCCTTTAACACTGCCATTCACAAGGGTGGAGCAGGATCTTGGATTTCAGACCTGGCTCCATAAGCCAGCAGCTGAGTGACAATGAGAAAACGGCCTAAACTCTTTGTGTCTTAGTTTCTCCACATGTGCAAGAGTAATCATGAACTTACCTAACAGAGCTAGTGAGAAAACGAGACGCAATCCTGTCTAAACAGATCATTGTCACAGCCGCAGTCGGTGTGGGACACATTTCATCTTCTTCTCATTACCATTTTGAAAAGCTCTTGATAGCTTTTTCCTCCGAATGAAAAATCAAGTTTTCTTTGCTCTGAAGATATTTGTCAATCTGGAGTAATCTTTTATATTTGAGCAATGAGAATCTTTCAATATCAATGGAATAAGATGGAATTAAGAAGGGGGATGCTTGTTGATGAAAATACAATGTTGGATCCTAGAGATATGAAATTGAAAGACAGAGTGTGGTCTATCACACCCAATGCTATCTTCCATGATGCTCCTGTATATGGAACATGTAACTCAGGTGGGGGGACTGCAGGTTATTTTCTGACTCTAGGCTAGCGGGACAGCTGGGCCCACAGTGCCTCGGTGGGCCTTTGGTACAGAAGCTAGTATGTTCCCTGGGGTATTCACTAACTTTGGACTGGCAGAGATCTTATTTTCTGATTATTAGGTTGAAACTGGAACCCTTGGGTAGACAGCTGGGTCCCAAGCAAGTCTCTGCAAGCTCATTGGCTACAGCCCAAGAATCATTTATTTATTTTGACTCTTTTGAGGCAGGTATCTTAAAAAAAGGCTTCGTCTCTCACTTTGTCCACTGTGCAGCCCTGACTAACCCTGTTCCTATTCTCTGCAACCACCACTGCTGAAAAATGCTGCTTCCTCTCCCATGGCTTCTGGTGGTTTCCAGGCAACAGAGTCTAGAGACCTCAGTGTGATGTTGGGATCCTCCAATTCAGCGGGTATCCTCTTAGTCTTATACTGTGATTTTTCTCATATATCCTTCCAATTTTTATTTTTTAATGTGTTTGTACACATCATACACGTGGCCATGCGTTAGACCCTTTGGAGCTGAAGTTAAAGGTAGTTGTGAGCTGTCCAGTGTGGGTGCTGGGATCCAAACTCCCATAATCATTTGATTGAGCAGCAATTGCTCTTAAACACTGAACCATCTCTACAGCCCCCTTTGTGCTAATTTTAACTGGAATTTAATTGTGCTTGTTTACTTTTGAGATAAGGCCTCATCATGTAATTCCGGCTGTCCTAGAACTTGCTGTGTACTCTAGACTGGCCTCAAACTCACAGATCTGGGAATGGTGTTAAAGGTGTGTATCACCACACTAAGCATGAGGTTTTTGTTTGTTTGTTTTTTGATTTGGGTTTTTTTTACAAGAAAATGTTAATGCTCATATTTCATCTAAACATTATTATATTAACTGACAGAAGGTAATCATACTTATGGGTACTTGTGGAGTACAATGCTATATTTTGATATATTTGATAGTGTCATGATCAAAATAGGACAATTGTCACATCTATTGCCTTATACACTTATCTGTTTTACATATATTGAGAAATCTCAAAATCCTACCCTCTAGCTATTTTGAAATACACACAGAATCACTGTTGACTCTATGTAGTCTCTGACTGAGCTAGTGCTAGGGGACACACATACTAGAATGTGTTCCTTTGATCCTGCTGTATCCTTTACCAATCCTTTCCTTCCTCCATTACAGCCTTGCTCCTTCTCTCCTTCCCATCCACCCTTCCCAGCCTCTGATAAACTGTTCCGTTCCCTTCTATGGAGTCAGTCTTTCCAAATCACTGTATAGGTGAAAACACTTCTTGTTTGCCTGACTTAGTGTATTTAGCATGTTTTGCCCTTCCGCCCACATTACATCAAATGGCTGAATAATATTGCATTGTGTGTCTATACCATATTTTCTTCATTTGTTCTTTCATTGATGGGCATTTTGGTTGAAATGAAAACATATGCTGGCTGCTACAAACCAGCTTTGCAGCAAATAAAAGAATGCATGCATATCTCTAGCACTTCCATTACCAGTTCTCTCTAGAAACATCTCCTAGTCAGATTGCTGGGTCATGTGGTGGGTCTATGTGGGGTCTTCTGAGGACAGCTGTCCCAGGTTGTTCTCAGTAGTGGCTGTACTAACTTACATTTGCTCTAAGGCTGTCATGGTCCCCCTTCTCACACCCTTGCTAGTATTTACTCTTTTTGTCTTCTTGATCAGAGCCCTGCTGGCTGGACTGAGGGTATCTCCTCATTGTTTCAATTCTCACTTTCCCAATTAGCAATGCTGAGTCTTTTCACATAAATTTCTTGCCTATTTTTACGTTTTCTTTAGAGTAAAATCTAGGAAAGTCCATTTACATCATGTGTTAGTTTTCAAAGTCTGATCGTTTGGTGTTTAGCTGCCAACATTTCTATTTGTTTCTTGCATGCTGTAATTTTTTAGTGCCTTGTCAGGTGGAGTAGCTTCAGATGTCCTCTTTCATCTTTCTACTGTTGTAAAGATTACACACAGGGTGGCTTTTTCTGTCTGTCTGTCTGTACTTTAGTTCCCTGTACTTTGTGAGCTCTACCCAAGAAATGCACCATGGGCACTGATGTTCTCCGCTGATTCTTCTGGTTTCTGCTGGTATTCAGAGTCTCAGGGTTTAGCCCTCAGTCCATAATCCATTTGGAACATACATACGTGTGTCTGTCTGTCTGTCTGTCTGTCTGTCTGTCTGTCTGTCTGTGTGTAAGTGCGCGTGCACGCATGTAAGGACATCTGGTCTCCCTCATACCATTTATTGAAAAGATGATAAAACTGAGCTTTTGACATTTGCTTTTTTGTTTGTGTCCTGTTATTTTAAGCCTCCAAGCCATTTCCTCTCGGTGGCCTTCCCCTCTTTTCTTTATCTTCATAACTCAGTTCAAATGTCAGATTTTCAATACCAACTTCCCACACACTTCTCAGAACTGTGTCATTTCCCTCGTACTGCTCTCTTCCCACTCTTTGTAAACATTTACAAAACTCTTCACTGTCCCCACTAGACTGTGGGCTCAGACAGTGCTGGTCCTGTATTTAGTTATCTCAGCATCGCTGGCACCTACTTCAATGTCTGCTCATAGGAACTGCTTAATAAGTGGAACGTGGATGGATGAATGGGTGAGAAGTCTGGATGAAAGGATGGGTAAAGGAAGGAAATGAGGGAGGGAGAGGAAAAAGGAATTGTGTGTGGGTGGGGGAGGCAAGGAAGAAGGGAGGAAGGGAGAGATAAGGATAGAGCACACAAGCATATGAGGTAGAGAGAACACATCTTATATAGATCTGAGAGCAGCAGTTTTGTTTGGGGCAGGGAGGTTCTGGTTCGTCTCGTGCTAAAAGAAAAAGAAGATGAGATATAAAATAGAAGAGGAAAACTTTTACTTCTTCTGGGAGAAGTCTGGGCACCTACATATTGCAGGCAGGATGCAACATCTTGGACTTGACCCCTGGCACACTAGGTTGGAACTCTGGTGACTGGAGGACCTGCTTTCAGTCACTGGCTGTGTGACCACAGGTGTGCCTTCCATCCTTCAGCTCTAACTGATCTGCTTGGGGAATGTCCAATGCAGAAAAGAAATTCCTCTTTATAACTTGGTCATGTTTTGTGCTTTTTGGCAGGGAATTCTGTTAGAATAATGTAAGATAGAATGGTAGTATCTACATCCCACCCCCCAACACTGGTGTGCTTACTCTCCCCAACACTATACTGAACTCCCATAGGCAGTGGATCCAGAGTGATATACAAGTATAGTATAAGATAAAGGAGTGTTGGGAAATGGCTTTCATGGAGCATCCCACCGTGCTTTGCCTATAAGTGTTCATCTCCATGTTGACAGGGGGTTCCCTTGCCTTGCCCCCTGCATACTGGATTCCTGTTAGTTTTCAAGCTGTATTAAGGTTCAGACTTTTCCCCTTTGACCTTTGACTTCTTGCTCCATATAATTCCTGATCATCTGTGACTTCTCAGACTTTGACCTAGACATTGTAATTCCTTCCATTTGGGTCAGGACCAATTGACTGCTGCTGGATCAGTTGGTCTTACTCTGGAGAAAGCAGCTATGGTATCAGGACCCCAGTAATGGGGGAGCAATTTTCTTCGGGCTGAAGTAGCTGACTTGTCTCTGATTACTGTCTCTGAGCATTTTCTGTTTCTCCACACTCACGTTTCTGGGTTATCTTTCCTCACATTTGTCTGTACTTATCATTATTATTTTTTAAAAGATTTATTTATTACATATACAGTGTTCTGCCTACATGCCAGAAGAGAGCACCAGATTAAATTGTAGATGGTTGTGAGCCACCATGTGGTTGCTGGGAATTGAACTCATGACCTCTGGAAGAGCAGTCAGTGCTCTTAACCTCTGAGCCATCTCTCCAGCCCCCAACTTATCACTATTATTAAGAATAGGGAGTGATGAGGATTGAACCCAGGTCCTCGTGCATGGCAAGTATATACTCTATAACTGGGCTACCATTATGTAATTTTGCCCCAGCCCCTCTGTCTCTGCCTTTGGACCAGAGAGCTTGACTTCTCCCCTTTTACTCTCCCATATTTCTACATGTTTCTAAGGGTGGGCACTGGCTGCCACTCTGAGATTACACCCTTTTAGATATGGAAAGGGCTATCAATAAGTCGGTGAGTTCTACTCACACTGTATGCCTTCTCTTCTCTCTCTGCCTAGCCTAGTACAGCTTTAAGGAGAGGGTAACAGGATGCGGCTTCCTTATCTCTCAGTTCTACATTATTTTTTAAGGACAAGTACTATATTTTAAAATTGTTTACTTATTCATACTTTGCATGTATGATTGTTTTGCCTACATATATATCTGTATTCTACATAAGTTCTTGGTGCACATGGAAGCCAGACTTAGGTGTCAGATTCCCCCAAACTGGAGTTACAGATGGCTGTTAGAGACTAGATGCTGGGAATCAAACTCTGGACCTCTGGAAGAGCAGCCAGTGCTCTAAGCCACTGAGCCATCTCTCCAGCCCCATGCTCTCTGTGCTCCCTTGTGAACTGAGGACCCAGTTCTATTCAGCTCCCCAAGCAGTAACCTGCCCATTTTCTCACTCAGCCTTGATGACTCTTGTTTGTCCTGGTTATACAACTTCCTGCCGTGCCCACTGCACAGCCTGTGTCCGAGAATGTGCGGAGGGTGTGGGGATTGACAACACAGAGACTCAAAGGCTCCTCAAGAAGGCTCTCTTTTTTTCCTACTCTGGCTGGGTATTATACACCCTGACACCAGAGGTAGAGGTGGGTGGATCTGAAGAAGTGGTTAGTCTTTGGAAAAGGTGGAGGTCAGGGCGGTTCCCGTGGGCCAGCCCTTTTCAGGAACATATTGCCCCGGGCATTGTATTGTTTTTAGTAAACATGTTTTTAGTAAACATTGTCTTACAGCTGCCTACTCCCAAGCTGATGGGGAAGTGGGTCTCTGCTCAAGGTCTGGTGTCCCCACACTTCCCTCCTTGAAAGTGTTTTTATAGGAATAATGTGTGTTCAGACATTCCCTGATCAGCTTTTTGGGGTATCCAAGCAGGCGTGGTACCAGAGTTGCAGAAAAGACCCTAGAGTGATACCTATGTTTCCTTTTGCTTCTGCCTGGGGCCTTTGAGTCAGGTCCAGCTGCCAAGTGCCTTCAGTGGTGTGAGGACCCAGTGCACATGGTAGAGTGCCACTCAGTTGGGGAGTACCAAGACCATTGTCTAACACAGTCATCTTTAACTGGAACAAGTTGTGGAGCTAATAATGGTACTATTTTCAATGGACTGAATTACATTACACTTCCCATCTTGTATCTTAATTAAGGGGATAAAAACGGTTTCACATTTTAATTAGCAAGTATATCTGGAAATGTCTTAAAGTAATACAGGAATCATCACCATAGGAGGGCAGCTCTCTGCCAAGATTCACAAGGCCAGAGAGAACTCAGAGGAAGGTGGCTTCCATCAGGAATAAGCCACAGCTCCAATTCAGAAATTTTGGGTCTTCCAACTCTCTGAAAGGATAAAAGATGCTGGCTTGCAAGTCATTGAAGATGCATGGTCACTTATTCTCTGGAAGGGTTTTGTGTGTGTGTGTGTGTGTGTGTGTGTGTGTGTGTGTGTGTATGAGTGTGTGTGTATATACATGTGCTTGTGCAAGTGTGTAGGTATGCATGTGTGATGGCTGATCTTGTTTGTCTGTTTCAGTACGTCTGCAATCAACTAAAACCCAAGCAGCTGGGCATGCCTGTGAGGGATTTTCCTGATTGGATCAAGCCAGCAGGCTAAGAAGGGAACAACAGTGTTAGTAGAGGTGATTGATCCAGACTACCAGGGGGAAATTAGATTGCCTTTCCACAAGGTAGGTAAAGAAGATTATATCTGGAGTGCAGGAGATGCTTTAGGGTGTCCCTTGGTGTTACCATGCCCTGTGATTAAAGTCAATGGGAAACGACAACAGTCTAATCCGGGCATGATGACAAAGGGCCCAGACCCTCCAGGAATGGAGGTATGAGTCACTGCTCCAGGAAAAGAAGCAAGACCTGATAAGGTGCTTGCTGAGGGTGGAAGAAATACAGAATGGGTAGTAGAGGAAGGTAGTCATGAATACCAGCTAAGGCCACGTGACCAGTTGAGGAAATGAGGATTATAATGGACATGAGTGTTTCTGTATTATTTTTGTTAAGAATATCTTTGTGCATATGCACAATACAATAGTTGTGTTTTCTTTCCCTTATTTCTTTATCATGTGATGTAATATATATTACGTATATAATAGAATGAACACACACACACAGACCTATGTTTATTCTATTGGTTTTGTTCATTTGGAGAACCCTGACTAATAGAACATGTGCATGTGTGTAGAAGCCAGAGGTCAACTTCTGGCATTATACCCCAGGGACTGGAGCTCAGTGATTCTACTAGGCTGACTGGTCAGTGAGCTCAAAGAATCTGCCTGCCTTGACCTCCCCAATGCTGGGATTACAAACACATGCCACCATGTTTGGCCTTTTTACATGGTTCTGGGGATCCAGCTCAGGCTTTCAAACTCTTTTGACAAGCACTTTGTTGAGTGAGCCATCTCCCCAGACTGCAAGTGTCCCCTCTCTGTGTGTGCATCTTCTTCAAGGTATTTGAACACTGGACATAGAAAATGTGAGTCATGAGGTGGGTGGGGACAGAAAAAAGCCCTAATGATGACTCTGCTCTGATTTAGGGGCTTTACCTAGAGGGCAGTAGGGGGTTGGGAGCCTAGCCCCTGGGTCTTACCCAGAAAGTATTTCTACTGTTTGTCCTGCTCAGGCTAGAGCCAGGGCTGAGAATTGTTTGCTTTTCTTCTGCCTGGAGAGAAAACAATGTGAGGCAAAGCTCACTCCCCCTTGTCTGTATCCTCTCTGCAGGTGTGCTGGAAAACAGTGATTTATTTGGCTAGTTTGATTTCACATTGTCACAAAAGATACCACAGTCCCTCAGATCCTGGGGGATTGCTTTGAAGACTGCCCTCCACTCAGAATACTAAAATCTACAGATTATTCAAGTCCCCTTACCTAGGATGTATGGCATTTCAATAGACCCCACCCACTTCTGTATTCTTTACAACAGCTCTAGGACACTTACCTATCCAACACATTGTAAGCACCATGAATGAAGGTGCTAGACAGTGTCATTAGGGGAATAAGGACAAGAAAGAGATGTCTATGTGTGTTCAGTACAGGTACGAATCTTTCCCAAACATTTTCTTGGCTGCACAGTAAGTTGGATTTGAGGATCAGGAACTCTGGATGTGGACAGGTGATGGCATATACCCATTACAGAAACAATCGAAGACATAGGCATGGAGAAGAAAGAAACAGAGCCAAACTATCACACATTCCCAGCACCCAGGGGTAACACTGGCGATACTTGGCTGTAGTTGCTTCTTGGTTCGTTTGGCCCATCAGCCTCCTGGGACTCTTAGCATCACCCGGGTACATGACATGGTAAACAGTGTCTTCTACTTAGTGATGAACTGGCTAATATGGTAATAGATGATGAATCAGTTCACATGTTAGACCATACAGGAGAGCAGTGGGCCGTAGCAAGAATACTGACTGGGAGGGGGAAATGACATAATTGTGTTTTAATTAAAATTAAAAATTATTTTAAAAGAGATTATTTCCTGAAGTGGGCCAGCAAGATGGCTCACAGATAAAGGCACTTGCCCCCAGACCTGATGACCTGTGATCCATCACTAGGTCCCATAAAGCAGAAAAAGAACCATCTTCAAAAGTTGACCTCTGACCTCCAGATGTGTGCTGTGGCATGTGCAAATTCACTCCTACAACCACAGCCACTTACATGCCATACAATAAATGTAATTACTTTTAAAAGGTCTTGCCTGCCAATATAAGGCCATTGACTATGACAATCTCCATTTTGAGAGAATTCCTTGTTTGGTTAGGGTGTGTTATTTGGGTGCTGCTCTACTATGTGAATGATGGCAGCTCTCACTGGCCAGTAGATAGCTGTGGGAGGTTAGAGAGAGCTGTGTAGTGCAGCAGTTTAGGATGGCTGATGTCCAGACCCAGGCTGGGGCTCCTGGAGTTGCAGCACTGTGGTTACAGCAAGCCTAGACTGCTGTTTGGCTGGAAGAGAGGTTTTGCTGTGCGAGGTTTCTGGACCAAATGTAAATGACTCCCTGATGGGGACACTTCCAATTTCCTGGTCTCTTACTAATGGCCTTCCCCCGCCACAACTCAAGCTTCAGTCTCTTTGTAATTCTCTCTCTCCATCTCCCATGCTTCCTGCTAGTTCTTCGAGGACCTTCTCATTCACTCCATTTCAGTCACGAGCAAGACACTCCTGATTTCCCAGAAGGCAGTTCCTATAGGTCTGCTGTGTAGGAATCTTTTTATTAAAGGGTTGGGGGTTAGAGGGGGAGTTCCAGGAAGTGAAAGTGCTTGGGAAAGGGAAGACTGGGCACTGTATTAGTCACGTTTCTGTTGCTGTGGCAAAACACCATGACCGAGGAAACTTACAAAACAAAGACATATTTGGGCTTCTGGTTCCAGAGGAATAAGAGCCCATCATAGCTGGGTGGCATGGCAGCAAGCAGGTAGCATGGTGGCAAGAACAGAAAGCAGAGAGCTCACACCTTCAGACTCAAGCATGAAACAGAGAGAGCAAAATAGAAATGGCATGGGTCTCAAAGCCCTGGCCCAGTGACATGTGTCCTCCAGCAAGGCTGCACCACCTAAACCTCCCCAAGCAGTGCAATGCCGCACCTGTTGTGCAGCCTGTATCAGAGAATGTGCGGAGGGTGTCAGGATTGATGACATAGAGACCAGTTCAATGATGTAAAGAAAACTTTAAGCAGGCCCCAAAAAGGCTCAAGAAAACTTCCCAAGAAAGGCTTCCCTCCAGAAAGGCTTCTGCTCCCTCCTTACCCCTGGCTGGTTCTGCTCTGACACCAGAAACTGATTTGGGTGTGTCAGAAGAGGCGGTTAGTCTTTGGAAAAGGTTGAGGTCAGGGAGGTTCCCGTGGGCAAGCCTTTTCCAGTAACTTATTGCCCCGGGCATTGTATTGTTTTTAGTAAACATGTTTTTAGTAAACATTGTCTTACAGCTGCCTGGTCCCAGGCTGATGGGGAAGTGGGTCTCTGGCCAAGGTCTGTTGTCCCCACAGTGCAACCAACTGAGAACCCAGTGCTCAAGTGCCAGAGACTATGGGGACATTTCTCACTTAAGCCACCCCAGGCACCATTATTTTTGTCTTGAGGCCTCCCTGCACTAGGGTCAAGGCCCTCCTACCAGATTTTATGGTGCTGATTTTCCACCCCAAACTATCCTTCCATTTGCTGTCTTTCAGCTGTGCCACGTTGCCCAAAACTCCTCTCTTTGGTGGCCATGTGACCACTCCAGAGTCCCTCTTACTTTGTTATGCTAAGTAATTCATGTCCCTTCTTTTCTCAATCCCCTATATACAGACTAACCCAAGACTCTCCTGCTTAGCCTTAGCATTATCTAACATATAAACAACTGTCATGGAGATGAATTTGCCATCCCCCTAGACAGCAGCAGTGATGGTGCAATGTTCTTATGTTTTTAAGATTTATTTTTATTCTAGATGTATGATGTTCTGTCTTCATGTATGTATGTGTACTGTATGTGTGCCTGGTTTCCATAGAGGCCAGAAGAAGACATCAGATCCCTGGGAACCCAAGTTACAGATGGTTGTGAGCTACCATGTGGCTCTGGGTATGGAGCCTGGGTCCTCTGCAAGAGCAGCAGGTGCTCTTAGCCATGGAGACATCTCTCTAGCTCCAGTGATGTCTTCCCTAGTCCTTTTCTTTCCTTTGAAATGAAAAGTTTTGGTGTATGTGCAGTGGAGACACTCACGTGCACTTATCTTGGGATTCAGTTCTTAGAAGTGAAATTCAGGTGAGAAAACAAGATCAAGTTCATGGTGTTTGGCGCACACTACTGATTGCTATAAGCTGGGAGATGCCATCTCACCTCATTCCAGGAGGACTAGGTGAGTGTCCAACCCCTCCTCCTCTGGCTCACTCTGGATAGGAGGGAGAAGAATCAGCAATTTGATGACACCCCACACATCACCTATCTGACAGCACTCTTCCAAATGGAATCTTAAGTTCCGCACAACCATTTATCAAAGAGTTTCCGGATGCCACTTTCCAATTTGCATCAGACCTTTTCAACATATTAGTGAGATGCTGTTACTAATGTATATATTTTTACTACTCTATTCCACTTTGCATTTGAAACTAATGAACCCACAAGGTAAAGCCAGCTACCCAGGGAGGAAGGATGCAATTGCTATTTCTTGTGGTTCATGATGACATCCTCAGAAGGTCACATGAAAGTGACCCTTGTCAGTCACCTGCCTCTTCTATTGCAGAAAGCTGGTAACAGCACAGTGTCTGACTCCTCATTCTCTCTTTGCTCTGGGTGACGTCTGCTACCAGTTCACTTCTCAGAATCATTCAGAGGCATCAGGCCTGTCTTAGAATGGTTTAATATCTTGGTTTGCTGTTAGTTGGTGGTGGACTCTGGGGTTCAGAACACAGGAGTTGTGTTCAGAAGTGACTCAGGCTAAGAAGAAACAGGTACTTAAATCAAGTCTGGTTTCTTTGGTAAATGTAGTCCCTGATATATAACCATCAATATAAGCTCTAACTGCATTGTCCTGGGGTTTGGGGCCAATGCTTCTGAGTGCTACTGCCTGGAACAAAGCTTCAACCTCTCAGGTCACAAGGGTTTAGATCTTAGACAAAACCTTCCAATTGAGGGCATTCACTGAGACCCCCAGCATGGCCCTTGCCTCCCCTAAACTCAGAAACAAGTGTCCTTACCAGTGGGACCAAGTGGCCTTGATTATGTAAGCGAAGCAAATGGCTGGCTCATCTAGCTGAATATAGAGCTCTGTGGTTGACAGTCACTTGCCTGGGGATTTTCCTCTCTCAAAGAGGAACCACAGTCCCGGAATGTTAGCATCAGGGAAAGCACAGGGGCTTCAGGGCACAGATCCTGCCCTGCGGTCTCTAAACCCTGTTTTTACCTCATTCTGAATTCTTGACTCCAGATCAACTGTGATGCTGCAATTTGAGGTTTGGGACTTGGCATTCACACTTGGTCTTACAGGATCTCAGCTTCCTCTGGAACTGACAGGCTTTGTGTTCACTGCTCCTCAGACTCCAGGAAAGGCTATGAAATTGCCCCCTCCCCATAGCCAGCAGGGTGCCTAGCAGGGATACTTCAGAGCTAGAAGATGAAGGGAGATCCTTAATTCTGCATCCAAGTAGCTTAATCCAGCCCAGAGGCCAGAATGATGACTATCTGGCCCTCACAAGATTCATTGTGTGTGTGTGTGTGTGTGTGTGTGTGTGTTGGGTGCGTGTGTGTGTGTGTGTGTGTGTGTGTGTGTGTGTGTGTGTGTATGTGTGTGTGTGTGTGTGTAGGAGGCATCTTGCACTAAACCTGGGGCTCACTGATTTGTTCAGATTAGCTGACCAGTAAACTACAGGGATCCTCTGGTCTCCCCCTTCCCAGTGCTAGGATTACAAGTGTGAGCCACCATGCCTGACTTTTATTTGGGTGCTGGTAGGTCAAACTTCGGCACTTACGTTCGTACAATCATTTTCCCAGCCCTCAAATGTATACTTGATTCTGGAGCCAGGAACCCAACACACATACCTGTTACACCACACCCCAAATTAAAGGTATTCTCCACACCTTTGGGATTGTTCCTGTGTGCTACAACCTTACTTCTCCCTAGTTAAGATGCTAAAACTGTTCTTACTGGGACTTGGAGGGCAAATGTCACCCACCAAGTGTGCAGTCCTTTAGATTCTGTGGTCAGTATTCAAGGTCTGGAGAAGGCTTGGGCTCTGAATCAGTCCTAAAGCATGGGATTGCTGGAGTTTTCTGGTGTGAGCACCTAGGCTCACTAGAAATAGAGCTTGCACCCTTCTTCTGGGGCTGCTTTAACAATTTCCCATAAATTTGTTTGTGTGTGTGTGTGTGTGTGTGTGTGTGTGTGTGTGTGTGTGTGTGTGTGTAATAACAGGGTTATCTAAGCTGTGGTAGAATTGGTTTCTTCTGATGCTCAGAGGGAGATGACTCTGACCTTGTGGTAGCTGCTGATGTTCCTTGGCACTCCTTGACTTGTGGGCCCATTACTCAAATATCTACCATAAACCCAAGCTTCTCCTCTACACAGGGCCTTCTTGCCATTTCCTCTTTTTCCATGATACTAATGATCAGACTTTAGGTTTAGGACAGTCTCATCTTGAGATCTGTCTTGCAGACAGACCACCATCAACAAAACACCGAAGACTTGGCCATTAATAAGCATCAGAAATGTGTTTCTTAGTGTTAGTGATACAGCTCAGATGGTAGAGTGCTTGCTGAGCACACACAAAGTCTTGGGTTCAATCCCTGACACTGCATAAATTGGCTATGGTGGTTTATGCCTTCCATTCCAGCTCTCTGGAAGTAGAGATAGTCAAATATTCAAGGTCATTCTTGCCTATATAGTGAATTGGAGACCAACCAACCTAAGACACGTAAGGTCCTGTTTATACATATATCTTATAGTCTTTAGGGCAGGAAGTTCAAGATCAAGGTATTGAGCGTTCTACCTTCATGAGTGGGCACTCTCTCACCCTCCTGCATCTTCCCTAAGATAACAGCCTCCACCAAGTCTTTTCTGAAGCAGAAACATCACTTCTTTCCACAGTCTACACCTCTTAACACTGTCACATTAGGGATTGATCTTCAACATGAATTTTGAAGAGGAAAAAAAGTTCTGCAACTTATTTACATCTACAATAACACTCTTGCCAAAGGTTCTGAGGGTTGGGAAAGTGTCATTCTTCTACCAGTTACAGACCCTTATCCTGAGCCAAGCTGGCCTGGTTTAGATTGGCATCCCTCCACAGCTTGCCTAGATCTGAACCTTGCCCCCAGGGCTCTGGGCTGCCTGCTGACTCCCTGCTCCAGCCTGAGAGCCTGGAAAACTGCTTTAGCTCCAAGCATCTTTTGTGTCCGAGCTCCTCCACTTAAGTTTCTCTCTTGTGGATCAGGTTCTTCTCACCGGGAATGCTCAGAGTAATAGTTCATCACACCCCATCAGATGCAGAACAACAGGTTGTTAGAGTCTGCTCAGTCCAGAACATAAACAGTATTGCAGGGGAAAGGCCATACATTTCAGTATGAGACAAATCTTGGCTCTTGGCTACAACTTAATCACTCCTACCTTGTGAACATGGTTCACACTTCTGGTCCTCGGTTTCTCAAACTGTAGAGTGTGATGGTAATGCTTTCCTTGGAGGTGGTTGTGAGAAATAGATGTGAGAATGTGTGTGTGAAGTCCTGAAGTATGAGCTGGGAGGTAGAGGTGAATATATGTGTGCAAGGTCCCAAAGGGTGAGTGATGACACAGGGCTGTCTCACCTCTTACTCTCTTTGTTCCTCTTTCTACCTCCTTTGAGCATAAAGATCCTTGTTACTATAGAGACAAAGGTAGCATTCCTGCAATGTGGAAGTGTAGTTGCTTATGAGTAAGAAGAAACGTTGCTTCTTCCGTTGTCTAGGTGAGAACAAGGATGGGATTGGAGGGGCTGGTCTAGAGTGATTCAGCAGAGGGTAGAAAAACCTGAGGAGGCAGGAAAGAGAGGAGACACTCTGCTGTCCAGCTGAGGTTGTATATCACATACCACTCTGTAATGAAGGACTCACAGAATTTCCAAAGGATTACTGACAGCAAGTGCTAATCCTCCTCTCCCTGTGTTCTTCTGCTGGAGACAGTACAGTCTGTCCCACCTTCCTCTCTTACATATCAAACCCCAGCTGAGTCAAAGCTTGCTCTTGACCCCATGACAGACATCCAGCACTGCCCACTGCCCCCATACTCTCTGTGATTAGCTTAATCTGGGTCCTTTGTGCTAACCTCAGGGTCATGTTTGGGGTGGCCTGAAAGAAGGGCATTTATGCAGATCTACTTCAAAGCTCAGCTGATGTGTCCAGCGTGAAGGGCAGCCATCGGCTAATCTAAGGTGGAGTCTCCCCTTCATGTTGAACATCTCCTAGGTAAGACCCATGGCAAGGTCCCGAACTCCGTAATCTTTTCATTTGCTGACAGTCACCATAGATTGCTGTGATGGGTAAGCTTAGTTTAAATGAGTCAAAGTTGATAATGAATATGAAAATAGATGATAATCAAGGCTTTAACTCATCCCACTGGGAGTATTCGGCAGCATTTGAGAATCTCTCTCCTGGCCTGTCCCCAGGTTGCCTTCCCCAGTCTTCTAAGATTTGTCAGGGCTTGAATCATTTAGATCTGAGCCCAGGGCCACAGCTTTATTCCCTCAGTGAGAGAGCACCCATTCATGAAGTCCTCTGATTAATTCACTGAGCTTTGCCCAGAGCCTTTCTGTGGATGGATGGAGGAGACTATGTAGTCCTTTAAAGACCCTTAACTAAGTCGAGTGAAATCCTAGGCTTCCTAGCAACAGGCTGGGCCTAGAAGCCAGCCTTGTGGCATGTTTGTAAACATATTCTGTGTTTACAAGTTTGAAATGGAATCGATCTTCCTGGAGGCTGAGTTGCATGTCTCTTGTTAGACATATTCTTTCTTGGCACAGCCCAGTTAGGGCAGAGTTGGAGAACCATGGTGCTCCCCACTCAGGGTTCCCCGTAGAGCTGGAGACCACTATCCTGCTCTTCACAGGAAGTGGTTAACTGCTGCCAAGCAGGGGTTACAAGATGCATAGAGTAGTGGCTTGAATCAAAAGCAATGGTACAATGTCTAATAGGGATGCACAGGCTCTGGCCAATCAGAACAAGCCAAGGAGCAAAAATGGAAGCTTACAGGGACTTTACATCCATTTCCCAGTTTAACCATAGCCAGAATTCTGTGACACAGGCTTGGATACTTTTCTAATTTCAAAGATGCAGGAACTGAGGCACAGAGGTTGTATTTTCTCCAGGACCCCTAGTTACAGCAGAGCTGGGACCAGGCACCTTTCATGTTCTTTCTACTGCATCATGATGCTGACTCCTGCACAGGTGCTTGGGTCCATTCAAGTCCAGGCTGATCAAGAGCCGGCCCTCAACTTGTGGTTGGGCTCCCCATTGGTGAGCTCAAGGCAAGACAAGGTCGATGTGATAACAAGGGTGAAGGTGCCAAGGCTCTGGGACTGTAATCAAGTCAGGAGAGTGCACAGAACTAGCCTGGCTTTAATATACCCCTTATTCATAGAGGGCCTGTCTTAGGGTTTCTGTTGCTATGAAGAGATCCATGACCATGGCAACTCTTATAAAAAAAACATTTCATTGGAGTGGCTTACATTTCCAGAGGTTTAGTTCATTATCATCGTGCAGGTAGACATGGTGCTGGAGAAGTGGTCAAGTGTTCTACATCTTGGCTTGCAGCTAACAGGATGTTGTCTGCCTCACTGGTGGGGCTTGAGCACATATGAGACCTTAAAGCCTGCTTCCACAGTGACACACTTCCTCCAACAATATCACACCTCCTAATGGGGATCCTTTGGGGACCATTTTCTTCCAAACCACCACAGGGCCATAGTCCTATGGGAGGCTCAGAAGAAGAAAGGATTGTAAGAGTCATCACACACAGGAACATTCTCAGAAGGCAATATTTATTTATTTGGGAAGTGACAACAGAAAGCAAAAGTGGGGAGATTCATGTAACCAGGATGCCAGCATTCATGTATTTGGTGTCGCAAATACCAGTGACTAGAGACAGGAGCTGAATAGGTAAGCTGTGTTTTATTCGGGAAGCCATTGATGTGAGAAGGTTAAAGGTTAACACTCTTTTAAAAACCTACTTCCCTTTCATTTCCAGCTAGCAAGCTTATAGGTGGGGGAGGTAAAGGTATAGTTTTGAGAGGACATTCTGTGTAATGAGTCTTTTTCTGTCCCACCAGCTAGCTCCCAAATAATGACACAGAGACTTCTTATTATCAAAGCTCAGCCAATAGCTTAGACGTGTTTCTAACTAGCTCTTATAACTTAATTAACCCATTTCTATTAATCTGTGTGCTGCCACATGGCTCATGGCTTGTTTCCTCATCTCCTACATGTCATGCTTTCTCTGTGTCTCCTCTTGATTCTACCCTTCTTCTTCCCAGCATCCTCTCTGCTGTGAAAATGCCACCTAGCTATTGGCCATTCAGCTTTTTATTAAACCAACCTGAATGACACATCTTCACAGTGTACAAAAAGATTATTTCACTACAATTCTGGAACTTAACCTTGTGCCTCTGGTCTGCAATTCGGCCACATTTCTGAGACTTGGGGGGTTTGTGCCTCTGTTACCAGTCCTTGCATTTTCCCCTCATGCTCTGGATGTCTGAGCTCATGCACTGTTTTTTGAAGTCTAGTTGTAGTTAGCACCTGCCTCTGTCAACCCAGTATTACTGTGATGGTCACTTTTAGTTGACAACTTGACCTAGCCTAGAATCACTGGAAATAAAGTCTCAATGAGGTGTTATTTATATACTGGGTTGTTTCATAGGTCTGTCTGTGGGGGGTTGTATGAATGAGTTAGTTGATATTGAAAGACTCATCCTGCTGTGGGTATCACCATTCCCTAGGCAGGGGTTCTGAATTGTGTAGACATAGAGAAATTGAGTTGAACAAGCAGGAATGGAAGAGAACATGTATACATATATTTCTCGCTGTTGTTTACTGTGGATGTGCCTAGTCATTTGAAGTTCTTGCCCTGATTTTTCTACAATGATAGATTATTGTCTGGAATAGTAGGCTAAAATAAGCTCCTTTCTTCCCTAAGTTGCTTTTTGTTAGAATGTTTCATCACAACAGCAGAAATGAAACTAGAGCAATTTCTCGAGGCACTATCTGTGTTAGAGGTTAGCTCAGAGCAAGCAAGCTATTAAGAATGTATATCTGCTAATGTGTATGTGCAGATCCTTTCTTTAATATAGAATATAGTGTCCCACCTATTTCCCCCAGCTCCCATCAGTTGATACGTAAGGAGTAAAGTCAATAACGTGAATATCAATGACTGAGTTATCATCATGGAATTCTGCAGTCGATACTCTAGAAATGATGTGGCCATTGCCTTGGGACTGTACCACTGGAAAGCAGGGTGGCTGGGTACATATTCACTCTTTGCCACCCTTCCGCTTGGACATTGCCTTCCCTGCATTCCATGGCCATTTGTAGGCAGCTCTCAGGACACCAGTAAAGAGGAGAGGAGAGACCTTTGCTTGAGGGTTGAGGACTGTCTTCATAGGTACAGGCATACGCGGACAGGCTATGGGAAGAGGCAAACAGATCCTAAAGAACAAAGACAATGGGAAGCCTGTGTCGACACTATTGACTTCTTTCCCCATGAGTAGGAGATAGTCTTATCTATGCCTAGGACAATTCTCCAATCTGAAGAACATGAGAACCTTGTCCCTTTGCCTTCCAATACCACAGTGCTGGTGTCTGGACTTCCTTCTCCTGGCCTCTGGCCACCACAGTACAGGAAGCCTAAGCTCTGGTGGGAATTGCCTCTGAGGCCGGCTCTCCTTCATTAGAGATACCCCCCCAATCTTCAGCAGCCTATAGTTATCACTGCGTCCTGACATGGGGTCCAGAGGGGACAAATTGTTTGCCATCTTTTCTCAGCACTGAATGTGTCTTGATAAGAGCAGTCCCCACTCCATTGTAGAGAGGACTTGTCCCTCCAGTGTGGGAGTGACAAGAGGCCTACTCTTGAGGATGCTGCACAACCAAAGGACAGAAGTCAGGAAATTGCCAGGGGGTGACTAAAAGAAAGGTCTTTCCCTCTCCTCAGTCAGGGGTCAGGGAGTTTGCTCATACATTTGAATGATGCATTGGAGAGAGCCACACCAGTAGCCAGGTGGCATCGTGTGTATGTGTGTGTGTGTGAGTGTGTGTGTGTGTGAGTGTGTGTATGTGTGTGTGTGTTATGATGTAGGTGTTTATGTGATTGTGTACATATATGTATGGAGAAGCATTTGTCTGTGTGGGTGTGTGTTGAGGCCAGAGGATAACATCAGAATGTCTTCCTCAATTTTTCTTCACTTCTCCTTCCTTCCTTCCTTCCTTCCTTCCTTCCTTCCTTCCTTCCTTCCTTCCTTCCTCTCTCTCCCTCTCTCTTCCCTCCTTCCTTTCTTCCTTCTTTTTTTTCTGAGATAGCATCTCCCATGAATTTGGAGCTCACCATCTCATCTGTCCTGGCTAACCAGTTTCTGCTCCCCAGCCTTGGGGTTACAGACATATGTATCTACGTTCATCTTTTTACGTGGGGGTCGAGAAGCTAAACTCAGGTTCTCATGATCATGCAGCAGCCATGTTTCCAAGTGTGAGCCATCTCCCCAGCCTGCAATCTTCATTCTGCAAAAAGTGCTGGCTGGGGGCTTGTGATAGGGCTGAGAGCCTGGCCTTGAGAACTGCAGGAAGGAATTTTTTAATCTATCTTGAAGTCAGTGGGGAGCCATTGGAAGTAATGAGAAGGACCCTATCATGACCAGTGGTTTCGTAGTTATTTCTCTCAGGCGCTGCTCAAACTGATGTGGGGAAGTTGCATGAATGAGAACCAGAGCCAAGGAACAAGGAAAAGAGGTTGCTAGCAGTGTCTGAGACAGACTGGGGTGGGAGACTCTCCATTAGAATAGTCTTTTCCTTTCTGGGGCTGCTCATCCCAAGGCATAGGAGGGTCCAGCTTTGAGGAGACTTAGATGATTTGCTTTTAGATTCAGTGCTTGACAGGATAGGGTAAGTTCTGGCTGTATGATCCAGCTCATTTCCCATTGTATTTAGGATGTTCCTAAACACTCCCAGGAGACCTGCCCTTGAAAGATAGCCTCCTTTAGTTCTTAACTTGGGTGTTCCGCTGGGACTCTGGCCAGCATCAGTTCACTGATACACATCAGTAGGGGCTGCTGAGCCGTTTAAGCTTTGACTATCTGTACTGGCAAGGCTGGAGATAAGGTTTCCCATTGCTGGAGAGGAGGGCACTCAAGTGATTTAGGCTTTTGCTGGTCACACCTCACCTGCAACCCTGCCTAAATCCCCCAATATTATTTTCACAACCCAGAAATGAGCGGATTATCTATGGCAAGGACATCCATCTCTTAAACACTTCCTGATCCCAACTATGCACCTGGCCCCAGGGATGACAAAGCCCTTGTTTGCTCTCACATCAACATCTCCCAAGTCCTTCACCTATAGGGTTGTTGTGGTAACTGAGTCATTATGCACAAATACTACAGAACAGTATCTGTTACACAGTGAATGCAGCTTACATATTAGGTGGCGTTTGCATGAACCCTGATCTGGGACCGAAGCAGGTTCCCCTATTAGGAGATCAGCATCTCTTGGATCCCTCAGAGAAGTTGCCATTTCCATCAACAAGGCTGTGTTTGTCTTGGAACTCTGGCCGAGCTTGTCTTCTCCCATTGGTGGCCTTCTCCCTCTTCCCTTTCATCTCCTGCCGTTCAAAAGTTGCTCTTTACAATGTTCATTTTGATAGCTTTTAGCTATTCAGGACAAAAAGAATGGATTGTCTCCTTTAAAAGTCCAGTTTGGAGTTTGAAAGGCTCTCTCTTGTGAGAAGCAGCTTTGGATCTGCCTCCCAGCAGCTGCAAGGGCATTATCAGTAGAGAACCAGGCTGCATACTTAATTGCAAAACCTGTCCCCCAGGCCAAGGGCTGGTTTGAGCTGAGTGGTGATTTGGACTCTAGTATAACCACTACTTTTGAGCTACGTAGCTGCTGCTCAAGACTTTGGGGCGCAATAAAGAGGATCGCCAGTGCGGCGACATTCTCAACACTGTAAAACACCAGAATTCCCCTATAAATGATCCCTAGCCTTGAAGCTTTGGACAGAGTCCTGGTTTTATTTCTGTTGCTGTGACAAAACCTCCCGGCCAAAAACAGTTTAGAGAAGGAAAGGTTTTATTTGCATTACAGTTCTGTCACTGGGGGACTTCAAGGCAGGAGCTCAAGCTGCTACTCACACCATATCCACAGAGCAGAGGGAGATGAATGCACCCATCTGCCTGGCTGCCACTCCTGCCTTCTTCACCCTCCGGCTCCTCACTTTTAGGGTGGGTCTTCCCACCTCAGTTTACATTCAAGGCAATCCCCACAGATAGGCCCACAGGCCAACCAGCTATAGCTCCCCCCCCCCAACCAATTGAGACCCCCTGATCAGACAACTCTGGGTTGACATTTAAAACTAACTAACCCAGTCACCTAAGAAGAATTACACTGGGCACCTGAAGGCAGACACAGGGGAAGGGGTACTTCCTGTAGCACCCCTCCCCCCCGCCCCCAGTTAGCCAGAGCACTGTCTCTGCCCAGCTAAACATGGGCTTTGCCTACTAGGGAAATGACACTGAATTTACTGACAATAGTATAACGTAATGGAAGGCATGAAAGAAACATGCTTGTGTCTGCAGGCCTTGCGCACAGGTGCAGTGTAGTCATTTACTTTGGCCTTAGGCACAAGTAGGGAGCCAGGGCATGGCTTTTCTGAGAAGTACCCGTCAGTGGACCAGAGACTCTGGGGTCTCAGAAGAGCCACTTAGGCTGGCGAGAGAAGACATGAGGCAGGATAGAAGGATTCTAGAGAACTTAGCAATGGATCTGGGACCTCTCATCATCTGTTCAGTGTGCAACGGAGTCCAAATTCTTACCCCCATGAAGGCCTTCCATAGAACTTTCTGGATCTTTTCACATGGCTCTGGAATCCAGCTCTGGAGCTCCCACTGCTGGCTGCTCTCTGAGAGTCATGTGATGCTGCAGAGCCTTCCTCTGTTGTCACCTGTGCCCTCAGCTTCCAGTCTCCAAGGCAGAGCTGCCTCTATGTGCCTAGCCCTTCTGTCCCGATCTCTCCATGCTGTGGGCCAGCTTACTCCAGGAACAGGCAGGGCTTGCCTTGGAAGGGTTTTTTGGGGGTTGAATTAAAGACCTTTTCACCTCCAGTTCTTCTGTATGACCAGAGATGTATGAGAAGGGGGTTGGCCCTATTATTGGGGGCTGGGTTACTTAGTACCTCTGACATATCCAGGTCTCCAGGGATGGGATGCCTGGGAAGAAACCAGGATGTACAAATGGGCCAGCATGTCTCAGAGACTGCATACCCTCCCTGTGGGCCAGACTGGTTCCTAGCCTTGTTCTAAATGCCCACTAAATCTCATGCATGGCTCCAGAAAGTTGTTTGGAAAGAATAGAATTAGCATCAACTTTGTTTACCTGGCACCTGGTTGGCAATAAATTGCTTCTCCACTAAGAATATAATCAGTCCTAGTCAGATTAATTCTCACTGGGAGCTGGTCTGAAATCCTTTCTGTGGCTGAAATCAGAGTGGAGCAGGGGGAGATAAAAAGAAATTAGATACCAGAATGATGAATTAGATGACAAACAAAGATACCTAGAGCAATGCAGAGAAGTCCGAGGTTCCTCCACAGACTCATGGCAGCTGTGTGAAGTCACATCTTAGTTCTGTCTCCACTACACATTCTGACACAACAGGCAGCTACAGGCTCCCACATATGTCCCATAGGCTTGGTGAGGTCCTGGCTCTATCCAGCCACAGATGGCATAAAAGAATCATTGAGGCAGACACAATCTATCCAAACATGTCAACCTTATACATCCATAGCAGACACCTAAGCCAAAGGTCATACTTGGATCCCTGCCTTAGGCAAATAGGTTTCTGTGAATTTTTTTGTACTGATGAATAGTTTGTGAATAGGGAATCCAGATGAACTATACTCAGCATCTTCAATGTGTGCTCAATCAGTCCACATCTGCTGCACAACTTTAATTTCAGGGTCTAGGTGTTGATATCTTAACCTTGACGATGATGGTGGTAGATGAAATCTTTTGGAGGTAATGAGGCCATGGGGGTAGAAACTTCATGAATGGGAATTCAGAGAGCTTCCTTCTCCTTCAACCATTAGAAGGAACAGAAAGATGATGTCTCTGAACCAGGAAGTGGGCTCTCACCAGGCTCTGCCTGGGCATTGGTGTTAGACTTCCCCAAGAACAGGGAAATGAATTTCCGGTAGCTTTTTAGTTTATGACAATTTGTCATAGTGTTGAACCCAAATTCTGAACCCCAAAATCACCAAGAGGCCCATTTCGATGCAAAAGCAAAGTAGTTGTTTAACGAGCTAACCCATTAGCTAGGGCCCTTCATCCATGGCGGATGGCTGGAGAAAGACCCCAAGAACCCAAGAGGTGGAGATCTTAAAGGGCAGTGTAATGGGAGTGTCTAAGGGTATGAAACAGTCTCAGGTGCTATTCCGGGTTTGAACGACCTGGCCTGTGTTGATTGGTCTGGTTGTTATGGCCCATAGGCACTTCCAGGGTGGTTGCTATGCTCTGCATGTCACTGTAGTGCCCTTGTCCATAAAGCACACCCAGAGCCATAAAGCACAGCCCTGCCAGCTAACTTCTGATTGGTTTCTTGACATGAGGAGGGCATCTGACCTCCTAGTGACCAGGACAGGAGTGGCAAGGTCATGCAAGCACATGTTAGCCTGTCATGGCTGCTAAAGTGGGGCGTTGGTCACTTCAGTAGTAGCCCAGATAGGTTGAAATCTCATTTCTGCTATCTACCACGCTGGTCCTCAGGGGTGCTGTTCTCCCAGTCAGTCTGATTTCTAACATGGTGTATGCAGATTTGAAGATCTCAGCTGTTTACTGTCATGCAAGTAGCAGAAGGCTCACACTGTCTCTTCTCTTGCAGGCTTCCTCCTGAGTGCTTCTGCTGGCTGAGGCCACTCAGGGGTGAATTCTCAGCCAGGGCAACTGTCCTTAGGATGGGGTTCTCTGCAGAAGTGTCGTTCATTTCAATTGATACTGTGTATTGAGTGAGGCACCATGCTTCTTTATGACATTTTCATATATGTAGATATTGCACATTAATCATGTACCATCCCATATACCACCTACCTTTCCTCTCTCATCCTCTTGTTAGCCCTCTTTGTCCCTTTAGACAAATTTACTCCTAATTTCATGCCATTTATACACACATGATTTTGTGGATCAATATAAAATCCAGGAACTATATGTAAGAGAAAGATACAATACCTATCTTTATGAGAGTGGTTCAGTTTGGTTATTTCTGATTACATCTATTTCCCTGCAAAAAAACCAGTAGCTTGATTTTTCTTTATGGCTGAAAAAATTCTGATGTGTGTGTGTGTGTGTGTGTGTGTGTACCACGTTTTCTTTCTCTAGTCCTCTGTTGTTGAGAACCTAGATTGGTTCTATAACTTTTTGCTGAAGTATTTGAAAGCCAGTTATGATCAGCAAACCAAGATGCCACAGATATGTGACCTTGTTACTCTGTAGGCTTTGAGAAAGGTATTAGTAAACCGTGACTCCAGACAGATTGATGAAATGGTCGCTAGCCATGGATCCTTACTCTCATCCCTGGCCGACCTCTGACCAAACTACTGACAGAACCAGCAGACTGTCCAGAGCCTAAGCCCCCAGATGTCTAGCAGGACTAGACTAGGACAGAGTATGGTTATTAACACTTCAGGTGTCAGGATGTGCCTTCAAGCCATCCTCCCACTTCCTCTGTGAAGCTAGTTGAGTTTGAGTTTTATGACAGTAACATTCCTGGGAGAGAGGTGGATTTTCACCTCCTTACAGTAGAAACCACTAATTCAGGCCTGTGGGATTTTGTGGTGGGCTTTCACTTTCTATAAAAATACTGCCTGGATTTTGGGGGGCACGTTTGGGGACTTCCAAGAAGTTTAGCATTTTAAATATCTAAATAAAGCATCCTAATAAAAGCAGAATTAAAATCCAGGCAGGAGGGATCATGGTCACATTAATGCGTCAGGCACACATTCCCAGACACACTCTTGCTTATGCAAATCCTTCCCTTTCTGGTTGTTGGTCTCAGGAAATGACAATGTGTTTATTTTCTTCCCTTTTATTCTTCTGAGACCTTTGGCATTTCTGAGCTGGGTTTTTGATATTCTATCATGGTTTTTATTTATGAAGCAGGGCACAGTCAAGTTTTGTATGTGACACAGGGGGTTTCTATCACACTGACTGTGTGGCTTTGGGCTATTATTTCTGAACCTTGGTTTTTACATTTGCAAAATGGGGCTAATAAAACTTAACTTTCTTATAGGTTATGGGTAGATAAAGCTAAACAGTATTTACAAAGTATTTGTCATTTAGTGAGTACTAATTAAGGGTAGTTATTAACAGTCCAAAGTCAAGCTATGAAGATGTGGTGAATGGAGAGAACACAAGAAAAGCTCTTCACAGTCTTCAGAGGGGCTGCTTTCTCATTGTGACAATGTTCCTGAAAGGCAGCAAGCTTCCTGACAGGGAGTCTAGAACCTGGAGAGTTACTGTCAAGCAGGACCGGGCCATGTGGTTTCTATAGCAAGAAGATTTCTACAAAGAAAGGCAACCAGATCTCTCCAGGATATTTAGTTTTCACCATTAAGCTGTTCAGCTGATGAGGCGTGGCCCACCCACATGACCTAGGGTAACTTTTAGGGTTAGAGGTCGCTGGATTGTAGATGTGAGCCTTGTCCATAAAACTTCACAGCAACAGCGACCTGATGTTTGGCTAAATCCCTGGGTGCCAAGCAGATGCATGACAAACACTTACATACCCCAGGAACCCACACCTATGGTTGCAAGATGGTGTTGTGGCTTGGCTAAGTATCTCCCAAAGGCACAAGTGATAAGGCTTGGTCCTCAGTACAGTTTTGCTAGAAGGGAGTAGAAGTTCAAGAGGTGGGCCTGGTAGACAAGATGGCTTAATGGATACAGAAGCTTGCTGCCAACCTTTGCCAACCTGGGTTCAATCCCTGTACTCAGATGGTTGAAGGAGAGAACTGATTCCTAGAAGTTGTCAGCTGGCCTCCACATGTGTATATGCACATATGCATATGATCATGTAAGTCACACACACACACTAAAGAATAAGTAAAATTAAAAAATCATTTAAAATGAGGTGGGGTCCAGTGGGAGGCCTTTGGGTCCCTGAGGGCAATAGAAGAGACATAGCCCCTCTCAGATTGTTCCTTTGCTTCCCTTCCAAAATGGTGATGGTTTTGCTCTGCCATGTCCTCCCACTGAGAGTTGCTGCTCACCACAGACCTAAAAGTCAATGATCTTTGAAATCACTGGGTGGACTTCTAAACTGTGAGGTGAATAAATCTTTACTTTTCATAAGCAGATTAATGACATATTTGATACAGTGACAGAACACTGACTAATCTGGGATGTGTGATTGCCTGCAAATCTGCACATACAGAAGTTTTCTGGGTGGCAATGGAAAAACAACAGACTCTTTTTCCCCGTAACCCTGGCTCAGATCTCGACTGTTGCCTCCAGCCTTTCCTTCCCTTACAGTTCCTTTAATGTTCAGAGCCACACTGTATCTACTAAAAGGCAAATCTACTCAGCAAGAAACAGACCAGGGATCCCACCTCTCTCTGCCCACAATGTAAAGCACTCTTAAATTCACTTCTAGTGCTAATGATAAATTCTATAAGTTTATTGTAAGCATTCTTCTGAAGTTCATTTTATGCAAATAAGCCCAGACTCTGGGGATAAAGCAATGCAAGTCTCTAATTAGCAGCTGTTGAACTCTTCTTGCATGAACTGCCTCAAGAAAAAGGATTTCTGGTCACCAAACAGCCAGATTACCTTGCACCAACACCATCCATATGGAACTCTGGGCACCCAGAGATAGCTATTTGGAAGACTGAAGACTGCAGCAGATGGTGCTGGCTCCTGAAACCCCAGTCAGGCTACCTGAGATGCATGTACCAGAGTGTTGCAATCACAAGTCTTGAGCTACTTCTACATGGCCATCTGAGGAGTGCTTTCTCTGATGGAGAGGTGACTGGTGGCAAGTATGTGATAGGTCAACACTCAAGACTTAAGGAATGTGATCAGTTTTAAGAGGCAAGGCTGTGATTGACCTAAGCAAGTGGCTATCATTGGTCAAAACCCAACAGCTCTAACTGACCAAAACAAAAAGCTGTGATTGGTTTAAAGAGTTTCATAAGCAGGCTGCCCACTCATGTCATGGTGCCACCTGTAGCTGACACTGCTGGCAACTCCTGTGCACTTCAAGCACAAAGTGTCTGTAAATGTTGCTTGACATTTGGAGGGAGGGGGTGGTTGCAATGGTTCTTGAACCCCATCTTCCCAGGGCAAAATACCAGCAACTAATACAGTGAAGAGGAGTTTTTTGGGGTAGCCTCTTGACAGCTGAAGAAACTGACGACTTTGGAGGCCTTAGACCTTCCTACTGGTGAAGCCTGCTGGCCTGAATCACCTAGTGGCACTGGGTCCTAGTGTGGCCCTGCTAGACAAGGCTGATACCTCTGGGTAACCCTATTTGCCTGCTGGGATCCCACCTCCCAGCAGGGGAGGATGCCACACCTGAGTGATGCTGGCAGTGCCTGGACCAGAGTCAGTTCCTGATCAGCCCTCTTAATGCTTAACTATTTCCAAGAAACAGTGGGTGTCCCTGCTCACACTCCAGTTCCTCATAGTTCCCTGAGTCATCCTGGCAGCAGCCTCTAGCAACTGAAGGAGCAGATAAACAATTTGAGAGTGTCCAAAGCAAGAAAACAGGAAAGTGGGTGTAGAGAGATGAGGAGAGCATGAGAGCAGGGAGCTGATAAAAGACTGTAAGGGAAGAGAACCTTCAGACCCTGGTTACCAGAAGCATTTCAGAGAGGTGTCAACTCTTTATGGCTGAGCATCTCAGACTCCAGACAATGAGCTGGAAGGACACTGGCCACTGCCGGGAGCCGAGAGTCTTGACACCCCAAGCCCACAGATGTTCATAGATGCCACTCATCGCTGTCATAAGCTTGTCATACTGAGGGGAAGAAAAGCTGCTGGAGACACGCATTTGGAAAGCCTCTCACTTCCCCACAGTGTCTATGCGTGTACAGTGACAAAAGCCTCAGCTGGCTGATGAGTGACAAGCTTTTCTATCTCCTAGTTAAAGTGCCCAGGTTGCCTATGTCTTAGCATAACGAAGTGTGAGCTGAGTCCCTTCCTGTGGAGAATGGACTGCAGCATGTCCTGGATCTCTAACCTAGAATGCCCTGTTTTTTCACTCTTCATATTCTATCATTCTTCCCTTCTGCATCCTATATGCCACCTACAGTCCAGCCAGTGCACATGTGAGTGCACGTGTGCGTGCACACCCACCCCCCCCCACACGCATGCACACACCCTTCATAAGAATGCCAGTTTCCTCTCTTGTTTCCTTTTTGTCCTTTTTCACGTTCTCACTCTAGCCATGTGCCAGCTCTCATAAACTTCCAGCAGGGTTTGGTACATTGAGTCTGGACAGTCTGAAACTCAGAGAATGGCTGGGCTCCTTTCTGGGTTGTCCAGCATCGTGTGACTCCTGTCCTCCAAAGTGAGGATAAGAGAATGAGAAGCTTGCATTTATTAAGAACTTCCTACATGGTTTAAAAAACCAGATTATTTCATTGACTTTTCATGCTTGGGAGATCAAGTGTTATTATCTCCATATTGCAGGTGGGAAAGTTGAGAATAAGAAATTCTAGCAAGAGACACATCCAGGGCTTAAACTCAGGTAGTCTGTTGCCAAACGTCACCCTCAGATACAACAACCTGTCTGCTAGTGACTCACAATTTGGTTGGACAATTCTATGGCAAGCATTTTGTTTGAATACAAACTATAATTTGATTAAAAAGAAATATTTCAATTTTTTCAGGCTTAGATGAGGTTGATACATGTTTAAAAGCAATATTTGCTTTATTGAGTTATAATTCACATATTATATAGTCGCCATTTTAAAATTCATTGGGTTTCTTACCTAGATTTTATTTTAGTTTTTAATTGCATGTGTATCTATGTGTGTCTGTATAGGTATATGCACACGAGTACAGGTGCCAGTGGAAGCCAGAAGAGGGGATAAGATCCCCTTGGAGCTGTAATGATGGGTGATTATGGGTCTGTCTCATATGAGTGCTGGAAGTTGAAATTAGGTCCTCTGAAATGGCAGCAGTTGCTCTTAACTGCGGAGACAGCACTCCAGCCATGATTTTAAGCACACCCATCACTATGTAGTTCCAGAACAGCTTCAACACCACCCAAAGAAACACTGTCTTTATTGGCCATCACTCCCTATTCCTCCCTCTTCCTACTCCCTGACATTCATCAATCTACTTCCAGTCTCTCTGGCTTCCCATTCTGGGCAGCTCATCTAGGTGGAATCATTAGGTGTATTCTGTTGTAAGACGTTTCAGGGTTGATCCAAATACAGCCTGTATCCGTGTATCATTTATTTTTAGAGTTAAATAGTCTACCACAGATTAGGCAGAATAATGACTTCCAAGGATCTATATGCTGTTTGCCTGAATTTGGGCATTACTTTATGTGGCAAAGAGACCTTAAAGACATTATTTAATAACAGGATCTTGAAATTATCAGATTATCCTGACCGTTCCTAAATACAGTCATGGATGTCCTTGCTGGAGGCAGAGAGAGAGAGAGAGAGAGAGAGAGAGAGAGAGAGAGAGAGAGAGAGAGAGAGAGAGAGAGAGAGAGAGAGAGAGATTTAACTACAAAAGAAAAGATGATGTGACAAAAGAGTCCAAGACTGGAGTGGAATTATTTGAAAATGGAATTTGGAGCCACAAGACACAAACACTGGCAGCCACCCAGGACTGCAAAAGGAAAGGATACGGAGTCTTTCATCAGAATCCCCTGAAAAAAAGCCTCTCTATCATCTTGACCTCAGCCAGTGACACCAATTTAGGAATCAGGAAAGAATACATCCATGTTAAGTTACTTGGGTTTTTTTCTAATTTACTATGGCAATGCTAAGGAGCTACTATAGACAGGAAACATCTTTTATCCATTCATTGGTGATGGCCATTTGGGCTCCCCTACTTATGAACCATGTTGGTCCCAGTGTAAACGAGAGTTTGTGTAGATGCGTATTTCCTTTTTCTTGGAACATGGGTGGAAGGAGAGTTTCTGAGCAATGAGGTAACCCTCTAGCTTGATGAAGTGTTGCTCATTACAGACTTTTATGCATTTGAGATGTCAGTGTGGATGATAAGTGATGGTTGGACAAGGTCACAAGACTTCAGTGTAGGAGCTGTGATGATGGTAGGCAGCCCTTACTTGCCAAAGATCATCTTTAATTCTAAAGCTGCCACCTTGCACTCATGCAGCACTTGTACAGTGTCAAAGACTGTGGAAACGGAGTGACTGTGTTTGCTTTAAAATAGCAGTGCATACTGTTTTCTGCAGCTGGTGCTTAAACAGCTCAAATTGGACTAATCCTAATCTGACTTTTAGAAGGTATTATATTACAAAGAAGAGCCCAGCAGAAGTAGATCACAGCAGCACTCATTAATCCAGGCATGGCATAGCTAGCTTGAGTAACTTCTGAGAGCTAGGAGCTGAGCACTGGGGCATTCATGTTGATTTAAGTCTTAAGTCACACTGGTAGATTCTTGTGGAGATGTTACCAGGGATGCTTGCATGATAGGAAAGCACCCTACCAACTGAGCTACAGCCTAAGCCCAATTTTTGTTTATCAAGCACCAGAGGCACGATAGACTTCTCACTCTGTCCTTCCAGTGTCCTTTTCTAAGGAGGTAGAGTCACATATAGCTCAGCAATGGAGGCTTTTTCTGGAAAGAGTCTTTGGATACATATATAGTTTGTGCTTCCACAGGCCTGCATAGTGGAGTTCAGTGGTCTCTGGATGCAGCCAAGACACTCAGGAAACATAAATAGTATGAGGGTACTGCTGGTCTAGCATGGAATGCTGTTGATAGATCTTCCTTAAGAAGTGGGTACAGAGAACAAAAGACAGGAGCCTGGGTATGATGGTGTGCACCTTAACTAATCATCCAACTAACCAACCAACCAAACAACCAACCAACCAAACAAACAAACTGGGTTGAAGAACCCTTTTAGTGGCTTAGAGCTCTTGTTTTTCTTTCAGAGAAACTGAATGTGTCTTCTAGCACCCACATGGTGGCACATAACTATTTATAAATCCAGTTCCAGAGGTATCTAACAATTTCTTCTGACCTCTCCGGGCACATATATACATCCTAGAGAAACATTAAAACACATAAAATACATTAATAAATCTAAAAATTTAAAGTTGTGGAGTGTTCATCCCTAAATGGAACATCTATATCATACCCATATCATACCCCCTCCTCCCAGGGCTCAGGGATCATCTGGTAAGTAGACACAGGAGTAGTAAGAGGCAGAGTTAGTGGGTGACTACAGCAAGCAGTGTTTTCCGGACATGCTATGGCAGTTGCACCTATGAACTCTGGCTATGACTGCTTACACAAGGCCTGCACTAGAACAAGTCAGCCAAAGTCCCAGCTTCTGAATGAAGGAGGAGTCATGAGGTCCCATTCCTAGCTGAGGGTTAGTGACAATTGATGGCTAATTGAGGAGGAGCTTACCTGGCCCAACAGGGAAGCTCAGGCTCAGAGAAGGAGTGCTACCTGCTAGCCATTCTAAGCTGAAGCATCATGAGACTAGAACTCACCAGTGGGAGACTTTGAGCAAGGGATTTAATTGGATCCTCACACTTTTGTTTACAATATAAAATAGAGAGCTATTGGCAGCTGATGGCTTCTGGGAGAGGGAGAGTCAGCTTTCATTAAGGGTGTGGCCTTCGATAAGTAGATCATGCTCCAGTGGGTGGCCCTATACCTGTGAATACATGGGCAGCACAAATTGGACAATTTGTTCATTTTTATTTTTTGGTTTTTCAAGACAGGGCTTGTCTGTGTAATAGCCCTGGCTGTCGTGGAACTCACCTTGTCGACCAAACTGGCCTTGAACTCACAGAGATCCACCTGCGACTGCCTCCCAAGTGCTAGGATTAAAGGTGTGCGCCACCACTGTCCAACTTGTTTACTTATTTTTTAAAATACGACATGAAGTTGGGAGTAGGTATGAGAGCAGGAATGAATGTAGTTAAAGTTCATTGTACCATATGTGAAATCCTCAAAGCATTAATGAAAATATTATATTTAAGCATAAAGTAAACTATGGAATGAGAAGGCAGACATGCATATTCATTACACTTATGACGTTGTGAGCAAACACCCGACAGAAACAGGTTTATTTTGGCACATGGTTTAAGAGAGAGATCAGTTTGTCCCAGCAGGGAAGGCATGCCATTAGTGTTGGCTCCATCCGTAGAGCTTGGGATGGCCTGTTCACATGGCATTAACAGGAAATAGAGAAGACAGGCAAGACTCAAAACAAGCAAACCTTCAAAGGCTCAACCCCAATGACTTTTACCAGTCAGGCCCTACCTCCTAAAGGCACCATGACCTTCCAGACAGAACCACCATCCAGGGACCACACGCATTTGCTTGTGGAGACATTCAGGTCCAAATCATGGCAGCACAAAAAGGGCCTCAGCAGAGGTGTCCAGTAGGCCCATCTCTGGTATGAAACAGAAAGCCACCTCTTGGCCAAGGAGCTTTCAGAAGATGGCCAGAGGTTCTAGCATCCTCCTGCCTCAGTCACCCTTGAGAGGCTGGAAACCCCTATCGGTTCCGGTCACTGACAGCAGGGCCTTGGGTGAGGAGATCATCTGTGCAAAGATCTTTGTGGGATCTGAGCGTCCAGCTTAGTGTTTCTCCAGCCCTGCAGCCTCATGAGCCCCAAGGAGTAGAGATACTGCGGTCCCTCTGGGGCCTGTTTTCCTGTTGCTAAGCAACAAAATATTTGATATTAAGTTCCTGTTGATGAAGCTAATTGCAAAGGTTAATTGTCCTCTCTGAGATGAAAAACGCTTCAGAAATGTGTTTAGAAGCTGGTCTCTGAACTTCTGAGAGAACACAATTTCACGTGAAAGCCGGTTTTGTCAGACAGTGATGCGGCCTGCCCTTTGTTCTTCTTGCTTTGTTCATTCCACTATGAAGAAGTTTTCAGACTTGACAAAGGAAATCTTTCTCTCTTCAAGGGAGGCTCTTCCATGGAACATCGTATGTGGGTAAAGTCACTGTTATCACACCTGGAAGGTGAGCTCAACACAGAGCCCTTCCCTTCTCGTCCCCACCTACCTGGAGTCACACCCATTTTATCTACAACCATGCCAGGTCAGTCCCTTCTTACTCCTCCTCTGAGCCATCTGCTGTGCTAGATATTTCTGTATTTGAAGTCCTTAAGAAGTGGAGTCACCCCAGATCTGCCTCAAGGATGCAGCATAAAGCATGATGCAGGCAAGTGCCCAGCATATGCATCTGTATTGTCACTTCCTCATAGAGGTGACTGGGGCTGGTGGCTGCAGCTACAATACTCTGATCCAAAGACGTCACAACAGAGATCCAACCTTATTGTAGTTCCTGGGTTATGGGCCCCTTGGGGATGTAGATCATGAGTGTAAGAAAAGAGGAAGTAGTGGATCTGTCTTGACTCTGCTACTTACTACCTGTGTGATGTGGCATAGATGCCTCAGCCCCCATGAACCTTGGTTTCTCCCTCCCTCTCCCTCTCCCCTCCCATGCCTAGCTGTAGGAATGCTGGTGCTACAGACATGTACTGCTATGTTTGGCTTTTCACATTTGTTCTAGGGATTCAAACTCAGGTCCTAGTGCTTTCCTGGTAAGCACTTTACCCACTAAGTATGACACCATGTCTGGGGTAGTCACTTAATAAAGTGCAGCATTGTTTCCAATGAGAGATTGACTACGGAAGGGTGGCCTGCTTCACAGATACCAGTGTACACATGTACATAAAGGCAAAACATTCACACACATAAAATTAAATAAATAAATCTAAATAAATTAAAGCCAAATTTCAGACCAAGATGGCTCAGTGGGTAAAGCTCTTCCTTAGCACAGATGGAGTCTGAGTCTGGATCCCCAGCACCCATGCAATGTGCTGAACACAGCAATGCTTGCCTATAATACCAGCACTTGAGAAGCATAGACAGGAGGATCCCAAGGGCTCACTGATAGCTATTTAGCCAAATTAACAAACTTGGGTTCAATGAGAGACCACATTTCAAAATAAATAAATAAAGCAAATTTTTGTGAGAGTGGGCAGTAGGGTAGGACATATGATTTTGACCTTTGTCTTCCACATTTTTGTACACATGTGCATACAACACACATGCACACACACAGACACACACAGACACACACACACACACACACACACTGCAAATTTGGTGCAAGTGCTGTGCTTTTCAAGCCTGGTGTAATGGTAAATGCAAAGCTGTGGGAGAACCCTGTTATTCCAGATGCCACTATGCAGCTCTGCTGAGGGTGAGGGAGCAGATGATGACTTCTTGCTTGAGAAAGTTGCTAAAGCAGCAGGTGCCTTAGGACAATTAATTTTATCCATTTCCTGCTTTGGACTATAAAATGACGATGTTAACACTACGGAGCCAGGATGGGAGCATTTTCCATCTAACATGCATTTGGGTCATAGTCCTATCCATAAACCAACTGAGTAAAAGCTAATAACACTGACCAGCCCTGGGGGATCTGTACATACTGGAGACTTGCTCATGTAGTCTGCATGTGTTTTCTCATTTCACCCTCAGAGCTACCCTAAGAAGGACTAGCAATCATTCCTTCCATCTCCTAGATGAGAAAACTAAGACACGAAACAAAAATATCTTCACTGTCAGTCCAGCATACTTTCTCTATGCCATGCCTCACCACCCCCTAATCTCTGACTACCCAAGATCCCTCTGGGTACCCAAACAGCCAATGCAATCTCCTAAGAGCGAGGGCTATACCTCCACTACTTCTGACCTGTGTCTTCAGAGCTAAATACTCATGCTGTGCCCACCATGGGGTCTGATGAGCCAACTCCATTAAGAAACAAAGCTGTCAGCATCATAGTATAAGGATGCCTACGTCTGCTTCTTGACTGATGGCCTCCCAGGGATAAGACAACTCAACTCACCATCCGTGCTTTTAGTTGCTAATTGCATTTCTTGACTATATTGTCCAAAGCAAGAAGCACAGAGTCTGCTTCCTGGAAGTCTGGCAGGGCTCGTCAGAAGTGCAGCCCTGAGATCAGCATACTGGAAACTGTCCTTGATCTCAGAAGGGCTTCAGATGGCAGCTGTCACCAGCCCTGGTCCCTTCACATGTACAGGACTTGTAATCAGGATGAGTCTCTGAACAAGATATATCAGTGTGATTAAGATGGATTTGCTCCATCTGGGTCCTGTCTGGATCAGAAATGTAAGCCCCAGAGAGGGCCTTTATTTGGACGCAAGGCAGAGCTTAGAGCTTCAGACTTCTAGGTAGGGATCCAAGGCAGTGAACTGGTGACTCTCTGAGTCACAGTAACAGAAGTGTCCTGGTTAGTGTTTGTCAGATACAAGCTAGAGTTACCTGGAAAGAGGGAACCTCAACTGATGAACGATCTCCGTCAGATTGGCCCATGGGTATGTCCATGAGATATTATTTTGAATGTTGATTGACATGGGAAGGTTCAGTCCATGGTGGGCAGTGCCAGCCCTGGGTAGGTGGTCCTGGGTTGTGTAAAAAAGTGGGATAAGTGAGATCAAGCCAGTAAGCATTGTTCCTACATGGCCTCTGCTTCAGTTCCTGACTCCAAGTTCTTGCCTTGGCTTTCCTATGATAGAACGTCACTTGGAAGCATAAAATGAGGTAAACCTTTCCCTTGTCAAGTTGTCTTCAATCAGAGGTTTATCTCCCCAGCAGACACTGACTATAGGACACATGGTCAGTCATTCAGTTCCTTTGTAGGCACCACTTCTGACTGTCACCTTTTCTAGAAAGAGCTACACCATTGCAGTGACCAATTTTGCTTTGGGGGTCTTTTGTCCATTTTGTGCTTCTATAAAAGAATGCTGGAGAGTGGGTGATTTATGAAAGACAAAGTGTATCTCTCATAGTTCTGGAGGATGGGAATCCAAGAGCAAGTTGCTGGTCTCTGGAGAGGATCTTCTTGCTGCATCAGAAGAAAAATGCTGAATCTGCTCATTTATCACGACACCATTCCCACCAACAGGGTGCAGTCCATGCAGCCTAATGACCCTGTAAAGATCTTGCATCTTAATATTGTTACAGAGGCAACTCAATCTTAGTAGTTTCAGAAGGAAAAATATTCAAACTACCACAGTAGTCTCAATGTCTTGTTGCTGTGATAACATACCATGACATGAGGAAGAAGGGATTTACTTTGGTTCACAATTCCGGAGGGACATAGCGGGAAGGCATGGTGGTATGGCAGCAGGCAGGAAGCATGATGGCAGGAGCAGGAGGCAGACTGGTCACACTGTATCTGTACACAGCGGTGGGGAGGGATGAGGTACAGGGGTGGGGAGGAAAGTGGAGATGGGCTATGCTGCCTCAAGGCCTGGCCCTAGTCTCTTACTTCCTTCAGTGAGGCTCCACCTCCTAAAGGTTCCACAAGCTTCCCAAACAGCGCCACCACCAGGACACCAAGTTTTCAAACACTTGAGCCTGTGGAGGACATTTCACATTCAAACCACCACAGAGGAGACTGGATTTCTCACAGGTCCAGCTCTAGAGAAGTCTCCTGCTTCAGATAGGTGCATGGAGGCTCCCCTCCCACCATGGGACTTTCCTGTGGATGCCTCTGCAAGACATCCTTCAGGCCCCCAATTTCCACAAGGGAAAAATAAAAGTGTAGGGAATTAAATATCCTGTGAATACAAACCTTGACTGATGGGAGATAAAAGCCATTGGCTATGTTTGTTTTTCTTTATCTCCATTGATGGATCACCCTGAGACACTTGTGTGTTACAAGGTCTCTTGGGAATGTTTCCATGGTGAAGCATCATAAAATGCTTCTATTAGTAATAACCAGAGTTTTGTGGCTACACTGTGCCCAGGCTGGAAGAGTTGGCATGGATGGGGCTAGTCCCCAGACAAAGTCTCTCTAGGCAAAGGTCCTCACCAAAGTGCTGATGGCAACAGATTGGGTAGCAAGGACCAACTGAATGAAGCTGAAATCAGAGAGATGAGCTGCTTCAAACCCCACCAGACTCTGACCTGTATCCTTTACTTTGCAGCGATGCCAGTCATTGACTGCCAAATGTGGGGTGGATGATGTAGAACATGACCTGAGGTTTCCACTTTTCTCTTCTGGAATGCACTCCCTTTCCTGCTCCCAGACTTCAGCTGTACATCTAGTCAAGAAACTTCTGGACCAACAGTCGATGGAATATCAATTCTGAGAAGGATATTTTTAGATGATTTTACATTAACCCTTGATTCCAAACTCCCACACAACCTCTAAATGCCAGGTGAAATGAAATCAGAGGCTCAGGTGTGAACAAACTCCTCACCCTGACCTTCTCTAGCCTGGATGTCATCACTCACACATGGAGGGGGCTGCATTCTCAGAGCTGGAGTCTAGACAAGCAGCTGTCTAGCGTAGGCTTTTTTCTGCCTGTGTAGTGTGTGGGTCCCTCTTCTGCTAACGGTTCCACTCTCCAGCCATGAGGGCAATGGGGCAGAGGTCATGCTAGTACGGGGATGTGATGGTTCATCTTCATTGTCAGCTGGATTTACAATCACCATGGAGACACAGATTTTCCTGCATGTTGAGGGGAGGGTGTTTCCAGAGAGATCTGATTACGGAGGGAAGACTTGCCTTGTAAGCAGCGCTGAATAAAAATGGAAAAAGGAGTGAACAAAGCATCAGTACTGAAAACATAACCCCAAACAAACCCTTCCTTCCATAAGTGATCTTTCTTAAGTATTTTTGTTACAATAATAAGAAAAGTAAATACAGGAAACATAGAGACATACTAACATTTCACAAGTTCCCTTGCAGTTATTATGGAGCTTCAATTTAGCTTCTAGCTTAGGGGACACAACCCAAATGAGAATGTCATTCTGGCCCCAGCTACAGAACTCTGTAGGCAGATCCATTCCTTTTCTTTCTCTCCTACTTCCTAATTGCAGGCTGTGGACTTCAGTTTGGTGTAGGCAGGGATGAAAGGAATTTTACTCTCCACCCTTTGTGGACATAACAGTTCTGAGACAGGCACCTAGTACAGGCCATGCTACGTTAAACCCAGAGGTCTCGGGTCTTTTGGTACTGGAGCTTAGCTCATGGATGGTGACAGATCAAGGGGACAGTGTCCTTCTGCCTCTTTCAACCCTGAATGCCACAAAGAAAGCATTGGGTTCCCCTGGCTCTGCCTGCTTTGGGCTGGATCCTGATGGTGCTTAGGAGGATTTGAAGTGAGCTTCTGCCTATGTGACTTACAGATCAGCTTCCTGTCCACACGGAGCAGGGCATTGGAGAAGCTGGCTGCAGACTTCTTTCTTTGTTCCATTTGGTGCTTTAAAGTCCATTGGTTTTCCTGGTTCCCACATAAGCAAATGAAACTTCTCTAACCAAATTGGAGTGCTTTAGGCATCTTTTAGGCTGACAATGGTTTCAAAACTCTGGTGTCCCTGAGAGGCAGGGCTCAGGATGCCTGTGGATAGGATGTTTCCAAAATGCCTTTCACTAAGTGCCATGGCTGACTTTTCTCTTGGGCTTATCTGAGAAGTGATGTGCATCACAGCCAGCCTTGAGAAAGGATACTTTTCTTGGTGGGAAGTTTAGCTTTACTCTTCACCTAACAATGACCCCCGTCACTAACATGTGGCGAATTTGTCTTAGCCACCAACATAGCTATACATGGCATAGCTACCCAGAAGACATGACAGCCCTCTTTATAGGGAGTAGTGTTCCCTAAGCTGTTCAGCTTTGCTAGGGATGGCCTTAGTTATTTTCTAATCTTTCCTGAATTTGGCTTGTGTTCATGTGTGTGTGTGTGTGTGTGTGTGTGTGTGTGTGTGTGTGTGTGTGTGCGCGCATGCGTGCGTGCGTGCGTGTGCGTGTGCATGTATACACACATTCTAGATCTGCATGTGCTCATGTGTACATCAATCCTAGAAAGTACATGCTTGCTAAGGGCAGCATCCTGCACACGCCATCATCTCAGGGCCTTTGCATGTGTTTGCAGGTCTTTTCTCTTTCAGGCTGCAGCTCGTATGAGGTCATCATCTCAGGGAGCTAGTCTCTTTGAAACCAGTTTTGCTTTATTGATTGATTGATGGATGGATGGATTGAGTTGTGTGTGTGTGTGTATGTTCGTATGTGAACAAGGGTGTCCACAGAGGCCAGATGAAGATATCAGATCCCCTGGAGTCATAGCCAGCTATGATCCCCCCAGGTTCTCTGCAAGAGCTGCAAGCTCTCCAGCCTCTCATAGATGTATATATTCTTGACAACTCTATAAAATTTCACCCCAACCCCCAGCTACCTTATTCCCCTTCTCTTCTCATAGTGCTGCCCCCATATTTTATTTGTTCATTTAATGTGTGTTTCTTCTGAGCAACACACAATCTCCAAGAAAAACAAGGTTTGTCATCTTCATTGTTTCCCCGCCCTATCTCTGGAATCTTAAGCAATGCCCTGCACGCTGCAAATGCTCCATAGATATTTATTCAGCAAATTCACAATCCTTTATTATGGATAAAAAAGTCTCAAAGGGGACAGTTAGACCCAGGGCTAGGAGTGTCAAGGAATATTTCAATCTCGGAGATTTCTGCTTCGAAGCATTTTTATTTTCTGCTCTGGCATCAGACTTCAAATGTGTGTGCAGGGCAATGGGGTTGTTAGAGAGGATGCTGTATCTATGAGAATATTCACTTTCCAAGACAAGGCACAAATGAGCTGACTCTGGTCCAGTGGCCGCTCACTGCACCCCGAGCTCCTGCTCCACGCATGGAGGCATTTACGTTGTCAGCAACATCTGTGGTCTTCAAAATTGCTTCACCTCTCTGTGGATCAAATACCTTAAGTTTCCCATTTGCAAATGCTGCCTTTGAGCTTTGCAAGCTGTGCTGCAGTTCCACAAGGCTTGATGAAATTTGGGTCAGGTATTCCATGACCCTGCTGACAATCACAAGCTACTTCTGCCCCCTTAGCTGTTTCTCACTTTCTGGGTAGCTCAGAGTAGGGGGCTTGTGATTAACTGGTTGGGATTCCACCTGTCACCTGAGGGATCAAGTTTCACCTTCATTCAGCAAGGTTTAAATGACACTGCTGACTGTCACCCAAGTCCAGAGAGTCTGTGGGCCTGGGTATCATTTTTAAATCTCTCCAGATGGTTGTCAATACATAGCCAAGGCTGAGAAGGCTACTTGGCTGGACAGTTGGGATGTAGGGAACATTGCAACCAATAGCAGAAGTGACATGGACAAGAGGGGTGGACAGCGGTACTGCTATAACTTCTATTATGAAGACTCACTTGTACTCCATCTGTGGAAAGGAAGCTGCATACACTTGATATTGATGGCTTAACTCACACATACTGCTAACAATTTGTTGTGAACTAACAATCCGAGCCCCCAGCCTAAACACCCATGGAGGAGAACAAGACTGATACGAGCAGAAATCAGCTAGACTTAGTGTTTTGAGGAGTGCCTGATCCCAGGCATCTGGAGATTGAGGGAAGAGTAACAAGAGAGACACAGACACCCCAAGTCTCAGAAATGTGCCTGATTGCCTGAGCAGAGGGACACGATGGGACTTTAAGAGTGACTGACAGTTTTTGTTCAGAATCTCTGTATGGTGGGAGTAGTTCTGATGGGAAGGGGGTTCTTTCCATCGGTCAGTGGTTCTATGTTATCAGCAGCAACTTGGAAAGAATATATTGGCATTGATTTGGGGGATATCAAGACTCCAATGAGCCTGTGTAGGCAAGATGGTAGCTCAGTACCTGGTTCTCAGGTATCCATGCGTTAGCTTGTATCGTTGACGTTAGACATTGCTTTGATAAAATGCCTTCACAGTACCACACCATCAGTGTCAGCTCCAGCCCAGGCTTACTCCTAACCCATGCATGGCTTTGCTGTATGGTGTGAGATCTGAATGAGGTTTGTCTCCAGCAGAATTAATGGTGACATTTGATTTCAGTGAAATGACTTTGAGAGGGGAAGTGACTAAATCATGGGACAGTTTAATGACTCTCTTGAGGGCTTGTTCTCCCCTTAGTAAGGGAATCTGCTTGCTGTTGTGTTCCTTTAGTTGGCACCCACTTGTACATCTGTCTTCACAGACTCTTAATGTGCCAGCCTCCAGAGCTGGGAGCCAAAACAATTCCATTATTAGTAAACCTCCTGACCTGTATCTACTCTAGTTCTGAGTGGGTTTGCCCTTCTGGTAAGGATTTCCTGCTTGGCTGATGTGTTACACCAGAGGTGTCTAAAACTGTAGCTACCTAGGCGTATGCTTAGGACTCCCAGGCAAGCTCTGTGGCCCAACTGTGTGCTTCTGGGAAGAACTCTGGAGCCCCTTTTTGTGGGACCCATAATCAGCTCTCTTTTCTCCTCACCTTGGATGCCTATCATCTGCAGACAGGCCTGCCAAGCATGTGGGATAGCCACAGGCAAGGGCAGGAGCTGAGAATTAGCAGTATCTGTGTACACATAGCCAGGGGGACACAGAGCAGAGTTATTAGGTCCTGCACACATGTGAAGGTCTCACCGAACTGGGCCCTGGGACTTAGTGGTGGGAGCCCAGGCGCTGTACCCAGACCAAGTTGGGAGCATCCATCTCTGCCTATGGTCCAGGGTGGATGAAGCCACAGTGAAATGAGGCAAACAGGGCAGGAACCATTGCTATCTGAGACAATAGTATAATACCTTGCATTTGTAAACTAAACAGAGACATGGTACCAATACCATCTGAGTCCTTTGGAACCATAGCGGTAACTAAATAATAAGCAAGAATTTTTGTATAACATGGCAGCTAAATATGAGGGATATACAGGTGGCTGTGGATACAGTTGAGTTCAGGATCCAATGTCATTTAGATCTCCCCATGGTACTCTGTCAGCAAGGGTGGAGGTTTTCATATGATGCACCTCGGTTTCACTGTGTTCAAGGAAAACTAGGTCCATCTTGTGATAGGCCTTGGTGGCTGCCTGTCCTGCTCTGGGAATACAAATTACAAGTCTTCTTTACCATTGTATCTCTATGGTGTGGCTCTTCTAATGTTTTGTGAGTGCTGCTCCAGAAAATGGGGGACAAATGGACTCTAGAAGGAATCTCAGGGAAGCCTAAGGGCAGAAGCCAGGATGTGGCAGGGATCCACAGCTCTGGACAGCAGGTTACCAGGGTACTACGCTCCAATGAGGCAGGATGTGGTCTTAACAGTTTCATTCAGAGACCAAGATATGCACAGACAGTGGGACTGACAATGTCAGGCTTATGACCCCAGTGTGAGTAGTGGGAATCATGGCTCCAAGACAGAATCTTGCTCAAGGACACTGTGTTCCAAGGAGCTCAGAGGAAACTCCACTTGGATCCCTTAGTGGTGTTGGCTGAGGTGCAGGGATTGACTAGGATCTGGGACGTAGCCAACCTTTGGGTGAAGAATCAATGACTCAGCAGCAGGAAGCTGCTGCCAATAGAGGCAGGGCAAGCACTGTAAAAAGTATCCATGGTCCATTCAGATAGCTCGTTATCAGAGAGATTGCTCTGGAAGTGGCATGTAAGATGCATGCAGAGCCCACTGACTTCATCCATAGATCACGCTTCCACACACATTTTTGGTGTGGACACTCACTCATTCTGCAGATGGTGTCTCATTCAAGCCTCGTAACTCCTGCCCTTGATGAGGAGGATGAGGGTAGCATCTTTTGAGTCCCCAGATTGGGTCTGCATGTTGCAGCTAAATGGCCATCTCAGTTTTATGAGCAGTGTGATTTGACAGCATGACGTCAGCACAGTCAGTCATCCAGGACAAGCCCCTGTCAGGCATGGCTTCCCAGCGGACCTGACTACACACCTGTAATGGCGTCTCAAACTTCCTGCTTCTGCTGTTGTAGCTGGGTGCCTCCTGCAGCCCTGTGGCCTTTGGGGTTTGAGATAGAAAAGATCCAAAATCTGGACCTGAGGGTCACATCTTACACATGACAGATACTTTCAAATTTCTACAAACCATAGATTAAATGACTGATCAAAGGGCAGAAGCAAAGGGATATCCCTAAAGTTCAGGCCAACTGCCTGGGGTTTCTGGGTATCTGTGTGAGGGACAGCAGATGCTGGATGAGTTCATATGGTCCCAAGAGGAGACATAGTGACACTGAATAGTTCAGGGTGGCTTCAAAGAACACGTATTTCCTCTGCCTCCCAATTTCTGGACCAGACCAAGGCACTGGGTCCCCAAAGAAGTCATAATTCAATGTCATTAGAGTCAAGGTGGTTGTATGATATTGAACAAGAATTGTTTTCTTGGAAGTACATATTTAAAAATGTCTCTAGATTTCTAAGTTGATTCACGTGGCAGGACACCACTCCCAAAGGACTACTGTGCAGAGGAAGGGGAGATCTGGGGCTGTGGCTTTCCCCTGTCCTTACCCCTAGCCAAGTGCACTGAACTGCAAGAAAGTGACAGAAACCTAGTTAATGGTCAACAAGCCCGTCCACCCTCGCAGATTCCTACAGGGCCGATCAGAAAGCTCATTTGTGGCCTGCTTTGGAGTGGCAGGTGGATGGAGGAGACAGTGGGGAAGCTGGTGGCAGGGAGCAGAAGTGGCCCCGCCCCAGAGTTTGATGAAGCAGGAAGTCCTTGAGCCTTGAGGATCCTGGGAAGGCAGCTCATCCTGACTTGCCCTCCTCGTATGTCACCCAAGATGTTTCTGCTGGCAGGACAAGAGATTGGGTTAGCTCACATGCTGACCTCTCTGGAGTGGCTGACACCAGGAAGGCAGAATGACAGTGTCAGAGTGTGAAAGGAGCTGCTACTGCTTGTTTTGATGTTCATTTTCTTAGCCATGTTTGAGTTCCAGCAGCTGTCCACATGAATGCTGGCACTGGAGCTGCCCTCTGTCATCTCCTTGTGTCTTTCCCATCTTGTTTGTGTTTGCCTTCTTTCTTAAGAGTGTATGTTTTATGTGGCTGATGAAGTGGCTCAGCAGTTAAGAGCACATATTGCTATTGTCGAGGAATGGAGTTCCTTGTCATACGTTACATTTTTTGTGTGATAGAGTCTAGGACTACTGGCTGCCTCTCTCTCTCTCTCTCTCTCTCTCTCTCTCTCTCTCTCTCTCTCTCTCTCTCTCTCTCCCTCTCTCTCTCTGTCTGTCTCTCTCTTTCTCCCTCCCTCCCTCCCTGAGGGTCTGCCTATCTCTTCTCCTCTAGTGCTAGGGACATTACCATGCATGTGGGTGCTGGAGATCTGAACTCAGGTCCTTATGTATAGCAAGCACTTACCAACTAAGTCATCTCCCCTACTCTCTGTTAATTCTTAATATGAATATTTTGTAGATTTTATAAGTTGATTGCCTATTTTCCTCCCTTTGAATGGGTTTTGAAATATTCTTAACATCAGAAAAAAATGTCTATTTTCAAAGATTTGATAGAACTCTGGTATGAAACCACCTGGCCTTAGTTGTTTTCTAATGGAAGACCTTCAAAAACTTTTCAATTTACCACCCCTAGCTATTCAGGATTTTGATGTTTTCTTGAATCAATTTCTGCAATTTATGTGTTGTTAGAAAATTGCTCACTTTCTCTAGGCTTTCAGAAGCAGTGTTGTCTAGCTGTATGGGCTGTTTCTTAGATGTCTTTGGTCTGTGCTGCTAACTAGCACCCACATATTATCCCCTGGGACTCAGGCTTTACACAGGTGTCAAATGGCTGAGGTTCAATTGTTCAGACTCAGGTGAAATGAGATTATAGAAGGAACTGGGGGAGGGCCCTTCAGGTTCTCATAAGGAGGGTTAGCTAAATAAGGTCAACAAAACTAGCTGAGGAAATCAGTAGGAGCCCAGGCTTGTTGTGACTTGGTACAGAGAAATGAGGAGAGGAGAGGAAAAGAGAGGAGAGGAGAGAGAGTGTGTGTGTGTGTTCAGGGAGGCTCACAAATGGATTCAGCCCTACTCACAATGGATCCAGCCCCATTCACTCACAATGGATCCAGCTCCAGCCAGGCCATGCTGCTTCAGGGCTCCCAGTGATCTAGTACTCCCTCAAATACTCTTGCTGAGCCATGGAGAGGCTGGTAACCTTGACAGGGCAACAGACAAGACAGAAGAATGCAGCCATGAGTAACACTTCATGAGTACCTGAAAGCATCATCTGAAGTTCCATGCATGCCACTGAGATATTTTGAGGAATTAAAAAGTAAGTAAAGACTTCTCTTCTCTAGGCTATTAACCCTTGGGACTGAATCTGTGGTTTACCCTATTTTCCCCAGGTCAGCTTGTATGTGCTTAGGAAGAAGGCTACAAGAAGCCATGCTTGTTCATTTTGGGTGCTGGCCCTCAGAGTAAATTGGCCCTAACTTGCCTCTCAGCAGGATTGCTTCAACAAGACAAGGTATCTGGGTTCTCTTCACAAAACTCCTTCCTGTGGCAGAGTGATAGCAGCATTAGACCAGAGGGGCTCCTCTGTCTCCAACGGTGCCAGGATCTTTTGTCTTTACTGCTGTCCCTGTCTTTTCTCTACAGCAGCCCTCCACACAGCATACAGTCTGTGACAATACACAGAGGCCACGAGTCCATTCTGACTAGCAAATTGAAGGCTATATCTGAAAGCTCCTTTGTCCTGTCTCAGGGGTTCTGAGTGAATCATGAGCTTACATTTCTCTGTCTGTGGAATCACCTCCCTCCCCTCCCCCAGGAAGCTCTTCAGTCTATTCTGTAAACACTCTGTGTGACTGGCTCCAGCCATCTGAGAGACAGATGGAACTAGCATAAAGCAATGGCAGTGTTTATTGAGTACTGACCATATCCCAGGTACTGTGCTTAATACTGTGTATACTGGGTTGTGTGCTTGGTACTTTGTATAATTTGATGGATTCAGTCTCAGAATAATCTTATCATTCAGGTTTCTCTTGATCACAAGTGAGAATGTTACCATCCACTCACAAGAATGCTCCATGCCTGCCCTCCTACACATGCTCACCTACATGCACACACATGCACATACAAGATGATTTGCTATTGCTCCATCTTGCTTATTTCCAAGTAGTGGAAATTCCAGGTCTCTAGGATGGGTTTGTGTGGAAGCAGATGCCTAGGAAAGGAGTAACTATCCAGTCTCAAGGGTCAGGGGTCTGAGAAGCCATTAGGAGCTCTCAGATTCAGGTCCAGAAGGTCACAGTCCAAGATCCAGGCTTAGCAAGGCAATTCATAGCCATACCCACCTGTGGCGTATTGTATGCTTTCAGGCACTAGTGGATTGTGGTACTCGAAGGTTGATGGTATTATAGAGCTTGCAGCCTGGTGGTCAGACAGATGGCTAAGGACAGTGCCCTGTGAACTTAGGAACCCATGACATGGGAGTGGCTTTTGGACTGAATTCCAAAGGACTAGTGGGCTTTAGCTGGGGATCCTGAGTGGGTATCGTTCCACTAGAAGGGATATAAAACAATGATGACTGGAACACGGTCACACCTATGTCTCTCGGCAGTGAAAGGGATCTGTCTCATGGCTGTCCCAAGTCTTCTGGTGACTCTGCCATGATCTCCAAGTTGCCAGCATGCTCACCAGCAAAGCGTGTAGTGAGCAATGCCTGCTTCTCTTTTTCCACACCCCTGTTGCATAGGGCAGTCAGGTAGGACTGACCTCTGATGTTGTGGCATAAATGTGAAATGCCCCCACAATAGGCTCATGTACTTGGGTTGTGAAACCTTTGGGAAGTGGAGCTTGGATGAAGGAAGTGACTCACTGGAGTGAGCCTGAGGTTTTACAACCCTATTGAACTTCAAGTTTACGCTCTGCTTCCTGTTCCACTGAGACATGAGGGCTCGAGGAGAGCCCTACATTTACAATCCTGCTGCCACGGAGACTGAGGAAGCCATGCGGTACCCACCAAGATGGACTGTGCCCTTTCAGACTGTGAGCCAAAATAAATTCTTCCTCCCTTGCATTGCATATGTCAGGTCTTTGGGATGAGAAAAGCAACTGACAGATATGGTGAATTCAAGTGTAGACATAGCCAAAGCCTTCTACGTAGACTGCTTGGTAAACTTCCTCAGGTCTGAGCAGAAAGCACATTAACTCCCACCCACATGTTAGCTTTCTGTAGGGAAACCCCTATAGTCAGGGGCTTGTCCTCAGGTCTTGTCCTCAGGTCCTAAGCTCTGCCCTGTGAAAATTTGTCCTTTTCTGTGATGTCTACAAGCTTCTCTAAGTGACCAGAGTTTAAACTCCTGTTGTTACTGCTACCTCTCCACTATTTCTTTATCTGGCTCTAGTCCTCTATACATCAAGTTGCATGTGATTCCCCTCCCCCCCCATTCCCAGCTCCAGCCACAACCACTGAAGTGTGTCACCCCTCACACCCAGCCATTCAGGGTCTCTCTGACTTCTGACCACTTGACTACTTCTGCCCCGCAGCTCTAATGGACCCAACTCTACACACAAACATGGTTATCCAGCCAGTCCCTCCCCAGAGAGACAGAGACAGTCAGCCACACACACACACACACACACACACACACACACACAGAGACAGAGAGACAGAGACAGAGACAGAGAGACAGAGACATAGAGAAAGAGAGAGAGGGAGGGAGGGGGAGGGAGGGGGAGAGGGAGAGAGAGGCAGAGAGACAGACAGAGGTCAATCGTTGCTCATTATCTACTAGGAACCGGTACAAAGCCCTTTATACAGAATGACATAGTATACACTATAACCCATGCATATCTTTTCATATAATTTTGATCATCTCAGGGTGGGTCACACTACCCAGAACAATGCTAAGTGGCTATTATACAGCAGCTTTTAGGAAATAACATCAAGAAAAGTCTGTGGTGAGTTCAGTATAATTACATTCTTTAAAAGGATTATTGTATATGTATGAGTGTTTTGCTTGCATGTGGGTAGGTATATCATATTGCCTGGTACCCACGGAGGTCAAAAAACGTGCTGGATCCCTTGGAACTGGAGTTATAGATGTTTGTGAGCCACTGTACTGGGTGCCTGGAACTGAACCCAGATCCTCTGCAAGAGCAGCAAGTACTCAGCCACTCAGCCATCTCTGCAGCCTCAATGTTCAGTACAGTTTAAAAAATGTTTGGTGTTATTGGTTGAATCTATCAATTCATGGTGTCATGGAGGGGCAATTCTGTACCTGTGCTCTACATGAGAAAAGCAATGGCACTGGTCTTGGAGTCTAAGACATAAATATGAATCTATTTCGCTTTCACTCACTAGCCATCACTGGTCATCAGTCTTACCAACCTCTCCATTTCTTGTCTGTAGAGTGGGTGTTTAATATTTCACCTGTGTGTTATTGGTCTACTGAAGAGATGTATGATCAAGTGAGGACCATCAGTCCATGCCATAGGCAGACACTGATGTGTTGGGCTTCTTTGACCTCTGACTACCTTGAACTTGAGCTTGCCCACCCAGTAGGAGGTGTCCTTTCAGACAGTACCTGCACACAGTCTACCTTTCCTCCAGGTCTATACCTGGTGTTGACAAAAGCTAGCCAGAAACATAACACCAGGAATCACTGTGATCCTGGAGAGAACGTGGGTGTCATTTGGCAGGGTGTTTGTTGGGTTGGTTTTATTCATTGTCCCTAGTTTGGTTGCTCAGCTGAAGGTTTAAGGAGAGGACCTGTTTCTGTCCCTCTTCCTGTCCTTGTGACTCATAGGTGGTGGCTTTTCCTGGCCTATAAATCCTGCAGCTACATCCTTGTCTTCCCTGGCAGTGAGTCCTTTGTGTGGGCGCTCAGGTTCTGGTATCCTGTTGACATGGATGGCGAACTCTGGGTACCATGCCTTCTGTTCACCCTTCTCCAATACACACCATTCTGCTTGTCCCCACCTGGATGTTGTGGTGTTAACACAGAAGGACAAATAGGATCCCATATTTCAAAGTCACCAGGCAGATCTGATTAATTTTAGAAATGAACAACAAGAAGATCCATCACGAACTTTCAGGTATGAGCAGCAATAAACAAAACCAGAGCATGGAACACTATTTATTTATTAAAACAGTAAATTGAAGGGAAATGGCCTATTTATTTTACACAATGTCTTCTACAGAAATAATTGGCTCATTAATCACATTCTCACCATGGTCATGTTTGGAAGGTCAGGCTTACTGGAGAATCAGAACAAGGGTGGTGTTGAAAACCATGGCCATGTCCTGTGAATCCTATAGGTGTACCACAAGGTGGCTGGGAGGTCATGTGATGTTGTGGTTAGTACCACAGCTTGGCAGCAGGAAGCTGAGCCAGCCTAAACTCTGACTATAAATGCTTACCACCTCGGGTAAAGAGCTGTGTGTGTTGCCATTGAGGACAGGTTCTCTCACTGCTGTGGAGCTCACCCATTTGGCTAGGCTGACCAGCTGGTGAGCCCCAGTTGAGCCCCCCTTATCTCAGTCTTTCCAGCATTGGGATTACAATTGCACACCACCATTTACTTTTATTTTTACACTAAGACATCTCCCCAGGCCTTGCCTCAGTTTTCCTTTCTGTAAAATGATGTTAGCAGGCTACTATGAGTTCAAGCAATTTGGCAAAGCATCCTTGGGGATGTTATAGGCTCTTATGTGTCTTAGATGTAGTCACAGCTTAAACCTCAAGGTGGACCACTTAATTAATTGATGGAAGCTTAAGGCATGAAGTGACTGTGGGGTTCACAGGGATCCCGAGGAGGGCAGAATAGAATGGTAGAGGCTAAGAGAGCAGGCTCTGCCATTCACACCTAACCCCTGCTGGTTAGATGTCCTTATGGAGTAGCTGGCCTTTCTGTGGCTTACTTTTCTCACCCGTGAAATAAGGGTGATGAAAATAGTGATAAGGTTATGATGAATTTTACATGAGAAAATGGGCAGAGAAAACTTACCTCCATGCTCAGCCATCGAAGTCATTGATAAATGTTTGTTATTGTGGCCATCTTTTAAGACTTCATGGCCTGCAAACCCCCCTCCCCAATCCCACAGACAGCAGCCATTGCCCAGAGAGCTCAGCAGGAGAGCATACATGGCCTCTTCTGTTCCTCCTTTAATGAGAAAGGGAAAGGCCAAGTCACCAATGTAGCAAGAAGACTGTTATAGTCAGCTTCCTTTTCCCTGGGAAGCTGAGACCTCTACTGAGGAATTTTCTTCATTGTATTGGCCTGTGGTCATGTCTGTGGGGACCTTTCTCTTAATTACAATTGCTATAGGAGGGCCCTGGCAGTGTGCCATATCTCGATAGATGGCCCTGAATTGTTCTATAGGGAAGGGAGCTAAGAAAGCCAGTAAGCAGCATTCCTCCATGGTTTCTGCTTCAGTTCCTGTCCTGACTTGATGGTGTAAGTTCTCTGCCCTTGGTAATGGAGTGTGACTTGATAGTTGTAAGTTAAACCCTTTCCTCTCCAAGTCACTTTTGTCATGGTGTTAATTACAGGAACAGAAAGCAAAATAGGACAAACTTGGGGGCAGGTTATGTCTGTAACCATGGCTCTATATCTATGAAGCAGAAAGTGGCATCCATCAGGAGGTGGTCCCCATCACTGAAGGGTTCCAGAACACCCTCCTAATGGACTCAGGTCCATGGGCTGTCTGGCTTGCTAAAAGGAACAATTTTGGAGATAGTACAATGTGATGGGGTGGGCAGGTTGGGTTGGCAAGTCCAGATAAATAACATAATACACCATTTGACCATCTCCTGTGTGTCAACTCTATCTTCTCTGGTGTGTCTCCAGGTAACCAGGACCAGCCAAGTGCTCTTTAATGGATGAGGTCTCTTTTTCTGTTACATGGATAGGCTCATTCAACCCAGGCAGTTCTAGGGCACCGAGACCAACTCCAGCTCCTGCTCCACTGCTCTGCTGGGGCTAAGAGGCATCAACTCTTCTCCCAACTCAAAGACCAGGAGGGGCTAAGACTCCAGGAGGGGGTCACATCTTGAAGATCCCAGAGAAATAAGACAGGCAGCAGCAGGTGTTATGATGTCCTCAGTGGTCTTGTACTGTCTTGGGGGAAAATCTCCTGCCTTTTTTCTATTTTGTATCAGTTACAGTCAAATACAAAAGTGAATGCTAGCACATTGGTTTCCATGCAAGAGGCACTCAGGGCTTAGTGTGGGAAGCAACAATTAGGGGCCTGGAGCATGCAGACAGGACAAGGCCAAGAATGTGTGCACTAATCACCTCCAACCCTTATTGTCTCCCTTCCGTGACCTCTGTGAATTGTATCAGGGGCTCTTCTGCTTAGACTTCCAGCTGGCTTTGACCCAGAGAGGCTTTGGTAAGAACATGAGCACCGGAGACAGAGAGAAGCAAGGTTGTTCTCCACTCACTCCCTGCTGAACTGTGCTTTCTTCAGTAGGATCTTGAACCCCATGTGAGAAATCTACTTCCATGACTGCAGTGGTGTCTGCTTGGGGTTAGCAAACTTGTCCTACTCACAGTATATTCTCTTCCGTTCACTTCCTTACCCAACACCATCTGTGTCCAGCTGGAGCCTAACTCACACACTGGGTGTAACAGGTTTTAGTTTTGTTCTGGATATTCCAAGGCATTTCCATGGTCAGGGACAGACAATGAGGCTCACAAAAACACTCACGTGTTGGGGGACAATAGTTTTTAGACTGCCTTCTTGTTTGGGGACTTGTCTTGTACCTGTGGCCTCCAGGTTGGACATGAACATCTCTGTCTTGAATCAGGGACCTTGGGATAACCTATCAGTCTTTCACAAGATTAGACCTATATTCCTTCAGTGGGACTGGAGCTTGTATTTCAAGAGGGAGTGAAACGCCCCATAGGGGAAGCTGTGAGATGGCAGCTAGTGAACAAGGAGAAGGTTGAGGGTAGGGGGTAAGAAGCAGAAGGGGTGTGTGGAACTTAATCAACATGGCTCAATTGCCTCTCACCAGGAGCAGCTCCAGCTGGGGGAAGACTAATGCTGTGTCACAGGTAGAGTGGCCGCACAAGCTCTTGCATTAGTGTGAAGTTCAGACCTGGGGCCCCTTGTGGAGAAAGCGTTGCAACTGTCTGCACGGTAACAGCAAAGCATCACACCCAGCCAAGGGGACTCCAGCTTGGGACCTCATGCCACATGTCTGTGGTACCCGCCTGGGTCACAACAGGCCTCCCTTCTCCCTCCTCCCTCTTCCCTTGGTCCAGTAACAAAGAGGCTGAGTCAAGACACAGTACCACAATGTGCCTGAAGGTAAGTTTAATTTGAAAATGCACCCACTGTGGCCTCGTGCTTTCCCAGTCTCTTTCTTGAAAGTCATGGTACCAAAGCCCTGAAGAGAGGATAAACTCCCATGTGGGGTTGGGGAGTGATGCTGAACTAGAAGGAGGACAAGTGGGGTATGTGGGCACCTCAGGGTCAGCTTAGGTATTCTGTGGGGTTCTCTTACTCCTCTCCCTCATGTGTAGACTGGAGTCAGAGGGAACATATTTGGAGACCATACATTTTTGAGTGACTTCCCTGTCCCTCTTCCCCTTGACCTTATAATGTCATAACCACAAATAAGGAGGACATCTACAGAATATGAAGGCCAGAAGGTCCTAGAGCTTAGTCTCAGGACTCCCTCATGTCTTTTGCCTTTAGAAAGAGATGGTAAAAAATGAATCTGTGATTTCCAGCAGCTTTACAAGGATCCTGTTAAAAGACAACAGGCTTACCCTTGTAAAAGCAGACTTAGGGACAGGCAAACATGCCCTTTCTCTTTGTGTGTGTGTGTTCGCAAACACATGTTAACAACTTCTGTGTAGTAGCAAGTATGCCTATGTGTCAGATATACTGCATGTGTGTCTGCAAGAGGCCATATATGCTATGTGTGCATGTGTTTACCAGAAGTGCAAATATGTGACCTCTGACCTCTGCCACACATGTGACTAGCAGCTGTAGGAGCTTTGTAGAATTCCACATGGCTGGGTAACTGTGGCTCAGTTACTTATGTCCAGCTCTCAACATTCTTGCTTGTTGTAGTAAACAGGAAGCTATTCAACTTACTCAGGGGAAAGGATGATAGGGTTGTATATGAATTAGGTCTGGGGTGACCAGGAACCACAGGTCACTCAAGGAGACCTCTGCTGTCTGCTGCCTGTGCTTGTCATCTCTTCCCTCTCCCACTAGGCTGTGGCTTTGTCCTCTCAGTCTAGGGACTATCAGACACTGGCTTGCCTGACCCTCTAGGTGACAACAGTCCTCCCACGCTTCTTCAATAACTAGCTGATTCATATTATGCCTCATGGTGCAAATGGTCAGGCAGAATTGGATTAACCACATGTCCTGTACTGAGTCACTGATATCAATTTTGACTCATCCTATTGACATTCAGCCCATGAGCAGATCCCTGCCCTTGCATCAGGCTGAAGTAGGCATGAGGGGATGTAGTCTTGATGTAAATATCCCATGGTATTTGAACACTTTCCTTTCTAATTAAAGAGATGTGGATGTAGAAGATAATGGCACTTCATGGTCCTCACCTAGTTCCCAGGGAGGCCAGGACAGTATGGTTTCCTCTCCAAGAATGCAGAACTCCCCTGAGCAAAGTGGGTGTAAGTGTAGGTACTTCCAGAATCTCCTCCTCTGCACCCTTGTTATTGCTTAAAATTGTGTCACCTCAAAATGTATATCTTGATGTTCTAACTCCCAGGATCTCAGAAAGCAACCTTACTTAGAAATGTAGTCTTTACAGTGGCAATGAAATTAATATAAGGTCATGCTATAAGGGTGAGCCTTAATCTAGTATGATTGAAATCCTTATATGGACTGTCCTGTGTGACAATGTGAAGACACGTAGGGTGTAATCATCATCTACAGCCAAGGAAAGGGGTTTGCAGCAGCCTGTCCTTCATACCCTTGGAAGGAGGCAGCCTTTGCCCACTTCCATTTTGCAATTGACTGTGAGACAGTGAATTTCTGTTATTTGAATCGCACAGTCTGTGGGACCTCATTTTAGAAAACTAATATGCCTCAAGAAAAACTTCCTGTAAAAGGACAAGGGACAAGAGATGCTAATAGACCCATGGAAAAGTAAGTTGGGGTTAGTTTCCTGTGAACATGACAACTGGGGGCCATCCTTCACTCCTGTGGCTTTGCCTGAGGTTCCTAGTCTGCATGCTTAAAATGAAGAACACACACACACACACACACACACACACACACACACACTCACACATGCATGCACACAGGGGCACACACGAGCCCTTGGGTGTCCCAGCACTCTTGTGATCGTCAGAGGACTACTCTTGGACTACTTTTGGAAGTTGGTCTTCTCTTTGTATCATGTGAGTCTTGGGGATCAAACTAGGGTACTCCATCTTGGCAGCAGGTACCTTTGCTGCTGAGCTGTCTCACCAGCCCTGGCCCAGAAACTTCTGACACTCATGCTTGACTTGACTGAGGGAGGAAGCTGGTGTCTGGGCTGACCATTTAAAATCTCTGTGAGAGCCACTGGAGGTTATAAGCAAGGAGTAAGTCTGGTTGTATTTATGATTGGTCTGAGCCTGAGGCCAGAGTATAGTTGAGGACAGAGATGCAGAAAGGGGAGCTGCAGGCCTGGGTCTATTGGCAGATGACCTTTGGGACAGGTTATGACATTGCCAGGGCACTGACAGCATTCTGCCAACTAGTGCTGCCAATCACTGTGTACCTCTCCAGAGGGGAGTGAAGTACAGTCCCTGGCATTCTTCATAACAGATGGGCCCCCGTGCAGGGCTGTGCAAGGCAGGGGGTTGAGTTATGGATCTGAGCTGTGCACTGAGCAGAAGGCTGGCAGTCCAGGAGGTCTTATGGGATATGCGCAGACAGCTCCTTCTAGCATTGGGGAGGGTGGTGGAAGCAGGAAACAAAGTTGTTTAATGTGCAAAATCATTAAGAAAAATAATGCTTTCGCTCCAGGGTGTTTAGAGCTCCTAAACAGCTGCTAATTAGCTTGCTGCAGTCGCCAGCCCAGGCTGCTATGGGGTAAGGCTGGCTCTGGGCTGGGGAATCAGCCTCTTCCCTTGTCTATGCTCTGACCTCTGCCCACAGCCACCTGCTGCCTCTCCTTCATACATTTATACATAAGAGTCCTAGAGATCCTGGGCCAGTTTATGGTTCCCATGCCTAGGTGATGAGGAACCAAGGGGCCATCCCAGGTTCTCTGCTTTTTCTGGCATCTGGGCACAGGGAGAGGGTGAGTGGGTAATGTAGGAGGGGGGTATCCACTGTCTCCATGGTTTGGGATGGGAGTTGTTCCCTGGGATACTACTCAAGAATTGTAGGGAGTGAGGTACATTTGATAGGAGGGCAAGGATGTGTGACTTTTGTGGGGCTGCCTATGGATGTGGGGGCAGGTGCCTCTGGGTAGGTGAGTAGTATAGATACTGTTTTGGGGGGGCAATAGATAAGATATTGACATCTTGGTGAACTGTGGGTATAGATTGGCATTATGTTGGTATTGGCATAGGTATTGGTGACCGTAACTGAGTATTGGGTATTGATGACAATAACGAGTATTAGATTGTCAATGTGTCCAATAATAACAGCCAGAACTTTCTAGCACTTACCATAGATACATCACAGGTCTGTGAATTTCACATTTATTTAATTTTCATCACTAAACCATGACAGATATTCTACTAGTGCCTCCGTGTGTGTGTGTGTGTGTGTGTGTGTGTGTGTGTGTGTGTGTGTTCATGTTGCTAAGGTGGTCAGTTTAGGGTGGTGTTCCTTATTAGCTGCCTACCTTGTTTTTAAGTCAAGGTCTCTCATTGAGATACTAAGGCTTGCCAAGTTGTCCAGGCTGGCTGGTCAAAGAGCCTGAGGGATTAGCCTGCTCTGGCCTACACCCACTCTTCCCTTTAGCCCCATGAGCACTGGGATAACAAGGGCTTACCCTTAGATTATGAGAATTGAATTTAGGCTCTCTTGCTTGTGTGTCAAAGCACATTGCCAACTGAGTTATCCCCCACTCCACCTGCCACCAGCCCTAGTGTCCCTGTGTTTTTAAGACAATGCACAGAGAAGTCAGGCAGTTGTGAAGGTCACCCAGCTAGTAAGGGCCAGGATTGGAACTTGAACCTATGCTGTCTGGCTCAAAGTCTGCTCTTTAATGGTAATCTTGTCTGTCAGCTTAATGAGGCTCAGAATCACCACAGAAGCATAACTCTGGGTGTGTCTATGAGAGATTCTAGAAAGGCATGAGGTGGGAAGATCCACCTTGAACATGGGCTGGGGTCCCTGATTAAATAAAAAGGAGAAAAGGGGCTAAACATGGGCATTCATCTTTCTCTGTTTTATTTTTTTGGTAGTGTTTGTTTTTGAGATGGCATTACTATGTAACCTTAGCTGGTCTAGAACTCACTGCATACACCAGGCTGGCCCCCCAACTCATAAAAATCCACCTGCATCTGCCTCCTGAGTTATGAGATTAAAGGTCCACTCTACCACACCCAGCTTAGCTCTGCTTTTTGGCTGTGGTGTATATGGAAATGGGCTGGGTGATGCCAGGGCAGAGGGTGGAGGACAGATTGGAGCAGCGAGGGATGGGTGCCAGTGGAAATGAACATGAGGTTGACTAGGTTAGAGAGGTGAGTATGAGGAAGAGAATGTGGGAGACAGAGCCTCAGGAGCATGGAAGAGGCAGTGCCCACAGCCCCATAGGAGTCTCTTCTTGGGGAAACCGACTTCCATATTTGTACTTCCTGAATGGTGACCAGCAAGTATGGTTGGCTTGGCAGATGTCTTCTCATTGATCTGCTGGATCCCAGGGGACTCTATGAAAAGCCAAGTGGAAACTTCCAGGAGAGCCTGTGACAGTGGCCTAGGAGAGTCCTAAGGGTCCTCTAAGTGACTCCTGTGCTGGATTGGGTTCTGGGGAGAAAAAAGTGGCCCTAGCAACAGACCTCTCATCCCCACCCTGGGATTTCTCAGGACAGGGGTTTTCTCAGTCAACTTTTCTACAAATGATTGGTGCTAAACAGTCACTGCTTAGACTGGAGGCCTCTGGGAAAGAGTGTGGCTGACCCCGTCCTGGAAGGGCTGAGCCTTAGGATGGAGAACTGAAGCAGTGTTAAGGGAGAGGTCCCGAACTAAAAACAGGAGTCCTCAAGCAGAGACAGGGCACTGAGACAAGAATGGTCCGAAGGAAGTTGTTGGAGGGGATGGGACTTCAGAGACAGACTCCAAGGATGAGACTCCATTCTGGGGGCTGTTGTCTCCCAGGCTGAGCTCAGCAGGCTGACACGGAGCTATGACTAAGTGATCCCTGCCTTATGGATGGCATTGTGATCTGAGACCAGTTACGAGCCTGTCCCTAGCACTGTAGAACCTGACCTTATTCAGTAATAGAGTCGTGTTTATAGAGTTCATCAGATTTAAAACTTAAATTGCTCCCTCTCCATCAACAGAAGGCTGGCATCCTAATAAAGAGGGGAAAGTTGGGCACGAGAGACAGACATGTACAAGAGAGATGACGTGAAGGCAGAGAGAAGAGGGGCGTCTGCTTGCCCAGGAACAACTGAGTCTTCAGAGCCTGGGAGAGAGGCACAGAGCGCACTCCCTCTCAACCTGCATTCTGGACTCCCAGGCTCCAGAACGGTGTCATACCATTTGTCTGTTAAGCCACCCCAGTGAATGGCGCTGTGCATTGTAATTTAAGGAGAGAGCATCAGCAACTGGACGCAGTCAAGGAAGTGCCACAAATGAGGGACAGTGGATAGCTTGGAGAGGGGAAGACGGTGACTTGGTGACCTCAGGAGAGGGTGGTGGTGCAGACTAGAGTCTGTCAGCAGATGACACTCAGGACTCAGATGGCATCTTCTCGGGAGGCACTTGCCCAGAGCACCAGCTCAGGTGGAGGGGGTAGGGAAGGACCTGCCCTCAGGGAGGCAGCCCGAGGGCCCAGTGCCCAACTCTGACCTGGCTCTTACACAGCCAGCTGGCACCACAAGCCCCTTGATGTTCACAGCTTTAAAGTTGTCTTTATCATCATTGTGAAGAGGAAAGAGCAGCCGTGGACGCACGTTCAGCTACCAGACTCCAACTCCAGAGGAGCCAGGCGTGGCTCACTCATGGGCACCAAAGGACTGCAAAAACCTTTCTTAATCAATCATATTTTATTACCAGTTATAAATATTTTCCATTTGTCCCATATTTACAATTGAAAATAGTTCAGGATATTATACCCTCACCCACCTCTCCGCATCTCTCTATAAACACCATGAAAATTGATAGGAAATAGAAAGCTCTTTTGTGGGGGAGGCCACCCACCTGGCTCCCCCTCTCAGACTCCAGACAACCCCACGTGACAGCAGGCAATGTTGCAGCTGATGCTACACAGTAGCAAGGCAGTGGCTGGTGGTGTCCTGGGAGGGTCAGGACACCAGGCTCCTTAGGACATTGGTGATAGTCCAGTGTTGCCCTGAGCACTTCTGCAGCACCAGCTGGAAGCCAAACTCCATGTCACTGTTTTCTTGCAGCTCCAGGCAGCGCTTAGACTTGCGGTTCTGGATGGAGCCTCCCTAGGAGCCAGACAGAAAAAGTGTCAGAGGGCACAGAGGTAGCCAGGCAGATCCAAGGAGCCCCATGCTTTCAGAGTAGCCAGCACAATCTAGATGGCTTGGGAACCAGCATTCTCATGACCGTAGGCTCCCTCCACTCCTGCATACTGATATCCCAAGGAATGGATGCATGTCTCAGTTTCCCCATAGGGCCCTAGTTCTTTGTAGGGACAGGATCCTGTCTACCATTTTGGGCTGTGACACACTGCTTTGCTCCTATAGCTAGTTCCTAGTCAGGGATCTGGCCCCTGCTCTGAGAAGCCTCATTTTGCGAACCTCTGCATAATCAACTTGCATCCGAGCATTCTCACACTGGGGACTTCTTGATCCAAAGGTCCTCCCACAGATGAAAGCTGCTAGTGCTGGGCTCAATGAGACCGAAGACCTTGGATATTGTCTGTTTGACCATTATACTCTGAGTCCTGAGCATACATGAATCTCCCATGCAACTGATGTTCTGGAAGGGTTTGTAGCCACAAATACTCAATTTATGCCCAAAATCTCCTGAAGGAAGTAGTGTTCCCCAAAGCATCTATCAGGCAGCTTAGGTGAGATCCTGAAGGGTTGCCTCTGGACGTGGGGACAGAGCTCAGGCAGGAAGTCAGGACCAGCCCAGCTCTTGAAGGTCATGCTCTCTCTGCTTGATTTCAGCCTGGGCAGAGAGGGGAGACTGCTGATCTCAGAGCTTCTCAATTCTGCTTGTCAGCTGTGGGGACTTGGGTTAGGGTTCCCCTCCCCCTTTTATTTGTCTTGTCAATAGGGCTAAGGGGTGACTCTTAGAGGATAAGCAGAAGGGCTAGTGGGAGACCTGTTTCTCTGCAAGCTGGAAGATACTAGCACACACAAGGGGCTGTTCAGGGCCTCAGCCTGGGGGAGGGTACATAGAAATGAGGCTGGACCAAGCTCCATCCATTATGCTGGGGATTCTGGCTGCTCAGCACATCTCTGGGGCCAAAAGCAGGCCCTGCCAACAGCCAGGCTGGCTGCTTCACATCTCCCAGGCTCCAGGAGCTTGGAAAACCTTGTGGAAGAGAAACAACTGCAGCCCCGCCCCCTTCCTGACTGCCACTCCTGCCTTGGGCACCTTCCCAAGGCAAGAGTGAGGAAGGAGTAGAAGAGTCTCCTTCAGAGCTGCAAGGCTCACAGTTCCCAGGCCCTGTCCTGCCACAACCCGTGCTCTCAGCACCCTTGAGACAGGAAGTATGTGATTATGAGGGAGAAACAGCCAGTGAGGGCTTCCAGAAGGGTGTGGAAGAAATGGTTCAAGTCCAAGAGCAGGAATGGGGCGGGTAGAAGGGACTCCACTTGACTGACACTATCGGCTCTTTCCTGGGAGGGCTGTGAGTGAGGCCAACAGCTCTCTCCTCAGCAGATAGAGCTTCTGGAAAAGTGAACAGTGTAAGCAGCCCCAAATGCTTCCAGGAAGCACACTTGGGGGATGGGGAGTACAGCCAAGACCATCTTTGGAGGCAGGACTAGCACTACCCTCAGGCACTGCCCTCCTCCTCAGAACATCACCTCCAGGTCTCATGAAACAAATGCTAGGCATTTTCCTACCACTCATCAGACTTGCAAAGGAGTCTTAATTCCTTCTATTCATAGCTTCCTCACACCAGGAAGCAGCCTGGTGCCCTGCCTTTGTCTTAACCTGGAGTTTCTGCCCTGGAACTAACATTATTCGCCATTCTCCTGGCACCTTGGCTGGTGTGTTCCTGCCCAATCTCATGAGTTTCTTACGACACTACCTGGAGGGAAAGGCAGTAGAAGCCCTCATTTTACAGAACTTAAGGCTGAGAGCCTGGGAGACCTTCCCAAGATTCCACGCAGGGCCCAGCTGGGACCCCAGGGAATTTTCCCCCTTCCCTATTCTTCACTAGATAAACAGCCAACAAACTTACCACTTCCCCACCACATGCCTATCTCTGAGGTAGTGGCTAGACTGAAGGAGTTGGTGGTACTCTGTGCTGGGGAAGAAGATGTCTCAGTGAACGAAATCAGGTTTGGTCTGTCCCCTTTGAGGGTTCTCTGAAGGGACATGATTCATGCATCGTCCTTCCAGCCACTGCCAAATATTCAATGAAAGTTGAGGACCAGGTCACAGTAAATCTCTATTTCTCAGTCCAAGACACTTCCAAAACTCAGGCACCTTTCCACAGATGACCTGGCGCCATAGAGATAACCCATGCTTAACAATGCTTCCTTAACACCTGCACTCCCTGGTGAAATCTGCTCATCAAATGTTTCCTGCTTCTGACAGCTCCCTGCCTCACTCCTCAGCGCTTCCTGTCTATGACCCCCGACATTCCTCTGCCTCATGCAATGCCATGCTCCCCTATATAAGTTCGTACGAAATTCTCAATAAACAGAGCTTGATCCGTCTGATTGTCTTGCTGTCATTCTCCGCATCTCCTGTCCCCCATTTGTCTCCCCCCAGGATAGCCCACGTTGACTTGGCCCCACAGGTGGGGGCAAATGAGCATCTACCAAGTTCCATGTACATTTCTCAGCTCCTCCATGTATTCATGACTGAAAAAGAGAAGGATTTTGTTCTTGTGGCAACTGTGCTCTAGGAGGGAGAGTTGGCAGCAAATTGTGGAAAGAGGAGGAGGTAACAAGGGTATGCCCGAAGTCATGGAGCATAGGAGGTGGCTGGGGGACCCTGCGGGGTAGGGGATGATTATCAGTTGATAAAGATGAGACTTAAGCAGACACATGGAGGAAAAAAATGGCTGTCCAGGGGCAGGTCCAGGGACCTAGTGCAAAGCTCTAGAAACAGCGATGGGCTTGGGGTGAGGCTCAGGAAATTTCGGGGGTGCATTTGTTCAGAGGTAGAGGAAACATCGGCCTAAGGAGTGAGGGTAGAGCCACTGGACTCTGGCTTTTTATCTATGAGGCAGAGCTATTCTTTGCTGGGTCTGATCCACATGCTAAAGAGGCCACTCTGGGTGCTGGGCTGGGCTAAGTGTTTGGGAAAGAAGGATGCTGGGTCATGTGCTCTGCTGGTTGGCTCTCATCCTAAGCCCCAGGGTTCAGCCTGCAGCTCTGAGCCTCTTGTCTCTGGAGCTATAGCTAGATCCTGAGATCTGAGCATTCCTCCCTCCATGGATGGCCCCTCTTGTTGGTTTACCAGTCTGGTCATCAAAATTATTTGTGTAATACTTACAACTACGGGATCTAGAAACACACAATACTTTTAATTAAAGAATTTAAATAAGGGCAATTAAACCTGGCAGGAGAGAAGCTGCAACACACAGAGGGCTTAATTGGAATGAAACCCTAATTAAATATGTAAGCAGCCATTTAAAAAAGCGGAAGTTGAATGTATAGGAAAAGAATACTAATAATTCCTAGAGGCAGTCCCAGCCACTGTCTTGTTCTTCCTTCCACCAAAGGGCTCAAGCAGAAGCAAGTAAGGAATGACTTTTTCTCAGGCTTTGGTCATGTGATCTAGGGAGTGATCTTGGCTTCTGCCTATCACCTCATCTACTATGCTGGGCCACTTGAGATCTTAGTACAGAGAACTATGGCTATGTTAGGACACATGGAAGTCACTATTGGTGAAACCCTCAGGCACAGATCTCAGTTCATGATACAGTCAAGACCCTCTCTGCCTCAGTTTCCCCAAGAGTATATTAATTAGATGGTGACTAGATATGAGTCAGATACCACCAGACTAATTCTACCCTACCTAGACAGTGCATGCTGAGGTATCTTCCTCACTGTAGCCCCTATGGGTAGAAATGAAGATTTCTCATTTCATAAAACTAGAGACTAAGGTTGAGAGCTTGGGGAGCTGGTTCAGGCTCATGGTTAGCAAGTGGTGGGACTGGGCTTGAAGCCCAGGGGTCATCTATTGGAGAGGAGAGTCACCAGAGTGCCTGGGAAACAAGGGCACTACCCTGCTTTCCAATTCAGTGGGTCTCAGGCATGGCCTGAAATGTGGCTCTCTCAGTCCCAATTGCCATCCTAATGGCAGTACTGGTTGGGTCCAGCTTCCAAGGACCAACAGCACTTGTGACCCTCTTTTAGGAAACGCCTGGCCTGTGTCCCTGGCCAAGAGCCTCTGGGATGTCTGGGCTGACCTTCTTTATATTCAGGATATGTCTAAGGCCAACTGTGTACCAGCTCCTAGATCCTAGATTCCTTGACTCCTTTACTTAACTCAGAGCTCCTATCCCACCTTCCTTGCTAATGAACTTTCCAAGGGCAAGCAGCCCTGTGGGTCTTGGGCTTTAAGCTCAGCCAGCTGCAATGTTTCCCAGTTAAGTGCTTAATGATAGGTAATCAAATACTTCAAAGCTTGGGCAGAACATTAGGCCTAGTTACACAAACCCCAAGATTAGGTGTTTTGTAGAGTAAAGTGGTCTTTGTGTAGTATGAATATTCAACACTTACTGTGTTCGATATGCACTTTGGTGTTTTCTTACTTCAAAGGGACTCACCTAAGCCTAAGTGAGACTCTGCCTGAGACTGGCTGGATGGGGCACTGGCTGGAGATGGGTATTTGCAACATCAAGTAACCAAGGATAGATAGAGAGGAGTCCAAAGACACCGGTGTCTGGAGAGTTGGCCAAGGCAGCTGGGGTTCTGCCAGTTCACACATGCCTGACTCAGCAAGGAAACCCCAGCCTCAATTTCCTTCTAACTGTTCTGGACAAGGATAGAGCTATCCTAGGGTGGATATTTACAGCGCGGACTCTTGGGACAGATTCTTAGGTCTGACATCCAACAACTACTTAACTTGTTTGTGCCTTGGTTTCCTAATCTCTAAAACGGGGATAATGTTAGAACGTGCCTCTTAGCCCCACCATGGCTTTAAATTAGCATTTATAAAAGGTTAGCAGAGTGCCTTATAGGTTATAAATGCTCTATAAATATTTGATACATTTAAAAATCTCATGCCGTTGTGGGAGCTGAGCAATCACATCTGCTCCTGTCCCTGATCTCTGCAGAAAGAGAAGGAAGAAGAAAATGCTGATTGCTCTAATTTTAAAAATAACTAAGAAACCAGGGTCTAAACAAAGCGTTGTCAGTCCCTTGCAACTGGACAGTCCCACTTGCACCCTTTCCTGTGACCTGCAAATGAAAAGCTGCTTTCTCCACGAGCCATAATGAAACACCTGATTATAGCCTTTTCTTTTCAGCACAAAAGGTTCTCAAGGCTGGAGTGCTGACAGCACTTGGGGACAGAGCTGGGGAAAGTCAAAGCTCCTCCTCCCAAGTGGAGGATTCACAGGCAAGACTAGAAGGGCTTCCGGGGACAGCTTTTGTTTGTCAGTGGGATATTTACTCATATCAGGTTATCACATTAGACCCCAGCAGTCAGAAACAACAACCCCAGCATGTGAGCTGGGCTCTGTGATCTCCTGGGGGCATTTTCCCACTTTATTTTTCTGGCTCTTCTCATTGACAGTCTCTCCTAAATGCAGCAAACCCAGGACTAGAAAGTGGGGCTTCCTCCTGGTGACCCTGGACACTTAGCCATGAGATACTTCTACTGTAGAACTAACAGTTGGTAATTAGCATAAAGTGCAAGCTAGAAAGCCTGACAAAATCCCCCCTTTCAGACAATTTACACCAATCTGTACTCTGCTCCATGCAATATGAGCATCTGTTTAGTACAAAAGATTTTTCCACCTCCTCAGAAAAAAAGGTCATAGGAAGAAATGCACATGCATGCTCATGTGTACACCACATATATAAAATGGGTTTTGCATGCTTCTATGAACAGTAAATAAGAAGGTAGGGTTTTGCTTGTCTTTGGACATACATCTAGCTCAAGATCCGGTGATCAGGAGGCCTCTAAAAGTCATACATTTATTTTAAAAGGCCCCTTCATTTGATCAATGGCACATTATGTCTGTGCTGATTGGATTTTGTCAAGTTGACATAAACTGAGGCATATCTGGGAAGAGGTAATCTCAATTAAGAAATTGCCCCCATTAGATCAAGCAAGTCTGTGGGGTATTTTCTTGATTAATGATTGACATGGGGGGGGCAGTCCACTGTGGGTGGTGCTACCACCAGGTAAGTGGTTGTGGTTTGTATAAGAAAGTAAGGTGAACAAGTCATGAAGAGCAAGCCAAGAGTAAGCAGTGTTCTCCATGGTCTCTGCTTCCGTTCCTGCCCGACTTCTCTCAGTGATGGAGATGGAAGCCAAACAAACTCTTCTCTCCTCACGCTGCTTTTGGTCATGGTGTCTATCACAGCCGAGGAGGAGCAAGCCAGAACAGTGTCCGCTTTGTCCCAGGCAGAGCTGCCCAAAGCGTGGGACACAGTCCTATTATCCATGCTACTGGACATTTGAAGAGAGTGTCACAGGGCGGATGATGGATAAGGGGTCCCACAAAGTATCCCAAAGACCCTCATTTAAGTTTGGCTTCTTCTTAATTTGTGGTGCTTTGTCTTTGGGCTCGCCCAGTAGTCTTGAAGATGGCATAGGCCCCTCAAGCTCTGCAGTCTGACTTCAGTAGCTTAGACTTGTAGAGATTCAGGGCTGAGAAGGTATAAAAGCCACCCAGTTCGACTTCTGTAGATCCCCATGCCTGGCCTGTCTATGATCTACCAACCTAATGGATAACTCTGACACTCTGATTTTTTTCCCTCTCTGATCATCTACATGGCTCTATGGGACAAATTGTCAACCACCACCGCCCTCCCCACCCCACTACCAAATACACTTGGCAGTCCTTGAGATTCCAGAATGAGGAACTCAAAGCCTCTTTCCGTATTTCTGGTCTTTGGAGCACCCATTCCTTTTAAGGCCATTCATGTGCACACGAGGGCTGGGGGAAGCAGGAACTTAGAGGGCACATATCATGGCAGCCTTCTCAGGGTTCCAGCAAGCTCCTATGGAGGTGACCCTAGTACTGGATTAACTATTGAAAGCCACGGAGATGGTCAAGGTCGGGTAGCCTTGGCAACCTATTCTTTGCTCTCCTGATGTCCTTCCAGTGACACAGTGTCTGCTGCTTCCCTTTCCTCGTCCAGAGGTCACTGACAAAATGCCTCTTTTACTAATGCTATACTGGTGTCTTAGGATGTCCTCTAAATCCTAAGCTGAAGGGAACTCTCGGGAGATTCAAAGTTGTACGCTTAATGAATAGGAATTTATAATACCAGGAGATAGTCAGTTTGGGGATTTCTTTAATGGGGCAGTCGGGAGTTAGAAAACTCATAGAAAGCAACTAATAACCAGCCACCATTTCCCATGGTAAAGAAGGTTTCACAGTGTGTGGATGGAAACGTTGGGTATTTTTGAGAGGAATTTGTTTGAGGGAGTAACTTTGGTCACCTTACTAACTGTTGTTCAAGTCCAGAGCTAGAGGTTATTATGGTTTACTAATACCATCCCACCTGTATCCCCACCCAGCCATTATCTCTAATTCATCACTGTAACCAATAGAGCATTGCCATGCCTCTGAAAGTCCTCCCTAAATGCTGTCTTCATGGCTACCAAATCTCCCCACCTATCCTGTGGATGATAGGACAGTCCCTTTCCTACCCCACTCCCCATCTCCAACCTCTCCTCTTCTACTGGGGATACCCACCAGCTGCTCTGGGTATCCCAGCAGCTGCCTTGGGTATCTTCAGATCTCATCAGAGATACTGCTATGTCTTCCTTGTGTTGATGTCTGTGTCTTTGGCATGGTGGTGTTGTAGTGGTGGGGCCTATTGGGAGGTCCTTAGGTCACTGAGAGCCTTGTCCTCTATGGAATCCTTGTGTTAGATACTGTGAAAGCTTGTTATTACCAAAGAGAGCTTGAGGTCTCATTTATTGTGAGCTCCCATCTCTAGCCATGGCAACGCCACCTTCAGGAGGCTGTCAACAGAGCTGAGAACTGTGCGTTAAACCCTCCCTTTTGACCAACACTTCTTAGAGCTTCACTATAGCCTCCCTTTGATTTAAGGTGAAGTCTAGAGTTGGGTGTGGCTTTAACAACCTCCCCTGCCACCTGGCCATCACACTCTAAATTCCACCCCTGCCACACAATTGCTACATTTTCAGAAAGGATGCTGGGTTTTGCTTGGCCTTAGCCTAGGCAGAGCTTCTGTTTGGGGTGTTCCTTTCCCTCCCTCCATTTAGGAACTCCGGTACAAGCTTTCAACAGTCAGATCAAACAAGCTGCACACATGAATCCGTCCTTGAGTTCTGCCAGTCACCCCAGGCTCCCAGAGCCCTCCACAGCCCTCTGTTTCTGCGCTCATCAGCCTGTTTTGTTATGTGTTTACGTGCCCCTGAGCTCCTCGAGGGCAGAAACCCTGTCTGATTCACATCTGCATTCCCCCTGCCAAACCTCTGTGCTCAATAAATGTTTGATGAACAACTGAAAGAAAGAATGTTCATCGTCAGAAAATTGCTCATCAGAGCCCTGTACATCAGCATTGCCAGGAGATGTTTTCATCAAATGTGGTTTCAGGATGTCCGCATCTAACAGTGTCTGGGTTCAGACGGAAGTGTTAGAAATCTATAAGGGCTTGCAGAGGTTAGAGGGGGCACAAACTATTTGTTAAACAGAAAACCAAGGTATGAGATGGAATAGAGATATGCAAATGTATTTTCTGTGTAGAACCTAAGAGAATCCCACTGAATTATTTCTAAATTAATTCAGTGTGTCTGAAGTTTAGATGTGGTCCTCAAGAGAGTAAATAATGCATACTTTGAAACTAGAAAAGAGATTCTAAATGCACCCATAGAAATCTCCTTCCATCTCGGTCGGCTTCTGCAGCAGAATATTCTAGTTGGTCTGGCCACTGCATAATTTGCAAAGATTAAAATGTGTTACAAGAAGCCGAGCGTTGGTGGCGCACACCTTTAATCCCAGCACTCGGGAGGCAGAGGCAGGCAGATCTCTGTGAGTTTGAGACCAGGCTGGTCTACAGAATGAGTTCCAGGACAGCCTCCAAAGCCACAGAGAAACCCTGTCTCAAAAAACCAAAAAAAAAATGTGATACAAGAAAATTAGCCCAAGTACAAGAATATGGGTGTGTGTCCATGTGTGACAGTCACAAGATAGGGTCTTTCACTGAGCCTGGTGCTCACTGATTCAGTTAGGCAGGTTAGTCTCCCCAGCCCTGAGATTACAAGCCTGCACTGCCACATTCATTTATTTGTTTGTTTGTTTATGTGGGTACTGAGTATCGAACTCAGGTCTTTGTGCTTGCATGGCAAGCATTTTACTAACTGAGCTACCTCCCAAGCTCAAGCACAAGACTTTAATCATTTCAGAAGCTCTGGGCTTCCTTTGGCCTTGTGAGTAGTGATCCCCTCATCAATGAGTAGTGGATGGATGGATTCCAGCCAGGTCTCCTGATAAATATTGATCATGTCACATCAAGCAAATATTGCACATCTAGTCATTATTGAATAGTGAATGGGAAGTGACTGTTCTGGGTTTGCAAACTAGGAATTTAAAGATATCACAGTTCCCTTTGGTAGAGGGATCAAAGATGTGGTTGCCAGAGCACCTGGGGAGTTTTAATTAGACATAGGCTAAAGTGGCTGAAAACTGCCTGGCCCCAGAGTGCTACACAGCAGGACTGTCTGCTTGGCTGGTCAATGAGTCCATTCAGGTAGGAGTCCTGTGGGGCTGCCTGTTTGAGACTACCTTCTGAAATGGAGGAAGGCCCTCATTATGAGATGATGGTTTTTGTCTTGAGGCTAAGACGGACTGACAGACAGAGCTGTCTCCAGAGTTTCTTCAAGATCAAAGCTTGAAAAGGGAACTGGGAGACTCTGCGAAAGAGGAACAGTCACATTTGGGTGATGCAAGTCCCCAGGGCCCAGGACAGCCTCTGGCCTGTGACTCCCGTAAGTTATGGCAAGACAGTCCAGTAACAGCTGTCTTCATGCCTTCAGGGAGGTAAGACACATGCTCACCCATCTCAGGAGTCAGCCACACTTGTGAGAACAACTAGTTCAAGGGCCAGAGTCTGAGAGCCTTGGGGTAGTCCCAGATGCTGTCTGTGTCATGGCCTTGAGGCAGGCCAGAATTCCCAAGGTCATGGTAGAAAGAGACTTGAGAAATCAAATTTTCCAACTTCATTTCAGCCTCCTGCTAACTCTTCATCCTGTCCCTTCCTTTCTTGAAACTTCTAACCCAGCTCCCCAAACTCACCAGAGGGGGCTTTGAAAGCCTAGACCTAAATGTACCCTGGGGCTGTACAGCCTCCCAGTATCCTCCATGATGAGGCCCAGTGTCCCTTCTAGCCTCTGCTCTGGCAACTCCCAACTAAGTCCCCCAGGATCAGGTCACGCCCCTCTGAGCACTGTGACTCAGTGTAGGTTTGATGGTTCACCTCTGACTCAAGTCATTCTCTCTGTCAAGTGGAACACTTGTAAGGTTCCAGTACCCTTTCTTCTGAAAAACCACCATCCCTGGTTCCCCTAACTTCCTGAACCATTCTGAGCTGAACCTTAGGGCCCAGGAGACCTAGCTGAATGCAGTAAGGACTAGTTTCCATAGACTGTGGTATAACTGTCAAAGGCCCTGAAGTCTCAGTCATAAATCTGTTTTCATCCTAGCAAAGTCAGCCCCACCCACTTCCCCAGGCCCAAGGGATATCCCCTGCTTCTTGTCCCTCAGCCTGCAACCTTACTTTGCTCCCGGGATGAGACAAGAAACCCTAACCATATTTTCCACACACACCAAGACCTCAGATGTCTTTCCCAGCCACACCACTGAACCTCTTCTGCCTGTGAACCTGAGGGAGGGAAGCTCCATTCTGTGTGCCTCTGAGACAGACAGCTAGCAGGGACAACTGTCTTGTCAGATACAGTGTTGATCAGAAACAGGGCATGACAGGGGAACCTAGGGCTTCAACAGGAGATGAAGTAGGAAGAAATAGTCCAATGTAACACCCCAGTCCCATACCTGATTTTCAAGGATGGTACTTCCCATATAATGCCATGATTAGAACTATAAACTGGAATTTGTGGTGTTTTGTGAGTAGTCATGGGCATGGTATGTTATTCCTACTGAAAGTGATGCATGACAATGGTTGGGAAGGCACCATGGTGGGAATTAACAAAGTCTCCTGTCCCTTGTTTCTTTTCATTGAACCCTACATATTTTATAGGCCCAACTCCACCACTAGAGCTGCCAAAGCACCCTCTTCCTGCCTGTGTTGAACTCCCTTGGTTCTCTATAAACCACCTTCCCATCTGCTTTCCTGACTCAGACTGTCATTCCCAGTCTCTAACTAGCCCCTAAGTCTATGACCTTGATTTGAACTTGCTGCTTAGTATTGACCTCCACCACTCACTTAAGACAAAGATGGTTCTCTCAGAGACCCTTAGTTTCTGTACCCAGACCACAGGCCAAAGATGCCTTGTGCCCACAGAATCTGATACCTACCCACCCATGCCTTACCAGCATCCTCCACCCCCATGCAGGGGAGAGTCATTAGATCAAAGTTCCTTGTCTTGCCCTGCCAGCATCCTTCCTCATGGCAGAAGCAACTGGCTGGGAAGTTTGAGCCATGGGCTTTTGCTACTTAGTCTCCTGAGTGTTGACAGTCCCTCCTGCCCTCCCCTGATTCTGTACAGGTGCCTAGGCACTCTGGAGTTCTAGGAGCATGTGGTACTCCTTCACGTCCTGTAAGTAAGAATCAGCCGCCTTACCACCTAGAAGGCCAGCGTCCCCAACCACAGGCAGGAACTGACTCTAACAGCAGACTCCCTCTGGTGGGAAGCTCTTGGGGATCTACTTCATAATGAGAGACATAGTGGCCAAGGAAAGGTAAAAAGTTAAATACAGGCCTCCAAACTGATGGGGACCAGAGGAAGAAAAGCTCCGTGGTCACTCATGTAGGGGCTGCTCTTCACAAGTGGTCCAGACAGTGCTCCAGGGAGGAGCCTCACCCTACGGTGACCACTACCTGAGAAAACTGCCAGTGCAGCTTCATCCTCTTGGCCTTGGCATAGCTGCACTCGATGAGCCGTGGCCGGCCGTTGACGTCCACGAGGCAGCGGTTGTCGTCGTCATCAACAGTGGGGCTCAGGACACCCACGTGGATCTGCTGGCTGCTTGTGTAGTACACATTCTAGGGTGAAGAGAAGGGGAACAGGTCAAATGACAGTGGCCAGAGAGATGGAGGTTAAGTGGCCATTACCACGAAACAACTGACAGACAGTCCTTGGTAAGGGGAGACCCCAGGTTTTCATATCCAGTGACTTTCAGATGTGCAACCAGGGCAGTGGACAGCAAGAAACCCTTTCAGTTTGTGATCCAGGAGAGCATTTGGTCCACATGGAGTATGGAGACAGAACTTTCAAGAAATGAAACTTGCCCTCATTGCATGGCACACCCTGATATTTTCCATTCTATTCTTGCATTGGAAAACATTGGCCATAACCTTTTAAATTGATTTTACCACCCACAGCTTTGAAAGTACCTCTTAAATCCATTATGTGCAGACTCGCTGACTTCCTTCATAAATATTTTGTGCTAGATACTGCACTTGGCCAGAAGACACAGTGCACAAAGGCCCAGGCCCTGCCTTTGGGGAACATCCAGGGTTGGGGGTTGGGAGGTAAAAGACAGAATTTCCATATCTACTAAGACTGTATACATCAGGGACTAGAAAGAATCATCCTAAAGGCACAAGTACTGTTGGCCTTGAGGGTGTGCTGGGAAACCCCAGTCCACATTCCTATTTAATGAGGACTCACAGCTATGGCTCACTACAGAGAAGGGATGCGGGGCACACCAGCAAAGGAGAAGGGTGAGGGACCGAAGCCCCATAGCCCAGCCTCAGCAACTAAGAGTTCTGTCTCAGAAAAGTCACACAAGACTGTTTTGTGCTGTTTCCAGTCATGAGCATGTCAAAATGTGTGATGTAGCACCTACCAGGGAAGCTCGCCAGAGCCTTGGCACCCAGATTTCTACTAATTTCTACTAGGGCAGCCTTGGCCTGAGATGTACAAAAATGCCTCTCTTTTCCACCCCATTCTGGTCTTCCATCAAGTCATTAGCAAAATGACTATTAGCAGAAATCCACCTAGAGGCCAGAGAATATGGGAGCCCATTGAAGTGTACCATGGGGCAGCCTCTGAGGGAGGAAGGGGGTGGAGACAGAGGGACAAATATTATAGCCAAATCAATCCTCTAATATCATCTTACAGTTTATTGGGTTAGTCAATCCAGGGCTGAAGACATCAAAACCACCAGCCTTACTGATTACTGTCATTACAGAGGTGAAGGATTATAATGACCAGAGTTCTAAGCAGAGGCAAAAGGTACAATGCCCAGCTCAACATAGAGATGCAACCAGAATGCAAGAGACAAGGATGCCTTTTCAGGTGTCCATGCTTGAGATCTGAGTTCCTAGCGCAAGGCCAAGGAGGTCCAAGTCTGTGGCCTGTGTGTCTGGGCTACACCAAGGTAAACTGAGGACCTGTTGAGAATTCTAGTTCATTGGAGCAAAGGAAGGATTTGACAGAGGGAAGGCCTAGGAGCTGCAGTAGTCATACAGCTAAGCATCACAGTTATCTATCCATCCAAATAAACAAATCAATCTCCAGGTTGAGTTCTGTGATACAGAGGTGATGAAGCTGTAGTTCTTATGTGGCTGAAGCCTGGAGACTGGGTGGGCGGGCAATCTTCTCTGTCTGTCAATAGGATGGGATTTAGAATTACCTATGGGGTGGGATAGGGTGGGGTAGATGGGGGTACTTCTGGATATGTCTATGAGGGCTTCCCAGAAAGACTCAACTGAGGAGGAAGACTCACCCTGGAGGCCCAGGCTGGGAAAAAAGGAAACAATGAGTTGAACACCAGCTTTTCCTCACTGCTTCCTGATTGTAGGCACAATGTGACAAGGACTTCGTGTTCCCTGGCCATGCCTTCCAAGCCATGGCAGGCCGAAGCCTCAAACCATGAACCACGATTAACTTTCATTCCTGGAGTTGTTTCCTGCCAGCTTTTTGTCACAGCAACAAAAGAATAATGTATAAGCCAGCCATACACCAGGAAGCAGCATCACCCAGTCCATTGACACAAAACTTGAGCTACTTCCCCATCCCACCCCTCTCCTCCCTAGCTTACTCCAGCTCTTGTACCTTTGAACCAGAAATGAAAAGTCCTGAGGCCTTTCCTGAATGTGAAAAAGTACATGACCTCAGCCACGGAGTTGCGGAGAAGGATGAGTCAGGGACCAGGTACTTCCCTCCCTCCATTCCTGACTTCTGTCATCAGAATCTGCCTCTTGTCTCCAGGGCGGGGTCTACACACACAAGTGACCACGCAGGTAATAGCTGGAACCAGTTTTATCCACTTAGTTGCTCTGAAGTGCCTTGGGAGATGCTTTGAGAGGTATGTGTGCACTTACAGGCTGCTACAGCTGTCACCAGAGCTGTTTATTGCTCCAGAGACTCAGAAGATCATAATAAGGGCAGACAGACAATTGTTGGTTATTTAAAAAGCCAACAACAAAGTGTATCTTGACAAGTGGAACCAGGAAGCCTGAGGATCACGGAGTCAGATTTGGCAAGGAAGCCACCCTCCAGTCCTCCCTGGGACACCTCAGAGGCTAGCCAGTAGCACAGTGAATCAATAAATGACCTGAACACATAAAACAGGGGGAGGGCTTTGTGCAAAATACCCCTTGCTCGATGCCTAGAGGTCCAGCAAGCATGGCCATGCTTTCAGACAATGAGGAACTTTGAGGGTTGGAGCAAGAAGTGATGTAGAGCTGTGGTATCCAATGAGGGCTAAGGGGTAGTTTTGCTTATTAGACATCATTTAGGGTTCCTGGACATAACACCTCAGTAAAGTTAAACTGCCTGGCCCCAAATATCAGCAGTATTATTGTCATGAGGCCCTGGTGGGCCTTGGTTTAGACTGCTAATATAATCAAGCTGAAATATTGGTAGTTGTACTATGCAGGAGCAGAAGGGGCTCATGCACTCTCTCATTTAATTCTAATGGTATTATGGGTCAGGGGCAGGGTTTGAGTACCCCATCTCCAAAGTGCTTAGGACCAAGTGTTTCTGATTTCAAGTCTTTAAAAGGATTTGTACAATATATGCATATACATTCATAAAGAATTATTTTGGAGATGGGACCCAAGTATAAACACAATTTTATATATAAGCCACCTCTCATAGAAGGTCAGGGTTGGGACTGTCTGTGTGAGTACCCAAAAGCCTTCAAATGTGGACATTTCAGATCTTGAATTTCTATCCATATTGCCATTATCTCCCATTTTGCAGATGAAGAACTGAGGCAAATTAAGTTATCTGAGAGGAATTAAATAATGTGTCCAAAGTCACACATCAGTGACTAGCAGTCAAGATTTAAACTGCAGTCTGTCTGACTCCTGAGCCAGACCCAGGACAGTTCACATGCCTCACCTGGTTCCCTGAATCCCTTCAACCTTCAGTGAGTGGGCTGAAAGGTACCAGGGAGTGCCGGAGGCTGGCTTCCATATGGTCCCCTGGACACACCATGGGGTCTGGACTAAGTGCTGGAGGATGGGAGGGTCCTCTTACTAAAGACTAATAGAACACAGGATGCTGAGACAGCAGCATCCTGCCAGTAACTGTCAGAGGCAGAGGCAGGCAGTTATCCTGTCTGGATGTTTTACAAACCCCCCAGTGATATCGAAACGATACACTGGCCACTCAGCTCCTCTCCAGTTGTAATGATGGATTTCATCCCTTCTTCACTCAGCCCTGCACAGCTCAGCAGGGCTGCACACCTGACTGGCATTTTATTCTGATGCTTGATGGAGAAAGAAAAATCACCTACAACTCTAAGAACAAATATCCGCATCTTAGGTCTCATACAAGTGTTGATATCCCCTTCTCCAGGCCAGGGCCAGGAGTAATGATGAATGGTTGAGCTGAAGACAGCTGTGGAGCCCATGGAGCCCTGTCTTCATGTTACTATCCTCTGGGCCTGAGGTTAAAGGTTGGGTAAAGAACCCCCAGAGCAGGAGAATGGCTTTGCTTGAGTCCTTCACCTCTGATAAGGCCATTCCCTGCAGGATACAGGTGGACCCCCAAACCAGAGTTCCTATCCTGAAGGTATGCAAATGAGCCACAGTGTCACCCTTCACAGGTACCAAAGGTCACTGACAGGGCTCTCCAGGATAGAGGAGGGACATGGGATGGGAGAGGGGAGAAGACTGGAACCCTCTTTTTGTGTGTGCATGTTAGGGCTTCTCCACAGGCACGGATACCTTCTATCTGTGAGGAAAGGGAAACTGAGGCTACATCCAGTTTTGAAAAACAATTCACCACCTGGAGGCCTATTCTCTTTCACCACCTGGAGGATGTTCCCAGCTAGGTTGAATTCTTGACAGTTCAGGGCCTGTATCTCCTTTCTGAGGCAGAAGCCTGGGTGGTCCTCAGACTCCTCAGAAGCCCAGGGCTAGATCTGAGGCTCCTCATCCATCCAGCCCATCCCCCAGCGAGGATGGTGCAAGAAGAATGTGGCTTCCCAGGGCCACTCCAAATGCTTCCCTTCAATGCCACCAACAGCACAGCATAGCCAGGACCACTTCTACCAACTATTCCCCCCTGAGTCCTGGGCATCAGAAAGGCGCCTGAGGTCACTATGGGTGGGGGCCTGGTTCCTTCCCTTAGACCTGTCTTGCAGATTTTTTTCTTTCTTATAATTCAGTGTCACAGGATAATTTTGTTGGAACAAAAATTTATAAAGAACTTTTTTTTTTAAGAAAAGGATTGGCTGCTGAGCCTGGTGTGGAGGTGACCTCCTGTAGTTCCAGCACTCAGGAGGCAGTGGCAGGTAGATCTTTGTGAATTGAGGGCTGGTTAGGGCTACATAGAGAGATTCTGCAGGAGGCATCTCAGCAGCACACAACGGCTTAGCACACTTTCTTTAGCATTTACCCAGAGCCAGCCAACCAGAGTTTGCAAACACTGGCTAAAAAGACTTGTCCTCCATTTCCAGCTTGGACACGGCCAATCTGCAGATCTTTCATTCCTCTCACTATCACCCCACTTCTGCACTTCATGTTGTAACTTCTATTGAACTTCTAGAACCTTCCACACACACCAGGAATCTGCAGTGAGGCTTCTTAGTGACCTGTATTAGTCACTTTGCTGTTGCTGCTGCTGCGATAAGACACTGATCAAACAGCAAGCAGGGAGATAAATGGTTAATTTAATCTTATGGTTCCAGAGGAACAAAATCCACAATGGCAGGGAAGGCATGGAGCTGGAATCTGGCTGGTCACAATTTTATCCTCACACAGGAAGCAGCAGGAGGGAACTGGAAGTGCCCCTAGTGATGTACTTACTTCCTCCAGCAAGACTCCACCTCTAAAAGGTCCCCTAACTCCCCTAAATCCAACAAACAGTGCCACCAAGCAGGGGCCAAATGTTCCAATGCATGAGCGTATGGGGAACATTTCTCATTCAGAACACACAAGATAAACTTCTGGGCACAGCTCAAGTTCTGGATCTCTTCCTATTACTGGGCACAGACATTGAAGCCTTGGTTTCCCTCCATTAGTGTTGCCTTGGCAACACTGTTGCTCTATGGATTCCATGCCCTTAAAGAGGCATTTCAGAAACATGTAGCCTCAGGCATGGAGGGACAGTAGTGGAATTTGGCTGACACCTTCCTGAGACTGGAGAGTGGGGTGGAATGGGAAAGGGGAGAGCCATAGTGAGGCAGTATGTTCTAGAATTATCACGGGAGAAAACAACTGTGTTTGACAGGTTCTGGTACAGCAGGGATTAGGGTGTGCTAGCCTCCTTAGGCTCATTTCTTTGAATACCTGGAAGGGATTCCAAAGACTGCTGAAGCCTGACCCAGGATTGAGGAACCAGCTCTCTGTGAGGTGTGGCACATACCAGGGAGCCTCATAGGATAGCGAGAGTTAAAATAAGGTAACAGAAGCCAAACAGTGGGCTGACAATCTAAGAAAAGAAGACATATGATAGTATATGAGGCTGGAGGGTCCTCAGGATCCCAGTGCCATCAAGCTTAGGGTACCCACCCTTGCTCTACATCTCAGTCACCTGGAAAGCTTAGCTAAAACCTATAAACTACTGACTTGGGAGCGGGCATGGGGAAGGTCATGGTTTGGCTGTAAAACATTCCCCATAGGCTCAAGTGTTGGAGCAGTTGGTTCCCAGCTGTTGGAAATGGCTTTAGAAGGTCTGGGAACCTTTAGAAGGTGGAGACTTGTTAGAGAAAGTGGGTCATGGGGCAGGCCTTGAAAAGTCCAGCCCTACTTCTTGTCTGCTTCCTGTTTCCTGCTCCACCAAGTTATCGGGGGTGGAAGGGGTGAAGAGTACAGGCTACACACCCCTGCCAGCACAGATGCTCCTGCTGCCATGCCTTCCTCTCCAGATGAATTGTGGAAGCTCAGTCTCAATTTATAGAGTGGTGCTGTGACATCCAGAAAATGTATTAGAAATGGGCTTTTTGTCCTATTTACCCAAGGATGAGCCACAAGCCTCTGTAGACAGGTGGGCTGATTTAGAGGTTTGGTTTTTGGTCATTAATCCCTTGACACAGAGGTTCATTATGGTGCTCGGGGCCACAGGGCCAATAAATGAGGAGTTGGGGGTGAGTCACTTCTAAAACACCCTTACAACCACCAACCTCAGCACCAAGTCCTTGCAGGGGCAGAGGCATGTACAGTTCCTGGTGCTGCCTCTCTAAGTAGCAGCCATGTGTAAGGCATGGCTTCTAAACCAGCTCCTCTCCTGGGAACTCATTTCTCCTGTGAATCGATGACTAGACCATGAGCCTCATGGGGAGAGGCTTGTAATGGGGGATGATCTCAACCAACTCAGTAACCCTCTTCTGAAATGCCAGGCCCCCCAAAGCAGAAAGGAGCGAGACAGGCTCCTCCCTTGAACTGCTAGCTACAGAAGCAGCCGTGGACATGAAGAAGAGGGGACCTAGTGAGGGTCCCTTAGGTGTGGGAGACAGGCCGATGTAGCAAGATGTCTAGAATACTTCCCTGGCAGGCCTGTAACAGGAGACTTGTTAGAGTGTTATGATAGCCCAGGTCTGAGGTGATGAACTCCACCCAAAGAGGCCAGTGAACGATGAAGTTTGAGTACAGGCTGGAGTGGGGGTAATTTGCCCAGATCAAAGCCACAGACGTGTGCAGCACCCTTCTGTGTGGGGAGATGAGGAGAGTCATCATGGAGACTGCAGACAACACACTGGTAATCGAGAGCTGTGGCTTCACACTGTTCCCTGTTAACACATCTCAACACTTTCCACAGTCTTTTAGCAAAGATACCCATGGGGCCTAACGCTGGGCTGCAGGCAACTCTGGAAGCACCGGCAGGCCTGTCTAGACTCTAGACAATCAAAGTTGTATCTGTGCAGACCAGCAGGGGGTAAGTGGAGCTGGTACCTTTGAATTTAGGACTGAACAGAGAGAGCCTCCCACTGAGAACCCAGGAGATAGTCAAGTGGCCTGCAGCACTGTTATTGGGCTGGGATCATTAGCTTAGATTTACTACTGTCAGAATATACAAAATGTCCTCTCCTCCTTGTACCCTTGAGGTCCCCCCCATAGTTGTGTCCCCCATCAAATATGTCAGATGTGGCTTCTTATTTAACTATGACCACTATGATACATTCATGTCTAATCAGTTTTCAGACTATAATGTGACCCCTCGCCCCTCCTCCATCTCTACATGTTATAGAGTAACACACACACACACACACACACACACACACACACACACACACACACACACACCAGGGTGGGGAGGATTTTATTGACTTCAATTTTGGAGTTTCAAGATCTGGCAGACACACTACTCTGGACTCTCTATTGCTAGATAACAACAACCAGGAGACAGAGTAACAGTGGGGCTTACAGCCTCTCTCCTGTGCCTAAGGGACCCTTGCTGGTCCCCTCTTCTACATGCCAACAGCTTTTTCCACTGTCACCTTCCTGGAGATCAGCATTTTGTCTTCTCCCTTTTTGCCCTGCCACCTGCAGGATCTCAGATGGGTGGGGCTGACTTTGGTGACCATGAAACATGAACAAGAAGCTAACTCTGACAGCCATAAACTGCCAAGTTCACTAGCCTGCAGAAACTGACCCTAGATGAGGGGTAAGGTCAAATCCTAAAGTATGAGACACTATCTTTAGAGCCAAAAGGGCCAAAGTGAGGAAGCCATCACTGGAGACCATAAAGATGGTGATGGCTTCTAGACAGCCTTGGGAAGATTGATGGCATGCAGATGAAGAGTAAGCTTTGTTTTTCCAGCTGCTTTTGGCAAGACACTGCAGAAGAGAGAGAAGGTCAGAGAAGAAAGGGACTTGTGGAGAGGTCAAGAAACATTTGTTACTGTAAGCTGTGGAGATCCTGAGGTAATGAGTTACTGGGGCATGACGGGCCTGGCTGATGGGCAACCATTTTGTTAAGCTCCCTCCCCTACAATACTGTGCAAAAATAGAAATGCCAAATTCAAATTCAAAGCATGACCTTAGAAAAAGTACAGGAAACTCTGAAAGTATATGCCAAGGGGACTTGAGCTAATGTGGAGAGGGTGGTTGATATAGGAAAGACTCTGTCCAGATCCACACTGCCTAGACTCAAGGCCCTGTTCCCACCTGCCTATGACACAGAAAATGTATTCAACTGTCATAGTGGTTACTAGTGCTCCGTGTTAGGTGACAGTTCACCATTGTACCACAGGTCCCTATTAGATCCCAAGTTCCCTGAGGACATTGGCCATGTCTGCTCACCTTGTACATAATTACCTGCTCATCATTGAACCTACCACTTGACACATAACATACATTCAAACACATTAGTTTATTGGATTAGTGTTATTACTAAAGTATACTAGGGACCTTTGAACTTCAACTTGGAAATTCATTCAAGTTTGTTCCCTAGTGTCTGCTTCACACTCCTTACTTCCTGACCCCAATCATCACTCTTCATAGAGTCTGGTGGCTAAATGACTCTCCCCAAGACACAGAATGAGCTAGATGGAATGCTTATCTGCCCACTACCCCAGAAAAAATGAAGCGCTATCTCTTGCTGGTATAATACAGCTACCTTGTACTACTTTAAGAGCTTAGGATGTTCCTAGTAAAAGAGGAGCAAACACAAATTATGCTATCACACACATGACCTCCAACTCCAAACAGGCCCCTCCACCCTAACCAGCATCTGCTCTTTGGGTGCTTGGCCAGTGTCTGAGCTCTCTGTTCTCCCGCAGATGCCCCACTCTCTGCAAGGCAGTGTGAACTTATTTGTCTTGGGCATCCCTCCAAGTATTCCAGAGTCTCAGCAGTGGCTCTTTCCTGCTGTCCAGGACCAGCCCTATCCTGTGCTTGGATGGCAGCCCCTCCTGTCCTCATTCAGTCCCCACCCCTAGGGATGTTGCTTAGTATTATGCCTTCTCTATCCTAACACTGATCTCTTTCTCTGGTTCTTCCTCTTAGCCTCAAAAACATGCCTGCTTATCGCTTTCCCTGGAAAACAAACCTAAGCACACACCCTTCTCAACCCCATAGTCTTCTTTGATGGCCAGCCCTCTCTCTTCATTCCTCTCTAGCAAACTCTGGGCAGAAGAGGCCATACTCAAAGTGTGTCTTCTCATTCACTTCCTAAATCAGAGCCATCATCATCATTTCCTCCCAGGGGCTCTACAACTACACATGTATCATACAGATTGGACCTCTTAGTGTGAACAGCCCTCAGGTTCCAAGTATAGGTTCCATGGTGAACCTTGTCATCATTAGAAAACCCTCAAAGGGCAAAGAAGGCAATCATTGGCTTGCCCCATCTTGTGAAAACTCCCCTTTAACAAGCTTTCACTAATGTCTTATTTAGTTGTTTCTTTTGTTTAACCCACATTTGTTAAGCAGTTACAATGTCCTAGACAAAAAAAAAAAAACAAAAAAAAACAAGTAAGCCTAGATCATTCCAAGGATTGCAGAGAGAGTGCACAGACGCTGGTATTTTCTGTAGCCAGTTCTGTAAGAATCAAGGCCAGCAAGTCCTTTTTCCTGCAGTGAAAATGTTACAAAATTTTCCTTTTTGGTGTCCTTCACCCAGGACAACCTCTACTCCCACACATGTAACTGCAGTGAATAGTGTATTTTTTGAGCAAAGGAAAATATAAAGCTGTCCTGGTGATTGATTTAGAAGGCCTGGCTCTACTTAAATTCCCAGCATATTAACACAGTACTACCCTTGAGGGTTCCACTAAAGAGCTGCTCTCCTAGGGTTCACCCACATCAGTGAGAAGGCTTGCAGCATCTGGGACAAAGGTGATGTGACAATGCAGTTAGCTGGAAAAATCGAATTGGAGAATTCATTTATGCCCATCATGTATTCTCAACACAGTTCCTTAGGAACTTTCTTAAAATGGATTAAGCATGTCCTCAAGCTTCTGTGGTACAAATACTGTTCAGGTGTCCATACTCTGTGGCACTGGCCCTTCCTGAAGCACGGAGACTATTGACTTTGGCTCTGCCTTTCTCTGATTCTTAGCTAATGGGAGCCCTGAAAATTCATGAAGACACTTTGGTAGTATCTGGCTAGCACTGGGTCCTGCTGTGGTGATCTTGCACAATCAATAGAAACAGTCCACATGATGACAAACTACTCCACCCAGAGTATTAACCTGCCTGTTGAGAACCTACCCTGGATGCACTTGATCCAAATATGTGACAAAGGACATTGTCTTTTTTGCACACCAGAGGAAGAATGCTACCACCCTGCATTGTCCACTCTATTCTTCTGATTCCCGTGGGAGCAGTCCCATAATGCCACTGCAGATGGGGAGTGAGTTACAGCAGCCATGCGAGAGGGGACTCACTGGTGAATTAACCCTTGTGCATCTCAAGAGGCTCCTGCATCTCTTGCCTAAGGGTTGGGCCATATAGAAAAGCAGGTCAGTTACACATGCCAGCAAAATGTGGTGGCAGAAAAGGCAGTAATGGAAGAATGTGCTTCCTATCCATGCCCAACCTGTGCCCACAGCAACCGGGCTTTCATCAAGAAAGGAGAGTGGGGCCTGGTTTCCATCTCTCAGGCTTCCGTCTCCATGTCTTCATGGAAAGATGTCATGTATGAAAGAAGAGGTACAGGATAACACTAATTCTGACATTAGTCTCACAAGGAAAACCATGTATTGATGGAGGGCTTAGCATTGAAACTAATAAAACCAGCAACCACCATGTACCCAATGGGGGCTAATTGTGCATCCAGAGTGATGCCTTTGAACTTCCCATTTGATCTTGGAAAAACCTCTAGGAAGCAGTAAATGAAAACTAGGCTTTGGGTCCTGTAGGAGATGACAGAGTCAGTGTGCCTAAACAGGTTACCAGGGTTTGACGAGTAAAAGTACTTCAGCCATTGTAGTGGTCTGAATAGGAATGACCCATAAGTTTGAATACTTGGCGCCTAGGGAATGCCACTATTATTAGGAAGTGGATTAAACCTCTGCACTGTAAGCCAGTCCCAATGAGATGTTTTCCTTTATAACAGTTGCTGTGGTCATGGTATCTCATTACAGCAATACAATTTTGAACACGACAGTCATTTACTTAAAAATCCAACAACTTTGCTATCCAGAGTTCATGTAGCATCTGCTGTGAACCAGGGAGTAGAGCTCACTAGATAACAAAGGTCTTTACCCAGGTGTGGTGGTATATGCCTGTGTTTCTAGCAATTGGGATGTGGAGGCATGAGGATCAGGGTTCAAGGCCGTCTTCAGCTACATAGCAAGTTTGAGGTCAACCTAGGTTGCAAGAAACCCAGGGAGTGTGGGGAAGAATAGAGTTCAAATCCCCTTGAGTCCAGTCCTGAAACTCCTCAAGTGTTTTCATGAGAATACTACAAGCTAGACTCAGTTTCCCTTTGGATCCCAAGAGGAAATCAGTGTTTATCTAGGTTGGGGTTACTCCCCTCAGACTCTCATCATGGCCTTTATTCACGGAGCAATTATGACTGGTGCGCCTCCTGGTGCCACCCAGTATCATCCCACACTGTGTGACTCCTTGTACTATTTCCATGCAAGGGTCTCTCTGAGAGCAGCAAACAGGAAGGCAGCATGGACTCTGCCCTGAGCCTCTGCTCTACAGTGGGTAATCTAGGTGACAAACAGGCTCTGCTGGGTCACACAATCACTGTGAGCCCCAGTTTTCTACCTGGTAAGAACAAGGTATTAAAAGTGCCCACTTCTGAGGGCTGCTGGGAACGTTAGCTTAGACAAGAGAAGTATTTAAAAGGTACCTAGGAAGAACACACAGTAAATGTGCGTGCACACTATTGCCATTTTAATAATCATCTTTCAACATTGAAAACACTCATTGAAATATCAGGGTTCTAACTTAAACAAGAGGATGAACCTGGTGCGAGACACATACAGATCTGTGTTTTATCTAGCATTCAATTCCCGTGCCCGTTTTACTGATCAGGAAACCAAGGCTCAGAGAGGCTAGGTGACCTGTCTAAGAGCACACAGTCAGATTAGAATCTAAATTCACCCCCTCTGCCACTGGGTTCCCATCTTGTCTCCATGGCCAGAGTTATCTGGGAAGCAAAGCTCTGCAAAGAAATGTGGGCATGGGGCCAGGGACAACAGCTCTCTGCTTAGGAGCCAGAATGCTGGGCACTTATGGTACTACTAATGACAGCCTGCTCCCAGCCTGTGGGAGTTTAATAAAAGTCATGCAAAACTCGCTGTTGATGACTCTAATTGCAGAGTTTGGACATGAAATGAAGAACATATGTGGAGTGAATAACAAATCAGGCAACTCCCTCTTTTGCACTGAAACCTGCAAGAACAGCTCAGAGTTCACCATCAGCCTGTGGGGAAAGAGGACATGATACCATGGCCTCACGCCTGGGTACCTCCAACAGCCCACTGCTCCCTGTGACCCCCTGTTCAAATCACTGACTATCCCAGCCCAGTCCTCTACTTCCATGAGAGATCATTAGAGAGAAATGTAGATGATGTATAATATATATATATATATATATATGTATATATATATATATATATATTGGCTTTTTCAAGACAGGGTTTCTCTGTGGCTTTGGAGGCTGTCCTGGAACTAGCTGTTGTAGACTAGGCTGGCCTTGAACTCACAGAGTGCTGGGATTAAAGGTGTGCACCACCAACACCCGGCCTGATGATGTATATTTTTGAAGCAGCGGGGAAGAGGCAGGGGACTGTGGGATCTTTTCTCACCTACCAAGGAGGAACCAGATCCAGGCAGGCTAGTGCTCAGGGGCAACCCCAGGCATTCTGGTGGTTGACTGTGACAGAAAGGGAAACCTGTGTGTGTCACCCATGCCTCTGGGAGCAGCTAGAACAAAAGAGGATGCTCTGATAAATGATACCATGGCCAGTCCTCCTCTCCCTAGGCTTGAGTCCTGGACAGGCTGCCCCTGGGTGTGACTAAGTACCTGTCATGAAGTTCTAGGACTTACAACCTGCATCTGCCTCCTGAGAGGGGCATAGGCTTCGGGACAAGCTGGCAAGGTGGCAATAAGATGTAACAAGCAGGCCTGCAGAGCCAAGCAGATACAGATACGTAGGGATTTTCTGTGTGTATATGTAAATGTGTGCACACCTATGCAAATATGATTAAACACAAACAACATAACAACCTGTAGTTAGCATTTACTATGAGTTATGCCTTACCCTAAATTGTACAGTGAAACAAGACCACAGATTGACTAAACAGCAGAGTTGTAATTCATGGTGAATGGCAGTAGAGTGAAGGAAGAGGTGGGGGTGAGGGCGGGGACCACAATGTTAGCCTCCTTCCTTTCAATAGGCATCATGCAAAGAGTGATACTGCATGATGCATGAATCAGACAACTCATGAACTCAGCCTCCCTGAAGAACAGAGAGACAATAAAGCTAGCTGCTGACTCCAGGTCCCAGGCAAGGAAGGTAAGGCACTTGGTCTCCATGGACACTTTCCAGGGCTGCAGTGGTGAGTGAGGCAGGAGTTTCAGAAGGGAAATGTGCACACAGAATCCTGTGCTCACAGGTTAGAACATAACAGGGGTGCTGGAAACATCCAGTCATTTGTTCCAACTGTCCCATGGTATAGGCAGATTGGGACTAGACTCTTGCTCTGTCTGATCTGAGATCTCCTCTTCTATGTATCAGCCATTTTCTGAGGTCCTCTGTAGGTGAGATCACCCCTCAAACAACCACTCCTCACCAAGAAAGCAGGTCTGTGGGAAGGAACTGAAGAATGGTTGTCAGAGGATATGGGAGAGTGGGCCATCCTATGGCTATTTTGGGACCAGCCCTTGTGACAGTGCTGAGACTTTACTTGCTCTGCATTCTGCATGAGTGGGGGCCCTTGGGACTATGTGTAAGATCTAGATAATCCTCTCTGGGTAACTTCCTGAATGACGCTAAGATTCACGTGACCAGTTGTATTATTAGTTTCCCTTTTGCTGTGATAGAAGCAGGGGGTTTTGGCTCACAGTTGAAAGTATAGAGTCTATCATGGCAGGAAAGGCATGGTGGCTGGAGTGTGAGGTGGTTGGTCACACTGTCCGCACAGGAAGAAGAGTCTGGATAGGAAGTGGGACTGGGCTAGGAAACGTGAAGGTCTATTCCCTCCAAAGCTCTAACTAACTAAGGTTCCCCCAACCTTCTAAAGCAGCACTGCCACCTGGGAACATGTACTCAAACGTGTGAGCCTACGAGGAACATTCCACATTCAAACCACAGCACCAACCAAATCTATCAGGCTATGGGCGACCTTCCTGCACTGCCAGGTATCAGTCTTATGACAGGAAGGAAACACAGGGAAGATCTGCAGACTGCATAGCTGCTCTTTGCCTGGCATTCTATTTATTTATAGATAAAAGTCAGAGAGAAGTGGAGACATCTGCCAGAGGTCACTGACAAGTGCAAAGCCATTTAAATTCTTGGCAGACAAAGCAAAACTTTGGCAATTGTCTCTGGAATGTTAAATGAAGGGGTTGGAGATGCAAGCACAATCTATGAGGTGTTTTTGATGTCCCTGAAGCTACTGGGGACATTGATAAGTAGGGACAGGGTGATAGTGCCATTATAACTCATTGGCAAATGGAAACTTCTAGAAAGTTGTTAGTAGACAATGAGGTAATCAATGCTTTTCATTTCAATATCTGTCTGTCTGTCTGTCTATCATATATCTATCATCCATCATTCAGGAGGCATTGTCAAATAGAGAAGGGGTAAGGATGTCATTATAACCCATTGGCAAATGGAAACTTCTAGAAAGTTATCAGTAGACAATGAAATAATCAGTATTTTTCATTTCCCACCCACCTATCTGTCTGTCTACCAACCAAGCAATCAAGCATCCCCAAGTGACTACTCTTAAAAATGATGAAGAGGACTTGAGTGGATGCAGCTCACCTCACTGACAGAGCAGCTCACTGACAGAGCACTTGCCTGGTCCATACAAGGCCTTGGGTCAATCCACAACACCGCAAAAATAAACAAAAATGAAAACTAAAGAGGTAACGACAAAAAAGCAATGCAACAAAGTTCATTTCATCCTCTACATTTGGTTTAACTTTTCTTAAACACACTTCCTGATCTGACATGAAATTCATCTTTAGGTTAGAACAGAATTTTCTCAGCTCAACTCTGTTCTTTAGACCCAAAGTCAAAGCTTGTCCTGAAGCACTGATGTGGCAGCTTCAGAACTTTACAGACTTCTGGAGGGATTAAGATCCTTTCTACCTTTCCTTTCCTGCTGCCAAGGAGAAGCGTTTCATCTCAATGTGTCACCTATCTTCTAGAAAACTCTGTCAGAATGGACAGAAGAGATCCTCAGATTCTGCTGTGTTCTTTCTGACCCCACATGCCCTCTGTGGGGTAATGAGGTGTTTGGAGCAATAGGCTGCAGGGTTTCATCATGGAAGCTAATTGTCTGTGTTTGGTTTCCTCCTCCAGGCTGGGGACTCAGGTAAGCAGCCTTTCTCACTCCTAGTTCTTGGCATAAAGCTTAGTGTGAATGGGCAGATGAATGAATGAGTGAGTGAATGAGTGATTAATTGGATTGAGTCTGTGGAAAGACCCCACTATTGTATTTTTCCCATTAGGAGAAATTTTCCAGGCTGTTACACTAATTAGGGCTAATATTCTCAGTTATTTTGAGGATTGCTTAAAATTTGCTGCTAATTTAAATAAAATGGTTACATTCACTCATTACCAATTAGTATCCTTCCCAGCAGCTTCACCTCACTAATTTGATTACCTACATCATGCTTTCTCCTGCCCAGGGCCTTCCCTGAGACCCGGGAGTGTCACAACTCCATCAGAGTAATGTTTGTCTCTGAGGGTTTAACCCAACTGTGGGAACAGTTTGTCCCAGCACAAGCTGTCTCTGGGTCTCTCATGTCTTCTGGGGCCCCTGGCACTCACTAGAAGTCACTCTACAAACATCCCTATCATTGTCTGGAGTATGAGAAAGCCAATGTCATGAGGGTGCTGTCCACTGTCCTCTGGGATCAAGAATGACATAAAAGGAAACACACACATGGTGATGGATCCTATGTGTGATGGATTGTCAAGTACCACAGATGAGGAAAGAGCAGGGCTACAATCCCAGCACTAGTATAGTAAAGAGGATCTTGAGTTTGAGTCCAGCCTGGGTTACATCATAAGACTCTGTCTTGAAGCATAAAGAAGCCATAGAGTCACAGAGTAGGAATAATCATGGATTTCTTAGTTTAGGTATCATTCTCCTGAAGTCTACCAACATGGCTTGGGCAGAGATGATGGGGACACCACTGTCACCTGAGTCAGTGGCCAGAAGGGTGCCCTTGTTCTCAGACAAACATGTATGTCCTTTTATTTTGGAAGGTGGTTTCAACTCTCTCAAAGCTAATTATTAGTTTTTTTTTGCCCAAGAATAGACTTGAGTCTCTCCACAAGCCTCTTAGTAATAACTGCTTATACAGAATAGGCAACCATCATGGGCCAGCCTGCATTGTGTAAAGGTTTCATGTACACCATTATGTAAGCTTTGTAGCAACCCTACAAGACAGCTAATGAGGTAATGCTATAATCTCCATTTTATGGGTAATAAAAATCAAGGCTAAACATCTACTCAAGGTACCTGGCTAGTAAGTGGTATAGCTTCAACCCAGCAACAACTTTAAAAAAAAGGATGATTTTTTTTATCTTATGTATATGTGCATGTGGGGTACCTGTGAGGGCTTGGAGAGAGAACTGGACCTCCTGAAACTTATAGGCAGTTGTGAGTTACCCAAAGTAGGTTCTGGAAAGCAGCCCAGGTTCTCTGGAAGCACACGTACTATTAACCACTGAGGCATCTCTCCTATCCCCAAGATTTATTTTATTTTCTAATTATGTGCCTTGTGGGGGTATGTGCATATGAGTGCAGTTGCCTGTGGAGGGCATGAGATTCTCTGTAACTGGATTTTAGATCACCTGACATGGGTGTTAAGAACTGAACTTGGGTCTTCTGCAAGAGCTGGTAAAGGCTAAGCCATCTCTCTAGCTCTCATGTGTTTTTAAAAACACTTTGTTACATTTACTCATGTGTGTATGTGTGAATGCGTGTGTGTGTGTGTGTGTGTGTGTGTGTGTGTGTGTGTGTGTGTACCCTAGTACATAAGTGAAGATCAGAAGACAACTTGCCAGAATGAATTCTGTCTTTCTCAGGGATTCAACTTAGATTGTCTGGACTGGTGGTAAGTGCCTTTGCCTGTTGAACCATCTCCCTGGCCTGGCTCTTAACATCTAGTTATTACTATATGTTTCCCTTCAGCATTTGCAGGCTGCCTGTTGGCTATGGATCTCGGGGAAGGGCCTGTGAGGTTTCACAGTAGAGGTCAGAAAGGCTGTCATCTCAGATTTATGTATACTCTGTAGATGGCAATGTGAAGGACATTGTTCTCCTCTGGGGATGGATAGGTATAGCTTACATGGAGACATGTGGCATCCCATCTGTACATGTGTGACTATCCTTGGGTTCTCCCTGTTTTATGAAAGGTTAGGGAACTGCCAGGAAGAGGGACCAATCTCATCAAAAATGTATGTTTCATATGTGTCAGAAAAAGCCTGCAGGGTGCAGCGGGCACATAGGGCCTGCATCTATCCACAGTCTCCTAAAAAGTACCCTGAGCACTTTCTTTCTTAATCTCTCCATGGCTGGAGGATGCTTTGGGGAATCATTGGAATCCAGAATTCTTTTTTTTTTGTTTGTTTGTTTTGTTTTGTTTTACGAGACAGGGTTTCTCAGTATTATTTTGGAGGCTGTTGGTCCAGCTCAGCCTCGAACTCACAGAGATCCACCTGCCTCTGCCTCCCGAGTGTTGGGATTAAAGGCGTGCGCCACCACCGCCCGATGGAATCCAGAATTCTTGACACCTCACTAATCACTCAATTCATGTCCCTGTGTCCATACTGGGTGGATACAGAAACTCAGGGCAGGGACACACAGCCCACTTCCAGGATAAGCTGGCTTTTCTGGCCCTCCCTGCTCCTTCTTCAACCAATTCCTGCCACAAGAGTCCACATGGTTTCATTCTTTGGTAACCTGGACCTGAGCCTGGTACTGAGCCTCCTGGACCCTGAAAGCATGAACCTGGAAGTAGGGGGCATCAGGCCTGATGCTTCCTGCAGAACTCAGGGGCATGAGTACATGAAGAAGCTGATCTATGAAGGCAGATCCAGCATCCCTGGCAGGCACAGCACAGACTCACAGCTTCCAGCCAAGTACCTTTCAGAACAAAAGAACTAGAGATGAGCAGGTTGTCACAGCTAGCAGAGCTGTGTCTAGAGATGGCCAGTCCAGCTTCATTATTTACAGATGGACAGACAGGTCCACAGGTAGCTAGTCAACTGGGGAGAGATCAGAACTGTCACTACCCATAGGAAGCCCTCAGGGATGACAGGCTTCACTAGGATGGTGACTGCATTACACACAGAGCTAGGAATTCACTGAACTTTCTGATTACATTTAATATATTTTAGCATAAAGTTAAAGTCCCACAGTGGAGTCTAACAAACTATGTCGCCAGAAAACATTAAAGTGACAGTAAAGACCTAGCCTAGGACCCAGGCCTCCTGCTGCCCTTCACCGATTCACCTGTATTTTCACTGCCAGAGCAACTTACAGATGCTCCAGGGATTGCCACTCGACTCATAGAGTTTGGCAGGGGAGGATATCTACATTGCTCCCTGGGCCTGTGGTGGCAGTGACACCCTTGATGATCTTAATGTGCCCTCCAGCATCTGTCACCACCCTCCTGTTTCCTTGTAGAACATCGAAGCTCATAGACAAAGCTTTTCACTTCACAGCGCAAGGGTCTGACAGCCACTCTTCCTTTTCTCTTACTTCTCTGTGTCTCTCCCAATTTCATTCACCTCTATCCTTGGCTTCTGCTGAGGTGACAAAATCCACTGATCATACCCCTGGCCTCAGCCTCTTTATCATGAGTCAAGCCCTAGCATTTCTTTCAAAAGGTATCTTCTACGGTAAGCCTTAGACTTCTCTGAGTCTTTACATTGAGTGAGGTCATAGGTTGGAACCTTATTCTATAGTATTAGCGTTCTTGTGAGGCACCTCATTCCTGTGGGGCCCTTCTCTCCATACCATGTGAGAGCAGAAAGAAGGGAGGTAACCTGATAGCTATGAAGCAAGCCATTGCCAGATGTCAAATTTGCCGGCATCTAGATCTGGAACTTCCTGGTCTCCAGAACTTTGAGAAATGCATTTCTGTTGCTTAAACGTTGGTATTTTGTTTGTGTCACTTGAGCAGATTATCACAGGTAATATTTATTAAAGGGAACACACACCAACCCAATGGTTCAACAATTCTATTCCTAAGTGTAAATCCAAAAAAAAAAAAAAAGAGTACGGAAATGAGTCAGAAAGACATGAAAAAGATGATCACCTCAGCAGGACTCATGGTACTTGTCTTAGTCACTGTTTTATTGCTGAGAAGAGGTGCCATGACTGAGGCAACTGTCACAAGAGAAACCATTTAATTTGGGGCTTGCTTACAGTTTCAGAAGGTTAGTCCATTATCATCATGGAGGGAAGCATGGCAGCATGCAGGCAGGTGCTGAAGAAGCAGATGAGAACTACAACTTGATACAGAGAGAGAGAGAGAGGGAGAGAGAGAGAGAGAGAGAGAGACAGAGACAGAGAGAGAGACAGAGACAGAGAGAGACAGAGAAAGAGACAGAGACAGAGAGAGACAGAGAGACTTGGCCTGGCATGGGCTTTTGAAACCTCAAAGCCCACCCCAAGTGATATACTTCCTCCAACAAGGCCACACCTCCTAACCCTCCTATTCCTTTCAAACAGTGCCTAAGTGACTATAAGCATTCAAATATATGAGTGTAAGACAGCCCTTCTTATTAAACCTATCTCAGCACTTCATAGCATATTCATAACAGAATAGTATACAGTAAAACAAATGAGCAACTTACAAGATCCATGAGTGTAGTTAACAGATATGGAGGCATTTTGGAGTGCTGGCTAATAAGATAATGTTCATTTCACAGGCATTCATTAATCTGTACACTTATAACTTATTATCGTCTGTGTATCTCTGATAGGACACTTATTAGCATAAAGACAGTGCTGTGGTTTGAATGTGAAATATCCCCCAGAGGCTTAGGTGTCTGAACCCTTGATCCCTGCTGATGGTGCTGTTTGGGAAGTGTGTGGAAACATTAGGAGGTGGGGGTGGGCCTTGAGGTTTTCTAGCATGGCCCCGCTTACTCTTCCCTTCTGCTTCCTGAGTGTGGATGCAATGTGACCTGTCAGCCTCCTGCTCCAGCCTCCATGCCTTTCCTACCATGATGGACCATGTTCTCTTGTAACTCTAAATGGAAATAGCCCTTTCTCCCTTAAGTTGCTTTGGTCTGGTATGTTGTCCCAACAATATGTATCGAAAATGTCACACTGTTCTATAATAAGGGATGAATTGCTATGCAAAGTGATGTGGGGACATGTATGATCTGCTGCCTGGAGACTGAGACTAAGCAAGTAGTGATGTCACAATAACATGGCCCACCAAAAAGATAAGGTGTTAGGGTCACAGTGAACAGTCACTGAAGTTCCCATCATTTGCACACAGGACCATGTGACAGCCTAAAGTTACATGTTTAGGCAGATAACAACTTAAACACAGAAGCACAGTTACAAAAACTGATAAGAAAGCATCCTTCTTAGTCACTGCCCTCTTCTGGAGTTAAACTCTGCAACATGGCCCATCTGAACACTCTACATGCTAGGACAAAATTGGTCAGTGGCTGCCTATTATTTTATTGCATAAACCAGCTCCATTGCCTGTGTTTCAACATACCCTTGGTATATCTGACACCTAGACTATGGATGGAGGATTTTAAAGGACAGTCCATGTCCTGGTGGCTACCCTTTGTTCCCCATCAGAAGCATATCTTAGAAAGGGTACTCCTGACCTACAGATTGTGGCATGGCATTCTATGGCTTGTAGACTGTGACATGGCACTCTATGGCCTGTAGACTGTGACATGGCAGTCTATGGAACTCAGGCACATTAGGAACCTTGGCAGAATCCTGGAGCTCTGCCCTGCTAAGGAATGGCTTTTCTTCCAGAACCAGAGCTTCTTAAAGGAAGCAGTAGTTTCTCTGTAAAAATGTATTGCCTTCTCCTTCCCTTATCCATAGAATCCTTGTTCCCTAACACCCACTTCTCCAGCTTCTATTGAGGGAGAAAAGGCGAAACGTGGCTCTTGGGCTAATAGGAATACTTCCTGATGAATATCAGAGATTTCTGGGTCCATGGCAGAATCCAGCTGTGCTTCCCCACACCAGGCACTCACATGCACACCATTGGCACAAGGGTCTCCTAAAGACTCACCTGAGGTGTCATCCCATGGCACATGTACACGATGGGGATGTTCTCGGTATCTGGCCCCTGATCAAGACACAAATCAGTCTTCAGGGAATTCTGCAGCTGAACATCAGAGGAAATGTGGCCACACCCAAGGGGAAAGATGGGAGAAAACACAAGTATTAATTTAGGAAAGGTGAGTGTATCCCCCAGAAAGATTCAGCTTCTCCATCAATCCCAGGTCACCAAATAGAACTGTATCAGCAGGCCCCAGATGCTCTTCTGTGTAAAGGTCGGGGCTGGTCACTACTACCTGGGAAATCAGGGCATCTTGTTAGACAGAAAGCTGACTCTACAGAGAAAGATCATCAGAGAAATAAACAAGAAGTGCACAACAAGAACACTTGGATCTCCATTGTTCCCTTTCTCTAGGAGTGGAGCAATGGCCTTCAAGAGTCCCCAGAGAGCCTTTCCTCTTGAGTTGGGGAAAGTGGGTAGTAAATTTGTTTGTTTGTTTTTAATCCTGAGAGGTCCTTTGGGACCCACTGTTCTGCACCTCCTGAAGATCCATCAGGGGCTTGGTCAGCCTCTGGGTGGTCCTGCTACTGAGGACTCTCTAGAGTGGAAAGCTTAGTGGGGGAATAAGAGAGAGGGGTCTGATGGAAGCAGAAGAGATAAAAATCTTTTAATCTCATAAGTGTGTAAGTCCAGTTTTATGAATCAGCAGGATATATCTGTGTCAGAGAGTCCATATTCATTGTCATGATCTGTGCCCACTCTGAGTCCTTGGAAAGGATAACCTGTATGTCAGAAAACCTTCTCATCAGCCACAACAGCATAGACCACTAGGTACCAACCCACAGTCTATAACAAATGAATCATTCTCTCTCTTTCTATATCTTTCTGGAATTTGACCATCCTGGATCTAAGTGAGCTCAGATTTCACTGAGATATATTCAGTGGGTGGTGGCCACTAGAATTATGGGTAAATGAGACTGTGTGTTTTAGGAGGATCTGCTGGGTTCGTGTAAACTGAGGGAGTCAGTTGTGCTCAGAGTGAGAGACAAAGAATCAAAAGAAAGAGATGGCACCTGCCCCTGCCTGGGCTTCCATGGTTTCCCAGATCACACACACACACGACCAGTTTCCATGCTCATAGAGAGTTCAAAGTGTCTTCATCCATGTCACCCTGAGCTAGTTTAATTGGGTTTCACTTCTGTCAACACAAATCCCCCTTTTAGAATGAGAGACTGGAGAGGAGAATCCAGGAAGACCAGGGCAGTGAACTATGGGTGAGGACCAGGGAGAGGCTGGACTTGTGCTGTCCTGACGTCTTGGAGAAGGGGTAGGATGAACCCAGCTGAGGTGCATGACATTCAGGAGATAGGCAATGGCACAACTGGGTTTGAGGCTCATCTGTTCTGCACATCAAATAAGAAACAAGGTCAGGTCCTCCTCAAGCCTTGGTCTCTCTCTCAGCCCATTAGAGTAACACCATCTTCCACTGACAGTCCACAGGTTCTGATGAAATACTTGTGAGTCTCTCTGTTCCTCAAGCAGAAGCCCCGGAAGCATACAAGTAGGCAATCCTCTGCCGTGTGCCCTGTGCTTCCTGTGCTAGGCTGGCATTTTTTTGGGAGGAGAATATACAAACTTTGAACTTGTCTTGTGGTCCACAAAGAGGTGGGTGTAGCATATAAGTCTGTGACCCACTATGATGACCTACTAGGTACTGAGAGATGCACACATCCTTAGTTTTGGTTTGCTGAGGTCCTGAGCCGTGGCCTCTGGGTGACAGGTGGGTGCCTTGTGATACATTCCTCTCCCATTAAGCAGGTGGTCTATTAGAGCAATGGAATAAGAGAGACAGGCTGGGGTGCGGAACTGACTCTGGCAGCCTGGTCTTGGACAAAATAACTTCCTCTGTCTGTTTTCCTCCCTTTAAAGTATGGATAATAATAGTGCCCACCTCTCAGGGATGTTATGAAGATTAAATGAAATAATATCTTCAAGGGCTTCGCACGGGGTCTGGTAGCCAGCAACGGAATCATTAGCTTCTTCCATCACTGCTGTAACCTTCCTGAAAGCCATTCAGGAACACTAGCTGTGATGAATGCACTGACATGCCAGGAGCCATGTAAAGTACCTTCCAAATGAATCATCTGGATGTCAGAAGAACCCACACGCTAGAACGGTGGTGTAGCTACAAGTGCTCCCTCCCCACCCTGTCTGTGATTCTGTCTCCATGCCACCAGTACCTCCAACACCTTCACCTTCTGCTTTGGTGTTCCCTCTGCATGGCTATCGATTCCTTGTCTTTGGAGTTCAGCTTGCATGCTACTCTGCAAGCCCAAGTCTTGGGGTGACACCATTTGTCCTATGCTTCCCCAGTACTCTCATTTCTCTTTTAAAATTATTTTAATAGTATGTGTGTGTCTGTGTGTGTGTGTGTCTGTGTCAGTGGGTATGTGCACTTGAGTGTTGGTGCTCACGAGGGCCAGATCCCTTGTGGCTGGAGCTATAGGCACTTATGAGCTCCCTGACATGAATGCTGGGAACTGAACTCAGATCCTCTTCAAGAGCAGCAAGTGCTCTAAACTGCTGAGTCATCTCTGCAGGCCCATTCTCATGGACCTTACTACAGCATGTGGCATATTGCTTTCTCATTGCCTCTGTACTTGCCTGCCTCCTCATCCATTACCAATACTGGGTCTTAGCCTTCCTCATTGAATATGGCATGGAGCAGGGCATGAAGCACATGATTGCCACTTGTTGAATGAGTGTATGCAGAAAATGAGCAAAAGAAAGGCACTATTGCTTTGCAAGTTACAGGGTCATAGTGTGCCTGACATCGGAGATGAGGCTTTTCCCATCCTATGTGTAGCTATGAGCTTGATACTATGAAATGTGCCCCTTGAAGTGGACTACTTTAACACTGAGGCTGTGCAGAACGTCATGGTTGTATAAGAAGAAAGTACAAAGAAACTGTCCAGAAACGGGACATGTCTGATTCCAGCTGCCTCTCCATCTCAACTCTCAGTACCACACTTGGGATTCATCCAAAGCTACCCCATCTCCCTGACAGAGAGCTCAGGGGAAACCCATACAGTGCAGCCCCACAGCTCTTTCAGCCTGAAGGAGCAGTAATGAGACCTATTAGTGGATTAATAGCCTGGGCTACAGACTTGACACTAGCCCAATTGAGTGACCCAAACATTTATTTGACCTGAATGATGTAGTTTGAGCATGAATTGGAATGGAAAATAAAGATTTTTAAAACTACTGCTCCTGCAAAGACATCTGCCTCTGAATTTTAGAATAAAAGTAATTACCAAGAAAGAACAATTCAGACCCATCAAATGTTCTTGCTTCTGTAGCTGCATCCTGTGTGGCACTCATTAAGAGTTCATGATGCTTCTGCACCAGCAAGCATGTCTCTGCTCCTGATGGAGCCAGGCACTGACATTATATGGAGATGACTGTGGGAAGGAAAGGTTGACTGGACATTTCACAGTGGCTGGTTTGTGAACAGTAAAAGCACAGTGACCTCTGCCAAACCTGGGGATGGCTATCAAGCTCATCTCTGTGGGATGATGAGTGGGTGGTTGTTCGTGTGATAGAGCACAGACAGCCTGAGCTGGACCCAGACAGATCTAGACACAGTCTATTTCCTGACACTTACTAGCTGGTAAATTAAAATTTTCTGGCTCTGTCATCAAGGGGCCCAAGAGAAACCTGCAGCTACATATATGTGGAAGAGAAGACCCTTTTAAATGGAGGAAGAAAGAGCCTTTAGCTAAGACTTGGGAGTGCAATGGCTACAGGCAGACGTTCTTGCTATTACTGCTTCCTCTGCCTCTCCTGGTGAGAGTGACTAACCTTGGTCAGCTTCGGCAATGGCCTAAGGAGAATGTGATTCTGGAAGCTAATCCTGACTCATGGAGGTCTGGTTTTAAAACTTCCTTTGGACCCAAAATTTATCTTAGGACTGGGTCCAACAGTGGCCAAGTGGCATGTACAGTTTCTATGGAGCAGAGTGTAAGGCATCAGAAGAGCGCATCCACTGGACGGTTCTGGTGATGTGGAAGGAACTGATGGACACCATAAAGTACAAAGTGCTTCTGTGATGATGGAGGATCTGGAGTATCAGGTAGTAGCTGGGCAGCATCAGCTGAGGGGATGCTCTGACACTGCCTCCCCCCCGTCCCCCACGCCAGCCTGGGAAGTGGAAAGGCAAGAGGCTGCCATTTTGGACTGTAAAACATTCATAGGGCTCTCATAGAAGACATAATTCATCTCTAGAAGATGGCCTTCTGGACAGCCAAGACCTGGAGGGTGGGTGTCCCAGCTCTGTGTAATTTATGACCACTGGGTATTAGTGATGGAAGGATCGGGGACTGATTCTGAGCCCAACCTTTCAGTAAAGACTTCACACTCCCAGGCAGAGCTCCATTCATAATGTTCCCAGCTGGGGAAGCCCTTAACGCAGCTCTGATCATAGGCCACCAAAGAGGCCTCAGCTCTGCCTTCAAGTTTTCATCTTGGCATATCAAAAAAGGCAGGAGGGGTGCTTTCCAAAGCAAAGAACTGGGGTGATTCCAGCCAGTCAGTCAGGCTCTGTCAGAGACAAGTCAGTTTTTTGCCCATTTCGTCATATGTAACCTGAATATAATATAAGTAGCCTCACAGAGAAGAGTCAAGGACTTAACTGTCATAGGAAAAAATAGTGTGTTCAGACTTTAACAGTCAGTAGAGGAACTATTCAAACAGCAGTCATGCACTGCATGAAATACTCAAAGAGCGGAGGGTCCTCATAGAAGGGTTTCTCATGGTTAAAGTATTTTAGCCTGAGAGAGAAAACAATTCACAGTCCTCAGACTCACTTCTAGTCAAGGAGAGCAGTATTAACTTACTCCATTTAACAGATGAAGAAACCAAAGCTCACAGTCCATAAGTTGGGAAGAGAGCAAGCTCTTACTCTACTTCATATTTTTAATGGTGCTGGGGACTCATACACACTAGTTAAGTTTCCTACTAGGGAGCTACACTCCCAGCCTGAGGTCAAGATCTGAACCAATGCTATTTCCTGCACTCCATTCTCCATCTTGGTGACTCTACCACACGCACTGGAGAAAATGACCCACCAACAAAGCAAACTACAAAAATCCTTCAGTAAATTCAGGAAGGTTCTGTTTCTCAGAAGTATTCCCAATGAGGCTTCAAACATGAATCTGAGGCATCAGGTGGTGGAGGCACATGGGTGTTTGAAGGAACCCCAGTTACCCCAGCTGGGAGTTCATGTGGTATCAGCTGTGTTAGTTTGTAATCTGAAGCTAACCACTTCTTTATGTGTGTTGCTAAATGGGTATGCAGATTTGGGGCCAGATGTCAATTGCTGAGGACTGTGAGGAGAGGCACAGTCCTCCCTTAGTGGAGCTGAAAAGACTTGGGCTTTGAAATTCAAGCCTCTTGAAGGTCCATCAGCTAGCACTGATGTATATCATAGCTTACCACAGAGGTGACAGTGGCCTTATTCTCTCCCTCCCCTTCCTTCTTAATGCCCATCTCCAGTCTTATTTTCTGTCTGCATCTGAATGAATCCCAAAGACACAGGCTCCTTACCACTCCGTAGGCGATGATGTCCGAGTACATCCTCATCTCTGGGTACACGCTGACCAGGTACCACCTGAAGGTTTTGCATTGCAGCTGCTTCCTCAGAGCCTTCCGTGCAGTGATGTCCCCAATGTCAATCCCTGAGTCCTGTACAGGAAGCAGGGGCAGAGATGCAGTTCCCATCAGGCCTGTTCTATGTGTCCTGCTCTGAGCCAGTGCCTCCAGCTGAGATTCACAGAGACTTTCTGGTAGAGGGACCCTGTGGGGAGCTAACTCCTGTGTTCTCCAATGCAGCATTCACCCCATAACCACTCCCGTTTGGATTCTGAAAGGTGAGGTCAGTATTGAAAGAGATTGCTGTCAAGCGATGTAGTGGGGTGGAATACTCAACTTTGTGTGGTGACTGTGTAAGACTGGAGTATCAGCTTTGACAAGGCATCACAATTACACCCTGCCTTTGGACAACATCCATGTTTTCCTAAAGGTGTGAGTTTTCATGGGAAACCATTCCTTCTGTACTCAGGATTATTTCTCTGCTTATGATCTAATGAGATAGATAAATACATAGATATACATATGCAGAAATCTATATGTGTGGTACAGGTGGACATTGGAGATCTATACATATATCCAGAGCCTCCAGAACCAGCCTCCTGCTTATTTTTAACTTTTGGATACCAAGCATCTGCTCCCCCTGCCACACATCACACACACCTTCTTATTAACTGACTTTTGCTTTCGTGTTTTCCCTGCCAATTGCATCAAATCCTTTTCATGGCAGTAAGCAATGATTAAGAACTATGTGGTCTTTTATAGACAAAAGCTCTTTGGCCTTTATTATTAGAAAACAATGAACACTCCTTTTTCTTTTCTTAACATTTAGGTGGCTGATCTTTCTCCTCCAAAATCCTTGTCTGCCTAGAACCTCTGGATAGGATTTTAAGAGGTCTTTAAGGAAATACTTAGTTTAGGAATATCAAGATGAAGATGTCTTGAATAGGACAGTCCTCACATCCAGTGACTAGTAATTTTGTAAGAGAAAAGGGACGAAGGTTTGCATGTCTACAGACACATGAAGGGGAGGCCTACATAGAGACACAGGAGACTGAAGCGACAAATCCTACAGACTTGGAAAGCCAGGAACCTCCTACAGACTTGGAAGAAACCAAAAGAGATGGATAACCCTCTGTAGCCGCTGGAGGAAACTTGGCTCTGCTGCTACCTTGACTTGAATTTCTGGGTTCAAGATCTATGAGAAAAAAGTTCTGTTGTCTTAGGCAACCAAGTTTGTGGCTAATTTGTTTGGGCAGTCTTAGGAAGCAAATCAAAAGTTGGCTACCCTGAGAATGGCCCAGCACTTCTGCCACAAAGTCACAAAATTCAGTGTGACCAAGCCTCAGAGAAAGGTCACCGACAAAGAGCACCCCTGGGCAAGGGAAGTAGCAGCTAGGAGGGGTCTTGAATGTCGAGGAAGGACATACAGATGTTTGTTGTGGGCTGCTTTTCTGTGTACTGACAGACAAACTGATTACCACTAGAGTAGCAGGATGCATGTGCTGGAGGCGGCTCTAGCTCTCACAGGTTTGGGACTGAATGTGGCGAGGGTTCGGGTAAAGAGGACAACTCTGTTCCATGCATGCATGACCCAGGGGAGGGCCCAGCAGGGTAGCAGATAAGAGCCATCAAAGAACCCACTTACACATGTAACAACATCAATGTCAAGAGCTTTCTGGGTGCTGAGCCAGTGCTGACCAGAGTCTTGTACATGTTAACTGATAGGATTCTCCAGGCACCACCTGAGCAGGGCTGAAGGGTTTCTTCTCTGAATTTGCAGTGGTTGCTAGAAAGTAGATGAGACCTAAATGGGTAAAGATGTGTCTGTGCTTGAGAAAATGATACTGGGTCAATGATGGCCGGGATGCTCTTAAGAAAACATGGAGAGCAGGTGGCAGCCATGCCTTCTTCTTTGTCAACTAATCTTTATGGAGTGCCTGGAGTGTTGGGTACCAGGAGAGTGAGGCAGGGGCAGGTGAACTGCCAAAGAAAGCTTCCTGGAGTTCAATATGCTTGAGAAGAATCTAAAAGATGGGACTGAATCCAGGCTCTCAAAGCCATCGTCTTGTGAGCCTGACAGGTTGTTACCTCCACAGACTCACTGACCCGAATCTCTAGGGATGAGGTCCAGAGTAGTATTTTCTCTAAGGTTTCCATGGGATTCTGTGCAGCTGAACTGCAGCAGTACTCTAGGAGTAAAGAGACAGTGCACATAGCCAGGCTGTCCCACCCATTAATAAATATCAAGGTTCCACTGAGCTCTTAGTACCTGCCCTGCCTTGTGCTGCATACTGTAATGCAGACACACACATAAAAATGTCCCAAGAAAGCACTCAGTAATTCTAGTAGTTCCCAGCTCTAGATGGACACTGGATTCCTGGATTGCTTTCCAAAACCAGGTCCCAAGGAGTCTTCCCCACATCATTTCTGAAATAATCTCCAAGGCTAGTGCAGAGTGATTTTAATATGCAGCCATATTTGAGAGTCACTGGTCTAATAAGATAGAGGTTGAAGACAACAGATCATCATTTGACAGGCTAGTCAAGTGATGACAGGGGCATGGAGGGCGGAGGACATTTTCCTAGCTGGGGTTGGCTTCCTGTATGAAGAGTCACAAGACTTAAGTCTGTAAGGATAGCGATGTGGTAGGGATGGGAGTTGGGCATGAGGAGGATGGCAGGTAATTTCAAATAGAAAGAAGAACTGGGCAAGCATAGGTAGAGAAGCAGTAAGAACCCTTCCAAATAAGACTGTGGAGGTACCCACAGAGAAGAGCGCTTACAAAGCTCACACACATGTCAAATGCTGTACCTGCCCTTGCCTTGGTACACCCTGAAGAGTCCTTCAAAGATTTTGAAGAAAGGCAATGTTTAAATCATATAGAAAGGATAGATTTGAAGGGGGGAAAAGATTTTGAAACAGGGCAGTCAGTTGAAGTCCAGATGGGCAGGGCTGGAGCTCAGATGGGACTGGATACGGGACTGGACAGGAAGGCTCTGTGATTGACAGAATGGGTTGACAAGAGAGGAGGAAGGAAGGACTGTGAGCAGTGTTCAGCCAGGTGTCTGGCAGATGGGAGCAGGAACTGAGACAGGCAATTAAGAACAGGAACTTTCTTGGGTGGAAAAAGACAGGCTTAACTGTGGTCAGGCTCAACCTGAGTGCCAGTGAGGACAGCATCAGGAGGCATCCAGATGGCTGTTGGTGATGCCAGTCCACAAGTAGGGTTGGAGATATTAATTAGAAAGCCATCAGCATATGGGTGGTATAATCACATCCAAGAGGAGAGGATGCTACCAAGAGAGGCAGTATAATGAGGTTGATGAAGGCTACATCTCTGGAGAGCATTTAGGCAACAGTAGAGGGAGGATGAACCCCTAAGGGAGAAAGAGGTAACCTCCTGAGGGAGAGGGGCTATCCAAGAGTGTGGAACCAAAGAGCTTGCGGACCACAGAATCTCAAGGAAATGAGAATTTTGTAGGTTAAGAAAGGTTTTTTTTTCTTTACTTGTTTTTCTGTGTGTGTGTGTGTGTGTGTGTGTGTGTGTGTGTGTGTGTGTGTGTGTGTAGAAGTGGTGGGGAGGGACAGAGCGGAGAGCTGGCTTGTGTGTGCATGAGTACCCATCAGAGGACAATTTCGGGTGTTATTCTTTAGGTGCCATCTACCCTTTTTATGAGACATTGTTTTTCACTGACCCGGAACACGACATGTAAGCTAGGCTGGCTAGCCAGCGAGTCTAGAGACCTGCCAGACACTTCTCCAGCACTGGGAAGATTATAAACACATGTCACCACACCCAGCTTTCTTCAGTGGGTTCTGGGAATCTATTCAGGTCCTTGTGCTTGCAAGACATGATTTACTGACTGAGCCATCTCCTCAACCCAATAGAAAACACGCCAACTATTCTTTCTCTACCTAAATTTTTGCCAGGACATTTCTGTGCCTCACCCTATTCTTGTCTCTCCTCTCATTTGGTTAGTGCTAGCCCCTCAGACAGGTCACAAACAGATATTAATTTTCACTGAGTTTTGCTCTTGACATCGTCCACCATTCACTGGGTTTGGCTATAATAGGAAAGGCTGGCAGCTCTGTGACTTTGTGGGGCAGAGGGAAGGAGGCAGTGTATGAGTAGGACTCTGGCCCTACACAGAGTCTTAAGGGTATGGTGTTCACTGGAGACAACGTTTTTAGCATGTAGGAACACCCACAACCTCATATGATTCTAGAAGCATGGAGGTTTCCTTGGAAATCATCTTCCTGTCAGGGATTCAATAGAGAGGTTTGGCTGATCTCCACTGAGGACCATGGCTCCTCCCCATTGATCATGGGGTGACACAACTCAGTCACTTTCCCCTGTGGTGGCAGACCAGTGACATAGCCAGTTGGTACAGTGCTTGCCTAGCATGCAGGAAGCCCTGGATTCCAACCGGGAAGGAGGTATGCTTAAAGCTGCCTCTCGAGGCTCAATCTACTTTTTAAATAATTCATCCAGAGTAGCATGGGGTTGGTGGGAAGATCAGGGTACAGGGCTTTCCCATGGAAACTTAAAACAAAGAAAGATCAATTCACTGTCAGAGACAACAGAGGCTTCCTGATGATCTGCCAAGGGGAAAGCCCAGGCTTGGGAGCAAGGAGAGAGACCATGGAGTTAGCCTTGTCGCACAGAAGGCAACACAAGCAATGAGCCCAGGCTGGCAGGCAGGTTTGGAATGTCACAGCTGGCATCTGTTGGGTTCTCCCAACTCAGTGTTTGAAAGTCATTTCCCACATGTCACACGGCAAGGAGAACAAAACTAGGAGAGACATATTGCTTCTCCTCTGCAACATCTTAAGTGACTAGAAGGGTAGTGGATAGTGGCAGCAAAGGATGGGACTCTGTGAAGGTCAGAAATGTTCATATAATTGTCTTCTCCAATGGAGGATCCCTGTGGGAATATATCTCATTTGCATCCATATGGCTCAAGAAATCCCACAGATGTATGGATTTTACTTATTCTGTTTGTCTCAATGGAGAGGCCTGAATCCAGTCTAATTCAGTCTATACAGATTAAAGTGTCCTTTGTGATTCATTACTATTGTATTTATATATTCATAATTCTGAACCACACAACACCAGGGAAACTGGGAGTAGGGAAGAAATTTAGAGACATCTGAACCAACTTCATTTATTCATATATTTTGAGATAAGATCCCATGTAGCCCAGGCTAGCCTCAAATTCACTATATAGTCTAAGGTGACCTTGAACCTTATGATTCTCCTGCCTCTACCTCCTGAGAGCTGGGATGAGCTACCATGCCTGGTTTTATGCAGTGCTGGGGGCTGGACCCTGGGCTTCAGGCATGTTGGGTCAGCATTGTGCCAACTTGAGCTACATCTCATTTTCTAACTTTCATTTAAAATGAAGACACTGAAGTTTTGAGAGAACACATTCCCCTCCAAGCATGCTGATGGAGGTGGATAAGAAATGGCTTAGAGACATTTGCCAGCTTCTTCCTGTATGTAGTGAGTATAGAGTTAACAGTCTGATATGGCCAATGAGACCAGAATGTCCCTGGGAAAAAAAATAGAGTCTAGTGTTTTGTTTCAGAATTTTTTTCCTCATCGAATTTGAAACCTGCCCCATCCAGACTCCCTACCTCTTGTGGTATGTTCCATGCCATGTAGACGTGGCTTTTGAATTCATCCATCCAGACTTCAGCTACTCTGAGGGCATTTCTGCGGACATGAGCAGTGAGGTCCTCTGTGTAGGGCTTGTGGGCTCGCTCGATGTGGGCAATCCTAGAGCAGGGCAGGACCTCCACACTGCCACCACACTGCCATACCTGTGAAGACAAGGACATGCCATCAGTTCCTCTGTAAGGCAGGCTGCAGGCCATCATTCAACATGAACACAGAAACACAGCCCTCTTCACCTTCTCTCCACACACTGCCGTGAGGGGACGAGCTGGGTCTGATTTCTTCTTCTGCAGTAGGAATATTAAGTAATTAAGTCACAGTTTGGCTCTTGTTGCCATGAGTTTATTTGTGAAGAATTAATGTACCCTTTCCTTCCATCCATGAGCCCCTTGTAGCCGGGGAGATCAGAGAGTTGTGCTGTCCTTCCCTTATCCCTGGGTTAGCACCCCCACACCCTAAGATGGCCTCTATACCACTGCATAACAGGAAGGGACTACTGGGGACTCTCAGCTCAGAAGTCCATCTTCAAATGGAGCCTCAAAGAACTAGACAAAAGTCAATTGATAGCTACCAAGAACAAGTCAGGTGCTTCTACTTCTGTCCCTTCTTCCATTGGGCTTCTGAGGGGAAGCACTCCAGACCTTTGGTGACAGTGGGGGTCATCTGCTCAGTGTTGTCATTTGACAGTATGGCAGGGAACCTTCATGTGTTTGACACTTGTCCACTAACAGCAATAAGTCCTGGTCCAGGATATGGCAAGATTTATGTTTACCTAATTGACTGTGTGATTAGAAGACCTCTTATCCTACTAATCAGTGTCATACTAAGGGATCCCCCAAGCCATGGCTACTGGAAGGTAATTTCCTGATTGGTTCCTTAGTACACTATCAAGGATCAATAAAAGGAGACAAGAATTCCTACTGAGTGACAGCTTTGTTCCAGGCCTGGTATATGCAATGGGGGCAGGGTGGGGCTGGGGGAATGGGCAGTTAAACACAGTGCTGTCAACTGAGGGTTGACTGCCTTGGTCCAGCTCCTGGTTCTGCTTTATACTGGCTGTGTGACTCTGAGCAGCCACGCTGACTCCTTTGTGTCTACATTTCTGTCTCCTGAGGGGTCACAATAGCACCAATCTCATGAGGTACCAGGGAGGACTAAATTGATTACACACAATGCACTGGTATATCACAAGCCCTTGGTCACGCCTGTCTACAGCCATACAAATGATATGGAGAATCCTCAGAATGACATTTGGGGTCACTGCCATCATCTCCAACTCCAGGCGGGAAACAAACTGTAAAAGGAGGATTGTCTAAAAGCACACAGCTGGCATTTACAACACAGTGACCCACCTGCAGGTAGAGCCAGCGCTTCTCAGGGGTGACCATGTTTTAAGAGCAGTTTGCATCTCCAGGAGTTGACTCTAAGGGCCAGGAGTCTCTGGGCTGTGTCCCTTCTTGCTAGGACTCACCCATCCTAGAGACAATGCAATTTCCAGGGCACTTTGCCCTTATAACCTGTGACTGCATTATTGACAACATAAAGTGCCAGGGTCAATTCTTTTCTGCAGCTAGAACAGGACGTAACGCAGAACAGGGTGTTACTCACAGTTGTGCTCTGTCATGAGACCTGCTTCTCAGAGTCAAGTCGCCATTTGCCCCTAAGGATGTGTGTGCTGGCCGCCATGACCAGAGCCATGTTGGTGGCACCTCCCACCCAATCCCCCACCTTAAATGGTGCTCCCCAACACAATGGTTATGATGAGCACATGGAGTACTTCTTCATCCAACATCCAGTCATTCTTTTTATCAACTAGACTGTAGCACATGTAATAAGGTTTTCCATTCCACCCAGCTTCTCAAACTCAGTGTCCAGGGATAAGTACAAAGTTACTTCCCCACACCCTGCTTTGTGGTCCCATCTCCTCCCCCTCCCACCAACTGCCTGTTTAATCATATCTCTTCTTTCTCATCAAATTTCTCTTCAGGCATGTACTTCTAAGTGGTTCTCAAAGTAGATCATGCGTTCCCAGGAAAAAGAGAGGACACTGGCAGGCTGGGAGCTGAAAGGCACATTTAATAGCACAGGTTTGGTGTCAGTGAGAATGGAATTCTGAATTTGGCCTCTGCTGGCAGCTGCTGCATACCTTGGCAGGTAGTGTCCCTTCCTGAACTCCCATTCCACCCAGTGGGAGAGAGTGCGGCAGCATGGGGAGGTGCTTAGCCCTGTGCCTGCTGTGTCATGAAAACTACATGGAAGGTGACTAAGGAAATGAAGGAATCAGCTGATGTCTGCCCTGCCATGGGACCACAGGGATGGTGCCTTTGAACTAAACTCTGGCTTAATAGAGTCACATAGTAGTTCCTGGGGCCGTTGGTCTGTGCCTTTGTTTTATAGTCGCTATTAAAATTGCTGTTATTTGACTTTTTCTGCACACTCACTTCTGGTTAGCAAATTGACTGCCAAGGTCAGGTTACCACCCCAGCCAAGAAGGGTACAAGGCTCACTCCTCAGAGACTAGGAGCCCTTGTTTACTCAGGGGACCTATAGTCTCTTCCTTTGAGCCTGTCCAGGGAGGGACAGCACTCACCTTAGGTGTGGCCTTCAAGCTCTTGGCAGTATCTGGTCTTTGGAGTAGACAGTGTAGATGTGGCCTGTATACACATTAGCTTTTGGACCTTGCCAATGACACTGAAGTCAACTAGAAAAGGCTTGTGCTTATCTATTCCTGGGTGACAAATGGCTCTTCTGACCCAAGAGAGCCTCTGAAGTCTTATCCACGGATGACTTCAGAGCTCCTCTCTGGGGTGCCAGGCAGGGTTAGGAAAGAAATCATTAGTATACTATCTGTGTGAAAGGTGATATCAGGAAGCTTCCATGAGGGTTGGGGGCAGAGGATGAGGAAATGAAAGGGAGCTGGCCTCCGCACAGGAAATGCCTAATGCTCAGTGGCAAGTCATAAGCCAGTTGAATGGTATATGCAGAAAGGATTGGTTCATAGAAGCAGGGCCACTGAAGAAAAGGTGAGTTCCAGGGGTGAGGATGCCATGAGGAGAGGGGAGGGGAAGTATCTACCAAAGGAGTGGCTAAGAAGAAAGACCAAGAGATCACAGGTCCCAGGCAAGCAAGGTGAGAGGGTATAATAAGTCTACAGAATCTGTGGACACCAGGCAGTAAGCCAAGCCCTGTCTGGGTCCTATCTTCTCTGATGCCATTGAGAAAAATGATCCTAGACCACATCAAGCCCCTTCCAGCCTTTGCCTTCACAACCCTGCTAACCTATCTCCCTAGAATAACTGTTGGCCAACTCAACAATTTCTTTGACCCGCCATTACAAAGTTAGACCACGTCGGAACACCCTTAATGCCCATATTCCTTAACAAAACATTCATGTTTCTATGTATGCACTTAGTCTTTAAATATCTGTCTTCCAGAATTGTACTGTAACCTCCACAAAAGGCAAGATATGCCTGTGTGTTTTCCACTGTATATAACAGGCCTGCCTCTTGATATCTAGTCAATAATTGTTACGTGAATTCGAGAGTCCTGGGCTTTCACTGACTATAGGTACACACTTTTAACTAGCTCAGTTGGATGCCCTAATAAAGGCCATAAACATAACATGTGGCCAGATTTTACTGAACACCATGACTTCCTTCAAACCCAGGTGGTTTTTTTCAGCAAACTGCTGACATTAAAGTGCAAACTACTGCCACCAAGGAGACTTACTTTGGCTGCAGAGCTTAAATTAATGTTGTAAAACCTAGGGAGTCATCACATACATGGGGATGATAGCAAGCAACTTCCTTTGGTGGAACTGGGTACTCAAGGCAACGTCTCCCGACCCCATAGATGCTTGACTAAGCCTCCAGAGGAGCCACCTGCCCTGATCTACAGATGTGACCAAGAGCCTAAGGCAGAGTGTGAATAACAAGACAAAGTAAGACCCCTCACTTCCAGTCCTTACTGGAAAGTTCTGATCCTATTATCAGATCTGAAAAGCCTTCAGGCTTCAGTGTAGGGCTGCAGAGAAGCACAGGTTTCTAGAGGCTGGTGGGGGAGGGTACAAGTCCTGACTGCCACATATCAGACACCATGTTGTACTTGTCTATGAATGCTTTTTTTTTAAACTGGGAATAATGGTGGGATTTAAGTGAGAGCCAGAATGAACTCTGCTCACTAGCAAAGCCAGCCCTGCTGAAGGAGGAGGTCTCAGGAAAAGTGCGGTCTCTTTCTCCCTCCAAGACAAAAGTTGTGGTACAAAATCAATGTGATCTTAGAAGAGAAAGTGGGTGGTACCCTTGAACGAATTGGTACAGGAGACAGCTTCCTGAACATAACACCAGTAGCACAGACAGTGAGATCAACAATTAATAAATGGGACCTACTGAAACTGAGAAGCTTCTGTAAGGCAAAGGACACAGTCAGCAAGACAAAAAGGCAGCCCACAGAATGGGAAAAAATATTCACTAATCCCACATCTGACAGAGGGTTGATCTCCAAAATTTACAAAGAACTCAAGAAGCAAGTCTCCAAAACAGCAAAGGACCCAATTAAAAAGTGGGCTGCAGAACTAAATAGAGAGTTTTCAATAGAGGAGTCTAAAATGGCTGAGAGGCACTTGAGAAAGTGCTCAACATCCTTAGCCATCAGGGAAATGCAAATCAAAACAACTCTGAGATACCATCTCACTCCTGTCAGAATGGCTAAAATCAAAAACACCAATGACAATTTATGCTAGAGAGGATGTGGTGAAAGGGGAACACTCCTCCATTGCTGGTGGGAGTGCCAACTGGTTCAGCCACTTTGGAAATCAGTATGGAGATTCCTCAGAAAAATGGGAATAAACCTACCACAAGACCCAGCAACTCCACTCTTAGGCATATCTCCAAAAGATGCCCATTCATACAACAAAGATGTCTGTTCCACTATGTTCATAACAGCTTTATTTGTAATAGCCAGAACTTGGAAGCAACCTAGATGTCCCTCACCCAAAGAGTGGATAGAGAAAATGTGGTACATCTACACAATGGAGTACTATTCAGCAGAAAAAAATAATGGAATCATGAGATTCGCAGGCAAATGGATGACACTAGAAGAAACCATCCTGAGTGAGGTAACCCAGTCACAAAAAGAGAAACATGGCATGTACTCTCTCATATATGGATTTTAGACATAGATCTGGGGAGTGCCAGCCTACAATCCTATGGCCAGAGAGTCTGGGAAACAGAAACTTCAGTTAGTGGCTGATTGAAGAAGAGGCAGACTCCCTCGGTTAAGTACTGAGCTGAACTCAAGAAAGCCAGTAACAGAGAGGGAGGACTGGTGATCAAAGGGATTAAGACTGGGCTGGTTTAACCCCCAGAAACAGCTGACCAGACAAAGGTTAACTCTTGAATCCCAGGCATCAGCCTGGGAATCCAGCATGGGACTGATCAATACCCCCTGAATTGGGGTGTCAGTGAGGAGGCCTAGGGAATCTATTGAGCCTTGGGCAGCAGATCAGTACCGATCCCAAGTATACACAGGGACTTTGGACTCCCATAGAACAATGTGAGGTGCACTCTCACCCTGAACTCTTGGGGAAGGGTCTAGGCCCTGCCCTATATGAAATGACAGACTATGGACACCCCCGTGGAGGGCCTCACCTTCCCTGGGGGAATGAGGGGATAACGGGGGTGGGGGGGTTGGGGGAGGGCACGGGAGGAGGGGAGGGAATGGGAGAGGGACCTGGAACTGACTTGTGAAGCAACCTCGTTTCTTATCTAAATTTAAACTGGAAAATAAAAAAATAAATAAAAAAAAAACAAAGTCAAGGTGAGGTCTCTGCCATGTCCATAATCAAGATTTCTGTCCTAACTGTTACTCTCACTAAACAATAAAAAGCAAACTCTGTGACTCTTTAGATCCCTTCTACTCTCACTTTGAGAATCTGGGTTTCATGGCTCATATCTCAAATGATCACTGGGTCTTGAGACACAAGCTACAGAGCCATAGCCTGAGTCATGGTTGGGAGACACTGAGGTGGGACAAGATATTTTCATGCTCTTTTATGTTCAGTCCATTTGCTTTAATGCCATCTCTCTCTCTCTCTCTTTCTCTCTCTTTCTCTCTTTCTCTCTCTCTGTATGTGTGTGTAGGTATGCGTGTCTGTTTTGCTTGTGTCTTTGTGTTGTAAGCATGTATGTAGGAATATGCATGTACTTATGTCTGTGTATGTATGTGGGTGTGTATATGTACGAGTGCCTTTGTGCCTGTGTGCATGTACATGTGTTTATGTGTGTGTCATGTGTAGGTACATGTATGTATATGAGTGTATGTAGATGTCAGAAATCAACTAAGGTATTGCTTCTCAGGCATAGATGACCTTAGAGCTCCTGTCTGGTATGCTAGGCAGGGTTAGGAAAAGAAATCACTAGTATATGAGCTGTCCAACTTGTTTTATGATATAAAGTCTATCACTTGGACCTTGGGCTTACTGATTATTCTAAGCTGAGAGTACATGCACATGCCACCACACATTTTTTAAGCCTGGGTTCTGGAGATTAAAGTCAGGTCCTCATGTTCAAAAAATGCAAGCCCTTTATTGACTGAGCTATTGTCTCAGCCCAGCCCTACTGAGAAGGATTATGGGACTCTTTCCAAAGAAAGAACAATGTATTAGTTGACACAATGTATTAGTTGTATTAACCATGGTAAGGTAGATTAGTGGTTAGTGACATTCCAAGTCTTATACTTCATAATCATGGCCCCTTCAGCTTGTGTCTCTTTGTGACACTAAAGAGTTCTTGTTTTTTGGTACAATGTTGCCCCAGTTCTTCCAGCCCATAAAGCTTCCTTCCCTATTCTCCACCCATCCAAAACCAGCATGGCTCCATTTTTCCCAACCCTTTGAACACATGATTAACATCACTCATGTGGTCGTGATTTCTTGGCTTCTGTGGCTAATTATCTTTTTATGTGTAGCTGTCTCGCTAATTTGGCCATGAGAAGCTGAGACAACAGTGGAAAACTCAAACTGGGAAGGGTGGGAAGAGGATGATGAAATGAATGAAGTCAAGGCTAAGGCCTGAGGAGGGTGGGGAGGACCAGATATTCAATTTTAGACTGACTTAGGGGTCAGAGATGTAGGCAAGCAGAAATATGGACAGACATGGCTCCCACTCTCAAGGTGTCCTTCAACTTTGTACCACAGGTATCTTGTTGTGGAATATTAGTTTAACTAAGTAAAAATGTGTTGCATTTGTTTACCTTGCCTGCCTAAGGCCTCTGATTGATGTCCAATAGCTAGGCAGGAGGTATATGCAGGACTTCTGGGCAGAGAGAATAAGCAGGAGGAGGAATCTGGGCTCAACAGAGAAGAATGAAGAAGAGAGAAAAAGAGGTGACAGGGAGACAGCAGGGGCCAGCCAGCCAGACATGGAGAAAGCAGGAAAGTGGGACATACAGAAAGCTAAAAAGCCATGACACAAAATGTAGAGGAATAGATAAGAGCTAGTAGAACAAGCCTACATTAGGGTCAAGCATTCATAGATAATAATAATAAATCTTCATGTATTTATTTGGGAGCTGGTTGGCAGTCCAAAGGAAATTTTAACTACAGCCTCTCTCTAACCTTACCCAATCACAGCCTGAATGGAAAAAAATAAGGAAACAGAGGTAAGATATGAACAAAGGTAAGGATCAGCAAGCCAAGATCAGGAGCATGAGGCAGGAGGAGTCTAGACAGAGATAGCATAAGTGCAGAGAGAGCCTCTATCAGAAAGTCTACAACATTTGAAAATCTTTAGTTTTAGACAAAAATCATACTCCCTAACCAGACATTCTCAGGGTCTCTGAGAGCACACCTCTCTATTCCTTGCAACCTCATCATCCACTCTCTACAGCCGGTTATACCAGATACTCTCAGTTCCTGAGGTAGACCATGTTCATGAACCTCTGTCCTTACCTTCTTTGCTGGAACTGCTACTTCTCCACGAGTATATAGCATGTCTCTGTAATTCTCATCCACCATCCCTGCATGCCATAATTTTGGTTAAATGACATTTCCAGGCATATTACTTATACCTCCCCTTAGGCAGTGATAACTGAGAACACACACACACACACACACACACACACAGACAGAGAGAGAGAGAGAGAGAGAGAGAGGGATGGGGGGAGACAAACCCTATGTACAGTTTAAAGATACACTATATAAATGTTGGTATACTTCCCCTCCCCTATTCAGAAACAATGCTTTCCTTGGCAATCTCTTAGAAAAATTACCTAAAGGTAACCCATTATCCTGAAGTTGGGCAATAATGTTCTTATCATCAACCTAACCCACACAGTGCTGTTTTGAACAGAACCACTACATATGCGCTTTGCCTCTTGGTTCATTTTTTTTTACCCACCCCAGCATTCCATTCTATAAATACACACTGATTTACTTATGCATTTTCCTCTTGCTGGTTGACAGGCTTGTTTCCAGGGTTATGAATAGTTCCTGGGAACACTCTTGTACACATCTCCTGGGGCCCAAGAGTGGGCATCACTCTATATTATATATTTTTGCCACAGCAGCATGTCTCCAGTACAAGTTAGATACACAGTCAATTTTCCCATGGAAAGGAGGGGCTGTTTCAAATTATGTCTTTTGAGTTCTCTCCCACCAGCATAAATAAGACTCATGTTGTTTCACATCCTTGCCAACCTTTTCATTTAAGGGTTTATTTTATTTGTAAGTGTGTGTGTGTGTGTGTGTGTGTGTGTGTGTGTGTGTGTGTGTAGGTGTAGGTGTAGGTGTTTTGCCTGTGGAGGTTGTAAGAGGACATTGTATCCCCTGAGGATGGAATCAAAGGTGGCAGGTGGGTGTAAGTCACCTGACATGGGTTCTAGGAAACAAACCAGTTCTCTGCAAGAGTATTCAGTGCTCTTAACCACTGAGCTTTCTATCCAGCCCCCTTGTCAACTTTTGACTTCGGTGACATGGGTATAAAATTCTCTCCACAGTTTTCATTTGCAGTCTCCCCTAATTATTAGTGAGATGGTAGGTTTTGTTTTTTTTCTTTCCTGTTAATAACCTACATTGTCACACTCTAGGAGAAGGCTCACCTCTGCCTTAATGCAGGCTAGGCATGTGGGTGACACTCAAGTAATATTTGCTGTATGAATGAGGGATCAAAGTTAGGCTTTGTTCTGACTTATTCTGTGTACTTCATTGGTACTCCGAGGTTACTGAGGGCAGATATTTAAAGTAGAGGGGGACAGTTGTAAGACCTGGTCATGCTTACTCTTGCCCTAAACCTCACAGAAGAACACTCCTTGGGGACCCAGTTTCTCAAGCTCACTTCTAGCAATGAATATTCTCAAAAGCTTCCTGCTCCTTGGAAACATGGTGCAGTTTTTTTGGTTGGTGTCCCTGAACAGTCTAAATGTTTGGATCAGTCCCAAGTGACACTCAAGCAGGTTCCCATCAAAAAGGGTTCCTTCAGAATCCTCACAAAGCACGAAGATTCAGCAGGCCAAATCAAGGAGAGATGGGCTAGGCTACAATGTCTGAGAGATGTTTTGCAGGTGCACGGCTGTACCAAAAAGCTGCCCACTTGCAGAGAAACCTAGAAGCCAGTTTGGGACACTACAAGAGGCATGACCTCAGTGAACTGGCCAAGCATGTACAGAGGACATGACAGAACTGGACCATGGGTGTCTCCATGGGTGTGGCAGAGGCACCTGCTTCTCAGTGGCATTGATTGCTCCTTTGGAGAGACTATAAGCAGCTCAAATCAACAATTTGAGAGAAGATATGGTCACTATGCCCACTGCTGCTTCCTGAACAAGGCAGGAGAATATCCATGACTATTGTCATTATGCATTCTTCTATCAGCCAATCTTTCCACTGCATATTTAATCTAGAGTAACCTTGAAATTCAAAGACAGTGAACCCCTAAAAGAAACAACCAGAATCCCAAAATCACTACCTGAAGAAAGGCTACTCATTGAGTTTCCCATCCCTCAGGGAGCTATGGTGTGAGCAATGAGATCCTGGTGGCATCTCTGTGGTTGGGCTCTGATCTTGTATTCTGTGATTTTTCCTATCTATAAAGATCGGAATGGTCACCTGGAACCAATAGATAGGAACTCAAGGCCAGCTTTGCAGAAGGAAGCTCATAACATAGGGAACGCATAGACATTCCAATTCTAGGTGATGAGACCACTCAGAGGCCGAAAACACAGACAGTAAGTAGATCTAGGATCTGAGGCTTGAGGGACCTGCATGACACAAATAAAGAATATCAGGACATCTGCAAAGAAGGCTACTGACCAGAGTCTAGAATAGCATTAGAAACAGAGCAGAAAACCAAAGGAAAAACCAGCACAGTGAAAGGGGAGAAGGCTGTGGCTTGGGTATCACACATAGCTATACACTCCCCAGAAAGCTATTGACAATAGCCATGTGGCAACCATGTTATTGCCAGAGTGACCTAGCTGCTGAGACCACTGTTGTAGCCCCTGGCCAGGACATAGCATTGGTAGCTGGGGCTGACCCTCAGAGCATCCAGTTACATGATCCTGAGAAGGGACTAGTCCCAGTTAAGATATTCCCTTAGAGCAAAGCCCTAGAAGAAACCTCAAGGGCAGAGAGACACCATTAGCCAAGTGCCAAGTGGGTCCATTCCCACGTGTGTTAGCAACTCGAATCACTTCTTTGTTTTGGAACCAAGATCTCTAACCTCATTATCATCTCTGATGCTGAGTCTGAGTGTCCTAGGAAGTCAAGGACCAACCTTCAAACAGTCAAATAAAATCTTACCTATCCCTGGTTAAGAAGAGTCACTTCTCTCAGACAACAGGGCCTGTTTACTTAGTTTTTACATTTGGGCTAAGGCTTTCTCCATCCACCCAGCTGCTTTTCAGAGCAGACCCATGGACTGTGTTTAATTTTTACTTTGCTATATGAAGATGAGCTACTTACTCATTTAAAGTGTTTCCTTTTTTTATGTCTCTAATCAGTGGCTGTTTCTTTCCTCTCTCTGAGGCTTAATCTAATCAGAAGCAAATCCCACACATATGAATGGTTCATTAGCCTGTCCCAATCAAATTCAAACTGGCTATCCATAACAGATGCCCCTCCTTCCCCAAAAAATGACATTGGCTCAAAGGGTGTCTCTGAGCCAATGTCCAAGACAATTACCATGATAAGCCCAGAGCAGCCTTTCCAAAACCAGAGCAACCAGGACACAGGAGGGAAGCATACACTCTGTTACTCTCAAGATAGGGTTGGGCATGATCAGATGACAGATGGTTTTAGTGTCACTAAGATGGGGCAGGTAGAAGTCAGACCCCAGAATTGAGCATCAAATGTACAAATCTGGTCTAAGTACCTCTCCTAGGTTTGTTCCAGTGGGGCTCCCAAGTTTATCATTAAGATGGCAGCAATGGGAGCAGGTGAGATGGCTTAGCTGTAAAGAGCATTGGTTATTACTTCAGAGGATCTGGGTTCAGTTCCCAGCATCCCCATCAGGCAATTCACAACCACCAAAACTCAAGTTTTAGGGGATTTGATACCTTCTTCTTGCTCCAGAGGATACCTACATGCTGATCTCCAAAATTTACAAAGAACTCAATCAAGTCTCTGAAACACCAAATAATCCAATTAGAAAGTGGGGTACAGAACTAAATAGAGAATTCTCAATAGAGGAGTATAAAATGGATGAGAGACACTTAAGAAAGTGCTCAACATCCTTAGCCATCAGGGAAATGCAAATCAAAACAACTCTGAGATACCATCTTACTCCTGTTAGAATGGCTAAAGTCAAAAACACCAATGGCAGTTTATGCTGGAGAGGATGTGAAGAAAGGGGAACACTCCTCCACTGCTGGTGGGAGGGTCAACTCATACAACCACTTTGGAAATCAGTATGGCGATTCCTCAGGAAAATGGGAATCAGTCTACCACAAGACCCAGTAATTACACTCTTAGGCATATACTTAAAAGATGCACATTCATACAAGGACATCTGTTCCACTATGTTCATAGCAGCATTATTTGTAATAGCCAGAACCTGGAAACAACCTAGATGCTCCTCAACTGAAGAATGGATAGAGAAATATAATACATTTGCACAATGGAAAAAATATGGTACATTTGCACAGTGGAAAAAAAACAATGGAATCTTGAAATTTGTAGGCAAATGGATGGCACTAGAAGAAACCATCTTGAGTGAGGTAACCCAGTCACAAAACGACAAACATGGTATGTACTCTCTCATATATGGATTTTAGACGTGGATCAGGAGAGTGCCAGCCTACAATCCCACTGCCAAAGAATCTGGGAAACAGGGAGGACCCTAAGAGTCTCCCAGGAAAGGGGAATGGGGCAAGATCTCCTGAGTGGATTGAGAGCATGGGAGGAGGGGAGAGGAGATGGGAAAAATAGAGGGGGAAAAGAGGAAGGGATAGGAGGACATGGGGGAGCAAGAAGGTTAAGTCAGGGGAAGAATAGAGGAGAGAAGGATGAGAGATTCCACAATAGAGGGAGTCATTATAGGTTTGAGAAGAGATCTGGCACTAGTGAGATTTCCAGAGATCTACAAAGATGATACCAACTGGCAAACTAAGCAATAGTGGAGAGTCTACCTTAAATGTCCTTCCCTGATAATTAGATAAATGACTACCTTATATGCCATCCTAGAGCCTTCATCCAGTGGCTGATGGAAGCAGAGGCAAACACCCACAGCTAAACACTGCACTGAATTCCTGGAAACCAGTGGCAGAAAGGGAGGAGTGATGAGCAAAGGGGTCAAGACCGGGCTAGTGAAACCCACACAGTTGACCTTAACAAGGGAGAGCTCATGGACCCCAGACTGATGGCTGAGAGGCAGCAAGTACTGAACCAATCCCCTAAATTTGGTGTCAGTGAGGAGGCCTCAGCAAGCTATGGGGCCTTGGGTAGTAGATCAGTATTATCCCTGGCATACAAATGGACTTTGGCTGCCCATCCCACACTGAAGGATGCTCTCTCAGCCTGGACACTTGGGGGAGGGCCTAGTATGAAATGACAGATTCTGGAGATCCCCCATGGAGGGCCTCACCCTCCCTGGGGAGCAGAGTAGGAATTGGGTGGGGGGTTGAGGTGTTGGTGTGGGGGCAGGGGAGGAGAGGAGGTAGAGGAAGCTGGGATTGACATGTGAAGCAAGCTTGTTTCTAATTTAAATTAAAAGATTAAAAAACCCCACCAAGCTATACAACCATATGGTATATGCAGAGGACCTAGTTCAGACCCATATAGGCTCCATGTTTGTTGAGAAGAAAGGTCTTGGCTAAGGAAATTATGACAGTATCTGCATTCCAATAATGATGAGGTGGGGAGAGGCACCCCAGTTCCTGCAGGGTGGCATTGTTCTTTGCTCCAAGCCTGGGACATTAGAGCTACAATCAAATGGTTGCTAAGAAGCACCCTTCCAGTTTCTAAAACAAACCAGCAGACCAGACCAGCCCAGCTAAAGAAATGGCAGAAGAGGGCTGGTGAGATAGCTCAGTGGGTAAAGGAGCTTGCTACTAAGTCTGATGACCTGACTTCAATCCCTGGGATTCACAGGTAGAAGTTGTCCTCTAACTTCCACAAGTGCCCCAACATGCACGCAAGCACACACACACACACACACACACCTAATTTTAAGGTTTCTTTTTGTTTGTTTTGTTTGCAAGAAAAGAAACAAAAAGGAGAAAAGCAATAAGGAAGGTATCCCAAGGACCTTTTTGTTTGTTTGTTTGTTTGTTTTTTGTCTTGTTTTGTTTTTTGTTTTTTCAAGACAGGGATTCTCTGTGGCTTTGGAGGCTGTCCTGGATCTAGTTCTTGTAGACCAGGCTGGTCTCGAACTCCGAGGGATCCGTCTGCCTCTGCCTCCCCAGTGCTGGGATTAAAGGCCTGTGCCACCACCACCCGGCTTCCCAGGGACTTTAACAGACAATGCTGGCTCCTGGTTTTTTGTATTTATTTATCTTTTTAATTTTTTTCTTTCGATTTGCCCTTTCCCAAAAATTGGGAAATCCAGTGTTGATATACTTTTACTATCTAATCTGCAGTCTATGAATGAATTCTGTGGACTATTCCAATAATGTCTTTTATGGCTCTTTCCTCTCTTGGCCTTAGCTTATTCAGAAGGTAAAATTTCCTTTGAGTTGGCTCCTGGAGTCCTTTGTCAACTTCCATCCTGCCCACGTGTCTCATTCATCCTGCTTTTCTATGGTTCCCTCATTGAACTGCACAAGGAACAAAGCCTGGTGTGAAGACCCCTCCCAGCAAATCCTCTGAGGGTGCCTACCTTCTGCTCCCCACCATTTCGAGCTAATTGCTTCATTATGTGCTTTTTCAAATTGCTTTGTTCTTTAGGGATTAATTTTGCACTTAACTTCACTAACCGTAAAACTTTTACAATGTACTGCGAAGCTGCCTGTTTGGCTGCTGTGTGGCAACTTCAGAGATTCACTCTTGTGTGGCTGATGTGTAGGAGACAACATGCTATCTGGAAAAGGGTGGTTTCAGATACCTTCTTGAACCCATTGGGCAGGGCAGAATAATTGTTTCTGGGGTTGGTACCAAGATTCCTTTGTATGTCAAGTCTCAGACATGTGGATGACCACCAACCTAGAGATATGGACCTAACAGGTATCAGGTAGCTCACTTCTTTCTTGAAGGCCCTGAGGATTTGAGGTGCCATGGAACCAGAACATCATGGACAGACATTCCAGTAGGGTAGAGAGAGCAATGATTGACCATCCAGAAGGGAATGGGCAGAGCAGAAGCTTTCTCTAGTCAAGTCCAGGCTTTTCCAAAGCTCTGACACTCCAATAAAAACACACACCAGTAAAGAGTGGTTTGTTATCAAATAAAGCTCTACCTCTGTCTTGCCTGCTTCTGCACATGTCTGCTGGTACCTCCATGTTTCTGCCATATTCTAATGTACAACTGTGGTCATTCTCCTCTTTGTCTGTCAAGAATTCTATAATTTCACCTCTACAGCCCAAAGCTCTCCTCCTCTGTCTTACCTGCAAAAGGTAAGGCTCAAAGCTGGTAGCCAGGTAGCCATCTCTTCTAGGGACCCTCATTCAACTCCCAGAGACAGAACATTCCCTGCCACCATCTTTAGTGCCCCTATGTGACACACAGGATCCTTCCTCACCAATTTAACCCTGCACAGGTTGGACTCTGCCTAGTGGCTTCATTCAAATGATGCTCAGAGTGATGCATTCTTTTCAAGACTAATTTCTAATTTTATTTTGCTAGTATTATCTTCACTGGGTTCACACTTTTAAAACTAATTTGCCAATTATGATGGGTTTCTTTCACAAGGCTGCTTCTACACACACCATACTGTACAACCGTGACCACCTTTACCCAGGTTGTGTGTGTGTGTGAACCATTCCCACTCAGTTTTGTTTCCTTCAATAAAATTTATAGACCTAAATTCTTAAATATTCATTTGCTCAACAGAATTTTTTCTTTCAATGTTTACTATGTTCATTTCTGTAGTTTGTGTTCTCTTCTCTGTTATTTATAATTTTTGTTTTTGAGACAGTCTGTGGTGGTTTGGATGAGAGGTCTCCCACAGGCTCACGTATTTGAACACTTAGTCTCCAGTTGGTGGAGCTGTTTGAGGAGGCTATAAAACCTTAAGGAGGTGCAGCCTTGCTACAGAAATTCTGTCACTGGGGGTGGGCCTTCAGAGTTCGTGGCTTCACCCTACTTCCTGCTTACTTTCTCTCCTTCCCGTGTAAGGTTGAGATGTAATCTCTAAGCTTCCTGTTTCTGCCACCAAACCTTCCTGGCCATCATGAACTATAAACAAAATTGACTCTTCTTTAGTTGCTTTAGGCCATGGCATTTTATCACAGCAACAAAACATAACTAATTCATGCATTGTCTCATATACTCCCAGCTGGCCTCAAACTCACAATGTAGTCAAGGATGGCCTTGAAGTTCTGATGCTCCTACCTCCACCTCTCTCATTGAACTTTTAAAACTCAATTTATTTCCTTGTTTGTTTACTTTTTAAGTAATATCAGCTAAAAGTGTGAGCAGGGACTCCGAGTTTTACACTTACTGCTATTGGAATTGCTAGATCAAAGAACCCACAGAGGCTTTGCAGTCAAAATGGAGGGAAGGTTTCAGAAACATTAAGCTCATGAAATTTTTTTTCTCAGTGACCAATTAGACTAGCACTTCAATCATGGTGACACTGATCAAGGTGGACCAGGTTGATTCTCCTGGTTCTGGGTATGGAATGGAGGGCAACATATTAAGCAAAATAAGTCAGGTCTGTAAAGGCAAATACACACACACACACACACACACACACACACACACACACGAAGGGTAACTACTTGGGAAGGCAAAATGGAGGAATGGGAAAGGATAGGGGATGACAGGGGAGGATACAGGGAAGTTAATACAGTCAAATTACATTACGGTTTTGATTTTAAAAACTTATGAAACATCTTTTCATTATAAATTCATTATTATGTTTATCGCTTTCTATACAAATATGCACCACTTTGAAAAAGCCTAGGCAGTTACACTCTTAAATTCTGTTTTATGTCTTCTGAACATACTGCTAGTTGTTGACATTACACCATACTGCAGTTGTGTTCTCTTAGTGAGGCCAGACAGCCCTTAGACTTCCCATCTCCAGAACCACCAGCAAGAGTAAACTGCCATTCTTTTGAATTCCCCCACTCTCCAGTATTTTGCTTTAGGTAATGGATGAAGACAGAATGTGGTAGATGATCATGGTGAAAAGTAAGATTAGATCCATCCAACACACTATATTAAGATTGGTTTTGAAAAAAAATCAGAGAGTAAAATGTGAAAGATACAATACAATATGTAAGTATAAAACAAAGATGAAGCTCTCCACAACCAGGAATGGTCAGATTTTCTTAAGTACCTGGACAGGAAGGGAAAGGCTGATGATACATTTGCTTGATTTTGAAAAAGCAGCCTAGGCTGGAAAGTGAAGGCGGAAGGATTACAAGTTAGAGGCAAGACTGGGCCAAGTGAGGTCAAGGCTAGCCTTGGTTACAGTAAGCCCTCGTCTCAAATAAAATAAAGCAAAACAATCCTTTTGCAGCAAAACCAGAAGTCACACAATACATTTGGGAGGGAAGTTCAAATTATATGACAGACAAAGCATTACTGCTCCTAATGTGCAGACATCCTAAAAATAGAGATTAACAACACCCCTTTGATTTCTAGCTAGCCTGAGTCAGTTTTCTTCCTTTACAACACTGATTTTGGCACTATTTGAATAAAATGTTTGGCAGGGATATAACATATATAAGTTAATAGATGCCTCAAAAACAGTTTAAAATGGGTGGCAGCATGTTTATATAGCATAATGTGGAAAATGGATAGATTGATTGTATGGTTTATATAGAGCACTTTATAGTTTATGGAGTATATAAATGTATTTCTTCTTGTTATAGTTGTTGTTAAAAATAATAATTATGATAATGAGATAATAAAGTATAAGGATGAATTAACTTTCAGGGCCAACATATGCGTGTTGAATCATCTAACAGAGTTAGGATAGTAACATCTAGCTTTCCTTTAGCACTATGTGTGTGCACTGTAAAGGGTAATTATAAGGGGAGAACTCTGGAAATAGTGGTGAGAGGAACTGCCTTTCTTATTTAATGGATATAGAAGCACTAGACTTCCTGCAGGAACTATGAACACTTATTTATTTATTTATTTATTTATTTATTTATAGATAGGGTCTGGCATATCACAGACTGCTTGGAACTCACTCTGTGGCTATGGATGACCTTGAACTTCTGATTCTCCCACTACTACACCCTGAGTACTAGGATTACAGGGGTTATTACTGGTTTCTGTGGTGCTGGACGGGAACCCTGAGCTTTCTTTGTTCATGGTAGGCAAGCACTCTACCAGCTGAGTCACACTCCCATCCATAGGGGTGCTCTTGATACCTGGTAACAATGTCATTGTGAGGTCCACTCTATCTCCTCCCCCGCTTTTGCTTCTTCTCCCTGCATGTCTGTGAAGTAGGAGTTTTTCTGGGGCATGGGCAGGTGCGAACTAGGATCATCCCCATGACTTAGAGAGAAGGTTTACAAGGACGTGGAATCTGGTGGACAGTACAAGAACAGACTGCATGTGGTTAGAGTGGTCATGGTCTGAGGTAGAGAGAGCCCCCAAGTACAAACTCTAGCTTTATTGAGTTGTTAAAGGCTATGTGGATGAAGAACTTTGAATGGCTATGTGTCTTCAAAGGTCAAAATGTGCAGCCAATCATCTAGACTTCTTCCCATCCTAGATGATACTCAGTTCCATCAGGAAAAGGGCCAGAACCATGCACAGAATGAGGGTCACTTCCCAGTAAGGCTGGATGAAGAGGCTAAGAAACAGCAGGTAAAGGGATAAGGCTCAAACTAAGGAATAAAGAATTAAGTCAGTGATTCAGTCTTAAGGACAGGTAGTTGAGGACTATTCTGGAGGATGAAAATGCTATTTAAGAGCCACCAGTGTAGGAGACCATTGTCTAAAGGGCCAAACTATAAAGAACATTACAAATCAGGCTCCCAAGAGAAACCCCAGTGGGAAAGTCATGACTTGTGAATGTCCCATGGCTGCCCAACAAAGCCTTGTCTATGGTTAACTCTCCTCTGTGTAGTAACTCCAAATAGCCTAGTCCAGCCATGAATTACAACAGTGAGAGCATGGTGGAGGGGAAGTCCTGTCTTCTGGCTGCCAGATTTAGATGCCACGAATAGGGTCATAGCTGCAGTAGGGGGCATTCTTTCCACCCCTTCTGGCCTCTCTGGCTTCTGCCCAGGAGGATGGGTTTGTATTAAAGAGTTCACTTGTAATAACTGATTACAGGCAAGGCTTCGTGTGTGTGTGTGTGTGTGTGTGTGTGTGTGTGTGTGTGTGTGTGTGTGTGGTATGTGTGTCCATTTTGTCTTATTGAACAAGCACACAAACTACAATTGAGAATTTTCTTTCATGCACCAGGACTGTTAAGATCTTCAGCAATTGTGCTATAAACCCGAACTCACCTTAGATGCTTAGCAACAGAAGATGCAAGCTGCTTCACTGTTGGGCACTTATCTCTACTCTGTATGTTCAAATAATGTCTATACCTTTGGAGTATTTTGTTCCTTGAGACCTTGGCAGTGTGTAATGGTAAAACAACCTAGTCCTAGGTTTTTATTTGTGAAAATATTTTAAGCTATGGATTCATTTTTTTTCATGATCACGGGATAGGTTTAGATGTTGATTTCTTCCTGTCAATTCTCATAAATATACAATTCCACAAATTTGTATTGTTTATTGATATTTTCAAATTATAGCACAAACTTGTTGATTATATGTTCTTAATTGCAGATATTCATATCAATCAGTCTTTTTGTATTCCCAACATTTATTTACTTTATCTCTATTAAGTGACTACCCTTATAAGATTCCAGCAACTACAACCACATCACCTTCTAGGACAGAACATGCTGTAATCACAAATTCTAATTCTGGACTCTGCACCCTCATGAGAATAGTCCTGCCTATATCCTGTACAAGGAAGTAGAATGTGAGTTCATCTCTGCTTGCTTTTTATCTCTGTAGTCAGTCGGTGATGCTGGCGGACATACATGACCTTGTCAGGTCTTCCTGAAAGGACTCAGCAGCTAGAAGAGCATCCAAATGTCTGAATGCACAAATTAATTTTGTTCCCTGAAGAATGAGTCAAAGTATAACCAAAAAGTGCCACTTCTGGTTCCTGGGTTCTTTATAATCATGATCTATCTAAGGATAATTTCCTAGGGTGTGGTCCTTCTCATGCAATACAAATGCTAGTGTCTATCTGTGCTAGCACCTTGGAGCAGTTCCAGGGCTGTCTTCTAATTAGCTTCAGCCTTTGAGGTCTTCAGTTCTGAAGTTTTCTCTCTACGTCCTGGTCCACTTCCACCATGGAGACAGCTTAGGGATGTGAAATGTGCAGGCAAAGCACCTTCTGGTATTTTTTATTCTGATGGGTTTTTTTTGACAACTTATATACTATTAATGCTCAACTTTTATTTCTAATGGAAGAATGGAATGCCAGATAGTTTCTCTTAAGCTAAATGTAAGCTGCACTCCTTACAATACATGTGCCATGCATATTTATTATCACTCGTTCAAGACATTTTCACATTTCTGATGCAATTTCTTTTTTAAATTATGGATTTTGGAAGCATGTCTCATAATTGTCAAAAATGATGGTTCTGTATGTAATTTTTGATCATGGATTTCTAGGTTAATTCCATTTTGATAGGAGAATGTGCTCCCTGTGAATGAAAACCCTTGCTATTTGTTATATCTTTTCTTATTTCTTAAGATATGGTCAGCATCCTTGAATAATCTACTTGTTCTTGGAGAAAAAATGATTTCAGCAACTTTTAGCTGCCATTCAGATTCAACCTATTAACAGTATGGGTCTGTCAACTACCTGAGCTGTAACAAAGCCCTCCACTATGCTATCAGGGTTGCTGATGTCTCAGTGTATTTCTGCTGGGTTTTTTTTGTCTTTTTTTTTTTTTAATTTTATTTTCCAGTTTAAATTTAGATAAGAATCAAGGTTGCTTCACAAGTCAGTTCCAGGTCCCTCTCCCATTCCCTCCCTTCCTCCCGTGCCCTCCCCTCCCCCCCCGTTATCCTCTCATTTCTCCAGGGAGGGTGAGGCCCTCCATGGGGGTGTCCATAGTGTGTCATTTCATATAGGGCAGGGCCTAGACCCTTTCCCAAGAGTTCTGGGTGAGAGTGCTCCTCACATTGTTCTATTGGAGTCCAAAGTCCGTGTGTAAACTTGGGATGGGTACTGATCTGCTGCCCAAGGCTCAATAGATTCCCTATGATTATTTTATGTGTATGGGTATTTTGTCTACATCTATGTTAGTACATCCCATGTATGCCTGGTGACCACAGAGGCCAAAGAATGGCATCAGATCACCTGGGATTGGAGTCACAGATACTTGTACACCACCATGTGGGTGTTGGGAATCAAACCTGTGTCCTCTGGAAAATCAGCCCTTAGCTGTTGAACAATCTCTCTAGATCCAGTGTATTTTTTCTGTATACATTGTTCAGTTAGTAACATTGGAATTGACAACTAGATGAATTTCACATTCATCATTTTAGACTTTTTATTGTAATTTTACTTCTTTCCTAAAGTTAATACAATAACTTTCTTTAGGCTAGCATTTGACCATTATGAATTTCTCTATACTTTGGATTTTTAGCATTTCTCTGTCTTATTTCAGATATGTTTCTTGTAAGTAACCCATTGCTAAGTAAACTTTTAAGCTAGTCTAAAATTATTCATCTTTTGACTTAGTTAATGTAGATTGACTGGTATAACAGGCCTGTGTTGTCTTTCTGCACAAGCTGTTGTATACATCTATTTCTGTCTTGCTTATAGCATATTCATACTTTATCTTCTATCAACTGATTTTGAAGTCATGTTTCTTCTTTCTGTACTTTTCATGTCATCCCTAGAAACTTTAACTTGTTTACTTAAGCTACCAAATATTCAAGTCAATGAGTAATCTTTCTATCACTAACAAATAGACATTTTATGACAAATCCACCCCAGCCTATATACTTCTGTTAACATGCATATAGTTTTAATAATCCCACAAGCAGTACTCTTGTGTTTCATTCCATTCCAAATTTTATTAGACTTATCTATTTACCATCAGTATTCTTTAATATTAGATGTCCTTTGGGGATAATTTTTCTTGGAGGCAATTTAAAAATTTTAAAACTTATTCTAATGAAGTACTTGCATGATCTGTGTGTGTGTGTGTGTGTGTGTGTGTGTGTGTGTGTGTGTGTGATCCTCCTTTGAGTGTTATTTGGAATACACACATATAACCTGACAACATCGTCTCAGCATATTGAAAAGGGTATCCTATAATTTCTTGCCTTTCTTAGTTGTAGTGAAAAGTTGGCTGCTCATCACTGTTTTTTTAGGTAGTTTCTATTTCTCCTACTGGCATAAGTTCTTCTTGTCTTTGGGAGTCTGCTGTTTCACCATATATATGTACATGCATACAATGTTATCCTAATTTGGACAAATTAAGTTTCTATGAATTAGTATCTTAGTTGGGAAAATTAAGACACTGTTTACTAAAATAATTGCTTTTGCCCAATCTTTTCCTTTTACTTTCTCCATTTGGAATTGTAAATTATGATACTTTCTCTAATCTACCTAACCCTCCACCATATATATTTTTATTTTTCTTTCTGGGTTAGTTTTGAATGATTCCTTTAGATATACTGTCTGGTTTGCTAGTTTTATTATTTTAGTATAGTTCATGTATTTGTTCAACCCATCCACTGAACTCTTAGCTTCATTTTATATTTTTTCACAGATAAAAATTTATCCTAGCAAAACTAAATGTTATGGTTTAGCTATAAAATGTCTCCAAAGGCTCATGTATTAATTGATTGGTAGCACTGCTGTAAGGTAATTGGATTATGAGGGCACTAACCCATCAATAGATTAATTTACTGTTGAGTGCATAGCTGAAGTGGGCTAGGAGGAGGTGGGGCCTTGTTGAAGAAGTGTGTCATAGCAGCTGTACCTTTGAATGCATATCCTGTCCATAACTCCTTGTTCTCTGGCCCTTTCCCTCCTTCCTAGACACTGAGAGGTAAGAGATTGTGATGATTGGTGTTGATCGTCAGCTTGACAGAATCTAGATCACCAAAGAGATGACCCTCTGGGCAAGTCTGTGAGGAACTATCTAGACTGGGTTAATTGGAGTGAAGCACCTCCCTTCAGGTAGACAGCACCATTCCATGGCTTGGGCCCTGGAGATAATAAAAATGAGAGCAAACTGAAGACCAGCATCCACCTCTCTCTACTTCCTGACTGTGGCCCCCCACAGACTTGTTTGAATAAGGCACACAGGGATGTGGCACTATTGGTAGGTGTGGCCTTGTTGGAGGAAGTGTGTCACTGTGGAGGCAGGCTTTGAGGTCTCCTATGCTCAAACTATGCCCAGTGTGGCACATAGTTGTTTCTGCTGCCTGCTGACCAAGATATAGAAGTCTCTGCTCCTCCTCTAGCACCGTATCTGCCTGCATACCAGCATGCTTCCTGCCACGATGATAGAGGAGTAAACCTCAGAAACAGTAAGCCAGCCCAATTAAACATCTTCCTTTATAAGAGTTTCTGTGGTCATGGTGCCTCTTCCAAGAATAAAACCCTAAATTACTGACTATGCATGCAGTGTGACCAGCTGCCTCAAGCTCCTGTCACCACAGCTTTCCCTCCATGATCAAATGCATCCATATGCTGAAATAAAACCTTTATGTTGCTTCTTGTAACAGCAAAATAATGTCTACTACAGTCTCTCTGCTTCACCATATCCTCAGTGTCATGACGCTATGCCTTACCCCAGGATGAGGAACAATAAAGTCAAGAAACCATGGACTGAAACCTCTGAAACCATGGGAAAACATGAAATCTCTCCTCCTTTAAGTTGTTTTCACAGAAGTTCTGTTGCCATGACAAAAATACTAAACATAAATTATTTGCAAAGCCACTTCTTATTCATATTTTTAATTTTCTTTGGAAGAGTTCAAAGTATAAATTTCTAGGGGCTGGAGAAATGGCTCAGTATACTTGTTACACAAAGCCTAAAAACCCAAGTTCAGATCTCAGAACCCACACAAAAAGCTTGGTGTGGCCTCAAGGGAATAAGGAGAGTAATAGAGCAGGTCATCTGACATCCTCCACACATGTGCTCAGGTGCAGACACCCACCCTCAGGCGCACATATACCACATCTATATGACACTCTTTCTCACCCACATACAAACACATATGCACACAATGAATAAATTGATCATTATACGATGTATTTTCCATCCTTTGTCTGATTCAATGCTTTGAAGACTCTTAAGATCTAATTTGTCTGTTGCTTTTGCAGTATCTGCTCTTCATGCTTTTATCCCCTTTATTTCTTTCTATGATGTTTAAAACCTGCCATCTCTTGTTCCGTGGACCTTTAGCTGTGGGAATTTTGTAGCCTGGTTAAGATGTTTTTTCCCACAAATGATTTATACTTTATATTGAGGAAACAGGTCTTTGAGATTCCAGCTCCATGGGAGGTGAAGCAAGTTCATTGTACACAGTTGAGAGAAAGGACATTTAAACATCACCATGGTCCTCAGATATCATGCCCTCATCTGAATTTTTGTCTCTATCCGTTTCCTGGGGCCACTCTACTGAACTACCATGTGAGATTGCTAAATTGAAAGAAACGCATTTACGCACAGTTGTGAGTGCTAGAAGCCCCAATCAAGGTGTGATGCTGAAGGGCAAGATTCCCTCAGAGCCTCTAGGGAAGGGTCCTGTCTACCTCTTCCAGCCTTAAGCATTCCTTGGCCTGTGATATCACACCTCCAACCTCTGCCTCTAGCTTCACATGGCTGTGTTCTTCCTTGTTCATCTTTGTCCAATTTTTCCCCTTTTAAGGACACCACCCTCTTTAGATTAGTATATACCCTGCTTCAGTGTGACTTCTGTCTAGCCGGATTACACCTGCGAAGACTATTTCCACATAAGCTCACATTCCTAGGTAAGGAATTAGAATTTCTGGACGTTTGAGGAAGGGATTCAATTCAGCCCATACTAGTTTCTACCAATTTCATAAGTCCTGGCCAGTTCTGAGACACATTTTTATGTCCTTAAAGATTCTGAGCCACAAAGTATACAACTTTTCAGTCTTCTGTTCATCTCTGCTCTTATTTCTTACTTGTTCATCCTGCTACAATGGGTCTCTCCTTCCTCACTGCCTTGTAGACTCAGAAACCAGGGATAGGGGTAGGGGACTTACTAGAATTGAGTGTAAAGTAAGATAAAGGCTTTGAAGGGAGACTCAACATGCAAGACTGAGTCTAAAGGAGAAAGAAAGCATGAACACTGCGATACTTCTTGGGTAAGGGGTCTGAAAGGAATCAGATCCTGGACTTGATCACTGTGGTGTATCTACTGAACCATCATGACCTGGACTTAAGTCTTTTCTCTGTACTTTACGAATTTCATGACCTGGGAACATGAACAAGTTCATAATTTCTGTTTCCCCAATGGATAAAAGGGGATATCATAAGAAGGTCTACTCTGGGGTATTCTATGGATGGATGGCATTTTTAAAAGCTCTGGGGTTGGAAAGAGGGCTCAGTTACAAAAATGCTTAGTATGCAAGCATGAAGACCAGAGTTCAGACCCCCAGAACCCATATGAATGCTGCTGTGGTAGGACACCTGTAATTCTACCCTCAGAAGGCTGAGGCTAGATCCCCAGAGCAGGCTAGCTTGGAAAATGAGCCATAAGTGAGAGCTGGGTTTGATTGAGAGCCCCCCCCCCCCCCCGCCTCACTAAATTCAGTGGGAGAGAGATGGAGGATGAGTCCAGACATCACTGAGTCCAATGGGACAGAGATAGAGGATGAGTCCAGATATCACTGAGTCTAATGGGACAGAGATGGAGGATGAGTCCAGACATCAACCTTAGAGCTTCCACATGCAGAAGCACATGTGTACATGCACACCTACATACATAAAAAATAAACACACAATACTCCTCATGCATATACACATGGAACATGAAAAAAGAAAAAAAGAATGCCTAGCAATATCTTGAACATAGGCAAAAATATTTTCTATTTTCATGTTCCAAAATAGGTAAGGGCTTTGCACAAGATGCTACTGCATAAGGCAGATGTGATGAGCAATTACTTTCAGTTTGGCACACAATCTTGAATATGATTTTCTCAAGGAGGAAACTGAGGCATTGAAATAGTATCTCATAAAGCACAAAAGAAAAATAGATAGCAATAACCACATATAGAAGGCTATACCAATGGAAAATGATCAGAGATTCTGTACCCCCGCCCAAGGAGGAACCAGAATACCAATGAATTGGTTCCTCCCTGTATGCTTAGTTCCCCCAGCTTCCAGGGGCTGGGCCCTGCTTTAAAAGCCTCCTTTTTCTTTGCCACCAATGATGCTTCATCTCTGTCCAGTGGAAGGGGAGAGATGGAGGGAAAACAAAGCCTGACAATATTTTATACTATATTTGAAACCCTGAACACGAAACTACCCAAAGATATTTTAACACATATTCAAGAGCGTCACCCAGGCCCACACTCCAAAATAGCTTTATAATTTAAGGAAGGAAAGCCAGACATCACCACCACTCTGTGATTGACTCACAGATATGTTTGTTGGAAGCAGAGTTCACAAATCTAATTCCTTTCCCCATTTCTGGACATTTTTACCCAGAGAACACAAGTGACCGGAGGCGGTGCTGCCCGCTCAGCCGATTCCTGACAGCTGCTCCTGGTGAAACAGATTGTGTTTGGGGGCAAGCATTTATCCAGGAGCAGGGCTGAAATGAGATGGCGAGGATGCCAGCGGGTGGTGAATAAATGACCAGCGGAGGGAGAGCTGGAGAAATGAGGGTGATTATGCAGGCGCTGTCCTTTATGAATACATTAGCTCCCCATCAGCCTGTGCATTCCCACTGCCTCCAAAGCAATTGCTTGGAGTCCCAGTGAATACAGGTGTCTGAAGTATTTTCCAAGCTCAGATTCATATAGGCTCTTCCTTCAGCCAGCTTAGTATTAAGTCTGGGGGCAAGTTGGACCCCAGACTGTTAGGTCCTTCAGGTGTTATGGGATACCCCCTGTCCAGAGTCTGGTCTTTCTAGAAGGGTTAAGGAAAGGGTTGCCCAGGACCAGTTGCTTGCTCTGTGGAGTGGGAATATGAGGAAATTAAAGGTAAGGGGTGGGTAGGTTTTTAAGTGGGAACTGAAGGTCTGGACCTAGAAACACCAGGTACACGTACTATGTTCAAAGTGACAAAGATAGAGTCAATTGGACCAGATTTTGGAAGAGGTCTGCTTGAAGTACGAATGGGCTGCCTGTGAGAAAGAAATTTTTATAAGAAAAGACACCAGGAGGTAAACGGTCCTCTCTAAGTTTGTCAAACTTATGCTATGTGGGTGATAGGTTATTAGAGAGAGCAGGAGCCATTATGGGAACATGCCAAGGCTCAAGCCATGGGTTTGTCAGGGGTACTTCCTGGACATAGGTAATCCTTCATGACAGCCATCACCACATTTCTACCAAACACCAGGACACCTAATATACCTTCATGATTGAGGAGGGGGTTATCCTGGTTTTTTTCTTTTACAGGCCAAGAGGTAGGAGCCAGGAAGCCTAGTTAATGTTCTTGTAGGGTAAGAAAAAAAATGGCACCTTTTACAAAGTCACACCATGAGGTGCAGGACCGCCCGTGAGTCTGGATAGCACTAGGTAGGGTCAGAAAGCAGCACGGAGTGAGTGTAGCTATTTCTGGCTGTTTATACCCAAGAGTTTATTTCTTGTTAGAGCCATTAAAGCCATCTTTGGGAATGTTCTGTGGTCCACTGTGGAGAAGGCAGCCATGGAGAAGTGACTCTGAGAGTCTCTCTTGTCCAGCTGCCCCTTAATGCCTACTGTTGCTTACCCCAACAGATTTGCTTAGTCTTACTAAAAGTGCTGAACTGGGAGCCTGATTCTCTAGGCAAGCATGCTCGGAAGGCCTCTTTTTCCTAACGATCCAAGAGGCTCTGCTCTGAGTTTCCCTGGCTCCAGCTACATACGTGTATATACCAGGGCTAGGAACTAGACATTCAGAGTCAGCATGTGACCCTCAACTTTTAGCCCCCTTTGTATTGTGAACTAAAGAAACACCAACACTACACCCTCAGGGGAACTGAGCCCAGCCCTGTGTGAGACACTCCACTCACCCTGATCCCAAGCTCCACATTCTCGCCTCCATAGACCTCCATGCCTTCGTCCAGCAGGCCAATCTCCTGGAAGTACTGTCGGTCCACAATGAAACAGCCAATGAGGGCAGGGCTCCTGCAGGGTGAGACAGATGGCCAGCTATGAGCAGAGACGTCTGAGAGTCACTTGAGGATAAAGAATTCCCAACTGCAAGGATCAGCGCCCCCACCTCTGCTCCCAGACCCAGTGGGGCCTCATTCTCTGGATAGTCTCCTAGATTCTCCTTCACCCTTTCAGCCACTCCAAGGAAGCTGGTTAAGACAGTGGGGACAGCTCCTGAGCTGGGGCCAGCCATTGTTCTCCACTATGCTAGCTGATACATTAGCAGTGGGGAGGGTGTGCGCCACTCACTCCGTTGGTACAGATTGCTTTTTTGTATTTTGAGCCACACGGCCAGATTGCTTCAGGCTGGACTTTCCCATCATCCCCAATGTCAACCTCTGTTCCGTTATAAAGATTAGTGAGAACCAGGCTGTAGAAGGCTTTGAGTAGCATAGAAAAATAGTTTGTGGATTTCATCTATAGGTAAAGGCAAATTTCAACCAGAACAGCATTATGAACGTGAATGATATTTTTTGTTTTTTAAATAAAAAATACTCAGGCAGGAGGAATGTTGCTCTTTTAGTGGCGTGCTACCCAGCATACATGAGGCCCTGGCTGAGTTTGATCCCCAGCATTGTATAAACTAGGCATGGTAGTAAACACCTGTGATCCCAGTACTCGGAGGCCAGAGGATCAGGAGTGCAAGGCCATTATGAGCTACCTTGAGAGCTCCAAGTCAGCCTGGATGATATCAGAAGACATTATGGAGTAGTTGACTAGAGGGGATGAGGGTGGTGGTGAAAAGCCCAGTGGGAAGCTGTGTCTGTGCCCAGCAAAAGAGGTAAAAACACAGAGGAATTTGGAAAGAGATGTAGTGAGACGGACTGAGGTCATCACTGATCGGATGTTACAGAGGCTCAGAGGGGCTGTGGAGTTGCTCAAGATGCACAGCCAGAGGGTGGTCATTCCCATAATGCTCATCTCTTATATACAGATCTGTTGTTCTCCGTCAGAGCAGGGTACCTAAGAACACCCATGTGTGATACCCTGCAGTCTGTGGAAGTGAAGTCACATAGAAAAGTCAGGAATCCATGTGACTGAGCCTCCCCCAGCATCAGCATTCGTTCCCTAAGGATATAGTTCTTTCTGAACCTGTTTCTAGTTCCAAAGTTGAGTCCACTTTCATGTGATTCACAGTTTTCTCACTCCTAAGAGTCCTTCAGTTTCCCCTTTCCTTTCCTCCACCAGATCCTCTGGCCTGGCCTGGTAGCATGAAAGGGCAAGAAGGGCAGCAGATGATACACAATTCAGAAGCATCCCCTGGTCTTCCTGCTGACTTCCCGATGATAGCAATTCTAGGTGAATCCCTGGTAGGGGACAGCAGCACCAAACTCCATGTCCTTCTGCAGACAGACTCACTGGTGATGGAGCTAAGTGGTAGAGTACCTGACTGGCAAACCTCAGGCCCTAGGCTTGATCCCAGTACCACAAGAAAAAGGAATTTTCTGAACATCTTCTCCAACATGCCTCAGACCTTGCATTGCTGAGTTGCACTGGCCCTCCATCATCCAGGCCTCTGAACCAGAGTCATTGATACCTATAGCATCATATCAGTGATAACATCCTGTGGGCTGAGTTAAATAGGGTAAAGAGCTTGAAGGCTCTGGACATGATCAACTCTTAGAAGACTGCTTGTGCGGTGAAGGAGCTCAGATAGATACAACATTCTAAATAAAGAAGGCTGAAAGCATGGGCCAGCAGAGTGGGCTCTTTACCCTTTCTTCTGTACTTCTGAATATTGAATGTGCTCCCTAGAACAGTGCTTAGAGCATGTGGGAAGGGGCATTCCTTGACTTCCAGACCAGGGAGAGCAAAAAACCCAGAGCAGTTGCTCCAGTGAGCACAGACAGCTTAGGTGGTCAGTCACTTAATACCTAGATACTGTAGTAAGAAGAATTAGGAGTAACAGTTCCCCACTTCCAATTTCAGATTAGACCCAGCTTATGAAAACCCTAAAATCTGGTGGAAATATAGAAAGATCTAAAGATTATAATAGACTAGGAGCCAGTTAGAAAACAAGTCTAGGCTGAGGCTCTCTGTCATAGTTCTTTTTAAAAAGATTTATTTTTATTTATGTGTGTGTGTGTGTGTGTGTGTGTGTGTGTTTGTTTACCAAGTGAGTACAGGTGCCTGTGGAAACCAGAAGAGGGCACCAGAATCCCTAGAGCTGGAGTTACAGGTGCCTGTGAGTCACTCAGTATGGGTGTTAAGAAACGGGTCCTCTGGAGGAGAAGCAAGGGCTCCTAACTCCCTAGCTCTCCATCACAGCTCTTAAAATGAGCCCAGATGAACTTCCTGTTGGGCTAAATGAGAGGGGACATACTGATTCTTAGAATCAAAATTCACAGTTTTCAGGTAGAAATGCATTGATTGATTTCTTGAATTTTTTTTTTTTGCTAATAGTAGATTTGAGAGAATTTTCTCAAGTGGATTTTCTTGACTATGTCAGATAGAGACTTTGGGGACCTAGTGAATAACCATCTTAAAAATGTCATTTCACACTACAACAGAGGCAAGTGCCGAGCTCTATTTATAGTAACACTTGTGGGCAAAACACTAAAACACAGCTCCAGAGAATGAAGATCTGGGGTGCTTATAGTGCATTTGTATAAACCTGTCTCTAATGGGGCTGTCTTCCTATTGTGATCAAACCAGAAATGATCTAAAAGCTTCCAGAATCTCATTTCTCTCATCTACATCCCTAATAAATATTGAGTAGCAATGGAAAATAAATGGTCAAGATGATATCCTTTAGTGAAGACCTAGAGTACAGCTCTGCCGATTTAGACCACCACAGAATGTTTGGTGTTGAGCAGAATGGAGGCAGCTAAGAGCCATACCGTCTGCTGCAAGAACACGTTCAGCATAGTGGTTTACTTCCCTTTGGTAACACTGGGCAGATTGAGGCAGGAGTGAGTCACACAAGTTGTGAACTCAACAGTAATTAAGCAGGGGGTGATAACAGGTCACAGAGTCTAGCTGCCCTAGCAGAACCCAGCTCCACTTCTATAGCCCTCAGTAGGACCATTCTCCTGTCTCAGTCTTGTTTCAGTATTGCTCTTGTCTTGTAACAGGAACAGCACAATGAGTAGATACCAGGTTATAATGTGGCTCCAATGGGCCATGTGTGTAAAAGGTCCCAGCACACAGCAGGCTCCCAACAAATTAATAGCACACAATTGGGTGGGCAGCTGCTATGGTTTGGATGTGCTTTGATTGTGTCCCCTCCAAAGGCTCCCATGCTGGAAGCTCAGCACTCAGAGGTAGGAGGTCTCTAAGAGGTGCAGTCTGGCAGAAGGTGAATGGATCCCAGGGCAGCCATGCTCAGAAGGGATTAATGTAATCAGGGGATCAGATTAATTCTTGATACAGGCATGTCTAACCTTATCATATTGTGATATGGTGTTGTCACCTACAGTCATACTGGGTGACAGTAATACCGATCCTTGGATGCACACATCCCAGGGCCACACATTAGAAGCACCTGAAAGCAAGCCCAGTTAACATACTTGGCCTCTCCATGTGTGACTCTTCTCCTTCTTGTCCCTGCCATGTGAGGCCATCTGCCTTGTTCTAATACATTAAATGGCCTTCACCAGAGGCTGGCCAGGTGGGGCTACTCACTCTCAGACTTTCAACCTCCAATACTGTGAGTTAAATAAACATCATTCTTCATAATTATCCTTCCTCTGGTATTTTGTTATAGCAACACAAGACAGACTGAGAAAGTCACAGAAGAAACCTCAGGAAAGTTGTTTTCCATCCTATTTTCTGCATGAATGTTTTTCTTCCAGCAATAACATTTGTGATATTGATTCTTTGAATGAATATTTTCATAACATCTCTCTCTTGCAGTACAAAGTAAGACTGGGTTCTTATTCCAAAGCTGCCCCCTTGGAATAAAAAGTCATCTCTGGTGCCATTTGTCTGTTTAATGGTGGGAAGTAGCTGTCTGCCCCGTCACCAACACACAGAGTAGGGAGGGTAGGGCTGACTACTATGGGCGTCCTGAGGCAGCAGAGGGAAGTTGATTTGGGGTCTGGGAATACCGTATCAAAGGCAGAAAGAGTGAGGGGTTTTTGAAATGCAATTGGAGGCCATTTGTGCCTGCATTCTACAGGATAAAACTCAGACACCATCAGGTACACTTGTCCCATGGTCTGGTGTGACCTCATTGCTGGTGCTGCCCAGTTCACATTCCTCCTCAGGGTCTCTATGAGCCTCCCCTGTGACCATAAGTGTCACATGGGTGCCACTCTCAACCTAGCCACCTCTTTGAAAATGAGCCCAAATGCTTCCCTTTCCTTTGCTATATCCACATTTCCTACCCATGAGGCAGAATTATCATTCATTCTATGATGTGTTTCATCCTCACTGTATTCCAGGCTTGGAGAGTTTGGAAATCAAATCTTACTCTGAATCTGTAGCATCAACCACAGTGCTTTATACATAGCAGCTATACATGGTGATGTGTAAAAAGGAGCACTTTGGGGTCATAGATGCCCCACTGTTAATGTTTCCTGCTCTTCCTGAGGACCTGTGTTCAGTTTACACTACTCACATTAGCTGACTCATAACAGCCTGTAACGCCACTTCCAGGGGATCTGATACTCTCCTCCCGGTACTCAGACATCACACACACGAACCACACACACACACACACACACACACACACACACACACACCACTCACATACATATCACACACACACACACACACACACACAGCTAAATAAAAACAAAAAGAAAAGAATCTGTTTTTAAAGATTAGTGCTTTGGAAACTTTGGCATTCTGATTGCTCCCCTGGTTCTTTGAAAAGTGACTTGAGAGTGTGTAAGCAGAGTCTGAAGATTACACTGTAGCTCTTGTCCATCTTATATTCTCTCTGCCACCCACACCAGGCCTGGGCAGGGAGGGAAGCCCTTGTGTGAGGGCCAAGGCATAAAGACCAATGAGGAAAGGTTCCACACCTGATTGGGGCTGTCGAGTTCTCCAGCTTCCACCAGGCCTTGGGTGGGTTCAGGTAGCGGCACCACAGCTCCCAGTCGAAGCCTTGGGCAGCCAGTGGGTACTCTTCAATCTCAAAGTTGTCATATTTGATGTTATCGAAAGATGGCGAGATGATCCGTTTCCGGTTTTCCTTGATGCGGGTGAGGACTGGTTCGGCCCTGAGCAGAAATGAAGAAGAGATTATGGCTGCTAAGGTGGGCAATAGCCAGAAGAGCAGCTCACCATAGTCATTTGCCAGCAGCAAGAGGAAGGAACTCCTGCTCCCCAAAGACAGAGAAACGTGATTTCCTCCATCCTCAGGAGTTGACCTCCCTGGGCTAAGGACTTTAGGGTTGGCAAGAAGCCCAGCGGACCCTTCAGTACAATCAGAACTGAACTGAGAGAGTCTTACCCAGCCTGTGTGATTATTTCCACACTGCCCCCACACAACAAAAATCAATATTAAAAAAGAAAAGGGAAAAGAAAAAGAAAGAAGGAACAGATTTGAAGCTTTAGAGGAAACTTTCAGCCTGGGTTTTGATTTTGCTTGAACCAATCTGGAGGAAGAGGCAGGAAGTGTAAGCAAAGTTACATTCTCCTTTGCCTCAGGAGGGGTGGGCATCCAGGCTTCCCCCAGAAACTGGCAGGCCCCTCTGGGCAGCAGGAGAATAATGGGTTTGCCGACAGGAATGATACGCTTCTCATTAATAATATATTCTATGCATAATTGTTTATTCAAATCAGCTTGAAATAGTAAGTGTCCCTCTCCTTGGCTGACCATAAATTCAGTGGAAATGCTTTTTAAATAGTCACAAATAGCACACAGGGACTTCAAGAGTAAAATATGACTGTGCTGCAGCCTTGGTTTAGGTCTGTGGTGCCGGCATCCCTCCCAGGCTGCCTGTAGGCCCTGTGTTCCTTCCTGTTGGCATGTCTTCCTCACCCTGCTCCCCTGAGGAGAGGGTGGCACCATGGAACTCAGAAGGGGAGTGAACACACTGACGTCATCAAGCACAGGAGTAAAGATGGCAGGAAACTAGGTATCCCAGATGTTCAGTTAACCTTAGCATCTGCCTCCATGTCCAGGCAGAGCCGTGCACAGTAAGCACACCACACTGTCCTAGCCCTGCAGGGACATCAGTATCAGGTGCCCAATGGGGGGAAGTTCAGTAGCAGCTCCAGAGTCCTCCTGTCAGTTCTCTTACCCCGTCCAGCACCTGACCTGGCTGACTTGACAAAGGAAGCCTCGATAAAACTTAGTTTTGTTGGGATGGAGGCTCTGACAGCATTTTAGGATCCAGGAAGCCACCTTTACCCACCTTTGCCCATTCACTCCTACTTTCTGTGAGGTGAGGGATCTGTGATGTCCCTGCTGCAACTCTGCTACCTGAAGATGGTGGAGTCCTGTGCTTGGCTGGACAGAAACTCTCCACTTCTCTGTTGTTGTTAAGTTTAATTTATTTAAAAAAAGATTAATTTATTTCTTTTATATGTATGAGTGTTGGCCTGTGTGCATGTATGTGCATGACATGTGTGTGCAGTACCTGAAGATGCCAGAAGAGGGCAATGGGTCTCCTGGAACTGGAGCTACAGATGGGCATGAGTTGCCATGTGGATGCTAGGAACTGAATATGGATCCCTTGCAAAAGGAGTAAGTGTTCTTGACTACTGAGTCATCTCTCTGCTTTGCACGTTATATATAGTTGTCTTCCTGATCAATGTTGTGGAATATTCATTTAAGATGTTACAATTATTTATGCTGTGGAGTATTTGTTTAATGATGCAAAGATATGTTGCATTCTTTTATGTTGCATTTGTTTAACTCTATAAAGCTGTGCTACTTTGTCTGCCTAAAACACCTGATTGGTTTAATAAAGAACTGAATGACCAATAGCAAGGCAGGGGAGAAAGGATAGGTAGCACTGGCAGGCAGAGAATAAATAGGAGGAGAAATCTAGGGAAGAGAACAAGGAGTAAAAATAATGAGGAGAATGCCAGGGGCCAGCCACACAGCCACACAACCACACAGCCACCCATGGATTAAGAAGGAAAGAAAGACATATAGAATTAAAAAAAAGGCAAAAAGTCCAGAGGAAAAACATAGATAAAGAGAAACAGGATAATTTTAGTTAGAAAAGCTGGCTAGAAAAAGCCAAGCCAGGAATTCATAAGTAAGAATAAGTCTCTGTGTATTTATTTGAGCTGGGTGGCATGCTTCCAAAGAATATTTTTTAAAAAACCCTACAGATTGGGTGTTACCACCCTTCAGGTGCTGATCCCTTCAGGTTGAGACCAAGCCCTATTGCAAGGTTTGGCTCACTCACACAGCCATATCTTAAGTGGCCCCCACAACCCTTTCCTTTTCCTCCAGCCCATGACTAGGATCCCAGAATGCACTGCACTTCTTAGTCAGACCCACTGGGTCACACTGGGACCCCCTCCTCTCCCTGAAGCACTCACCAGCCCACATTGAACTCCACGTGGGCATCGAACAGTGCCACCACAGGGGCTGTGGCTGCCCTCCAGCCGCTGACCCTGGAGCGGATGAGGCCTTCCTGCTTGCTGTGGCGCACAACTTTGATGAAGCCTGGCTTCTGGCCATTCACCTTGTCCACGTATTCGGTTAACTTCTCTTTGAGCTCCTCTGTTGGTGAGAAAATAGCTCTTAGTTGGGTAAGAGAAAAGGGTAGAAGCAGCCAAAACATCCAAAGTACTGAGGTGAAGTGCTACCCCTTCCCAGAAGGAGGCAAGAGCACCCTACCCCTCTCTCCAGGGTTTCACTAGTCCCCAGTGGTGGCCACATAGCTCAGCTTTGGGGGAAAACAGGAAGATGGTGTTTATTAAGCCTCAGTGTCATGCTCTTATCAAGACTCACACACACTGTCCAGTTCATCCTCACAGCAAGGTGACAGGAAGGCAGGGGCTTGAGAGAATGCATCGGTTTCACCAGTTTACGCAGCACATGAGTGTGGAAGGCAGATTTACACTCAGTCTATGAATTTGACCAGCCTTTGCCATTAAAATTTGTAATATAATACAAAGTGTTCCCTACAGGCTCATGTGTTTGGACACTTAGTCCTCAGTTAGTGGCACTGGGCTGGGGACTGTCAGGGTGGACTACTTGGGGGAATCCCAAGAGGCCAATGATAACATCAAACCACCTTTACTTACCTCTGTCCACTTGGTGCTGCCCTGTCTGCCTCCAGGTAGTGGAGCCCTGTCCTTGGCTAAGCAAGAACTGTTGCTTTGCATTTTCCCTGGCCACATGTCTGAGATGAAGATGCTAGTTAGCTAGGGCCTCACCTGGCTACCACATCTTTTAGGTGTTGATCCCTCAGTATCCTGTCTGCTGGAGACTTGGCTCTATTACAAGGGTCACTTACACACCCACATCTCAGAATCTTCCAGAATCCTCTCTCCTTCCTGCAGTCTATGACTGAGATAGCGAAATGCTTTGCATTTCTGAGCCGAGACCCCTGAATCACACTGGGAGTCTTCTCCCAAAGTCACATGCCAGTCCACACTGAGCAACAGATGGAAGTCATAGAACATTGGGAGGTAGAACCTAGCTAGAGGGAGGTCACTGGGAGGTGGGACTATAGTCCACTCCACTGCCCAGAAGCCAGTGTGTTATAACCTCATGGGCTCTGGACAATAGTTTTGAATGACTGACTGTCTCTTGCCAAACCCCTTAAATTGCTTCTTGTCAGGTACTCAGTCAGAGCATTGGGAGAAGTAACTAATAAACCAAGCTCCTTGTCAGCTCAGCTGCCTCCTCCTGCCAAGCCCCCTCCATTGCTCCTGCTGCTAATCAGAGGAGCCCCAGTGACAGATCGCTTAGTTCAGACTCTGCCTGGATCATGTTTCTGGGAGGTCGGTGGTAAGCACTGTGCTGTAGGAACAAGGGGCAGTGGGCTGCTACCCACTGTCACTGGGCCTGGCTTAGTATGTACCATGCTGTTTCTCTACCTCCTCTGTGGTGGGGATTCTCTGCCTGGAAAGACACAGTGGCCATGATCATTATGCTTCATAGCACAGGAAGCAAGAACCCTGAGTTCCTCACAGTCTGTTGAGCAGGATTCATTTTGAGCCAACTATCAATCACCAGGGGTAAATCTATTAGGGTATGGTGAATCATGGGTGAGGCACTTCTGGATTCCATACTGAAGAAAGGAACTTGCATGTGCTCGATATTAATACCTTAGCCCATACACACCAAGAACAGTGTGAGGGCACGCTGTGGGGATTGCTGCTGAAGTCCCCCACACCCACACCAGGAATTCCCCTTGTCTATCTCAGGGAACATGAAGCTCCAGCTTTCCTTTCTCAGCTGCCCAGAAGCTGAACCTAGACTCCCAGAGGATGAGTGGTCCAGGCAGGGAAGCAAGGCCATCGCAGAACCTCTGACCCCAGTGAAGGGGTTGGAAAGAGTCAGATGAATTCGTGACCTCATGCAGAGCAGACACAAGCTACATGACAAGCTTCCCAGAGACCCACACCCTGACTGCAGGATTGTATGCCAAACAGCACTTGATGTTTGAAGCCAGTGACTTCTGGCATTGTCTTTAGACAAAACAGTGCAAGCTGTTCTGATGCAGAGTGGGGTTGGAAAAAGACCGGGGCACAGAAATGGCATCAGACACAGAAGGGTCAGCTGAGAAGATGCAGCAAGTATGACAGATTCGGTTTCCCTAAAAGTTTTAGAACCTGTCACCAGGGAGCCAGACAAAGGCTGCCGATGGGCAAGTCTGCCTGCAGCCAGCTGAATTCCAAACATGCTCAGATTCAAATGTGCGCCAGTAACTGCTAATGCAGAAAGAGAGGAGGAGGGCTAGAAGGCAGGGGTAGGGGTAAAGACTAGGAGGGGGAGGGAGAGAGGGTGGGGTAGGAGAGGAACGGGGTGTCGAAATGCTTAAAATATTCCAGGAGACAGATGATTCTGGCCCAGTCTTTGCAAAGTACTTTTACCTAGTTCAATTTCCATGTTTTCCTCCAACCTTTGTCAACTGTGAAATAAGTATGAGATACCTAAAGGTACTTCCATGGTCTCAGAAAACTGTTTTCCAACCTGTTGCCTATGAGATATACATTATATATTAATACTATTATAAGTTAATGTATATTATATATCTTGCTAAATATTTTATATATTTAAAGTATTTCTCACAACTTGCTGCAAAATACAAAATTAGTCTCCTTTACCTTATAATGAAATATAAGCACATAGTGGATCACATCTGCCTTTGGCTAAGGCTGCTGGAAAGCTTGGAGGTAAATATAATGACTAACCATCATAGTTTTAACCATCATAGTTTGAGCCACATTTTTACTTCCATACCTAACCCAAGACTGTGATTTTCATTTTAATCTGAAAGATTAAAATGATTTTTAACTTTTCCGCTATGGAAACAATAGGAAGTGAGGGTTGTTTCTTTGGTTGGGTGGATCTGTACTGGGGATTGAGGCTAAGACCACATGCAAACTAGGCAAGCACCTATCATTCAACTACAGCCATATAATAGTTATATCTGCATCTATGTCTATATCTAATCTATATATCTTAATTGTGAGACAAGGTCTCACTAAATTACCCATGCGAGCTTTTAACTGGTGACCCTCCATTCCTCAGCCTCCCAAGTAGATGGGATTAGAGGTCTGAAAAATATTTTTAAAAAGCAATATAAATGATGTTTAATAAAATACCATAGTAGAGCAGGATAGGTGTGAATGAAACTACAGAGTGGAGAAGCTATACTTTGCACTTAAGGCAGCATGCTGGGAAGCCAGGAGGCAAGAGGTCTGCTCTCTGTGACTTTTTCAGACTGAGAGCAAATGTCGGAGCTGTCCACAGCTGGTGCTGACAGAGAAATGCAATTGTGTGCTGCATGGGGATAAGCACCCCCCCCCCATGGTTTGGTGCTTCCTACCGTCTCCTGCTGTACACACATTCCTGCCCTGCTGACATTGAGATACTTCAGTTAGCTGTGCTGATGACACCCTGAGAGTGCACAGGCCGTGCTCCATGTCTCCATAGGGAGTGCTCCCCATGAGCCAGCTCACAGTCCTTCAGACCAATGAAGAGTGGAGAATCCCACAGCCTGGCTGCACAGAACTCTTTCCCTATATCTGCCCCATTGTGGTGCTACTGTGGCTCACCAGCCAGTCCGTAGTGATGACTCACAGGCTGCACAGGAGGTGAGGCACCCACAGCTGTCAATCAGGTTGAAATGCTTAGCTGGACACCATGGAGTGAAGGAAACCAAAACATTGGGAAGTTGGTTTGCATAGGCCTCTCTGCTCTTTGGAAGGCAGAGGCACAGGTATTTTGCAGGAGAGTTTGGCTAGGCTTGCCAAGGGCAGGCAGACCAGTACCTCTTCTTTGTCTTTTAGTGTTCAGGAGATCAGTCCCCACTGTGTGCTGTGGTCTGGGGGAAACAGGCCTGCAGATGAGAAAACTTCCCTGTGGCTGTGGCTGTGAGAAAGTCAGTGTCAGTAGACTGAGTGGTTAGGCCCCACTCAATGCTTGCTGAAATCCTAATCCCCCATGTGATGGCATCAGGAGATGGGGGATAGGAGAGGTAATTAGGTCACAGGGTAGAGTCATTGTCTAAGTCCTTCCTAGAGTGTGACTCTAATGAATACATACACTGGGTATTTATGAAGCAGAGACACATTTCCTCAGAATTCAGTAGGCTAGACTGTCTAAGATCAACTCACCAGCAACTCACATGGGAGGTGTTGAGGGGGAAACTTGCTGTTACTCCTGCATGACATGAAATTAAGGGTGACGTTGGCAGGACGCTCATGGTAAAGGCTTTAGTCTCATTAGCAAGGGAGGAGTCTGCATGCTTTTCTTCTCCTTCTCCTTCTTGTATTTTTGAGACAGGGTTTCTCTGTGAAGCCCAGGCTCTCCTGGAACTCACTTTGTAGATCAGACAGGGCTTGAACTCACAGATATCCCCCTGCCTCTGCCTCCCAAATGCTAGGATTAAAGGTGTGTACTACCACCCAGCTCTTCATTTCCTTTCCTCCTTTCTTTCTTTCTTTCTTTCTTTCTTTCTTTCTTTCTTTCTTTCTTTCTTCCTTCCTTTCTTTTTCCTTTTCCTCTTCCTCTTCTTCCTCCTCCTCCTCTTCCTTCCTGTGTTTGGCCTGCACATATGCTTGTGTACCATGTGTGTGAAGAGCCCATGGAGGCTAGAAGAGGGCATCAAAACTGGATTCTCTGAAAAAGGTATGTGCTTTTAAGCACTGAGCCACCTCTCCACACTCTTACTTCTTAAAAGCGCAGCTTCCCATACCACTGGAGCACCGCATTTTGTGAGGGTACTCTAAAGCCACAGCAGCCTGGTGCCCTTCCATGAGGGTTTCAGAGAATGCCCTCACTCTTTCTCTGCCCTAGAAGAGTCACTAAGAAGGTACCTGTGGAGGTAGCTCAGTTGGAAAGTGTTGCCTTGCAACCATGTAGACCTGAGTTTAATCCCTAGAACCACATAAAAAGCCTATCATAGTTTCATGCACCTGCAATCCCCTGGGAGATGGAGACAGGTGGATCCCTGGAGTTCACTAGCCAGCCAGCCTGACCCACTTGGCAAGTTTCAGGACAGAGATCTCCCGTCTAAATAAACAATATGGATAGCATCTTTGAAATATCTGGGACTGTCCTCTGCCCTCCACATGTGTGTTCATAAGCAAACACCCCAAAACACTAAAATGTCAAAATGTTGGATACATTTGTAAGGTTCCAGCAACTCCTAATAATGTTACAGACTGGAGACCAAGCCCAACATATGGGCTCTGGGAGACAATGAAGACTCAAACCACAACATTCAGCTTTGGGGCTGACCCTTACACATACTGTCCACATAGCTTCCCAGCTGTCCTCTGCACAAGCCACTGCCTTGTATCCTTCTGGTCACTCCTCCTCCTGATCTCAAGGCTATCCCTGCAAGCCTAGCCTGGATTACAGTGTTACTTGGCCCTCAGCCTCATCTCCGCTGGTCAGTGTGAACAATCACAGCCAGCTACTAATGATGTTGATTTAAAGGTGAAAACACAACACATTTTATTTGGTTTATTCTTTTAAGAGCAAGCAGCAGCTGGTCTTCTTCATAGCAGAAGATTAACTGGCCATTCTCTAAAGCCATTCAGGGCCACTGAAACACAAATACTATGTCAACACACTTTAAACAGAGATTATAGGTAAGGATGCCATGGCTGTCAAAACTAGCTGATCGACAGAGCACTGGAGTGCCAAAGAAAGCCAAAGGAAGGTGACACTCATCACATTTTCCATGAAGAAAATGGACTCAGGGGGCCATGCTGATGAACAGGGTAACCTGCACAGGGCAGCATGGATTCCAGAATGGAACAGTTTGATGCATGTTTAAGATCACACAAAACTCACTCATCAGATTACAAATGCCTTCCTTGGGTCATTCTTCTGTCCTTCATACATCAGTCCAGTTACTTTAAGAGATGCACTTCAAAGTCAGCTGGTGCTGAAGGAAATTTCAAATAACCTTAAATCAAATAGTCCCTGCACTTGAAGGCTGAGCTAGCTGTGTTTGTTTGGCAGATTTGGGAACGTGGTCCATGAAGGAGCCCCACAGAAAACTGTTAAACATGATCACAGGGACCAGGCATACTATAACACTTCAACTTACTCTGGCCAAATAATAGAAGAAATCCCCAGAAAATAGCTAAAATCTCCTGGGTAAACTGGGAGGGGGTAGAAAAAGGGGATGGGAAATGGGAACATGGGGATCAAGAAGTCCAAGTTGCGGGAGGGATGGAGGGGAAGAGCAATGAAAGAGATCTCTTGATAGAGGGAGCCATTATGGGGTTAGGGTTAAACCTGGTGCTAGAGAAATTCTTAGGAATCTACAAGAATGACCCCAGCTAAGATTCCAAGAAATAATGGAGAGGGTGTCTGAACTGGCCTTCCCCTGTAATCAGATTAGTGACTATCCTAATTGTCATCATAGAACCTTCATCCAGTAACTGATGGAAGCAGATGCAGAGATCCACAGCTAAGCACTGGGTTGAGCTCCTGGAGTTCAGATGAAGAGAGGGAGGAGGGATCATGTAAATAATGGGGGCCAAGACCATGAAGTAGAAAACCACGAGACAGCTGACCTGAGCTAGTGGACTTCATGGACTGACAGCTGGGGAACCTGCGTGTGACTGAACTAGACCATTTGAATGTGGGTGACAGTTATATAACTTGATCTGTTGGGGGGGGTCCCTGGCAGTGGCACCAGGGGCATGAATTGGCTTTTTGGAGCCCATTTCCTATGGTGGGATACCTTGCTCAGCCTTGACACAGGGGAAAGGGTTTGGCCTTGCCTCAACTTGGTATGCCAGACTCTGTTGACTCCCCAAGGAAGGCCTTACACCCTATGAGGAGTGGATGGGAGGTTGGAAGGGGTGCAGGGGAAGGTGGGAGTGGGAGAAGGGGAGGGAGATGTAACTGGGTTTGGTATGTAAAATGAAAAATATTTTTAATTAAAAAGAAAAATCCCCAGACTTACCACGGAAGAGCCCCACTTCATCCCTCATTCTACTCCCTAGATGTCACTGTTCAGCACTAGGGACACCCATATCCACTAGAAATATGTACTCCAAAATTAGTAGGGTCTCCAAAGCTAGGCTTCAACCACACTCACCCTCCCCTTCTGCTACATGGTGGCTTGTTTTCCCCATCACACTGTGTCCTTCTATGAAGTGGTTAGAATTAATTTTTGAAGTGACTTCAACAGAGGACATGCAAATCTTTGCCTGGGTTGGGCTGTAGTCAAACCTCATTCTAGCTCATCCTCCCATGCCCTCCTCTTCTCTCTCAATTCCTAAGGGCTATCAATGTATGTAGTGTAACCCCTCCCATGTTGTTTTAAGCACCTGGCCTGATGCCACTAATGCTAAGCAGAGGGGGGGAGGAGGGCTATACCTGCAGAAGGAGCTGAATTGTGTAGGATCTATGGGCTCAGAATGGCAAGTTAAGCCCAGCACTCTAACCCATAAGTTACAACCCAGAGCCGACAAGGTGAGGTCTGTGGTGCTTCCCACATGTACTGTCATGTGATGGGTACTGTACTCATTGCGTTAGATACACTCTTGGAGTATGCTCGCCATCATTCTGTTGTAACGCACAGAGCGTCTGAAATACTCATTTCCAACTTGCAGATGGTGGTGCTTGTGGATAAAGTTCCTTTGTCTACCCTCATGTGCTCAGCGCTCTCCTAAACCTGCCTCACAGAGGACTCACTCAGCCTTCAATATCCATACTTTTGGCTATAGTCTGGATCACAAATAGCCTCCCAGGGATCAGGTGTTGAAGTCTTGGCTTTCCGTGCAGCTGTGTTTAAAAGTGACTTGATAATTCTGGTTCTGACCTCATGAATGTATTAATCCACTTATGGATTCACTACTTAATGGGATAAGGGGAGGTGATGAGGACCTTAGGAAACAAGGCCTGTTTAGAGAAAAAGTCAATGAGAGGAGTGTGCCTTTGAAAGGGAAATCAGGGTCCTGGTTTCTCCTCATTGTACTCATTGTTGTCACTGGTCAACACAGACCTCCTCCTCCTCCTCCTCCTCTCTCTAACTCATCCTCCCTCTCACTCCCTTTCTTCTTCTCCCCACTCTCTGGCTGCATGAGGTAAGGCCCTCTGCTCCGCCACATGCTCCCTCATAGCCTCCTCATGTGTCCAGAAACAATAGGAACAGTTAGTCACTGTCCTAAGCCTCTGAAGCCATGATTGGAAATTAATCTTTCCCCTTTTGATTTATTGTTACCACAAATGAAGTAATCCTCAGAGCCCAGAGGGAAGCAAGGATCAGCTCAGTGCCACAGCAACAGCCAAGTGATACAAACCTGGGCAACATGGCTCAGAGACCAGTGCCAACTTCAAATGATGACAAGTGAAGGATCTGAGACATTACATGGCATGGTGAAGTCTAGGCGCACAGGAGGGAGGGAGGAGTGGGGGGCCCTGCTCTGATCTGCCTGACCCTAAAGACTATGCTGTCTTCCTTTCTGCAACACAGCCTCATCTTCCTCAAAGCATGGGCTCTTCCTTGGGGCCAGCCTTCTGTGGCTGTCTGATAGTCCACCTTGAGTAACTGAGTAAATGAAAATGAGAACAGTGAACTGAGATCAGCTGTGCCCCTGGTTCAGCGAACTTGGACCAGGTCATCTTTGGATTCCCTAGGGGCTCAAGGCAAAGGTGGGGTAGTACCTAGATGCTGGAAGCTGCTTAAGCATACATGACTCCTTCTGCCCCAGTGGCTTTAGGAAGGAACCACAGAGTTTATTTAAAAGACCATAGTAAGTGATTGATGCCAGTTGTATACAGGTTGAGGGTACTGCTCCAGCCCTGGTACCCTGGCTTGGGGAACACTGTAGTGCCTTCCCCCCATCATCAGGTGGGGCATGAATCCAGAAATTCTGGAGAACCCATACAACAACAGGCTTCATGCAAGCTGAGGACAAGCAGAGCAGGCATCATGGGGTACAAAGCATATTCCAGAAGAGCCAGACCTTCCCACCCTGGGCAAGGCATTTGGGAAGGTCCAGCACATTTGGTAGGTAAGCCAGAGGCCAACTTGACATTTGGTGCTTACTTTTCTTTTCATGAAGGTTTAATTTCTCTTTGGAACAGTTTTATAGCATCGCCCAGCTCAGAAACTTCATCATACTCTCCTGAGAGGTAGCACAAGAATTTAGGATTCTTAGTCCAAAATTGTATAATTCAGAGATTCTTAGAGCATCAGACACTAACTTTCATAGATGTCACAGCAATAGTTAAGAGCTGCTTCCTCCATCCGCCACCTCCTGCCCTCTGATCTGCTTCCCAGATCCACAAGGTCAAGGGTCTGGCTCCGATTACTCTCAGCCCGAGTTTACCTGTGCCACAGTGCCTTTGCACTAACAACTTCCCCCTGATCAAGGCATTCCTGCCTTGACTAGCACAGGTGCTTCAGGATTAGGTCCTCATCTGCAGTGTTCCAAGTCTGGGGTGGGGCTGAGAAACAAGGGGACCATTTCCCCTCAGATACAGGGGCCTATTAGACCTGTTCCACATAACCGGTGAGGAGCAACCTTTGGCCCACAGCTCCAGAGTTATCAGCAGGAGCTCTGAACTTCCTTAGCAGCCTCTTAGGGGTGAAGTGAAGGCTCTTCCTGGCTGTGAATCGGGGTCTGTCCTTCTGCAAATCACCTCTGCTCAGGCCACCTGCCCAGCTGCCTCCAGCCGGCTGATTTGTGAGGCCTGGGGACCAGCAGATGTCACACAGATTTACACCACACAGCAGGTGCAGCTCATCACATGGGAACGTGTGACGCCCCCTTTCCTCAGCTCACAGGGCACCTTCAGGCAATCTGTCCTCAAGGAGAAGCCTCCATATGAAGGGGCGAGTGATAGGGCAGAGCCCGGAGGGTCTGCCTCCAGCCCTCCTGTTTTTCTGTCTTTCTGAAAAGATTTCTGAGTGGATTTCACTCTCAGCTCTGCCACACATTTGTCCTAGCTGTGGGACCGGGTGCGGACGGAATTCCCAGAGCCTTGGTTTCCTCGTGTGTGCAGTTAGAAGAACACTGTCTATCACCTGGCTTAGCACGGGATGCCTGGGGGACCACGGGGGATGCCGAGGGCTTCACCAGAACTGCTCTACTCTCCTCATTTTGAATTGTGGATGCCTCTTCCTCTCCTTTAAAGGAAGCCACGCTGGCTGGGAATCAGTCCCACCCCTGCATCACTTGGAAAATCCAGGCTGCAAAATGTTTCCTGCAAATCGGCACTCTCTACCACACCTCTGCCCAATAGAAAATGCCACCTCAGGGCCATCTACTCACTCCATCCCACCCTCTCTTAAGTCCATCCTGTCTACCACCTGCACCTGCTTCTCTAAATAGTCATTTATCACGTGATTTCTCCTAAGAGAGTTGCTGTTATTGCCATTCAACTGTTAAACCAAGTAAGTATTACTACTATAAGCAACCCATTTGATTGATGAGAACACTGGGGCATGGGGAAGTGAAATACCTTGTCCGGTAACTGGCAAGTCATTGAGCCAATATTCCAAGTTCTGGAATCTGACCCTAGAATCATATTCTCAACTCAGCTTCTACTTCTTCCTGGGGCAGAAAGGTACATTCAATGAGTCTCCTTTCAGGCTCCATGCTAGGTACCAAACACACATCGGACAAGCCTCCTTTTGTCATCTAAAGCAGATGAAAGGATAAAGGAAGGCTATCCATTTCTCTTTATTCACCTTTTGGATCCATTTCACAGATGAGCAAATGAGGCTAGTAACTGGGGGCCAGAGTAGTTGTATCCCTATTTCTAGCAGCCATTGTGGAGGGCTCCACAATGGGCTTTATTCCCAGAATATATGCTTGTTTAGTATGTGCCAGAGGAACTGTTCAAGGATTTGGAGGAAGCCCCAGGACAGAAAGAGATAGGGCTGTGCACCTGGATATCATCTATGCACACTTAGGTGGCAGGCACAGAGCTGTGTCCCAGCACTGAGAGCTATGGCATAAAGCTTGGCTTGTGGCGGGGACCCTGGAAGGAAGTATTTGCTTCATGAATGCATCCTACTAGAGTGAAGGAATGGTGGATACCGTCACAGCTCAGGGCTTTCTACTGCTGGCACCGGATCCTCCAGGATGACTTCAGTGTGGGTCCTTCAGTTACTCCTTCCCTGGGGCCTGCTTTCCTCCTCCGTGTGGGTTCAATGACTTTCCCCTGGCCTCTGGGAATTTGGGGGAAGTGCCTATGGTCCTCTGCCTCTTCTTACCTGAGGTTTCATGGAGGCTTATTAGATGGTCAGGTGATGTATGGGGCAGAAACTCACACACTCAGATTCAGACCTTGCTAGCAAGACGTCCAGAAAGGGTCAGTGGCCCTGCAGCTGAGCCTCCCAACTCTTTCTCTCATCCTCTGTGCTTGGATCCATCAGGCTTATTTCATAGTCCCATCCAACCCTCATGGCACCCTGCAAGTCACATTTTAAATAGAGGGAAACAATATCCACATGGAGTGATTTTCTTCTATTGAACAGATAATGAGCAGCAAAATATAGACTCAGTCCCAGGGTCATAAGGCAGGGTAGAGGGCAGGCAGACTCTACCATCTTACCTCCTAGAAGCCTTTGCTCATCCATGTCAGGCCCTTCCCATACTCTGTTTCCATGAAGGAACGGAAATAACAACATAAAGGAGGGGTGGAGATATAGCTCAGTTGGTAGTGTGCTTGCCTAACACACATGTGAAGTCCTGGATTTCCAGCAAACACCAGGCCTTGTAGTGTACATCCATAATCCTAACACTTGAAGGTGGAGGCAGGAGGATCAGAAGTTCATGGTCACCATAGGCTATACAGCTGCATGCCTTCAGCTACCCCTATCATAGCTGTGGTGTTGGGAACATTTAGGGGCATTGTACATGTATACCAGACACAACCTAAGTCACTTCATGTAACTCAGTTTATTAGGCCTCCACTTTGACAGACAAGGAAGGCATGATTTACAAACCCTACTTTACAGACAAGAAAATCAGTGCCCTTGCCTAAAGTCACAGTGTCAAAGAGGTAGTCCTCCAAATCCCATCAGTCTGAACCCAGGTTCAATGCTAGTGTCTAATCCAAAGTAGAGAATTGTCAAGGGGCACATATGATTCTGTAGTTCCAGAGACAGTGTTCTTGTTGGCAGGGCATCCGTGCATTCAACAAGCATTTCTGAGGTTCCTTTCCATCCTCTGCCAGATTGAGTAAGCCTAGCCTCAGCTATGGCATGGTCACAATGAGCAAGCCTGGAGTCAGAGAGGAAGAAAGGTCCACACTGTCCAGTACAAGCCATTTCTACCATTGTCTGAGTTCTGATGAGACCAGAGGAGGTTGGGTTTGAAACAGGCTTAAATAAAGGCATGGATGCTGTGTGTGTGTGTGTGTGTGTGTGAGAGAGAGAGAGAGAGAGAGACAGAGAGACAGAGAGAGAGACAGAGAGAGAGAGACAGAGAGAGAGACAGAGAGAGAGAGACAGAGAGACAGAGAGAGAGAGACAGAGAGTGCCATTGCCTGAAGCAGCAAGCACATAGCTGATTCACATAGTTCACTAACTGCTGGGGTTTGGCTGGTTAGGCAAATAACTATTTTTTGCTCTGTTTGCTGTTTTCCATTTAGAATCTAGGCTAAAGAGGCACCCTTGCTAGCATCCCAGCAAACCTCTGACACTGGCCTCCTCCAGATTCCATCTGTAGGCACATGGGTTTACTGACCCACCTTCAGGTCCTGCAGTCTCCTTTGTAAGCTGCCAAAAATCTAAAGCATGGGTTCTCAGTATGCTATCAGAGTTCCAGAAATGGACTGCTAGGCCAGACATATCCACTGCAAGGCTGGATGCAGGGGAGGTGGGTGGAATGCACATGTGAGAAGCTGCCCTCAGATGTCTACGACCCTTGCAGCTAACACACTGCCAGCACAGTTTTGGTCAGACCTTGAAAATCATCGATTTTTCCTGACCTCCCCATTTCAGGACCATCCATCATCACACTCTTCTCCAGAAACTTGCCTTAGAGACCCAAGAAATATTACTTTCCTGACAGACATGCCCTCAAATGCTGAAGAAATTGCTGCTTCTTTGCTCCGCATCCCCTCTGTGCTCTCTTCATTCTGGGGTTCACCAGGCAAATGTTTTCTCAGGACTTGGCATGTGGTGAGTGTAGTGCTGAGCACTAGTTGTAGGAAGAAATTCAGAGTTCTCCCAACATGATCACGCTTCAGTGGACGCAAATCATTAAGCAAACATCTTAGTGCATTGTATGTGGTAGATGTGCTGGTCTTTAGCTCCAGGGACAGTGCTTCTGTTGGCTGGGCATTCATGCATTCAACAAGCCCTACTGGGCTAGTCTACTGTCCTCAATGGGGTTCTCAAAGGCAGAGGCAGCACAGAATTGAGAGGGTTTAAGGTTTAATACAATGATTGAGTCTGTACTGACTAAATGGATGATGGGATTTTGCTAAGTCAAAGAAGCACAGAAAACATCCCAGGCAGAGAAACACAGAGTGGAGTCATGTGAGTGTGTATGGCATGATTCAGACGTGGTGACCTAGTATATAGTTGGGTGCTGGGATACAGATTAAGTGAGGAGAGAGGAGGTTGGATGAGTTAGTGGAAGAAAGATTATAAAGACCTTGAAAGATGGCCCCAAAACATTAAGAGTAATAATGGAGTTTTAGTTGGTATCTTCATAGTAAAGGCCTCTGGGAGATGAGCTGAAACAGCACAGGAACCTTTCATGCATTTGTTCATTAACTATATCTACTGGAGCATCAGACCAGACACCTGCCTCACACCAGACACTCAAGGAAGTGAGATATTTGGGTTGCATCTCCTTTAATGCAAGATATGTATTTTTCAATGAGCTCCAGCCACTGGGGCTGCATTGGGGCTCTAATAATAAGACTGTGGCTAGAAGTTGGGTGGTAGTGGCACATGCCTGTAATCCCAGCACTCGGGAGGCAGAGGCAGGCGGATCTCTGTGAGTTCAAGACCAGCCTGGTCTACAGAACAAGCCTGTCTCAACCACCCCCCCCCCAAAGTTTCTAGACTATGACTAGAAACAGTATCTGAGACAGGAACAGGCTAGGTATAGTACCCTAGTGAGGTTCTTGAAGTCCTCCCTTGCCACATCCTGACTCTGCCACTGTGACAACCTTCTTGTACCTCTAGAAAATGAAGACTTGGGATGGCTAGATCTGGTACTCAACATGGGAACAACTCATGGGTTATATGCCCTCTGCTTAAGGGAAAGGCAATGGTCCTCTCTTTAAGATGAAGTCACCTGCAAGGTAGAAGGAATGCCACAAAGAATAAGGGAGAGGAAGGAGGCAGGGCGGGAGAACAGGAAAGACAGGAGGCAGCATCGCTGATGGGAATAAAGACATCCCTGTTCTGAGAGAAGCTTCTAGAACACTGGGGAAATGTGAAAGATCAGTCTGTAGGCTGAGGACATGGTGCTAAGTATATGCAAGTGTCCACCATTTGAAGAGGTTCCTGCTGCTATCAATATAAGGACAGCAGGAGCAAGTTACTACTGTGAGGACACAGCCAAATGGGAGAGAGGTTTCTATCCAGCATAACCATGTCACTCTGTTTCTATTCCATGGAACTGAACAACTTCACATTCAAAGGCAGTCAAGTTTTTAAAGTCTGAGCAGGAAACTGAGGAGCAGGTAGAGGAATGTATTTATATTGTTTATTCCCACTGACTTTGAAAGAACAATGAATTGTCAGGATGCTGCATGGGCCTGCAGATGGTGTTCACCAGCACCATTTGGCTTCCTTGATCCTGCCCTAGGATTCACAGAAGCTGCTTGCAAAAGGGCAGCATTTTAAGAAGGGAGGCTGAGGGAGTTTGTTTCTGTTATCAAGAGGGGGAGAAAAGAAAAGCATGAACAGGTTACCATGGAGAGTGGCTGGATGATAGGGAAGGGGGTTGCACGTGGGAGTGATAGGTGAATCAGAAGAGAAAACCTTGGAGGTAGGAGTGATGAGAAAACTTCCCAGAAGGCTACACGGCAGCCTGGGAACAGGAGACGAGAACTTGAGTCTGGAAGCCAAGTGTGGTGATTATCTCACAGAATCCCATGCATGATTCAGTTTGTGGAAACAGTTATTGAAGACAAGTAGGGTGAATGCCTGCCCAGCACCAGCTCATGCAAGACAGGAAGTGTTTGGTGAGGCCAAAAGGAAGAAGGGCAGAGAGCTTTCTGAGTCTGCAGTCTGTATATAGTTGAGCTTTGGGCTCAATGGATCAAGACTGGCACATGAAAGTACCATAGAGGAGCATATAAGGAGGCATCAGCTGCCTAGGTAAGGAAGAAAAGAAGACTTCCATTCCCTCAAGATAGGACACTTGTGACTTGCTAATCCACGGAATCTTCTCCCAAAAGGTAGAGGGAATATAAAGCCTGGCTCCCTATTCTTTGGGATCATTGGGTAACCAGTGAAACATAGGGAGCTTCCTATGAAAGCACACCCCACATATATACGTACATATAAGCATACAAATGTACAAAGACCAATTGCCTGTGTCAGAGTCTAGAAAGTACCCAAAGGCCATTCCTGGTCCTTCAAGGACTCCGTGGTTTCTATTTAAAACCCTTTGCTCTTCTGGACTTGTCAGTTGTCATCAATCTGGAAGAGCTAACTGGTGAGGCAGTCTTTGTTACCTTTTCTGTAGCTGTGATAAAAGACCCTACCAAAAGGAACATAAGGTTTATAGTTTATAGTTGGTTTATAGTTCAAGGGTACAGCCCATTGTGGCAGGGAAGTCATGGTAGCAGGACCATGAGCCAGCTGGTCACATTTCCTCTGAATTGAGAAAGCTGAAGATGGATGCTTTTTCTCTGCTCACTTTCTCCATTTTATACAATCCAGGATCTTAGGACAGGGAATGGTGCCACCCACTGTGGGTGGATCTTCCTACTTCAATGAAACTAGTCAAGATAATCCCCCACAGGCATGCTCAGGTGCCCATCTCCCAAGTGACTCTAGATCTCATCTAGCTGACAAAGGTATTAGCCATCACAGAGGAGCTCTTCAGAGGAGACGTCCATCTCTTCTCATAGTGTCCATCTGAGAGGAAGGGGAGGCCAGGTGTACAAAACCTGGCTTTCAGCAGACAGCAGAGTGGCTGAGACCGCAAAGCTGTGATTTCATGAATGGTAGATTCTGGAAGGAAGCCTTGGGAAGCCAAATTCTACCTATACTAGAGCCAATGACTCCACGTAGAAACAATAGTAGTCAGGGGAGCCTGGAGAACTAACTCTTGAGGGGCTCCTATTGTGGGAGGTCAAGAAGAGGAATTAGGAAAGAGATACAACATTTCTGCTGATTGGGCTTTATGAGAGCCGTGTTAGGAGAAGTGAGCAGGCCCTCTGCTGTGAGCCCACGTGATACTGGCTGTATAAGATGGTAGCGACAGAGCCCTGCTCCCTAGCTTCCATTCTTCAGCCCACCCGCCCCCAGGCCTGGGGAATAATGCTCCATTTGAAGGGAAATTAGCATTTATTAAATAACTGTTGTGTTCCCACAGCGAAGTGCTCCACACATTATAGGCATTATTTAATCTTCTGAACAACCCTGAGAGGAGCAGTTGGTATTTGTGTTTTGTAGACAAAAAGGCTAAGGTAGTGAACACCTTGTTTGTGACTTTGTGCGTGGTACGCAGATGGTGTGTGTGTGTGTGTCAGAGAAGGAGAGAGAGAGAGAGAGAGAGAGAGAGAGAGAGAGAGAGAGAGAGAGAGAGAGAGAGAGAGAGAGAGAGAGAGAGGAGAGATCTGCCTTTCTGTAAAGTGACACTTCCTGTGCCCCCTGCCCACATTCTCTAGATCTCAGAAATTCCAGGTGTGGCCTCTGACCTATCAGCCTGTGGTACTGTTTAGGCAGGTTCTAGAATCTTTGGGGTGCAGAGTCTAGGGAGGGTCTTGCAGGGTATAGCCTGACTCTACATCCTGCCTGAGCATTCTCTGCTCCATGGTCAGCACCCTAAGAGAAGACAATGCTGTAAGCTCCCTTCTGCATAGGCTAACCCTTGCAGCACTAACCCTTCCCCTCCACAATGGACTGTAGCCCCTAAACCATGAGTCAGAATGAGGAGTTGTGGGAACAAAGACCTTGGCCAGAAACCCACTCCTCCATCAGCCTGGGAGCAGGCAGTTGTGAGACAATGTTTACTAAAAACATGTTTACTGAAAACAATCCAGTGCCCTAAGAAATGTTTACCAGAGCTATAAGTTCCCTATAAGGGCTCACTCACTGAAACACCCTGACTTTGATCTTTCCAATGGCCAGCCACCTCTCCCTGCCCCCTGCTGATGCAGATTCTGGTGTCAGGGATTTAACCACCAGCCAGGAGGAGGAAGGGGGATATGTGCTTGTATGTATGGCAGAAGTTTTTCTGGAGGGAAGCGTTTCTTGGGAAGTTCTCCTGAGCCTTCTTGGGGAGCATAAAGATTTCTTAACGCAACCGACTGGTCTCTGTGTCATCAATCCCGACACCCTCGCCACATTCTGGGATACAGGCTGCGCGGAGGGCGCTGCAAGGAGTAAGTCCTTCTAAGGAAGACAGTTGTTCTGTCAGGCCTTTTGTTTTATCTTTTGTCACAGTGATAAGGAAGGCAACTAATGTACCCCCTTTCTTTTGAAGATGAGAAAACTGAAAGCCAGGGTTATCACATGAAGTCACTGGTTTATAAATGACAGCAGGAGGATTTATATCGAGGCAGGCAGTCTTCAGCCCTGAGCAGTTGAGATGTCTTTTTAAAAAGACCCCAGAGAGTGTGTGGTTTAGCTCCTTAGCTTTCTTTTCTGTTCCTTTTATTGTTGTTGTTTTGTTTATTTTATCTTTTTTTGTTTTTTGAGACAGGTTTTTCTCTGTGTAATCCTGGCTTCCTGGAACTTACTCTGTAGACCAGGCTAGCCTTAAGCCCAGAGATCCACTTGCCTCTGCCTTCTGAGTGCTGGGATTAAAGGCGTGTGTCACCACTGCCTGACTTAGTTACTTTTCTTATTGCTGTGACCAAATGCCTGACAAGAGTGACTTCAGGAATCAAAGGTTTCTTTTAGCTCCCAATGAGTAGGTGTTACCCATCAAGGCATCAGGAACAGGAGGCAGCTGGTCACATTGTGCCCACAGTGGAAAGTCAAGAAGAGAGAAATATTGATGCCCAGCTCACTTTCTCTTTACTAAGACAAGGACTACAAGTCATGGAGTCGGCGCATTCAGGGTAGATCTTCCTGTTATGTTAAAACTTTCTGGATATGCATGCATAGATATACACATAGGTGTGTTTCCATGATGATTCTGAACTCAGTGAAGCTGACAAGAGTAACCATCCCAGAATGCCTAACCAACCTCAAGGATCTCTAGCTTCTGGGGCTGAAGCATCCCAACATGGACACAGAAATCTGCTAGAGACCACAACAGTAAACTAGTATGTAGTATGTAGAAGAAAGAGCTGGAAAACCAGAGGAACATGTCTGGGAAAGGACATCAAGGAAGAGATTGCTCAAATTAGCACAACAAGATTGAACACAAGTGCAGGGATATTATAAAATGAGAGAAAACATAAACAAGACTAGAGTGCTAGAGTAATACATGCAAAGCTTTTATTAAAACATCCTCAACATTCAATGTGTTAGCTACTGGTATATAGGCAGCACCTATCAAGCACTTACTCTATGTTAAAAATTGAAGTTCCTAAATGTTATTATCCAATCAATGATTGTGAATTTACAGTGTGTCCAAAAATCCTTGGAAATGAATGAAGCATATAGGACATAGTGGCATATGCCTATGATCCCAGCACTTGGGATGTGGAGACAGGAGGATCAAAATTTGGAGGCCAGCCTGAGCTACATGAATCCTTCTCTTAAACAATAATAAACAAAACTTGGAGCTTGATCTATTTTCTCCTGAATCATTGCCTACATATAGTGGTCCATTCCCAGTGAACAGAATGTTCTAAAAATGGAAATCACAGTGTGTCACTTCTGAAAACAGGTCATAAAGATTTGATATTTGCATTTCCCCTCCCCCACAAGACGTAAGGAATACTCTTCAAAAAAGGGGGCCAGAAAGAGTGTATGAATCAGAGGTTAGGAAAAACGTCCAGCCATGTTGATTGTGTTGATTTTGTTCAGATCATGTGTAGGCAACCACAGCTGCTGTGAGTTTATAGGTCCAACAGCCAGGTCAGGTCTTTTTTTTTTTATCAACTCACGGGAAGCTGGCTGCCACTTCATGAAGGAAAAATTCAGGCAAGCCCAGCCTCTGCTGAGACTTCACATGGTTACAGCCCTAGCCAATATCTCTACCACACCGGTGGGTGGTGACACAATGCCTTTAATCCCAGCACTCGGGAGGCAGAGGCAGGAGGATTTCTTTGAGTTGGAGACCAGCCTGGTCTACAAAAGGTAGTTCCAGGACAGCCTCCAAAGCCACAGAGAAACCCTGTCTCGAAAAACAAAAACAAAAAACAAAACCAAAACAACAACAACAACAACAACAACAAAAAACAAAACCAAACAATATCTCTACCACAATCTCATGATCCCAACCATCCATCTCAGACACTTCCAGATTCCCAGTGCTTGAAAGCTGTGTCACAGTAGCTGGTCATGGTCTTAATTTGTTAAAATAAATTTGTCACATGGCTGTAGATAACACAACGATTATTAGATACACCTTCATGTTCTCTAGGAAGTTTTCAAACTCGCAAGTATTGGGAACTGGAGAAAACTGTTCTCCCTAACAAAGGGTTTTAGCCTCCTGTGGTTGCTATAACAGAACACCATGACAGAACACACAAACAGCAAGAATCCATTTCTCACAGTTATAGAAGTTGGACAATCTAAGACCAAGACACTGGCAAATTTAGTTCCTGGAAAGGATGATCCATTTCCAGGTTAATAGGTGGTCATCTTCTTGCTATATTCTCACATAGCAGAAAAGGTAAGGGAGCTCCTAGGTTCCCTTCTATGAAGGCAATAATCTCGTGTGTGTAGGCCCACCCTTGGGACCTAGTAACCTCCCAAACCCCATACTATGACACTATGACATTAGGTTTTTAACAGATGGGCTTTAGAAAATGTTCTAATTTCTCTTGTGTTGCTGTGGTAAAACTCTCTGACCAAAAGTAACTTAGTAAGGAAAGGGTTTATTTGGCTTACACCATACAGTCCATTACTGAAGGATGTCAAGGCAAAACCCAAGGCAAGAAATAGCACTTTCCACAATGGTCTGGACCCTCCTATTTTAATTAATAATTAAGACAATCCCTCATAGACATACCCATAGGTTCATCTGTTCTGGGCAAACTCTCAGTTGAGACCCCTTCTCAGGTGACTCTAGGCTGTGTCAAGTTAATAACTGAAGCTAACCAAGACTGAGGGGTTGGTTAAAAAGAAGATATTTGTCTTCCCAGATGACTCATTCTGAGTATTTTATAAGAAAAGACAAAGATCTTCACATTTTGGTAAGAAATCTCCCTTTGAAAAAACAAAAGAAAAATTGTAAAGAACAGCAGCAACAGCAAAGCATGGCACAGCTTACAGACTGAGAAAAACATTTTTCCAGAGTACTACCGATTTCAGTCATCTGGGCTAGGTGCCTATATAACCAAGTTAAACAGCCACAAATTGAGTGGCTTACCACCAACATGCTATGGTTTCTACAAACAGACCAAAATCTCATTCTATCTGTGTTTTTCTGGGGTTTATTTGTTTGTTCACAGTGTAAAGATAGGAAGGACATCATAAGAAGCTTAATTAGTGCTATAGGTAGTGCCAGTCTATAAGGGCTTTACAGGATATTCAAATTCCCTTTCTGTTGCTGTGATAAAATACTCATATAAAGTTAGATAGAGGGGTTATAGCCAACCCTATTTATTATTGATAAGAATATGGAAGAACTGACAATAGATACGAATTGTTGTTGTTTCTGGTGTGAGTTCTGTTGCTGTGATAAAATACTCTGGCTAAAAGCAACTTGGGGGAGAACAGGTTCATTATGGATTGTACTTTCAGATCACAGTCCATCTTTAAAGACAGGCAAAGAGCTCAAGACAGGAACCTGAAGGCAGGATCCATAGAGTAAAGCTATTTGCTGGCTTGTTCCTTGGTTTTCTGAGGTTCCTGTTTGGCTGGCTTTCTTATACAGCCCAGGGCCACCTGAATAGGGATGGTACCACCCACAGTGGGCTGAGCCTTCCTGCATCAAATAATAATCAAGATAACATGCCCCTGGGTCAACCTCATCTAGGCAATCCTCAAGTAAGGCTTTCCTCCCAGAAACAGAGAAGATAATGGAGAAAAGATAAGCATATGTAGCTTCATGGGATTCTAGCTGAAGCCCAAGATCTGGGGTCCCTGCTTGTGGTCAGCAGCAGGGACACCCAGCAGGTCTAGAGGGGTTACCTAGGAAGCCCAACACAAGACTCCACAGAAGAAAGTAAAACCCATCTATATGGCTACAGGTCAGGGGCTTGGTCATACTCAATTTTAAAAAGCCACCATCCATCAACAAGCTGGAATCACTTGCTGTTAGTGTCATTCAACCTGTCACATTGTCCTGCTTCCTTCAATACAATATGGAAGGAAGGGAGAAAAGGACTCAGAATGATGAGGAATTGACATCTAGGAGCAGAGAAACAAGTATCTAGCTTTAATAGGCAGGAATATCTGGGCTCTCATTGACTAGGTGGTTGTGGAACAGGTACCTAACTCTGATAAGATGGTGAGTATATGGACTCTTATTTGAGTGATTGTGAAGCAGGTATTTAGCTTTGATTAGAAGTGTGGTGGGTATGTGAACTCTCATTGTTATGGTTATGGAGCAAGTATTTGGCTTTGATAGGCAGGACAGTGGGTATCTGGACTCTCGTTGGCCAGATCTTTGTGGAGCAGGTGCCTGGCTCTTCTTCTGATTCTTCCCAGCCCCTCTCCTCTGGACTACATCATGACTATCACTGAATGCCTGGTCTAAATCTCATGAAATTTTCCTCAGCTGGGAATCTGTATTGGTTCCAGTATGTGACCAGGAACCATTCCCACACTTTAAAGGTTGAAGGTAGTGAAGGAGGGGACTGGAGAGATGGCTCAGTTGTTAAGGGTGCTTGCTGCTCTTTGAGAGGACACAAGTTTGATTCTTTGGCAGCTCACAAACACCCATTAACTCTAGCTCCAAGGGAATCTTCCAGCCTCCAAAGGCACCTGCATACACATAGCACATGCATGTGCGCACATGCACAGACACAGACACACACACACACACAGACACACAGACATACAGACACACACACACACACACACACACACACACAAATGAATCTTTAAATTAGTAGAGAAGAAAACCCAGGTTGCTTATCATTTGGTAGAAAAAGAAAGTCAGAAAAATTTTATTGAGAAAATTTGCTCTAGGTGTTGTCCTAAGCTCAGAAGACACAGAGGGTATAAGCATTGAAGAGACACAGTTACTGATCTCAGGGATTTCCAAGCTGAACGGAGAACAGATGTGACAGCTCTATTCCAATTGTGGAGAGCAATAGCATGATCAAGTATACACAGCAGAGGGTACTCTCAATAGCTAACTCATCCTGAGAGTAAGTAAAGGCTTTACAGAAGAGGAGGCATTTCAGTTGGTCTGTAAGGGATGAAGAGGAGTTTTTTGGGCAAACATGGGTCTAAGCATCCTCCCCCCATTAGCAGAATGAGACAGTATAAAGTGACCCTACAGACTGAGTAAATTCAAGGCGGTTGGACAAAACTGGCCTAGGATTCTTCTCGTTAAACAGTGATGCAAGTGAGGCATCATACAACCACAGTTTAGATTTTATCACCATGGGAACGATACCTTTCAGCATGTTTATAAAGGGTAGATTGCCTTAAATGATCCAGCCTGGCAGAACTAAATTCCATTCCCCCTCATTTACAAAATGTAAGCAACACATTCAATGTTCTCTGGGAAAAAATAGCTATTGTCATTGGGGGTGTAGACATGTTTTAATCTGTGATGACAGTCTGTGTTGAATCACTCACCTCTCAGATCGTATTGAACCAGGCATTGGGGTGGGTGGCTTCTTCCAGCCTGCTGTTGTGTTGAGCATAGTCTCTCAGCATCGGGTGCCTATGGGCTTCTGCTCAGTTTACAGAGATGCCTAGGGGGCAAAGGACAGTGGCCCGCAGCTCCTTCAGACATGGGCTTTACATGGCCTTCTGTCTCCAAACTATATTACCCTAGGGGTTAATTCTTCTTGTTTATGGATAACAGCAGCCTCAAAACTCTTGGTACAACTAAAAGTCCCAGTCTTTTTCCAAAGCAGAAGCATGACACCCACAGGCAGGAGTAGCAGATAAGACAGGAAAACACAGCGGCCTCCTGTGGGCTGACAAGGAGCCTTGGGTATTCCCATGGGCTCTAGGATGGTACTGTTTGTTAATCTCTGGCAGAAGCATGGTTTGCATGGATAGGTACTTCTCTATTCCCTATCTCAGGCATTTTCCCAAGGAAAGTGTGCTCATAACAGATAAAGAAAAAATGATCTAGAAAGAACTATGCTTGTGAGATGACTCAATGGGTAATGTGGTTAAACGTGCAAGCATGCCAACCTGAGTTCAATTCCCCAACTATATATACAAAGCCATTATGGGAGGCACTGCATTTGTAAGCCCAGTGCTGGGGAGGTGGAGTTCACTGGTCAGCCACTCTAACCTACTTGGCAAGTCCAAGGTTTTAGGGAAATAGCTTGTCTCAAAATAAGGACAGAATTACCAAGGAATAATACTCGGTGCCATCCTCTGACTTCCATGAGCACACACATACCACCAAATCTCCCCAATACACGCACCTATATGCATATTGTCACACATATACACACACACACAGAGAGGAGGGATTATGTAGAGGGAATGGTAGTACTGAGACAGAAAAAGCAGCAGGGGATGGATGTGGCAGGTTCCCATAAAGCTTGCTGGTACCTATAATCAACATGTGTCATTGAATCTGAGACATTCATCTCAGAGCCTCTCCCAAGAAGATCCTGCCATAGCCAGCTTCTCTAACCTTCTTTATCACCAGGAAGCCCTTCTGCACCATATCCCTGACAGAGGATCCACACTCTGCTTTGATTATCTCCAGACACAATAAACTCATTAGCTCACAGCTTATTCTCTCTGCAGGGAGGAAGCTCTTTCTCAGGCAGAGAGGAAAGTTAGCATGCAGCCACTTCTGTCCACTAATCCTAAGTCTTTGGTTCCAGGAGCTCTATAAGAGATGATTTGGGAAGCTGCCTTGGGCATGCCGAGTCCTCCCATCCAGACATTGTAGAATCCCAGGTCTTCAAGCCATCCACATGTATCATGTGTGCTTGCCAACAGGTCAGATGCCTGTGGAACTCCGGTAAGTTTCCACAGAGTCTTAGTGGAGACTTGGAATCCTGTCTCCTTCTCCTTGTTCTCCTGCCATGGCAGAGAGAGGCTTTGGGAAGGATGCTTCATCAGGCAGACAGCTGCCTCATCTTCCCCGCTCTGCAGCTGGAGTCATTTCTCTGTCTCTTTGCAGACTCTGTTGATGGTTGTGCCTGGCTCAGGAGACTGCAGTAGTCTGTGGTCTGAGGAGGGCAAGGTTTCTCAGTGTCCCTCACTCCTGACAATGAGAACAGTGCAGAGGACTCAACCCTGCTTCCAGCAGCTATACTGCTCCTAACCCAAATGACAGAGGACGTCTGTTCAGGACTTGGGTCGTTGTTCCCAGAGCACACTGTGCAGGAGGCAGGAGACAGGAGCCACTGTCAGGCAGCTTGGCTTCTTAGAGGCTAGATGACCAAATGGATGAGGAGCTGATGCCCAGTCACTTGCCTGGCTGCAGGGGAGAGATCATCCAGGGCTCTCCAGAAAACAGACTCTTCTCTTCTGGAAATGAGTGTCAAGAGGAATGCATAGCAGGGAACCAATTATCTCTGTGCAGGACATCAAGGATGGCATTAATCACTGAGTCCCCTGGGGACAGGGGTGGAGCCCAGCATCAGTGTGCTGCCTCTGCCTATACCATCACCTTCCGAGGGCAGAATGGTGGGTATGTTAGCCTAACCACAGCTACTTCAATTACTTTTATTTTTGCTTACTCCCTCCTAGGGAAATCAAGCACCCGTGGAATTCAGAAAAGCAGGGCAGATAGGAGCAGAATGAACAAAGACTGGCGTGAGCCTGGCTCCAAAGGATCTAAGGGTCAATAGTGCCCAGGGAATTGAGTCAAGCAGTCACTGGCTTAAAGAGGGTCACATGGATGAAAGTGGTTCACTTGATCTGTACTGCAGGTTCACCCAAACCCAAACTCTGGATTTTATCTCCAGTCATGAGGCCTACACTGTAGTCTCCTTCAAACAGAACCTTCCCTAATCCTCTAACTCAGACTTCATCTCAGCTTTCATAGCCTAGATGCCCCCTGCTTCTCCTGGACCCTCACTTAACCTTGCTTCACCCTTGCTTCACTAGCTATGACTGTACTTTGACTGCATGCCTTCAACTTGACCACACCAAGCCTGCACCAATCTAGCGCTCAGCAGCACTGTCTTTCTTCCAAGCCCATAGTCAGCCTAGGTCTGCTGACAGTGCAGACAATCTATCAGCAATGCCCACCACCTGCCCCCTTATTGCTGGGACACAGACAAAACCACATAACTGTTTTACTGTGGCTCCCTCTTCATGCAAATACATGCCACATGACCCAGACTGCTTGCTTCCTAGAGACACCTGAACAAAGAGGAGCCTGACTTCATTCCCAGGTGTGCCCAGGTGGAAGATCACCGTGTCTGAGCTCTGTCTGCTTTGTGCAGGGTAGTGGGAGGTGATTTTTTAAGCTATGGAGGAAACAAAGCTTTGTTGCTGTTAAAAATCATCTGATTTGGTTCAAACTGGATTCCAATTGTTCATGGAAAAAATACAAAAAAAACCCCACTAGGGCTATGCTTATCTCCTCAGCAGAGAGCAGTTAAATCCCTCCTTTCAAAGTGAATTTGGATAGAAGAGTTTGGAAAGCATAGGAAAGGCTTCAAGGAGGAGGTCCTGGTCTCTGCTGATGAGACAGGGCCTGGTGTGTATGCTTCACAGAGGTACTTAGGATTTAGAACAAAAGAGAGCTATAGAAAAGAAAAGAGGGCTTTGCACATATGTGTGTGTGCATGCACGCACAAGCATGCATGTGTGACACTGGTGGGGTTAAATCTCAAAGGTTTGCAGAACACAGGAAAAGAGTATTTTCTCCTTAGGAAAATTAGAGAGAAGCCTTGAATGCAGATGGAGAGTGGGAGCCCTCTGAGGGTTGCTTTTTTATTTCATCTGTAAGCTGGAGAAGTGTCCTTTCAATGCCTACAAGCTATCAGAGGAAAAGAGAAAAAGTTAACATCTCTTGAGGACAGGCAAAGTCAAGATCAATCACGTTGTGATGGGTAAGGGTTACATTAGGGAGGGGACTGGTACAGTTTTAACCTAGTGGGCATACCTTTCTTCCATCCTTGTCTGGCTCCGTGCATGTCTGTTGTTCTCAAGTCTGCAGCCTTTCAGATACCCAACTCCTAACCTCATATTTAGCATCTTCACCATGGTGCCAGATGAAAAGAGGAACATCCACAGTGTCACTGGACCAGAGCCTAGCATCTCATCTGGGAAGACTTCTACCAAAGAGATTAGAGCATTCTATCTAGACCTCAGTATACAAACATTTCCCCATAATCTGCCTCTATTGTGACTTTCTTATTGTGAATAACTTTGTGACTTATACTGTCAGTTCAATAAGAACTATATCAAAGCAACGAAGAGGTCACTCTGTTATGGTTTGAATGTAAAATAATTCCCTACAGGCTTGGGTATTTAAACACTTGGTCTCCAGCTGGTGGTAATGTTTGAGAGAGACTGTGGAGCCTTTAGGACTGTGGCCTAGCTAGCAGAATTGAGTCCCTGGTGAAAGGCCTTGAGGATGATAGCAACTTCTGTCCAAGTACTGTGCCTCCTGTTTGTTGTTGTTACTGAGATGTGAGAAAACTTTTAGCCATGGGCTTCGATTTCCCAGAACTAGCTGCAAGTCATACTTTAGCCATAGTGGTGGACTGTATTCCAGAAACCATGGGTCAAAAATGGTTTTGCTGCTTCTGTCAAGAATTTTGTCACAGGGACCAGAAAGTTAGCTAACATACTGCCTTTGAAAAATATGGCCACTAGTATCTAAGGAGATAGCTCAGGCAGTAAAGTGCTTTGCATTGAAAGCATAGGGACTCACGTTTGGAGACCCAGCATCCACACAGAAAGTGAAGCATGGCAGTGAACACCTGTAATCCCTGAGCTGGGAAGGAGGAACCTGAAGGTTTCTGGCTAGCTAACTTAGCAGAGCTGGCAAGCTTCAGGTACAATGAGAGACACTGTCAAAAGTAGAGTGAGTGACTGAGAAAGACATTGATGCTGACCTCTGGCCTCCACATGCATATGTATACACATACACATACACATGTGCACATACACACAATTTTCTCAGTCTCTATCATGGGCCAGACATATAGGCTGGGGCAGTGGCTGCTGAGATGAGAATGATAAACCCTCCCCCTGAGTAGGAAGGAAAGATCATCATGATGACTGCAGTTCCAAAGAAGCTCAAGTGTATCACAATAACAGCTCAGCCATTTACTGTTCCTTACCACCACACTGCAGGGAAACATCCAACCATTCTGTCTCCTTAGGGCTAACTATATGAAACGCACTAAGACCTGGAAAATACTATAAAACACTGATCATTCCAGCCCCATTCCCACCTTCAAAGTCACTTACAGTAATGCTCTGCTACCTGGATGCAATTTCAGCTGCACTAAAGGGGGCGGGGGGGGGGGGCTCCAAATGCCATACTATTGCGGTGCAATAAAGGCAAAATGGAACACTGGAGGGCCATAGGGTTAAAATGTCATAAAAGTTGGGACAGGATATCAAAATAATATGGCCAAAGCCATTTTCTAAAATCATAACCATCAAAATAAATGTGATAATCTCAACACATGGGGGATTTCTGAGATGAAAACCTTCAAACAAAAAGGACTTCTCAAAGTCAAATACAGGCCAGGGTCATCTCAGCCAGCAGGTGTCCTGTGACTGACTGCCTTTCTGGGATACCCAGGGTCTCATCGGCTCTGCAGGAGGTTGACTCCAGGAGGCATAGTGTCTGGGGGTGCAGAGGTGAGAGCCCTTGGGATGGCGGGACCAGAGTGTTTACCTAGCACAGTCACAAAGTGCATAGCTGAAAAAAGAATCTAATCAGAGTCAGGCGGGAGCCAGCTCAAAGCCAAACTGCTGATCCTACAAGGGTGTAACAAATCAGCACCTGAGTCCTGGGAACAAATTGGGATTCTTGACATGACTGGCCAGGCAAGGAGGTAATACTAGGTGAGAAGTGCAGGAGGCTCTGTTGGGGCTGGCTTGGAGGCAAGGGTGGTATTACAGACCATCACCCCTGCTGGGAGTCATGTAGCTTTCTGATAGGTGAAGCCAAAGGCTGAGGCAGAAGACCCACAAGCACCCCCCACTCCTTTTACCAAATGATCCCTGGAGGAAACAGACCAGGCAGCTATTGCAATGAAAAGGGAATTAAGGAAGCCACTTCCCCTGCCCCAGGATTTTTACCCCTGCTAGGGCAGAACCCCTTTACCTTTGGCACACATGTCCCTGCTTTGCAGGATCAGAAGGAAACAGCAAAGGCCATGGAGCTTCAGCTTCATTCATTATTATTTAGAAAAGGCTCTGCAGAATTTCTCAGAGTCAACTTCATGGGGCAGCCAGTCAATGCTGCAAGATGATTCATGGGGCAACAGAGCAGGTTTTCTCATGGACACTGTCACTGAAGACAGTCAGGAAATATGGCAGGGTGGAGAGAACACATAACTCTACATGGCCCCTGAACTTATCAAACCCACGGCCTGGTAGAAGAAGGAAGGCATCCAAAGAGGAGATGATAAGACTAAAGCAAAAGGCACCAAATCCCTCAGGAATATATGAGCCACTGCAAACCAGACAAGAAAGAATGAGTCGTGGGAGAATTCCTAACTGTCTGTCAGTTGGAGTGGAGCCCAGGCTCAGCCATTTACTCCTTGATCAAGAACACCCTGGGTTCCCTGTGGGATTCGCTATGCCAGAAACACAGCCACTCTCCCTGGGGGATTTACTTGGGATGGCCAGAGAAAACATATAAGAAAGAGAATACAAATGTAACCATCTAGGTAGAAATGAATGAACACATTCTAAAGAAATTGTGTCCCTCCTTTCTGCTATTAGATTATTTGAAGCAATGGACCCTGCAAAATTTGCATTCCCCCAGGAATCTCACACTGGGAGAAGGAAAAGACTGGGTCCTTGGTACCAGCCAGAGAGAGGGTTTGTCTCCAGGAAGGAGGTTTCTTTCAGTTCCATAACTTGTCATAACATCTTGGAGAAGAGACTAGAACCTTGAGATAATAGCAGGACACTCCTTGGCTCAGGCTGTTTAGCTATGCATACCCCTCAGTCTCTGTCTAACTTTACCCTCATGTCAGGACACTGAAGATGGATTTTCGGGTAATAGTGCTCTATTTGTTGCTCTTTTCCATGTGGTCACATTTACTAAATCTCCTTTCTCTGCTGTTCCCAGTTATCTGTTAAATTCACCCATGAGGACAGGAAATTGAGTCCAGGCCCAGTCTCTGACCCTAACAGCTCCAGCCATAAATCACAGTACCTACCACCATGTGGCTGAGAGGACTATATGCTTAATTGAACATACCCTAGAGAACCAAGACCTATTGGAAGAAGACACTGGAAGGTGTTGCTTCTGACAGAGCGATAATGTCTAACCCATAGCTAGACTCATTCCTTCTGGGAGTGCTATCTGTTTGGAGTTCTTGATTGAGATTCCTATTCTCATTTAAATACCCACTGTATAAACGAATAGAGGTCATCACCTCTCATTCTCAGCCTCCAAGCCACTGGGCACTGCTAAGCTTACATCCCACTGTACTGTACTTAAGCAATATGCGGTAGACTGGGTATCCTGCATCTCCTCCCCACTCTTCTTCATCCTCTCTGGGCCAGAGGAGCATGGCCAGGAGAGTAAAGCATCATGGGGCTCCCATACTGGGAGAAAGGAGGGGTGTTCCTTTCCCCAGCACCTTCCAACTGTGGTATCTTTCTGGAGCCCCAGAAGGTGGGATCCTGGCAGGGATTCCTTCCTTGTGACTCCGTTCCCTTGTGTCTTCTGCCCTTTGGGTACTGGGTGGAAGGAATCCCTGCAAGTCTAATAATTGAACTTGTCCTGTCCCTTGCAGCTATCTATGCCCTACTCACACATCTATAAATTGTCTCTTTATTAAACTCTGCAAAGAAACAAACCAAAACCTCTATCAATTTAAGAGAGTCTCCTGCTTCCCACAAGGGCCCTGCTTTCTGATCTCAAAGAAAGAGGAAAGCTAGAGAAAGTGAGTTCAGAGGCAGAGGTGAACCTGGGAAAGCCCCAGCTTGCATTTTTGAATTCATTATATTCAAATAATTAAGACAGCCAACGAAATAAAGAGCTCATCAGTGGCATTTTTACATATCTTTAGTGAGCAATCACAGGCATTGTATAATTAATTTCCACTTTACCACCCTCAGCTGCTAAGACTTTTTCTAGATGTCTGGCCCCTGCAGTTTTCAATGGCAGGCATGGAGGTATCCACTTTTTACTGTAGATTCCAGGCCAAGAGGTGTCTCCATTAAACCCTCACTGTTGTCTAATTATCTGGCTCTGAGCTGGTGCCCTGTTTCCTGTCTTACTGTCCTTCCAGAAATGCAGTCTTGGCTGATGATTTTAGGACAATGAGCCTGTGACCTGTATCTCACTCAGGCCACTGCCCCACCCTGGGATGACAGTTCTTTAGACCTGCACACACTCAAGCATGTATACATGCATGCACAGGGAGTTAGTTACACAGCATGTGCCCTAAATCTGTGTAGCAGATTCACGCATGCTTCCTGACAGCATGCATGGGGAATGATCATGCCCTGGCTTGCCTCTGCAATGACTTCGGGTGACAGAGACCTCCCCCATCACACGACACTTCATGGGATTTAAGAGCCTGTCTTGACTCCCTTCATCTATCCCAAGTCCCCTGAAAAAACCTTCATTTCTCTCCCACCTCACCTTTCTTTCCCTGGTCTAGTTTCCTCCACGTTTTGACAGCTGCCCACAAGAGAACAAGCTGTTCCCATTAGAACTAAGATTCCCATAGCAGAGGGAGATCTGGAAAACAACCCTCACTCAGTTCATGTCTTCACAAGGAAGACATGCTCCTTGTTTCTTTCCTGTCCCCATAGACTCTGGCACAGTTTTAGGCTCACATGAGGAACTCAATCTATTAACACACTCCTGGACTGTTCAAAACAGTTCCTATTTTTATTACCAAGAGGCCCAAAGTCCCATGTGAACTGGGATAGTGGTCACTCTGTTATGACACATCTTCATACATTGTTTGTGCTGTTCTTGTGTAGGTTATCCCAAAGCACAGTTTTGGGTTGGGAACTTTGGGTTGACTGATGACCTGGGTAATTTCTGTGTGTGTGTGAGAGAGAGAGGGGGGGGGGAAGCAGGGCAAGTCAGGGAAACAGCTGGGTGGAAATTGGAGTGTGGTTCAAAGCTAGCCTCCTCTGATCCCACAGGGAGCTCAAGGTAAGGTGAAGGCTCTGAGACATCATGCTGTGGCTTCTGACAACAGTCAGGGTAGGGGCAAAGTGTCCCAGGAGTTACAGGCACACACAGCTATGAAACCCAAATACAATGGGCACAGCTTTGAGCTTCTGGCCACCAATGCTTCAGTACTTTGGTGACAGGTGGACTTGTCAGTGAAGAGGACGTGGGAAAGCACCAGGAGTAACCCTAGTCAAGGAGGGATCCAGCCTGGTATGGGGAGGGAGTCAATAAGATACCCTTGACAGTTATTCCCAACAAGTTTCAGATTCCTCCCCATGTCCCCAAAGTGCAGCCAGTCTTTACAAAGCTGGGTTTGCCTGAGCTCCCTGGCTTGCATCCTTGCAACTGACTGGAGGCCAAGTACCTAATCGCTACTTGAATTCACCCACTTTGTCTACAGTCCTAATTTTATCCTTGTTCTTGTGTTCTGCCAGTTGGCATTGTGCTTCCCAGCCCCTGGGCCTTGGAGCCATGGTCCTAATACCAGCCTAAGTCTAAATAATCCCACACTTCATCTTCCTGAAGGTTCTCTGTCCTTTAGATGGACTCTCTAGACAGAGGTACAGACTCATGGAGTTGAAGGCCTCTAAGCTCTGAAGGCAGGAGACTAGTCCACCCAGGCACCCTGGTCTTGCATAACCTCAACAATGGCTTTAGCCAGCTGCAACTTTGTAGCTGGCCTAATTGTATTCAGAGTCAATAGCACAGGCCTCTTAGAAACGTAGGTTTTAAAAAAAATCCAAAAACCCAGGCCTGGTGGCACAGACCTAAAATGCCAGTCAACCTGGGCAAATTATCAGAGGGAGGGAAGGAAGAAGGGAAGGAGGGAGGGAGGGAGGGAGGGAGGGAGGGAGGGAGGGGAGAACTCAGGGACAGAAAAGTTTCTTACCATGAGTGAGTGTCTTCAGACTCAAATCCTGATTTCTCAGTCTCTGTCTCTGTCTATCTCTGCATCTCTGTGCCCCTATTCCTTGTCCCCTCACACACACAAACACACATACACAAATCTGAAATAGCATGGCCCTTGCACCGGGTGCTATGCTACTCAACCGTATCTGTGAAGTCCCATGCCTTCTGTCTCCCCACAATCATACCTTATTGCCAGGACCTTTGTTCATAGGTTTTATTTAAAACCACAAAAAGGCTGCTCTCCCCTGGCAGCTGAAGGTCTGAAGGGGAGAAATTAACTGTTCATGTGTGGTGTAAGTATGTATATGCTCATTCATGAGTGTGCTTCTTATTACACTCCATCATATTCTTTGAGTCAGGGTCGCTCACTGAGCCCAGAGCTCTCTAATTAGGCCTGCCCCAGCAAGTCACATGGATCTTCTTTCCCTACCTCCTCATGCACTGCTCTACATGGGGCCTGAAGATCTGAACTCAGGTTCTTATGTTTGCTTAGTGAGCACTTAACCATCTTGAAACTGATACCCTTGAGAGTCCTACACCTCAACTACAGGGAACTGGCATATACCTAGCCCAGCTTCCTTGTCTCTCTGTATGTATGGGTAATCTGTGTATGTATTTTACATCACAGTTTCTGGTAGACCAGATCTCTACTTGCATGTGAGGTACCTGACAGGCTCCTACTTGCTATAATCTTCCCTAGTCTTTTTTCCCAACCTGAAGTCTTATCTCAAATTACCCCCTCACAAAGCCCATGTTTTGAAAGGCATGCTTCTGATGGAGTAGCTTCTCCAAGGGAAAATTAGAGAAGCTGAGGTCACTCATCACAAGTGCCCTAGACTTCCTAAGTGGCTGCCTGCCATGTGTCCCAAGTCCCCTGCTCAGGATTCCTGTGGGAAGCTCTTTGATATATACATTCTACCTGGATCTAGTGACCCAGCAGAGAAGCCATAGGCTGGCCCAACCTCCTCCTAGAGAGGCAATGGCTCCACTAGGATTCACAGGCTCTTCCAGCTGTCTCTAGCGGTTGTTTGACCTTGGGGGGCAATTTAAGTAGAGGGGTTGATTGTCCTACAGGAGATTTGGTTGTGCTCACACACATTCTTCTCTACTCTCCAGGTCCTTTTACCTGTTAGACTGCAATTTCAAGCTCCTGTCATTTGGTGCTTAATACACCTCACCAGCAGGCCGAAGTGAGGAACCTGCCAAAGTGGCGGCTCACATCAGAGCTGCTCTTCCCCATGTCCCTGCTCCTTCTAGAAGCTCCCCCTTTATTCCTTCCTGAGACTGCCACTCTTTCCAGAAATTTCCATTCCATCTAGAGGCCTCCACTCCTTCCTGAAGCCTCTGCCTGGTAACTGTGGCTGTCCTGGGATCCAGCACAGGAACATAGAGACCAGGAAGATGGCTATGTCAGAGGTGTAGGCTGGCTTCTTGAGGCTTTGCCATGTGAAGGTGGGGTGCTCTTTCATTCTAACGAGGTTGTTCATGAGCTAACTGCACAGCCACCTAGCCAGAGACAGTTAATACCTCCCCACCCCTGGACCTGGCTCCCACCTCTGCAGACCACTCTGCCTGTCTGTCCCTTTGTCTACTAAGAGCTCTCTACCTTAGAGGTCTGGTAGTCAGCCCACACTCACCAGAGCCCAAACTTGACACTTATTTTCACTCTCCAAGTTGATGCTCTCCCATAGGGTTCCACCATCTTGGCAAATGGTACCTGTGTTCCCCACATCACTGGTGGGGATGCATCTTCAAATCTTTCCATTGCATCATTCCTTGTGTTTATTCTGTTAGCAGATTCATCCAATCTCCTCCCACTTCAGCCACCAGAGTCCCACTGTAATGCCTTACCCAAAGTATGTGACAGTTTCTGGAATTCCTTTGCTGTAGCCACTCATTGAAGGGTGGTGGAGGTCTTCCACACAGAGTTCACTAGAGCAGCTCATGGCACAGGGACCTGCGTGAGCCATCCCTGCCACCCCCCTCCTTCCTTTCCCTGTAGCTCTGGTACCATGGCAGGCTCCCTCCCATTTCTACTGGTGCTAGTCCCTGTGTCTGAAACATTGGACCAGAGGATTTTTCTGCCCCCATAGCCTAAAGCATGCCCCCATACCCCACTTGATTTATTTCCTACTCTTCTATTTTTTCCACTTGGGCATTTAGTATGATCTGTCACCATTTGTGCCTTGCCTGTCTCCTCCTCCAGGCAATAAGATGCTAGCTTCCTATTCCCTGTGTATAGTAGCACACTGGCCAAGCACACACTGGGTAACACGTGACTTTTCCTTTTCTGCTTAGGAAATGCCACACACTTAGCAGCTTAAAGCAACACACACCCATGGTCTCCAGATTTCTGGAACTCATCATTCAGATGGCGCCTAGCAGGGTCTTTACTGGGCTGAAGTCCAGCTGCTGTCAGTGCTGGTTCTCATCTGGTGCTCAGGGTTGCCCACCAGGTGGATTGGCTCCTAGCCAAATTCATTTCTTTGTATTAGAAGGCTCTTCCTGCTTCCTGCTAACTAGTGGCTGGATGTTCCCCTCAGCGCCTTCAGACTGCTCTCAGCTACCTGCCACCCAACTCTTTCAGGCAGGTCACAGCCCAGAGTTCTGTTTGCTTTGGGCCACCAGAGCACATTTCTGTGACATCCCCCTGCTGACACCACTGGAGGACCTTTTCCACCCAACTAAAGGAGGACACTGACACTGTTTATTATCAGAAATATCCAGGGTAGTATGTGACTGAGCAGCTCTCTTGGGCCCTGGGTAGGGCTAGAAACCTGGGAGGAGTCTATATCAGGGCTGGGACTCTCACAGGACCACATTAGAATTCTGCCTGCAAAACGATTGGTAAATATGTGCTGAAAGGGAAAAAGGGGACTCCTGGCCATCTATTTGTACAGAAAATGCTTCCAATCCCATGAGGCCATCTCTAGATACTAGGCAGGCTTTTGTTTATCTTTAACAAAGAAAGGAGAAATGTATGAGGCTGGTGTTGGGAAATATAAGGTTAAGGCGTTGCCCTGCTTTCACATTACAGAGAGAACATTAGTCACTCATTTAGCAACTCTGACCCTCAGTTTTTTCATCCCTAAAGTGGGCATAAAATACCTACAACATGGAATGGAAAACATTAACTTCATTCTTGTATCCTCACCCATGCACCCATGCACTCACACACCACACTAATGTATTTATGTACCTGTGTATATGTATGTACCCATTCACCCATGCATCCATAACACATTGTCTCATGGACCCATGTATCTGTGCACCCAAGCATTACCTGATATCAACAAAGAAAGAAGATGAAATGTGGCAAATTTGGGAATTTATAAAGCATCACCTTGCCCACCCCTATTCCCATTCCTCACAGGAACACAGAGTGTGAAGGTCCAGAGGGTAGTAATCAAATATCCAAGACTGTGGGAAGTCACTCCAGAAAGATCAAGGAACAACCTCTAGTGCTCTTTTCAAAGAAAATAAAATCACTTGAGCCAATTTCTCAGCCTCATGCCTGAGCAGGCCAACCTGGAACACTCAGCAAACAACGTGGCTTGCTTGGATTCTCTATATTAGTTCTCATTTTGGAGCCAAATGAAATTTGACAACTCAGGCAAGCTCACAGACATATCCAGTCCCCAGAAAGGGGCTAGCAACTCAGCCAGAAGCCTCTCTCGAGGTAGGGGACATGCTCCTTTCTTTGGCACCTTCAGGCTGAAGTGGGCAGCCGATGATGCCATTGAACCGCCTGCTGTTAAAATCTGTCCTGTGTTGCGGGACTCTCCTGTTGCATCAGCGAGTATCCTTTGGTGACAAGTTAATTCCTCCCACTGCTTGGGTGGAGAGCCCTCTCTCCACCTCCTGATCTCATCATCTGGCTCCATTGATCAATTCCCCTCTGAGACCCAGGTCGACACACTCTGCCAAGGAAGGCTGGGAGCCTCGCCTTTGCCATTAACCCTGCCGAGACACTTGTTTTAATTTTCATTTGGCTCAGGGCCCATGTAAATGCTCAGTCCTGATCTAATTTCTAATTCATTTCTGTCACCCATCAAGTGCACCCCAGGAGGAAGAGTTTAAAGATTTGGGTTTGTAAAGATACAGTTTGGCTTCCTTCCCTGGTGGGGAGAAGCATAAACCTTGGGATTTTCTCTCCTGTGTTGTTGACTTTGGTTGGCTCCCAGGTCCCAAGATTGGCATCTGAGCCTATCTTCCAGGGACACAAGCCCATCCTGTGGCCAAAAATGACCTTGTTCTTTTCTAAAAGAGGCCCCTCCCTGGTTCGCTGCCTGGCAATGTCCTCAGACAGCACATACAGCAAAGGGATGCTGTGAAGGAATGGCTAATTCTGCTGTCTGGGGTGGCCGTTTTCTGAGATGGGGAAAACAAGCAATTACAGCGATGGGGAGAGGGCGAGAGGGACACTTGAGATAAATGGCATTTCAAAAGATGCTTCTGTTTCTTCCTGTGGGAGTCCAGGCAGAAGAAGCTGTGGTCAGGTAGGAGAGGGCAGCATTTGACCCATGCTCATGGTTTATTCAGCCCACAGAACATAAACATGTGGACAAATGGGCAGGTCCTGGTGACGGTGACGGAGGGAGACAACGCTGCCTCCCCTAGCTCACCATGGGCCTCTTGTCTGCATCACCACAGTCTCCACACCTTCTGGGCTCACGACTGACTCACCTCCCCCACCCACAGGACCTAGCAAGCTTTGGTGGTTCACTTAGGACCCTTCAGTATAGAAATTAAGTTCTGGGGACTCCAGAGCGGAACCCGGTGTTGGGGTGTCAGCTTCCCCGAGACATCTGTGAGAAGGCCATGAGACCTGTGGTACCTCCTGGTGTGGATGTGCTCTCAGGTAGGAGAATGGATCTTTGGGAGCAGCTCAGCTCTGTCTCACTACCGCCTCCTCTAGGAACTTGGTCCTATTCCTCTATTTGTTGAATGAATGCATGTGAATGAACGGAGCAAAGGGAGTGTGAGTCCCTGTGGGCCTGGGCAGGCAGGTCAGGCAGTCTCAGAAAAAATAATGGTGCTTGGTATCTAACTGAGGGCCCTTGAGAGTAGAATAGGGCCTTAATTAAACAAACAGAGTCATAACCTCCATAAGAGTAGCCATATACTGAGTCCCAGTCTAGGTGGGTACATACTTACCAGTGGGACCTCAGCCCCCATCACTTGTACCAGCCTCTGCAGCCTGTGTATTTCCCTCAGCACAGCCTCCAGCTCATCAAACAAGAGAGCTAGCTGTTCACCCTCCAGGAGCTCGGAACACTAACTATGCAGGAAAGGGTGGTGGCTGCAGTGCTGATAAGAGCCAACTTTTTTTTCTGAGTACACAGTCCCTGATGTCACAAAAGGCTTGGAGCAGCCTTTCAAGAACCTTCTATATTCCGAAGGTTTCATGTCAATAATGTTTTTCACTTAGCTCTGGACGCAGTGATAAAATACTTGAGTCAGAGTAACTTACAGAGCATTGATTTTGGGGGGGGGATTCAATGTTCTATAGGTTCTGAAGTTCAAGACGAAGTAGCCACAGCTTGATACAGAGGGAGGGCTGTGGGGCACTGATTGCTATGGCTTAGGTTTCAAATGTCTTTGGAAGGTTCCTGTCTGAGCTGCAAGAAAGTGAAAGAAACTTTAATAGGTGGGGCTAGTGGCGGGACTTCCAGGTATCAGAAGGGCTATTATACCCCAACCTCTTCTTCCCCAATTTTGTATCCTAGTCTTGAGGTGAGTGATTACCAGAGCATTAATCTCATCATTAATCTACAGGAGATTGCAGAGCCCTGTGACCTAATTGCCTCTTAGAGTTGTTACCTCTCAGCACAGATGCAGTGGGGATTAAATTTCTTATGAGAACTTTGGGGGCTGCACTCAAACCTCAGCAAGTAGAAGTTGTTTCATTAATTTAGCTTGGAGCCCTTTTTTGGAATCATTGGGATAGCAAGAGAGGAGCCTGGCTCATCAGGGGTGCCCCAAATTTCATGATTTTCGGGAACAGAATTTGCCTTTTCTACCTGCTGAGCAAGATAGGCTCCAGGCCAAGAGGGACAGAGAGCGCTTTCCAGCTACTCCAACCTTGGACGGTTTTCCTGGGACCTTTTTCAGGGGCAGCTTGACTTCCAGCTGCCAGCATCAGGCCCCCTTACCTGTGGGCAGGAAGCAGCTTTTCCCATCACTCCTACACTTAGCTCCATGCTCCAGTTCCAAGAATTCCCTCTCTGACAGATGGCCGGGCAGCTGACTAGAGGAGGCGAGTCCTTTTCTGAATCCTGCCCGCTTTGTTTATCCAAAACTGGTCACCTTGGCTAGTCTCTAAACAAAGTGGTCCAGGCCATCTTGATGTAGCTGCTCACAGGGTGCTCATTAGCCGAGAAGCAGGTGCTTCATCCTGCAGGCACTGTCAGGGAAGTATGCCAGGGAGCCCCAACTCCCTAAGACAATTAACTTTGTAAGTGAATGGGGCTAAAGGAGGCAGTGAGCTACCCATGGAGACCCCACCAGGCTTGAACCATTGTAGTGTGTCAGGACTTCAGGACAGTAGTTGACAAGAATCGAGGAGATGGTAGAAATATGCAGGATTGAAGTAGGGAAACTGAGGTCAGGGCTGGTCCATACACAGGCAGGGTCCTCAGGATCACACGTAGCCCAGTGTCTCTAAGTGTGTGCCCTTCAGGATATATGAGGGCAAGTGGATCAGAGCCTGGAAACGGGGGCCCAATCTGGTTATACAGGAATCAGTGTCTAGTCCTCTGGAGGAAGAAGTGGCCAGATAAGGAGCAGGGCTCCAGTGAACTGCGAGAGTAGGTATCAGAGAGAGGTTTCATTCCATATTCCAGCAGGAAACTGGACTGGTGGTGAAACAGGCCGAAGGTTTAAGTACACAGCCCAGTCAGAGACAGGCGAGAGCAGCAGGGGCAGAGACCTCACACAGCAGCAGCTACATCTGGGCCAGGTCACCATTAGGACACTGCTTCTCTTGCAGAGGTCAGGGCTGGTAGGCTAATACATGGCCCCTCAATGTGTGTTAGGAGCACTTCTGTGGTAGGCGCTCAGGAAGATGAGCAGTTCAGCAGGTAGGACACAGGTCCGTTTGGTCTCCCACATAGCCATAGTCCTAGTATCAGGATAAGGCAGCACTTGCAGAAACTCACATGACAGAGCTGAGACAAACTGTCACAGCTGAGCAAATGAAAAGTGTGTGTCTGATTCTTGCACATCTCAGAGTCACTGACCACAGCAGGCCCTAGGCCTGAGATTGGGCTCCAGTTAGCAGACAGTGACAGGTGTGAGCTGCCTGGTGTACCTAGGACACCAGTCACTAAGTAAACAGCTTGAAAATGCAGGTTGGATGGCAGCAGAGGACAGGTGTGCGGCTGAGTCTGGGCATGTCTTAGTTACTTTTGTCATGGCGGTAACAAAATGCTTGACAAAAGCAACTCAGAGAAGGAAGGGCTTATTCGGCTCAGGTTTGAGGGTACAGTCTGTCATGGCAGAGAAGTGGTGGTGGTGGGAGCTGAAGGCAGCTGCTCACATCACATCTGCAGTCAGGAAGCAGACCGCAGATGCTGGTACTCAGCTTGCTCTCTTCTTTTTATTCAGTCTGGCTCCCCACTCCATAGCATGGTGCTGCCTACATTTTCCCACCACATAGAACCCAATGCAGAAATTCCCTCCCAGGCATGCCCAGAGGTGACTGTAGACCCTGTCAAGTTGACAATCAATATTAGCTATCACACGGAGCCATTCTCCAGACTACTGATGAACAATGCAGCATGCAGAAGAAACCCCAGGCAGCAACTGGACTGGCAGAACACAGTGTCTCACTACCTGAACCTCTAGGTTATTGAGTGTCTACTTCCAGTGCTGGGCATGGGTAAGCCTGGTCCTAATGGTCAATGGACAGGAATAAGTAACAACAAGGTGCTGTAGCTTGAAGCAGAACAGGGAAGGCTGGGGCTGACAGCTTACATGGCTGGCTGTGTAAACCCCTTTAAGCTGTCTGAATCTTGGTTGTAAGTCCATTAGCTACATGGGATTCACCAAGCTTTCATAAAACACAAGACTATTGGACTGTTTTTTCCTCTGCTTTTTAAATTTTTACAATTATTCTAGCTGCGTGCAAAGCTGCTGCTGGTTTTACATCCTGGAATGAGTATCTCTTGTGTAGGCCAGCATCTTTGAAACATTAAACAATGATTAGGCAGGCTCTGGGCCAAGGGATGATGGGGATTTTTCAAGAAGACAGGGAACCTAGTAGCTGACAGCAAGGAGCCCAGGAACAAGGGTTCTACTTCATCATTACATGGTGACTGTCTTACAAGACATGGAATGTGACAGTGACTCACAGTTCTGTAATCGCTTGTCATTTATCTGGGTTTGAAGATATCTCTAGGTAGTGATAGGTAGTAAAAGACAAGGGATAGGGCTCAATCCACTGTTTGTAGGGCCTTGTACACCACCGATTACATGTGCACACATGCTCACCACTGCACGAGTGTGTGTACACAGGGCCTCATACACACAAAAGCATTCATGCAGATATGCATAAACATGCCCAGTCATATATACACAAACATACAGTTACATATACTACACACAAACACACAGAAGCACACAGAAACACCCCCCCCCAATGTTTTCCTGATTTAAAGGTTAGATTATTCATGGCTGATAACTCTTCAGTCATCTCTTGGGTCTCAAAGCGTCTGTGCCATGTCTCTCCTTACTGAGTTCCAGGAAGGTTCCAGTGGAGGAGACAACCCATCCTGCTCATGTTCCTATTTCTCCTATTTCACTGTTCCCACTGTGCAGCTTTGCTTTCCCCGGAGGGAACGGAGTTAAAAAACGAGAACAGAAGTCAAATGAGTCTTTTGGAGTCAGCAAACTGTGCAGCATGGGAGGCAGCTTGTCTACTGGTCAAGCAAGGCCTTAGGCTCTGAAGCCATGGGTTCCACTCTCACCTCCGTGTGACTTTGGGAAACTGGCTTTGCCTCTCTATTCCTGTTTTCCTGTTATATAAAGTCACACTGACAGTGGCTCTTAGAACTCTCATGGGGCTTGATTAATTTATGGGATACCCTTAAAATGGCCTTGGTACAGAGAGGTGATCAATGAACTGGAGAAGGACTCCGTCTTCCCTGGGGGTACTGGCAGTCACTCTAGCTAGGGACCGGGATGGACAAGAAGTCCTGGCCTCAGGGAGCAGTTGGGTAGATGCTAGACACCCAGACACCAATCTGGGAACCATTCCTGGCCAAGCCTGCCTGCTGCTTTCCAGTGGAGCAGATGCTGGACTCCAAGTACTCTGTACCTAGGAGGGGACTGAGGTTCTATTCCCTGTTGGAGCTTCAGAGCACAGGCTTACCATTTCAGTAATGCAGTTATCACTTTGGCTCTGATCTATCCCCTCTCCTCCCAGCCCCCCACCCCAGAAGTACTGGGAAGCTTGGCTGTTCAAGGATAGCCAGGTAACATGTGATCAAATTCTCCAGTAGCATTATAGAAAGAGATACCAAGGCCAAATGGATTGGGTTCCTTTATCCATCTTTCTTGGTTGTGTGGCCATGGGCCATGCCCACCCTTGTTTTTCCTGTTAACCTCTGAAACTTAGCTTCATTGCCTCTGCCTATCCTAGGAGATTTGTAGCTACTCTTTTATCTGCAAAACTGACTAAGCAATTCCCACTAGCTACACACAAAGTTCCTGAGATGACCAGTGCTGGGTGCCTCTTAGCCTGCCTGTCTTGGCTCATCTGTTGCTAACTGTCATTCTGCCATTAATGCCCAGCTGAAAGCACAGCATAGTGGGAGGGACTTGGGAATACTGAGACACTCCCTCATCCAGCCTACTGTGTGGGACAGCTTTCTGGAAGCAAATGGTCTACTTTTGATTACTAAATCTTAGAACTAAGTAAAGTGGTAGGGGGTCTCTCATTTCCACAAGGCAGCTACACTGTCCACTTGTTCAAACACTGAAACCCGGCCTGGGGTTGCCTAGCTGTGGCCTATCATGTTCACACACAATGAAGACAGTGGAACTGGAGTGGGGCCTGAGCAAGAGTCAACCTTTGGAAGAAGAAAGGGGTGTCAGCCAGGGTGAGAAGCAAGGGATCCAGCCTGGTTCTGCCACATAGACAGGGGCATTGCCAGGCTTCTTCTGCCTCCTCTAGTCTCGGCTTCCCCCCAGGAGCCAGTGTGATGGTTCATCTTCACTGTCAACTTGGCTGGATTTAAAACCACCATGGAAGCACTCTGGGTGTGTCTGTGAGGGTAATTTTATAAAGGCTTAACAGAGGAGGGCAGACCCACCTGGAATGTGGATGGTATAATCCCCTGGGCTGGGTTCTTGGTTTTAAAAAAATGGAAAATGAAAGTTGAGAATGAAACTTCTATTTCTCTCTGCTTCCAGAGCACAGATGCAGCGTGTCTAGCTGTATCATGCTGCTACTCTGCCTCCTCACATGATGGGCTGCTATCAAACTATGAGCCAGAGGAAACTCTCCCTTCGCTAAAGTGACCCGTAAGCTATCCTGTCACAGTAACATGGAAATTCACTAAAGCTGATGGACTGAGTTTGAGTCTGAAGGCTCCTGGTGGTCTGTGTTGTCACTATGACACCTAGGGACAGCTCCTTCCTACTTGTCACTACTGGTAGTAAATATGAAAGACTTCATGTGTGCAAGGGTGATTACAACCTGGAGAGAGGGACAGGATCATCAAATCCCTTGAGGCCAGGACGTGCTGAAGCCACCATTCTCTGGTCGGGTAAGCAGAAGTAGACAGCAAGTGTTGGGGAAGGATGGAGGCTGAGCAAGTGTCTGCCAGATCAAGAGCAGACCAACGCCTCCAGGGAATGGGATTCGTAAAAGAGGAGTTGGCATTACCATTTCTTTGATGTGCTTCATAACAAAATAAAGATTAACTTTGAAATTTAAGTGGCAGGAAAGAAGGGCATATGTTTATTTTTTTATGTTTTCAAAGGAGGATCTGAACTCATAAAAGGGACAAACAGAGTACGTGGAAAGAAGCAGATTCTTGTTTGTTTGTTGAAAGTGGGGGTGGGCAAGCTGTGGGGCAGGATGCTAGCTGAATGGCTGGAAAGGGGGCCTGAAAGAATGACTTTTACCCAGAACCTGACTCAGAACCTGGGACTGGGATACTACAAGGCAATGGACAAGCTCAGAATGCTCAGTCATGTGATTTGAAAACCTGCTGAGGAAACCAATGAGTGAGTGGGTGAAGAAAATCAAAGGCAGAGATAACTTTATTGGATGAAAACTCAGGGGAGGTCCCCTTCCTTTGGAAGCCCAAGGTGACCTCCCAGCCACAACTGAAAACACTGACCCACTACAATTCATTACAAAGCCCAGGAGGCTCAGAGCCATTCCTATCATTTTCTTGAGATAATTAAGAGGCACCAGGGGCCTGAACATGTGGCTGTAGAGCTGTAGAACTGAGTCTTAAGGGCGTGGCTGATCAAGAGGATTACTTGCAGGAGATGCATTACACTGACCAAGGCAGAGAGACTTTTCAATTCTCTGGCTCTGAGGATGGGCACTGAGTTCAGGATAAGCTGAGTCAGCAAGAAAAGGCCCCTCCCTGCTCTACATTTCACCCATCCTCCACCTGCATTTGTGCCATATCCCTGGGCAGCAGCAAGGGGCTCTACCCCAGTCCTGGAGGGAAGCTGAGCCTGGCACGGCAGTCTTACATACCGCAGCATGAAAAGCAACAACAGTTAGACATGGAGATGGAGGGCTTCCAGCGCACTGGAGTGCCACCGTGCAGACTCCGGGCCTTGCCCAGATCTTCAGACCCCAGATTCACTCATCTTTTCATCAAAGCAATGTATGTTGAATCCTTGCAAGTACTGGGCACTAATGTGCATACAGGGGATAGAGTTGAGACAAAGATGCTTCATCTTTCTGGAGTTTTCACATGGGGCATATGTGTGTGTGTGTGTGTGTGTATGTGTATGTGTGTGTATGTATGTGTGTGTCATAGTGTACAGAAGAATTAGTGACAAGAAGCAGTTAAATTCAATCCACCAGAGGCCATTAGGTGTGACAGAGTCAGGGAGGGTGCAGAGTGAGAGGGACACAGGGACAAGAACTTTTAAACAGGTCACTGACAGCCCAAGTAAGGGCTTGAGAGAAGCCCTAAAGAGGCAACAGGGGCAACAGGTGGGGGAAGAGTGTATCAGCGTATTTTAATGTCCTGAGGCAGGATGTTGCCTGGCATAAATCTCAGTATTGTTAATCACGAGTAACAGTGACATTGCTACTGCTTACAAGGGAGTGGCAGCGTCCTAGGTAGAAGGCAGTCTCTGGAAAGGCAGGATTGGTGGAGGAAGTAGCTGAGGGGTTGAAAAGATGAACCAAGGCTCCTCTACAGGACCATTGCAGAGCCTTGGGTCCTCCTGACCTTGGAGGGAGCTAACAGCGGAGAGGCTTGGATGGGAGCATGGTTGGCTTCCCCTTTCTTTGTCTGAGGAAGCCGAGGCTGTAGCAGCGAAGGCGGGTAGAGAAAGTACCAGTTTACACAGAGACTCTGGTGAAGCTGGGGAGGAGGGCTCTTCGAGGAAGCCATTCCCGTGGCTCTGCACTGCTTAATTTAGAATCTAAAAAGCCCAAATTCTTCCACCATTCCTTATCTCATCCAAGACTCTGAACAATCCCGGAGGTAGGAATTAAACGTCTCAGTTTTACAGATAAGGAGAATGGGGTTCACACAGGTTAAGAACACACTGGCGGAAGACTCTGTGGAGAGCTGGAACTGCAAAGCTGGCCGGCCAAGTGTCCAGCCCTGAGCTTTCCCGTCACGGTGAGTCGCCTTTCACAGTGACTGAGGCCGTGTTATTGCCTCCTTAACCAGCACCCTGGTCCCCTCAGCACTCTGCCACCTACACTGACCTTTGCTCCCTTTGCCCCTTGCTGTCCTCAGGGGCTCTGTCAGACAGGGCAAGGAGTAACCGCAGGTCCCCACAGGGCACCTAAGAAAACCAAAGTTAAGAAGTATCCAAAAGGGACCTTCCTCATTCCTCCAAACTTTGTATTTAAGACTTAAGGGATAGGTCAGACTCCTGCAGTGTTTATGGAGCTGAACTGAATCAGTTCCTGATGAACTTGTGACGGTCCCTGCCTGAGTGACAAGATGCCTGACAGGAGCAGCTCCCCAGACAGAGGCTGCTCAGGGTAGAGACACAGTCACTGGGTCAGGCTGAGCCACTAGGAAGCAGCCTCAGACCAGAGGTGCACCTTCCCTCAGAGTGTCTCTCTATTTTCCACCTTCAGCTGTGCAGGGCCATCTCTCTGCTACTGGACACCTTCCTGTCCCATTCCACACAGGGGCACTCTAGTCTAAGACCCCTTCTTGCCACAGGATACTAGCACTGAGCCTACCACTGCACATGCCCTCTATTGCCTCTGCAGCCTCCAGCTGCCTCTCTATTCATCCTCTGTACCTCTGCACCCCAGAACCACCTCCTGCTTCTACAGAGCCTCTGCTCAGTGCCCCTGATTCTAGGGAATCGGGTACCCCCTCTTCAGACCCCCTTAATCACTACAGAAATGGCCTGGACCCCAACTCCCAAGTTCAAAGTGCTTTTGATATGCACTCGGGACCTTGAGAACAGCCTGCCTCTAAAGGAGAGAGAATAGAACAAAATACAATAGAATTGAATACCATAGAACAGAATGCAATGGGAAATGGCAGAATGCTTTGTGCATTGTAAGGGTAGGTATTGTTTCTTAGAAGTTCTGCTTCAATCAGAGGTGGTGTGTACAGGGGCGTGAGTAGGCGTGTTTTCCCAGGTCAGATGGAAATTTCTTGCTGTAGAAGATAACAATGATATAAATTTTTATTTGGGGGAAACACTGTTCTAGCTCCCTGCCTTAGCTGCTTATCTTCCTCTGGAGTCAAAGCCCTCATGGTGAATCCCTACTCCCCGCTCTCCTCCCCCCCGCCATCTAGCTTCTCATCCCCAGCCCCAGCCCTGTGTGACCACTGCTACCTACCAAGATTTCCAGAGTCACGTATTTCAGATCCACCAGCTTCTTCTCAAACTCCTTATCTACCTGCCTGTGGTTAGGGCAACCCAGAGCTCTTTCATTCCAGAGGAGATGACTGGCTTCTGATTCCCATGGTTCCTATTCTGCTATCACCTTCACTCCCACTCTCTCCCCCCCTGGTCCTGATTCTCTCACCTTCAACACCCTCCATAAGCTTCTGGGCTCTCACTCTCCACCCTTCTCTTGGGATGCCCTGTCTTCCCAGTTGGGGCTTCTTTACTCAACATGTGAGACTCAGGTCTCCTGGCGTCTCTGTGCAGCTCACTGTGTGCTGGTCTTCTGTGTGCTGGGGTGGGGACAGCACTGACAGGTTCGGTTCAGTTGTAAGGTTTCTTTTAGTACTTCAGGCAGGCAAGGCACACGGGACAACCGTCACCTTCACATCACACAGAAGTTACTGAGATTTAGCAGAGAAAGATTTCTTCTGTCTCTCCTCCTCTGCAGGAAGCATTTTAGAATCCACAGCTTCTCCCTTCAGCCTGAGAGTCATTCTCTTCACAGTGTACAGAGATACTTACTGTGCACAGAGTGAAGGCATATCTAGTCCATTCATCCAGGCTGTCAGTCAGAGCCATGAGTTGTTAAAGATGCTTTAAAAACAGCAATTTCCAGACTCTGCTTCAAATTTAATGAGGTAGAATCTCATGGGATGGCTTTTGGGCAGTTTTAAAATTATTATTATTGTTGTTATTGTTATTATTATTATTAGATGATATCATTGTGCAGTCCTGACTGGCATAAAACTTGCTTTGTAGATTAGGCTAGTCTTGAACACACAGAGATCCACCCGCTTCTGTCTCTGGAGTGCTAGGATTACAGGTGTGCAACACCACATCTGGCCTAACATCATCTGCTGCTCCAGTCCACACAGCTTGTCCATGTCTCCCCAATATGCAGGTGCTTACTTGGGTTTGCGCAGGGAGCTAGATGCAGCTTGATCATCTATGCATCTGAGTATAGCCAGACCTACAGCCGAGTTACATGTATATTTGTCTGTATATGCCATTCATAGGTAACCACAGCACACTGCTCTGCTACCTCCATGTCCCAGGACAATGTCCACCATCCCTTACATCACCTTGGCTTGAAACTTCGAGTCATTGATGCCCTGCCTTCTTCTGTCCCATCTGCAGTGGTGGGACCCACAAATTCTTCCTCTGTTACGTCTCTCAGGGTTATGTCTTGTTCTCAGTGCTTTTGGTTTACCCTTCCACATGAGCCTCCTTACCTGTATCCCTTCTTCCAGAGGTCCCCACCCAGGATCAAAAAGCAGACAAGCCTCTCCTTTGCTCAGTCCTCAACGCCCCCCCATTCCTCTTACCCAAACCATATGTTGGTTACCAATATTGACAAAAGAAAGTCTAAATTTTAAGAATTCACATAAATCCTCCATGATTCACTCTCCTTATCTAAATTTCTTAGAATACCAGTCCCAGCATCCCTTTGCTTTCTACACAGATTAAAGTCAAGTAGTATCTCTTCCTTTAGTCTGTGATGAAATGTATTAGAATGAGATTGGGGGGGTCGTTTATTCGAAAATGTCCTCACCTCTGGGATAGAGGTTCTGGCACCCCTCACCTCTTCGTGTGAGATGAGAGGTTGGGCACACAACTCTCTGGAGAAGCCTTTTTACCGAATCTTAAGAGAGGGTGGGTACCAGTAGAGATGGAGCCTAGTTGATGCCTCCTTCCTTTGTGCCCATGGAACAATGAAACAAGTGAATCATGAGCATTCCCTTTGGAAAGCTCTTGAATCTTCTCACAGTTCTGCTCCTGTGTTTCTTACCTCATGATGAAAAAATGAAAAGGAAATCCACTCATCAAGATGAAAGGCCATTTCAATTATCTGATATGTTTCAGCTTTAATTGATAATAAATCACAAATCACCCACCTCATTACAGCAACTGATTGACTGGGAAATTTACTACCTACATCTGAGAAGGCTTGAAAGACAATGCAAGTTCTGGGACTTGTGATCCAATCACACAATGGTTGATTGTTTTTTAAGTCATGCATTTTCATAAGCACATCCATAGATGTGGTCCTGGGAACATATGAGAGTGGGAATAAAGGGATGTGGAATATGCACCAAGAGACACTGAACAGTTCAATAGAGCACTTTCAGGCATGCTAAAGCCTTTCTGGAGACAGAGCATGGACATCAGAGGGCAACCAGTGATTCACAGAGACATCCAATAGCTCAGCTGCTTTCATTTGGTTCATGTCTATCAATATCCCTATCATTAGCACCACCCACACTCCTGTGGAAAAACAATAACTACAAACAATCATCCAAGTGGAAGTGAGCATCACCACCAATGCAAAGATGCTTCATAGGAAACAGTCACTCTGTGAGAGGTGGGGCAAATGCAAGCCCTTTTATCTCCTCATATTGCAATGGAATGCTAGGAAAGACAGTGGTCATCCGCTGAAGACCTGGCCTCTCTGGGATGCACATGGACTTTCCAAGCAGTGACCATCATGAAATCTATCTCAAAGGTGACACACCTTAGTTGGAACTGCCATTGGAAACATTGAGAAATGAAAACATAAAGTTGAAGACTCTCATCAGCCTCCACAGGGTCAGGTGCTGGGCTCCAGGCAGAGGGACACTCACCATTGCTGCTGTTGTCATCCACCAGGATGATCTCCTTGAGCAGGTGTGGTGGTGTGCGCTCCATGGCCGAGTGAATGGACCGCAGCAGCACCGAGAGCGCCTCATTGACGAAAATGAACACGATGCTCACCTCTGGCAGGCTGTCAGGAAATGAGAGGTTTCGGCACCTGGAAAGAAGAATGATGGAGCTCTTGGACCTGCTGGTGGTGATACCACTGTAGTCACACCGGGTGTGGGCCTACTCCCAAGTTCCTTCAGCTTTTCTGATGGGCACAGAAGTCTAAGTTCTCCCCAAGGCTTCATCTCTGATATGCTGAAGATGGGCCTTACTTGAGCAGCAGAAGTCTACAGCTACTGGTCCACAAGTGCATAGAAATGGGTTGGTGGCCATGCCAGCTGCACAGCAGGACCTATGTACCTAGTGCAGGCCTTCTTAAGACTTCTTATAACCATATCCCCTTCTTACTCAGGAAATTCTTAAGTGGCACTGAGTATATAGGTACCTAAAATAGGTATTTAAAACAAAGTTTTAATGGTAAATCATAAATAAATATTTTAAAACAAATTCCTTGGTGTACATGTAAACTTACCATATATTAAAGATAAAAGAAAGTTGATATATGAGGGATCTCCATATGATTGTCTTTTCAGCACAGCATAGTCCAAAGGCACACAAACTTACATGTGAATGGTGGTGCATGGGATGTATGAGCATCTGCTCCTAATTTAACTATTGTGTTTCTATGGGAGCTGAAAACTTTGCTTGGATAGTAAAAATACCGCAGCTTAGATCTTACAGCGATCTTGAACCTGATCCTCTGTTTCAGGGAGCACCCATCAGTGTCTTGTGGCGGAGGGGTATACACAGTGCAAAGTGCATGTGTTGAATGTTCAGAACCAAGGCTGCAGTGAAGATGTGAGACACAACACAGGTGAGTGTTGCCAGAAGCTTTTTGGATTCATCCGGAGTTTGACTTTTGAACTAAGCTTTGCTCTCTGTGCATTCAGAGCTCTTTCACTCTTTTTAGACCTTTTACAACCCCCACATTAAATTAAGTGACCCCATACGGACTCACGAGCTGTAGGGTAGGAAGTGGTTAGTGTCGCACATGGCCGCTGGCCGGTTCTCTCAGAACATTTGCTGGAAGGATGGCTCAGCATTTCTAAACCAACAGGATGGAGAATTCAGCCAAAGTGGAGTCTTAGTGTTTCCAAAGGCAGGGAGGTCAGACCTTAGGTGACCAGCTTTAGGGGAGCTGAGACTCCACCCACAGACACATTTCTGTTAAGCCCACCCTTCCTTACTCCAGAGAGTCGTCTCCACATCCTGTTCATCAGGACCCAAAGGGAAATTGTAGTCAGAGTCCCAACACTGGGAGACAGAAGGACCAAGCCTATTGTCACTCATAGTTGAGAGGTCCCTACTAATGGGTGCAGTGGAAGCTTGCTGCCATTCCAACTCTGGTCTTCTAACATCTGCACCAAACCCCTCCCTGAGGGAGAGCGGACACAAAAGGAGCTGTCCCAGCTGTCCACTTCCCAGCTTCCTGAAGTCATTGGGGGGGAAACTCTTACTTGACCAGAGGCACACTCACAGAGGTGGTACATCTTTCTGCATGGGAAGAACAGCAAGGCACCATGCAATCAGAACCCACAAGAGGCCAGACAACAAGAAGAGCACACTTCCCAGGGTAGTTCTTCCCACAAAAGCTTAGCCTTCATGGGCAGGAACCCCTGCTGGTGGTCTGCCCTCACTTAAATGAAAAGCTCTCCCAGAAGGTCCTGAGCCTCATCTTCAAGACTGCTGAATGAAAGAAAGAGCCCCAGGCTTGAGGAGGAAGCCACCCACACCCACCACCTGGCACCAAAGGCTCCAGGAGTTTAGGGCTAGTGGCTGTGTTGCATTGTTCTAAAGTGGGGGTGCAGTCAAGTTAGAACACAGGGTAATAAGTGTAAGAGCACAGTGCTCTTGCTTGCAGTAATTAAAGTGCTGCAGGATAGGAATGGGCCTGCTCTTCTTAATGAGGAAGGCTGCAGGATAACCAGACTGAGCAATTTGGAGAAATCACCATGGGGCCCTAGCCTGCTTAAGAGAAGGAGATTAATAAACGAAAATCACTGTCTCTATGGTTACCAGAAATTTACAGAAACTTCTCCCATTCTATTTCTAGCTCTCCTTCTCTCTCACCAAAGGGAGGTGGGGGGAGGGAAAGGAGTTGAGCCTTTTCCCAAATTTACTTCACACTTGCAATTTTAATGCAACCATCAAGCTAACAGACTGGCATAGCACACTTTCATTCTTGTACTTAATGGAATAACTATGTATTGAGCTTCGTATACCTGGTGGGGCACAACAGGACACAGACAAAATCTTTGTCCTCATGGAGCTTATGGTTTGACAGGAGAAATGGGTGAACATGGAAGCAAGTTGATGCAAGTATTCAGATGAAAAGTAGCACAGGGCACATGCACAGCATGATGTCTGGACAGCTGTTCCAGGGAATGGTCAAGGAGTCCTCTATAAAGAGGAGAGATTTGACCAGACTCTTAAATAGTATATAAGAATGGGTCAGGGCAAGATCTAACAGGACCACAGGGACAATGCTGTGGCTGGAGAAGAGACAAGCAGCCTGCCTAACCGCAGTGAAGGGAGGAACTTCTTCAGTTCATCAGACCCTTCCCAAAGATACTTTTTTCTTTTGTTATTGTGAATGCAATTTTAATAAAAACAATGAGAATGTGTGTGGAAGACAGTCAAGTAGTTTTGTTGGCTAGAACTTATTTATGATAGGCAGCCAAGACCAGACAGCTGGGCCTTCCCTGAGCATGCAAACAGGAGAATACTGACATATGCATTACTTGCTAAGTTCATGTTAAAAGTAGTGCCACATGGACCTGGAAAGATGGCCCAGTGGTTAAGAGCACTTGCTACTCTTCCAAAGAACCTGTGTTTATATAAAGTAGAATCCACACCTTCTGACTTCTTCAGGCATTTGAACATATGTGTCACATGTACATGTGCGTGCGCACACACACACACACACACACGTGAGAGAGAGAAAGAGAGAGAGAGCTAAAAACAAAGCTTAAACAGAAGTGTCATCACGCACCATCAAACAACACATTGGTTTTTAAACTTTCCAAGTACAGTGGACAGTTCCTAATGAGGTCACTGCATGGTCCAAGCTCATTGTCTTCACTGGTAAACCTCAACAGCAATAAGGCTGTGGCCCTAGACCCTGTGCCTGCCCAGGGTTTCCTGCAAGTTCAGTTCTCATACCCTCACTTCTGCCTTTTCAGGTCGTTTTCCAGAGACAGAGTTAACCGCCCGGTCTCTCCCCTTATTTCTGAACATGGCTACCTAGACTTCCCCTTCCAAGGAGGCTCATTTAAATTTCCCCAGTGACAGTCATGATGGCCCCTGTAAGTCAGTCTCCTGGTGGTCATTCTCCAAGCATAATCAAAATGTTACAGTTGTTTTACAACTAAAGCTCCAAATGATCACCATTTTCATAAGACTTTCAAACCCTTAAAAAAACCCTAATGTATCATCATGTCATAGTCACACACTCATTTATAATCTCTCCCTGGGCTCCAATGAATATAGCTCCATGAGAGCAAGGATTGTTTTTTGACTTTGCCACCCTGCCATCTTCAACAAGGACTCAGACATAGTAGGTGGTCAGTTAGAGTTTGGGCATCAAATAGAGCACAAATAGGCACATTTATTTTCTGTGTAGCCTGTACCTTATCTGCACACTACAGATGTTTTAGATGCCAGGCCCTCCCTCCTCCAGCAGGCTCTTGTTCCCCAATTCCTTGGTCTTCATTAAGCAGTCCGGTCCCTGGAGATCAAGTGTCCTAATCTCTTTGAAACCTTCTTTTCCTTTTTTACTGGGAACCTGATCATGGCAGGTGGCTCATAATGCAAGGCACCTTCCTCCTCCCCTCTTCAACCTTTCCACACCTACCTGAAAAAGGGTCTGGGTGAGCAAGGGGTGGGAAGTGCCACCTGTCAAGGAGGTCATTTTTAGTGCAGCACACCTGGGCACCCCGCTCATCTCTGCCTGCCATGTTGCATGATTGTGGACAAGCCTCTTATCTCTCTCTCATGTTTTCACCATAGGAAGACAAGATCACCCAAAGTCTTTTGCTGAGCAAACTTGAGGCTCTTTTATCATACATACAGTGAGCAGGACACACTTGGCTGAAGAAATGACTTGTATGCTCTGTCTTCCTCACAAGCAGTACCTTGTCACCACCAACCATTGCAAGGGACATCCCTTGCCCCACAGAACTAGGCCAGGTGGTTTGTCTGAAATTTTCTCAGTTTCAGAACAAATGACTTCTGCACACAAGTTAGAATGACTGACCACCCTGTCCCTGGACCATGAGTTTCTTGAGGCCCAAGAATGGTTTTGCTCACAGCCTCCTACCACTGCCCAGCATGGGGCCTGGAAAAGAGTTGACATTCTGCTGATTGGTTGAATAAGTTTCCTTCCAAATCCTCTCCAACCCCACCCACTGCATACACACAGCCATGGTTCCAATCTTTCTATTCAACATTAAAGCAGAGCTTTCATTGCTGAGGGAAGGAAACAAAAAGAGAAAAGAAAGACCACATCAGTCAAGATGTACATCTATTTGCTTGTGACAGCCCTCACTGCCACTTCAGGATGCTGGACATGGGACAGATGGCTGCTTCTGGGGTTCTGCATCAGAAACACACTTCTGGAAATGCCACAAAGGAAAACTAGGCTGGATTCAAGTTCTGTGAGCCTCCGCTAGACTCAGCTGGCTTCTCCTGTCTGTCCAGCAGTCACACTGCTGAGAGGATCTGGTCTTATGGTTTGAGTGTGAAATGTTCCCCACACGTGCTTTGAATGCTTGGCTCTGGTTGGCAGAGCATTGGGGGGAGGGTATGGCTTTCAGGGTTCTACTTGGTCACCAGTGTTTGCCTCGTGCTCTTCTTCCTGTCCATCGTGAGATGAATGCTGCTTCCTCCCCATGCTCCAGTTGCTCCAGCCATGTGCTGAAGCCTCTGAAAAATGAGCCGAAACAAGTGCATCTTTTTTTTAAAGATTTATTTATTACACATACAGTGTTCTGCCAGGAGAGGGAACCAGATTGAATTGTAGATGGTTGTGACCCACCACAAGTGCATCTTCTTTTGGGTCATTCTTGTTAGGTAGTTTGGTCATGTGTAAAAGTAATGAGCATATCTAGTACCTGCTTCCTCTAGGATGCAGTCACCATACCTTCTGGTCCACATCTTCCCAGTTAGGACGCTTTCCCAGAGTGTTAGTCAGCTTGCCACTGCTGTCCCAGACACTCGAGAGAGGTGAAGGTGAAGGTGAAGGGAGGAAAGGTACATTTTGCTTCATGGTTCCTGAGAGTTCAGTCTATGATCATTTGTCCCTGTTGCTGTCACAGCAGTGTTCTGTGGGTTGAGGAAATCTGTTCACCTCATGGTGGACAGGAAGTGAAGATTAACAAGGTTCTGTCCCAATATCTCCTTCAAAGATGCACTGCCAATAGCTTCCTTCTTCTAGGTCCTACCTCCTGCAGGTTTTACTACCTCCCAATAGCATCATGCATTGGCTAGTCCTGAAAGCTTCAACACATGTGTCTCTGAGGACATGCTACACACAAATTATAGCTGAAAGCCACCCTCATACCCACCTGATAGCTGTCTCTGCTCCCTCCACTCTGTGTTCACTTCTTTTGTGAAGGACATGAGGGTTGCAATGCAAAGACACGACATGGATGTCACCAACCCGTCCTTATTTACGTACACTTAACTGTGAAACATCAGCCCTGACTCATTTTGAGTAGAGGCACTTTCCCCTATAAAATTAAGCTATAAAAGTTACCGTTTTATTTTCACTCTTGCTCAAAGTCAAACTGTTCTCCGTTAGAGATTAAAAAAAAAGCAAGGTGTAGCTGAGTGGGGGTATCAGGACTGTCTAATAAACTCCACTCCATTGATCCCCACAAACAAAAAGAGATGCAGGGACAAGAAACATGATGACTTATGGAGCCTCTATGATGATTTACCCCCAGATTGTTTCGAGTCACCCTCAAGACTAATTGCAATCAAGAATTTGGGTGTCATTACCTCTGAGAGGAATGGAAGCAGTAGGCCCCTGTATGAGACCATGCCCAGTTCTTGGTCATCAAATGAGGAAATAAGTCCCCATGCCCTGAGCTGGGCAGTCCCATGTTTGATTGGCAGTCTCTGCCATTTCATTGACTTCAAAATGGACAAGATTGGTGTCCATAAGAGATTCATGCCAGGTGGGAGGATGAAGCACACCATCTCCAGAATGAAGTCAAAGGAGACGCCAGCGCACTTTGGGGTCAGAGCTTTTCTGTGCCAGAGTTCTGAGAATGTAGCAAAGAGTCCTGCCTCAGCGAAGAAAGGGAAAAGATGATATTCAGGGATAACCACTCCCTGAGAGAGGTTGTCCTGGCCATTCTTTCCAAACTTCTCCCAGGGACATCCTCCCCTCTCAGTTATAGTCAGAATATGGTGTGGGATTGAGGTGGATTTTTAGCCATCTAGAGCATAAACCCAGGGAGACCTGTAGCCCTCAAAACCAGCAACACAAGTTGTCCCCCCAGGTCTCCTGCTGTCCCTCCAGGGCAGTCTTGTCCCTCCAGGTCTCTTGCTGTCCCCCCAGGTCTCCTGCTGTCCCCCCAGGTCTCCTGCTGTCCTCCCAGGTCTCCTGCTGTCCCCCCAGGTCTCCTGTTGTCCCTCCAGGTCTCTTGCTGTCCCCCCAGGTCTCCTGTTGTCCCTCCAGGTCTCCTGCTGTCCCCCAGATCTCCTGTTGTCCCCCAGGTCTCCTGCTGTCCCTTGGGTCTCCTGCTGTCCCCCCAGGTCTCCTGTTGTCCCCCCAGGTCTCCTGTTGTCCCCCCAGGTCTCCTGTTGTTCCTCCAGGTTTCATGTTGTCCACCAAGGCTCCTGTTGTTCCTCCAGGTCTCCTGTTGTCCCTCCAGGTTTCCTGTTGTCCACCAAGGCTCCTGTTGTTCCTCCAGGTCTCCTGTTGATCCTGGATACCAGTGTCCCTACACAATACACTACTCTCCATGTAACCACATAACATGCACAGTATACCTGTGACCTCACTTTGGCATCCTTCTAGCTTATGACATTCCCAGATTATAATGACACTCACACCTGTTAGCTTCCAGGATACTGGACTCAAGGAGACCCAAGGATGAGGGGTAAGAAAAGTCAAGACTGTCCCTCCCTCTGGCCAGCATATCCACCTTCATAACCTTCAGAGCTCAGGGACTCCTGCACCTCTTCCACTTCTCCCCAGACGCCACACAGAATCCCTGGGAGTAAGAGAAGTAGCAAGCATTTCCTTTATGCCATATGGCATGCTTTATTCTTTTCTATTGTTTTCTTGCTCTCAACAACTACCATAACCTTCAGTGTCTTCATCCCCGCTACACAGATGACAGAAGCACAGTTGAGGTGGCAATTGTTCTCTGGGGCTTAATTAAGCCTGGGCTCATCTGACTGCTAAGCCCTACCGCATGATTATGCCCACCTTAGTTTCTATGCCACTAGAGGTGTGTCCAGGGAGACAGGTGTTGTGTTAGTGACAACAAGGAAGCCTACTGGGAGGTCTTGCTCCTAGGCTGCCAATTCTGCATGAGAACTAGAAAGGGGATTTTTTGGGGGGTCTGGCTGGAAGGTTCAGGCCAATGTGTTAAAGACTACTGCGCATGGAAGTTTAAGATTTTTCTCCCAGTTACATTACTTCTTTTGAGAGAAGAGGCCCTAAGAACACCTGTGTAAAGGTTCAGTGTCATCTGCCCTGCATGTGGCCTTGCCATTTGGCCTATAACTGAGGGGGCCAGTGATTGATTCCTTAGCCTCATTTTGATTTATAAGGTAGCCTTATTCAGGGCCTATTGTATGACTTTTCTCAGGAGAATATGAATAGATGTCTAAACAATTCTGCTCCAGTCTTAGAGTTTATTGAGACTTTGGTGTGGGTACCTTGAATTTGAGATACTCTAAGGGCAGAAACACAAGTCCAGGGCAGGAAGCAGAACACTGACAATGAGCAGCTGTTGACATGAACATGACTCACTCGGAAAGATGTAGCAGAAATGGAATAAAGAGGTAACCTCAAGCCACATTTCTCACCTCCACAGCCTGTTGTTGGCTTCTGAACATGAAGGCATGGGTTGGCACCATCTGTGAAGAACCCCAGTTTGCACACACGTACACAGAAAGGCTCACTCCATTTCTAGCTGAAATCATTTGAGTCCCATGATGCCCTGGTTTTTGTTTTCATTTTGTTATTGTTGCTTGCCTTCATGCCATTGTATACTACTACTGCAAGCATATCTATATGTGATTATGATAGATTGCCCGATGTTAGCTACATGAAATTCAGATTTGTATGCACCCAGGAATTCATAGCACCTGGCTCAATGTTCAGCAGGATGATCCTAAAGAAAGTACAGTGTGCCTGGTGCCTGACTCCTGAAGAAAAACTCAAACACATGAGCAGGAGAACATATCTGGCCATGAGCACTGTACTGGTGGGAACTCCCCCAAGACAGGACAAGAATGGAGTCAGCTTACATAATCTTCCCTGCTTGACAGAAACAAAATTCCATATCTAACAAGAAGACAATGGAGCCAGGATGGGGCATTTAACATACACAGGGTTTCAGAGACAGGTCCAAATGTTGGCACCTGAGATCTTAAGGGTTCCAGCCATCTGCACATGTGAGGAGTGGTGCAGGCCTGGTCTAGAAACAGAATGTAGCTTGGGAAATGCTAAAGAGTGAGCTGCTGAGCACACGTGATCACTGATACTCAGCTTCTCCCAGAGGCAGAAGTTTAATGAAAATCCTTTCCGGTGATTTTTATCAATGTGGAGAAAGGATCTGCCATGCAGATAAGAGGAGATAAACAGGAGTGTCATGAGTTACAGTGTAAACAATACCCGGAAGCAGGGAGCTCATTTGTTCCCCAAACATCAGAGCCATTTGGAGAATGCGGATGTTAAATGAGCAGTTGCTCAGACAGCAAAAGTCGGCAGGCTCTGGTGGAAAAGTTGCATTAGGTGGCTCTGAGTGGTAGGTCTGTGGGTGAGCAGGCCAGATTTGTAGCAACTAGGGCCAAGGAATATGAGGCAGAGCAGACAGGCTGGGGCAGGGGAAAGTGGAAACCCTAGATCTGTTGGAATAGGAAATGCAGGTCTCCTAGACCTACCTGAGCAAGGCAAAGTGGGCCTCCTAGATCTTTTAGGGTAGGAGAATGAATGTCTTCTAGAACTACAGGTTCAGGAAAAGGTGAGTCCCCTAGATCTGCAGGGGCAGGGGAAGGTGGTTCCTCTAAATCTTTTGTAGTAGAAGGTTGTCACCTAGATTTTCTGGAGCAGAAGGGGGGTATACCTAGATCTGTAGGGAAAGGAAGATCCCTGGATCTATATGGGGAGAAGAAGGCAGGTCCCCTAAATCTACCAGGACAAAGAAAGCCTGGGTCCCTAGATCTGTCATGGGAGGCCAGTTGTCAGGGAGGACAAGGTCTCTGCTGTTCATCCAAGTCCAGCTTGGGCTCAATCTTTGGTCTATAGGCCTCTGGGGAATGGGAGGAAGCTTTCCCTGGGGAATACAGTGTGTTGTTTCCCAGAGTGCTTATCTGCTCTCATCTGCTGCCAGAGTACTTCTCTGCCCCATGTCCCTTGTCCACATCATGGTCCTCCAGGTGGTCAAGTCAATACCATATAACTTCTCTGCTTTTGGCCTATAAATCAACTCTTAAACCACAGACCCAGATAATAAGAGCAACTGCATGCAGAGAAGTATGCCCCAGACCCCAAATATATTACAGTCTTTGTCTAGCTCTCTCTAAAGAGCAGATTCCTATCTGTACACAAAAATAAAGAGACTATGTAACTTACTAGAGATCACCCAATTTCCAACAAAGAGACCTGGCTTTGGAGTCCAAAGAAGCAAATGTAATTACTAATCTATAACCTACACAGAAATATTACCTGTCATGTAACCCAGTATCTCTCCCAGGATGGCGCCTAAATGGCCCACTTCCTCTATGTCCCTTACAATCCATTTCTGAAGATATTTCTCCAGCAGTAAAGGAGAACAACACTGTTGCTTCCATCTTGTAAGATATTACATAAAAGTTCAAGATTACTGTGTCTTCAAGAACAACTAATCATATTCTTGGTTCACAATGAGCTTAACATTAGGGAGAGATAGAAGTGCTTTGATTAAAGAATGATCTCCCAGTCATGTTTGCACTGTGAGCAATTCCAATGTGGGCAGCACAGTCTTTACAAGGAGTGTTTATTTTACCTCTTGTCCTGTGTCTGTCTTTCACAGACCTCTGCTTTTCCAGAGCTAAGATCCAAATCAAAGTCGATTCCCTGGGCAGGGTCAGGGAAGAGAAAAGGTGGTATCCTGGAGTCCTGAGAACCCATAAAGACACTACCTCTGCTAGAGTACCTGTGAGAATCTGAGCAGGGTGTGTATGCATGTGCGTGCATGCGAGTGTGTGTGTGTGTGTGTGTGTGTGTGTGTGTGTGTGTGTGTGTGCAAAGACCAGAGGTCATTGGGGTAGGGGGAATCTCAGTTTCTATCAACGTTGTTTGTGTGAGACAGGCTATCCTAGTTCCACTTCTGTTGCTGTAACAAAGTACCCTGGTGATAAGCAACAAAGGGAAGAAAGGGTTTACTTGGGTTATGATTCCAAATTACAGTCCATCATTTCAAGGAAGTTAAGGCGGGAACTCAAGCAGTTAGTCACATCACACCACTAGCCAAGAGTGAAGAGAGGATAAAGCATGCTTGCTTGCTTTCATCTGTCTCATACAGTTTAGGACCCTGTGCTTAAGGAGCTGGCCGCAATAGGCTGGGTCTTCCTTCATTAACTAACAATCAAGACAATTCCCCACAGACCAGCCTGACCTGCATAACTCCTCAACTGAAACTCTATTCCCAGGTAATTCTAGCTTGTGCCAAGTTGACTGTTAAAAACAACACAGGGTCTCTCACTTCTTCTACATGCAATTCAAAGAACCCACCTGTCTCCACCTCCCCAGTGCTAGGATTGCAAGCACACACCATCAAGGCAGGCTTTCTGGTGTGGGCTCTGGGGATAGGACTCAGGTCCTCATGCACTTTACTGACTGAGTCTCTCCCTAGCCCAAAGGTTTTTGAGCCTGGCAAGGGTTCAGCATTCCCCTGTCTAACAGAATTGTAACAACTGCTTGAATGAGGCACGAGGATCAAGTTCAACATCAAGCTGCAGGGAGAGCATATGCACAACCCTGGCACACAGAACAGGTGCTGTCTGCCATTTGTCAGCCTAAGGGCAGCAACACCAGCAATGCCATCCAGCTGTCCAGCCCCCCACTCCAGTTCCCATTATAGTGCCCTCCTCGCCTAGGACCATTACATGCTTCCCAGGGTCCTAGCGCCTGACTCCTTCTCTGCTACCATCTTGTCCCACTGCTCCCCTGATATTGGCACAGACTCTCTCTGGCTCTGGATTTGGACACGAATGTGGGTCTGTCCCAGTTGTTTTCATTTAGGGTTGTAGAAAACAGATTTACTCTGTAAAGACCAGCTCCTGATGCCCCAGTCCCACCCCCAGTGCCTAACGCACCTGCCAACCCAAGAATCAGGGTACCTTCATCCCTGAGTGGGAGGGACATGGACCTCAGGGGGCACTGGAGAGGAAGGACTCAGGAATGTCTGAAGATTTACCAGCAAGAGGCAGGAAGTAGCCACTGCCCTGGGTTCTTCCCTGAACTACCTTGGAGGCAGGCCATAGCATTGGTTGCCATGACAACTGACAGGCTTGGTTCTGTTTTACTCACACCCTTTCGGACAGGCACTTGCCCTTATACTCCTCTCTGGCTACGTTTGGAAATAATAACTATGGTGTGAGGAATGAACACAGGGAGCCTGTTGCAGCAACACCAGGGAACCAAGGGCAGGAATATGGCACCCCCTGGTCTGCTGTCACTGGGGTAGCAAGCGTACCTGCCCCGACTGTTTCCAAGTGACCACTGCCTCAACTCTGCATGGCCCTCCTTCCCAGCCACTCCCATACTCATTTCAGTGGCATCCTCAGCCTCACCTCCCTCCTTTCTCCCCCAGGGACAAAGGGTTCCCTGATGTCTTCTCAACTGCATTTTCTCAGGATGGTGATATTTGACTCACGTTCAGCCAAACACACAGGCATCCGATGTGCAGTCTGATGACTTCTGATATATGTGTATACCTCTGGCTTGCCTTTTACTGGTTTTGCCCTGGGTTATTTTGGGATTCAGTGGCAACAATCAAGAGTTTAGACATTAGAGACAGGATAGGGGCCATATTGAAAACTTCACATCTGACATCTATTTCAGTACTCATGGGGGACACAGTGACATTCAGCTAAGCAGGAATGAGGTGGTGCCTTCCCTTCAACCCTGAGGCACTATCTCTTTCCAACTCAGAAACAGAGCATACCACTGCCTATACCTCAAGCCTCACGTGGCGTATCCTTTGATAATATGCTGTCTTCTTTGGTGGCCCACTAGCCAGATACATTCCTCAAGAGTCTGATGTAGTTTACTTTCTCGAGAGGCCACTGCAGAGAAAGTCTCTCTTGAGAAATGATGTAGAAGAAGCCTCTGCCCCTTCTGTCTCTCTTTCCTTCCTTCCTGGAGACAACAGAGGTAGATGGGGAGGCTCCCTCTAGGTATCACCTTCCAGGCCACCTCCCCGCCACAGAGACCACTGAAGGCAAGGCATCCATGGGCTATACAAGCTAGGCCCCCATCTTACTGGAAGCCACCTGAACAGCTCTTATCCAAGGGAACCAGGTTCTTCAGAAATCTAGCTTGCCCTGCACTGGCTCCTGTCTGTTCTTCCCCTCAGTGTGCTCCAGGAGCTTGGCCTGTTTTGTGCTTTGCTGCTGTCTGGTAAACTCCACACTTAAGAAATGTTTACTGAATGAAAAAAATTCATGAAACCCAGGACCACTGAATGAACTTTTCATTTTGATTGCACTTTGTTCTGAACACAGGCATATAACAAAGGTTAGATTACATCTTTTAGCACCCAGAGACCAGCCAGAGGCTGTGCAAGGGAGAGACAGGACCAGGGACACATACCACATGGGAAGCCTCTCTGGAGGCAGGTGCGGTAGCTAATGCAACACTCCAAGCCTTGATAATGGGTTGCTGTTCACTGAAATAATTTTTCCAAAATAGAGATGCAGACCTTGTCCTCTCCGAATACTTAGTGCTGTGGAAAGCCAATGCTCAGTGCTGTGGAAAGCAGTGCCCCATGACAGATACAAATTGCCACCTTGTAGCAGCACAGCACAAAGGTTACCTGCCCAAATTCTATCTCTAGACTGCCCAACATGCCACCCCAGCTCTAAGGACACCAGGTAGCTCATGCAGTCTCTCTGTGCTTCAGTTCCCTCCTCTCTGCAATGGAGACTCAGTAATCAAGCTTACTACAGCAAGGAGCCATGGAAATCCACAGCTCATGCGAATAGTGCCAAGCATTTCCCTACAAATGGGTCAGTGCCGACTGAAAGAGAGAGGAACTACTAGCAGGATGCTTCTAGAACATGTTCACAGATGTACCAATCTGTGGCTGTCCTGTTCTCCCTCCTTAAGCCCTTACTTGTACTCAGTGATCCACCAACAGCCATCTGTCTTGTCACAGGTCTGGCATGAGTAGAACTGAGCTGGTCAGAGGTGGCCAAGTTCATGTGCAAAAAGAAGCCTCCCATTGCCAAATCCACCATAAAGAGCCCTCTCTGAGGAGGAGAGAAGCCCCAGTGTTCACTGCCTCTTTTGGTGACTTAGTTTCTCTGCCTGAGGAATAGGGCCAAGGGAAAAGAGCTCGCCCTCCGTGGAAGGCGCATGGGCCCCACAAACTGTACAGTGCAGTGGAGAGGGATGGGCCTTCTTTGCTGATGATGTCCTCAGAAACTGCAGGATGCTGTCCAACCAGGATCCCCTAGTGCCTCTCCTCAGGAAAATCCCTCCAGAAGGGACAGCAAGAGGAATGTTTCTCTCAGGGGAAAGGGCTCTGGATCTGTTCTGAGAAGCACTGTACAGAGTCAAACTAAACACAACTGGGAACCAAATCTAGGATGTAGCACCCAGACATGTGGGTCAAAGTTCAGTTGGGCTACTTATCCATCTCTGGGACTCAGGTTTCCTTCTTGTCCCTTGGTTTACTTGACTCAGAGTGGAGGTCCCTTCCCCCACCCATCTTCCTTCAGTTCTCCATGAGGCCTGTCACCATGGGACAGCTGTGGCTCTGCCTAGATTGCTATCTGGAATACAGGCTCCATGGAGGATGGCCTCCAAGTTCTTTTGCCCACCGCTGTCTCCCTCCACTGCTGCAGAGTACATGATAAGATCATGAGGGCAGAGGAGACAGTGCCGTCAGTAAGGTGCTGGCCATAAACATGATCATCTGAGTTTGATCTCCAGTTCCCAGACGTAGCAGTGCATACCTGTAACCTCAGCGTTAATGCCGCAGAGGCAAGAGGTATCCCTGGGGCTTGCTAGCTAGTCTTCCCAACCTACTAGCCAAGGCTGTGCTCCTGCCTCAAAACATAATGAGGAAAGAACCCAAGGAATGACACTAGAGTTGACCTCTGGCCTCCATATGGGCTCATATGCATGTTCCCTGTATGTGCATCTATACACATGTGCTTGTGCACACACAGATGTTGATACACACAAGACTTTGTAATCCATCTTTAAATGAACACACACACACACACACACACACTTCCCCCCTCCCTTTGTAGGTCCCCAATTCCTAAATGACTATAACTCAGCCACCTTCTCCCCAGACCTGGGACAGCCATACTTGATTATACAGTATTCAGTAAGTACTCAGTGAATGTTGGTGAAGCTGAGGTGACCTCCTCTCTCTAAGACAGTGGTTCTCAACCTTCCTAATGCTTCAGTCCTTTACTACAGTTCCTCATGCTGTGGTGACCCCAACCATAAATTTATACTTGTTGCTACTTGGTAATTTTGCTACTGCTTTGAATTGTAATGTAAATCTGTGTTTTCCAATGGTCTTAGGCAACCCCTGTGAAAAGGTCATTTGAGCCCAATGGGGTCGTGCCCCACAGGTTGAGAACCACTGCTCTCAGAAGCCATCCCTTCTAAATTCAGTTACAAGGTCTTTCCTGAAAACCCCAAAGAGAAACTCAGTATGGTTTGCAGCTTTAAGGAACGTTTTAAAATGAGGAGGAAAGGGGGAAACGAAGGTATGGGGGAGCTCACAAAAGTTAATGAGATTTTCTCACTATGGTACGTGCCCAAATTTTAATAATTATAAAAAATAAAGATTCTAGCTGAACCTTAAAGAAATATTCTTGTGGAACAAAAAGAAAAGTCAAGACAGACTTCTCTGTTAGGTATAATGACTTGTTCACCCTAGAAGACAGATACATTTTTTAAAAAACTAATTTAAGGGAAAAAAAAAGTTCCAGCTAATTGGTTTAAAATGACATATTAGTGGCGATGCTAGATAATTTATGTTGTTAATCCCCGAAATTTCTAATGCAAAGAAGCTGTCCTCCTACTCAACAAAGGGGAGACTGAGGCTGAGAGGGTAGGTCTTGGCTGAGATGGGAAAGAGACATAGAGTCTGACCCTCCCCCCCAGTCCTGGCCTTGTCCAAGCACTGTGAGGACCCATAGCCTCATGGTGAGGATAGCAAGAGCCTGACCACTGACTGCTCACCCACTGGGTCTGAGGTCTGGCAGGGGCCGGTCGAGGGGTAGCCGGTCACTGAGGTAGGCGTTGTAGCCGTAGTACTGGAACTGCTTCAGGGCCACACGCCGACCTTCGGGGCTTAGTTCCTGACCCCAGTGTGCAAACAGGGAGGAGTCCGTGAAGGGCTCAGCCTCTGCCTCTTCAGGCTTGGCAGGAGCCTCTGGAGAAAGAAGGGACAAGGAGACAGTGGGTCAGAGTGTAACCCTGTATATGCCAACACCAACCCCTTCCCCTTCCTTACCTAAGCCCTTCCTCAATGAGTGGGTAGAAACTAGGATTTTCATGGCTCCCAAAGTTCCATTCACCTGTGAATCTGCCATACCATCCACCCAATAACCATCACATTCAGGGATATAGAAATACACCCAGCAGAGGCTGCCAAGAAATGGATGGTTATAAGCCTGACATATCAGCATAGAAATGCTCTTTTCAAGGCTAGCCCTCTGCCAAGAATATTGGCTCAGTCTCCTAAGTGGGCTTCTGCTTCTTTCCCAGCCTGCCCTCCTGCACCACTATAGTCCTGGTCCTGTCTACAGCTAGTCTACATCCATGTCCCAGGTGTCTCTGCCTACCCAGACAGGGACGTCCAGAGGCAGGTAACAGACACCTGCCACACACTTGTGAACTGCTCCCTGGGCATCCCCCTCAGGTTCAAAGGCAGCTCAGGGTTTCCCAGCATCTCCCCAGGCACACGGAGGGGGCTTTCCTGTCTGGACCACTGGCTCTGCAGAGATTCACATGGTCAGAGATTCAGATTCTGTTCCACCATACAATCACCAGTCTCCCTAAGCCCATGCCTCCCTTCTTTCCAAGTGGAGATCACAGATCTGAGACCCGTGAAGACTGCAGAAGATAACACATGAAGTACTTATGTGAGTGTGTGTCTCCCAGTGAACACATAATCAATGGGAACCAGGAGTAGTGGCAGGAGTTGGTCTTTCAAACCCTCTTTGATACCCAGTAACAGACCTTGCACAGCTTGTAGGCCAAAACTTAAACTAGTGTCCTGGGGCAGACAGGAAAACCGCTTAAGGTGGTGACAGTAAACAGAGATGCCTAGGCCACTGGTTATGCTTCCCTCTGTGTCATGAACATATAAGGTGGAGCCCAGGGCCTGGGACCAGACCAAGAAGTAAGAAGTAAGCCAGGACCAGGAGAGGCAGGTGGGGCACCTGTTGGGTCCCTTCAGCTGTTTGTCTGGAGCTAGTAGATACACAGCATACCTAACGACACAAGCTGGAGACAGGGCCAGGGTACTCAGGTCTTCATGATCAGGGGCCTCAATGCTCCAGATGTCCACCTACTCTTAAGCTACTCTACTAAGAGTTGATCTGGGAAGAGTGTCTTTGCCTCGTTCCAGAGGGAGACTTCAAGGTCCCAGGATCTCTGGGCATACCAGAGGACTTCAGAGGCAGGAAACTGGCATAGCTAGAAGTGTTCAGCAGTTCAGAAAGCAGACCCAAGCAAGGTGATGCAGGAATGAGATGCAAATGAGAAGAGACGGACACAGACATAAAGGCATTCTTAGTTGCCCACCAGACTCCCAGGGGGAGCTTGCATAAGAACGTCTCCTTTGGGGGCTCTGACCACCCACTAGCTCAGAGGTGTAACTCATTAACATTAGACAAGTCTGAGCCAGGGCCTTTTCCTAAGTATGCCCACACAACCCTTCATCTTAAGTGACCCTCCTCAGAGAGAGACACAGAGCACCAGATATGTGCATGGGGTCACCCAGGAGGAAGTGGAAGAGCTAGGATGATTCCATCCTAGCAGGTTCCCTCATGCCTCCCCCCACAGTGGATCCACCACTACATTTTATGGCTGTTCATAGCAGCAGACCAGGACCCACAGGACAAGGTGAGTCATCTCATTACCAGTTTCTTTTTTGTTTGTTTGTTTATTTATTTGTTTTGTTTATAAGGAACATAAAAGAAAACTCAGGTTAGGATCTATTGAAAAGCACAGTATGACCCATGCAATACATTTCTGAGGGGTTTTAAGATGTGGGAGCCAGCCCAATTCCAGAATGCTCCATTCAAGACTAGGGTGCACCTGCAATTCTCCCCATGAAGCCTGCTTTCATGATCTTGAAGGTCCTCGTTATCTCTACAAAGATAGATGACTCATTTGTTCAAATAGGGGGTAGTAAAATCTAAATCAGTGAGCCAACTGAATCATATAATATTTAAAAGAAATGGAGTTTTATTGCTCTCAAATGCCTAAATGGATATTACCAAGTAAAATGAGATCAGTTAATGAAAAAATTATGATTCACAATTAGGCCTGTGTTGCATAATAATGTATTACAAACAGATTGAAGACAGAGGTTACAGCACTGTGTCCCTACCTTGTTATTTGGTGTGGGTACAAATGACAACCACCATGAAACCAGCAGGCTCTTAAAGATGAACTAGGGGATTGGGAGATGGGGTAGTGATTCAGCTGGTGAAGTGTTTGTTCTACAAGCATGAGGGCTTGAATTTGATTCCCATGTCAAAAAGGAACCAGTTGTGGTGGCATATGCTTATAATCCCAGTGATGGGGAGACAGAGACAGAAAGTGCCTTGATGCTCACTGCCCAGGCAATCTAGCCTACCCGCTCAGTTCCAGACCACTGAGATACTGTTAGAAAAACACAATGTGAATGGCATCTGAGGAGTGACACCCAAGGTTGTCCTGTGGTCTCAATGCATATGCAGGCACACCTGCACATACACGTACCCCCTGTGCAGGTGCACACATGCACACACATGACAACAAGGAGGTAAGGGAACTAGGAAAGCAGTATTTGTTCCATTTTTATATTAAATACTAAGTTAGCATACAATATACTGTTACATGATGGTATTTTCATACATATACACATCAGTGTACTTTGTTCTTATCCTCACCCACTTCCACTGCCCCCCTCAATTCTCCCTTCCCCATTTCTGGCTGGACCTCTTCCTCACCCAAACATTCCACTTGTCTTTTTTTTTTTTTTGGTTACATGTGTGTATTTCAGTACCTTCTTCTCCTCAAGACCACCTCCCCCTCCCCCATAGGCCCTTTCATGTATTTCACATGCACCCCATATATAAATTTAAATCCAGACCCAACATTTGAGAGGAACATGCCACATTTGTCTTTCTGCGTCTAGCTTGTTTCACTTAACGTAATGACCTCTAGCTCAATCCACTTTCCTGAAAATGTCATGATTGCATTGTTCTTTATGGCTGTATAAAATTCCTGTGTGTGTGTGTGTGTGTGTGTGTGTGTGTGTGTGTGTGTGTGTTTCTTTACTTACACATGTATCCAATCTTGCTAGGGAATTCCAGAATCTTTCTGGGAGTCTCATTTAATGGGTGAAAGAAGCAGAGCCTGCTGGCAGGTAGGAGTGTGTAGTAGGGAAGGCCTTGTAGGGGCTTGTGTGTGCTCAGTTGCTTATCTCATTCACCAAACCAGTGACTACGTACCCTCATGCTGGTGACAGACATTTCTCCAGGGGCTCCATGTAAGGTAGTCATAGCTAGAAATCACCTCTATCTCTTAGAGTTCTGGGGTAAGTCCCTGATGCCTAAGAATCATCCAAACAGGACAGCACATGGAGCTGCCACCCCAGAAAATGCAGACAGAGAAGGAAGGAAACTGTACCCCTCTCTTCTCCTGACCCTTACCCTCTTCCCTTTTTACCTCCTCTCACTCTTTCCTTCTTCTGCTCCCCCACCCTTCTCTCCACACCTTGAAGGGATTCAGAATCAGAGGGAGCCCAGTGATGGATCCCCAAAATCTCTCCTCCCAGATGATTGGTACAGAGGACAATATGGTGGGTAGATCCAGTGTCTCCTCCAGAAAACTGACCCAAGTTGTCTTTGGTGAGTGTCCCATTAAACTACAGCTCCAAGGGATCAGATGTTCTCTTCTGTGGACATGAGCACACATGTCACATATACTCACATAGACACATAAATACTGATGGGGGATGTCCTTCTGTATATATGTTTCTCTTATTAATTGATGGCCAGTAGTCAGGCAGGGAGTATAGGCAGGGCAACCAGAAGAGGAGAATTCTATGGAGAGGACACAGAAGGTGAGCTACCAGGGAGATGCCATGTAGCCACCAAAGGAGTAAGAGGTCTGGGCATTCTCTGGTAAGCCATTATCATGTGGAAATATTTAGATTAGTAGAAATGGGTTAATAGCTATGAGAGAGCTAGCCTGAGCTGTTGGCCAAACAGTTTATAATTAATATAAGCATCTGTGTGTTTATTTGGGACTAAATGGCTACAGGACCAGAAGGGACAGAAACTACATCTACAAAATACCAACTTCCATCTTTTACAGGTGAAAGTTAAGCATCAGATAGAGACAAAGATGACACTGAGTGTCTTGGATACAATTTTTAAAGTAGGCTTCCTTTTTCTCCCCTCCCTCTCTTTAAAAACAATTTTGCTGAGACATAATTTATATATCACAATGCTCACCCTGATGAATGTCCAATTCAGTGATTTTTTTTAGAAAACCCTTCTAATTCCTTTGGAATTGAAAAGCAAGGGGCTAATTGAATGTCTAGAAGCAAACCATAGTCTCAACAGCTTTCATTGAAGTCCTGTTGCCTGCTTCCTGCTGGTAACAATTCACCCTTTCCCTAAAAACCTTGATACTGGGCCTTTCGGAGAAACCTAGACTGGGTTTATAGTTCTTCCCAGTAGGACAAGCTTCATGAACTACCCAAGGAAAGCGGTCATGTGCAGTCAGTGTCCAGACCCTTCCTTCAACACAGGTTCACTGTGAAGCACCCCTGCCCCACACCCCTAGCCTAAGAGGTGATCTCTTCTTCCTCCTGCTAACATCTGGTCTCAGGTCCAAATTCTAGCCTTGTCCTGGGCCCAGATGAAGCAAGGCTCTGAGACTTGTTGCTATAAGATCCCACGTTTATTATTATTCTAGAATTCTGGAAATGGGAACGTGAGAGGGTCTCATTGATTTAAGACCAAGTTATGGATATGTTTGTTCCTCCTAGGATCTCTGAGAGAATCTATTTCCTGCCTTTTCCAGCCTCTCTAGGCTGCCAGGTTCCTAGCCCATGGCCCTTACTCTCTCTTTACAGCAGCAGGTCTCTCTCCTCACAGAACACTGGCCTCCTCTGCTTTCCAGTATCCCACTCCCTCAGAACATTACAGTCATTCAAGAATGTGGTCTTCTCAGGCTGCTTTCAAGTTCAAGGTCAGTGGGATTAAGCATTCCACTTTCATCTGCAGCCTGACTTCTCCTTTTCATGGAGGCTGTAATGTCCACAGATTTCAGCAATGCAGACAGGCAGATTTCTGGGTGGCCGGTACTCTGCTGACACTGTAGAGATCAGTTGATCGGGATCCACCTCCCTTCACTATAGAGAAGATGGTTGAAGACTCTGTCCCAGGGCTGCAATGAGGCAAAGGATCCCTAGCTGAGAGTTGTTGAGTCTACTGCTACCTCAACCCCAACATCCACTGTGACCACCCAGTGCAGTTGGTCAGGAGTTGGTCAGGGCTGCTTTCTACAGTCAAAGAGCAAGGTAGAGGAATCAGGCCTTGCATTCTGGGAGAGAACCACAAAGGTGTGATCGTACAGCCCCAGTCAGGTGGGTTTGAGGTCAAAGGGTTGACAGGTGTTAGCTGGGGTTCTTGGGAGAAAGCTGAGCTCACTCCAGGGACATGACAACTGCATTTCCCAGCAGATGAAGCTTGTACTAACTTGTGATGAATCTGTAGCCACCCCCCACCCCTGCACTGAGGAATTCTGGGTATGGGTATGGCTGAGCTCACAGCCAAGATGTCTAGTACAGGTGGGGCAGCCAGCACCTGGTGTGTACATACTCACAGACAGGGAAACAGAGGGGACCAAAACTTATGTACAACAAAGCTACTATGCAAAGGCTCGAGTTTTACCCTCCAAGCTGATGAAATAAAAAGCACATGCAAAAACTTCATTTTAGGGAGTGGTGAATGAATGTATCTCAGGAACTTGGATTTATGAGCACCATTACTTACTTCTTTAAAACTGCCCTTTACTCCTAGAATTCTGCCGGGGAGATATAATGAACTCTGAAGCACACACCATCATTCTCCTTCCTTGAGAGCTGACAGCCAGGAGGAGCTGAACACCCAGACTCCTAAATATACACCTCACGTTCCCACATAAAACACTGAGTGTCCACACATTGGTTTCCTGGGATGAATTTGTTGGACACACCCTGCTGGCCTTTGAGGGCCACGCTTCTCCTGATGGGGATTCACATCTATGGGAGAAAGACATGGGCCCCACAGGAGACCCTTTCTCAGCACAATTCTGTCTGAAGTTCTGGGACATGCTGCAAAGGGAAGCCCGCAGCCCCTGGTACCCAGCCCAGAGTCTCCTATTCAGTAGGGTATGTGGGTATGAGGATTGTAGTCTATGTATTACAGGTGATGCTGAGACTGTGGGCCCAGGGTCTCACTATGAATACCATGGGGTGACATGGAAGGGGTAGGTAGTGAATGCCAGTGGGAACCAAAGGCCTGCTCTCTAGTCCTGACTCTCTGGTCAGCCCCACACTGGGCAGGGATGGCATGCCATCCTCTTCTTCAAGCCTCTGTTTTCTCATCTATAAATACAAGGTGATCACGAAGGTCCTTCATTCCTAACATGTCACTGGGTTTAGGTCACACAGACATTTGGATCTCTAGCTCAGTTCTTCATGCCTAGAGAGGTTAAGGGACTTAAGTGAGCCACAGAACTAGGAAAAAGTGGAAAACAGAACTGGAAAAGCTCACCATTCCTGGCTGTGTTCCTTCTATCACCCACAAAGACCCTTAAAGATAGCTATGGCCTCTGATAAATGAGTAACTATTTCCAATATGTCTGAGACAGCCAGAAGAGAGCCCACACCCAGGGCAATCTGGCAAATTCCTTTCTGCTTCCACAGCTCCCCACAGGGCAGAGGCCTATGGCCAGGTCTATAGGAAACTCCTACAACTTGATGCCAGGCTAGCAGTAAGGTGGGCTTTATAAATGCATTGGAGAAGGGTCTTGAATCACTACCTGGGCCCTGGTGCCACTTTGCTACACTTGCTGGCTGTATACGTGTACACAAATATTCACATATACTTGTGCTCACACTTGCGTATGCACATGCACACCCCATACCCTCATGCACACACAGGCATGAACCTGAACGTGTGCACATATTCATGCACATTTCCACATGTATACATGCATACCCATGTTCACATATACTTTGTGTATGTACATGCTCCTACAAGTATAATCATGTACAGTGCCACACAATGTATATGTACACTCATACGTACATGTTCTCACACTTGAATGTACATAATAGCATACACACATGCACAGACACACAGTTACAGCCTGCAGTAGTTCCCAAAGATTTGACTGAATAGTAGATTCTCCTGTTCTAAGTGGCCACTCAACACATGCAGCAAGATCACCAATAGCCAGCTACTGCAATGAGCAGACAATAACACTACCAGTTTTACAAAAGTTCAACTTGAGCTGAAATACTTTGGGGCTGTACTCTGGCTAAACAGTTCACAAAGGAACATCCCAGTACAGTTTGGTCTGAGCCATAGCCTGGTGAATCTAGTGTTTATTCACATGTGCCTGGGTACCCAGCCAGGGCAGTTGAGCTGGCCATGAATATCAACAGCTGTTGGCCATTGGACATCTATTCATGATATTTCTCAGTTGTAAATCTCCCAACCCACCAGCCACGGCTGTATTGCAGCATGGAAAAGCAGATTTGTCTGCCATAGGCTTTGAAGCCACGTCAAAGTAGCCATCAAAGGAAACAGCCAATATTCAAACAAAATCCATTTCTCAAGCATGACAGTAAAAAATATATATATTTATCACATGAAAGATGCAAAACTTGTATGATGTCTTGATGCTGTATTAGTCATGCAATGTGTACCCCCATGGAATGTGTGCAAAACCTGTCATGCCTATAATTTTGAAGAAGGTGGGGGGTATGAGTCCTTTTCCTCTAGCAAATTCTTGATTTCCCAGCCTAGCCATGTTGCCTGTGCACCAGAGGCTGAGGAAGGAGGCAGACATGGCCTACAGCCAGACAGGCTCAGCAAAGGGCTGGACAAAGGATCTGCATGTCTGAGATACAGTGAATGGGCCCTGTGCTTATCTGCTTCAGTCAGCTGTGGGCTTTGAAGGACATCCATGCTGATACTTATGCAGAAGGTCAGACAAGACTCCTGCACTGAGTCTCAGGATTATCCACACTCTATACTTTCTTCCATTATTAAGACTTTACAAGTGCTCTCTCTCTCTCTCTCTGTCTCTCTCACTCTCTCTCTCTCTGTCTCTGTCTCTCTCTGTCTTTGTCTCTGTCTCTCTCTGTCTCTGTCTCTGTCTCTCTGTCTCTGTCTCTGTCTCTGTCTCTCTCTCTGGTATGTGTGTGCACACACTCACATGGGATAAGTGGGAGTGTTATGTGTGCTTGTGTGCATGCATGTATGTATGTGGATGGAGATCAAACATTGACCTCAGATGTCACTCCTTAGGTGTCATCCACTGTGTTGCTTCTTTGTGTTTGTTTTATTTTGTTTTTTTTTTAGACACAGTCTCTTACTGTCTTGGAACTCACCAAGTGGGTTAGGCTAGCTGACCAGTGAGCCCAGGGATCCTTCTGTCTTGGTGATGGGATTACAAGCAAACTACCATGTACAGTTCTTGAACATAGGTTCTGCAGCTCAAACAATGGTCCTCATGCTTGCAGGGCAAGAGGTTTACCAAGTGAGCCATCACCCTAGCCCTTTAAGTACTCAGCACCATTAAGCACCCCAACACACAATACCAGTGAGGGCCAAGGCCTCCCAGATTCATATCTAAGGTAAGTTCTCTGGTCAGAGAGCTTGCAGACCTCAGGTTCCCCCTCCACACCCTGCCTCAAGGTTGGGGTTGGACCAGAGAGGATGATCTGACACACAGCCTTAACAACTGCTCTTTGGGGTAGAGACACAGACTTGTGTTTCTTGTCCTTTCACCTGGGTGATAGACCAGAAAGTGGTTGAACTTTGCACATTGGTAAAGGCACACTGACTTAGGGTGCTTTTTCTGTGTATCCTTACACAGGCAAAAAAATAAAATTCTATGTGTTTAGAGTTATGGACAGCATGGAGCCCACTTCCCAAATTCAGCACCAGCCAGGTGTAACTCTGTAGAGTCAGCATAGCACAGAAGTTAAAGGCATGACCTCTGAACCACTTTGCCGGGTCTGGGGTCTGTCTTCATCCCTCGCTATCTGTGTATCCTGCCATAAACCTCTAAACCTCTCCATGATTCAGTTTCTAAATGTGGGAAACTTGGAGCCATTGTAGAAACTGCTTTCTGTGGGGTTTCTACAGGGAGTGCGTAATTTAGCAATAGAACCATCACATTCTCTGTGGGCATGCCTTGGCTGTTTAGTATTGTGACTGTTACTGGTCAAATGCTGTGCTGGGAACTGAGGGTAGAATGATGAGTGAAGGTGTGGTACTTCTTGCGATGACTGCTTGTCATCTTCTGATCTTCCCCACAGCATCTTCCACAAAGGAATTTAGAATCCTAGGTAGCTCATCCATCCTTCCAGTAGACTGTGTGCCCTGGGCTGAGCAGCCTAATGAGGCCTTTGGAAACTCTGCTCCAATCCTAGGCCCCATCTCTGCCAAGTCGGGAAGCCCAGGTCATGGGCATCCTAGCTCCCCCTGGTGGGGTCCACTGTATCCAGGCTGACTATGGAGGCAGGAGAGTTGGGTATGTGGGCATTCATTGTCTTCCTGCCCGCTGGTCCATCAAATTTGTATCCCAGGACCACTACTATAGTTGGGATCTTAAATGCCCCCCCAGAAGCCTATGGATTAAAGGGTTGGCCCACAGGGTGTTGCACTGAGTGGTGCTGAGGACATTCAGATGGTAAAGATTTGTGGGAAAGTCTTAGGTCTCCGAGGATCTGCCCTCAGTGGTGCCTGTGGGCCCCAGCCCCTTTATCTGTCCTCTCTTTTGCTCCCTAGCCACAAGATGAGTAGCTCTGCTCTGCTCTGCTCTGCTCTGCTCTGCACTTCTACCATTGCTGTGCTGCTGCTCGCAGGCCCAAAGCAACTGTGCTGGCATTGGATTCTCCAACACTGTGAGACAGAACAAATATTCTCTCTTTGTAACTCCATTTTCTCAGGTATTTTTAACAGCAATGATCACTAGCATGCCCCCTGTGACTCTGCGGTTCCACAGGAAAGTGGTTCCTGATGGCTTGAGTCCTGCTCCTCCAGGTTGCCCAGGATCCTGGTGCGCATGACCCAGTAGCCATGGCATCTTGGTAGCCATAGACGTCAAAGAAACATAGAACACTATCACAGAGCATCCAGGGGACTCAGAGTGGCCTAGCAGCGACAAGCTGCTGTTTGAACGTGTCAAGCAGGGCCCCAGACCACCTCATGTACCCGCCCACTCTGCTTGTCTCATATAGCATGTAGCACACTTAGCTTCTTGGACTGTGGATTTCAGAGAGGCCATCTCCTTCCTAAGCTCCTTGCCTCCTATAGGGCCCCACACAGGGCATGGAATTGTGGGACAGCATAAAAACCAGGTGCACAACACCCAGGGCCTGCCTTTTCCTGAGTCCTCCCTGAATTTCTTGACAAGGTTCTGCTCAGCACAGTGGGCTGGGAGGTCTCCCAAATGCATCAGTACCACATCCAGAACTAGGGGGGCCAGGAATCCCCTCCCACACAGTCTCCAGATCACCCATTTAGCCTTAAGCTACAATAAAAAGTATATTTCTTGTACTACACTTGCAACACAAACACACACACACACACACACACACACCTCTACATGGAAAAACAACAGTTTACAAAACAATCATTATCAGCTTGACTAGATTTAGAATTGAATAACCTAGGAGACACACCTCTCTGGGTCCATCTATAAGGGTATTTCCAGAGAAGTTTAATAAGGAGGTATAGGTGTATCAGTTTGACACAATCTAGAATCACCCTTGAAGGAGAGTCTTAATGAGGGATAGTCTACACCAGATTGGCCTGTGAATGTGTCTTTGGCAGATTGTCTTGACTACAATAATTGACATGGGAAGACCCAGCCTAGTACGGTGGCACTAGTCTCTGACTTTGGGTCCTTGACTGTGAGTGGAGAAATAGAGCTGAGCAATGAGCATGTGCATATTCACTCTCTCTGTCCCTGCTTGTGAATGTGATGTGACTAGTTATTTGAAGTTCCTTCACCCCAACTTCCCTGTTTCAATGAGCTGTAACTAGAATTGGAGCTGAAATGAATCCTTTCTCTTCTAGGTTGATTTTTTTGTCAGGGTATCTTATCACAGTAACAGCAATGAAAGTAAGACAGACAGATGGATAGACCTCTCTGAATTCGAGCAGCAGCATCCCATGGGCTGGTGTCTCAGGTTGAGCAAAAAGCAGAAAGTGAGCCAACATCAGCATCCATTACTCTCTACTACCTGTTTGCAGAGGCAGTATAACCAGCTGTCTCTGCCATGCATTCCCTGCCATGATGGATTAGAACATCAAACCGGAGACAAAATAAGCCTTTCCTCTTTTTAATCTGCCTTTGTCAGATATTTTTTTACAGCAACAAGAAAGTAATGGGTGCACTATATATGACAGATGTGAGACCTATTTTGTTCTCGAATATTCTTTAAGAAAGGGGAATGCTAGTTGTGTACTAGTTGTGTAACTAATTTCATGACCCATTGATAGGCAGTGACCAATTATTGAAAACCACTGATCTAGATCAGAATAAATGCTAAAATCCCTGCTCTCCCTTCATATTATTTGAAATTTAACAAATAAATATCACTACTGTAAACACAAGCAATGGCCATTTTGGATGATGTTATTTCAAAGGGTACATGACTTCTAATTGTCCCAAGATTCTGATGTAGCACCTCAGGGAAGAAAGGAGGATCTGCCACACATGCAATAAACATATCTAGGGTAGCAATTTTTTTCCTTGAGCAATAATGTAGCCCAGGCTGCCCTCAAACTTGGAATCCTGCCTCAGCCTCCTGTGTTTTGCTGAGATCACAGGTAAATGCCACCATGCTCAGCCCAGGGCAATAGGTGACCCCTGAGAGAGTTTAGGGATCATTCTTTATAAGGACACTCCCAAATCTACAGGGAGGTCCACCATAAGACACTCCCAGGTCCACAGAGACCCACCATAAGGACATTCACAGATCCACAGGAAATCCACCATAGAGACATTCACAGGTCCATGGGAGGTTCAGTCATGAGCACACTCACAGATCTGTGGGAGACTCACCATAAGGACATTCACAGATCTGTGGGAGATCTAACATAAGGACATTCACAGATCTGTGGGAGGTCCAATCATAAGGACATTCACAGATCTGTGGGAGTTCCAATCATAAGGGCAGTCACAAATTCATGGGAGACCAGACTGGTAGGCCTTCAAGGAAATTTCTAAAAGATTCAGGGAGGAAACTGTCTCACCACCTGCATGTCAGTGCCCTGCTTAATAACTACACTGTGTCTTTGACTATAATACATGGGAAACATATTTATTATCTGTGAACATAGACAATATGTTTACAGAACATCTTCCTCGAAAGTACAAGAGGCAGGATATAGGCATTCCTGTGTTCCTGCCAGGTATGTGTGATGTGTGTGTGTGTGTGTGTGTGAGAGAGAGAGAGAGAGAGAGAGAGAGAGAGAGAGAGAGAGAGAGAGAGAGAGAGAGAGAGAGAGAGAGAGAGAGAGAGAGAGAACCGCTGGGTCTCTGGACCTCACTGGCATGCAGATAAACCATCTCAATAGTCAGGGGGTGCAGCCTTGTCACAGCCTCAGCTTGTACCACTCAGCACCCCAGGAGCAAACCTCCTTTTATACTGACTTCTGGCCAATGCTGCCAAACCCAGTCCTTCACAGCCCAGCCCTTTTTTATCCAGAGGCAATATTATCAAGGCTCATCTCCTAGCTTCTACCAACAGCCTCTGTACAGAGCAGAAGCCACTATGCTAATGTAACAGCATGATGGAGACACAGAGAAGGGAATTACCCTGTGAACAGAGCAAGGCCAAGGCCCAGCCAGAACACACAGATGCATGCACACACACCTATACCTGTGCAAGCAGGACACAGACAGATACAATTCCTTAGCTGGAGCTGGACCCAGGATCTCAACATAGCTGCACAGCATCTTAGAGACAACAAGGGAATAAAGCAACTAAGTACTGATTCCCAGGCTTACCCTGAACCAGTCCTGGATAAAATCAGTTCAGTTTTTCTGCCTTTGTTTTATTTATCTTCCCAAGTGACTCTAACATACAGCCATGGTTTAGGACCACTGGACTGACTCCAGTCTGAGAATCCACCTCACAAGCTCATTAAAATGTGAACTATCCCAGATGTTCCTCCCATCCCTGAAGGGTAATTCTCACCACAACATGAAAGCCACTCCTGCCTGATCTACAGGAATCAGTGTCCATTGTCAACACCTCAAGTCCCAACAGCCATGCAAGCTCAGTGCCACATCATCTGATCTGATATCACCGTTTCCTTAGAAAAGCATGTCACCTTCTTTCAGATGGAGTAAGACACTACCATTACCTTCCTTCCAAGAGCCTTTGGAAATTTAATAACTTGTGACTGCAAGGTCTATTTTCTTCATCTAAGCACCATGGCATTTTATCTCGATCCTGGAGTCTCTAAGCCTGCCCCTCCCCCTACCTCCTCTAAGCCCGATATAGAGGGTTTTTGGACATCCTTATGTGAGAAAGAGAAGGCTGTGTCATTGCTGGGCTATCTTGGTCCCTAGACCTCAGATTCTCAGCTCCTGCCCTCATCCTCTCTGCCCTTAAAACTCTTAAAAATAGCCAACTCTTGAGAAGCCCCGTCTTCTCTCTCAGATGTTTCTACAGAACACACTCTGAGGAACAGATGAAAAACTCTTGCTCCACCCTAATGCAAGGCTTCTGCGGAGGAAAAGCCTGACCAGTTGAGGGGTTGTAGGTCTCTGGGGCTCTTCACGGAGCTCTGCTCTCTTGAGTTACCATAGCGGAAAAAGTCTTATGATGGAAGAGATTTTGAAACCAAGATTCCAGAAATGAGTAGGCACCCCTCTAAGCAAGAAGTAGCCTGTGCCCATAGCATGTGGCATATTCTTTAGGTGTGGAGCTAGAGGAAGGTGACATAGATCATTGCAGGAGGGACAGAGAGACAAGTTCAGCTGTCTGCCAGACTCCAGAACCCCACTTTCCAGTACGAGATAGACAGGGCATTGAGAGTGCTGCTGCAGAGGCAACTGTTGCTGCCTGACTATTTGAGGTCAGCAAAACCCAGCTTCTTTCAGCCACACAGCACTGAGAAGCTAAGTCTGGGGAGATTATTTTGGGGACTGCTGTAGCCAAGAAAAGCTGTCTGAGTTGCTATAAACACAAAAGGACCAAGGCTGCTTTATTGCCTTTGTGAGGGTTTCAGACAGTGCAGGGCTAATGAAGGCCCTGAGCCGCACTGTCCCAGACTCTGAAGAGACTTCAGAAGGACAAGATGAAAGGTGGGGTGCAGCCCTGACAACCTGGCCCTCATTATAAGTGACTCTGATGCTTCCTGGTGGCAGGCAAGCTTCACATCTCCAAGACAGCGCCTTCTCAGTAGCTTAAGCTTTTCCTGGGGACACTAGGAAAAGGCCCCTTTCCTAGAAAATCCTAGAAGACAGGGTACCACTGATGAACATCTTCTCAAAGGCCAGAGATGTGGACACCTCAGATACCAAGCCATACCACCTCCTCAGAGCCCTAGTCCCACTAGACATCAGCCGGTCACCAGAGCACTCTTTGTGGGAAGACCAGGAAGGTAGAAAGCTCCAAGTTTAGCAGACCAGGGTTGAACTTCCAGCCTGCGGCTCACTAGCTAAGGCTGAGCAAGTTGGTGACCCACTGAGTACTCATGCAGCAGAAACAGGCTAAAAGGAATGTGTACCTCATAACAGTTGGACAAAGCCATTTTCACACACACACAGTGCTGAGCACTGCTTGAGCTGTGATAGACGTCCTATCACCATTACAACAGTAAACAGGCTAAGATCCCTGTTCCTGTGTGCCACATGGCAGCCCAGCACACTGCGAGACCCCAGGCTGAGCAGCCAGATTCCCACTCAAGTCCATTCTCTACCAGCTGCCAGCTTGGTCACATTTGTACACACTTCAAAGCCTCTGGCTTTTTCCTCCATGAATGTAACACAATAACCCTAATTACCACAAAACATTTGGGTGGGGTGTATTAAGTTCCACACTCAGGCCAGCACATCCATGACTTAGTTCTTGGCCAGCCTGTATGCACTATAGCACAACTACCCTGAGAGCACATCTTATAGTGAGGCCCCTTCCCCAGAGCACCTCACAATCCTGCTCTACAGCCTAACAGGATGCAAGGTCCTTCAAAGCTCATCTACAAACTTGCCTGAGCAGAGACAGGAAGGATGTCCCACCTGCTGACCTCAATTTTGTTGTTTTGAGGAGGTCTTTCTCAGTATCTAATACAGATGTCTAAGAATAGGATAGAGCAGGATTCCCTGAAGGGCCCCCTTCTCCACAACTTTCCTTTGTCTGCCAGGCCCCGAATCCATTCCTGCAAACTCTGCCACTACATGAGGACATGCCAGTGACTAGACAATGGCTTATTTTCTGTCAGATCCATGAGAACCATGTAAGCTCCACAGGAAGGCTGGGAGCTCTGAAGGTAACTTGTGCCTTGGTCATTGCTGGGACCAACATAACACATCATCTAGAATCAGCCCCATACACCTTGTTGACTTGATGTGTCGATGTCAACCAAAATGGTGTTTGTAAGGGCTATATAAAGCCCAGGGCTTACTGTGAAAAGAGGATTTGTAGAATCACACTGTCCCTCTAATACTGTTGCCACAACTGAACACCATAGACTGGTAATTGGTAAAGAACAGGAATTTATTTTGCTCGTGGAGGCGTTATGCTCAAGAGCATATTGCTGACCCTTGATGGGGGCTTCCTGCAGAGAGCGACTTCCTACAGAAGATAACTAAATATCTTTTATAATAGACTTACTCTTAGGATAACAGCCCCATCCCCTTCATAGCCTGTCAATAAATGAACAGTCACTCACTCATGAGGGCAGAGCCTGCATAACCCATTCATCTCCCATAGCTGCCTTCTCAATGCTGTTACATTGGTTCTCAAGTTCTCCACACTAACTTTTTGGGGAAACATTTAAATCTAACACATTCGAAGCAAGGGAGCTGAGGCTTGCAGAGGTAAGTGTCTCATGTAGGGATTCTCAGTAGGAAAATTAGGCAAGCAGGATGCCATCTCTGGAGTATGTCACTCATGGTGCCTCCCAAGCAGTGCAACTATTGAGCCTTTAGCTCTTGCCCTGTTCTGGTCCTAACTAGATGGCTGTGGAGAAAGCAGTTTTGTATCCTGACTCTTTCCATCAGCAGCACTGTTGTCCTGGGTCATGGAAGGCCTAGCAAGAAGATGACCCTTGAGTGAAGGATGCGGCTGAGCCATTAGGAGAGTGGTCTCAATAGAAAGCCTCTCACAGGAAGCAATTTGTACTTTATTCTGGGTTGCTTGTAAGATAAATAAGCCTCTTTGGAATGCACAGCCAGGGAGGAATGGGTGCTCCATCTCACACAAAGAGCAGCTGATGGCAACCAGTTCTGACAAGAGGCCAGGGCACAACCATCTGGAGGCTGGCCATGCTTCCCACTGTGCTGCAGCGCCCAGCTGGGACAGAGGAAGGGATGGCCAGGGTCCAGTGACAATACATGGTTGTCAGACTCCCTAGCTCAGGGCAGGCCTGGGGCTGCAAGGGGAAGGTGGTCACATGAGCAGCAGAGACTATCAATGGTAGTCTTCACTTTCTCTCGATGGCCTGGTACAATCCTCAGAGCTGTCCTTTTATGTCCCCCAGTAAATCAAACTGAAATCAATTTAGGATGGGGATACTCAGAGAGATGTGTGGCATGACGGAACTGAACTTGCTGAAGTTATTCCTAGATGGTGTAGTTGGTAGTGCAGAAAGACACTAGTATATGATAGGGCAAATTCTTGCTGAACCCCTGATTATCCAGAGTGGAGGAAAAGTACAGACCATATGAACTGGGTCCATTTAATGTGACTGAAATGTATACCATGCTATGTTTACTAAGCCACCAGCAATCTGAAGTATGTTTATTACAACATTTCATCTTCAGAGTAACCCATGAGGTAAGCATGACCACCTTTGTTTCTGCATAAGGAGACACAAGTAGGGCTGAGGATAGCGCAGCCAGTAAAGTGCCATGAATACAAAAGGACCTGAGTTCAGTCCTCAGAACCCATGCAAAAATCCGGATGTGTTAGAACATATTTGTAATCTCAGCATTGGAGGGTCTGAGTTTCACGTTCAGTGATGAGAGAACTTGTCTCAAAAATTAAAAGTGGCAAATGATCAATGAAGATACCCAATGCCAACCTCGTGTATTCATGTATATTTGTACTATCATACACATGTGTATGCACAGTAACATAACAGACACACACAAATGTAATAAGTAGGGGGCTAGGAGCAGAGGGACCATCCATACATGATGCTCTACACTATTCTGTCCTCTGCCTCTACTACAGACCTGCCACCCCACCAACCCATCTCATCCCAAGCAAGACACATTCAACCCAGTACCCAGAGGCCCAGAAAAGCTACAGAAGAAATCACAACATTATTATGTTGAATAAAATTAAACAGAACTCAACAGGGCTACTGTCACTTATTCGACTACCTCTGTGCACAATACTCAGACAAGAGCTTTGGGTAGATGAAAATATATTTATTGAGCAATCAAATAAAAATACTCTTGGTTCAGACTGCACCCTGGCATATAACTTATTTTTATAAATAAAAACCTAGTCTTATACAAATGCTTGAAAAGAAAGTTGCCTTTCAATGGAGCCTCTGCATTTCAGCATAAAGGAGTGTGTCTGAGTTATTCACTAGAGATAGGAGATCTGATGACTGCTATATATTTAGCATTTAGAAAGCCTGAGGATTCAGAGGGCTTGCTGCAGGCCTGAAGATGGGCCATGTGTGCATGAGTGCTGGGGGTGGGTGGGGGCATATAGAAGTCTCGTTTTCAGCATCATGAGTATTCTATCTGCAAAGGAAGTCGCAAGGACAACAGTGGCAGGGCTATCTTTTTTCAGAATGAAAATGTGTCTCTATTGGTCGAGAGAGAGAGACAGAGAGAGAGAGAGAGAGAGAGAGAGAGAGAGAGAGAGAGAGAGAGAGAGAGAGAGAGAGAAGCACTAACTGGCCATCTATCACATACAAAGCCTCTGGGCTGGGTACTCAGCATATACTGGAGGCAGCAGGTGAGTTTTTGCCTTGTGGAGTATACCTTCTATTGGCAGAAACAGACATTTGGTAAATAAAGCAGAAACATTGAGCATTAGAGTCTGTGACATAGAGAAAAGGGACTATAGTAGGGGAGGGGAGGTACTGTCTGGATGGCTTAGGTCACACTTGAGCTGGCATCTAAAAAATGAGAGGGTTAAACCACAGGCAGAAGAGATAGCAGGGATAGGAATCTTTGTTGCCAAAAGGAGTTCAATGATCAAAGATGGACAATGGTCCCAGTGAGGTTGGTAAGAATAAGTTAGGCAGGAGGCTGAAGCGAGATGGCAGAATCCTTGTGAGATTGGTTGAAAAGTGGGGACTTTGTAATAATAGTAATGAGGAGAGCTGCAAGGGTCTTAAGCCAAAGAACACTGGGAGATGATAGGCAACCTTCAAAGTTCATTTGGGTGGACAGTGGATAGGAGATCATCTAGGCGAGACTGAGTCATTGAGAGAAGTGGCTTGGATGAAGCAAGAAAGATTGGAGATGGAAAGAGACAGCTGGATTTATACTTTGGGAGTAGAAACACCAGACTTTAAAGTTAAGGAAAGGTGAATTCAAACATTGAAGATCAACAAACACAAAGCCCGGGGATTTATTCTTTGCTATATCCACAGGGTTTTAAAACTGCAGAGGGTCCCATTGAGGGAAGCAAAGCTTTGGAAGCAACAAATGAATCCAAATGATATTCAAGTGGGTGTTTGGATGAATGGACAGACAGTGATATAATCTGTAGATGGATGACAGACTACTGGAAAATAAATAGATCAATAGATATTGTGTTAAATAAGAAATAAATAGATGATAGATGGATGAGAGATGTGGTAGATTGAATAAGAGTCCCTTTCCACAGGCTCATATATTTGAATGTTTGGTTCCCAGTTGGTAGAACCGTTAAGGAAGGATTAGTACATGTGGACTTTCAGGTTACAAAAGCCCGCGCCATTTGAGTTTTCTCTTTCTGCCTATGGTTGTGGATTAGATGTAAGTCTTCTCCAGAGCTACCCTATGAACTCTGACTGCCTTTCCCCAGCACCAGGTTCTACATATAATCTAAGATAAGGCTGGTGACCCCTAACTACACCTAGACCTCCCATCTAGCATACAAGGAATGCTTCCCAGGAGAGACAGACACTTAAGCCGCAAACATGCAGAGAAGAAAGGTTGAATACCTTCCGCATGTACATTCAAGCTTCTCCCATTTCCATTTTATTTCAATGAAAAGAATAGCATATGAGAACTCTGTTTTACTCCTTTTTCTTCTAATTCTACTTGGTGTCACTGCTCTCGTGCCTTCTACCTGCATAATACATCTTGTTATCATTACTGCAGTTGCTGCATCTTAAGTAGCTGATAATTATCATATTTCTAGAGCCTGTTAACATGCACTTTCCCCAGCAAGATCCTACTCAATCTCCATGTGAGCCATTTATTTCATTTTTTTAGGAACATCACAGGTGGGTGCTGACTGGAAAAGCAATCATTAATCTCATTAAAACAGCAGGGCGAGGCACTGAGAGCACATCTCCTGACATACCCAGAGTGGTGACTTGTGGCTCCTGAGACCCCCGAATTGAGTTTTGTTCCTCTTAGCCATAATGAGCAGTAAAATCCAAAAGCATACTTAAAACGAAATCTTTGAAATTTGACCTGAGTCTGCAGATCCTGTTGTTGCAAGTACTCACATCATGGGATTGCTGCCCAGCCCCAGAAAAGCTAAGTGGGCAGCTACACTTGTACAGCATTTGTATGTGCATTTCCTAAAGATGTCTAGCTTCAAACAGCTTAGCAGAAGAACAATGGGAACATCCCTGGGTGTGGTGGAAGCAGAAAGATGAATAATTTAGCAATAGATCAGTAATTGAGGTTAATCTGCCCTATGAGATTCTGTCTCAAAAGAAGACATTGGGTGCCAGGGATGTAGCTCAGTTGGTAGAGTGCTTGGCTGACCCACATGAAGTCCTGTGTTGGATCCCCAGCATGGCAGTGCATGTGTGTGATCTCAGTACTTGAGGGTGGGGAAGATCAGAAGCTTGAGGTCACTCTCAATTATATAACTAACCTGGGATACATAAGATCTTGTGTCAAAAGGAAGAGAGGGAGAGGCCGGCAGAAGGAGAGAGGAACTGGCAAACTGAGGTAGGGATGTGGCCCAGTGCCAGAATGCTTTTCTACCATATGCAAGAACCTTGGCTCAACCCAACACTTCACAAAACAAAAAAGGTAAACACCACTGAATTCCCCTGGCCTACAGGGGCCATCTAGAATAATACACCCAACAATCTACAGTCATTTCATGGAATTCCAAATCACTCAGTCCAAGCAACACTCTCTACAGAGGTTCAAGAGTAGATCTGGGGAGCCATGGTTTACAGAACTTGAGTGAAGACAGTCCTGCCTGCAGACAGGAATCTGTAACACTGTTTGCATGAGCATGGCCTCCTCCCATTAGCCTTCCCCTCTTGTCTGTGGGAGTCAGTGAGCTCTCTACATGTCAGTTCAAGATGTTGCCAGCTAGGCTTATGGAATTGAGAAACCAGTTCACCCAAGTCCTGCTCCAAACTGTATGATAACTCTAGCTCAGCACTTGCCCAGTCTCTGAGCAGCAGCAGGATGGGGGAAGGGCATCCCAGTGTTAACAAAAGCACAGAAGAGTGACTCTGTATACTCATGCCCCCGTGGGATTCCAACTCTTGGCTCTGTAACAGAGGACTTATTAGAGCTCAGAATGGTTCAGCTTACACACAAAGACACACTGACACAGATAAACATGTGAATGAGAGAGAGAGAGAGAGAGAGAGAGAGAGAGAGAGAGAGAGAGAGAGAGAGACCCTAAGTTCTGTTCTATGGAATAATAATCAGGAAGCATGAACCCCCTTGGGTATACAGGGCTAATTGGACACATTCAGAAGGGAGAAATCTCTTTCAGATACTATAAAATTAAAGGCAATAAATAAGCAAATTAATGTGTTTCCTCCAATCTGGAGGTGCCTCCTTTATTGGCTCATAAAACATTGCCTGGCATGCTGGCTCTGCTATCGACAGCTCAGAAACAAGGTTGCACCACAGTCCGCTAATTGGAACATTCCTTTCTCAGGAAACTCCTTAGTAAAAGACTGGAGTTCAGTTCCCACTATCTCTTGGCAGGGGTTGTGGCTCAGAGGTGCTTAGATATTTAAGACAGTATTACATGGCAGCTTGGGGAGGAGATGACAGAAATGAAGGAGGCAGACTCCTGAAGATGCTGAGTCAGGGAGAACACTAAGCTTGCAATCCTCTCCAAGGTCCCAGTATGTAAAGGGTTCGAGGTGCCCCTGTGATTTCTCCGACAATAGGACATGCAACTGCAAAGCAGATGGGAAATTGATCTGCATTCACCTGACTGAGGGAATAAAACGTTGAGTTAGTCCAGATTGAGGACAGGATTTGGGCTTAATGAGACAACAGAACCTTCTAGAAAATTTGTATGGTGTGAAGTTGGGAGACACATGAGTCTGTGCCTGATACACACCCAAGAAACTGAGCCACTAAGCTCAACTCCCATGGCAAAACCAAGGCAAACCTCCTGAGGGAATATTTTAATAGCTAAAATGCCCAAGGTGGCAGTCTACTGGGACAAGTGACACAGGTCTCTGTGAGTTGCTACTACAGGGGCAGAAACCATGGCAGAGCTGGGAACACCCAGTAGAAGTGAAGACTCTGCCTCTACCCAGGAAGGTACATCCACTTGCCTCTGTAGAGCATCTCCAGGGAACTCACAGGAGTAGAATAGAAGGTTCTTTTTTGTTCTTTCTTTTCCTCCTCACCGTCGTGTATACATGCTGGCATGTATGTGAGTACACAGTGTGGGTGGTGTATATGTGCACATGTGTGTATAGATGCCACACATCAACCCCATGTGTCATTCCTCAGAAGTAATTCATCTTGCTTTTTGAGATAGGATCTCTCACGGCCCTGGGACACATCAAGTAGGTTAAGCTGGTAGTCACCTAAACCTAGGGAGCTTCCTGTCTAAGTCTCCCCGGGACTGCCATTTTAAATATATGCTACCTTGCCCAGATTTTTACAAGTGTTCTGGGGTTCAATCTCAGATCCTCATGCTTGTATGGCAAGCACATTACCCACTGAGCCATCTTCCCATGACAAATGGAGGCTATGTTTTGGTTTCCATCCACACTGTGGCTTATTCTTGTCATTAATAAAAAAGAAAGCCACTATCTTCTTAGAATTCCCACTCCATTGCAGAGGAGACTCCCTCCTATAGAGCACATTTAACAGGGCAGTGGCATAAAGATGCCTCAGTAAGGTCCCCAGGAGTCTTGCTGATTCAAAGCACCTGAGACAGCAGCAGAGCAAGAAACTTCACCCCACCCTCCATGACTAATTTTATTAGAAAACCCCACAATTACAAACAGACCCTATGAGCAAATGCTTCCAAGTCATTTGGTCTTGATAGCTTCTTCCTGATGGTCAAAAGAGTGGCTTTGTGCTCTGGGCAAAACAAATGTATATCTGGGGCAATTTATCTAGATTTGCCTAGATAATATGAAGATATAAAGAAGATCTTAAAAGCTGTTGAAGAGGGAGGGAAATAGGTCACAAATAAAAGAGCAAAAAACTAGATTATAAAAGTAATGCTGGGAGACTGAAGATAGTGAATCAGTGCCTTCCAAATTCCAAGGATAAATTCATTTTCAAAAACCCAGAGTTCTACAGGCAGTTCACCTGCCAATCAATTGCAAATGGAGAATAAAGTTATTTTCAGAGGCAAAGGAAAAATATGCATTTCCCATGGCCTCTTTTCTGGGGAACTCCTGGAAGACGTGTTCTTACAAAAGAAGGAAGTAAACCAAAAAGGGAAAACAGAGGATTAAAGCCAGAGGTTGAGCCCAGGAGCCAGGATAAGGGGCTTCCCAAGATGAAGGCATACTAAGTCTTGAATGGCAGAACCAGGGCAGTTCATGAACAAACAGCCCTGCAGAGCAGAAGGATCAAGGGCTCTGGGAAGCACAGGGAAGCAGATGGATTATATGATACATTCAAACATTTGGAAAGTAATATCAAACTTATAAAGCAGATTTGATGGAACATGTAGGAAAATCATGGAGGCTAAATGTGCACTTAATCTTTTTATATAGAAAGAGCAAATATGAGTGTGGCTAGAGGTTTGCCTATTGGTCCTCATATCTGTCCCCTACTCTGCCCCCACCTATGTGAGAGGTGCTTGGTGCCAGCCTCGGAAACCTCAGTGTTCAAAGGTGGCTTCCATTTAAATTTAACCTGAGGTACTGAGAGGCTCCCCGGGGCCCAATATGACAAGTGCTCAACACTAGACAAAACTAACTTCCTACTAAGGCTTTTGCTACAGAGAATATAAAGGGAACCAGGACATGCCCTGGCTTTTGAGCCACTCACTGCCTAGAGTCATCCTCTGCCAGCCATGCAGGCCCCATGCCATTGGCATACCTGTGCTGGGCACTTGATATTACCTGAGACTATGCTCTCTATATTCACAGAGGCAAGCTATCAGAGTACTCCATCTTGGCTCCAAGACTCTTGATGCCAGTGGGTATAGAAGGAGACATCAAGAGGCAGAGGGTGAAGTTCGGCTGTTCTGCAATTAGGAGGCATGCTTAAGGGTTGGGGAGGTAAGGGGTGCCATCTTGGCTTCACCAAAACCATATGGACAGTGACAAAAGCATGGATACCCAGAGAATATACAAGCTGTCTGTCTCTTAGAGGCCCTTGCTCTGCTCTAGTGGCAATTTGGCAGCATGGTTACTGAATAGCAAACGTAGTTAAAGAATATCCCGATTTTACTAGAATGACTGTCGTGCAAAGTGATCAAAAATACCAGCTCCCATTGATATTGGAGATTAGCTAAAGCAAGATCAAACTTGTATTTGAATGGGAGTCAGGGGCAGAAAGTCAAGGACACTCAGGACTTAAGTCTTCTTGCCCGTTACTAACCTAGTCTCAAAATCTGAAGTGTGGTCCACAGACCAATAGCCTGGGCTTTCTCTAGTAGCTTGTCAGAAACACTGGTTCTTCTATTGTGTTGCGATGTTTGTTCATAGAGCCCAGGCTATTCCTTCATTATCCATGCAACTGAAGCTGTCCTTGAACTCTTAATCCTCCTACCTTCTCCCCCCAGATGCTGGGGTTATAGGTGTATGTCATTACAGCCAGAGATAGTCTGCAATTAAAAAGTGTTCAGAGGGTCTGGATATAATGAGCAGGAGGCACTCAGCCTCAGGCAGACTTGCTCCAGTTCTTCTTGTTTTTTTTTTTTAAGAACAACTCAGCAAAATAAAATTCCGGTTTATTGTTGGACATTGTTTCACACATATATGAGACAGGCCAAAGATAAATAAATAAATAAAACTGCAACTTCATAGACAAAAAAAAGGAAGAAAAAAAGAAACCTTTTATTTTTGGCATTTTTAACCATCTCGTACAAACCAACTACTTATAGTACAGCTAGGTACATACACACAAAAAAAGTTACTGGAATGCTCGGAATAAGATTGTTTTTGTTTTTACAACGTTGTTTTTTTCTACTTTGAGATTATAATGAACATGGTCACACCACAAGTAAGGTCAGGAGTAGAACATAGAACGCTCTGAAGGCTGGTTTGGTCACCTGTTATCATTAAAAATGGCTGATGCCCTAACAATATTACAAAAATATAAAATGTAAATAAAACTACAAACAAATTTTCCTTTTAAAGTATTTTTAAGAAAAAAAGCAGAGCTTTGGAAGTTTTGGTTCTGTTTTCCTCCCCTGTTGCAGATTCATGTTGTGGTTTTGGTGGGGTGGTGGAGAGCGCATGTCATCTGTGGGTGGCACTGCCCACTATGGGCGGGCCTGCTCCTCTACTTGAAGGTGGCCACCTTTAAGTTCTGAGACACAGGAAATGGAGGGTGAATAGGTCGCGGTGGCCTTAAGTTTAGCTTTCCTTTCTGGTGTCTAGTCATCCTCACAGGTCTCCTGCTTCTTGGTGTGAACATCATCATCCCCATCATCTTCAGCTACCCACTTGCCCATAGGAGCCTCAGCTTCCTCATCTTCATCTCCATCCTCTTCCTCACTGTCGCCTTCTTCCTTCCCCTCCTCTTCCTTTCCACCTTCTTCCTTTTCTTCCTCTAACTCACTGTCAGCCTCCTGCTCCCCATTTTCCTCATTAGCATTCCCATTGGCAGGTGCATCTCTTCCATTGTCTGCCTCCTCCACAACTTCCTTCTTCTCCTTCAAGTCCTTGGTGGTGATCTCGGAGCTGGTCTCCACGGCCACATCTGACATGGTGGGGCACGCTGGTGATACACTGCAGCGAGTGAGGAAAGAAACCGAGTTCGAAGCTGGGTGTTGGTGGCACATGACTTTAATCCCAGCACTCGGGAGGCAGAGGCAGGCAGATCTCTGTGAGTTCGAGGCCAGCCTGGTCTACAGAGCGAGTTCCAGGACAGCCTCCAAAACAATACAGAGAAACCCTGACTTGAAAAACTGAAGGGGGATAAAAAGAGAAAGAAAGAAACAGAGTTTGAGGACTCTGACTAGAAAGATGCCTGAGTCCACAGTGGTGAAGGTGGCTGCAGTGAGCACAGAGCAGAACCCGGGAACAAAGCAAAGATGGCTTTTCAGAGCAGCCAGAGGGGTTTGCTCCATTTCTTGATAGATTTCCTTCTTTATCCACTAGACGCTTATGCGCTACCATTGTGAAATGTTGGCCAGTTCCTACTGGGTTCACTTTAACACTCATTGTTGTGCCCACGAGGGAGTAGCCACTCTAGGCCTGCACTTTCTCTACTCCTACTTCTTATACTGGGCTGCCCTTCTCCCAGCTCCACTCCCTCCAGGGAGACCCTCCCCAGCCCCTCTGGGCTCTCCATTGCCTTCATGTGGTCTACCCAGAATAGTATTTATCCAACTAATGCCCTGATAACTTTTCCAACTCCCCATCACATGAGAACAGAGGACTGGGCTACCTTTATGTAACCATCTGCTGGTGCCGACCTAAAACACTTTGCTGAAGGGAAGAATGCTGGCTGGATGATCCTCTGGTGGTAAAACAGCTCATAATTCCAGAGGAGCCAGCTGTCAGAGGATCTGAGAAGTGTTCCCACCCTAGCTCTGGCCTGTCAAAAAGCTCTGGGAGCCAAGGCCTAGAAGAAGCTGGAGACAGGTCAATATGTCAACCCAAGACCATTGTGAAATGCACTTTGCATCTTCCATAGAAGTGAGACCCTGAAAGGCAGATGGCACAAAAGTCAACCCTCAGTGACCCTAGAGCTGCAGCAAGACAGGCAGCGGGGGCTTTTCTCTTTCTTTTTAAAATAAACAATGAGCCTAATATCTGTGTGTGAAATGGTATTTAGACTCCTCCCTATGTACTTTTGGAAGGCTGAGTGACAAGGCTGATTGAGAAGCTGTGAACCCTGTGAGGGCAGATACAAGTTGAAGGTTGCAGCAAAGTGGCCATGACTGGAGGGGTTGGGTCTGGTGAATGACCTCCACCTGCCAGAAAACAGCACCTGCTGTGCACAGGAGTCACCACACTACCCACAGCTAATGATTCCTGAATTCAGTGATGATTTCTATGAGCTGTATCAACAGATATGGAGAGAGAAGCTCTGAACAGTTGTTAAAACTCTATATAGTGTCCAATGGTAGAGCTGCTGCATACCAGACTCGGGATGCCCATCTGAAGCCATCTGTCTCCAGGGCAGAGCTCTGGATGTGCAACAGGCCCTCTGCTGACCTGGAAACTCAAGGCTGGTTCTGAGCAATCTGCTTCTTCTCAAAAATAGTCAGGTGAAATGTTAGGAAAACACCCAAGGAACTCTGGGCTGCTTTCCAATGAACACAGGAACTCTAGTTAGATCCTCCACAGAGTACAGAACTTACAAGAACAGGAAGTGTTAGAAGGTCAGGGCTCAAGTAAGGTGAGGATCTCACTGTGCTGGCAGAACTGGGAAAAATAACCTGAGAACATGCCCAGAAGGAAGGAGAAGAAATAGCACCGGTGCAAAGGCTTTTGGGAACAGATCCCACACATCGTGACCCAAGGCAGAAGCTCAGAAAGATAAGAACGTGGAGGTCAGAGGTGGCCTTGGGTCCCTAGAAATGGTCATAACTCCCAGGGAAGGCTCTGAATTCATCTGAGATTTTGTACAGACATTTGAGAGTCAAGTGGGCCCGTTGACACTGCACCAACACTTATAAGATGCCTGGCACCATCCCAGGTGCCGTGTATCTCTGGCCCTTGTTGTCCTTTCTCTCTGGTATTCATTTCCAAGGCTAGATAAATATCTCAGTAGTAGAGCGTTTGCCTAGCATGCACAAGATGGTGGATTCTACATCGAGTAAACAATACACACATACACACATACACACACACACACACACACACACACACACACACACACTTCCAGACATTCCTTTGCCTGTTACACATCTGAGGATCAAAAATCTATTCTCCTATCAAGACAATTCCACTACAGAAAAGAAAACACTAGGAATGCTGTTCTTTGTGTGTGTGAGAGACAAGGGACATTAAACTCCAGTGACCTTGTATTGCTTGTGATACCTCTGCTTCTGTCATGAAGGGACAGAGTTGCTCGTAGATCTAAGAGTTAAATAACTCCCAACGGCATTTCTTCATCTTCTTTCTAGTTTTTTAATAATTCATAGTATCAGACAGGCTGACAACTTATTGAAAATGGTTCCTCACCTGGAAAGTGCTTATTACTTACAGTGTGCCATCTTTATTACATCGATACTGACATTCAACACTCAATAAATCTCCATGCCCTCCATGGAGAAAGGCTGACAGCCAACAGGAGTCCTGCATTTCTCAGCCTTCCATTGCTGGTTTTGGTTTCAGGGTGATCGAATATGCTTGGAGACGTGTCCATATACCCAAGGCAGGGCTGAATAGAAAGAGCTGGGCCCTGAACGACTTTCCTCAAGCTTATGGCACCTTCTCCAGCCTGGCCAAGCTTCTGGGATACTATCAGTGACGGAAGCACATATGAAAAGATATGTAGGCACACACAGGATCATCAAGAGAGTACAGAACCTTTGGTTCCATGCCCTATCACATGACCTACTGTGTTGGCCACAGACTTTCCTAATGCTATGTGTCATGTCCTTAATTTCCCACCTGCAGTAAACCAATATACTCCCAGCCTCTGTTTATGTGGTAGTCTCTACGTTGAATGACAGATGATCCTTCAAGCCCAAGTTCAATGCCTCTTACTCATGTGACGTTGTCATTATCTACTATGGAAGAGCCCATGGGTCTCCAGTCTGAACCCAGCTGAGCTTCATGCACATTGCAGATGGGACATCTAACTGTCTAGTTCTCTGGAGAATCCACAGGGCAGAGCAGATATTACCTATTTCAGTATCTAAGTGATAATAAAAAGTCTGGAATCAAAACAAAGGATAAATGAGGGAGTGAACACATGAGTTGCTTTTCTCCCTCACTTATCTCTTTCCACTTTCCCTTACCACCTCCCCCTTTTTCTGAGAATGGATTCCTCAAACTGACATCTTCTTTGCTAAGTCACTGAAACAAGAGATCGTGGTGGTTAATACTTTGGACTCCAAAGTCAGACAGAATTCTCTTTATGGCTCTACCTTTAAGCATAACAATGACATAATTTCCTAACGTCTTTAAGTCTCCACTTCTTTATCCATAGCAACAGATAGTATATTAACAGTAGGTAATTCTGAAGATTCAGTGAGAAAGTATATACAAAGTGCTTGACCCCACCCTCCACCCATTCCAATGGGCTAGAACCATTCCTATATGGAATTCTCTGAGAATGAAGGGAGAAATAAAGACACCTGTAAAGACAAGAATGATAGGCTTCAGTGCTTAATGCATAATCCATTACTCACCAAGAGTCTCCCTCCTCCCTTGACATCCACAGATGGAATTTGCCTTTACTCTATCCCCTTATCACATGAGAAAATGTACTGTGTGGAATGGAAGAAAGCTGTAGAACATTGCTTCCCAGGATGGGCAGGCAAGGGAGATTAATTTAAGACACATGCAGGGGTCTCCATTTGTACTTAAAAATCATGCAGATGAGTTCTGCTCCACAGCCTGAAATTCCCCCCTTTTCTACAGTGTTATAAATGCCCTTCTGTATGGAGAAGAACTTATGTGGGTCATTGGCTCAGAAAACGCCAAAAGTCTCTTGGGTTGTGTAGAGACAGCCGATTGCCTAGCCCTCCTGAGCCTTCTTAACTCCAGCCATTAGAGTGTATGGCTGGATAAGGGTATAGGTCCCTGAAGGTCCCTTAAACAACAGAACAATGGGGGTGATTGGCTCTAAGCATGGCCCCAAATTCTGCTGCTAGATGTCATAAGTAACTGGTGACTGTTTGGGGCAAGGTACCCTCTGTGGTGTACTCACACTTGGCATGTCACACCAACATTCTACCACTGAACCACATCCCCTGTCCTTTCTGGATATTTTTGATCTGTGGTTGGTTGAATCAGAGGCTGGGTGTAACAACACAAAGATAACAAATGAGAACTTTGATGTTATTGTTTTCATCTGAAATCTTTAACTTGGGCAGGCATGTCACACACTTCACTGGCCACACATGACCACTGGATACTGTACCAGACTGAGCCTCTCTGTTCACAAAAAACTGTCTTTCCTCATACCTGCCAGTCCCTCAGCTCATACCCCCTCCCCCTGAGATCTTTCCATTCCTCCCACCTTCTCTTGCTTCCCTGAGCTGCTCAGAGTTTCATTCCTGTTCACGGTAAATAATCAATTCTCCACCCACTCCCTTAAGAAAAAAAAGCCACTGCGTCTTTTCCCCAATGAAAGGTTGCCTTTTCAGCATTAATATAAGAGTACAATAATACTGTATCAATATTATGTAGCTTCAGGAAAAGATAACACAAATAAATTACACCCAGTGAGTAAGTATTGAGATCCATTGACAATACTCATTCAGCCATGCATCCTTTCAACTCTTTAGGCTACAGATGACAATGACTGTTTTCTGCCCTCATTTGAACCTCAGAAGCTGTACTTCAAGATCTCCACACATGGACTGATGGTAAGAACAGAGTCAATCTAGATCTGTGCTATATCTAAGGCAGGAGTATGCAAGCACTTCAGGTCCAACATGAATGACCCATTCACCCAGTTCCTTCTACAAGCTCAGCCTTTATCCTTTATTCTGGGCCATGGATTCATGGATCTCACACAAAGAGAAAGAGAAGCAATAAAGAGCAGGGTCCTGACTTCCTTGACCACTCCTTTTCCACCCTGTTTGAACTCCTTAAAGAGAACAAGGTAATGGAAATGACTGAAATCTACAGAATGGCTGGGTTAGAGAGTAGCATGGTGGTTTAAGTCTTAGTTCTGTAATGAGAAACTGGGTATGAGACCTGGCTATCAGTCTCACAGTCTACGACACTGCCCATTGGAGATAACTATTCCACTTGCTAGGTTGTATTAGTTTCCTGTTGCTGCTGTAACAAATCACTCCAAGCATAGGGATGTGAACTGACTCACATTTACTGTCTTCTAGTTCTAGAGGTTAAAATCTAAGGAGGTTTCACTGAGCAAAGATCAAGGTATCTCCAGGACGATATTTCTCCTGCAGGCTCTAGAGGCCAAATTTCCTAGTCTCAGGCTTACACAAGCTTCCCACACTTCTTCCTCCATCTCTATCATCACCAAAGGTGGGCTGCATCATCACCACACTGAGATCTTTAGATGTCTAACTGCCTCTTTCAGGGAAATGGGAAACTAAATCTTCTCAACTGAGCCTCCCTGAGATGTATGGCAAGGTCTCTCATGAGATGGAAGATGTCTACCTGTGCCCATCACTGCTCATGCCAGTACATACAAATATATGATCTCCATGGCAGCTCTCCAGGAAGAATGAGTGATCTTTTCCACCTGGTGTAACATGATAGAGCCTCTTCATTAGGCCTGCTTTGTATGCCAGCTCTGCCACATGAGCACTGTGACCTTAGGGAATCATGCTTAGTTCTCTGTGCTCTGACTTTTCCTTTGGGTAAAGGCTGATGCTGCTGACAACAGCAAATACTTGTATCACTGTGTGCCATATGTCAGGCATTGCTCTCAACAGGCCAGTGAGGATGATGCTACTGTCATCATATTTCACAGGTAGGAAACTGAGGAACAGAAAGTTTACATCAAGCAACTCTCCCTGAATCACAGAAGTGATGGTGATCAATGTTGGCTCCAACCTCAGGGGTAACCGCTGTTCTCCACAGTCGCACAATGGGGCTGCTATCATTCCCAGCACACATGATGGTATAATGAAGTAGACTGGGGTCAACTTGACACAGATTAGGGTCCCCTGAGAGAGCATTAGCTGAAGAGATTACACAAAAAACGATTGGCCTGTGGGCATGTCGACAGATGGTGACCTTGATTATTAATTGATGCAGGGGGTCTCAGCCCTCTGTAGGTAGCACCAGCCCTAGGTGTGAAGCATGAGCCTACAAGCAAGTCAGAGCAAGCCAGCAAATAGCATTCCTCCATGAATTTTGCCTTCAAGCCCTTGCTTGAGTTCCTGCCCTGACTTTTCGTGGTGATGGATTATTACCTGAAGTATAAACCCAATAAATCCTGTTCTCTAACCCTAACCTAACTTGCTTTTGGTCAGAATGTTTTATCACAGCAACAGAATATACACTAGAATGCTGGGTTAAGGGGGTCTTACCGTCACGAATGGATGAATGCTTTTACATTAGAATTTGGTTTCACATTGCAGGGGTGGAGTCCTTTGAGAAGGAACGTCTTGGGTCTCTCTTGTTCTCTCTGTGTCTCTCTGACTAGTCCTCCCATTCATGTGCTTTCTATCATGGGATTCAGGAACAAGAGGAACTCTCCCGATCTCACTCACTTGGTCTTCCTAGTCCCTAGAACTATGAGGTAACCGATCTCTGGTTTTGATAGACTATCCAGTCCTGGGTGTTCTGTTACAGCAACACAGAATTGACTAAGGTAATGGCTCACTTCATAAGACTGCTGTGAATTCAACAAAGTATCCATGGAATGTGTGGGTATACTGACTCATATATAGTAAGAGTACAGTAAATACAGATAGTAGACTAGCATTTGAGCAAGTAAACAAATGATGGTTGCCCTTTGGTACAGCAGCCCAGCATATTATAAATATAGGTGCTTCCAAATCACCAAGGGAGTGAGCAGAGTTACAAGGGATTGCAAGCCTTCAATGATATCATCTCTGACATGGCAGAGATAACCCTTTCCATCCCAGCAGATACATCGGAGACTGGTGTCACCTTTGGGTTTTCCATGCCACACTGTTTTGGGTCTGGTTCTCTCTTCTCTCTAATGAAACAGAGGCAGCTCAACTTTGACTGTTGGGTTGGGAGAATCCTGCCTTGCAAAGTCAAGACTGGATAATAAGAGAGTATGATTATACTGGCACATCTGAACTCACTGGCCCTTCAAGCCCAGACTCCAGTGGTAGGCTGTGGCAGATACAGGAGGTTTAAGTGGCAAGAGGACAATGTGTGTCCACTAAGGTAGGGAAGCCAGATATAAGGCCTTGCAAGTGTCTAGAGAAAGCCAGTAACATCTGGTTCATCTCTGCCATCTCTTTTACTGTATGGGACCGTTATCACCAGGGAGACCAGAAGCCAACCCTGTAATACAAGATGGTTGGGTATCATGTGTCTTGACCAAACAAGGACATCCCATCTTTCCCAATCATCCTCAGGAAGTCCTTTCTGTCATCTCTGATCTTAAAACAGCTCAGTTGTAAGACATGGCCTATGAATCATTGCAAGAGCCAGGTGTCAGAGAGTCACACTGTCATTGCAGTCCCAAGCAGTGACATTTGCAGGCACAAGTTCCTCCTAGACCTCTTCCTGGGCTCACATCATCAATCCAACCACAGAATGCAGAGGACAATTAGCCCTGCCAGATGGGGGATGTATTGAGAACCCTCTCCCAGGAAATAGCCAATTAAAGTCTAGGTTTTAAAAAGGCTGATTGATTTGCTCAAAGGGGTAAACTCCAGGCTGCAGGAACTCTTCAGCCTTGCATTTTCCTGTTTCTCAAAACAAATCTAAACCCTGATGGATCCAGTTTGCAAATGGCTCTGAGAGGGGCCTGTTGATAATTTCTCTGCTTCAAAGTGCTGGCTGGGCATTGGCAGGCATGTTTGTCTCACCATTCAACTCCGCTTTACCCTTCCACCCAGACTGCCCAGGGGAGACTGAGAGCAAAGCACTGGGGCTGTGGGTTGGTCATGTTGGCTGGTGTAGTTGACATCACATTCCCAGGAGCATGGGGGGGCAACACCACCCCTGGTAAAGTAGGAGTCTTCCTTGGCATCTATCCACAGCCAGGCTAAGCTGGAGGAACGAAGACTGCCTGAGGTGGGCAGATTGGATTGACGGAATCGGCAATGAAAAGCTCATCTCTCACAGAAGGACCGAGTAGCTCTGATCCATTTAGCATTGACTCCAAATTTGATTTTTAGATTCTAAAATGAATAATATGTGATGCTGTTTTATTGGTTCAACCAGAATTAATGAGCAAGTGAAAAAAAGAAAACAAAGAAATAAAGCAAAAGGCCCTCTGGGAAGAGGAGAATCATTGCAAATTGCATCCTAATGTTGAAGCAGCACCAGGCACGCAGGCGTCAGACAGGGACAGAGCATTTTATCCAAGTTATGTCCTCCAATGTCCTGCCAGTTTAGTGCCAGGCAGCGGCACACAGAAAGGAGAGGACACTAGGTGTTTTCTGGGTTAGTTCCCTTCTCATTCTGGCCTCACACAGGCAGTTTGGGTCCCAGGCATCTGCCTGCTTTGAAGCCAAAGGCTGCAGTGCCACAGAAGCCAAGGATGCTGCTTACAGAGGGTAGACTGGCTCAAGTCAGCAGCACAGAGAAGTGTAAGGTTAGGAGTGCATCTTCCAGGTCCCAAAGCTTCTCTCTCTCTCTCTCTCTCTCTCTCTCTCTCTCTCTCTCTCTCTCTCTCTCTCTCTCTCTCTGGCTTAAAGATGGGATCTCTCTCTATCTCAGCTACTAAGCAGTCCAGGCTTCCAAATCACGACGATCTGACTGCCTTAGCCTCCTGAGTACTGGAATTGTAGGAATGAGCACCATGTGTTCACATTGTGTGTGTGTGTGTGTGTGTGTGTGTGTGTGTGTGTGTGTGTGTGTGTGTAGGTCAGAGAACATCTTTGTGGAGCCAGTTCTCTCCTTCCACCTTTACATGATTTAGTTATCAGGCTTGCATTGTAAACTCCTTTATCCACTGAGCCATCTCACGGGCCTGGATATACTATTTCCACCTTCAAGATGGTTGTGGGAATAACCTATGGTATTGGAAGGCTTTAGTGAAATCTCCAGTACACCATGGTACTTAGTGAACAGGTGTTGGTAACAAAATGGATTTTTTTATTTCTAATTTGACTATTTTAGGAGAAACCCAGAAGGAGCACTGACCATTAGACTTGCCAGTTGATTACAACAGTCACTGGTCAGACAATCCAGCCTGATTGGAGTGTACCAGGATAATGAGAATCTCTCTTAGAAACAAAGTAGATGGCATCTGAGTGCTGACAGCCAAGCCTGTCCTCTAGTGATCATATACTATCTGCATGTGCATACTCAAACAAAAGTGCACCTGCACACACATGAACATACAAATACACACAAATCAAAAAAGCAAAAGAAAAAGAAAACCAATGAGCCATCTAAGCAAGCTGATCTATCGATGCCAGCTACTAGCTGGGCCCTTTCCCCAATCCCCCCTTCTACTTTCCATGTGACCATAATCATCTGTTACCCACTTCTGTATTGTCACTTCACACCTTCCCTAAGAATGAAAGCTGCACTGTTCAAGGTTGCTATGTTAAAGAGGAGTTTGCAACCTGAGAAGCTAAGTTCCAGTTAACAGTGCCTCTTACTGCTGTGATACCACCCAGCCTAGACAGGAGCATATTGTAGCAGAGTCATAAGCATAGCCATTCTTCATTCTCTGCTTCCCTTCTTCCACCAGGAAATGGGCACACACATTTCAAACCTACCATGGCATTTGTGATGTTCTGTTTCATCTCTAACTCAGGGAGGATTTGGCAGCATTTTCCTCTATAGCAATCCCCACACTCCTCAATTGAGGCCATTTCCACGGTGACTATGTAAGAGAAATGAATCCAGCCCATAATGCCATTATTTAAATTTGGTATAGAACTCATATGCTCATTGGAGGGGAAATATTTTGACCATACAGCTTCAATCACCATCACTGAAGAGTGTCACAAATCAGATACCATAAGAAAATGCAGGAACTGGAGTTAGAAGCCAGTGTGTGTGGTGTGGTCTCGTACATGGAGGCAGAAGACCTGACATGAATCTACAAGAGCACCATAGCTCTGTTGGCCAAGAGAGCCAAGAAAGAGGATGAGAGTGTCCCAGTAAACTGTGAAATCACATCTTAAAAATAATCCCATCCAGCCAAGAAAAGTGAATCAGAAGGTATCAGAAATCGGTCAGCAATTGGTCAGCTATTTAAAGAGCCTGCACTTGGGTATTTCTAGTTTTAGGTTTTCAATTTTTATTCCTAAAGTTCACTCAACGCAGCCAGGGCAGAAAGGGTAGTACTACAAAAGTTCACATGAACATGGGTTGCCACTCATCCACAACCAGACTTCCCTTGCCTTCTCTGAGATCCCCAACTTGACCATCTGTGAGGTGCTTCCCTGAGAGCATCATGCCCATTCTTCCATCACGTTTCACTATCCTAAGACGTATGTCCCATCAGCATCTGTTTCCCAGCTGAAGCAATTAGACTCAAGAAAGCTAAGTAATCTGTCCAGTAATATCTCGTTGTAGTAGCTGTGGTGTGTCATGGTGTATTATACAGTATATTCTTTTGCTAAAACGGTTTTGTTTGCAAATGTTCATTGCAATGAGCCACTGGTCCAGTTTGAGGCCTGGGTTCTGCTACACTATCAATACTGGACTCTCACTGGACTCTTCTCAGATATCCTGTTGCTGCCCTGTGTCATGGAGATCCTGTAGCTTTGGTTCTGAAGGACCAGCCCTGTTAAATGCTCCAGGAGTTCTTAGATGGGGAGATGCTGGATCTGGGCCTGGGTGGTAGCTGAGTTGGTCAGCCTCCCTACTCTCCTGCACCTGTGCCACCAGGACCAGCTCTCCTGCTTGGCCAGCGAGGGGTGGGACGAGCTCTCCTGCCTGTGGAAGCTGAAAAGGGATGGGACCAGCTTTCCCATGTACATAGCTCACACTGTTGTGGCCAGCTCTCCCACATCCAAGCCACCAGGCCAGGTCTCTAGCTCTTTTCTGGTAAGGGACAAGGCCAGCTCACCCAAGTGTTGAAGCTGGCAACTTGTCACATTCCTAAAGCCTTTGTTTAGAATGCAATAGGGCTTTCATTATTTTTTAAAGAGACTATCTTATTAGGTTTTGCACTCAAACCCATGTAGATTAGATATTACATATTTAATACAATGTGTTACCACTGTACAAATGGGAAAAGGTTATGTTTAACATTTCTAGACCAATATGGCAGTTAATTTAAGTACAATGCCAACACAACACAGTGAATTGGGATAGCTTTTTCCAAAATTGACAACAGGTGCTTTCATTCTTACTGAATTCATTTAATTGACAGAAAGTCATCTTCTACTTGGAAAATGACAGATTTCCTCCCTGTGATTCATCCATCCATCACCAAGAAGCCTGAGCTCTCTCCATCCATCAACAACATGTTATTGGTTGCTATCACCAGAGTGCAAACAAGGTGGGTCAGTGCTTGCCTGACTCATGAGCTCAATAGCAGTCCCTGAGCCTAGCCTTCAGTCCAGACTTTCCCAGCAGGAGCTTGTTACCAATAACAGAGCTGATTCCTACACAGCAAGTCCTTTTCTCTCCACACACTTTCCCCCAAAAATGAGCAGCTTGCAAGCCATCAGTGAGGTAAGTGGCAGAATAGTAGGAGGGCAAATCTAACAGAGTGAGGAAAAGGGACCTGTAGCACCAGAGAGTGGGAGGGGGCTGAAGATCCACTGGGGTGAGACGTTGACCTGGGGTTTCATCCTGTTCTGAGTCCTTCCTTCTCTCTAACTATTCTGCTCCCACTGCAGGGGTCTAAACAGCATTGCTGATCTGGACTCTCCAGTGCCTTCCCACTATTTGAATCATCCCCTTACAGCCATCTGCCATAACTGCCAGAGTAAACATCCAGAAACATGATCCAGACGTTTCCCAGAACTCTTTCACTTCAAACTCAACACTCTCCTTTCTCATTCAGCCAAAACTCAAATTCCAACCTGCTCGACCAAGGTCTCACTAGTCCTGCCCATCACACACTTGCCTCCACCACATGGGCCTCCCTGCATCCAGGATCAACTCTATATCAGGGTCTGTATCCTTGATGGAACCCCAGGACAGATCCTTGCTGTCATTCAAGTCTCGGCTCAGTTGCCATCTGCCTATGTGAGTACTTGTCTGTGTACAGGTATGTGCACCATGTGAGTGGCATTCATGGAGAAACATCTGGAATTGGAGTTATAGGTAGTTGTGGCTCTGTGAGAGCAATAAGTGCGCTAAACTGCTGAGCCATCTCTCCAATTCCTAAAAATAAATTTTAAACTCATATGTGAGACTATCTGAGCACAGCATTCTTTTAGGATTATGTACAAATTTCTTCTCATCTTTACCAGCTGCCATGCCTGTAATTATTTTGACAGCCATTCTTGTTAGCAACGGTTTTTTTCTATCAAATTGTTCAATATGTGCAACTTGCTTTTCCTGAGAAACAACTCTCTTTCTACCCATATTTTTCTGAGTCATTCAAAACTTGATTACATTATTAGTATGGTAACAAGCTCCAGTACACCAGAAGGGCTGGGAAGAAGGGGGAGCTCTCTGGCCTTTTAGAGGAAGAGATATCTGAAACACTAAGGGTCCCCTCCAGCTGGTACTGCCAGTACCGTATGGCCCCTGTCAGTGGCTTCTACAGAATAAGTGGATGGAGAACACAGGTGAATTCCTGAGTTGGTTGAATGAGGCAGGTCAAGAGATATATCACTATATGGCAATGAAAACTGCATGGAAAATGTCAAAATGTGTTCCCTCATAGATTATTATATTCTTTTTAATACTGTCCTATGTCTGCCACATTTTCACAGCATCATCTCACAACAGGGAGGAGACTGTGTTCTTAAATGAGTCAAAGATACATACTGCTGAGAGTTTCTTCCTCACAAAGTCTCTGTGGCTTTATGCCAGCAATTTACACCTGCTACCTTGGGTCCTCCTGGTCACCCTGTCAATTGAGCATCATGAAAACGGAATTGTGAGTGTGCACTGTATTCACTCGTGAGTGCCAACATGTAAGATAGGTCTCTTGATACTACAGCCCCTCTTCTTGCTTAAAAAGCCACCAAATGCAGTCAGCAACTCGAAACCTATGAGCCACCTCACTGGTCAGATCTTCATTTATGTCACTGGCTTGACTTTCCTTTATATGTTAATTAGAAACAAGATCTTCCCTCACTGGTTCCATCCATGTCCAACCTCTTGCCCCTGAGTGTACCCCCTTTTCTCACCTACAAAACTCCTGTACATGGGACAGGTGTGTCCTAGGCCAGCTTGGTCTTCCAGGCCTGTGCTGTAGCCTCTCTTTTGCTCTTCCTTCAGTGGCGTTTTCTTGCACCACTCTCTGGTGTATTCATTCCTTCTGCCTCCTTGCATTTCTATACTGCTGTAGCTCTGACCCACAGGAACTCCGGGTCTTTGCCTTACCTTGCACAGAGCCAGGCCCCACACATGGCCTGAGCTCTAAACCATACTCTGTACTATAGATATGCCTCATTATGGTGGCCCAAGCTGTCACTAGATCCAAAGACACCTAGGATTCCCCAGGAAAACTCAGACCTCTGCTCCCATGTTTTAGCAGAAATACAGCTCATAGGTTTGTTGGGGTGGGAAGATGTACAGGTCAAGAGCACTGGACAGGGGAAGAATGCCTTTAACAGCAGGCACTGGTATCGTCTGCATTGTAGCTTTAAGCAGAGGGACTCTTCCCCAGACCTTAGCACTTTTCTCTCTATGTCCATGACATCAAATGCTCCAATTTCCAAAGACAAAGACTTAGACCTAGACAGGCAGAAAGAAAAGAGAGATAGAGAGATAGATGATAGATAGATAGAGCACAAGAACCAAAAAAAAAAAAAAAAAGAAGCCAGACACCGTGAAAACTTGGCATCCTGATGGTATTCCCTCTCATTCTCTTGATTTCTAGAAAAAGACTCAATTAGCAATCACAAAGAGAAGTGCAAAGCAACTAGAGAGAAGTTGGATGTCCACAGGAAAAAAAGGCCCAGTATTCCAGGTGCATGAAATGGTGGTTTGGCTGGCAAAGTGCTTGCCATGCAAGCATCAGGGGCTAAATTCAATCCCCAGAATCCACATAAAGAGCCAGGTATGGGTGCATTCCTGTAACCCCAGAGGAAGCAGGAGGATCCCTGGGGCTTGCTGATTGATCAATGACTGTAGCCAAATTGGTGAGTTCCAGATTCAGACCTGGTCTCAACAATAAGGTGGAGAGTGACTGAAGAAAATCTACACTTACACTCAGTGTTGACCTCTGACCTTCACACACATGCACACACGTGTGACTGTACAAACAGACATAACCAAAGGAAGGCAGAAGACAGCAAGGGAGGAAGCCAGAGGATTCTAAGAACATGAAAAGCCTGACAGGTGACAACTGCGACTGAGAATTTGCAGACTAGCCTCCCAGAAGTTCCAGATTCACCCCTGATGGGAAGTCAGACTTGGGGGTTTATCGATGGGCTCTACTTCCTGTCTGCAGAGATATAAGGAGTCCTAGCCACACGCTCCTGCTGCCATCAACTCTGCCATGCTTTTCCTTGCTGCGCTGAGTTGGCGATACAGCCTTCCAACCATGCATCTGAATGAGTCCTTTCTCCATCCAATAAGTGGCTTCTGTCAGGTATTTGGCCCCAGCAAGGAGAAACGTAAATGAATAGGGACCCCTCTCTTGTCTCCACTCACAGAGGTAAGAAAACACAGCTCCCTTGAGTTCTAAGTGTGCACTTCCTCCCAGACCTGACAACAACCCCTTATCCAGAAGACAGAAGTCAGAATTCATCACTTCACTCAATTATTCAACAAACACCGGCTTCATACTCTGGTTTGCACTGCACTCTAACCATCTGCGTTAGAAAAATTCAATGTTATTGCTTCTCAAGCCCTGCAAAACTATTTAACCAAGATACCAATGGGAATGAATAAGTAACAGAGGGAAGGAGATGTTTAAATCTCACAGAACCTCAGATCTGACCAGCTTCAGTGGTAATGGTGGAAATGCATGCTTGATGAGGCAGTAAAAGTTAATATTGTTCTATTATTCCCTCACTCTTTATTGAGGCCCTGGAAGTGATGGAGTGAGCTTCCAAGATGTTACTCTTTCATGAGCAAACTATTCCAAGACCCAATCTGCCTGTATTATATAATAATACATCTTCCCCAGAGAGGGCCCCAGTGGCGCTGCTTATTTCTCATTCTGAAATCCAATAAGGCCTGTTTCCACATTGCCTGAGCATATGAGAAAATGCAGGGAGAAGCGCAAGGACCAGAGGGTCCAAACCAATTGGTGGCCCTGACAATCAGCATTAGCTACCAGATTCCCCACCCCCACTCCCGGGGTGGGAGGCAGAAAAAAATGAGGCGTGGCTTCCTGCTTCCAGTTGCTGTGGCGGATGTTTTCTTTCTGACTTACTGTCTACTTCTCTCACAACAAAGGTGGCTACAGGGAGTCAGAAAAGTCTGCCCTGATCTTGCTTACTGTCTGGTAGGAGGCTCTCAGGGGGATTGGAGGTGGGAACCAAGGGGTAGTTCTGGATGTTGTCCAATGCCCATCTGGCCCAGGCCAGAAAGTCTGCAGGAGCAGACCCATATTTCTGAGCTCAGAGCCTGTCTGAAGATGAAGTGCCACCCCTGGGTTCGGCTCTGCACCTCGTAAAGTGAGGTTCCACCTGCATAAATAAAAGGCCAGCTCTAAGGGAAGGGGAGGTTGGCAGGATCTGTGTGTTCCAGAGGCCCTTTGCAAACAAGGCTTAAACCAACAGTAGCTGCTTCTCCTGTCCTTCTGTGTACTGACTTGGTCCCAAAGGCCGGGCTAAAAGGCCTTCTGTGTTTGTCTGAGGTGTTACCAAGCTCAACAGGCAGGCAGAAATATGCATAACCTTTGAGGGACCTTGGTCCCTGAGTCTCTCTGGGGAAGGGCTACCTGGGAATCCACACACTAGGCCTTTGCCACACTCTGCTGACTTCTGAGTAAAGGAAAACAGTCAGAGAGAGCCAGGAAGGGAACAGAGGAAAGTCAGTTGGTTACAGGAATAGCCAGTGCAAAGAAACCAGATGTGGGCCAGTGTCCAAAGCAGGGACAAGCTGCTGCATAATTCATCTGCTGTGGCTGTGTGTGTGTGTGTGTGTGTGTGTGTGTGTGTGTGTGTGTGTGTCTGTCTGTCTGTCTGTCTGTCTGTCTCTCTGTTTTGAAGGTTAATGACTTGTTTGCTGGATCAAGGTCTCCTCCCCTGATCATTTCTGTTAACACAAGAACAGTAGACTTGGTACAAGCACAAACATCCTCATATGGCAGATGTGGAGTTTGCAAAATTATCCTTCCATCTGCAGAGAAGTTGTGACATTTGTAATAAGTTGCCAGTCATGAAAGGTACAGCCCCACATCAGAGGAATGCATGGTTGAATTCCTTAGCAGCTTTGGTGTCTCTAAAGGAAGAAAAGTTTCCAGTCCTTGGTCCAAGGCATTTGAAAGGAAGTAGGGCCATTTTTTTTTCCTGGGAGGCTGGTCTAGTACCCAGGACCCATTGGCTTGACTTCAGTTCCCCCAGAATGTGTGCAGTGGGCATCAGTTCCCCAAACAAAGCTCTGACACATTAACTGCCAGGAGCAACTTTGCTTCATGCTTTCAGTCCATCATAACAAGGAAAGCATGGTAGAGTTCATGGCCATGGGAACATGTGTCAGGGGCTTCCTACAGCATGAAGACAAGAAAATGGAGTATGATGTGAACCAAGGACTTGATATTACCTTCAAAAACTTACCTTCAGTAACCTATTTCTGCAACTGAGGACTCTCAAAACAGTACCATAGCTGGGGAACAAGAGTTAAAATACAAACCTTTGAGGGTGGGTTCAGATTCAAACCATAACACAATGGATAAAAGCCAAGGCAAGCTCCTATAGGATAGGAGCAAATCATGCCTAGCTTACACACAGTGAGCCATACCCCCCCCCCCGACTTTTTTTTAGTGAGGAAGGAAATAGACTGAGCTTTCAAAACCACAGGATCCCAGTTTTGGATGGACAGTAAATGCACTCAACCTATGGGCCGAAGCCCCTTTGGGGGTCCCATGTCAGATATCCTACATATCAGATATTTACATCACAATTCACAGCAGTAGCAAAATTACAGTTATGAAGTAGCAGAGAAATAGTTTTATGATTGGGAGTCACCACAACATGAGGAACTGTATTGAAGGGTCTGAACATTAGGACGATTGAGAGCCACTGCTATGGGGGTAAGAGAGGCAGCATTGCAAATATCAGTTTGGGCCTCACTATACTATACTTACTCTACTCAGATTGCATAGTGTTTCATCTGAGCCTTGGTTTTGAACTTGGCTGCTAAGAAGACTAGAGATGTATGTGAGAGTCTGGCTCACTGTCATAGCTTGACACACAATATCTGCTGCTGTCGCCTATCATTACCACAGTCCAGTCAGGCACTCGTTTCCCCCATGATTCCTGGCCAGAGATGCTATATCCATCAGCATATTGTTTCACAGGCACCTTGGCAGTCTGTTTGAGCATGGTCCTATCTTGTACCAGAGTGCTGGACTTCATAAAAAATAAGAAAGGAAAAGGAAAAGAAAAAAATCCACCTCAAGAAGCTAAGTCCATCTGTGAGTGATCTGAGCAGTTAGAAGGATTTTCTCATTTGAGTTAAAACCATTGCAACACAGTGGGATTCCTACAGATGGGAAGGAAGCCCACTGTCCTCCATGGTGGCTCCTGCTTTATTTCTAGGTATCATCTCTCTTCCTCTTACTGTTGGTGTGCATGCAACAGACATCAGAAAAGTACACTTGACACAGCATTACAGGATAACCTGACAGTAATTCTCACCATAGAGACTAATGAAGCCTCTTTTGCCATTTTGAGCTTGTATTTAAAAGCATCATTTGCACTGGCCTCTTCTCTTTCTTGGATCAAGTACATAAAAGCAAATAATTAAAGAAAGAATTTCCCTTTGTGTCATAAATTTCTATCTTTTCATGATCTCCCTTTCCAATAAGCTCCTGGGAGTTGGGTTAAGTATTTCCCAGAGCCTATACATAGTATGCTTTCAGGGTGTGCTCAGTAAATAGATGATGGTACCAGTCGCCTAAATACTCTTACACAAAAGAAAGATTGGAGTTGACAGAGGTTGGACAGCAAGAAAGTACACAGGCCATACTGGCCCTAGCCAGCAATGGTCCAGTCCTGTTTTACTGAATTCTAGTAATAACAATTCATTTCTCTCTGTCTTCAAACATAGCCACATTGTTGTCACTAAGGAGACGCTGCTTACAAAGCATTCAGGCTTTAAAGCACTTCCAGGACAGGACTTCTGCTAGGCTTGAGGCCATTTGCTGAGTGTGTGGTGACTCAGAGCTGAATAAGGTCATTCTGCCCATAACTAGCTTCTTGGCTAAAGGATGATATAGGCCCATCAACTGATGACTGAAAGATTAAAAAGACACAATGTGCAAAGAGCACAGAGAAAGGAGGAAAGTCGTGGAAATGCCACACTGCAGAGGTCTTGGAGAATGAGGGGGTTCATGCAGAGGAGGAGACAGGTGAAGCTAAGACATAAGTAACTAATGCTGGTGTTCAGTGGTACTTGACAGAATGAGCCAGCTAACTGCTTCCGGCCAGTGTCTGTTGTGATGGGTCATGGGCTGTCCTTGAGATACTGCAAACTCAATCCCAGGTAAAGACTGGAAGGCAGGAAATGAGCAATCCACAATGAGGGAATGAGGTGAGACACCTAGAACAGATACCTTCTCTGGAGAAGAGCACTGTGCATGCCTATGCTGATCGGCTGACTGCTATTGCACCCACAGTAGACATGAGCAATCAAATGCAGATTCACACAGAAATAACTTGCTCAAGAAAGAACTCCAAGCAATTACTAAAAAGTAACAAGAGTTGACATCATTGAAGTAGACCTGGCAGCTTCCTTCACATCATAAATACTACAACTCCTGGCTTTGGTCCACCATACCTGACACCACAGTGAAACTGTCTTTCTGTAAGCTCTATTCTCTTCCTACTGGCCATATGCAAAGGTCCTCTGATGTAAGGCTACCCCCACAACCTCTGGAAACTCACATCCTCCCTATGAACCCAGTTCACCAGTCCCATCTCCTTCACCCGCATGTTTATAGGTTCTGTCTACACTCCCTGCCCAGTGGTTCAGATCTATTCCACTAGTCCTCAACCTGAGCTAATCTCTGGCTCACAGAAGCCAGCCACTCTGAGAGAGAGAGAAACCTCCTCCTGAGATGCCTCCTGCATCAGTGAAGGTTGGCAAGGGTTTAAAGACCATCCTAGCTTTCAAGGGACAAATTATGGAGTACGGGGGCCTCCTCCTCATCTGTCAGCCACTTGTAATGCCCACAACCATCTAACTGCTTTGGGCCATGGGAGAGACCATTGTTGAAAGACTCTGCCAGGCAACTAGATAGAAGCTAGCATCTGAAATTAAAGTCTAGGACTCATCTATCGACTTGGAATGATCTGACTTCCCAGAGTCCCAGGACACAGCCCCTCTAGCAAGGAGAAGGGAAACATGTATGAGCAATACGCACACACACACACACATACACACACACACACACACATACGCACACACCACAAACCCACAAACCCCACATTGATTTGATAAAAACTCTGAGATCTAAGCTAAGCATGCATTTTAATAAAAAAAACTACTACTAAATATTGAATATTAGCTTCATGCGTATGGCTTCTAACAGCTACAAGGAGACAAAAGAAAAGCAGTGAGAACTAGTGACTCAGATGTTTGGAACAGAAGGGAAGGTTCCAAGGAGGTAACATGGTAAAGAGTGCTGTCTGCAGCTTCCTGGAGTGAGGCTGGCCATGCACTGATTCCCGTCATTGTTGTAAAAGGTAGAATCTTTGACTTAGAGTCCTTATCCATGCCTTGGGAGTAAACTGTGATGCTAGGAAAACGAAGGCAGGCCAAGACATTCTCAAGACCATGCATCTGTCTCTTAGATACCAAAGAGACAATGCTCTTAGCTACCAGGCAGAAAAATACTTGGGAGAACATCCACTAGTAGGGCAGTCCCAAGTGTCCTGAGAGTTACCAGGCCATAGTCTGCAGAGAGTTGGTTATGACAATAGCCCCTTAAGCTTCCTTAGTGAGCAGTATGCCCCTATCCCAGGTCACATTTTGGTTTGTATAGCATCACTCCAGGTGCCCCAGACAAGGCCAAGTGCAGGTCAAAAACACATCCAAGCAGCTTCATCATGGCACAGGTTTTCCTCATACACAGGAGTCCAAACACATGCACAAACAACCAAGGTAAAGATGTTCGGTGACTAAGGCTTGGCCTTGCATCATCATTCAGACCGTCATGTAGGCACCAGTGTTTGGTGCAGAGTGGGCAGATTTTTCTAACCGTTGAGAATGTCTGTTTTTTTTAAAGTCTCTCATTAGAACAGGAGAGGAAATCATTGAAATCAATATTGATTGAAGACTTACTTTATACCAGGACCATGTAGGTATCTTAAAGCCCACAAGAAAAAGACATTTTCCTCATCCTGGAAATAAGAAGTGCACTGGTAAAATGATTCAGAGTGCTTGCTGCCAAGTTTGAAAGCTTGAGTTCAATCCCAGGACTTACATGGTGGAGAGAACTGACTCCTTTGAGTTTTCCTCTGACCTCCACACATGTGATGCTCCCACACTAAAGGTAACTAAGAAAGAAATAAAAATGCCAGTCTGAAAAAAAATTCAGCCAGGATTCACTTTCCTTTTTATTTCTTCTTTCTATTCTCTGCCTTTTCCCCATTTCTCCACTTCAACTTCTCCTGTCTTTTCCCTTTCTCTTTCCCCCTTTTCCTGTACAGCCCCTTAGTCCTTATATTATCCAATCTTTTACTTTTATAAAACTTACTTTTAGACATTCTTTCTAGAGCTGAGGGTGGTGCAGAATACCTGTAATCCCAGCATAATAATAGCAGGGTGAGGCAGGAGGATCTTGAGTTCAAGGTCAGAGTAGTTTCCACATGTTGGATCTCCTGGGCTGATGTTCTAAATACTTCATGCTTTCTTTTCTACTTTTGAAATTTTTATGGGTGTGGGTTTGTTTTTATGGGACAGGGTCTCATGTAGCCCAAGCTGCCTTTGAGTTCATGGAGCACAAGTTGACCTTCAACTCCTGAATTCCCTTTCTCTACCTCTTTCAGAGTCTTTCCTTTTTAAAAGAATCTTCTTACATGCACACAATATCTCCTCATATTTCTTTGCATTTATTTAAACAATATTCAAGATGGCAGCACTCTAGTTTATCTGTTCCCTGTCGGCTGCTTTTTCCTGGCTTTTTCTTGCTCTTATGATGTGCCTGTCATACTGTGATACCTACTGATAATATGTGACATAGTAGCTGAGCTCTCTGAGACACTGAGAGTAGAGGCCAGCCAGGACTATCATCCTGAAGGCTATAAGTAGGAGGATGTGATGGTTCCTCTCAATGGTCAACTAACAGACTCTCAATCATCCAGGAAAGATGCCTCTAGGGACACTTGTGGGAGATTATCTCCATTGTGTTAACTGATGAGGTAGGATGACCTGACCACTGTGGGTGTTGCCATTCCCTGAGCAGGATCCTGGACTCTACAAGAGGAGAAAGGAACTGAGTGACAAAATACATCCATTGCTCTCTGTTTCCTGACTGTAAATGTGATGTCACCAGCTCCCTCAAGCTCTGGCAAGTCTAACCTCTCTGCCTAGGTGCATTTAACGGGGACCTGTGATCAAAAAACTCTTTTTCCTTCAAGTTATTTTCAGGGGGTGGTTTCTCACAGCAACAGAAAAAGAAAGACAATGGGGGTGTAGACATTAGAGACCATGAAGCACAGTAGACTGTATTATTTTAGCAAGAGTAAAGAGAAGGGGCTGAGGAGATGGTTGAGTCAGGAGAATGTTTGCCTTGAAAGCATGGAGACCCGAGTTTAATCCCCAGAACTCATGTTAAAAAAACAACAAAACAGGTCTAGTAGTGTACATGTGTAATCTAATCCCAGCATTAGGGAAGCAGAGGTAGAAGATTCTTAAAGACTCACTGGTCAGCCAGCCTAGCCTATTTGGACAGATCCAGGGCAACCACAGACTGTATAAAAAAAAACATAGTAGGTGCTTCCTGAGGAATGATATAAGAGACTTCTGGCCTACACACACACACACACACAGAGAGAGAGAGAGAGAGAGAGAGAGAGAGAGAGAGAGAGAGAGAGAGAGAGAGAGAGAGAGAGAGAGAGAGAGAGAGAGAGAGAGAAACAGACCTCTGAAACTTGCACAAGCACCCCTCAGAATTCCAAAGAATTCCTGTACATAGGAAACCTTGGCAAGAAGATTCACCTCAGTCTATGGTGTTCCTTTTTTGCAGTAAAGACCAATGAGACAAAAGCATCAGCTATTCAAAGTCATGTTGCACCTAAAGCAAAGCACACATCTCTTCCATTAGGCAAGGTGTGTGTGTGTTTGGTCCAGGGCAGCTTAACATCATGTGAAGTTAACTTAGTGTCAGTCTGAGATCACTGCTCTCAGTGTACATGTTGGCCTTTATGGGTACATGAGAAGCTGCTATTTCTTTCTGGTAATAATAGCACAGAGAACATTGAAATAACCTTCCAGATGAATCCATTTTTAAGCTCTCTCTGTGACTCTAAATATATCATCAGTATCAGGGTTCTTGCATATTATTATAATACTATTATCATGTCTAAGAAATTTAACACTGATGAAGGTATTTTCTAATATGTATTCTGTTTAAATACAATAATGGTCTTTACAGTTTGTCTCTTGGTTTTTCTATTATTAATCTGAAATGAAACATTGCATTGGGTTGTCATGTCTTTTTGGTCTGCTCTGGTCCAAAATGTTCCTTCTGCACAAACACACTCTTTCTGTCTTTTAGAAAGACATTTCTAGTGTATGCCAACTGCTGTAGGGTGTCCCAAAATATAAGTGTCTGATGAGTTTTTCTTTATTATCTTCAGGTTGAGGATTTTTGGCAGGAAGACTCCATGAGTGACACTGTGTTCTTCCCACTGCACTCCATCAGAAAGCCATGTAGTGCCAGTCTGCTCATCACTGGTACTGTTAAGTGTGACCTCTTGATTAAGGTGGCATTCCTCCTTGTCAAGTTACTCTGTCGTTATGTAACTAGTAAGACTATGCTGGGGTGTTACTTGAGGCCATGTAAATATCTGCCTCCCCAAATTGTTGTTGTTGGGGTTTTTAATCATTGTAGTTACATCAATTCCCTTTCTAACAGATCTGAGCAGTGGTGGGAACAGAGGGGCCCAGTCGTCATTGGCTTTGCTCTCTCTATAAATCCCATTTGGAAACAGGAAGCCTTTGGCCATTTTTCTCCCCTTATGGAAGCACTTACTGGAGAGCACTCCATTTTAAAAATGCATTACATCAAAGCATAGTGAAAACAATTACCAATACTCAATTAGCCTGGCATCGGCTCAGCACTGTAGATGTTCTTAAATGCAGTGCAATGGGTTGAATATTCTGAAGGTGAAAATTTATCTCCTACAGCAACGAGAGGCTCGGGGCCATGGTGTACCTGCATGCATTCCCACCCGGCATCGGGTCTGGCCCTGACACAGCCCTGCAGGCTGACTCCTCTCAGTCCAGTCTAAGATTCCTGCCTCTTCATGGGCAGCCTGTGCATCTCCTTCACTCATTCTTATTCTTTGCTCTTGATTTCCATCGCCGAATAACGAACCTTACCAATCTCTGTTGGCCAAGGACCAATGTTTGATTCTCTACACCAGTGATTCTCAACCTTCCTAATACTGCAATCCTTTACCACAGTTCCTCATGTTGTGGTGACCCCCAACCATCAAATTATTTTCATTGCTACTTCATCCATAACTGTCAATTTGCTACTGTTATGAATCCCACTATAAATACCTGTGTTTTCAGATGACAGAACACTTAAGAGTCACACCACTTCTGTTTAGTGTTTTGGAAACAATGGCTTTCCTCTTTACCACATTTTCCACATCTACCCTCAGCACACTCCTTAGAAACAGCGTCTCCAGGCCTTCTGTGCTTCACCACGGTCAGAGAGCAAAGGACTGGGCTCCAGACCCAAGTGCTTGTATTCAAAGTCTTCTCTGCCCTGCGATTGGTGTATGGGCTAAGCTATCCTCCAACAAGTGATAGCGCCCAGTTCACGGCATCAGCAGTAGGTGTGACAAGTTGTTGTTGGTTGTCGGCTGTTTACTGGACTGGATGTAGAATTGCGTAGGAAACACTCCTCTGGGCGTGTTCCAGAGCTTTTCTAAATCGAATTAACTGAAATAGGAAGATTCATCTGAAAGGTGAGTGTTGTTATCCTATAGGCTGGAGTCTCAGACTGAATAAAAGGAAAATGTGACCTGAATACACCAGCGTTCATTACTATCTGCTTTCTTATTGTACATGCAATAGGACCAGTCCTGCCACCATGACTTCCATGATGAGCTGTGCCCTTGTAATTGTGAGCAAAAATACACACACACACACACACACACACACACACACACACCTTCTTTTCTTCCTCCCTTTCTTCCTCGATTCCTCCCTCCCTCCGTCCCTCCCTCCCTGTTGAGCATTTCATCACAACAATGAGGAATGTGACTCGGGTCACTTCACCCCCAGCACTGTTCAGAAATCATGTAAGATAGGCAAATCACAGTATTTCATGTCCTCCACTGGCCTTCTGAGGTCCAAGTCTCCTTTACCTCTTCCCTTGGGTCTTGGCTTTAGTATCTAAGTACTGCAAATACCTCACTATGGCCCCCCAAAAAATCCTAATTAAGTGTCTAGACACAAGGATACACATAGCCCCTGCGCCCTTAAAATATGGCAAACAAGGCATAAAGACAACATTAGATGGTGGGCTTCAGAAGTTTTCACAACAGGAGACTCTCCTCCAATGGCATCCAAGCTTCTGCCACACCCAAGTGTACATGGAACGTCTGCAGCTGCTGTCTCAGCATCCTAAGCATCCTCTCCAGAGGCCCTCCTGGGCAGGTGGAAGGCAGCAGACATGAACAGGGTAATTAAAGCTCCCTGTCCTGGATTTCTACTTTCAGAAAGCCTATCCTCATTGCAGTTTCTATTCAGGTCATTCAACAAACCTGAGTACACAAAATCCCCAGGCTTTGTAGCAGGCACTGGGGATGCAGCCCCTTTGAGTACTAACTGAGAGCATAATATTTACCTATCTACTTTTTATCTATGGTTCAGGGAGTGCCTGTCTACAATGAGCTCTTCTGTGGAGGAACCACTTTTCACACACTACCTCATGCGACCTGTTGACCTACCTCCTAATTCTAAACTGTGATCTCTTTTCAAAAAGGGAGGCATTGCTGTGGCCCTGGGGTCAGTCTCGGAGCCTGGCACACTGCAATGTCATTTCAAATATAGGCTTTGGTGACAGTGGCTAGTCCTGGAATTCAGCCTCATACAAGAGCCAGCTGAGTTCTGGCCTCAGGGCAGGGTATGTCCTTCAGGCTGCTCCCAGAGGGCTGTCTACTCCTCACACCACTCTGGAGCTCTGTGTGAGGACACAGTCACAGCCACAGCATCCATACCACCTTCTACTCCATCTATGACAAAAACATGTTTCCCAGGTAATACAGGGAGGGAGCACCCCCAGATGAGGGGCATCCTGAGAATTTTAAAACTGAGCCTGCCCCTCCTCTTGGACTGAATGAAGTCTCCTCTGTAAGTGAACGTACTGGAGGGGGATTCCAAGGGTGGGTGGCATTTAAGAACTGAGCTGCAGCCAAGGAATCTGCTAAAAGCCAGACGAACCAGCTTCACACAGGGAGCGACCCATGAAGCTCATTACTCCATCCACACAGCCTGGGTCTCAGACCTTCCACGCTGATCTGCACAGAGACATGGCTGGCAGCTGTGTGAGTCCCATAGCCACACTGGAATACTGCTGAGCTGGTTCCCGTGCCCTGAGTAGACCTGCCAGCCCTGGGGACACTGTGCTAATGCAGTGGCTCTTCCTTCTGCCGGGTCACACACCTCTCAGACTATCCAAGAACACGGTTGTGCTATCTCCCCCAGAAAATGCACAGGCTTGTGTCCACAATAGTCCGGATGGTATCTGAACGCAGACCTTCCAGGGGTAACAAGGTCATGAGGGTGCAGCCCCTCACAAAGTGGGTTAGTGCTCCTGTGAGAAGGGACTGAGGGTTTTCGTGAACTGTTTCTTCCATGTGAAGATACAATGAGACACGGACAGTCCAGGGCCTCACCAGACCCCAGCCGTGCCAGCATATTGACCCTGAGCTTTTAGCCTTCAGAACTGCAGGATACAATCTCTACTGTTTAGAAGTCATGTGACTTGTAGCATTCTGTGAGAGCTCTGTGTGCATACACACTATATGCATCATTTGCTTTTCTCTACAGTTTAGAAGTCATGTGACTTGTGGCATTCTGTATAAACATCGTTTGTGTACACACTGTGTATGCATCATTTGCTTTTCCAGATTCTGTCACAGAACACCTGGCAATAAACAACCTAAGGGAGGAAGTTTTTTTTGGACTCACACGTGAGAGGATGAAGTCCACCATGGAGGACCAAGTGTGACAGCAATGGATGAGGCAGCTGGGCACATTGCCTCTGTAACAACCGAGAAACAGAGGACAAACAGGAAGTGGGACCTGGCATTGAACCTCAGGGACTACCAGGCACTGCCTTCATCCAGAGGGGCCCAGACCCTTACGCTTCTGCAGCTGTCCCAAGGCAGCTCCACCAGGAGAGGACCAAGTGTTCAAAAACATGGGACTATGGGGGACATTTCACTTTCAAAACACAGCATACACATATACATACACATACGTAGACACTGACATATTTATATATTCTATCCCACAAGTTTCCTAGGGTTTGTGGGGGAAGTTCCCTAAGACCATCCAGAAGTCTAGAGGAAGACTGTTCTGTTGCTCGTAAGTACTCCCCAGAGCCAGTGACCCTGAACTCCCAGCAACCTGACTCACAAACTTGAGGCCCTATTTGGACCTTCCTGCCCCATGATAGGGTCAGGCCTGAATCCCCAGCCTTCAGTCTGGGAAGCATGTGACCCTCTGCAGTGTGGTGCTGTCTCTTGTTGCTAGGTACGTTTGACCATGTCTCACAGCTGTCACACATTGTCTGACTCAAATCTGCCAGGAGGACCACGGCTTTCCTTGTGGGAGGAGCTCATGGTGCTTTGTCATTCACAGACACTCTCTCTGGGTGGCACCTGGACATGGGGGTAGTGTTCCAAGAAGGGAAACACATTTCAGTGAGACAACAAGCATGCATGCACACAGAGGCATACAAACCACACAATAGCACATGTACACACACATGTGCATGGAGGCATACATAGACACACAGGCTCACATACAAACCCATATATATACACACTAAACACAGAGAGGCATGCATAGTTCTTTTCTGAACCCAGTGCAGTGACAGTAAATTAGCCATAGCCTCATGACAGTATATCCCAGCTCAGACCTTACCCAACCTAATTTAAACGACAGGGTTAATGGGGGAAGTCCTTCTGTGTATATGTTTGTCTTATTGGCTGATGAATAAAGCGCTGTTGGCAAATAGGGAAGCAAGATAGGTGGGACTAGGAGAGGTGGAGGATTCTGGGAAACGGAGGCACAGTCAGTTAGTAGGACACAAGAGGAGTAAGAGGTTCAGACTCTTTCTCTGGTAAGAGAAGATGACATGGTAATACTCAGATTAGCAGTTATGGTCAATAATTAAGTCAGAGTTAGCCAGTAAGAAACCATAGAAAATGGCCAACAGCTTCATAATTGATATAGCATCCTGTGTGTTCATTTGGGACTGGCATGGCTCTGGGACCAGGCTGCCGGGAAGAATGCTCATTACATAGGGTCTCTATCCAAATCAGCCGCTTGTTCAGGAATTGTGTGTCTGCAAGGTACCATCACTAGCTTGATGGCACCTGATACCTGGTCTCATTGTGTGCCTTAACCCGGCAGTCTCACCTCTACTCTGTCTTCCCTCTCAAGCCACAGATTAAAGCGACACCAGGATGTACATTCTATGCTTCTCAACAGAGTCCCATAATGACATCAACTCCTCTGTTATTTACATGCTCTGTGTATATGTGTCAATTCAGAGGGCTCACATGTGCATATGCCTGTGTTTCCATGTCCTAAACATATAAACTGAGAAAGGAATGATTTCAGATGTCCATGGAGCTCCATGTAGGTTTTCCAGGAGTTACAGTGTAGGGCATAGGCTCCCCTCACTCTAGACCCCAGAAATACATCAGAAGAAAGGACCTCTTTGCAGGCAAAAGAATGCGTTCTGTGGAGTTGCAGGTATGTGGACCTGGGTTTAAACAGAGATCCCAGTGTTTACTCCCTGTGTGAGCCTAGAGGAGACACTTCACATCCCTGAGGCTCAGCTCACCCTTCTACCATGGGAGTCACAGTGTCCCCTCCCAGGGCAGAGAAGAATAAATACGAGGGTTGAAGAAAGGAGTGGGCATCATGCTGGGCACGCTGCAGAGGGAGGTGCAACTCTGTTGATTTTCCCTTCTTTGCTCTATTCTGAGAAATTCCAGACAGATGCATGCGCATGAGGTCAGAATCTAATTCCAGCTTTTTCCAGCCTCTGCTGCCTATGGGGTCTGCCTCTTCCATAGACATGGGTCACTTGCCTGGGTCCTCTTAAAGGCTGTGACTGGCATACTCAGAGGACTTGACAATGACATTAACACACAGCCATGTCCCATGCCTCTGCACCAAGTGAACCCTGTCTTCCCTGCCAAGCTTCAGGTATTGGTCTCTCAAGTAATTCAATTCATTTTCCTCAAGTCAAGGGACAATAGGCTTTACATAATGAACCGGAAGTCAGTTTATTTCCTGAGACATTTACATGGGTTCACAGGAAAGCAGTTTTATGCCTCCAATGACATTTCTTCTGGGCCTGCTCTCAGGGAATATAAATTCTTTTTGAAAGCTTTACAGGTTGGTGTTTGCTTGTTGTGAGTGTATAAAAACCTGTCCAGACAGGCACAGGGTCCTACTTGACTTTTGTGGGACATCAAATTCGCCAGGCTTTTATGTGTCACAGACACCAGTGCCAATGGCTGGTAGAAGGCTCACATCAGTGATTGTCACATTACAGATCAGGAAACTGAGGGCCAGAGACATAAAAGCACACAGAGAGTATTAGCAGTTAAGTTTGATCCAGGCCTATGTTCAGAACTCTAAAGCCCATGCCCACCGTCGTGTACCCCAGGCTGAACCTTTAGGGAAGTAGCCTCTGACATGGTGGCAGACGCTTCCACCTAGAATGGCAGGGACCTCTTTCTCTCCTTCCTCCCTTCCTTCCTCTTTCATCCATTTTTCTGTGTGTGTTATATGCACATGCTGTGTTTAGGTGTGTGTGTGTGTGTTTGTGTGTGTACCCATGCATGCATATGTTGAGGCCAGAGGTTGACACTGGCATTGGAAGCCCTCCTCCATCACTCTCCACCTTATTTTTTGAGGCAAAGTCTCTCACTGAAACTGAAGCTTGTCAACTGGCTAGATAAGCTAGCCAGTGAGCCCCCAGGACCTCCCTGTCTTTACTTCCCCAATACGGGAGATATGTACCAATGTGCACAACCTTTTATGTGGGTGCTGAGACCTGAACTCAGGGTTTCACACTTGCACTGCAAGCCTTTCACCCACTGAGACACTTCCCTGGCCTAGTGAGACACATTTCTCTACCCAGCAGCATGCCTGGTACTGTCCCTCCAGGAAACAGCTTCCCTAAGCATTGCTTTGCAGTGGCAATGGTTGGATGACCTCACTGTGGCCAAGGGTCACTGGTTCTGGCATTTCTGAGTATAGATAAGAACAACAATCACATGGAGAAATTGGTTTTCTAAATGAGAACCTTCACATTCCCCAGAACTTGTCACTAATGTATTGAGGCCACCAGTCACTGGCCTCACATTCCTAGTCTTGCACTACAAATGAACTCACAGAAGCCATCTATAGTTGTAATAGACTCCCACCCCAGCCTAATCTCTGACCTTTTGTTCCCATCTGGCTGCTGAGAGGAGACTGGAGGACACAGGAGAGATGATAGTGTGTGGAATGGTGTGTGTGGCAGTGGAGGCAGACACACCAGGTGAAGGCAGGCTGGAGCCCAAGCCTAGAAGACCAAAGGAGTGGGAGCAAAGTGAGGTCTGATGAGGCAAAGACTGACAGGTTGATCGTGAAGGATGAAGGATCAGGAGCTCAAAGGAAAACCCAAGCAAAGGTAGCTCAGTTGTGGGAAGACACGGGTCCTAGTTAAAGTTGAAAATCTCACTTAAGAGCAAACTGTGCACCAAACAAGTGATCTCCACAGGGGAGACATCAGTCAGCAGTTCTGTCACTAGTCATGTGACCTTGAGAAAGTCATTTCACCTTTCAGTGGCTCAGCCATCATCTCCACAAACTAAGAACAAGGGGCTAGAGAGATGGCTCAAGGGTGAAAAGCACTTGCAGAGAGGACCAGTGTTCATTTCCCAGACTCCCATGGGGCAGCTCACAAACCACCTGCAACTCCAGTTCCATGGGGATGCGATACTCTCTTCTGGCCACCAAGGTAGAAGGTCCCTGGTTGATAACTCTAAAATATATCAAGTTATGAACCCAGGACATTTAAGAATCTTACACACGGGCCTGAAAAGATGGAGCAGCAGTTAAAAGCACTTGCTGCTCTTGCAGAAGACCCAGAATCATTCCCAGAACCCACATGGTGGCTTACAGTTACCTGTAAGTCCAGTTCTAAGGAACCTATTGCCCTCTTCTGGTTTCTGCAGGAACTGCAAACATACATGTGGTACACATACACATGCAGGCAAAACACTCACACACATTAAAAAAATTAATTTCTGGGCATTCTGCAGTAACCAGACCACCTCCCTAAGCAGGGGGCCTCTCTAGAAACCAGATGCTCTTTCATCTAATGAGGTGCTATACAACTGGATTCACTGAAAGTGCACAGAAAAATAAAAAGTTTTCCAGAACTCAAAATTTTAATAATAATAATTATAATAATAAAAGAACTGCTTTGGGTGCCAAAATGTATAAAGATCCTAAGTCATCAAAGAAAACTGCTCACCTATAGATACCAGCTTACTTATGGACAAAAAACTATAACCTGCAGAGAGAATTCCAGAACGCAGGGAGCAAAATCAAGAGCACATGTGAATGGACTCATGTACACACACACAAGCACACATGTGCACACACATGAATACATATGTACACACAAACACACATGAATATACCTACATACATATACATGCACACACATACATATACATGCACATATACACACATACATAAATACACACAAATAAATTTAAAAGCACATTTAGAAACCACGAACAGTAGCAGAGCCCTTCCTAGGCTGTCCCAAGGAGAAGATGAGGTTGTCCTAGCAAAGGACTTGGGGCAGGGCCTGGCCCATGAGCCACAGAGCCACAGTGAACAACTGTCCATTATGACTGTGAATCTGTATGATTGCCCAAGGGACAAGAAATAATCGTCTTGCTTAATCCAGAAAAATCAATAGGATTCAGGGTGACTGAGCTATGTCTGAGTCCACATACCAGTCATGCCTAGAAGTGGCAGAGGCAGGTCTACAACCTCAGTCTCTCAGTTCACAAGTCTGTTCCTTCCAAATCACACCTCTACATGACAGTATTTGCTCATAAGGGGCTTACCTCCTACAGGCCAAGAGGTGAGCAAGCATCCGAATGATTCTAAATGTGTGTGACATCATGAAAAATAACCCCCCTAGGTCTCCATCCCTCTCCAGCCATAAGCCCCACCCTTCGGGGGTACTGACAGCCTTGGCATGATGAAGTATGTGGAAAGCACTGGTGTGTGGAAAGTCCTCTTCCTATGGATGCTGTCCCTACTATGATAATAGTATAGATGTGTTCAGGTGAAGAGGGAACCCAGGGCTAGGGCTGATATTAGCAAACTAAGCTGAAATGTGTTCCAGTGCAATAGACCAAATGTTTGTGCCTTCTCCACCCAGTCATATGTTGAGACCCTAGCCTCGGTGTGATGGCACTAAGGAAGGGGAGGTAGCTAGAAGATGAGGGCAAAGGACTCATAAGGACACTAATACCACTGATAGGAGCTCCCTCGCTCTTCTGCCCTGTGAGTTTACACTGGGAGGGCATCTGACTGTGCAGGAGGAGGCAGAACCTTACCAGATACCAAATCTCTCAATGCTACGATCTTGATCTTCCTAGCTTCTAGACTAGAAGGAATCAATGACTGTTGTTCACAAGCGGCCTGAACTATGATATTATGTTAAAGCATACTGGGTAGACCGAGACACCCAGTCAAGGCCATCTCTGTGAAACAGGACATTAGAAGCTCACTGTGTCCAGGGCAGTAGATAGCCCAAGTGAGATCTGAAATATGGCCTCTTAAACCTAACAGGATCCTCAGCCCTATTAGGACTAAAGTCCCTTTACATTGCTAAACATACAAATATCTCCTTCACTTAGGAAGAAATGGGCACAGGAAAAACATACAGGGAGGTCTGCATCCTCATATGCACACTTAACAGACTTAATCAGTTAAAATTGGTATTTATGCTGTTTTTGCTACCTGCAAATAGCAAAGACCAAGAATCCTAGATAAACAGTCTTGGTGTCCTGTGATCTGGAGCTGCATGAACTTGCCTCATCATAAGCACAATTTAAATAAGCAACCACTCCCTTGTGAGTGACTGGCTGCCTGGATGTGGCTTCTGTGGTTCAGGGTCCCCTATCCTGCCCTCTGTGACCCCTGCGCTTTAATACCTCCTTGTTGGAAGACTTTAAGAATGCTCTAGCCAGCATGAGAACACTGATGAGTCTCCACAATGTGTCCACTATGCAAGGAATCTGTATTTTTCCATCATTAAGGAATGAAGCATGAACAGTGGGATTACAGCATGCTAGAAGAAACAGGATTTCCCTCTTCCTCTGTGGCCTGGCTAAAAATCTCTGCTCCAAAGGATGGGCTGTGTCCTTAGTCACCTCAAGGATGACAAAGCCCTAAAGACACCCGAAAAAACATGTCATCCTCAGACACAAAACCAGGCTTCGGCAAGCCTGACTCCCAGGCTTTGAGCTTGGCTGCAGGAGACCTGCTAGGACCCTGCTCACTAACCAACTGAAAGCCCCCTGCTCTGATGGTAATCAAATACAACACCAACTGTATTTCATGGCTGAAAAAGCCACTGATGGGCTAGGTAGTGTTTGTTATCTAACTAAATTGTAGAGGAAATGATGTGTGAATGAGAAAATTCTAACACAACCGTGGATCACATCTGACAACTTCGATTATGGCTTTGTTTAGTTAAGTACTTGCGCATTCTAATGAACTGTTTTATAGAATTATTAATTGGATCTGGGGTTTCCAGCTGGTGCTCTGTAGCCTCCCTAGTAGAGGTGATGTCAGCTTCCCTAAAAGGCTGGTCTCCACACAAGCTGAAATCCAGAGCAGGCAGGTTCTCTAGCCAAGTGGAAAAAAGTGTAGCTTAGATTCTCCCTTACTAACAGAAAAGAAACTTCCAGAAAACTCAAGGACATAGATAAGGACTATGGTGATTAACCTTCAACTTGGATGGATTTAGGATCCCCTAGGAGACTGGCAATGTGCACTTCTGGGAGTGGTTGTGAGAGTTTTCTGAGAAAGTGAGTGAGGAGGAAAACCATACCCTTAATGTGAGTGGCTCTATCCAATGGACTGGGGCCCCAATTGGGATAAAAGCAGATAAATTAAGAAAAAGTAGGCAAACACTGCTCTTCACTTTTCTATTTTTGTCAGTCTAGAAATGAACAACAACCTCTTCCAGAAGCCGCTGCCACCATGGTTTTCCACCCACATGCATGACCCCTGGCTAACTCCACTGTAACCAAGAGCCCCCATATTTGGTCTCATCAAATACAAAGTTAGCTAATAACTAATTAGGCATGCTTGCAATATCTAGCTTATTAGGAATGGGTTCCTATACAACCCTCAGTCAGAGCCAGTGTTCAGGTTTCCCAGGAGTATTGTGTCATCTGACTCGAGGAAGTAGAGAGCCCTGTATTCACCAGTTTCTCTACACACAGACTGGGGGGTGGACAAGAAAAGGCCCTAACCTGCACTCCTCAGAACCTCCAGGTACATGCTTCTCCAGCATCGACTATAACAGCACTGTGGTCTCCTTCCCACTGTGGCAGATGAGAAAGTCGGTCTAGCTCCCTCAGGAATACCAAGCCTGGATCTGCTCTACCAATGGAAACAGTCCCATGGGGAACAGAAATGGGCTGAGCCCACCCAGCATCTCCACATACAACGGTACCTGGGATGGCCGGGAACCAGTCCAGTCCACACCTTGCTCACAAAACCAAGGCTCATGGGCTGTATCTGCCAGAGCACATAGACAGTCTTTGGGGTTGCAGTGGAAAGTTGGCTAAGAGTTTCGTCAAAGAGCTCTTTAGGCAGGCACAAGTGACAGAAGCCAAGGAGAGATGGAGGCACCTGGGTTTCAAGAGGGCAAAGGACACCAATGATGCCCACAGGAGCTGGGGGAGGGTAGGGTAAAACTACTGGATCCCAGTTGGAGCCCAGATGCAACCTTTGTTCACGGAAGGACAAAGCCACTGCCAATATGCAAAGCTTGTCACTCCTACACAAGACCCAGGGCCAAAAGCCTGGCTAGTGTGGCCCACAGGGACGGGATTCTTGGACCCAGGAAGCATCAAAGTGTTTGGGGCACAGTGAACTCAGCGTGCAGTCCCCATAAAGGTCCATCATCCTTTCATGCCCTATCCAATAATCCACCTTCACTTGGCTGTCTCCCCTGGTCCCCTTGTTAGCAGGATGTCCCACATACTTCCCCACCTAGAGTCTGACCCACCTCCTCTGGCTGCAGAAGACACATTCCAGCAAGATGGGTGTGACCATCAGCAACCAGGAAGTCGTGGAATCCAGTTTTCTGGAAGCCCCTCCCCTCTTAGCAGGTATACAGATGTGAATAAAGTTGGCCCAAGCTTGCAATGTACCCAGCTGGGGACTGTCCTCACATCTGGCCAGGATGGACTTCTGTGGCTAAGGAGAGAACCCAAAACAGGGCTTGGTGGTCCAGTGGGTGAAGCGGCCTCCAAAGGAGGGTCTGAGAGTAAATGACCTTGAGAGGCAGCTATCACCAGGGGTCAAGGCTTGCCAATCTTCTTGTCTGTGTGGTTCAATCTGGAAAGAGTTTGGCAAAGTTTTTAGGTGAAGTTTTCAACAAGCACACCTAAGGTGCTTATAACCCAGGCACTGTTCTAGAAGGCCATGGAAGACCTCCATCTTTAACCCTCACACACTGAGGCCGGCACAGTTTTCTTCTTCAGCTTACAGATGAGAGGTCTGAAGCACCTGCCTCAGATCACTCAGGGAGCAAATGAAAGAGCATTTGCACATCCCAGGAACACAATTCAGGCTTACACAGGGTAGACTCACAGCCTGACTCACAGCTCTGCCAGTCCCAGGCACTAGGCAGAGGCTGGCTCCCTTCTCCCTAAGGCTTCTCTTTCAAAACATTCTGTGCCATTCTCTGAGCGAACGTTAACAGAGATGGCTAGGGCGTTTCCCGGGGGACAGCTTTGGAGGAGCAAAGGTGGCAAGTAGAAGGTTCCCGAGAGAAGGCTATGGGAACCGTGTCTCTGTATAAAAGCAAGAAGCAGGACTGGGCAGCTGGAGAGCTAGCTTCCACGCATGGGAAGAAAGAGAGCTTCCCAAGTTGGGTGGGTCCTCAGAGCTATCATGGGTAGGGATAAAGTGTGGGCTGAAGTCTCCATCATGGTCAGTGCATCTTAGACTAACAGCCTGGCCACATGCATCCAGGAATTACTCTTGCTTCTGGCTACCCAGCTAGATAGAGCTGGGTCCCCAGTTTTTTTCTCTAGTTGTGGTGATGGACAACAATGACTGGGATTTTCTTGGAAAAGGAGAGTTTGGGAACCCCTTCTTCCTTAACATCAACAATAAGTCTCCCACCCTCAAGCTCCCTATAATGAAACCCACATGAGCTGATTCACAGACACAATCACTCAAAGGAGTACATACCATACACACACACACACACACACACACACACACGCACACACACACACACACACCAGCTTTAAGTTCTCTGAGAGAGCCTTTCAAGTTCTCAGTTTAGATAGTAACAGAAGTCAAAACTAGCAAACGCCAGACCTACATATCTGACCAAAACAGAAGGAAGGGACTAAAAGACATCAGGAAGTTCAGGAGCTTCCAGAAGAGACAGAGAACCAGGTTCTGTAAGGCCACCAAGGGCATCACCAAGTCTTACTTGAGCAGAGGATGATTCTTAAATATGGCTAATTCGGCAGGCATTGTGACCCCCAATGCAGCCACCAAGGCCCCAAGAACTCAAAGTACCTGGCACTAAGCCATCATCTGATTGATGTAGCCCAAGTTCAGAACTAACTCAAGATCACGTCTCTAATTGGAACCTGTTCGATTGACCTCTGTTCCCACTGAGACTCAAAAAGTCTAGAGTCCTCACACTGAGATGCAGTCTCAGATGGTGGGTAATCTGAAATGGCAATTGTCCAGCAAATGAAGAAAGACACTGAGTTCTTTAAGGTCCCTTTCAGCAGCATGTGTCTATTTAATTTGACAAGTACACTGCAGTGCAGTGTATCATTTATTTATGTGCCCTCCTCCATAAAGACACAGTACATAGCTGTCCACAATCATCACCAGGAGTGCTCCCCATCCTTGGGGAGAAGGCTTCCTTGCTGAAATTGGCTTTGGACATACAACCTTTTGCTTTGACCATTGGGACATGAAGCAACCTGCCCCAGGGAAGGCATTAGGGGACACTACACGGGAAAATCAGGCTATACTTTTTCTTTCAGTAAAACAGCATATCCCAAGTAGGGGTTGATCTTCCAGTCTGCACCTCACAAAGGGAAGGCATGGAGAAGAACCTTGCAAGGTTGTGACAGTCATAGGACTCTACACTCTCCAGGGTTGCTATGAGCAATGACAAATATCCCCCAGTCAAAGGGGGTTATTACAACAAAATGGGTGATTATATGTATATGGAAAACCACTCCACCACACTGTCACCCAAAGAAAGGGAAGACATGAGAATAAGACCCAGTCTCTGTGCTTGGGGATACTTGTCTGGGTGTGTGGGACACTCTCAAGTCAGAGCTGGCACAGATAATGAAACTATTTGAGAGGAGATATGAAATGTAAGTCTCAAGGAGCCCTAGGAAAACAGACAGGAACTCTGCTTATGGTCCAGAATGCTTCCCAGAGGAAGAGATGTAGACAAGAGATTGGTAGCAGATTAGTCTAGTGTATCAGAGAAACTGCAGAGGAAACTGTACAAATTCAGAGAGGGGGAAATATATAGACCGATTCATCTATATTATACATTTATGCACTTATTTATTTAAATAATGCATCTTTATATATGAGTATCATCAGACATGTTTGTGTGTGAGAGTACCCATTCTGGGGGGCGGGGGACTACTGTACAGGAAGAGTGACAGTAGGAAATTTCAAAGATGAGATTACAATGGGAGAGATTTCCAAGGACAAGAATACCATACCAATACGTTTACAACCTGATTCTCAAGGCATGGGTGGTGGTGGTGGGGTAAGGCCGGGGATTTCCCACAGCTCTCTATGTCTTAGAAATGTCACACTGTTGAAGATAAAGTAGAGGGTGACTGGGGAGTGCAGAACTCAATGATCAAGATGGATTGATCCAGCACCAGGTAATTAGGTCCTGAACTCAAACACTGGCACCACTAATAAATGTGCTCACAAACTACCTCAGGGGTGACATTAGTGGGATGTGGCTAGGCAGGGGATAGAGGATGTTCATTACAGATCTTGTCACTAAGTAACTGATAAAGTCATTTCAGATAGGGGAGTGGAGAAAACTGGTTATCTGGTGTTGAACACACATTTGCGGGGGTAGAGGGGTCTCTGGAACATCTAAATGGAGGTATTTGATTGGCAACCGGAAGACGGGAGGAGTTACCATCAGCCTGAGTGAACAAAGGCTTGGAAAGGGGTTAGGAAGGACTATGGAGGCAGTCTGTAGTGCCTCTGTACTGAGTGCTAAGGGATGGCTACTTCAAGGAGAAGCCAAGAGCAGTTTGAGCAGTGGCTTGGAACAGGCAGCCCCCAGAACAGCTGTAATGAGAGAAGCCTGAGTTATTGGATGAGGAACTGATCATGGAGTAATCATTTAAAGGTGAGGTGGTGTGTCTGTAAGACCATGGTGTACTATGGCTTTATGGGTAAAAAAGTAGACTCATGTTTTGTTTTGTTTTGTTTTGTTTTTTTGTCAAGCTTAGCTGATGGTCCATTTCTAACATTCATAGGCAATTGTCCTGTGATAAAAACAGTAAGATGCCTTGTTATTCATGGAAGTCATAAATACCCACATCATTCTTCCTTTTAAAAATAGAGTGTGCTTTTAGGAGACTGTGCTATACCTCAGTAAAAGTCAACCCCAATATCAGAGGCAAACACAATGAAGATCTGCCCGTCATCCAGACTTCCTACACTGAAAGTCATCAGGAACCCCATTCCTATGCCAGCACTGGCATCCTCAGGATGGGATGCAGGCAGCTGAGATGGCTTCTTCATTAATGTTTATGACAAGAGTTCCATCTAGTGCAATGGTTCTCAACTTCCTAATGCAGCTCCCCATATTGTAGTGGCCCCCAACCACAAAATTATTTTTGTTGCTACTTCATAACTATAATTTTCTACTGTTATATAATGTAAATATCTGTGTTTCCAATGGTCTTAGGTGACCCCTGTGAAAGGGTCATTCAACTCCCCAAAAGGTCAAGACCCACAGGTTGAAAACCACTGATCTATAGTATGGCAGGGTTCATTTAGAATACACATCTCCCCCAGGATCAAGCTCAATACACATTGTGTTTTTCTTTTACGAATGTACTTCTTTGGGCCTTGACATTAACTTGCCAATGACTTTAGAATCTGCAGTCAAGAATGGTCAGGGTTCAGCCATGCACATCCTGTATGAGTATCACCCCAAAACTCTTAATTACCTCAGAGGTACCCCCTCCCTGGACAAGACAAAGCAAAGAAATGTCTGCCTCAGCTGCCATAATACTTTTCCAATACATGAAGGAAAAGAAACTCTAGCATAGAGCCTGAACTATCACCCATGGTCACCCACGGGTCTGCTTGGTTGGGGAGCCCCTTTCCCCGGTAGTAACTTTCTTCTTTTCTGTTTCTAGTTTAAAGTGGTCAACTCCTTCCAATACCAGAAGTAGAACAGAAATTACTATTCCTAAACGGTTCTGTAATTAACAGACTTCTCGGAAGTAACTCTCCAGGGGAGCTTCATTCAACAGAACTGGTGGCCCATGCCTGGCTGCATTGGAGCCTGTACTACTGACAGTCTGTATCCACACAGATGGCAGGCTGAAGCGCTGGCCCATAAAAACTTCTTCATAAGCAAATATATATTCATATTTTAGAAAACCTGACTCTAAATGAGCCGGTGAGCCTAGGGCTCTGGCTATAGAGCCTAGACAAGCAACAAAAGAGAGAAGCAGGCAGGCATGAGACAAAAGAAGTGGCATGGTTGCCACACAATGTACAACAAGAACCCTCCAGATAGAGAGGGTTACATGTCTCGCAAGCTCAGTCAGTGGGAAGCTGATTGGAGGAAGATACCTGGAAAAGACAAGGTCATATATCTGATTCCAGAGAGCCCACTCTGACTGGTGGGAGCATGATGCTAGGCTCCACAGAGAGAGATGCAGGATGAGAACGATGTATAAGAGCAGCAAGAGGTGATGGGAGATGCGAACCAAGTGACAGGAATGGGGAAAGCCAAGAGTGATATGATTAGAGGAAATGTGAAGGCAAGTGGGACTGCAGAAGTTGGGAGCCAAAGGGATGTGCGGAAAGGAATCGTGGGTTTGTGGATAATTCCAGGCTGCCCATGTGGCTTACACAACTGATAAGACCAGGAGGTGGAGGAGTGAGTGACTAAGTGTGCTCAGTCAGCTTGTGCCAATCAGTCTGTAAAACTCAACTGAAGTTATCAGCAAAACCAGTGAAAGGCTTGAATCCAAGAGAATGCTTTTAGGTCAAACCAGTGAATGCCCACACTCAGATCATCCCAAAGAATACTATGGAATGTGTCCACAACTGAAATCCCACAGAAGGCAAAGAGGGATTCCCTGAACTTCTCCAAGGTTTGACCTCAGTCAGAGCTACAGGGCTTTCCAGGAGTCTGACACAGAGGACAGAATTGGTGCATTGGTCTGACTTGCTTATCCTTCATGCAGACTCCCCTCATGGCAAGAACAGAGAAAGAGTTCAGCAGCAAGTAATCTGCAGGCATTCTGTGCTGATGAGGGAACCAAAATGCCAAGCAATTAACTGGACAATAAGGAAACTAAGTAACCACAGTAATAACTAAGCTTGTCCCTTGGGATGTCAGTATGCTCCCCAGTTCCCTCTCTCCCTTGTGACTCCCATCCCTCAGGTAACCTTCTGATCTCTACAAACACTGCAGCTGTGGAACCTCAGGAACACCTGTCTGTTTCATCAGAGGGGATCATGAACTCTGGTTGAGTTGCCTCAAGGACAAAAGAGGTTGCTTAAGCCCATACCATCCTCTCAGCATCCTGTCCAAGCTACAGAGGACCACAGGAGCCTAGCCAGCCATCACACCACGAGGAAGAGCTAAAGCCAGGACCCAAACAAATCTGTCACTCTGCAAGTGCTGTCATCCTTACCAAACCCAATGATATTGATGTCACTGAAGTCTGTTCAGAGGCCACAGTGCGGTTCATCTGAAGCTGAGACACACGGGTTTCCTGAAGAGTCACCAGAGAAACTCACAAAATATCACCAGATAACACACAAGCCATGCCCCACAGCAGTGAGTCAAAGCTCACCGTGGGCATCCAGGTCCTTCCAGGCTGCCTCCCACCCTATCCCTCTCTAAACAGTTATTTATAAACCCTATCAGTGCACACTGAGCAGATGATCTGGCTTTCCTCCTGTACTTTAAATAACTAAGTTATGGGTGAAGGCAATAGAATGGAAATGTTATCCAATAGGCTTGGCCTGGTGCATTGTGGATGCCTCTCTTCTCTGCCTCATTATTCTGCCTCTCCTTTGTGTTCCTAAACAAAGGAACGTGGGCATGCTGCCACAGCCTGAGTAAGCTTGTCTTGCAGATGGAAGGGGGCCAGGCCTCTCCCCGGCCCTTTGGGAGTGACAGCTCAAGTCCTATGATGGAGCTAGTGCTGTGTAGCACTTCCTTCACCCCCTTTGCCCCATTTCAGGTAAGGAAGTCAAAAGCCAGGTGAGGCCAAGGGACTTGCCCAAGAGCACTCACAAGGTAAGTAAAACCAAAGACTTGAGCTTGGCGACCTAGTGAACACAATGGCTCTTGGTCACAATAAGTTAGTACTAACAAACTATAGCAGGGAATTCTGTCACCAAGCTGAGAGCTCCCAAGGGAAGTAGATGTTCAAAGAGCCAGACAATAACCATGAGAGTTGCCAGGTCCCTCTAGAGAGGAAGTTGGAGTCTACAGGGTGTGTAATATAGAAAGGAGAACTAGACAAATCAGTCTGTCTCACCCTTGACTTGAATGATGATTTTTAATCATCTAGTCAGTCAGTTATTTCACAAACACTTGCTGAATGCCAACACAATGCTAGGGTTTGTGTTGGTACTATGAATGCAACCATGGATATAGCACAGTGCCCAGATGCCCAGCCAACCAGGAGATAGATAAGGGACCCAGAGAAGGCCAAGGACAGTCTCCACACTTTTGTTTCCCTTATCATAACTAGCAGACAGTTGAAGCCTGTGCCATCCTTGCCAGTGTCTTGATGGAATCTCAATGCTATGTTAAATATTCAATCACAATTCCGCCTACACCAGCCACTTGTCCTTCAAGACACTCAAGTACCCTCCAAATGTCTGATTCTGCTGATGTTCCCTGGGCAGCAGTAGCATGCTGAGTCTTCTCAGGGACTTTGCTGGTTCATATCTGACTAAGTGACCTCAAACCAGCCTGTTAATATCTTTGAACTGTCATTTCCTTCTCATCAAGTTAAGACAGAATAAGTGGAAAGCTCCATAGGAACCCCTCATTGTCCCATGGATATCTATGCAACCCTTTGTCCACAGAGTAGGCTTTTCACGTAATGAGTAAGATGGCGGGTGAACAGGTACTAGACCAGGGCACTGTGGTTTTGTGGGAAAAGGCAGGCCTGAGCCAGAAGGCTGGCTGATATCTAATGCCTCTGAGCAATGTGGGCACACTGGTAAGCTCTCTAGCTCAGAAACTGAGGAATGCTCTGACTTGTGGACAGGTCAAAGCAGAGGTGCAACCTCCTATCCCTTTCTTCCTGCTGCCCCTGTGGTTCAGTGAGGCCAAACTCCAGTGTCCTAGGCCCAGCTCTCCATTGCCATGGGGACTTCCCAAGAGTGAGCTCCCAAGCTCACACCCACTCCTTTCCCGGAAGCAGAGCCCTGAACTGTTTAGCCTGATGTCTGGTTCAGCTGCCTGAATTGGGCACTCTGAAATGGCTGCTTGTCTGCCTGAGCCCCACAGTTGCCCTGCTGGAACAGCATGCCAACGGATCCTTCTGTCTTCTTCTAATATACTCGGCTGCCTGCTGGTGATGTGGCACTGACCTGCCTCCTGGCTTGCCCTTGGGTGCGTTTTCTGCCAATCATGCTCTTCCTGTATGTAGCTGGAGACCATTGCACACAAACTTCTGTCTAGCTGCCTGAGGCCTTGCAGCAATCAGCTGGCTCAGATGCATTTCTTAGCTAATCCCTTGCCTCCTCCATCTCGGTCCCTGAAGCATTCAGAGGTAGTGTGTGAAATCCCAACACATTTGCAATGCAGTAGCAGGTCCCTACACAGTGTCAAGCCTCACCCTCTTCCCTGTCTAGAAACACAAACATGATTTTCAGGGATTACTCAACTAGTCTATCTGTCAGCCTGTGTTCTCCCTCCACCTACCCACACGTACCAAATTTTTATGGAGCCCAAACAGGGAACAACCTGACATATTAGGCTATTTTGAGCACATGACAAAGGTCACTGGATGTGTTCAAGGCACAGTATGTGCCATGCTTGCTGAACTCAACCCAACAGCTCCATGATCCAGTTCTATCGTTATTCGTATTTTACAGGGAAGGAATGGCCTTGTGTTAATCTCCATTTATATATATTGGATTTAGAACTGTGTTTTAGCCTCCTATCTGGTGTTATAAAATGCCCTGTTAAAAAGCAACCTAGGGAAGAAAGGGGTTATTTTAAGTGACAAGTCCAGGTCACAGTCCATCACTGTGGTGAACTCAGGGTGGCAGGAACCTGAAACAGCTAGTCACATCACACCACAGTTAAGAGCAGAGAGGAATGAACGAATGCCTGCCTGCAATGCTCAGTGCCCTCTCCACACTTACACCACCCAGGGCCCCTTGCCTAGGGATATGGTCTCCCACATCAATTAACACAAACACGGCAATCCCCTATAAGACATGCCCACAGGCAAGTCTGATCCTGAGACTCTCTTCCCAAGCAATTCTAAACTGTATCCAATTTACAATTAAAACTAACCTTCACAAATTACCCAGAACACTGGTGTAGCACTCTTCTCCATGAGGGTCTTTCCAAAAGGGATGGACTGAGGAAGGACCATGCCCTGGGTTAAGAGGCTGGATGGATTCAAACAGAGAAAAGGCAAGAAGCCAGCTATCTCTATTAGTTCCATTGCTGTGATAAAACAGCATCACCAAAAGTAACTTGGGGAGGAAAGAGTTTATTTCAGCTTATAACTCTGGGGTCACACTCCATCACTGACTGAAGCAGGGGTCATAGAGGTACACTGTTTACTGGCTTGCTCCTCATGGCTTTCTTATAGCATCTGGGACCACCTGCCCAGAGATGGTACCCACACCGTGTTTCAGGTGTTTCAGGTTCCTGCCATCCTGAGTTCATCACAGTGATGGACTGTGACCTGGAATTGTGACTTAAAACAAACCCTTCCTTCCCTGGGTTGGTTTTTAACAAGGTATTTTATCACAAAACAGAAAAGACGCTAAAACACAATTCTAAATCCAGTATATGTGAGTGGAGATTAAGGAAATGCCCTATAGACTTGCCTACAGGCCAATCCTATCCGTTAATTTTCTCGGTTTTAGACTTCCTCTTTCCATATATGTCTAGGCCTGTGTCAAGTTGACAAGTAAGCAGTCCACCAGCTTAGCACCACCACTGCTCCTCTCTCTGATCCCAGTCTTCCAGGATTTGAGCTGCTGAGATGGAATCCTCTGGAAACCTAAGCACCTGCTTAATTTTGTCTATAAAATAATATACATCATCCAGATCCAGAACCACTCAGAAAAGTTCCCCTGAGTTTACAGCTAATAGATGTGGGATGAGTTTGTCACCCAGATCTGTCTACTCCAAGTGCTAAGCCACGCTGCCATCTGTGATCCCAGGCCTCACAGGGAAAGGGAAGTGACAAGTGAGCAAAGCTTGCTGTCCCTTGTCATCACAGAAGATCTGGCCCATACTTCTGTGGACACTAAATGCTTCAGTGAAGAAACTGGAAAGGACCTTCCGCAGCTCCTTGTCTTTAGACACGAAGATTGAAAGGCCCTTCCCCCCAACCCTAACATGTCACTTAGACACCAGCTATAATGGTTCTGCAAAAGAAAAGAGGATTTGCTGGATATAGGGTGTAGCTCAACTGGCAGAGTGCTAGCACACCTAAGCCCCTGCGTTTAATCTCCCGCACCACACATATCGGGTGTGGTGGTACATGCCCATAATCCCAGAACTTGGGAACCAGACGGAGGAGAATCAAGATAATCATCATCACCGACTTAGTTAATTTGAGGGCAGCCTGAGCTACAGGAGAGCCTGTCTCAAGACAAAACAAAAAATGGTTTGCCTGGCTCATTCACTTTCACACCAGGGAGTCACCACTTTGGAAAAACAATGACAGAATTGCCATCAAGCTGAACTGCAAGGCAGCTTTTTTGTTTCACTTTGTTTTAAGACATGATGTAATGTCACTTGGATCAGCCTCAAACTCCCTCTTGATCTCTTGTTTCCACCTCCCTAGTGCTAGGGTGCCAGGTATGCATGGTCATTCCCAGCTATTCAAGGCAGAATTTTAAGGAAAGATGGGACAGTCAATAGGATGAGCTACCTTTCCCACCAGGTTCCTCAAACATGCAGCAGTGCCCTAGCACTTCCAAGGTCTGTCCAGGCCACTTCCAAAAGTGACAGCGAGGAGAATCTACACTCCTGCTTCACATAAAAAAACACACTGCTCCCCATGGGTCAGACAGTGTGGGAAATACATCATGGACAGTCACTGGGCTGACCCCCATAAGAACTCTACGTCCTGGTCACCTTAGTAGCCTGGTGAAACCTTCAAGATCGATTCACAAGGAAGTCAGAAAAGCAATTCCTTTATTTTCCCCACACTTCAGGAGGCTTTAAAAAAAATGTGGTCGCCAGGAGACAGAAAATGGCATTTTATAAACAGCAGAGTTTACAGCTCTGCCTGGTATCTGGATGGGGGAGTTGAAGAGAACGGATAGTTCTGTGTGTCTCCAGGGCTGCAGGAAGGGGTGGAGGAAGACAGGCAGGGAGGGAGGGAGGGAGGCAGATTCAAGGCATTGGTGATTAAACAGAAATAGTCTGGACTGGCCGGGCCAGAGGGGGCAGGTTATGACACTGCCTCTTGCAATCTTTGACTTCCTGAAATAGAATCGATACAGAATTTATGCTGATCCAGGACCACACCCCAGACCTGTGATTGGACTCTGTGGGACCATGAAGGTATGGATGGATATAACCCATAAACAGGGCTTTACAAGGTTCCTCTCAGAAGTTCTGATGATCTTAGTATCCGGAGGTCTACCAGAAGAATCTATTTGCTGTGAATCCATGTACCATGTACCTTGAGAAATAGGACTCAGCCACCAGAATGCAGCATATGTTACAGCCCAGTTCTGTGGCCAATTTAAACCTGATACTAACATAATAATCTAACAATGGTGCCCACTAGATCCTGTATGTATGCCAGACATGGGGCCAAATGCCTTGCCAATCTGTTCATTTTTAATCCCTCCGTCCTTGGCTAGAGTTATTATGACCTTCTTTGAAGATGGGGAAGTTAAGGCTTGAGGAGTTGGAATAACTGGTTCAGACCACTAAAGGAGAGAACAGAGAGATGTAATTCAAACCCAGCATGTCACCTTGATCCCAGTGGCCCTCAGGTCAAGGTCACTGCTGTACATAACCATCCCTCTGTCACCATCCACAGAACCATGATTGGAACCTAGAAGGCCACTGGGTAATATGGAATGGGGTGCCCCTCACAAGGCAGGGATGAGAAACCAGAGTGGGGCTACTCTATGAGCTACAAGCTCACTCTAACTGCTCCCTAGGGGCTCTGCCCCCAGGATGAGCCACTATCAGTTGGTCCAGGGCTGAGCCTGCAGGGTTGGAGACACCAGCACATCTCAGATTCCTCCCACTCTCAGCAACTGAGACAGATACTCCAGAAACCACGTTTCAGGACTGTCACCCCCTCCAAAGACAGATGAAGCAGCATCAGGCTGGCCTGGGAGTTGTGTCCTCACCCCCAATATGTGTGCCTGGGCCAAGACTACAGGCCTCTCCCAAGGCATCCCTTAGCTCACAAAGAAGCCAGTGTCAAAAACCAGAAGTTGCTTTCTACAAAAGTGAGGTGCAGCACCTTGCAGGGAAGAAGGCACCTGCATCCCTGCAAGGTGGGGGAGAGGGAAAGGGCAAAAGATAGTGAGCAGAGAGGGGACCAGAAGGGCTGCAGAGGCCCCTACAGAGAGTCCAGTTCCTGACAGCCTAGACCATCTTAGACAAGGAGCTTTAACCTCCCTGAGTCTCAGTGTCTCTTTTCTGCAACTGAAGGGTTTGAACTACATTATTCTAGTCCAATTTTGGGGTGGTTCTGAAAACTCTTCCTAACCTCCACATCAATATTTCCAAGACAGATAGCAAGTCGCTATTTCAAAGGCTGAGACTATGTCCTTCACCTTGGCGAAGAGCCTTGGAAGGTGTGGGGATAATTGTTTCACTCCCTTGTTGCTATGGGAACTTGCAACTCCTAACTCCTTGCTGCTAGGACAATAGCTTGCTCAGGGCTCCTGGGTGGTTTGTTTTGTTTTGTCTCTACCTGTACTGTGAGTTTTAAAGTGTCCATAGAGCTGAAGCAAAGCCTGGGCTACTCTGCTATTCTCATTTAAAAATTATTAGTATTGTGTATACATGCCTGATGCATGGAGGTCAGAAAACAGCTTTGTGGTGTCGATCCTCTCCCGCCATTATGTGGACTCCAGGGATTAATCTCAGGGTTCTGGATTTTCAAAGCTTCCTAGGCCAGTTCTCACCTGTTCCCTTTCAGTTTCTCTTGGTGGGGCTCACTGCCACCAGCCTTTTCCCTCTCAGCTGTCTTCCACCTGCGGCTTCACAGCAATAAAAAACCTAAAGAAGACAGAAGTTAGTACCAGGAATGGGGTATTATTGTGATAGGCCTGACCATGTGCTTGCTTGGAGTAATTTGAACTTTGATACTTCAGGTTATGATACTTTGGGTCATACTAGTAGGAACATGGGCAACAGAGGCGCTAAGAGTTATTTGAACTGTGGAGGGGGCTCATTCAAGGGGTTTTAGAGGAGAAAAGTGTTAGTATGTTGCCTAGAAATCATTCCTGTGGTATTTTGGTGAAGAAACTGTCTGCCTTTTGCCCTTATCTGAAGAGTCTGCTTGAGGCTAAAGTGAAGAGTATTGGATTAATTCTGTTGACAGAAGAAATCTGAAAGCCGCCTAGTATAGACTCTGTTATGTGGTTTTCATGGCAACTCTAATGAAGATTTATAATGAAAAGGAGCAAACTGAGCAGGGTAAATTACAAAATGTAAGTTTTGAGGAGAAAAAGGACACCAAGAAGTGAAATGGAAGTAAATCACATGACATGTTCAAGTAGGTAAACAGATTAAGAAATGGAATAAAGGGAGTGGTGACCTTAGGGCAAGAGCCTACCCACCTAAGTTTTCAATTTGTGGCTAGAAACTAAAGAAAGGCTTAGAGCAGGTGTGATGGGGCACACCTTTAATCCCAGCACTGTGAAGGCAGAGGCTGGCAGATCTCTGAGTTTGAGTCCAGTCTAGTCTACAGAGTAAGTTTCAGGACACTCAAGCCTAGGCAGTGAAAGACAGAAAGCTGGTGAAGATGTAATTGAACTGGTTATGTTCCAGTCCCAGCAAGTAGCAGAATTTGGCAGCTTCAGCCACATGTTTCTGGGTTTAGAGTTAAGGAGTAAAGAAACAAGTTACAGAATTTGCCTCTAAGCCTAAAGAAAGCTGCTGAGTCCAGGCATGTGCCAGTGACATTCTTGAATGGAGGCCATTGCATGAAGCTGTGAAGTTGAAGCCTGGGTTGCTGTGGAGAACCCAAGATGTTAGAGATGCCAGAGTCATGGGATACCTGCTGAGGAAAGCTGTTAACAGGGAGTGGACCAGCCCAAGAGAAAGAAATGTGTTGCAGCCAACGAAACTGAATGGAATTGGAGATCTAAAGAACATTTTGACATCAGACAATGGAGATAAAGAATTCGGAGTTTGCCCAGCAGATTTTTGGTCTTGTTTTGGTCTAGTGTTTCCTTGTTATTTTCCCTTCCCTAAATTTTAGGTGATGGATATCCTGTGCCATTCATTATATGTTGGAAGTATGTGATTTGCTTGTTGATTTTTATTTTTACAGGTGGTTATAATTAAGAGATTGTCATGCGTCTCAGAAGAGACCTTGGACTTTGAAACAAATTTGAGACTGTTACAGACTATGGGGACTATTGAAGTTGAACTAAGTGTCATAATGCATTTTTGCATTATGATATGGCTATAAGTCTTTGGGGGTCAGGAAGTGGAATGTGGTGATTTGAAAGAAAATGCCCCCCAAGGGGAGTGGTACTATTAGGAGATATGGCCTTGTTGGAGGGAGTATGTCACTATGTGGGTGAGCTTTGAGGACTCTTTTGCTCAAGCTTCCCTCAGTATGACAGTCAGTCGACTTCCTGTTGCCTGCAAAATGTAGTAGGACTCTCAGCTGCAGTACCATGTCTGCCTACATGCCACCATGCTCCCTGTCATGATGATAATGGACCTCTGAAACTAAGTGAGCCCCCCAATTAAATGTTTTCTTTGTAAGCATTGGCATGGTCAAGGTATCTCTTCACAGCAATATAAAACTTAACTAAGGCAATGTGCTATACCAGCCTTAACCTAGGTGAAAGACAAAAGTACAGATCAGGACATGGGGGTGCATAGCTCCTTCCCCATGGTCTCCAAGGTACTAACAGCCTGAGCCACTGACAAAGATTCCAAAGTGCATATGCAACCATGCTTAACTCATTTGGCATACAAAAGTCCCAGTGCATCTGAGTCCCTTCTTAGAGAAAGTCACCTTGTTTGGAGAGGTCAGTGCTCAAAGACTAGGACACACAGTCCCCACAAGATCAAAAAAGACCCACATAAGGAAACATTTTCCAATCAAAAGAGACTTCTACACATAGATCGCATATGCCCCTTTTTGGGGACAGTCACTTGTTGGGAAGCATGACTGGCAGGGGTTGCCTGTGAGATGGCATTTGAACAATGACCAGTCCTGAGTTGTCTGCAGAAATGTGCCCTAGGGAAGTCCTGAGTTCTCTCTACTTTTATACCCCCTCCCACTACATAGCACAGTACCTCAGGAAGCACAGATCCTGCATGTCTGGTTGAAGCCCTGGCTGCAGGCATTAGTGAGCCAGCAGGGCTGGATCTCCTCCCTGGCTCCCCAGCCACCTGTCATAGCAGATACCCTTCCTAAGCATCTGCCTCACACTTGAGTCCTGACACCCCTGAGAAGGCTGCGGGTCCAAAGTGCTTAGAACTCTCTGTTTTCCACATAGGTTACATACAATTGGATGACAACCTCCTCTGCTCTAGTAAACATCAACTCCATTTCCATACCACTGACATGGCCAGGACCTGAGTTCCCCCTTCCATTTCCTTTCCCTCAGATGCCAGGACTCAATGGTTCCAGCTCATCACAATCTCCATGCCTCACTTCCATGTCCTCTTCCAAACTCAACTCCCGCTCTCCAAGACCACCCTTGACTGTTCCTTGAGGATCTCTGCTGCTCCTCATCTCTGAATATATAATCCACATCTAGAACTGACCAGTGCAAGTCAGAGCCTACCATCCCATGCTTTAAAAGGTTAGATGGCCACTGTCCAGTAAATGAACCCACAATCTTCTCTTGGCCTCCAAGGCCTTTCACAGTTGAGGATCAGCTATATAGCTGGCATTATCCATCACCCAGATCCCCAAATCCTCTGAGATTTACCATGCAAAATAACTAGGTCTCCAAATAGACCATGGAATCTACTACAGTGAGACTCTGAAGGTCAGTCAGTGATTTATTCTGGGGGTTTCGCTGACTTATAATTTCCTGGACATTATAGTCTGACATGGGGTAGAAACTATAAAGAACTTCAGGACAGATGGACATATGAATAAAGGTTGGATGGTGAGAAAGGGGTAAAGAAGTAGAGGTGAGTAAAACTATGTGTGTACAGATGGGTGGGCAAATAAATAGATGGATATGGATGGGTGGGTAGACAGACAGACAGACCGGGAGGGAGGGAGGGAGGATTTTTAGTTTTGTCATTGTCATTTAGTGCCTCCCAAGGAGGCAGACAGCCTGACTACATACTTTAAACACAAAGGTAGTTTAGTTATTATTGTTTCAAATCTGATACTTATGTGGAAGGACTCGAATGAGGACCAGATGAGACATGTACAAAGAACACTGAGTTAGTGCTGGGCCTATGTGTAGCTGGAGTGAGAGGCACACTGCTCCTGGAACAGGGTTCTAAGCTGTAAGTGCCATCTCATCACTCATAGGGCAGGGACAAGTCTTCCTTCTTCTGGATCTGCTGCTGGGGATAGGGACAGCATTAAGTTATTCCTGTCTGCTTTGTACAGTTACAGGCTCAGTCAACACCTCTAGACAGTAAATGATGCAGCGAGGCTTCAAAGCCAGTAGCAGCAAATGAGTCCCGGGGGACAAAGCTTCAGGTAGGTCTTCTCAGCAGGGGCTACCCAGTGTGATGGTCCAGAGCTCAAAATGACCAAATCTGCCTCTTCATCATAAACCAAGGACAACAAGCCCTGTCCACCCAGCTAAGAAAAACTCCTACTTGATACAATTTGGAAAGAGTTAAGAAGCACATGTATAAGGTGACATGAACATCTACCTGTCCAGAGCACTGCTCATGCCCCTGAAACCCAAACATGACTTGGGGTCACCAATTCTTCACCCTCCCTCTGGTCCTGTCCTACATACCTCCTAGATCACCTGTGCTACACAGCAGAGATGATGAAGCCAGTACTCCGGGTCCAGTACCCTGACTCTTCCCACCACATCAGTGGTAGACAGGGTCTGGGACTTTAGCAAAAACCGTGTAACATGGTGATGATAAGTCAGGGCCTATCCTTTTTCATTTCTCCTTCCAGACTCTAGAACTTCCTGAATCTTCCTGTCTATAACCGAGTGGCAGATAGGCACACACAGCACAAGCTGACACTCTGTATCCCCAAGGGTCTGAGGGCTCAGCTGTGACAGAGAGTACAGGCTGATGCTCATTGTCAACCTTGTTCCTACTTGGTCCTGTTTGGCATGTGCTGGGGGAAGATAGACAGCCAAACCCTCAAGTGGATGCAGGTCCTGTCACTCCAGGTCACAGGAAGCTCCTCCCTAATACCAAGGGAAGGGACCAAGGATAAGGACAAAGTTTCTCCATCTAGCATATGTTGCTACTTGTTCCAATGAGCCTCTTATCCCTGCCTCAGCATCTCATGGAATCTGCTAAGGTCCAGACCCTACCTACAGCCTCCACTCCTGTGGTACCCAGACCTGCTGGGGTCTTGACCTTCCAGAGCCTCTCCATTTGCAGCTTCCACTTCTTCAACACACAGGCCTTCCACACTGGCCTGGAGGAAGCCCTGCAGAGGGGTCCTACATAATGCCATCCCACCTTCCATCCATGATGACTTTGGATACCCAAATGTACTCTAAATAAGGAAGTCTCAGACACACAGGAGTGAGTACATGAGCCATGGATACTTGTTCACCTTGACCAGCTCCATTTCTGCATGCTAAAACTCGGCTGTCCTTGGTGGCCTCTGTAAACTCAACTTATAGGTCTCGGTGCTGAGGGCAGGGGGGTCTGCACAAATGTACGTCTTCCTTGCTGATCATGTCCTGAAGGACAATGGATGCATTGTGAGTGCTAATGATCATAGTAACATACAGATGTCTTCAACTCATGACTTTATGGCTTTCCAACTTTATGATAATGCAAGGGTCATAGGCATTCAGGAGAAATCATGTTTCAAGAGAATGTATTCACATGCATATGTGTGTATGGGTGAGTGTGCCATCCATGTGTACCTACCGAAGCCAATGGAAGACATGAATGGTCCTGCTCCACCACTCTCTGCCTTGGTGCTTTGAGATAGGGTCTTTCACCTAACCTGGAGCCAGGCTACTGATGAGCAAGCCCTGGTGATCCCCCTGTCTTTACCATAGCACAGAGGTCACAGGCATCAAGTTGTCATGCCTGACTTGTTTTGTGGGCACTGTGGGTTGGAGCTCAGGTGCTCCTGCTTGTGTATCTCTCACCCACTATATCATCTCTGCAGCCCCATAACTCAAATTTTGATCATTTTCAAATCCGTGATACAGAAAGCTCATTGTGTTTTGCAGTGTAAGTAGTCAGTTGATTACATCGTATATTCAACATGTTTACTATAAGAGGTTTTATGTTAGATGACAAAAGACGTTCATCTGTGGCTGGTGTAAGCATCAGGGAGCATTCACAGTAGGCTGGGTTATGATAAGATGTTCTACAGGTTCCACATGTTAAATGCATCTTTTCAGGTTATTTTCGATGTAAGATCATCATAAGGGGGACATGACCCCACCTTAAGTTAGGGAATCTCTACTAACTGCCCAAATTGGCCGAGGCTCCTCATCAGAGAATCCAAATTATAGTTGGGCACATGGCTACCATGAAAGGACAACTCCCTGCTTCCCTTGTAGCCATGTGTAGCCACATGATTATGATCAGGACCACGGGGAAAAGGAGGAAATGGCACACATCACATACTAGAATTGTCTACAGAGGAAAAGGACATGTGCTTCTCCTCCAACCATTTTCCTAAATTCTGGAATGCACACACAATGGCTGGAGCTAAAACAGCTATTTCGGTCCATAGTGTTGAGGGTTAGTGTTGTGATGAATGACAACAAACTCAAAAGAGCCCAGACCCCACAACACTAAAGTAGACAAGTTAGTCTCTGGCTACTAAATCCCAGTGTCTCTGTTGCCTACATCAACAGTCTAAGGTGCCTTCTGCTACTTGTTGCTAACCCTGATTCTAAGTAATAGGGTCAGTGCCCTAAGAAGGCTCTTTCTCTGTATTGGTGCTCAATGCCAGAAAAAGAACTGTTCTTTCTCTGTATTGGTGCTCAATGCCAGAAAAAGAACTGACCTCTTCAAGACTCTGATCCCATATAAATGGAATGCCAGATCTGCTCCTTGGTGGGAACAAAGGCCACCTTGGTCCTTGAGTATCATCTGATCATGTTTCCTCTGGCCAGCTTTTCTGTCCCAGGCCACTCTAACAGGTAGCACACAGTATAAGTCACTGATAGCCAAGCTTCGGATCCTGGGAGACACATCCCTTGATTCCAGCTACAATCCTGGTGCTTCCGTTGAACCCCAAGTCTCATACCCCCCTTTCCCTTCTGGGATAACCTAGTTGGAGAGATAGGCTTGAGAGGGAGGAAGATGGGTTAAGAAAGCTAAGCCATAGGATCCTGCCAGCAAAGAGGGATGCTTCCACGACCCAGCAGCAAATACCCCTGGAAGGGCCTTTCATTCATTTTACTTAAAGGCAGTCTCTGGCGATAGCACAAAGAGTCCAGTATCCAGGAGATAAAAAGCAGAGCAGGGGCAGCTCAGCCTGGGACAGCTCAGGCAAGACACACCCAAGCAGCCTCAGCACACAGGCTGCTATGTCTAGACCAGGTTGATAGCTGCTAGCCTGTCTTAGGTCCCAGACTTTAGACTCTTACTCTGTGTTTGCAGAACTCAGGAAAAAAATGCAAGGTGATCACTAATTGGTCGTGTTGCTTTTCACACGTTAGAGTTGGGGTGGCCTTTTGCAGCCATTGTGAGACTCAGAACTGACCTAGGTGTCCAACTACAGAGGAATGGATAAACAAAACGTGGCTTGTATACACGATGGGATTTTAGCTGCAAAGACCAAAGTTACATCATTGCGGGAGAATGGATGGGATTTGAGATAATCAAATTAAATGAAGTCAGTCGCAGAAAGACCAATAACATATGCTTCTCTCATTTGTGGCTCTGAGATTTTAAGTAAAACCATGTATGTATCTATGACATGAGAATAGAAATGAAACAGTCTAGAGGGACAAAAAGGACTAGTGGGAAAAGAGTGGTCCTCATAAAGGGACAGTAAAGGAGCAACTGTTAGGGGAGAGAATGCTCAGCACACAATACATACTTGTACAGACAAGTATTACAAGTATTGAAAAGACTTAAAGTTGAAAAACACCCAAGCCCCTCCTACAGGGTTCTAAAGCCCACCCTTTTTCTGACCTCCTCCACCCCCTACCCCATCTCTCCCTTCCTCATTTCACTCCCTCTCCTGCACTCCCCCTCCTCTCAATACAAAACAGCATTCCCAAAGTGTTCCTGGGTCTTCAGATCTCTTATGCTCAAGACACAAGACTGATGGGCCCCAAGCACCTAGAAGTGGATGGTTTAGAGCAGTTCAGTTCAAGAGAACCTTCTGGATCTACGCCAACCAAGATAGTAGCCAACCACCACAGGTTGCTCCTGAACCCAGGCAAAGTCCCTCATGAGGCAAGTGTGTGTCTATAATTGCAATCCCAGGAAGGCAGAGACAGAAACACCTCTGGGGCTCACTATCCAGTCAGCTTAGCTGCCTCAAAAAGTAAGGTGTAGAGTGATTGAGGAAGATACATCCAACAGTAACTTATGACCTGTATATACATGTTTGCCCATGCACCTGCACACGCATGCACACATATAATAAGATCATTTCATTTATATATAAAAAAGAGAAAACTTTTTCTTAAGTGGGTCAGTTCTGTCTCTGTGTTTCTCTCTGAGGAAAAATAAACCAAATAAAGTTGCTATCTATTTGTACGTTTATTTTCCCCTTTTTATTGCATCCATCAGAGGTGTGTTACAGAACAAAGTGTCCTCTACCCTCATTTAGAAAGAAAAGCACAAGTAAGCAGAATTCCACACTTCATTCCCTTCCTCCCACCAGAGGATCTCCAGGGCCTGAGGTCATCCCTGAAGTCATGGGACACACACACACACACACACACACACACACACACACACACACACACACACACACACACACACAGGCACATATGCTCTCACAACCCCGCAACCTTGGGATATCAATTTTCAGAAGTTGTCCACCTTGGGTTTTTTGTTTGGTGTGAGACAAGATGGCATGTATGTTTGCTGTATGTGATGTATGCACACATGCACATGTGGGTGCTTACATCCATACACATGTGTGCAGAGGCCAGAGGAGGGTGTCAGGTGGCCTGCTCTGTCACTCCACATTATTCCATTGAGACAGACCCTCTCAGTGATCCTGGAGCTATTGGTGGCAGCCAACAATAGCTCCAGTGATCATCCTATGCCCCATCACTCATGGTTTTGTTCATGCCCCAGAGCATGCAACTGGTTGGGGTAAAATCAGAAATCTCCCCCAATGATAATGATGAAGGCAGCACTGGTGTGGCCATCACAGTGCTCTCAGGACTGAGCACAGGGCCAGCAGAGTTCTGTGACCAAAAGCTGTGGTGTAAATGAAGTCATCCTAGAGTCAACTAGTGCTGGAATCCCAGCCCTGTCTCCTGGTGGTTATGAAGGCAAGGCATGTCCCCCTCCCTGTGTGCTTACTGAGAACAAGCTCATAGGAGACGTGACACATTAAAATGCAACATCCTAGCAGGGGTAACGACATTCTAGAGATATCCTGTGCCCCTCTCTTTGGCTATCAGATTATTGAGACAATGGACCCCAAGAAATGGGAATTTCCCCAGGAGCCTCATGCAGAGAGAAGAAAAAGGCTGAAGCCTGGTGCCAACTTGTCTCCAGAAAGGAATCTGGCACAGTTAAGAACTGATTGGACCACCCTGCAAGAGAGACTGGAGTTTCAAAAACGATGGGTCAACGATGGGCAGGATGACACTTCAACTTGGACCTCTTAGCTGTGTGTGCCCAATGCCTTCAATTTAAACACAAACCTTAAGTCAGGTTCCCGAGGATGGATTTTGGGGCCACGTAAGGGACCTCTTTGTTTCTGTTGTCAGTGTGGTCACAATGACCACACTGCCTCCTGCTGTGACTTACCTGTTAGATTGGTCTATTGAGGGTAGGCAGACTATCCTGTCTTGTTAGCTCTGACCATAACAACTCTGTTAATGTAAGGACAGTAATTTCCACTGCCCAACTCAGTTAACCAGCTTGTATTTATCCAGAGGCTAGACCTAATGTTCTGGCCTCCGTGCAACAATTCAGCCTTCTGCATAGAAGCTGGAGCCTCCTGTACTAACTACCTAGTTCCCTCAGCTCCATGCCCTGCCTGTGTCCCAGCCCTGATGTTCTCTGTATTCTGAAGCCACTCAATTTAGGAATCCAGGGCTTCCTCCACAGCCTGCAGGATGTCTGGCTGTGTGAGCCCAGATTCTACCGTGGCAAGGCTCTGTGCCGTACTTGCTTGATTGAGTGTAACGTAGACCTGCCTCCACCCAGCCCTTCCAAACAGTCTTCTTTCTAAGTCTCACTTCCTTCTGCCACTCCATGCTGGGTGCCAAGGTCACCTGCCATGCCCCTGATTGCAATTCCACAATGTGGCCAGGAAATCCATTTAACTTCTAGCAACCACTCAGATGCATCCCCAAGAGCACTGGAGAATATTCAGCACAGGGTGGACCATTCCTGGCACTGCCCATCTGAATCTGTTGTCATTATACACAAATGGCAGTTCTTCCTGTGTGCTGTCCTCCACCCCTACCCAAAACAGCCCTTCACAACCACAAAAGGGCAAGTCAGTCCCAGGCCAGTGGTAGCAGTTGTCTGGTGGGTGGCATAGCCCGCCCCTGCCTGGTGTTCACCTGGAAGCCCCTTTCCACCTCAGGGCAGGCTCATCTGGCACTTGCCCTGGAACCAGCCTCCCTGACTTCCACCAGTGGTGCCAGTGGCTCCCATTCCTGACCACGCCCTCAGTCACCTGCTCCTCTTCACCTCAGCTGGGCCTCTCAGAGGAGCCACTGGGGTTTTGAGAAAAAGGTGTAAGAAGAGAGGGGTCCAGAGAGATGGGGAAGGGACACCTATACTTGGGTCCCCATGTCCTCTGTGGCAGGCACAATCTGTGGCAGCCAGCAGGTGCTCCATGGGAGCAGAGTAGGGAAGCAGGCAGGACGAGAAAGAAACCTGTGAGCATGTATTTAGGATGCCCTGGACGTTCACTGGGCAGCCTCAGCACACAGTGTCTGGAGGCCTTTCGTGTAGCTAATCAACAGCTGACCACCTGATCCCTGGCTCCCAATTCCACTAAGCATGGATCAAAAGATTAATAAAAAAAGAAACTGTGCCCACACTGAACACATGCTGGCTTTCCTGTCGCTATTCCCTGAACAACACAGCAGAGCAACTGTTCCCACAGCATTTACAAGGAATCAGAGATGACAAGCAGAGATGAGTTAGAACAGACATGGAGACCTGTGGGGGTTCCACGCAGATGCTACACAGTCACATAAGGGAGGGAAAACCTTGGGTTCTGCTGTCTGCAGGGACAGGGGTGTTGTGGGGCCAATGAAATAGAGTGTATTATACTTGTACCATTCCCCTGGCATATGCTCAAATGTTTAGTTCACAGGAACCTATTTAAGGAAGGCTAGCCTGGAACTCAGTATGGCAACTGGTGCTGTCCCAGCAGCGGTGTGGCAGATACCTTCCAGTGGTTTATCTACGTGTGTTTCTCGGTGGAGACCCTACTGAGGGAGACACAAGTGCAGCTCCTGTCTATGCCCTTTGGAGTGAGGCTCATTAAGTCCTATCAAGAGCCCAACAGTGCATGTTTCATTATTACCAATACAGAAGTGAGGATCAAGATCCACAGAGGCTAAGAAATCTAGAGGCATTGGGAGTTGAAGCAGTGCTTCCAAGTGATAAGACCTGCTCAGGATCCTTGAGGGAGCAATGGATGCTTGTGTCAGGTACCCTGACTGCCACCATCATTCATGCCAGTCAAGGTACCAAGGACCCAGGCCTTCCCTCTATCAGACTCTTTTTAGGAGACTTAACACAAGACTAGTTTTTTGGTGCAGTGTAAACAAATGCCAGGAACAGGTTTCTACCAGTTTAATCCCTGCTGCAGACCTCAATCATATAACCCAAGAGCAGGCAGGCCTCTATGCAGGCCTCCATGTATATGCAGCTACACAAGGTCACAAGAGTCTTGATGACCAAAGTCTCCCTGTGCTCTACTTACTGATGACCTGTTGACCCACTCTGTTCATATGGGGGGGGGGGAGATGGTCATTCTCTGCAAAGGAACTGTCTGCATTCTATAATTTCCAAAGGATGGCGTTGGGTGTCTGCCCATGACATTCAGTGGCAGCTTCTGTAGCTCTGGATATATTGGAAAGGATGTCCCCAGCTCCACCCCAAGAAGTCTTTGAGTCCTACACAGAAGGTGGGCACAGTGGAGAGACATTTTTTGGTGCTGGTAAAGAACTAACTCCCTATGGGTATTCTACCCATTGGAGCTGCTTTGTCTCCATTGCCCCCACGCATATACAAGCATTTATGCAGCAACCACTGTATCTCCAGACAGGCTTTCGACATTCCCTGGTCCACAAATCTTCGTTAAAATCTGGAGAATTTTTCATTCTAGCTAATGGTGAAGGCAACTGGGACACTTTAGGTTGCCAAGGCTCCTTATTGCATAGGGAAGGCTTCGCCATCCTGGGCTGTGTGTAGAGCTGACAGCTGGGTTGTGGCATCCCTGATCCAGTCTCTCCTCTACTTCCTAGCACTAAACCATCATGGTCAAGGTAAGAACTATCTACCATCCCCCTTCCCACAGTTCTTTCTGTTCTTTACAGCTCCTGTTACTGACTACATGGTGCTGAGTTATACGTTTGTGTGTGTGTTTCTTTAGTTGATGACAGACACTAACACTAAAGCTCCATTGTCACCCCCATTCACACACAAAGTCACAGCACAGAGAAGACTCCCTTGACTGTTTGCTGAATGAGTGAATGAACTAAAGTAGCCAAAGAAGAAGTAAGGGGGTCATGTGATGCAGTTCCTTCCAGGATGAATTGGGGCACTTCAGGGTCTTCCTGGTGACCACTATGCTAGAGTGACCTAACGCTGCTTGGGAAGAGGACACTTCAACTGAGGAATTGCCCAGCCCAGACTGGCCTGTGTCTGTAGAGAGTGTCTTGATTGGTAACTGATGTAGGAGGGCAGAGACCACTGTGGGCGGTACCATTTCCTGGACAGGCGAGATGCACTGTATAAGGAACTGAGTGAACTAGAGAGCAAGATGCTAAACGGAATTCCTTCCTCCCTGGTTTCTGCTTCCATTCCCACTCGGGCTACTGCCCCGACTTCCCTCAAGGATGATCTGAAAGTATAACTGAAGTAAACCCTTTCTCTCCCTCAGTTGCTCTTGGTAATGGTGTCTAAAGGAAACAGAGCAGTTAATTCCAGATCATAGACTGGTAGTGGCACTCAGGAGATCTCCTAGGAGAATTACAGTGGTAATTTGAGAACCAGGAACATCATGTGGATTACCATCCTAGGTTAAATAGCATCCCTCTAAATTCATATCCACCCAGAACTTGTACCCTAATCTGAAAATAGGGTCACCGGAGCCACAACTAGTTAAGAGACATTGTTCTGGAATAAGGTGGGCCCTGCTTCTATGACTATGTACTCATAGGAGGAGAAAACAGAGACTCAAAGATACATTCAGGCAGCATTGGAAGATGCTGACAGGGATTGGAGTGGTAAATCTACAAACCAAGGAACACCAAATGTGCCAGGCCCCACCAGACACCAAAATAAAGTGAGGAAGACTTCTTTTCTGGAGACTTTGCTGGGATCCCAGTCCCACTGGCACCTTGATTTCAAATTTCTTGTCTCCACAGCTCAAAGGATAAATTCCTGTTGTTTTAAGCCCGCCCACTCTTCAGTACTTCATTATGGAAGCCCTTGGGGGGGTGACACGCCCACCTACTGCACATCCTGCCAGGCTTACCTCATTTCCTTAATGCAATTTCCAGAACAATAAGGAAATGGGCAAGCTTTCCTTTACAGCGATGCTGTCCTCTGCCACAGCTTCCTCAGACAACCCCCTGGTCAGAAAGAAAAGCCTGCCTGGAAGCACAGCTCTATCAGTCAGGGCCTCCCTCCTCTGGGGCCCGTTCCCAGAGATCTCCCACACTTAACAGGAAAGAGAAGAATCCACCCTGGAAGAGTGCAGTACAGAGTATCTAAAAGCTAATCTGGTTTGTGGTCCCTCTCCTCGTCACATCTTCATCACCGAGATCAGTCTCAGGCCAATGCCAGGAATCAGCAGACCATCAGTGCCAAGCTAATGGAGAAAGTAAGGCTGTCAGTACAGAAGGTCAAACTGCAGTGTTTGGTCAGGTTGTGAAACTCCAGTGGAGCCTAGCATCCATACAGTCCTGGGCTCAATCTCCAGCACCATATAAACTGCAATTCTCCCCTTGGGTAGTGGAGGCAGGAACATTGGAAGTCAAAGGTCATTCTTGGCTACACAGTAAGTCTGAGGATACATGAGACCTTGTCTCAAAAGTAAAATAAACAAAATGAAACAAAAATCAAAAGCTTGGGAAGGCACCATCCACCTAGTGGCTTAACACTAGAATTGTGCAGTATGCATGCTGTATGCTATTTGTGGCCACCTGTCATCCTCCTCGCCTCTGTACAAGATGGCATCCTGGAGTAAAAGCCTTGAAAGAGAAAATGTAAGTCTCTTACTGGCTCTAGCTCTACCTCAGTTGGGCCCTTTTTTTTTAAGCTTGTATGGGCAAGTAGTGCCCTGTGAATGTAGACCATGTCACCAATCCTGCATGACATCAGTTGCTAGCAGTGCATACCTAACAGTGGCAATTGGCCAGCCATGAAGACCGCAAATCAAAGCACAGTGCTTTTCTGCCGAGAGCAAGCCCTTTGTGAGGCGTTGGTGTACTTTCCATTATCTCAAGCTAATAGGCGGCTAATGCCACTAGTGATGAGTGACAGACAAGTGTGTATGAAAGTGCCATGCTGAATCATCCCAGATGTTACAGCTGGTACATTTCACAGCTTAGAAAACAGTGCTTGGCTTTTATTAATAGAAAATACACTTCTCTCCACCCCCAACAAATGCTGAGCACATGTTTCCAGAGTATCGGACTGAAACAACACCGTGTTGTGAAGTCTGTGCAGTAGACCATAGGACTCTGAGGTACTGGTGACAGCTTGTGTGCCTCTCCCAGATGTCAGGGACCTGGCAGTGGTTGCCCTTGGTGACTGTCCAGCCCAGATGTTTTCATGCTGTTTCAAGAAAGTCCAGGGTGTCACCAATGTGCCACCAGCATAACTCCAGGTCTCTACTAACAAGGAGCACCTCTCTCCACCAAGAAAGACAGCCATCTGTCTTATTCTTGAAGTTCTGTGTTAGAATGCATTTTCCAAAGGGTTATGCTGGGTTTTCTTACATGTAGTGATTTTTTTTCTTTACAAGCATGAACTGTATAAACAAAGATTAGGTTCTACACTATAAGGCTGAGACACCAGGACTCAGAAGAACAAAGTAACTGTCTGAGATTACTTGGCCCAGGTCCTTCATTTTTGAGAACAACATAGAGTCGCATCAGATGGCAGTGACCACCTAGGTACCATAAACATGTGCTGTTAACACAGCCGTCCCTGTGTTATATACTTGAAATGTCCCCAGGTGGGTTTGCACGAAAGAAAGAGAAAGTTGACAGGTGGTGGGGGGATGGATACTTATGGACCAAAGGCAAAGAGAGGATGATATGGACCACAGGCAGGAGACAGATGGTATAGACTAACACACACCATCACTTCTGAGCCAGGCTCCTCACCCTGGCACTCACGTGTCTAGAAAACACACACTCATTCTGGCTTCTAGATGCTCACTTTTTCCATGCATCACAGTGCTTCCCAGACAGAGACTGGTGAGGAATACTACAATCAATTTGAACTTTCAACATGGTATTTAAAAAAAAACACCTCTGAAGAGTATTATTAAATGATGATGAGCCCTACAACTGGTAGCATATTAAAAATGGAGGAAAAGTACTTTGTCATGGATATAGTAGAAATCTACTTTTTCTAAGGAAAATGGTGCAGCAGTGCTGCTCAGCAGCTATGAGCATCTTGCACATCCTTGATGTCATGTAGGAAGGGAGGGCTCTGGGGACAGAACAACATTGCCCCCAGGGTGAAGTCTAGTATGCTCTGGGCAGGCAGAAGCTTATACCTGAAGTCATGTGGTGTCAACACTCCTTTCCCCAAACTTCAGAGATGGAAAACCCCACCTAGTCTCAGAGTTTCCTGGCCAGAGGCCTCAGCAGCCTGGGCCTGGGCACTCCTAGGTTAAGCAGGAGCTGTGTTCACCCAGCTGCCATGACCAGGATTACATACTAAAGGTGTGAAACAGTCCCACAGATCTACTGATTCACAGGCTAGGAACCAGGCTCGGAAAAAATTATATCCTCCAGGAAGAAGTTACTGTCACTCTTACTGTCACGTTTATGGTCTTGCTCACTGACATGCTCGCTTTAGAGTCTAGAGCATTCTTCAGCCTTACCATCAAAATTTCAAGACAGGGCATGAAAGCTCAGGCCTGCCTGGGCATGAGCCTTGGTTTAGTCATCTCTTGGCCTCATAGAGGCCCAGGAGGGGAGTGAAAGAGATGAGAGACAATGAATGCTCGGAATGCAACCCAACGCCCAGCAAGTCCTCTCAGTGCTAGCTTAGACATTGTCCTTGCCTGAGAAAATCCATGCAACCTTGAAAGTTCAGCCCCCATCACCTCTGTGACCTCTTCTTCGACTATCCACCCCCAGTCTAGTCTGTCAGCTGATATTCCCCGTGAGAGTGGGGCTCCACAGCAGCAGTGATGGGGGCAAGGCTGTCATTTTGCCCCAAGCCCCCAGAATCAGTCCTACCACCAAGTAGACCCCTGCGTTTAATGCATGGAGAGGACTGGATGGGGCAGAACAGACTTCCAAAACATAGTTGGAGGCAAGTTCCAGAAGAATAATCATAATGTGCCAGAACAAAGGTAACTGAGTGCCTCTTCCACATTAGGGGCTCAGGCAGGGTATACCACTGATTAACCAGTACCCAATAGCTTAGAGACTTGAGACAAACAGTTCTCCTTGGAAACAGGAGACCAGGGAAAGTTCTGGGCCCTGGCTGCAGGAGAATCCTTTAATCAGAACCCACAGGGAGTTTTTCTGGTCATACTCTGTCCACACAGCTTGGAGTGTTCCCTGTGGCCAGGCTCCATTGCAGGTGCTGTGGAGTGGTATGGGAAACGGGCAAGCTTACCACACATTAAACCCAGCAGCAGTAATTGCAGGGCGGCTACATGCCTACCTACTCAGATCCCTCCGGGTTCAGGAAGCAGAGTCCCTTGATCCCCTGTGATGCTTTTCCCCAGTGGTTCTGCTGGCTTTCTTGCCAGAAACAAGGTGATATTGGCATAATGCATCACAGTTCCTCCACTGGAGAGTCTAGTAAAGTTTGTAGCTCAACTGCCCAAGGTCTCACCCAGCAGAAGCCACTTGGTCAACATGCCTGCCAAGGAAAACTCATTTTGTTTAACCTTTCCTTCTGTGATGGCCTTCAAACAAAAGAGTTGCTTAAAGCTTACAGGAAAATACATTTGGCTAGAATAATATATAGCCCAAGGACCATTTATTTGCCTTTGCTTATCAGTTCTTGATTCATTCATCATCTTTATTAAAAATCCGCAAAGGAAAACAGACTCTTGGTCCTGAGCACCGTTTCCAAAGATGTAAACAGGAGAGGAGGGGAGGAAGAGATGGGAACACAAGTCCCAGAGTGGGCACGGTCACCTCTCCTTCAGCAGCTCTGGAAAGGGCCTTTCTCTCCTCTACCCACAGCCCCATCCAGCCAACTCCACATTCTAGAACTGAAGCATCACACTGTAGGCATAGAAAGTGGTCTGGAATGGCACTATTCTGACCAGATTCCTGCAGAGCAATAACAAACAGAAGCCCTGCGGCAAGTTACTTATTTATGCCTTCTGACACCTAGTTACCCATTCTACAAAATGGGTATAATAATTCCAACTTCATAGAATTCTTATAGTTAGGAACAAATGAGAAAGCTATTACAGGTGCTTGGTGGGGCTGGGAAAGAGTCTAATGTCTGATAAAAGTGGGTTCCTCATTAATTCAGGCCCCAAAGTACAGCACGGAGGGAAGCCTTTCCAATGCCGCTCTCTCAGCAATGTGCTAAAAGAATCTTCCCCAGAGCTTTCCAGGGGTCATGGGTGTGGTGCTGCCTCTGGAAATTTCCAAACAGTAAGGGAGTGAGCTGCTGCTGGGCAGAGCCAGCTAGAGAGCAGCAGTCTGTGAGAACAGGATGCTGGAGAAGACACAAGAAACACTGCCCACCTTTCCTTCTCCCCTGCCAACAGATGTGTGGGAGGGAAGTTATGAGAGGGCCTCAGTGTCCCAAGAGAAAGCCACGCCTTGAGGAGAAGGGCATGCCCAAGGCTCCACAGTGAGTGACTGTGGAGCAGGTTCTGGCCAGGTCACCTAAGTGCCTCCATGGACTACTTGTAAGGCGTCTCTTCTTTATCTATTCATTTGTTTGGGGTTTGATTGTTTATTTGTTTGTGACAGGGTTTCACACTGTATTCTAGACTAGTCTTGAACTATAGCCCCAAAGTTAGCCTCCTACCTCAGCCTCTAGAGTATAGGACTACTATCTATATTCATTTCTAAGTGTCACCCCAGCAAAGTACCACAGCTGGGTTTTCCTCAACAATGGGAACTTACTGTCTTACATTTTCGAAAGATACAAATCCTAAACCACCGTGCTAGCAGGAGGGGCTCCTGGGGGCTCTTTTGGAACAACTCATCCATATCTGCCCCTTCCCTCGTGGATCATGTCTCTTTCCTTTTGCTTCACTCTTTTCCCATGCACGTCCATCTGTCCAAACTTTCCCAGTGCCGCTGTATCACAGCCTTTCCCCGCGCCTTCCTTTTAACTTAATCTGTTCTGTAAGTGTCCCCAGTCAAGTCACCAGCTGAGGCACCAGGGTGAGGGGGAAGTTTGTATAGAAGGATCCAATTGATCCATACCTCAACCCTAGACCCCTGGCCTTCCAGTACATAAAACTGGAGCTTTGGATCTTATTCCAGAAACATGCACCACTGTTACCAACACTGAATCAGGCTCTGGCCATCACCAACACCAACCCCGTGGCATAGAGGGCAGTACTATTTCAGAGTCCTGGGGGTGGTCGCATGAGAGCTTCTGCAAGTAGCAAAGTGAACCTGGAGATGAACACAGTGTGGATTTATCATTAAATGCCAGGGGAGAAGAGGGGCTCACTTAAATTCAGCCAAATACTACATGCACACTTTAATCCTCATTTTGGTGTCTGCCACGTGCTGCTTGACAGAAGCCATTTTTTCTTGAGTCCTGTGAAGGAAAGTAGTGGAGTGAACATGAACTTGAGGCTGTCCTCCTTTGCATCACCTGTCTAAGGCTGTAGGTAGAAACTCAGTGGTCTTCATGCACAGAGATGAAGGGAGAAATGCAGAACTTCCAGGTTTCCTGTGAAGTGCCTCTCTTCAGGAAAGACCTTTCTCCTGTTATTTGGGGCTTCAGCCTCACCTACAAACAAGACTGCCCTGCTAAATGTCTGGGTCCATATTGCCTGCTTCAAATCTGCTCTCCACTGCATCGGGGATCTCAGCTGTCCCTGACTTTGTTGTTGCATGGTGACTCGGCCTGCAGTCTGTTCCCACAGAAGCTTTGCTCCATGTGTCTAAATAAGGCCCCTTGGCAAAAGAACAGACTGGAGCTGGGAAGCCAGCCCTGCTGCCTCTCACAGCTACTCTGAAGACTGCTTCCGAACAGCTTCCAGCCACCAGCTCCAAGGGAAGGCCCCAAGTAGTTCCCAACTGCTGAAACTGCAGAGGGATTTAAATAGTCAGATGGAGCTGGCATTAACCGCGCCCCTCTCTCCTCAGCCAGGGAGCCACATCCATCATCTGGCCACCTGTATCTTCTAGTCACAAGGAAAGGAACAGAGGCCAGGGTAGGCCTGGGTCACGGAGGTCATACCTAGTGTGAAGTTGAAGTTACAGTCTAATGGGCTTCAAACCCAGGCCTCCTGTGCCAGGTCTAACACTCCCCCCCCGGCCCTGTCTCCCTATCATCACACTTTTCTGTAAACTATTCTGAGAACCCAAAGCCACTCTTTTCTATCCAGGTCTATAAATATCTAGAGACAGGGAGATGAGATGAGAAAACAGACATCCTTACCCAGGATTTGGGAGCAAAGTTTTTGCAAAACTCCTAAAAGTATTTTGAGTTCTGAAAGGGAGAAACTGGGGAGAGGAGAGGAGAGGAGAGAAGAGACAGAGAGAGAGAGAGAGAGAGAGAGAGAGAGAGAGAGAGAGAGAGAGAGAGAGAGAGAGAGAGAGAGAGAGCACTAACAGAGCAGAAGAGGGGGCTTCACATCACAGTCACCACAGCTAGTGCAATAAAAGATAGCCAACAAGAGAGGCCCAGATTCAAGAGCCAGTGAAGGCCCAAGTCTGATGTCTTCACTTGCTTGACCACCCCCAGGAGCCTCTTGGGGTTACAGTGCTGTGATGTTAATCTGGTGTTATAGCTGGAGAAACTTGAATACAAAGTTGTAAAGGGTTTGCCCCAGGCCACTGAGCCTGGAAGTTTTCACCCCCCAAACACACAACCCCAAATTCCAGGTTTACGATGACTGTTCACTGCCTCTAGTGAATAGCCCAGTTGCCTCTCCACCCAACTCCTAAGGAAGCAGGCATTTTCCTGGGAATTAACACTAGAAAGCCAATGACAGCCCTGTAATCCATCCTATATCCACAGAAGGCTGTTGACAGAGCCCAGGAGTGTGGAGCAGAGCTAACTCCTAACAGCTGCACCACTTACACACCTTTCTTCCATGTCTCCTATTCCTCCCCTTGGCCCTCTACACTCCCCATGCCTTGGAAGAGGCACTGTCTCAAATGCAAACCCAGAATTTGGCCACTGCTACTCAGATTGCTGCAATGCCCCAAGTCCAGAACTAACTAGTGGCTAATCAGGTTATTGGGAGTTTATCTATGAAAACTGTGCTGACCCTGCCCAGAATGAGCTCAGCTAAATTTACTTTGGGCTGCACTGCTTATAGGCTCTGGTCATGTGTGGCTATTAAATTAAATATGTTTATTAGAGTTGCATTAGCTACAATCCAAGGATTTGTAAGTGACATGTGTCTACTGGACACATGCTAAGCACCACAGAGGGAGACCTTCGCTTTTGTTGAAGAACCTTGACTTCTTTGGGCAGTTCTGATGTGGACCCTAACACCACATACTGTATGGGACAATGTGTTCCTTCAGAGAGAGAATCCTGGTGCCCCAGAACATTCAGTCTTCTAAGAGAAGTCATGGTACTCTGATCTCACAGATGACAGTCTGTACCAGAGGTAACACTTCCTAACCATGAGACCACCAGTAGGTATCTATTTTTCTCATCAGGATCAAAGATGCAATTTTTTCCTCCCAGGTCTGTATGATAAAGTGATGAAATGAGTATCATATCAAGTACCTACTCTGTCATTTCTCTACAGTCCTACCTGCCAGGGAGTGGTGACTGGCACTGCCTACTCTAACCAACTACTGGTGATGGCTGCTAGCTAGACTGGTGGGAGACTCATTACAAAGGAGAAGTAGAGAGGAAGGAATGCTGCTGGGTTGGGGCCTCAGTCATCCTCCCTCAAACCTTCACTTTGGTCCCTGAATTATACTGATTCAAGGCCACATGAAATCATGAGGATAAGTGCCTCAATAGCAAGCACTTGGAGAGAAAAAGACAAGAGGAAAAGAGGGTTGAACATCACATAAGGTAGACCTGAGGATAGTGGAGAAGTCCTTGAACCATCAAGGAATCCACCATTCATTTTATTAACCTGAATGCTTCAGGATCTTATGTTTAGTGTAGAGGAGACAGATGAGTATGGCATGTCCTTCATCCTCTACAAAGTAGTGGGGATACCAGCAGATACAAAATCAATGATTTCATGTGCTAAGTACTTGTTCCTTGGAAGGTACGGAGGGTCTCAAGAGCTTGGAAACTAGATGGCAGGTCAAGAGTTTGGGGAAGGGAAGTAGAAAAGATTCATATGGTTTCCTGGAGGTGGTGCTTTCCAGACAGGGTGGAGAGGAGTTTGGGGAATAAGGAATAAAGACATATAAAGCTCGGAACTAATGTGTGATGTGGATAGAGCCGAAAGTCTTGGGAAAGCATGCCAGGGAGACTGCTGCCATTGATGTGTAAAGAACACTCATACAGTAAGGATAATTTATGCAAAGTGAGAGTCTTGATTGGACCAGTGAGATTATATATGGCTAATACATGAGTTAGCCAACTTTTCCCTGAAAGATAGTCAAATAGTTTAAGCTTTGTGATATATCTCTCCCATAACTACACATATCTGTAACTATATGACCAAAAAAGCCACAGAAAATACATAAGTGAATGAGCATGGCCCCATTTCAAAACTGCTCATAGCCAGGCATGGTGGTGTGCACCTTTAATCCCAGAACTTTTGAGGAAGAGGAAGGCCAACCATTCTGAATTCAAAGCTAACCTTGTCTATACAGGGGGTTCTAGGGCAGCCAAGACTATACAGCAAGATACTGTCTTAAAGAAGCACTTTATTTGTGAGCATAACATGTGGGCAAGATTTGAACAATGAATAAAGGAATGGTCATGCTTGTGTTCCATAAAGCTTTGCTCACGGGAAGAGAGAGAAGCAGATGAGTCCTGCTATGAAGAGTATCCCTGGAACCAGTGGGCAGAGAATGAGGAATGCAGATTATGTGTGGCACTCATTTTCTGAGTGTGGTAAGCACACGGTGGTTCTGCAGGAGAATGTCTTCATCCATAGGTGCTGAACTGTTTACAGCAGTGTCTACAATTCCCATGTGGTTCCCAGAGATGACAAGCATGCCCACAAAGGGAGAGATGAGGCACATGTGGTAAAATGTTAACAATATGAGCAGGGTGGGGGCCACAAAGATGTGCCAGGATGGCTCCTGAAATTTCTACAGAAGCTTGAAATCCTTCCAGAGAAGAATTAGGAGGAAAAGGAGAAACTTGAACAACCTCAACAAAGCGAGAGGCCCTCCTGGGCAAACTTCTGCAAATTTGCTCCACCCCCAGGCTTCTCTCACCTGATCTGATACAAGCTTATCTTTTGCAGAGTGGCCATGAGGCCCCTTTGATCCTGTCTCTTGCCTTTCTGCATTGCTTTTGCAGTGTGAAAGGACACATGAATGCAAGCATGTGTACACACTCCTAGCTCCTACTTAGCTCCATTTTATTGAATTCCTGTTTCCACCCAACTAGCTTTCTTTTAAAATGTGTGAAAGAACAAGAGGCCATCAGAGCCATTAGCACTCCCCAGTGCAGAATGTCCCAAACATCTTTAGCGGCATTCTGTTCATAGGCCACCTGGAAGCTCGCAGGTGATTTGTGAGTGGCTTTCTGCTGAGCCAGGAGCCGCAGACACTGTTAAAAAGGTTGGCAACAGCACTTCTCCAAGTAACCCAGATCTGAATCTCCAGCGACACTGACTACAGAGTGATTTCCTAATTCTTGATTTATTTGTAATCAATACCACGAAAAACACTAACACCTCCATTAAAGCAGACAGCCATTGATTTCCACTGAGAAGGTGGGACTGTTTGGAAACTCAGTATCTCAAAGAGCTTCTGCTTTGATTTTGCATCTGTCAAAGCATGACTACAAATCACAAAAGGTGCAGTTCCTGGAAAGGGGGTGGGTGGGAATGGTCACCCTAGACTCTGGCCTTCTATCATCCGTTTGCCTGCAAAGCATGCACTGAGCTCAGCATCGTATCGTCTTTTTCCTTTCAAATTATATTATACTTCGAGTGTTCCTCAAAGTCCCACCCCCACATGCTAAAGGTTTGGTCCCCAACCTGCATCACTACGGGAAGAAATGTAAAATTAGAGGTGGCAGAAGGAAGGAGACATTGGGACCCTCACTCTTCTTTCTCTCTACTCTCCTTGTGATTCCGAGCTGCTGTAAGGATGGATCTCCTCTAGCAGTTCCTACCATGACGCTCTGTGCCCAGACAATAGGGCCAAGAGGCCATGCCCTGAATGCATGATCCAAAATAAGTCATTCCTCTTTAGAGGTGTCTTTATCTCAGATACGTGTTACAGTGACAAAGCCCATCACTGCCTCCTGATTTAACAAAGGCCTACTCCAGTGTCAGGCTCTGACATGTGACCTGTTTTGGCCAAAAGGACACAGACAACATGGAGGTATACATGGTCTGAACGTTAGTTTTAGAAGTGACTATGCCACATGGTTGGACCTCTTGCTCTTCTCATCCTCCATAGAATGAGCATGAAGAAGAATGAGGAAGGATATGGAGGAGAACCACAGCCAACACTCAGGCTAAGACAGAGTCAACCTTTGCTTCACAAACCATTCAGACCCAGTGTCATTTGTTATGCAGCCAAATTTAGAGACAACAGAGTAACCATCTTCCAATCCAGGAGGAATGCAAGTAGTTACAGGGAAAGAGCTCTTTGTACATCGTTCCCATCCATTGTTGCTCAAGGCCCTGACCAAGCTCCATCCTCATGCTGACATATCTTCTCATTTACCCACAAGGTTCCTTAAAGTGCGAGGCTCCCCAGCAGTGCCCTCGGTTCATGAATCATCATTCCTGCCAGCGAGTCTAGCTGAAATAGGAAAAGGTGGGTTTCCTGCTGCATCTCCTTTAGTTAAAGTCGCTGCCACCCTTTCCTTCTCTTGGATCAGTGACATACTTAGGGATAATGAATACTCACTGTTTGTGACCCGAGAAGGATATATCAAGGACTAGGGCCTTGGATTCTGACTCATATTGAGCCCTCTTAAAGCAGTGTCTCTAGGGGCCCTGGTAACCTTGAAAAGTCAGCCCCTGTCTAAACTGGTGGGTGATTTGCAAGTACTCCTCATGGAGATCTCACCAGAGAGAGGGCAGAGGAAGTCTGTGGTCAGGAGCCCTCACCCTGACCCCACACCTTATCTTCAGCCAGATAAGTCTGTGTTGGTCTGTTGAACACACCCAGCTTCCAGGCGAGAAGACACTTATTCATAAAACCACCAATCCGGGTGATTAAGGAAGGCTTTTCCAGAGGTGGTAACAGTGACTCACCCAGATGTTTGTCTTCCTGTGCATTAGCATCTGCCACCACCTTTTCACTTCATCAGAGATTCACTGACACCCAGGGGACAGTGGCAGATGCCTGACAAGCCAGAAGGTAACAGGGCAGTCTCAGAGTAACTCAACTAAGAGTCTGAACTTCCGAAGACTGAAAGAAAAGGAGATAAACCAGCTGGGCGCTGCAGCAGCAGAAGCAGCTCAGGGTTAGCTTTCCACTTGACTTCCTCTCTTTAGAGCCTCTGGAAAGACAATGCTATACCACCCCAACATCCCAACATGAAAAAGGGTTTTGGGGGGTCAGTCATTCTTTTAGATTGCATTATAAAGCCAGTATGCTCTGGAAGCCATCATAGCATAGAGCTTTATGAGGCTATTGGTTGATTAAGTACCTCTTGTCTTGCCTCACTCCTCTTCTCTGTGAAATTTCTTTAAAAGACTGTTCTCAGGGAGCTTGCAAGCTGAAGCTGTCTACCCAAGGGGACTGAGAGCTTTGAGTTTCCCAAAGTGCCGTGTTGAGGACCCACATTCTAAGCACAGAAGAATGAGAAAGACCTTAACACTCAGGCATGCACCAAGGTCTCCTTCCCATCTACCCAGACAGACTGCCCTTCCAAAAATGACTGAACAATGTCTGCCACAATGAAAACCTGCACTGTTAACAACACTGACCACAGAACACAGGGTGAGCATGACCTACATTCCAGTGTCTGGTAAGTAGGCAAGCAGGGCAGAGATGCAGAGTGGGGTTCAGAAAACAGGACAAGAAGTGACATGACTGCAGCTGCCGGGAAGGATTAATTGATTCAGTGCGAAGCTGCTCCACAGATACAGGAAGTGCTCAGGAAAAGAAGAAATGGCTTGGGGGTGGGGACTCAAGGGGGACAGGAACAGAGCAGGCCACTCAGGAAGTGAAGGGCTACTTGATGGGAAATGTAGCTTGGACTTTTCCTGGCCAGGAAGATACAAGGACAGGGCCTTGTTTCCTGTGGGAACAGACATGTGAGGGAGCTGGGCTAGGCTGAAAGTCACAGCAGCCAGAGGAAACAGACCCTTTCTGTGGATCATGCCCGCTTCAAAGAGCACAGCACTGGACAGGACCCACGGCACATCGTTCTACACATACAACTGAGTCTATCATGGACAACCCACAGCTTCTTCATTCTCTTCCCATGCCCTTTCATGCTCACACCCTTCTACTCATCATACCACAGTGAAAACAGCCTTTGAACCATGCTGTCCCTATGCCACCCCTTAGCTGTCCTGGCTGGCCCCACAGTGCCCACACCTACTTTACTCCATCACAGCACCCTATGGCAGCTCTTACTGCACCCCTACACACACACACACACACACACACACACACACACACACACACACACACACACTTATAGAACCCAGGACTACCAGACCAAAGGTGGCACCACCCACAGTGGGCTGGGCCCTCCCTCATCAATCACTAATTAAGGAAACACCCTACAGGCTTGCCTACAGCCTGATTTTATGGAGGCATTTCCTCATTTGAAGTTCCCTCCTCTCTGATGACTCCAGCTTGTGTCAAGTTGATGTAAAACTGAACAGCACATACTCCTCCCTGTTCATCTCAGCAAACTCTGTTATCCCAGCTTTGCTTCCCATGGTGTGCCAGGGTCTACTCACAGAGCAGCTTTGGTGAGTGCACTGGGGAAGGTGACACTGACTCTACACTGCACCACGCTGGCATGGGGCCAGAGCATTTGGGCTCAGAAGCTTCTGAAAACTCACTTTCCAAACTGTCTCTGGGACTTCCCCTTTCCACCCACTGAAGACATAAAGTAGCAGTCAACAGTCGCTGAGTACTTCCCTGTGGAGTTATCTTTCTCGCACATATAAAGCTTGTCTGGGGGTCAGAGAATGGAGCCTGCCACTAGTTAACCATAGAGGTCTGGAGGTCTGTACAGACACACAGGAAGTGATGTAGCAGGGCAGAAACAGGATATAAGCAGAGAGAAACAGGATATCCCTCTCTTCTCAAGCTGTGGCTTGCTCCTTCTCTCTGATCTCTCAGCATTCCCCTCTATATCTGATTCTGGCCTTTTATTATCTAGACCAACTAAGAACTTCTTTTACACCTCCCTGGGGACTCAATTTATATATCACATTTAACTCATATAGCAACCGACTGAGGTAACAATTCCATTTTACAGATGGTAAAATCAAAGCATAGATACAATTTAGTAATTTTCCCAAGAGCTCATAGATAGTGAGTGGAGGCTCAAGGTCTTGAACCCGTGCTGACTGGCCCTTGGCCACCACTAACTTTCAGACAGGTCTGAGAGATGGTCTATAGAGAATGGACATGTGGTAGGCTCAGGAAGTCAGTTAGGCTACAGTGAGAGACCTCTGCACAGTGCAGATGAGGCTATATTGCTTAGTCTAATGCTTCAGGAGTTATTACTGCCCCAGGTCAGTCGCCAAGGCTCTCATCTTCTAAGATATGAGGTCAGCTTCCACTAAAAGAGGGTGAGAGGCCAGAGAGTTTTGTACTCCTTCAGAGAATAGGACATCTGCCTGAGCAGTGAGACACATGGCCAGGCAACAGTGTGCCCAAGCACCCTTGGCAAGAGCCCGAGCTGGCTTTGGCAACCTACTGTCAGCCACGTCCAGCCTGAACATAATGTCTCAACAAAGAACATTTCAACCCTGTTTAAATAGACTTCCTCCACAGAGCTCATAATATGTAATGAGGTTATCTAATCCAGACAGAGATCCAGTGACCTGGAAAAACACTGGTGTGTGGTGATGGGACCATTTTTTTCTTTGCCTGCATTTTCACAAGCTCCTATTTAGCCTATGATGATCATGTCTGTGTGGCATCAGGCTATGAAGGTGTTTATTCATCCTAGAGTCTGTGTTCTGCTCCCATACCCTGGGGTGATGTGGGAGCCATGTGCACACAGTACAGACCACAGACCCCAACACCACTTGGGCAGAGGCATTCCCAGGAAAGCATTTTACAATCCCAGATCCCAGACTCTACCTGTGCATTCTCAGACAGCAGACTTGGGTGACTCTCCACTCTCCCCCTTGGAAGCAGGCCTAGGGAGCAGTATTTGGACACCTCCAGGTAGTAGCATAGATACTGTGTCACACAGGGTCTGGCCAGAAACTAAGACTAGTCACTCTTTCTTAAGATCGGGTAACAGCTGAGCCTCAGTTCTCTGGTATTTGCTGGATAGCCAGTCTACATGAATTGGTGAGTTCCAGGTTTAGTGAGAGAGCCTGTCTCAAAAAACAAGGTGAAGGGTTATGGAGGAGGATAGCCAAGCAAAACTGGCCTCCAGCCTCTACACAAATATATATATATATATATATGCATGCATATGCACCTATACATATATGTGCACATTTGACCACAACACACACACACACACACACACACACACACACACACACACACACACACACACACACACACCAAGCTCCAAGAGAAGCCTGTCTTGTATCACGAGGAACCACCATTAGTACCTAGCACATTCTAAGATGGCCAGAAGGGAGCAAGGCGCTTCAGGGTCCGGGCAGATGCTGACATCAAAGGGAATCCCTGCTGCAGGATGACCACAGAGCCATGTAAAACAGATGGAGACTGCTTAACATCTCTCCCAGCAAAGGAATCCTGTTAGCAGAGCAGGGGGTGGAACAGAGCATTAATATAAATCACCCTGCATGCCCACAAAGGCTTGTGGTGCAGCACTCTCAGAAGGATGAAGAATTGTTTGCTCCAGCCTGGCAGCCCCGATGCATGAAAATGAATGCCCATGATTTATCAAGAGATATTCTTCACTGGTGTCTTCCTGGTCCAAGTTTTTTTTAAGTATTTGGGGTTTATCTAGCTACATTTGCCTGATAGGATGACTGCCCCCACCCATGCAGAACACATCGTAAGTCCTAGTGCCCAGTCCCCAAGCTCGTGACCACAAATAATAATGGTTTTCAAGTCTTAGACAATACAAGGCAGTATTGAAGAGCAACCTATTGAAAAATACTTGTTTACACTGTGTGAAGACGTGTCACTGTGATTGGTTTAATAAAGAGCTGCTGAATGGCCAATAGCTAGACAGGAGAGAATTGGGTGACTGTCCAGGAAGCCAGCTGTTTCTATCATTTTTATAGCTTTTGAAGCTGTTTGCGCTGCATTTCCAGTTTACTCAGGTAATATTATAGCCTTCTCCGGCCTATGCTGGGGGTTGAAGACTAGATAGTTACTCTGTTGGTTACCAGATTTTAAAGAAATTCTTAAAAAAGAGATATAAAATTTATATCGTAAGTTGTTGTTTCTCTGAAATAATGTTTTAAGGTCTAAAAAGGCATTTTTTAGGATAGTAATACAAGTCATGATAAAAAAATGGTTTAGGTATAAAACTTTAGATTACCTAAGATAGGATACACACTAGAGTAATTTCTTCAAATTTGCCAAATTCAAATGGACTGGTTCTAATTCTTACCCAATAATTGTTCTTATTGTATATAGTTTTACTATGTTAGAGTTAAAACCTTTTCTTTTTATTCAGACAAAAGGAGGAAATGTGGGATATCTGTACACTGTATAAAGATGTATTGCTGTTAATTGGTATAATAAAAAGCTAAACAGCCAATAGCTAAGCAGGAGACCATAGGCAGGACTTCCAGGCAGATAGAGAACTCTGGGAAGAAGAGAGGGGGATTCACCAGCCAGATGTGGAGGAAACAGGATGGGCAGTATGAAGATGAGGTAATGAGCCTTGTGAAAGAAAATAGATTTTAAAATATGGGTTAATTAAAGTTATAAGAAGTAGTTATGAGCAAGCCTAAGCTAAGGCCAGGCTTTCATAATTAATACTAAGTCTCCATGCTGTTGTGAACTGGTGGTCACAAAAGAAAAAAACAACTCCAGCCACCACAGCCACATTTCTCTAGAAGCTGCAAAACACCTTCCCTCCACTGTAGAGTCATTTGCCATCCAGGGTTCTGTTTCTGCTTTTAGATGGACACACCTTTGCTCAAGTTCTAACTGGGTTAGGCATGCCCTTCCTACCCAAATGTTTGCCCTCTAAAATATTTTTTCTTTTCCAACTGAGCCATTTAGGCAGCTCTCTGACTGATTTTGAGAGCAGTTTGGCCCTTGGGGTTGCTTGGTCTCTTTTTTAACTAGCATTTTTTTCATTTATTTTACATACCTTTCCCCTCTCATTCCCCTCTCCCATTTGCCCCCTCTCCATTCCCTCCCCCTCCCTCCTTCATCTCTATTCAGAAAGGGGCAGGCCTTTATGGGCTTAAACAAAGCTTGGCTCATCAAGTCGAAGCATGACCTAGCCCCTCCCCCTGCATCAAGGCTGGAGGAGGTAATCCAGCCTGGGGAACAGGTTTCCCAAAGCTGGCTAAGTTCTAGAGACAGGTCCTGATATCACTACTAGGAGCCTTACAAAAAGACCAAGCTACACAACTGTCACACACATGCACAGGGCCTAGGTCGGTCCCATGCAGGTTCCCTATCTGTTGGTCCTCTTCCAAGGCTCAGCTCAAGGCTCATTCTACTGGAGCTTTTCCTTATTGTCTGGAGCAAGATCCGCCCTCCCTCCTGATGCTCCAGACTCTGAGGAGGCTGGTTATTAGCTAGTAGCTTGGGGCCCAGTCAGTCTTTCCTCCTTCTAAAGCCTGTTTCCTCACTTGGATATGGTGACTTCCAAGTGTCTTTTGTGCAACAAGTGAATTTAGGTCTCATGTCTCAGGATTTGTGCCCTGTGTTTTCTTTTACATGAGACTTTGGAATTCACCCAATCTCATATTCTCATACCCTCCCTGGAACCTCGCACAGTATATACGGCAAACAGCAAATGTTATGAAGAGACAGATGGAAGGGGGAAGGAAGAGGAGAAGGGATGGAGAATGAGATACTTCACTAAGTGAGGAGCCTCATTTGTATGCCATTAAGTATTTTAGAAAAAAAAAGAAACATTTTCAAATATTTCCCTGGCACATATGGTAATGCCTACCATGAATATTGACAATAATAATTATATATATAGTGAGAATATACATTGTTCCAATTGCATTGTATTCAAGGGAAAACCTTGCCCTCCTTTCACTGAGGAGAAACCTGGTTAAGAAGTCAACAGAAGTGACTAGCCTGCTATGGTTTGAATGTGTTCCCCAAAATTCATGTACTATAAACTTAATACTAAATCCCCAAGGTGAAGACTTGGGAGATAATTAAAATGAAATAAGGTCATGAAGGTAGAGCCCCAATAGTATGGTATTAGCAACTTTATAACAAGATATATGAGCGGGCACTCTTACTCTGTATGGCCCTGATACTTTCTGTCATGCCATGATACAGAAAGAACACCTTGACAAAAATCCAGACAAATGGGGCCCCCATGTTCTTGGGCTCCCCATGCTTTAAAACTATCATCCAGATAAAATTCTATTTTTGTCAATTAGTCAGCCTCAATTATTTTTGTGATAAGAACAGAAAACATAATAACACATAGTTTATGGTCACATGGAAAGACACACACAAAAAAAATTCAAGCTCTTTCTTTGACATGTGCTGCCTGGTCTCCATCTGTAGAAATTCTGGACAACAGAGGCAGTCTATCATATCTTAAAGCCCCAGGGTAGGTGAGTGTACTGGCTACCCTCTCTAGACAGCACAATATTCCCTGTGCAACTACATCTAGCCAAGTTCAAGGGCACAGACTCCAGGGTAGAGTCTTGGGGTAAGCCCTACCCATGCTCATCAAAATGTGGTCCCATGCAGAGCCTCATCTTGGCTTCAGCCCAGGGTCTGGATTAATTAAGAGATAAACCTAAATTTCAGGACATCATATTCAACTCATTCCCCAACCAGATATGGCTGGAAGGGAGGAGAGTGGGCAGAAGATGAAGGAGTAGGGTGAAGATCTGTCAATATGCAGGTACATTCTTGTGTCACACGAGGCACTCTACAAGTGTGGTATTCTTCTGGGTCTCACAGGGACTATATGAAAAAGATTAGCATCCCAAACCACTAGGGAAAGCCCTTGTACCACCATTAGAAAGGTGACAAAATGTGTTTGCTGCAGACAAGAGGCAATACTCAGACTCTGGAAGTTGTATCAGACCCCACAACTCCCATTCTCTCTTGTGATGGTAGGTCTCTTCTCTTAAAGATTTATTTATTTTTATCTCGTGTGTGTGTGTGTGTGTGTGTGTGTGTGTGTGTGTGTGTGTGTGTGTGTGCCTGAGCATATGTATGTGCACCATGTGCATGCAGTGACCCCTCCGGAGGCCAGGAGAGGGCATAAGATCCTCTCAAACTGGAGGTGTAGGGTGCTGTAAGCTGTGCAACATGTATTCTTGGAACTGAACTTGGATATTCCAGAAGGGCAGCAAGTACTCTTAACCACTGAGCTATTTCTGCAGCCTGACACTGACATCTGGCCTCTACACACACATGCACATAATATTATATAAATGGGGAAAGTGACATTTGTAGCATGTCAGAGACACAAAGCCAAAGGCCAGAGATAGCCTGACTTGGAAGGACCCACCAAGCATCAAGACCAACCTGTGACCTTCATCATGACCCTTCAAATTGTCCCCAAAGTGAGGACCTTTAGAATGGCTCCCAAGGGGATGGTTTTCTGGTCAGTATTGCCTGGGGTAAAACAGAAACTGCAAGCTTATGGGTGGACTAAACAGAAGGCTCTGATGCACTCCAGAATGTATCTGAACTCTGAGGCTGATAACACTCTGAGCTGTGGAATGAGGGACAAGGAATAGGGCTGGCCAGTAAACCTCAGCAGCACTGCACAGAGGTCCAGGAAAGATGTGTCTGCAAGCTACTGGCCAGGAGGAGACAGGAAGGAAATTCAGACTCTGTATGCCAAAGGCTAACCAAGTCTTCTCTGTGTCACTGCTCCCCCAAAATACTTTTTTTTGAGCAGGAGAACACTGACCCAGTGCCCAGCTTTCCCATGGGGAGAAGGAACTTTAATTAAAAAGCAAATTGCGGATTGAGAGCACCTGGTAATGTGTGTGGTGGCCTTGAGCCAATTAAGAAGGGGTTGCTTTCCATCTTTTCCTTTACCAGAATGGATTGATTGCTGAGCTTTTAACGAAAGAAGAAAGGGAAATGGCAAAAAGCAATAAGGTGACTTGGTAACAGAGCCCTCCCCCTGGAGTAAGTGAGGGTGTGGGAGTTGCATGTTGCAAGCAGGTATAGGCTTCCTATGTGCAGATGAAGAGGCAGCATGGGCCCTCACCTTCCTACGGGGTTCCTGCTGCTCTCACAGAGTGCAGGTAAGGGAAAGAAAGGAAAGTATGGTCTCAGACAAGCTGCTCCCAGCAACTGTTCCCTAGTTCCCTACAAACTCTGTGATGTTTTGTACCCACTTAGAATTTAGTGAGGCTGTATCAGTAGCAAAAACCTGAGTCTTGAAGCGACCCACCAGAAGGGACAGGAACATTGTATGCCCCCCAACCCCAGGTAGGAAGGCAAAGGGAGTGGGCTTAAGGCAGAAGGGGAGGAAGGGAGGAAATAGAAGGTCACTTCTAGAGCCATGCTTAACCAGAATGGCAGCCTAGCTTTCCTGGTCAGCAGCATCCCAGCAGACATGCAGGGCTGACTTGGAATTGGCTGTAGGCAGATACAAACCCATCAGGGAAAAGATGGAGCCTGTGCACATTGCTGGCCATGTGATGACAATGGCAGAGAAAGTATTCAGTACTACTAGGTGACCTGGTATGCTGGCTTCAGTAAATGCTGACACCATCTATCCTTATCAGTCCATTTTTGTCTCTATAACAGAATACTTGAGGCCAGAGGACACTTAGAAAGACTACTGAGATCACAGTTTTGATGGCTAATTAGTGCAAAGAGGATGGCACCACTCTGCTGAAGGCTCCCGAGCTGTGTGTCCTCCTGGCCCACTGCACTATGACAGCATATCTGCAAGTAGAAAAGACAAATGGCCAGACACGAATCTAGAAGCACCCAGGGATGGGTCAGTAAGGTATTCCTCCCAATAACTGTCCCCTCTTAAAGGTCTCAGCACTATACAACCGCCACCCTAACAACCTGGCCTCCAGCACAGGAAACATTTAGGGCACAGTCCCAACATAGCCACCAGAGCACTTTTCTCCAGGTGTGACCAGGTTTATTGATGACAAGCTAGCCCAGAAGGTTTAGATGGCTCCCTCATCTCAAAGAATGTTTTCCAAGGGCTGAGAAGATAGATGGATCAGTCAATAAAATGCTTGTTATGCCAAGCATGAGGTTCTACATTCTGATCCCCCCCCATGTCTGTAAAAGGCTGAACCTATAATCATACTGTAGCTGGAACAACACATCCAGGTGAATTACTAGAGCTCACTAGCCAGACAGCCTAGCCAATTGGTGAGCTCCAGGTTCAGGAAGATTCCCAATGTCAAACCTCTTCCATGTACAGGCATCCACACATATTCACATGCCAACACACACACACACACACACACACACACACACACACACTTTAAAACTATAATAAAATCAATTTTTGAAGAATATTTTCCAAACTGGGTTGAGCCATGTGGTGTCTGTCTAAATAAATACTTACGTGACTCTCAATAAATTAGCAGAGAAGAGCTTTCCCACATGAACCAAAGTGAGTATGAGTCTATTTCCATGAGGCCCCCAACTTGGAAGTGTGTCAGAGTACTCCATGGACATAGGGCATACTCAAAAACCACACAGATGAGAGCTCTGCAGTTGACACTCAGGGCTCCACAGGAGGAAGGACAGCAAGAAGGTACATCTGATTAAGATCAATTGATGCAATGTCCTTTCTAAATAAGCTACCAAGCTCATTCCTACGTGCTTGGGGGCTGTGCCAATAAGTGACTGTATAAATCAATGCACTAATCCATGAGTACTGGAGCTAGTCCACATTTTACCCCAGGCTCAGTGAGGACAGAATCCTGGGAGCATGGGGGATGGGACCATATAATATGTGACTTGGGCATCTCAGCAGTGACATGGCCTCACAGGCTCTGACATCCCAACAAAAGATACTCCCAGTCCTATGCACAGAAGGTTTCCTCCTATGGCCTTGAATGCAAGGCCAGATAAAGGGTATGTGGATGACAGAAAGTTCTGTATCTTACAGCTTTTGACAAAAAACCCCACAAAACTAAAGATAGGACAGACAGACAGCTATCTCTGTACAACAGTCTTCTATGTAACAATCAGAGTAGCCTTGGCCTCGTCAGCTTCACCATGAGGCCCAAACAGATTTTCTAGACTGTTCCCAGATGAAAGCCTTCTTTCTGTGTAAGCCTCAGCAGATACACACTTGCTTTTTGTCCTGAAGGCAGAGGAGAGTGCTGTCCTGTTTATCCCCCACCAGGTCTTCCTGACCAAAGGCTTTCACGGACATCAGAATACTCCAGGCTTTCTCCTGTCTCTACTCAGATGTTTCCTCTACTTGGAACCTCTCCTTTTAGTGTTCTGCTACTGAACTCTCTCACTTTCAAGTTCAAGTGTCCATAATGCTATGCTCGGGCTATTCAGCCATTGATCTATGGATAACTGAGACTTCCCCAGAGGAATAATAGTTAAGATACTTAACAGTTGGGGTAGATGGGTACCACCCAAGCAGAGCACCTGGCCAACAAGAACAGATGCATTGCAGTTAGCCAATATGCCACACCAACCATTCCAGTGACCATTGGCCTGCCTGACCTGCCAGCACCCCATAGCATGGCTTCATTAGTCTGAGCTCAACAGGAATTAGGGTGCAGATGTACCACTTTCTCTGCTCATAAAAATTACCATGCCATGGGAACAGGGGGTTGTTTCTACCCTGTCCTGGACAAGGCAACCAACTTATGAGTTCCACGTGGCCTTTCTCCTCCTCCAGCCCCAGGACATTCTAATGAGATGACACTAATGCAATATCCTCCCAGCATCATTTTGAGCCCTTCCCCAGTTCCCTGCAGCCCTGAAAAGAAGGCAGTGTGTGTTGAGGACAAGTTATGTTTTGTGTGTCTTTTGATTCTTGCTCATGTCCCAAGAGAAGCAGGCTTGCTGTGTCCCAGCTGTGACAGCCAGAGGAGCCTCAGCTGTCTGAGTGGATCAAAGACACAGAACAGAAGCACTCTAAGGCTGAGTAAGAATCAGGACTGGAGAGTTGCCCAGGGGAAGTCCGAGTAAGAGGCTGGACTCAGCAATACAAGACAACTCGGGTTCTAACTAAATCCATGGCTTCGTTTTCGTCTGGCTTACAAACAGCCTTTAGCCAGAGTCAAAAGGGCTGGCTGAGAATAAGCCCTACCTCCTGGGGAAGTAGAGTAATCAGGGCTTTCTGCTCTTCTCACCTGAACTAGCTGCTGACTGACCCACTATTTTGGAGCCTGGTGACTTCCACACCCAGGCCACTGCCCGTCCCCAGTCCTACATTCTACCCTCTGCCAGCCTCACTTGCTGCAGTCACATCTAGAGGGACTTGAAGGATATAGCTGCTACTTTCCTTTTCAGTCCCACCAGTTACTGTGACCCTCCTGGCTAGGCTTATAGAGGATGCCAGAAATCTCCATCTAGGGGCTACAAAGAATTCACATGGTCATTTCACATTTGGTATAAGAGAAGCATCCAGACAGGCTGCCATGGCATCTGCTGGGAACCTCTCCTATTTGGGATGGACTTTATTGTTACACAGACAAGCAGTCTCCATTCAACATGTACTTATTAAAGACTGTTTATGTCAGATGAGACACCGAGATGAACAAGACCAAGTCCCTGCCCTCATTAAATTTATAGTCTCCTGGTGGAGAAAGGCAATAAGGAAACAGATGGGTCAAAGAGTCTCGGGCAAGATTCTCAGTACACGGAGGTACTGAGAAGGGATGGAATGGAGTGGGCTGAATGGTTGAAATAAAGCAAATAACTGGACACTGCAGACAGAGGAAGCAGTGGGGTGAAGGTCCAGGGCAGAAGCAAAGCTGCTGTGCTGGAGGGACAGCAGGAATCCCATTGGCCAAAGCAGAATGAGAGAATTGACAGTTAGAGGAGGAAATCAGGGAAGCAGGCAGAACCCAGATGGCAGAGGGCATTTATGGGAGATGTGACTGCTCCTCATTAGCATTGCCCTTCCTGTGAAGGGGTCATGTGCCCATCTGTTGCCCTGTAGAGTCAATGAGATACAATGGGGGACCCACCCCCAAACCCCCATGGCAAGCTTGGGCCTGTAGAGCATAAACTTAAAGCTACCATGATGCTCAGCTATTTTTCTCTTATCTTTACCACATCATAGAATTAAGACCCTTGGCAGTCTTATTACCCCACCCCCACCCCAGGAAATATGTTCATGTGCTCTTTGGCAAAAATCTAGTTTTCTAGAGAAGGTGTTTTCTGAGAAGCTGCCTTCAGTTTCCAGAGGATGTTTCTAGAGTAGTTTGAATGCATCTCCATCCCCATCCCATGCCCTGGGGCCACCCCCTCATCCCCCTGCCCAAGGCTTCCTGATGGAACATAATGCTGATCCAACCTTAGTCTCCCACATCTCCCAGGGCCATACCCCAGATTCTGTCTCATTGTAACAGGACTTCTAGATGTGAATTCTGTCTCAACAAATGCCAGCCTATCTGACATCCTTCTGTACTCTCAAGCATCTCACCTGATGCCTAATCAAAATCATTGCTCAGCTTGCATATTTTGAATGAATGGGAAATGTGTGCCACCAGAATTTACAAGTAAAGATACAATCCAGAGGGCAAGAAGTGCTCTAGTTCTGTTTCTGTCTGAAAAGCATGTAGAAGCTAGGTTTAATCAATAAATGAAAAAGGTTGTCACTACTAAATTCCTCTCCATCTAACACCAGCAAAGGACACATTTACATCTCATTTCCCACAGGCAGAACATCAAAAGACCAGAGGTCCAAGGAGCTGTCACACACACATTTAAATATAGACCTTCTAAAGAGCACACACCACCATGACACCTCCTGAAGTCCTGACCACCTATGTGACCAAGGGAATGTTCAAATCTCCAGCTCTATTAGAAAATGAAGAAGCAATCAGAGCCATGCAGACCCTTTAGACCCATCATTAGTGGAAGCAGAGCACACATGCGGTGTGCTAAGCACTCCCAGTTGGTAGGGAAAGGCAGAAATGCCCAAGGCATAGTCTTGTCTTTAAGAAGCATGTGATTCCCAAGGCCCCAGGTGATCCAAGTAAGGGAACCATGATTTGGACAACTCTCCTCAACGAGTGGACAGCACAAGTCACACCTGATGAAACAGAGAAGAAATTCTTGGGAGAACATCAGGATTCAGAACAAAGGAGCATCAGGGGCTGAGCTGGCCAGACACTGTTGAGCTTTGAAGGGTGTGTTCTGGCAAGAAAGACAAAGGAGAATACACAAGAGGGAGCAAAAGGAGGAGGCCGAGGAAGTGGCCCGAGATTCCAGGGGATTTTGTTCCAAATGACAGATCATCCAGTGGGCCTGAGAAGATAAAATCAAAGCAAGCCATCTGCCAAGAGTTGGTGACAGGAAGTGCAAGGACAGACAGAATTGTGCCAAGAAAAACCTGGATGTTTTGTCCAGGAAGGGAGGGAGGGTACAAGCATAAGGGAACGGCTGGTTTGATAGAATTTGAGCAAAGAAAATCCCTGCAAACAGGAATCAGGTCCTGGCAGCTGGGAAGATGCCCCTAGCATCTCAGCAGTAAAGAAGTGGCCTGAGCCTTGAGGGAGCATATTTGAACATGTAGGTACTGTAGGCAAGCCTGCAGTTAAACCCCACAAAAAGTCATTTGCTCCTTGAGGTTCCTTGGTAGTGTGGACTATGAAACCAAACCCACAAACCAGTGTGTGACTTATTCCTGTTAGCTCTGTCAAGCAAGCATGCATGCACACCCAGACCCATACAACATTCTACTGTATGCTTATGTTGTCTCAAGGGAAAAATACCCTGTCTGGAAGTTTGAGTGTTAGCCTGAACTGGCCACCTTTTCATGAAACCCTGTTGCTACTTGAATGAACAACCAACAGTAAAAGTATTCAAAGTTGGGAATTTGCAGGCTTGTTTCAAAGCTTTGCCACTTCAAAGAAAATAACTGATAATATTTTTTTCTCAAAGCCAAAACTTCAGGGTCTTAAAGGAAAAAAATGGAAAATTTCAAAGCTTTCCCCCACTGCCATGAGTACCAGAGGACACTGTCAGTGCCCAGCAGTATGGGTAGGTATGTGAGTACAAGGGATTAGTGTAATGTGTGACAGAATGTAGTCACACCCAGAAGGTCACTTGGGAACCTGACTTTTCCAATAGAACACATGCATAGTGTTTCAATATGTCTGGATGAAAGATGCAAGAGTCAGAGTATGAAATGGACCAGTGAACATCAGAGATTTACTTTTATTACTTTTTATTCGTTTGTGTGTATGTCTCTGTGTATCTGTGCACACATATGAAGGTGCCCTTGGGAGATTCAGAAGAGGGTACTGAATCTCCTGAGCTAGAGTTACAGGCAGCTGTGAGCTGCCCAGTGTGGATGCTGGAAACTGGGGGACTGAACTCAGGTCCTCTGCAAAAGCAGCAAGTGTTCTTAAACATTCAGCCATATCTCCAGTCCTAGTTCATAAGCTACATTTAAAAAGTTTATCCATTACTATTACTGTGTTTGTGTGGGTATGGGAGTACACAGAAACATGCCATGCACATGTATGGACATCAGAGGACAGCTCTGTAGAGTTGGTTCTCTCCTACCTTCACATGGGTTCTGAGGGATCACACTCGGGTCTCTAAGCTTGTTCAGTAAGCAACTTTGCTCTCTCAGCAGCTCACTGGCCCATAAACCACATTAGAAAAAATTCTTCCTTTAGGCTACTGCTAATTTTTAAGAATATAAAATGATCCTGAAGCCAAACAGCTTGAGAACTGGCTTAAGCTACAGTTGAATGATTAGAAATCCATTTGTTTGGGTCCCGGCATCTGTGAGACTCCAAGTCTCACAGATAAAACCTCCCCTGTTGACAAGCAGAAGTCACCAGAAAGATCTTTAATTGGGCTCTAAATAAACAGAACATGGCTCATAAATTTTCATCTGTTTGTTTCAAGGTTGTCATTTCTGTGGTATGTGCTGCTCTGGCAATATCAGTTCTTAAAATAATTTCTTATCACATAGTAAACCACTTCTTTCCCAAGTCACTTGAGAGATGCCTTCCTCCCCCTGATACACTGTCCCCTCTTCCCATACCAACCCAATCTCACAAGAACCAGCATCTCATTGACTGCTGGGCCCAGTGGGGGATCCCCAGTGTCCAGCTCTAGTGCTGTGCCACCTCTGTGATTAGGTACTGCCAAATGCCACCACAGTTGGTCATATTTTTGGCTGACTTCTGCGGGCTCACTAAGACAGGAAGAGAAAACTTAGAGAGATCTAGAGACACACAGGTCTTTCTCTCTGCAGCTTCTAGTCCTCTGCATATGGTTTTGTAGTTGAGAGTCAAAACACCTTTTGGCACTCGGTTCCAATGCTTCTTTCTTCTGGAACTGACACACATGGGTCTGCTCAGCTGCAAGTGACTCCCCTTCCCACCCACCTGACCACCCACCAGCACTCAACACATCCCACCCTAGCGATGGATGACTGCAGTCCATCCAAGCCTCACCCCCATACTGGACTTTGAGCTTCTGACAGGCAAAGACTCCACCTTCCCTTTGTGTCACTCTGCTCACATGGCATCGAATCTGACATGTACAATACCTTCTAAGTGTCTGTGAACTAAACCAACAAATGTATGCTAGGAAGGAAAGGAGGAAGAAGAGAGAAAAAGAGAGGAAGAAAGGAAGGAGGAAGGAAGGAAGGAAGGAAGGAAGGAAGGAAGGAAGGAAGGAAGGAAGGAAGTCATGCCTTGATTCTTATGAGCTGATTGATTTTTGCCATTATCCTGGATTCCCTCCCTGGACCAGATTCAAGGCTGAGCAATGTCCCTTTCTCCTTAACGATCAGCATCCTGACCAATACACTCCCCCAAGTCTAAAGACTCAGGGATGTCATTAAGCAAGAAGAGCCTCATCTAAGCAGGCACCAAGAAACCCTTCACTGTTTTTTCTTCTCTCTCCTCTCCTCTACTCTCCTCTCCCCTCCTCTCCTCTCCCCTCCCCTCTCCCCTTCCCTCCCCTTCTCTCCCCTCCCCCCTCTCCTCTCTTCCCTTCCCCCCTGTCCTCTCCTCTCCTTTCCCCTCATCACACACACCCCCACCCCCGACAATATTGAAGATACTCTAGGTACAGAGGGGAAGTCACCAGTGACTTGTACTTTGCCACTCGACTTTTTGATGAGAACAGATGTTATTTGTTACTATCTATCAGACATCTGGGCCTGGGAAACTTCCCCAAACCCACTTAATCACCATCAAACAAGCTAAGGGAAAGGTGGGGGGGGGGGTTACTCCATAGATGTTGTTAAGGATCACTTAGGGTCACTCAAAGTTCCGCCAGGAACCCCTTATCCATGCTCTGTAAGTAAGCCCAAGAAATTCATTGGTTCCCACACAGTGCACTTTAGATTGTCATTAAGACCTTCTGAGAAATGGGAGACACTGTCTGCAGCTCACCAGAGAAGAGCCCTTACAACTGAACTCTACCTGCAAGGCCACTTTTGTCCATTGCAGAGGACCCAGGATCAAGTGTGGAGCATAGCACGGCACAGACAATACCAAGACTTTGGCTCTGGAGAGACTAGACACATAAAAACAGCACAATTGAAACTACCCTCCCAGTCAAGAGAGGATGAATGGACACTGGATTCCTAAATGAAGGTATCACATGCTCAGAGCTCTCGTGTTTACACATGTAAGCTCTCCATGCAGAGTGTGGCAGGAGAAAGGGAGGAAGAATTGGCAATTCTACTTCCCTAGGATGGACCAGTAAAGATGCAGGGGAAGAGGCAGTGAAATCCAGAATTTTCAAGAAAAATACATTCATCCTCCCTTGTAATAATTAAGGTCTGGAGAGAAGCAAAGAGAGAGAGGGAGAAAAAGGGAGAGAGAGAGAGAGAGAGAGAGAGAGAGAGAGAATGAAAGAATGCCGGCCTTTAAGAAACATGACAAATATGCACAGTCCACACTCATGTTATATTTAGCCACATCGCTAACATTGCTAAAAACGGACTTTTGGACAAGCCCCACAAAGGAAAACACCATTCCAGCACTCCCCTTTGCTGCTCAACAAGCATGAGAAATTCTTAGCTCCATACTCACAGAACCTTCAACCAAGAGAGGCGTTCAGCAGTGTGTGTGTGTGTGTGTGTGTGTGTGTGTGTGTGTGTATGTGTGTATGTGTGTGAGCACATGCACACGCGTGTGTTGTTGTTGTTGTTTAAAGCCGTTAAACAACATATTTTTTTACAGAAGACTTACAGCCTCCTGAATGCTAATGACAGCCCAGCTTGCCCAGGGAGAATGACAGTGGCGTGTCAGTCACCTGCCCTACCCAGCAAAGACCCTGTCCACCACGTCAACCAGGAATTTGACAGGTCTGACCCTGCATCGGTTCCTCACCAAAGTCCCCCAAAGAACACTTCTCAGACCCAGAGCTTAGATAGCCTTGGTGGAGGGTGGGATAGACAGCCAGTGTCCAGACACACAGAACTTGGGTTGGCCCTCAGAGGAGTGCAGAGTCACTGCAGATAATCCAGACTCAGAGTTCCTGGGGGTCTGCTCTTGACTTTGCCACTGGCAGCATTGTACCTTAGCATGCCATTCAAATGCCTCACATGTGACTTAACAACAGAGAGACATAATAAGTGCTTACTAAAGGTGTTGGCATGGGACTGGAGAGATGGCCCAGTGCTTGCTGAGCACAGGCTGCTCTTTCAGAGGATCCAGGTTCCATTCCCAGCACCCACAGGGTGGCTAACAACCACCTGACATTCCAGTTTAAAGAATCTGATGCCCTCTTCTGGTCTCTACATGCCTAGATGCACAGACATAAATGCAGACACAACACTCATCACATAAAATTAAAACGAATCTTTTTAAAGAGGCATAGTCATGTTACTAGTATCATAGTGTATGCTTGCATAAACTAAGACTGCTATGACACACCATGTGACACAGTCTTTTGGACCACTATGATGTATGCAGTTTATCACCAGGCACTGTGCACTATCACGTAGCAAGTACTATATAACAATTACATAATGGCCCTGTGATAGAGATGACGGTGTTCTCACTGCAACACCTTTCCTTTTCTTCCAGACTGATGAGTCTGAATACATTTCCCATGTTCCCTTGCAGTCAGGTGGTGCCATATAATGAACTTATTACCAATTAAATGTGGTAAACCATGGAAACCTCTCATAACATATTCCATGTTCTCTTTCCATGTTGTTTCTAGAAACAGGCTGGTACACACAAAATTATGTCCTTGGACAGAACATAGGTCTCCATCCAACTCACCAGAGAACCTCCACCAAAGGAAACATCTCCACTTGTCAAAGGCAGTAGGTTCAGAAGGTGGTTCTTGCAGCTAGCCTTCCTTGTTTAGCTAAAATCAGCAGTCAGAAGTGTTCGACCACTTTTCCGTCTCCTCTGCTCTAATGTGAGGGTCTCTGCCACAGGCTCCCCCCATCACACCCCTCGCCAGACTCACAGCATAAACTTTGTCTTCTCATGCCTGAACTAGAACAAACCCTATCTCTCTTAAGCTGTTTTGTGAGGCATTTGCTCACAGCAACAAGAAAAGCAGCAAACACCATCTGTGTCCTCATTGGTAAAACAGACTGCTCACCGAGGCTGTCAGGAGGACTTCCTGGGATCCTGCATCTGACTCACTTAGCATAGTACTTGGCCCACTTTAGTTGACTAACTTGGACAAACCTCATCGAGTTTCTTCTCATCCTTACTTCTCAGGTTCCTAATCTACACAGTGAAAATCACCCTAAAGGCTCCCTTCTGACTTTGTAGGCAGATAGGGAGGGAGACCATATTCCCTCCTGTCCTTCAACAGAGTCACTCTGCATACCAGGACAGCAGCCCACCAGTGGATGCCTCTGGCATCTCCAAACAACTTTATGAAAATGTTGCCTTCTGAGTGGATGTGAGTGAACTAAGAAAGTAAAGACAGTCCCCAAAGGTGCCTTCTCTTCACTGCTGAGCAGAAATACAACAAACACAGACATGCTGATGCTCTCACATATTCTTGGAAGGGACTAAAATACACATCACCAGAGTTGACATTCTAGGATTGTGCCTGTGCCCTGGAAGCCAACACCTAGGTTGGTATATGCTACAGGGAATTAAGGAGATTGGATTTGTTATAACACCCTCAGCTGGTCAGACCATGTAGCCTCAATGTCTTTCTTCTTATAAGCTAAGAGACACTGACTCTATTATTTAATGTTGTGAGCCTTGGTTTTACATCAGAAAAGGGGATCATAATAGCCTCTCTCAGACTGATTGTAGGAAGACAGAGTAAGGTAACTTGTGAACAGCATTTACCATGGTATCCACATATAATAAACACACAGCAAACATTGACTGGTGATATCTATTTGGCATGGACCAGAACAAACTTCTCAGCAAGCACAGAGACGGCTACCTCCCTAAGCAGGTCCCTAGAAACACCACCAATCTGTCTCCAGCAGACATTTTTTTCCATTTAATGACTCTAAAGAGACAGAAAAGCTTTAATCAATGCCCGCCCGGAAGTGAAATACTAAGAAATTATATGCACAGTTACAAAAAAAATCAAGGATGTTTCCCACACATTGTCAAGCAGACAAAAACATATTGACAGGCTGTTCCTGCAAGGAAATGTACTGGCTTTTCTAGATAATGCCTGAGCCATCCATCCTTGTTGCAATCCTCGCTTCCCAGGGCCAAAAGACTCCTACAACCAAGCAAAGAGATCATTGTCTCTAGTTCATCTGAGGGTCTAAACACCCTCACTTTACATCATATCCAGCACAAGCCCAAGAACTACTCTGTGGTCAGAGTGGTTGCTGAGACCATTATCCCCTTCTTAAGGAACCATAGACCATGAGAAATAGCCTAGAATGGGGCTGGAGAGATGATGCAGTGGTTAAGAGCACTTGTTGTTTATGCAGAAGACCCAGGTTCAATTCCCAGCGCCCCACATGGTGGCTCACAACCATCCATAACTTCAGTTCTTCTGGCCTCTAGGGCACTGCATGCATGTGTTACACAGCTATACATATACACAAAACACCCACACACAAAATAATACAGTTTTTACAAAGAAAAAGAAACAGCCCAGAACATTCTGGAAAAAAATCCAACTCCTCACCAGGAGTGGTGGCATCCCTATGATTTAGCACTCATGACATAGAGGCAGGAGGAATGCTAGTATGGAACCAGCCTGTGCTACATAGTGAGACCTGCATCAAAAAAGCAAGGGCTGGAGGTATAGCTTAGTGTTGAAAGCTTGCATGGCATGCACAGGAGCCTACTTTCAATCCTTAACACTCACAGATAAACTCCCCAAAGCACATCTGTGACTCACATATCCTTCTGATGCCAAAGAAAAACAGGAGCTGGTTTACTAGGGAGTTCAGCACTCACCCTAGAAACCTTTAACAGCACCAGTGTGTAAAGAGAAGACATGGTATTCCATGAAGTGAAGCAATATACTTCCTTCTTAAAGCCACTGGTTACCCTTCTTGGAGATAAAATGTAAAGGTTCCAACAAGAAGAGGAGACAAATGATCTTCATTTTAAAGCTGTTCACTTCCACTTGCTTGTTTGGTTTGATGCATGGTCGAAATGACCATTTCCTGTTAGACTAGAGTCTAGTCTAGACTGTACTGCCCAATGAAGTTTGACCAGTGGAATAGAGGATATCAAAGATCTCCCTTTTGTCAGTTCATGAGTCTAAAGAAATATGTATGACACAATAGGATCGTACTAGTCCCTCTCTCATTTCTCCAAGCTTCTGAAAGGAACTATGAAGCTTTCTTTTCTTATTTTTTTTGCTGTGTATCTGGTATGTATGTATATGTCCATTCATGTACTGGTGTCTTGTGAGGAAAAAAGTGGAGTCAGATTTCATGGAGTAGGAGTTACAGGTAGTTGTGAGTCACCTGATGTGGGTGCTGGGAGCAGAACCCCAGGAAGTATTCTTGACCACTGAGCCTCTTTCCAGCCCCAGTCCCTGGCTTTCCTTCTCTGTAAACAGATGGGTCTTAACCAAAAATTACAAGGTGTGCAAGAGATTTTTCTTCCATTTTATTCAGAGACAACCCCTAGTGGGATACTTACTATATATCTAGAGCTTTTTTCCTACAATCGCCAAAGAAGCAATTCTTGATTCTTAAAATCATGCAGTATTTCTCAGCAGCACTCCCAGGTTGCACAGGGTGGTGAGCCCACTCTCACTAGAACACCTTTCCCCAAAGAAACAGTTGTGTTTACAGTTTGGGGATGGTAGAGTTTTAAGCAAGGGACGATGCATGTCTCTTGCTTGTTCCTCTCCACTTGGCTAGAAGACAAATATAGCACAAAGTACACAGTCCTGCTGGGGACTGAAAGCAGTTTCTAGACCATTCCTGACTCATGTGCATGCGTATATCTGCATATGAGAGGAAGAGAGCCCATAGTTAACTAGTATCTTGCTATTCTTCCCAGACAGACTACTCTAGATTGGGTTTAAAACTCAGAAAGGCTCTCCTGTAGCCACCAGAGTTGTAAAACCTCTAGCTGAAGTCAGTTCCTCAGTAGCACCATCTTCAATGCTTCCATGGATGCAGAACTTATCAGTGACCTAAGTGTCCAAGCCAACAGTGTTCAGTGTACTTACTCATATACTTCACCTACCTCCAGCACCAATCTAATTTAGAATATAGATCTTTATTAACAAGAAGTCACCATCTAATCCCAAGCCTCTAGCCCAGGTCCAGGAACCTGCAATCTATTTTCTGTCTCTATAAATTTACTGAAGCATGCAAACCCAATGATTCAATATTAGTCTTCTGTGCTGGCTCCTTATCAGTTAGTAGCATGATTTCAAGGTCCCTCCTTGAAATGTTAAGTACTTCCTCCCTTTTATGGCATAAGAAATATACTATTGGTATACCACATTCTGTTTTAGACATGTGTCCACTGGTAGACATTTGGATTGCGTCCACTTGACTACCATGAATAAAGCCACTATAGCATTTGTGTTCAAGTCTGAGTAACATGTATTTTAAATGACTTTCAGTATTATTCTAGAAGAAAAACTACTGTGCCACATGGTAATTCTGTGTTTAAAATTTTGTGTAACTCCTAAACTGTTTTCCAAACCATCTGCCCATTTTGCCCTCAACTGTGATCTGAATGATTATTTCCCCCCTCAAAACTCATATGCTGAAGTCTCACTGCCAAAGTAAGGGTTCTAGGTTGAGCCATGGAATCATGGTGGCTCTCCCTTAGGAGTGTGACTAGTCACCCTTTTAATGAAAGAGACCCCAGAGAACTAATCATTCCCTTCCATTATATGAGGACACAGAATTCAGTACTCTGCAATCCAGAATGCAGACCTCAACCATGAGGTTCTCTAATGTTAAAAATCTGTGGTATAAGACCCTTTGCCACATTACTGTGGCTAAGTAGCTGATTTGAGAGCTTTCTTCTCATTTCTTAAATTCCAGTGTATGAGGTATAATAGCACTTTCAAGTGTTACTGCTGTCTTTAAGTGCTAAGCTGACTTGTTGGTAGCTATTCATTTCCCTCTAGTACCTGCCTTGCCTGCTTGCGTGTGCATGGTGCCTCTCCATTTCTGTTCATCTTAAAGTGCTTTGTAATTTCCCTTTTGATTTTTTATTTAATCCATTGGTTATTTGGAGGAAGGCTGATTTACATACATTTTTAACTTCCCACATTTCCTTCTTTATTGATTCTAATTTCATTCTGTGTGGGAATATACTTTATGTGAGTTAAATCCTTTGAAATTTGTTGATGCTTATTTTAGGGCCTAGCATAGGGTCTATTCTGGGTAATGTTCCATGTGTGCTTGAGAAAAATATTAACTCTGCTACTATTAAATGGGGCTAAATGGAGCAAGTTATATATGTCTGTTTGATCTAGTTGGAGTGAAGTATTATTCAATTTTTGTCTTTGTTTAGTTATTCTATCCATTATTTAAAGAAAATATTGAAATTTGAAACTATTATTCTTAAACTATTTGTCAATTTGATGTTTCAAACGTTTGTGTATTTAGAGTCTCTGATACATATATATATATATATATATGAGGACACAGAATTCAGTACTCTGCAATCCAGAATGCAGACCTCAACCATATATATAAACATATATATATATATATGTTTATAGCTGTTACACACTCTCTGACTGCAATTTTTATAAAATGCCCCTCTTTATTTCTAACAGTAGTACTTTACTTTTGTTTAATTTGGCTGATATGAGTACAGCCACTACATATTATTTACGGCTTTAGTTTGCATGGTATATTTTCCCCATTCATTTTTATTAAATTCTTTTTTTAATCAAATATGTGACTCCTATAATTGTGTATTGTGTTTTATTCCAGTTTTACAGACTCTACATTTGACTGGATAGTTTAACCCACTCATATTCAATGTTATTATTGAAATAGATGGTTTCCATCTATAATTTTGCTCTTTTTGTTTGATTTTTTGTGACATGGTTTCTCTGTGTCTTTGGAGGCTGTCCTGAAACTAGCTCTTGTAGACCAGGCAGGTCTCAAACTCACAGAGATCCACCTGTCTCTGCCTCCTGGGTGCTGGGATTAAAGGCGTGCGCCATCACTGGCCGGCTACAATTTTGCTTTTTATTTTCTATGTCTTACTTATTTTTTGTTCTCCTAGTTTCTCTTTACTGCTTTCTTTAATACCAGGTGAATAATTTTATATATTTTAATACCTTTAATATTTCTTTTCTCCATCATAATTGACAAGTCATGAAGCTCATAATTCACAAATAAAACTATAAATTTATGGTACACAATGTAATGTCTTGATATATAGTACATTGTGAGGTTATTAGATTAATTAAAATATGCTTTATTTTTCATTTTGTGTGATGATTATAGGTAATATAATATTTCTTGAATTGTGTTTTTAGTACCTGGTGCATTTTAATGCATCCATATCCATTCACTTAACTATAGTGAAATACAGAAATTTTATTCCCACATAGTCCTCTTCTCTTATCCCCATTATTCTGCTGTTATTACATATTACATTTCTATATACTTTAAGCCTAAATACACAATTATTTACATATTGTTTACTCTAAATCACTTAAGAGTAAAAGGAGGATACACAACCTCATTATCTCTTATGATTGCCTATACAATTACTTTTAGTGATGCTCTGTCTGTGAATTCAAATGACTGTCTCTTGTCACTCTCATTTAATTTGAACAACACTGGGTGTATTTATTATAATGCGAGTTTGAATGCAACACATTCTGTTTATCCGGTAATACTGTCATTTTGCTTTCACACTCTCATTGTATAAAGTGGTGGGTTCACTGTAGCATGTTCACTCAACAATATCATGTACCTTGGCCACATCTGCCCACCATTATTCTCTCCTGTCCTTCCTTGTCCTCCCCACTAGCCCCCTCCACCTCCTAATCTCTCTGTACCTTTCACATCATATGTACATATATAATCATCCATTTATCTAGGGTCCACATATGTGAGGAAACACTCATTTGCCTTTCTGAATCAAACTTATTTCATTTAATTTCCCTGAAATGAGTCTATTCTTCCCTGTTTTCCTCTAAGACTGAAGACTGAACAAGGGTCTTAAATACACTAGGTAAGTGCTCTGCCGTTGAGCTGTATCATTGGCCCAACTAAATTCTTCTTTGTGGCTACATAAAACCCTATAATGCATAAGTAGTACGTTTTCTTTATCCACTAAGATATTAAAGACATATAGGCTGATGCTACAACTTGGCTACTGTGAATGACACTGCAATAAACATGGATTGTAGGCATGCATATCTGCAGGCTTTCATAGGTCCTTTGTGTATATTTCCTGGGGTGGTTCAATTAGAACCTATGATGATTCTATTCAGAGTTCGTGAGGAGCCTCAACATTGATTGGAGGTTACACTCCTACCGGCAGCATATAAGAATTCCTTCTGTCCCACTTTCACACCAGCATTTACAGTTTTCTTCAAGTCAGACAATCTAACTTGGGTAAGACAGAATCTCAACATTACATTTCCCTGATGGCTCAAGATGTTAACAGTTTTCATGTATCTATTGGTCATCAGCACACCACATTTTAAGATCTGCCTGTTCACTGTCTATTAATGAGATTTTCTTTTGGGTATGATTTAATTTTTGCACTCTCTTTACATATTTAAGGCATTAATGCCCTATCAAACCTATAACTGTTTTTGCTGTTAATGTTTTTGTTTCCTGTGCCTAATCTTGCTTACTTCATGCAATGCTACTTGTCAATTTGAGTAACTATTTCCTGAGTCACTGAAGTCCTTTCCAGATAGTTCTTGCCTATGTCTTTATCTTGAAGTGTTTTCCTCTAAAGATTTCAAAGTTTCAGGTCTTACTTTAAAGTCCATTTGAAGTGATTTCATATAGGGTCATAGATAAGGATTTGTTGACGCTCCTCTTCCAGGTTTCCTGGCACCACTTGCTAAAGATGCTGCCTTTACTCCAACGTATGTTCTTTATATAACCACTTTCAAGATGTTCTCTCTGTTTCAGCTTTCAGTATTTTGACTATTTTGACCACAGTACATGTGGGTGTGGTCTTTGTGTTTATCTCATGCAGGTTATTTGGGGATGAATAAACATTGCAATTAAAATTTTATTTATTATGGCATGTAGATGGTGTGTGTGTGTGTGTGTGTGTGTGTGTGTGTGTGTGTGTAGAGACACACACATGCCACAGAACATACATGGGGGTCAGAGGACAACTTTTGGGTGTAGGCTCTTATCTATCACCATGGCTCCAGGAATCAAGCTGGAGTTGTCAGGTTTGAGTGGCAAGAACTTTTACCCTCTTGCATTAGAGATTAACAAATTTCATTGAATCTAGGAAGTTACCAGCTATTATTTTTCAAATACCTTTTCCTGTATTTTCTCTTCTCATTCTGTTATCCCCATTAAGTGTAACATTGGTGTATTTAATGGTGTCTCCCATTTCTCCAAAACTCTGCTCATTTTCCTTTATTTTCTCCCTTCAGGTTTCGAATCTCTATTGATCTATCATCAAGTTTGCTGACACTGCCTCCTGCCAAGTTAAATATACTTTTAAGTGCCTCCAGTGAAGTATTCATTTCTCATTTGTTTTGTGCCTTTCAAGCTCAGAATTTTCACCTCTTTTTTTATATGATATCACTTGTTGATAAGACATTTTTAGGAAACTTCTTTTTTCACTTTATTTATTTTTAGTTCTTTGTGCAAACTGATAGCAACAACATTGGCATCTTTAATTGGTAAGTTTGTGTCAGGTTTCTTCTAAAGCCATTTTTATTTGCTTTGGTCCTATATCTCACAAGTTCCTGTATCTTTGTTGATTCAGGTTGCCTTTGTAACCTGGATATTCTAGATGACATACCTTAGTCTCCCTAGGCACTAACTCTGGTTCCCCCTCTCCCATCCAATACTAGTTTGTTTGCTCACCTGTTTAGTATTCTGGATGGACCACTTCAGGGAAGTTCTTTCTCTACAATGTGCAGCCTGTGACATCATTCCTTAGTCTTATCCTTGGCCACATGGCACTATAGGATCTTCTGAAATAAATCCCCTTTGCTCATTTTTCTGTCACATCTCAGGCTGACCTGATCGACTGGTTCCACATTCACTGTTCACATCCATTAACTGGTACTGATTACTAACTGCTACTGCATTGTTTTCTATACTGCTGTTAGACACAAAGTGCTCCACAGTGTGGTCCAAATACATCTTGTTGTTCTTTCTTTCTTTTTTTTTTTTTTTACACAGAGTTGCTGCTGTTACAGCCACTTGAACTGCTCTGCACTCCACTTCAAATAAGGCCTTACAACTGCCATTGCTCGGAAGGCAGTGACAGGAGCATTAGATGGTTGGTCATATTGCATCTACAGTGAGAAAGTAGTGAGAGATCTGAGCTCTGTGGTCATACAGCCTGCCTCTAGTGCAAGAAGGATGCTGGCAAGGCTGCCCTGGAGTTGAAGCTAAGACTATCACATAGCTTTGTCCCCTGGAATTTTCTCTTGCTTGTGAGTAGAGTGCTGGATAGTGAAAGTGACACTGGTCTAGCAGAGTTCTAGGCAGGGATGGCAGCCACTAGTCTTCTTGGACTGTCTCTATCACAGAACTTCCATCCTATCATTGAGCTGGTAGGGCAGCAACTGAAGCCCAGTGTTCTCAGCTCAGGGTAAAGCTTCCACCACACAGGTAGCAGAAGGCAGCTTAGGTCACCTAGCCACACATCAGAGCTGGAGACTTCAAGACATACCAGAGGCCTTCCTCACCTGAGGAGAAAATTTAGCCCTCAGGCAGAAGTTGGCTTGAAAGGCAGCCTCTTCTCTTGTCTACACCTTTCCAGAACAGCCGAGCACTCAGTACCTGAGCCAAGGAAAAGAAGGGGACATCGCAGCTCAAAAACCACAGCCTTCTGGGGTTCTCACTAAAACTGAGATTTTCTTGAGTACAGAATCCTATATGCATGCCCTTACGACAGCCTCCAGAGAGTTCCAGTGGTGGGCTTGTTTTAACAAGCCTGACTGTGGTGATATTTTATGATCTAACAAATAAAGCTTGCCTGGAGATCATAGTGCAAAGCTAGCCATATTAGCTAGCCATAGAGGCTAGGCAGCGGCGGTACATACCTTTAATCTCATCACTCTGGAGACAGAGGCAGATGGATCTCTGTTAGCTTAAGGCCACACTTAACTGGGTTATACAACTTAGAGAATCCACTAAAGCTGCCAAATATGCCTTCCCTGAGAAGTCACAGGGGTTCTGGCCAATACAGAATATCCTTTGGAAGTCACATGGGTCTCAAATACAGGGTCTCCTTCTGAAGTCATGGGGTTCCTGGCCCATTTAGGGTCTCTTTTGAAAGGAAACAGTTCTTGGCTGCATCTTCCCATGGACATCTGAATCTGTATTTGGTGATTCTCCAAGAGTAATCAATCCATTCTTAAGAGAATTCAACATGGAGAGACATGAACTCCAAACAAATAGCACCCCACAGCCAAGACTGAGACTTCCCATGTCTTCAAGTCACATCTACCTTCCAAGGCTGAAAAGAGAGCATTTCACTCCAAGGCTGAGCCAGTCTCCCCTCCATAATCAAAACCTAGAGTGCTCTCTATATACAAAGACCAGGATTTTCTCAGGTAAAGCATTAGTGTGTGGGGTTGGGGACACAGCTCAGGTTGTCACTCAAACATAAAGACCTGAGTTTGAGTCCCAGAAGTCACTAAACAAAAATCAAGTGTGGTGGTGAGTGCTTCTGATGCCAGTATTGGGGCAGCAGAGACAGGCAGATACCTGGTGCTTGCTACCCAGATAGCCTTATTAGTAGGACAATGTCTAGAAAACACAGTGCATGGTGCCTGAGGAATGACACCTGAGCTAACATCTGGCCTCCAGACACATGTGAAGGACTATGCACATACCTACACATATATACAGAGGGGGAGGGGACTAGCTTTGGAATATGGATGCCGGAAGAATAGTATGGTACAATGAAGTTTAGAGAAACAAACAGGGCTATTTGTGAAACTTCATTCCCACATTTTCCTAAAAATCACTCTGAGGTCCAAGGGAAGTCTGGTTTCAAAATGATACATAGCTCCATGCCCTCAGCCAGCGGGTGAAAACCCCCTACCTCAAAACACACATCTGCCTAAGTGCTTGAGCTTGTGTGTAAGCTGAATATTCATGACTTTCCTGCTGTCACAAAGGCTATATTTCTCAACACTTCCAACAGTATTTAAAAATCTTTGCTCTGTTCTTTAAAAGAGCATGGATTTTACTGGATTGTCTGAGACATACGGCCAGGGGCAGCCTGGAACCTGGGCTACAGATCCACAGACGGGGAGAGACAGGGAGCTCTGGGGTCAGCTCTTGGGGATCACTGCAAGTTTGTCATCTGTAGCTGGAACTGCCTCACTCATCTGCATGGAACCACTTGTCGCAGTCCGACAGTGCTAGCAGGTAGGGCCTGGGGTGGTGACTGGGGCACTGGGGAAGCACTCTCCTGAGTAGGACATGGACTCTCATGAAGGGGACCAGAGACAGTGGGCATGGCATCTACTGTGCAGGGTGAGAATATAACCCTGTGAGCAAGGACGCGGGTCTCAGCAGGCACACAGGCTGCCACTGCTTTGATTTTTCACTTCCCATCTCTAGAACCTGGAGAGGTAAATTTCAGTTATTTATAAGCTAATCCGTTTAAGATATTTTGCTAGAGTAGCCTAAATGGACCAAAACACTGGTTTTTTGTTGTTGTTTGTTTGTTTGTTTTGTATTAGTATAAGCTATAAATCCATTTAAGGTTCATTTTTTTTCAATTATGTGTATATGGGTGTATGGGGGTAGGGTATGTATATGTGAGTGTAGATTCCCTCCAAGGACAATAGGGGGCATCAGATCCCCTGGATCTGGAGTGAAAGGCAGTTTTTAGGTGGCTGTGAGAACCAAACACTGGTCCTCTTGAAGAACAGCAAGTGAGTGCTCTTAGCCATTGAGTCATCTTTCCAGCCTTATAAGACCATTAAAGCACATATTACATCTGATTAGAGCTAATGTGTGGTCCCCAAGCTCTGTTGGCCTCTGCAGCACCAGGCTGGACCAGGATGAGGCTGGCTGGCTCTTACACATGGGGTGGCCATATTGACCACCAGCACCCAGGGCACCATTTTAGAGCTAAGAAGAAACTCCTGGATTTTTCACTAACTGGAAAAGCCCCCAAAAGGCCTCAACACCCAAGGCAAAGCAGGAAAGAGGAGGAATTTGGGCAGCTTTTCTGTCCCAGGGAAGTCTCGGCCTGGTGACAGATCTGTATTCACCAGCTCAGCCATGGAGGAAGTCATAGTTAGTGCCCCAGCCCCTAGCTTCATTCCACCACCACCCTCACCCTGAGGACTATACACTCTGTTTGAAATGAAAAGGAAAATAAAATCACTGCTCTCCTCAGCTGACCCACCGGCAACAGCTCCTGGCCGCAGGCAGAGGTGAGAGACGGCCATCTGTATGCTGAGGTAACAAAGAATGGAATGGGTGTTTTTAAATGACATTTTCAATTTCTTCCCCATGTCTACTGTGCCCTCTTCCACCCTGCTGCTTAAATGACTCTTTTCAAATTGAAAATATCAGGGGATAATAGGAAAAGAAAAGAAAAAGCAGTGTCTCTGGCTAACAGGCTGTTCTGTTCTGGAGGACAGGGTGAAGAAGAGCCAGGAGTGATCTTCTGTGTCCCTCTTTCTGTGTCCAGGAATATGTCTGTCACTGGGAAGTGCCTACTGCTCCCATTCACACCTACTTCCATGAGTGGCTCATTTTCCTCTGTAGACAGGAAGGCTAGGTGAACTCAAGAATGATCTTTCTGTGCCAGGTCAGCCCAAAACATCTCTAGAGCCCAGAAGACACCCCATAATGACTCTGGAGTTGCCGTCAATCCTTATTCCTCTCTCCTGGGTGCACAAAATCAAGGCCTAGGTTAGCCTGGACCTGGTGGCACATTGGGACATGAAGGCAGGAGATCAGGAATTCAAGGACATTCTTGGCTACATAGAGATTTGAGGCCAACCTGGACTACATAAGGCCCTATGTATGTGTTATTTTTCTCTTGTTATGACACAATGCCATGATCAAACTTAGGGGAGAAGGAGGACAGTGAATAATCGTGGCGGGGAAGGCATGATTTGGTAGCAGGGGCAAGAAGCTGAGAGATCACATCTCAACTGCATACAGGAAGCAAAGACAACAGGAAATGAGGTGAGATGGTAAACCCTCAAAGCCTACTCCCAACGACAAGGTTCCTATAGGCTCCATGAACCCCCTCATACAGCACCACCAACTAGAGACCAAGTGTTCAAAAACATGGGCCTATGGAGCATGTGTCTATTTCAAACCACCCAAAAACAAAAACCAGCAAGGCCTGACTCTCACCACCACCATACTGCGGGCGCTACAAGATGTGCAAATCTAAGATCCTTACAAGCCTCACTGTGCACAGCCACCATGCACCCACTTCAGAGGAAAGCCAGACCAGGGCAAGTGTGCTTGCCTAGCATGCACAAAACCCTGATTCCATCCCTGGCACTGCATAAACTGATGTGCTGATGCACACCTGTGAGCTCAGCACTTACGGGGTAGAGGCAGGAGGATCAGGAGTTCAAGTTTAACTTCAGCCATACATTGAGGCAAGGCCAGTCTGGGCTACATGAGAGCTTATAGAAGGGAGGGGGGGGGTTGGGAGGGAAGGGAGGCAGGGAGGGAAAAGGAAAGGAAAAGAAGAGGAGAAAAGAAAAGAGAGGGGGGAGAAAGGAAACAAAGTCCCTGCAGAGGAAAGCTCAAAGCCACCTCCCCATGCTCCTGACACAGTGATTCCCCTCTCTCCTAGGAAAGAGAGCTGTTATTCCTCTGTCCTGTTGGGTCTTCAGGACTCTGTGACAATCCACCCTTAACTCCTATGGAAGCCTAAGCCTTGCTCAGCAGCATCTGACTCTGCTGGGATCCAGCCCTGTCTTCCCCATTCTGTACCACTAGATTGCTTTGGTTTGAAGGTGACCACAAGTGACAGGCTTATTAAAATGAAGACATTAAGGGTCCCCTGCAGGCTTCTCACCAGCTGACTTCTGGAGGAGCTCAGCATAGGGGTGGGGTGGGGGTCAGTGCAGGGAAGTGGGGGAGCCAGTTCACATGCAGAACGCCAGCTTCCTTTTGATTCAGCCAGGGCAACAGCAGGGTAAGCTGGAGGTACTGTGAGAAACACTCAGGGGCATGTGTTTCCAGTACCTGACCATCTGGTGGACACAGCCTCTCCTCAAGGAGGCAACCTGCTGCCTAGTCAGGTGAGAACCTGTCTTCTGTCTCTTTCCCTTCTAGACAGCTCTGGAGGCAGAGATCTGGATGCAAATCCTGACACCACCTCTCCTTGAGAGATTAAGTGGGCCTGTTTATTTATTCATGTATTCACTCAACAAACACCTCCTCAGATCCTAGCATATAACTGGCACTATGTGAAACCTTACAAAATGGAAAAACAATAGGCTCCTATGATCTTCATCTTCAAGAAACCCACAGTCTTCTGAGGAAGGGGAGCATTTCACAGCTCCCCTTCAGCACACTTGTCAAATGGGGCTGGTGTTGTGCTTTAGAGCTCTGAACCAATGTCCCAAGCCTGTGGATCCCAGTGTTTTTTCAAGTGCTAACATGTTCTGCATCCCACTAAAGATCCTCCAGGCCAGAACCTTCTCAACTGAGCTATAAGAGGAAGAAGGAGGCAGCACCTTCCTTGCTAATGTGCAAATAAGGGGTGAAGGACTGTGTCAGCTGCCACAGCTCTACACTGAGGCCCCACAGTCCAATGGTGCATAAGATGCCTTGCGTGAATCTTCAACACAGATGGGTTTCCAGAGGAACTCAAAAGGACTGGAGCCTATGTCTCTGCAATCAACTGAATTCAGAACTCACAAGTAACTAGTTTTAGGTAAATAGAGTCATTTTTATCAGTCTGCTTTATTTAACCAAGAAACATTCAACCAATAACCAATGTCAATCAGTAAAGAAACAGTTTATATCTAGGCAGTTTCCTGATTTATCACAATTCTCTCTGGTAAGAAGACAAGGCCAGTTTCCTGTGTAGTGTCTCTAGGACTTAAAATAGATAAGTACTTTTAAGAAAAATGCAGAATGCTCTTTCCCATGTGAAGAATACGTGCAGCTCTGGATTGTAAAGGATGTATATTAAAATTATATCCTACAACAAAATGCACATTTTGTAGAGGGAGAGAAAAGAAAAGATTAAATCGAATCTTCCTGACAATTGTCTTAAATCACACCTTCCTGGCTGCTGTTGAAATCATCACTTTGAGTTAAATCAAACCCACCCTGGCAGGAAGATGGGTTGATGTCACTAGGAGACAGTTTGGAGGTTGAGATGAAAAGAAGACATGCAGCTCCCGAGTGTCCACCTCCAAGGCAGTGGGTAAGGAAGCTCAGCACATGGGCAGTCTGACACTCTGCATAACTCTCCCACCGGCCAAAGTCTCAGCCACCCAGAGTATCACCAACACCGATCGCCCCCTGCTACAATGCCAAGGAGCTTTTACAGGGCAAAGGCATGCACACACATAACGGCAACTTGCTGGCTGGCAGTGGTGGATTGTGCCCAGATGCCCCTGAGCCAATGCTCTACCCATGTCCCCCAATGCAATGTCACTGGTGTTATTTGGCCTCCCTCAAATGGTAACATGACCATCTCAAGCCTGACAGACCTGAGATAACACTAATGAGTTGCACCAACATGGAGCTGAAATCCCCTATTCTAGGTGTTGAAGCCAGAAAACACATTCACTCTTGGCTGGTTTTTCCTGTGCAAAACTCCAGGGAGGAAAGTGTACAAATGAAAGGAAGAGATGCTTGGGAGATGACTCTGTCAGTAAAGTGCTTACCATGAAAACATAAGACCCTGAGTTCAGATCCCCAGCACCTAGGTAAAAAGCCAGGCAGGACAGCATAGGTCTGTGAATACTTGGAAATTACTAGCCAGCCTAACTAGATCTGTGAGCTCCATGTTTAGTGATAACCCATCTCAGAAACAAAACTATGGAGCATAACTGGAAAAGACACTAGACCTCATCCTCTAGCCTACACACACACACACACACACACACACACACACACACACACACACACACACACTGTGTTCACATACTCCTCTTTTCCTCCTTCTCTCTCTCTCTCTCACCCCCTCCACACACCCAAAGGGAGGAGGGAGGAAAAGGAAGTAGGGATGGAATACAGAGCACACCTCCCCCATGCTTACCCCTAGTGGACAGGGCCAGGTGCTTTCCTGCACCTTGATCAGCCCTGCAATAGTGAAGGAACAATCACCTTTATTCATGCAGTTGGGAAAACGAAGGCACAGGCAGTGAAGAGACTTGCCAAGCTCATCCGACCCACCAAAGACATGATGAATTTTTCAGTCCCATTTGTGCTGGGACAGGGTTTCCTTCTTCGAAGTAAGTGTTGGTTTGGGTTACTGAGCTGCCCTCTCTGAGCCTTGCCTACTCCACTCCTCTCACCCACCTTGTTCTTCAAGTCCCAATTCCTCTGTGACACCAAGGCTCGTTCTTCTAGAATATTCCACTCTAAATATTCCTTATGGGAGGGAATTAACCACAAAGGATGTTGTTTTGTCTTCTTGACTTAATAATGTGCTTTTCAAAGAAAAAGACCGTGTTGGACAGATTCTGCCATCGCCCACCACAATTGGCATACTGCCACGCCAGCCGAGGCAGACTCATGTTCGTTAGAAAATAGCCAGAGAACAGCCCAGATCGATGCCTTCACAAATGTGCTCCTTCACTTAGCCCCTCCAGTGGCTCCAAGTTCGAGGGCAATCCTTCTCCAGTGGTCTTTGAGGTTGCACAGCTAGCTCCCCACCCAGCAATCTGTCCTGATGCCCTACCTCTTCTCTTGCCATCACCCTATGTAGTACTCTGGAAAGCCATTGCTATGTAAACATATCAATCCTTCCCTGCCACAGAGCCTTTGCACTGCTTTCTGTCTCCACTGGACCTGTTCTCCCTTTGGACAGGCACATGGCTCACATCTCACCTTCTTTAGGAGCATGCTTAGAGGAGAGCCATTGGCCACCACATTTAATGGCAACGTCATCATACTTGGGCCTTTGCTCCACTGACATGCCCTCATCGTCTCCTGGATACTTGATAAATGTTGTTGAATGAAAAAAGACAGGAATCTGAGCATGTCACTTAAAGACTGGAGTACATGCCAGGCCATTATTGCACTTACTGTCAAATATGGAATAATAGGGACTTGGGTGTGCACCTGGAATTTCTCCCACCTACCTGTAGCTGTTCCGTCTGTTTCCATTCCTAAACCCCAATAAAGATGGCGGCCTTGAGGCCAGTTTTCCATGCCTGCTCTACATGGTATATGAGTCTAAACATTCTAGTCCTTCCATTAATGGAAACTCCGTGGTAGACCCAGCCATGTTTCCTAACTCCTTAGTGACCACCAATACCCTCTAATGGTTTCCTACTTGACCCCAAGCCCTAAACCTAAAAGAACCCCAAAATGAAGCCATGGTTTGAACAAGTGCAGGATATTATGTAGACTGAATCCCCTCTCAAAAAAGAGAAACAAGCACCCCCAAGGGCCTCCCCTTGCCTCCAGAGAGCTGAGTCTAGAGGGCTCCTGACTAGTCCATCCCCACAAGCCCAGGAAAGGAGGTTGTCATTGGGTTACTTGGTAGCCCAGCTCAGAGCCTCAGCAGTCACAAGGACTCCCCTTCTTCTGCCAAGTCATGTGCAGTCCTTTAACCCAGAGAAAGCCATAATCCTCTTATCTCTTAATTAGCATCCTTGGAGCAGAGAGCAAGAGAGGCCCTGGGTCCCTTGCTGTGAGGCTTAATGGAGTCAGGGGTTCTCATCTTGAATGGTTGATTGCCTTGATTTCCTCATCTGTAATATGGTGCAATGACCCCCACAGACTTCCTCAGAGTTTCAAACAAGGTGGCGGTGGCAGTCAATAAACGTTTGGATTCATAACAGGTGTTCAAAGATCCTCAAGTTCCTTCTCTCCCATGATTCTCCAGGAGTCCAGACCTGTTTTTATTGCTCTTCTCCACTGATTCCATTCCAGTTTTTGAGTCATTGGCTGATGTCTTTTCAATTTACTTTCCATTGTGTTCTCTTCTAATCTGAACCCCTGGGTTCTACTAAAATAAAGATGTGGCCCAGATGTACAGTTGGAAGCTCTCATTCCTGTAAATTCTCCTCCACATCTGTATGTATACATGTATGTAGATCAGAGATCAGCCTCGGATGTCCCTCCTCAGGAGTTGTCCTCTTTTCCTTTTCTTTGTAAGACATGGTCTCTCACTGGCCTGGAACTCACCAAGCAGGCTACACTGACTTTTCAGTGAGCCCCGGAACCCCCCTGTCTCCACCCAGCACTAGGACTACATGCACACACCACAACAGCTGGCTTTCACATGGGCTCTAGTGATCAAACTCATGTCCTCATGCGTACAAGTCACTTTACTGACTCACCTGTCTCCCAGACTCCCCACGCCCTCTTTTAGAAACTAAAGTAAATCAGATTGAAGGACCAGCTTACCATTAAAATAAACATAGTCACTGAAGACCCCAGAGTGTTGAAAGACACTCTTCCAAGGACAGGAAGGCAAGTCTGAGGCAGCCTCCTGCCCCTCTTCCCCTTCCTGGCTTCCTCTTCCCCATCAGAGAAAGGCAGTGGTTAGTTACACAAAGCTTGACTGGCAGAAATCCTTTGAGGTAGGAACCACATATTCATTGAACTGTAATAAAGAGACTTGAGACATCTCTACCTTGGAACGCGGGCCACAGACCAGCCTAACGAATCCTTAACAGGAGATCAAAAAGGATCTTCCATATGGATAACAGAAAATGTCACCGAGCAAACAGGAAAGATCAATTCAATAAAGAAATGGAGTCACACCTGCAGGTCTACAGTGAGAGTTTTGCTTATGCTAACTTCCCAGCACATAACTCACAAGGTTATTAACACAGACTCCTACTATTTGGAGCAAATAAACAGCTGTTGGTGTTTTGTGCCCAAACCACTTTATTGGGGCTTTCCTTTACTGCGATTGTCTGTTCCTTTCCAAATCCTGAGAGGCACAGACAGCTAAAAGCAGAGTGCCAAGGCAAAAAGAAAAACAAGGAGAGAGAGAGGCAGCTATGTGGGCAGGGAGATAGGGCTGAAGCTTCTGGGACCTTCAACATCTTCTGATAAATCTCAGACAAAGTTGCATTTGAGAGCAGGGATACAGGGTTATCGGAAAGACTGTTTTTACCCTGGTGTTGGAAACACATCGCTGAGGCCATCCACCCACATTCACACAGGCCTAGGGGTTTGCTTGGACTCAAGAAGTCACCCTAGAGAACAGGACTGCCTCAACACAGGAAAGCACTCAGCAAGCCATGCCTGGCACACCACAGGTGGCAGAAACCCATGGGTGGGACTTGGGTGAGTCTAGCTGCAGATGGAACTCACACTTGTAAGGCTTCTCCCTTTACTCAACCCCACTCACTGCAGGATTTGACACAAGGATAAACCAAGCCACCTGTCTGCAAACTCTTGTCATTCTCTTACTTGACCCAAGGCTTCTGAGCTTACCCTTCTAGTGTCTGCTAAAATGGTCTCCTCTTTTTCTGTCTTTAAAATGCCCTTCTTATTCTGTAAAGACTGTAAATCTTGGGGACAGACACCCTTCTTGGCTCTACCACTCAGCAGCAATGTGACCTTGAACAAATTATTTCCATTGGACCATTTTCAATTGCTCTCACAGACTACCTGAAGCTGGGTAATACATAAGAAAGAAATTTGGTTCTGAAAGTCCAAAGTCAGCTCTCATAAGTTCAGCCTCTGTGGGCTTTCAGTTACCACATAAGATAGCAAAAAGCATCATGGTAAGAACACTTATTGGAGGGTGAGAACAGTACTACAGTGATGCAGAGAGCAAGAGAGGCTTGCTCATATTTTAAGTATGTGTTTCTTGGGAACTAACTGGGTTCTAAAAGAACCACATGACTCTCTTCCAAAAGTGATGCTCTCAATGAGCTAATCACCCTCCACCAGACTCTGCCTCTCTAATAGCTTCCAACCCACCATACTGGGGACCAAGATTCCAATGCACAAATATCTGGGAGAAACTCAAGGCCTTCCCAAACCGGGGACTTTCTAGGGCTCAGGTTTATCACCTATGAAATCACATCTCTCTGGGATATTGAGACCAAAGGAACCAGAACCCCCTCTCCCAGAATTGCTCTCCATTTAAATAAGGACAGTAATAAAGTGATGCCACATGGACAGTGCCTGCCCAGGCTCTGACCAGTATTCTCTTCCTAGTCAGTCTTCAATTCCATAGAAACTGTTGCCATTAAAATAAACCAAAGTGTCTCATCTGTTACTTCAAATCTCTATGTAGGGCTGGAGAGACAGCTCAGTTAGCAAAAATCCTGCTTTGCAACCACAGGATCTCAATTCAGTCCACAGAGCTTGTGTAAAAGTGACAGGCATAGGGGTGTATACTTGTAATTTCAGTGCTGGGGAGGCAGAGAATGGTTCCCCTGGAGATCACTGCTCAGAAAACTGACTTGCTGAGTTCCAGGCCAGTGGGAGACTGCCTCAAAACAGAAGATATGTAGCACCTGAACAATGGCATCTGAGGTTGTCCTCTGACCTCCACATGTGTGCATACACCCATGCACTTGAGTGCACATGTGCGCACACACACACACAGACAGACAGGCACATGTATTTGTACACACGCATGCACAAAATCTCTCCTTAGCTTTCTCACTCTCTTATTCATTGGTCTGAACAGCTTTTGTCCTGTGTTCCTAAACTCCCAGATGCCACAAGCACGGTACATATTACTTCAATCTTCAAGCCTTGTCTGGACCAAGGTCTCTGAAATTCCTTCCCATGCCTCTGGAATCTCAATGGCTATTAACTCTGAGTCTCCTGAGGACAGCGATATTTGGACAAGTTAGGTGTGGAAACTCAACTAAGCACACAAGATGCTTAAGGTACAGTCCTCCACATGCCTCCTCAGGGTGAGCCACTTTGAGGCTTGAACTTGGGACACTGGTAGAATGAGAGCATTCATGAGAGAGCTGGTGCCAACCTCTCTGATCACTGCTTTCTATGTCTTTACCAATTCTGGGGCAGAACAGTTCAGAAGTTGTTTCTGGACCTTCCCAATACCATCCTTCTGTGAGCTTTTGAAGGCAATAAAACATGGCCCAGTTAATTGTGCCTGCTGGCCTCTGTGTCACTTCAGCTGTGGCTTCATTCAGGAATGCTCTTAAAATCTCACTGGAATTAGATATTAATTGTTTCAACTTGCACCATTAAGGACATCTCCATCCTCCAAAAGCAAACTCACTAAGCTGAAGCTGAGCAATGAAGGACAACCCCATCTCTAAGCTGCACACACACTGCAGTGATCCGGCTAGTAACAAATCTTCATTCATAACCATAGAGGCAGAAAAGTCACAAAAACAGCAACAGTCACATAACCAGGACTTCTTCCTCTGAAAGTTCTGGTTGGCTACACTCAGAAGAATCCATAAAGAGTGCACAGACCCACAGAGAAGGTTCCAGACAGCTGTTGCTGACAGTCACTGCCACAACATACATGACTTGGGAACAGTTGTAGGGTAATTTGCTATTAACAATAACTTAAGTAGCAAAGCTTAGGAATGATTAACTTTAACTCCACAAATTAAAGAGATTTCAAGGTTAACACACTCCCCAGCATACTAATGAGCTTCACTGAGTGGGAAAGAAAAGGGTGGGGTGACCACGAATGTACTGTCGAGACGTGCCTAATCCTGGCACTGCCCTGGGGTGAGTGCCCTGCGTGTGAAGGCATGTGTGCAAGGAAATAGGAATGTGGGGAATCCGTATGTGCAGCCTTGCATTGCAAGATGTAGCTGCATGGGACTCAAAGGCAAAGTGGGGTTTGAGAAGGCAGCATGCAAATACTTTGGAATAATCAAATTCCTGCTAAATTGGAGATAAGCATAGAAAGATGGCCTGCCTTTCATGGAATATGACAGCCACCTGCTTCTGGTCTTATGTATCAGGATCCCTGACATTTATAGACATGTAGGGCAACTGAGATGGTTCATTGGATAAAGGCACTTACTGGAAAATCAGATGACCTGAGTTCAATCTCCAGGACCCACACAGTGGAAGGAAAGAACCAATTCCTATAAATTGTTCTCTGACCTTCAAGTGCACAAGACAGCATATGCCTTCCCATAGCTCCATCTCTCCCCAAATCCCTGTGGCTTCTCTCTGGCCCCATCTGTCCCCCATATTCAGTAGGACATCTCCTCAAAACCTTCAAATGGCATCCCTTCAGTATGCTTATCCAGAAGAAAGCAGGTATCCCTAGACTCTTTGATAAACCCAAAGCAAAAAAATAGGCCACACAACGGCACCTGCAGATTCTCAGATAAGTAGGGTCAGAGTCCCACAGTGGCACAGCAACAGAGGTGCTCCTAGAGCTGTGTGTGTAGCTTCCAGTCTCTCAAACATATCTGGAAAATCTAAGCTAACTTCAGTGGCTGGTGCTGACCTTTATGGCCCTCTCAAGCCTGATTGTGGCTCGCTTCTGATTCTCAATTCTCCTTGAGATTTGCCACCAAACTGCTTATCAAGGGCAAACAGCGATTTATGTCAAGTGAGCGGGAAAGAATGTGGAATTCATTTATTTTGCAGCCTATACACTACTGGCTAAAGAGGAAAAGTCCTTGACCATAGGGAGAAGCTGTATTCTTTGGCAAGGTTCTTCTGCTCCATAAAGATGTGGTCCTGGGCTATTAACAAAAGCAATTAGGCTCAACCCTGAGTCCTGCTGTTGACACCCTGAAGGCTTCTATGTCTGTTATGGACAGAATTTTTAAACCGAAGCTTATTCCAAAAATTAGAGAGCTTTGCTGTTTCAATGACAACTTTTCCTCAAACAAGCTCCCCGCAGAGGCTACACTCTCCTGGTAACAAACTGAGCTAGTTAAGACACAAAGAGGGACACCTGAAAGCTATAGGAAGCAGATAAATGCCCGAATCTAGGGTATTTCCTGGTTCTTTGGGACTCCTGTCATCAACCGATGTTACGGATCTGAGACACACTAATATGCACACAGTTTGCTTGATAAGCTTGAGGAAACAAAGCACAATCAATGACCTGACCTTCCACAGCTGGGATGAGGCTGACTCTGAGGAGAGAAAGAGTGGATTTAGAAATGAGTCAGAAGGACAGATGGAAACTGTCCTTCAGTATCACTCTGGACTTGCTTATTCTCTTCAGGCTGCCATAATCCCTCACAGAAATGCAGCTGTCAGGCCTCTCTCTCTGTGCCACATGGCTTTCAGGTTTCTCTTTAAGAAATGGAATCTTAACCTGGTATTTGGTCCACGCCTTTAATCCCAGCACTTGAGAAGCGGAGGCAGGCAGATCTCTGTGAGTTCAAGTCCAGTCTCATCCACAGAGTGACTTCCAGGACAACCAGGGCTACACAGAGAATCCCTGTCTTGAAATAAGAAGAAAAGAAAAGGAGGAGGAGGAGGAGGAGGAGGAGGAGGAGGAGGTGGAACCTTTAAGAACTGAAGTAGTTTACCAAACACTACATACAAACCATAAGGAAAAAGTGTTGTGGGTGACACTGGAGGTTACTGAAGGCTGGTGATGACATTTGACCCTGTTACTATTAACGGGGTCCCAAATTAAACGTCTGGAAGTTTTCAGCTCCTGCAGACACCTTTGGAAAACCTCTGACCTAGGGTATCTATTTAAAACAAAAATTAGGGGATGGATAAAATGAGGACCTGAGTTCACATTGCAGTACTCATGTAAAAGATGGGTATAGTGGTACAGATATGTAACCCCAGTAAATCTAGGAGGCTCACTGGCCAGTAAATCTAGGCAAAAACAGCAAACTCCAGGTATGTGGTGAACAATTAAGGCAGATTCTTGCTGCCAGCCTCCAGCTTCCCCTCACATGCACAGGTGACCTTACCTGCACATCTGCATGCACAACACATAACCAAACACAAAATAAATTCAAAAATAAAAATAAAACATATATATGTATATATTGTATAATATAGTCATCATGTGTATCTTATTAATTCATTAAGAAATCTATGAACATATGTAAAATATACAAATCACCAACACTGAGAATCCAAGAGAAAAAAATTTCCCACAGGACAAAAACACACAGAGGGCTTCAGGGAGGGTATTAAGTTCTACCATAACCAAAGAAGTACAAATAAAAAGACTCAACTGTCTTGTCGGTAATTCCATTTGCCCAGAAAATGCTGAATGATAACACCAAATGCCATCCCTCCATGACCCCAGAACAACACTGCATTGTCAGTGACTGGGTGGAAAGGCTTTCATTTTGAAAAATAATATTTCATAAAAAAATGTTCATACTCTGTCACTAGTAATCTTACTTCTGAAAATACAACTATGAGAATAATTCAAAGGAGAAAATAGATGAGGAAAAGACATTCATTTTTTTACTATTTCCTAACAAATGTCCAACATCAGAGAAAGTCAAATGAAAAATGGTTACATTGGTGGTGGAATACTATGTAGTCATTTAAAGTTTGGGGATGTTTTCTTAAACAGTCCTCCACTCCACTCTGCAAATTTGCATGCTTCCTACTTCCGTTGTGAAACATTCCCATGATGTTCTTGTCCCTGTGTGGGCTTCCCTCTAGCAGGCTGCACCTCCCCCTAACTGTGGAGTTGTTCCCAAGCACGAGAATACTATTGGGACTTGTTGCTGCAACTGCTTAATTTAATTACATGCTGTGTAAAGCCATGCGACTGCTAAAAGAAGAGAGCGGTGATCTCTAGAAAAATTAATGCCAATACTTTGGGAAGAGTTGAGACAAGATAGTCACTTAAATAGTCAAATTACAGGTCAGCAAAATCATTCCAAAAGATCAGGCAAAGAAAATCATAAAAATACCAGTCAAGAGCTCCTGGAATACAATCTAAGTAAGGGAGGAGCGATAATATGAACAAAGGAGTCAAGACCATGATGGGGAAACCCACAGAATCAGCTGATCCAAGCCAGTGAGAGATCAGTGCCTCTAGTCTGACAAATGGGGAACCTGCATAAGACCAAACTAGACTCCCTTAATATAGGTGACAAGGGTGCAGCTGGGACAATATATGAGGCCACTGGTAGTGGGTCCAAGATCTAACTCTAATGCACAAAATGACTTGGAGCCCATTCTATGTGGAGAGATACTTTGCTCAGCCTCGACACAAGGGTATGGGGGTGGAGAGGTGCCTTGGTCCTGCCTCAGCAAGTTGATGGGACAGACATAGTAGACTTCCTAGGGGAAGCCTTACCCTCTCCCAGGAGCAGATGGGAGGTGGGGTGGGTGGGAGAAGTGGAGGGAGCTGAAGGAGAGGAGGGACGGGGAGCTGGGATTGGAATGTAAAAAATGAATTAATAAAAAAGAAGGAAAAATAAAACCAGACACCCATATTGAGATCGCTTCCAAGTACCTTTCAGTTCCTGGTGGATTTTAAAGAAAATGGGAGAAATCTGACTTTGTTGACAGGATGTGACAATGCTGGCATGGGAGTGGTCTGTGCTCAGGGGGGCGTAGAGCATCTAATAGCAGACCAACCCCAAGGACAGCATTCTTACTGACAGCATCAAAGGCTAATGGTTGTACATTTGGAGTAACAGTCAAAACATTTACTGCGTGTGTGGTATTCTTCCCTTTCCCTCTGATGTTTGAGCTCATTGACTCATTTGAAGTTCCATCCACGCAGATAACAGGAATTCTATGTCCTTAGAAAACAAGTGTGGACCAAGAGTGTCCCAGTTCTCTGTGGTCCCCAGTAATTCCATCCAGTCCCTGCCAGAACAGCTTGAGGAACCTCTGGTTGCCAAGAGATAAAGGTTGAAAGAATAAACTATGTAGCAAGCAGAGAGAAAAATGCTTTTTACAAAAATGGCCAAGGAAAGAAGGGAGAACCATATACATATGTATTGACAGTACTGTCTCCATACATGTATAGTCAAGTGGGCAAAACCAAAAGGAGGGCTTATGATGACAAAAGAGTTCCTGGAGTAGAATAGATACTAGGAAGTTCCATACATTCTTAAATTGTCTCTTAAACACCAGCACATTCTTAACAGATTCAAAATGATACTAACCAAAGGAAAAAAAAAGTAATGTTTTTTGTGCTTGACATACAAACTCAAACAGGAACCAGGACTGGGATGGCTCAGTTGGTAGGGTGTTTGCCCATGTTAGGTTTGCCCGTGTTAGGCAAACACCGGCAAACACTAAGCTTGATGCTCAGCACCACATAAGCTAAGTATGGTGGGCATACCTGTAATTCCAACACTGGGGAGGTGGAGGCAAGAGAATCCCAGGTCCTCTTTGCTACTTAGCAAGTTTCAGGCCAGCTACATAGTGCCTTTGGGGCTAGCCTGGACTATATGAGATACTGTCTCAAAAAGAAAAAGAGAAAGGGGATGAGGAAGAAGAGGAGCAATTTCTCTTTCCAAGTTCTCTCATACTTGGGCTTCCTCTAGTCTGTCCATCTGTCCATTCCAAACAAGGTGTAAGGTCCTGAGTTGGAGCCTGTAGTAGGAACTACTTGGTGTTTCCACCCCAACAGGATACTTACCTGAAGTTAACTATCTTGTCGCTTAACATCTCTTGGTTTAAAAAAATAATGTTCAAAAAATACAATTTATATTCCTAAGAGATTCATACACACCATCTAATTAAATCATTCAATCAGAAAACAAATTAAAATGAAATATCACTGTGGTCCCCAAGAGGAAAATCAACTTTTCAGTCATGACTAGAACAGACCTCTAGGGTGCCGCTCCAAAGCCTCTTCTAATTGCAAGTCCTCAGAACATCCTGCAGAACACTCAGTGACATTTGCAACTTCCTGGACAGCTTTCCTTCCAAAGAGAAGAGACGCCTGGGCGACATTCCGAAGCAAAGCTTATGCTTTGGAAACTGGCAGTGCCCACACTCGTGACTAACTAGGATGCTGGGCACCGGTGCAAGGCAGTCACTCAGTCATCCAGACTGTCTCTCTTCCACCTGCTAGGACTGCCCAGAGAGTCTTCAAACATTTGTCAAGGGAATGTGGCCTCTGCCTTCTTCGGGAAATCAACCAAAACCCAGATCTGCCTTAGTATATCAATGGAAAGCAGTTCCATGTGGGGACACTACTGACCCCACCACACCTCCAAGATGGCCTTTCACTAGGATACAACCATTCCCACTGCTGTCACCCAATACCAGGACAGCACTCTTCCCCTGTATGCTTCTGGCCTTCTTAGCAAGCAGTATATTATACAGTTAAGAACACAGACTAACATCTTCCTAGACTACAGAACCAACAGCCAAAATAAACACTAAAAATAACCTGGATGTGGTGGCACCCAGCTGTGATGCTTGCTGAGATGGAATGGTCTTAAGTTCAAAACCAACCTTATACTATTAAGTTAAGACCCCTTCTCATAGCAAGGTAAAACAGAGACCCTGAAGCCACTATCTGAGCACAAATGTCTGAGCTATTATGTAACGGGGAGTGTCTGGATCAGTGGGTCAAACAAGCTCTCCAGTCCTCAGTTTCCACATCTGTAAGATGGAGCTAATACCACTGACCTCAAAAGGCTCTAAGGGTAAGTCAGCTTACACAAAGAACAGGGCATAGCACATAACAGGCACAGCAGGGTCCAGGGATATTCTTGTTATCAGCCTCCCGACCCTGTCCCCATCTTCAGCTCTGGGATGTACCAAGGATTATAAAAAAGGCACTTCTGACACAAAACATGCAAACAGCCCACATCCTAAAGACAGGAATGATCTCACACATTTTACAGATCTTTGAACCCCAAACACAAGTTCAGAGACTGCTCTGGAACCCTGGTGGGAGTTGTCAGTATCTCCACACTACTACAGCACAAGCAACCAGCTAAGCCTCTGCCATCTGTCTGTTTCATGTCTAGCCTGTCACAAGTCACTCCCTCACACACTGTGGGTAGTGGCTTTGGCCTTGTTGTCATTTTCTACTGCCCAAAGGATACCTGGACTAACACACAGTCTAAGGAGGCTTCTTTTCTATTAACCTATCTCCTCCTAATTTATGATATAAACATTGAGAAGTTCTAAGATTTCCTGCTTAAAAAAATTGTATTTTTTCATCTTCCACAATGGCTTTCATGTGGAGCCTTGGGAATCATGTGATATGGTTCACATTCAACATGATAGGGACTGCTCAGTGCTGAGCTCAGGGGCTCGAGAAATCCTTGAAATTGTCCCTGAAGCAGTCCCTTGCTGGATTCTTCCCTAACTGCATAGAAAAGAACAGGAGAATCATTTTGAACACACACACACACACAGAGAATATGTGAATTCAAATCTCTCAGATGTGTACAACCTGGAAATGTCAGAGCAAGGCACAGCCTTGAGTTCATCTCCCAGAACATATCAAGGCAAATGACAGCAACAGGCACTACAGGCAGTTTGGTCTGTTGAGTTCAACGCTTAGGTGAGGTTGAAACGGGTTCGAAGCGAAGGTCCCTTTTCTAGGGTCCTCAAAGTCAGGGGCTTGCTTTTGTCAGTTAGGAAGCACAACCAAAAGGGTCGCCTTTCTGCCCCCCCTAACCTGGTGAAGCCTTCCCAGGGAAGGAGCCAATCTGACCACGTGGGATGACCACATGGGAGGTACATCAGGTACATCAGATCGGAAAGCAGTCCTTACCTTGGTAAACAGAGCTCAGAGCAGGCAGCCTGCAGCTCAGATACTGCCAGGGGCTTACCCATATCTGGAGCCTGTCAGATTTACAGGTAAACTAGCTGGGGCCTGCAGTTAAGTCCTCTTACCTAGGAAAGCAGGAGCACCTGAAGAGGACAGGGGCAATCTAGATTGCTAGCCTGAGTGAGCATGCCTTACTCCAGGCACCCTGAACTCCATCACTTCCCTGGGGCACTCACACTGCCTGGAGAGTCCTTTATGTCCCACTCACCCTTTAAATCTAGCCTAGAGACACCCACCCACTGCAGTCTTGGATTTCAGACCCACCTTCTGTGGGTATGTCTACGCTACCATGGCTGATTCCTGGACCAGGGAGTGTATGTAGCTAGCTGCTTTACAAACTGGCCCTCACTGAGACCAGAAGGCTCTGAAGGAAAGTCACAGCCTCAGTGGGTTTTCTCCATCCGGAATAGAAGTGCCACCACAGTGGACTTAGCTTCTTCCTGGGTGTGACACCTGATCATAGGGACAGGTCCTGGATCTGCAGGTGTGCTACAGCTGAAGGCAGTTTTCCACTTAAGGTACCCCCTGCAGTCCCAGCACTACTCTGGCTGAAGCTGAGGCTGATACTGGGGCAATGTTATCTTTCTAGTCTGGGTTTGTCCTGAAGCTTGCTGCTTCTTAAACCCCACAGTTAGGATCACACATGGCATCTCTCCTGTCCCTTACTACAGCCAAATAAACTCGTTTGCCCTTGTATTCTCTTTTAAATACATAAACATCTATGGTCAGACACACTCCTTGACTAGTATGTGATCCTGAGATCCCAGGAAAAAGCAGCCTGGAGTCACGCACATTTGGACACGTGCATAGCACGTCCCCATACCAACAACAAGCCACACACACACACACACACACACACACACACACACACACACACGCATGCACGCACGCAAATGTGTACACACATATGCCCAAGGAAAACTAGCAGAGTGTCAGACTCAGAAGATCCGGGACACCAGTCCTCGCAGTCTCTCCAACCATGCAACTGCCACCCCAAATCCCTCCCTGCAGTCACTGGCCTCAATACATCCCATCCTACAAGCAGATCACTGGGCACTCCCTGGCTGTGCGCGTGGCTCAAGTTTCCCAGGGCGCCGGTACCTTGGATGTGCTGTTTGATGACATTCTCCAAGTGGTCCAGCCGCTCGATAATTTTCAGGGTATCCCCTTTATCTTCCTCAAGCTTCTTGTCGGGCGCTGGCTCCTGCCCCCGCACATACACGCTGGCGATGTAGTTGGTAACCCAGCCCACGTACAGCAGGCAGATGATGTTGGTCATACCACTCAGGATCACGCAAGTGGACACCAAAGTTTTGGTCTTCCTGGTACACACCATTCTGGGGTCCCTCCTCCATATAGAGCTCCTGGGACCCCTCCTTGCTGCACACCCCAAACTCCCCCGCGCTCACACCCCTTGGCACGCCTGGGGCCTCTGGTACGCCAGTACCTAAGTCTTGAGGCTCTCCAAAGGCGAGTCCCCTGGCAGTTCGAGCCGCGGTGTCCAAGTTTGCAGCTCCCGCCGCTGGCCACCCTGAGAAAGAGCTCCACAAAGGAAACGAGGAGGGTTTGTTTGTTGTTGTTGGTTTTCCCCCCCAAATTCAAAATCCCCGAGTCTTTCCCTAGGCGGTCACTGGTGACCAGCAGTGTCGCGATGCGACCTGCAGTTCTGGGAAACTTTGTCACTGCCAGGGCCCGCGGCCGCGCTGCTTCCCATATCCAGCTCCCGCTGCCTGGGAGATGCCACCAGCCCGCGTCGCTCGCTCGCTAGCTGCTCAGGAGAACCGAGACTGTGGCAGCGACCCAAGGAGCGAAGCGGCACGGCTCGGCCCTCTCCGAGCGACAAGCGCCACCACCAATCGCGCTCCGGCTCTGGAGAGGGGCCGGGACTGGGCGACTGTGGACCAATGAGTAGGGGCTAGGGGGGCGGAGCCCCGCCCCGCGCCCCACCTGCTGGCCAAAAGCTCTCCTACTCCCGGACCAACATGACCAGGACCGGCGCCTGCTGGCTCCTGCTGGCCAACCGCCAGTCCTGGTCCAGGCCCGCAGACTCCGCCCTAGGGGAATTCTGGCTATCTTGCATGGGAATCATCCCAAGCTTGGGGATCAGGATGCTCATGTCCCCTCACCTGCCTCAACTGAGGGGATTCTGCTGCTTTCCCACATGAAAACTGACTCCTCACACACTCCCACCCCCCGGTAATCGAGATGCAGACTATAGAAGCAGCCAGGCCTTATAAGGTACACTCCTTCTGATTTACTTCTGCCTCCACCCTGCCCCCTGCCCTCTGCTGGTCTCCAGAATGTCACCAAAGGCCTCCAGAAATCTCTAGGAGAGGCAATAGTGAACTGTCTCTAAGCCATTCTTGCTCCCAAGATTGTTCAAGTTTGTGCAGTTCCCACGACGTGGTCGCATCCTGCAGACCTTTACTGCTTATGGAGCCCACTACGTACAGGGAAACCTTGTATGTAGGGATGGGGCAGGACGGTGCAATTCTCAAGACCTGTATAGTTCCCATACATGCAGTCCTCATAGCTTGGGGTGGGTAACACAGCCTTGATGGAGGGAAATGGAACTCACAGCAGCGGGTCCACTGAGTCTCTTCCTGGGACAAGTGCTTCTTCAGATCATCCCATCTTAAAACACTCATGTATCTGCGTTCTTTAAACAAGGTCTTTCTAAAACAGATTTCTTTACCGTCTCTCCATGTTGTTTTCTGGCAGGGAAAGAAGCTTGAAGACAAGGCCACCCTGTGGGCTAGTACTCCAATGAGCCATGACAGTATACCATGCAGCTGACTTGTCAGGCTTCTGAATTCAAAGGCCTTGCTCTAGAAAAGAGAAAGCCAAAGACCAGACATGTCATGACCCTTTACTACTACAGACAAAAGATCCCCAAAGATGCTGAGAAAATGGGAAACCTCCAAGGATCTGAGAGGAGCTCTTTCCTCCCCCAGCTGGAATAAGGGCTAGGGCTGGAATAGGGAAAGGAGACTGCAGACAGAGACCAGTGGGGGGGGGGCAGAGCCAGTTTCTAAAGATCACAGTCTGCTGGCTACACAGACAAGGGAGAAAACCATCTCTCATTCTCCATTCACAGAAGAGGAGTCTAGGCTGCCCGTGGGCTGGTTGCCTGGACTTCCAAACCATGGCCTTGAGCACAGATGGAGGTCCAACAGAAGGAGTTCAGCTCTCATAAAATCTTCCTAAGTGGTCACCAGATTACACCTGGAGGAGAAGAGACTGGCTTTGCATGTTCACATTGGTAAATCTCCAGGACAAGGGGTATAGGGGCAGACATTTCAGGAAAGAAACAATGTGGGTTGTATGACTTAAGATTTTGTACCAGGTGATCGTGTGACTATAGAGTATGAAAAACAAAAATAATCAATCAATCAACAACAACAAAAACATGGGATAGAATGCAGAATGATCTCTGGTCTTTGAAAAGCCACACTATGCTCCCAGTATTAATCCTTGTTCCAATATGTATTAATTACATGAGCTTGAGAAAGGTTCAAAAACACCAACAGAGCCGGGCATTGGTGGCGCATGCCTTTAATCCCAGCACTCCAGATGCAGGAGGATATCTATGAGTTTGAGACCAGCCTGGACTACTGAGCGAGTTCCAGGACAGGCTCCAAAACAATTCAGAGAAACCCTGTCTAGGAAAAAACAAAACAAACAAACAAACAAAAACCCCAAAACACCAACAGGGCTGGTTCCCTCATGTACCAAATACAATACCTTCTTACTTATTAGTATTAAATGAGAGAAGATACCACAAGACACACAGTGGGTGCTGAGGCTCACAATGACATCCTCCTAGGATGTGGTCCCTCCTTTCCCAGGTCCAAGAATACCATCTTGCTGTTTAGTAAGCCTTCATTTTTCTACTAATCACTATAAATTCTTGTCCCCTACTGGAAGCTATAGGATCTAAGGCTGTGGGCAGCAAGGAAGGAGTCTATCCCTTAGCTAGCTAAGTTTCACCCCATAGGCTATCTCCAGTCTTCGCCATCAGCAGTTCAGTGATCATCAAGGGTTGATAAGATTTTCCAGAAGGAGGGCTCATTTCCTACAAGCCTGGTTACCCCAAGAACCCTCAGGCTCCAACTCAAGAATTGAGGGAAATGGGAGAGGTGTTACATAGTCTTTACTCACCACTCTCTGCAGAACCACGGGGTCATAGGGCCTAGCCTTTGCAAGATCCCTTTATAATTGGTTCTTGGGTAGTGATTCATATCTTTGACACCCCATTTCAATAGTATTCAACCCAACAGGAACTCACCAAGTTCCTGACATTTTGTGGAATGACCAGTTGCCTGGGACACTTGCCCAGTTTGCTCCAGACCTGTGATTTCAATGGAGGTTTCATAGTCTCAATAGAGACCTCCTTTGTGAGCATGGAGAGCTTCTCAGTTGAGGAGGTTTGTGACTCTCCATTTATGTCTCTCATCTAACCCCAAGTGTCTCTTCACTTGGCCTAGGTGTTCATTATCAGGCCCCTTGGTGCTTATCAGAACCAAAGACTTCCTCAGATAGGGGATGGAAGCAGAGATTGATGCAAAGTGATGCTTTAAACTTATTCTGAGAATCGGAATCTAGTGTCTCCTTCTATTACAGTCACCAGAGGTGACAACACACATGGGGTTGGAGATCCTTGCGACGACTCTGCCCTGTGTAGACTGAATGTCACAGTGTCGTATACTGGGGAGGCTGATGCTCCCCCTAATGCAACTTGAGAGCAGCCTCTGGGGGTGTATTTTGTTTTTCTGAGACAGAGTCTAACCTAAAACTCTTCATGTAGACAAGGCTAGCCTTGAACCCATAAAGATCCACCTGCCTTTGTCTCCCAAGTACTGTGATTAAAGATATATACACCACTATGACTGACCATTCATAGAATTTCTTATCCACATGTCAAGACACACTACTATGCCACAAATGCTAAGCCTTCTTCAAAATGTCTTTGATGTCACAATTAGGAAAAGTGAGTCTTGGAGTTCAACCACTAATCCCTTACATTCAGGAATCTACTCCTCAGAGAGCACTGACAGTGGTCACCTGTCCCCACCAGATGGCAGCACTGTGTAAAACCACGGGGCCAGAGGCACCAACAGAATTTGGGGGCATAAAGACAAAAATGGGTCCTGGTAGTGGAGGGGTTCAGCCTTGGGCTGGTTTTATGGGAAGCAGGGTGACAGGTAACTAAGGGAATGGAGACTGCTGGATTGCAAGCAAAAATAGATACTCAATTCAGAAACAAAAGCTACAGGGGTCCAGGATTGGATGCTATGAAGCCATAGTCCTAAAATGTGATTGACAGAAAAAGCATTCTGCTGAGAGTTGTAAAAGAAAATAGAAAGGCTTATTCGGTGCCTCCCCATGCCCAGCCTAAGATTTCATATACTGATCTTGAGCATGGACAGGGAGCCTTTATCAGCTGTGGAACCTTGGGCAAGTTAACTAACTGACTTGTGCCTCAAGTTCCTTCATCTGCAAAAACAGTATCTTTCTCAGGTCTTTGATGAGGTTGAAGATTAGACTGTCACAATTATTGTTCTCTCTTCCTAGATAGAAATACTAGGTATAAGACTTAAACTTTCCAGCTTAGTACAGTTCTATAGTAATCTCTGCTATGCCTTTACCCTAGGACTGGATATGCAGTTCTTGCCTTTTGCTCTTGTTGTTTACTGGCTTTAGATCATGAGGGAGTATGTTCATACTTTTCCTTTTCATAGTGCATACTTGCTTTTTGCCATTTTTGTATATAGTTTTGTATCAAGTCTAAATATTTTCTTTAGACTAAAAGGATAATTGTAGGGAGAGGTCTGACTAGGTACCTGTGGCACTGACCATGCCTGTCTGGGCCTGGCCACAGATGCATACAGGGCAAGTATACAAGCCTAAGGAGAGGCAGGCACAGTCTCAGTTGGGGTTCTGGTTGGGTCTCGGGTTCAGTCTTGGAGAAAAGCAGAGACTGGATTCTCTGAGCACTGACCCTGGGTTATTGGTTTCTCATGTAAGTGATTTCTCCCCAATAAAAATAACCTATGACATCCCTATCCCGTGTATGGTAATCTTCATCCTATAGAGAGGTACGAAACAGGTGATGGAGACATCAACTTCATCCTCCACCCACCTGTTAACAAGTGATCTAGTGGATTCTGTCATTCAGCTACTACACAGCTCTTCTGGACAGGCTCTTCCTCCCTGAAGGAAAATGCTTACACGCTCCTATAACAAGGGAGCACTATCAAGAATATATAAGGAATACATATAAACCAATCCAACAGAGGGTAAAACTATCCAAATGGAAAAAATAGACAAAGAGCACAAGCAAACAATGAAAGAAAAATGCTAACAGTAAAGAAATGTATGAAAGGATGATTAGGCTTGCTAAGAGTCAGAAACATCTTTCTAGCCACAGGTGCCACAGTTCCCCTATCAGACTGATTTAAAAATGTAATATGGTAATTCAAAGTATTAACAAGCGCATGTGGGAAATAAGTACTCCCAAATATTCCAGTGAGAGTATAATCAGAATGGCTGCTTGGGACATAAAGTTGATGTTACACGTGATCTTTTGACCTTGCGCTCAGAGAGTGGTCCAAGGACCAGTCACATCAGTGACAACAAATGTAGAATATCAGATTCATCACACATCTATTCAGTCAGAATCTGCATGTCATCACTGTCCCCAAATGCTTCAGATACATCTTCTGAGAAGCCAAACACAAGATAGAGAAGAGTCTTTGGACCTGTTGATGCAGGGTTAAAAATCCCAGCTCCTTGAAAGACTGAAGCAGGAAGACTCAACACTTGCGTGGACTATATAATAAGTTCATGGCCAGACTGAATCTGCTGACAAGTGGAGGTAGACTAGAGATGTAGTTTGGTAGTAGAGATGTCAACCAAGATCTGCAGCTATGGCCAAGTACTGAACTTATCAGGTTCATCTGTTTAATCTTTTACTCTGTGGATGTGTGTCTGTGTGTGTGTGTCTGTCTGTCTGTCTGTCTATCTGTATATCTGTATATCTGCCTGCCTTCAGGGACCAGAAGAAGAGGGCATAAGATCCCCTGGAGCTAGAAGTACAAGGGTTATGAGCTGCCTGACATCTGTGCTGGAAAATTGAATTTGGGTCCTCAGCAATTGCAGCAAGTGCTCTTAATCACTGAGCCATATCTCCAGCCCACACTCTGAGAACAGTTATAGGGTAATGTTTATCAATGTGATATCTTCACAGTGTTCATACACATGAAAGTCACAGACCTGGTTTTGAATTTTGCTCCTGCTATGTGCTAGTTCTGCGAATGGTAACTTATGATTCATATCCCAACTTCCTCTCCTGGAAGATGGCATATCCACCTCACAGAATTGTCTTGAAGATGACATAATGAATATGTGTAAGGCTTGGCACTCAGTTCTACTAAGTATTCAACCCATGTTAGTTCAGATCATGCTCAGCGTTTTTACTTAATAATGAATGAGGGTAATTCACTCCCAGTCCATAATTATACATATTATATAATGTATGCATGCAACCCAGGAACTAAGTGTATACTTCTGAATGTTTTATTACATGAAAGGATGCATAGAAAATTTTCTATGCTCTTGCTATAAGTAAAAATGAGTCAAGTTGATCTACAAGGTCTGGCTGTGCCTCATTAGGCTACCCAGACCTGCAGGCAGGAAAACTGGTGAGGCCTGCTCACATTGGTCTTCTTTTGACGTTCTTGGTAACTCTATAAAGTAAATCATTTCTATCTTTGTGGATGAGATAGCTGTATCAAATGTCAAGCATTCAAGAGTAAACATGATAGAGGGCTCTGACTCTGAGCCTAGAGTTCATTCTACTGCACTGACGGTAAAGGGATCAATGATTAGACTTAAAAGTGACAGACACTGGAAGTATTGCATCGGCAAAGAAGACTGGAAATGAGAAAGTGCCCAAGCCCTACTTGGACATTGCTTCTTCCTTAAGAGATGTGACACACATACACCCTTTCAAAAGTAACAATCTGATTGGGCATGACATTTCTAAAGTCCCTAAATACAGATGGTACCAAAGACCTCAGAGCAAGCAAAAGTGCCTCTGGAATACCCTGGTATGAACCTCAGGAAGGCAGGAAGAGTCTGAACTAAGTCATGGAATTCTCTATTTTAGAAAGTATCTGGTGGTTACCTAGATGGGCAAAAGGTCAGAAGGCCCCTTCAGCTTTGTTCCTCCCAGATCCCTCATTCTCAGCCTCAGAGAAAGAGCAGGAGTCCCCCAAGAGGGATTGCAGGTGGCTGCCAGACACGAGGAGCAGTGACCTTTTCCATACTGGTACACAGCAGTCTGGGACATCATCAGCCCATAGGCATGCTCTGAGCTGTATTGTCAGCCAGATGGCTAATAAAATATTCAACAGTCCCACCAACTTCTCTCAACAGTGAGGTGACTGGTTTGCTCAGAAAAGAGTGATTTCGATGGAAAGCCCAAATTGCAAGTGGCAAGCAGCAGCTGGGAGCTAAGTCTGCAATCTGCTTCTCCCGACAGAGCAGAGCCCAGAGCTCAGGGCAGCTTGGGTTTACAGCATGCTGAGATCCCCTCTTCAAGAGATGTGGAGTATCTCATCAAAGGATTTGTATAATTCATGTTCCAAGACAAATGGCAGATGCACAGAAACACACGTGTTCAGAAGAATGAGTACAGGTAAAATCACCTCACCAGGTGCCTATGGATGCTCAGATGACACAGGACAAACTGATAGACAGCATTACAATTACTTTCCTGGCAGAGTCCAAACACAGAGTGTCCAGATACTCACTCACCCAATGTCCACAGGCTTCCCTGTAAATGTCATGAGGGATCTGACAGGCTCCAGAATACAGTCAGGACCCTCTGCTCTCATGGACAGAAAGGATGACGTTCTTGTCACCTCATGCCAGACATCTTGCAAGATCCCCACCAGACATTGAAGAGGGAGGCCCACCACGATAAATGTATGCTCATTAGGAAAGCTAACTCCTGTCTCACTAATACTCCTACTTACCAGGCTGTACTCTGAAACCAAAAACCCAATGCAGGTTCATTTGTTTTTCAGTAAGTTATCAAAAATATCTTACTTCCTACTTGCTCTTCAGCATTGCAATCATCTCCAGAATATTTCTAGACAGTGTTGCCAATTGTCACAATGTAGTTAAGTCTAATGGCATTTCTCAGGTCTCATCTTCATCTTTTCATCTACCTCGAACCCTGTGATCTCCCCCTTCTGTGTTCTATCATCCCATTCTTACTCTGAAGACATGGTTCGTCCCCAGTGACCTCTTGCATCTCCTACTACCCTCTTCCTCATGGTCATTAATCATCACTGTTCCGGGGATTCCTTCTAAGCCTCTCTCCTGTCCCTCAATTCTCTCCAGTCCTAGTCCATTCTGTTCACAAACCTTCAGCTAATTTTAATAGTATGCATATGAGCTCTGCCAGGTCTCTCCTCCAAGCTGCAAGCTATACACCCAGAAGCCTGCTGACATCCCTCTTTACACAGAACAAAAGCTTCCAGAATCTAAATGGAAAAACAAGCTCATGAGTTCCCCTCTTCCCCCTGTCCCCAAACCTGGTCCTTTTCAGTGTTCCCTAACTCAACAAATGACCAACATTCATGCAAAAATCCTTGGCAGCTCCCTCTCCTTTGTCTCTTATGCCATTATGACCAAGTCGTGTTGGCTGTAACTATCGGTTATGCACATCACAAAATAATTCACGTCTCACCATGTCTGCTACCCCCAACTCTCCCTTCATCTCTTACCTAGACTATGAATTGAAAACAACTTTGCCTATTGGCTCCTGGGAAACAGTGATAAATCTGAGTCTTGTTCAAAACAATATCATCAGCACCTATCACAGTACTGACTAAATATCTAATAAGTTAATGAATAATATTTTACTTTAACTATGTTATCTGTTAGTGTGAGAGACTCTGCATCTCAGAAAAATCATGTGATAATTGAAGCTAAATATTTTGTTTCATTTTCCCCAATTAATTTGGATAAAAATCTTCCACAAAATACTTAAAATATATAAAATCAAACCATTGTTAGTCTCAGGTTATATAATTATATATGCAGAAAACTAAGTGTCAATTTATTCTAATTAATAAGGCAGTTAGACAAATTTCTGAATGTACTATTATTACATAAAAATACACTACAAAATAATTTGAACACAATGAAAAATTTTGATTATCCTAGCAAAATATATTTGATACTCAAGCTCTCTGAAGTTAAGCAGAAGAGGTCACAACTCTGTCTCTGTTACAATGATATCCCAGGTCTCTAGTGGACTTACCACTCACTTCCTTCCAAACATTGTTTTCCTAATTGGCCCCTTTACACAGAGCCCAGAGGTGTTGGTAAATCAGTGGAGGCAGATAATATGAGAAGGTTTGAGGAGTTGTAAGTGAATCTAACCCTTCACAGGGCCAAGGCCCATAGTACTGTCCTAACTTTCAGATAGTACTTTTTTCCTGCTTCAACATTCTCAGCCATCTCCAAATAATATAAATACTTCATTTAAAAAAACTGTTTATTATACTAAGAATAACTACGACTTAAAAAATATATAGGGCCTGAAACAGAAGTTTCTTGGCTATCTTATGCCTTGGCCCGGTTCTCTGGTATACTTCTAACTACTGGAGTGGTTAGAAATGACTGAGATAAACAGATGTGGCATAGGTCTAGCATGCAAACCCACTGGCCAAGAAAGGTCAGGAATCACTGGTTCAAGAATGGTGCGTGACACATGGTGCATCCATATCTAAGAACATAAGTCTGAGGTTATTAGTCCAAGATATGATTCACTAACCCAGCTCCTGACAGGACAGGGAGTCTCCCATACCAGGCTGCAGTCACATGAAGAATGAGTTGAGGTGCCAGGCCTGGGACACATTCAAGTTTTTAACCCTGTGAATTCAGGCAATAGCCAATTTTTTCATCCCTGCCTACCGGATGAAACTCTGTAGCACCCAGTATTTTTATAAACTCTTAAAGGCTGCAGGGGATCAGGAAATATTCTTGTTTTCAGAATTTTCTCCCAGATTTGGAAGAGGGTATGACTAAGTAGTGACTACTCTTCCTCATAGAGTCTCAATAATTTGAAGTTCAATCCTATCACTGTTCACCTCGGGGAAGCAGAGTTTATTCTTACTTACACAGCATGAGTAAGGGGCTATGGGCAGGAATATAGGTGGCCCTAAAGCAGCTGTTATAGTTCAGGCAAAAGACTTACAAACCACCATGCACATAAGGCCAAGTAAAAGTTATGTATCAAAGTCAGCAACTGATAGCAAGCTCTCGCCACAAAGTCACAAAGAATTCTGCACAACGAAGCTCGGGGATATAGCATTTATTAAGGCAAAGGCCCCAAATCCACAATGACATCATTGTCAGGTATAAGTCAGGGGAACCTTGTAACATTTGTTTTGGGTATACATACAGCTGGTATTTTGAGTATTCATCTGGGCCATGGTCAAGTTCATGTAAAGTCCTGAATGTGTTTCCAAGGCAGACATGACTGTTTAGGATGGTGGGTGCAGAATGGAGTCAGGATATTATCAGAACAAGATGCCGTTAGTCACTTCACAGCCATATTGGAAAGTCTGCGCCTAGTATGTGTGATGGCTTTCCCACAGCTGCACATCTGAAGTCCTTTCCCTTAGTCCTCCCCAGCATATACTCCACCAGGCCATGTATAATTAGTGCAGAATCAAATACATGTGTCTGGAGAAATGGTTGGATACTCAGGTGAGGGTCCAAAGGCCCTCCCACCTCCTCTATGAGGGAGTGCTAACACTCAACAAGCCAGCTGTGAAGATCTTTTGCAAGCAGGCAGAGCTGGTCTTATGATGATGGGGGTTGTTTTGCTTAGAGGACAGAGCTATATAATCCCTATCCTGCTTCTCATATTTTTGCACTCTTTTTGTTATGGACCTTTCCTTACAATCAAGCTGTCACTTCCTTCAGCGGCTGTTCCCGCCCCCCTTAATACCTTGTATACTTTCAGATTTGTTGCTAAATCATTATTCTTAATTTGCTATAAATTGGGCCAACAAGCAACTGAATTATTAGAGTTGGTTGTAAATGAGAATGAATAAGAAGAAAAAACTGAGCAAGAGGCAGAGAGGCTCTCTTTGGGTAACATATCTGAAGGGTTGACACATTTATTGGTTCACTTGTTTCCTGCCTTTCACACCCTCTCTGTCCCTGAGGCCTGCCCTTCCATCACTTCCTGCAGAGCAGCCACACTGATCTTTTTAAAATGCAGAGCTGGCTCTTGCATCCTCCACTCTAGCCCCCCAGTACCTTGCAGCAGCTTCCTAACACCCCTCCCTCAGTGTGAAGTCCAGCCTCCAAGCCCTGCCTGATCAGGACCCTCAGTCTCCTGTGTTTCCAGGCTCTTGTTCAGCCCCCTTCCCTACTCCACTGTGTCTGTCATTTCAGCTCATTGGGTCACTTTGGTTCCTCTAAATAGCCTACATAGGGAAACAGAGAGATGGCTCAGGAAGTGGCTAAGACCAATAAATCTAAAACCCTCTTCAGGTCTCCACTGACACCTGCACACATGTGAATACACACTCACACCAACACACACAAATATAAATAAAATAAAGTTTGAAAGCCTCCAGGCCCCTGAACTCAGGGTTGCACCCCCACTGGCCCATGGCTCACTTCCCCCATGTAAACACCCAAATCTTAACAGCAATGGAATAGGACAGAACAGTAGCTCCAATATCTGTAGACTGGGTTTCCTTGAACAAATTACTTAGTCTCTATAGCCTTGATGACTTTATCTATAAAATGGAGGTGTATAGCCAGAGCCTTTCTGTCCCACCTGCCAGTAGCACAGCTGCTTAAAAAATAATCACTCAGACAGCTTAACATTAGTTATAATTGTTTGACTGATGACTCAGGCTTATTACTATCTAGCTCTTACATTTAAATTAACTCATTTCTATTAATCTACATATTGTCACATTGCCGTGACATTTCCTCATTTTCTACCTGGCAGCTGTTGGCATCTTCCTGACTCCATCCACCTTCCTCCTCCCTGTCTCTCTGCTTAGATTTCCCACCTAGCTATATTCTGCCCTGCCATAGACAAAACCAGCTTTATTCATCAACCAATAAAAGCAACACATATTCATAACCATATGACATCCCATATCGTTGGTGTTTATTTCGTCTACCTTAACAATGTGACAAAGACTAAGATAGTATAGAGCACCTAGGATGTCATATGTGACCAATATCTAAGACCTGCATGGTCAGGGATCATTCTGTGTTCAGTGAAAGGTCTGGAACACAGCTGTTAAAGTTCATGTCCAATAATTCAGGATGAGTCAGTGCATGCAGGTCAAGATTCAATCAGGTGGGCCGCCATGCTCCACCTCAGCAGACCACCATGCCTATATATGGCACCCTTCATTCTTCAGCTACACAGGCTTCCTCTCTGACTCCACCATAACAGTTTATTTGGTGGGATTCCCTTCACATGCACCACCTTTAATCAAATCCTCCATCCAGACCCACATCGTCTCTCCTCCTACAAGCTTTCTTGGACCTACCAGTTCAACAGCTCCTTCCTGGTTCTTCTTCTCTAGCTTGGATACAACTCTTGCCCAGCTTCTCCTTTTGTGCCCATGCCCTGTCTACCCCTAGTAAGACCTAGCCTACCCTCAGCCAGTTTTCTTCCTCCCTCTCCTCCCAAAGAGTCATTCTTTTTGACAATGTTCTCTCAAAAATTACATCTTCACAGTGTTTACCTCCAAGTCCTCAAGTTTTGCCACGCCTCACTTAAGGTATTGACTTTCCAATTCAGGCTAAATTATTCAGTAGTTCATTTTCAGCCCAACTCCTCTTTTCTTCAGGGCCAGTTCTCCAGTCACTAGTCTCCAAACTGCCTTCAAGTCTAAGGACATGTTTACAATTCATGCTCTGCCAGACATTAAAGGGGCAATAGTATGCACTCAGGGCTGACAGCAGAACATGCTTACAATTCTCAGCAGAGGGATGGGCCCACAGGAGTTTTTCACAGATGACAAAGACCTATGCCTGCATTGCAGATGACCCAGATATAGGTGGTAGCAGAGGATTCTGGTTTAAATACAGGACTTTTGCTAGAATGAATTTCCTCAATGAACTCTTTCCAAGTGTCCCTGAAGAGCTGCCTGACAGCTGATGGGCACAGCAGGCTCTGAGTCCTGTCGGTCTTTCATGGGATGAAGATTGTGTGGACTCTATTGAAAGGAAAGAAAAGAAGCCAGAGGACTATGGAAAGAGCTCATTTGGTAAAGTGCTTGCATGGCGTGAAGACACAAGTTCAAGCCCCAGGACCCACATAAAAAGCCAAGGATAATGGCAGATACTTTTAGCCTCAGTGTTGGGAAAGTAGAGACAGGTTACTCTCTGGGGCTTCCTGACCAACTGGCCCAATGTAGTCAGCGAGCCCGAGCCCCCAGTAGGAAATCTGTCTCAAAACACAAAGTGAACAGTGCCTAAAGCATGACACTTGAAGCACACTTCTGGCCTACACACACACACACACACACACACACACATGCATGCACACCACAAGCACCCACAATCTGCATACATATGAACAGACATGAGGAAAGAAGCCAGAAACCATCCCTGATGAGGAATCTGAGAGAACAAGCCATCTAGAAGTGGAGCTCTCCCTCAGCAGTGCTCTGGCACTAAGCTTCTAGAGTGGTGTCTTCCCTTCTGCTCAAGACTTCTCTTCCAGCTGCTTCCCAGATCCTCACACTCCACTCCTGCACCTGCCACTAATAGTCTTGCAACCCCTCCTTCCTGATGCTTCTCCCAAGACTTGGGCTGTTCCTTCTCCTCCTCCACATTGGTCCTGGGCTCTCAATGGAGACTCGAGCGGCTTAGGTTAGAACACAGGCTCTGAGCTCAGGACCATTAGACATATAAGGATAAATGACATGGTCATCATGGGGGGATGGGTAACTACCCAATGAAATAATGAAGGAGAAATCCCACTCATTACCTTAGGTACAGCTGGCATCTATAATTCCATTTTTCCAGCACTGGCTTTAAGGCTTATTATAATGACTAGCTCAAAAGATTGACCCAGAGAAGGGCAAAATTAAGATAGTACAGGACAGGGCCTGTGCCTGGCTTCTTTACACTCCACCAAATCTGAAACAGTGTTCCTAGGGGTCACATAAAGGGCTTAGAAGTGAACAAAATGGTACCATAGAAGGTAGCAGCATGACAGCCAAAGAAAAAGATGGTCAGGCACATACCACCCTATCTTTCTTTCCATCTATGTATGTGTATGAGATGTATATGTGTGAGAGTGTCTCTCCTGGTTGTATGTGAGTACACACACATGAGTGTATGTGTGTGTGCACATGTATATGGAGGCCCTAAGTTGACAGTGTGAATCTTCTTCAATCACACTCTATTGAGGTAGCCCTACTACTGATCTCAGAACTCACGAGTTCCATCCAGCTCAACAACTTACCCTGAGGATCCTTTGCCTCTGCCTCCCAAATGCTGGGATTACAGGCAGCCCATGCCCACCAAGATTTTACCTGAGTTCTGCAGTGGACTCTGGCCCTCATGATTGCATAGCAAGCACTTTACCCACTGACCCATACCCTTGTCCCAAATCCAACCTTTTTCTTCCTGTTCCTTTCTCTTCTCACTGGATGATGAAAGTGTAGCCCATCTGAGGGGGCAGGACACCAAACTCCAGACACCTGTCATTACTTTCCACTATCCCATCTTGAGCACCCTCAGCTCCAGCAAAGCCACCCTGGGCATACACCACTTTTTAGCCCCACCATTGGGCCCCGCTTTCCAGCCAACTGATCAAACAGAAGTGGGGCACCTCTATGCCAGAAGCTAGTTTAGTCTCTATCACCCAGGGATTTGTGTTTTAGGCACAGATTATTTAATGTTAGCAACGTGGGTTAAGGGAAGAAGCTGAAGAGGGGAATCTGCCATCTTAGGACAGATGCAATAGGCTGTGTAGGTCATAGACAGGCAAACAGAGAAGCCGGTTGGTGCAGAGCACTGGAGGAAAGTGAGAAAGGAAGTCATGGCAAGGCAGGTTGGTGGTGTAGAACTGTTACGCCAGCACTCTGGAAGCAAAGACAAAGGATCACAAGTTCAAGGCTGGCCTGGGCTATATAGTAAGAATCCATCTCAAAAATAAATAAATAAACAAACATATGAAAGAGAGGGAGGTGGAGGTGGAGAGGAAGGTGAGGGTATAGTGTAGTTTTGATCTTCAATGTCGCCCCAAGTTCCCTATCCAGTGGCACTATTGGGAGGCACTGGAACCTTAAGAGGGGAGCCTAACGGGAACAATCTGGGTCTTTGGTGGCATGAGTTTGGAAGAGATATTAGTGCCCCATCCCCTTCCTCTCTCTTTCACTGTCTGGCCACCATGCATTGATCAGCTTTGCTCTGCCATGTTCTCCTTGCTGCTGTCCCACAAGCCCAAAAGCAATGGGAAAACAAGCATGAACTAAGTCCATTGAAACACTTACTCAAACAACTTTTCCTCTTAAGTTCAGCGTCTCGGGTATTTTATTACCATATTAGGAAGCTGAATGAGATAGAGGGAGAAAGATAGGAGAAAGAGGGGAGAGGGGAAAGGAAGGGGAGGGAGAAAGGAAGAAGAGAAGGAGAAGGGGGAAAGAAAGGGAAGATGGGACTAGAGTGAAGTGAAAGATAGGGAAGACATCTGCAGCTGTATTTTCACCGATTCCTCTGACTCTAGTGGACCATCAGCAAACAGGTGCTCTTGATACCCACAATCCCTGACTCATGAACACCTTAAATCCCCACCCTCAAATTTCTTTATGAGCATCCTGAAGAGATCATTCACCTGTGAGTGCAAGGCAAAATAACTAACAGCAAGGATGTGCAAAGCTCAGGAAACCCCAGATGAGAGCACACCTCAATACCATAGAGCAGCTCAACAAGGCTGGGAGGTATGCAACCATCCATGCCTGGGTACCACCATAGTACCTGTATCCAGAAAGGAGCAGAGCCTCCAGAAGTAATCAGTGGGGCGGAGGCTGCAGAGATGGTTCAATGGTTAAGAACCCTCCAGACCCAGAGAGGGTCCAACACTCTTCTCTTCTTCTCACTTCCCAAACACCCACAGAAATAAAAGTAATTTCAAAAACTCAGTGGGACTGACTCCAAAGTTTGCTCTTTCTCTCCCTCTCCTCCTCCCTCTCTCCTCCTCTCCGTCTTCCCCTCCCCCTTCCCCTCTCCCCTCTCTCCTTCCCCTTCTCCCCCTATCCTTCTCCCTTTCTCTCCCTTCTTGGTGTGTGTGTGTGTGTGTGTGTGTGTGTGTGTGTGTGTGTGTGTGGTGAAAGACGTGTGGCCACCCACTCAAGAACCAAGAAGAGAGACTGGCAGGTTCACAGCCACAGCCCTTCCAAACCAGTGGAGCATATGGGGTTGTTCTTTTCCAACCCTGCCAGTTAGAAACCCTAAAACACAACTTGACATTTTCTTGCCTTTTCAGGTTGATCCGTCACTGAACACAATTTTGCATTCTCTAATCACTTCATTTGTTCCAAAGGACCCTCTAATCACTTCATTCATTCCAAAGGACCCTCCTGTTGGTCTGTCATTTCAATAAGCACTTAAGATGAAACATTATCCCAAAACAAACCCCTACAGCCAAGGAGTTCACAGAATGCTGGGAGAAATGTGAGGATGAACTCCTACAGTTGTTCACACACTACACCTGTACTCATGGTAGTTAAACCTGGAATGAGTTAGAACTGTATGTCTTAATCTTCAGAATAACTCTGAAGGTTTATTACCAAGCTCACTTCACACAAAATAGAGATGCAAAGAGTCTATACAACTTGCAGCTATTAAGTACTGAAGCAGGTCAGACACAACCAAAATCTATCTAGAAGGTATGCTGTGGGCACCTGTGCTATGAGGTTCCCCCCAAGGAATGCAAGTCATATGATCAGAAAAACTAGATCTGGGAATGGAAAGAGCAGTTAGATGAGTACAGACAAGACCACCAGGAGTACACAGGGCGTGGTGCAAAGTCATGGCTACTAATGGTCAACACTGGAAAATGCCTTGGGCATGCAGAGTCCTGCACAGTGCTTTGTTTACATCAAGTGTGAATATATGTCTGTTGGAATAAGTTAAGTCAAGAGGAAAAATAAGTCAAGGCAAAAGGAAAGGTAGGCAAATGGCAGAAATACGGGAAGGGCTCATCTTTTGTGGTTTCCTATCAAACCTCACTTTCCCAGAGAAAATTAAGCAGGCAATGAAGGCGTCAAGGTTCATGGAGAATTGGAAGCCATTTGAGTTTTTAATAGATATGAAGATAACTTAGGCTAGGCATGGTAACATGTGCCTATAATCTCAGCACTTGGGAGGTACAGGTGATATCACAGAGAGTTTAAAAACCAGCCTGGGCTATACAGATAGCTCAAGGCTGACAGGACAATATGTAAAATCCTGTTGTATAAGAAACAAATACCATCCTGCAGTGTGGAGGGGGAGCAGGGAGACTCAGAGCTCCCTACAGAGGGTGGTACATATGAAAACACATAGAAATGGAGTTTGTACTATGAACTGGCTTTCCCAGGTACACACTGGGAAACTCTAGGAGAAGAGAAACTTAGGAACATTACTCATAACCGTTCCAGAGACAAACCTGCAAAGGCAAAACTTGGTTGTCAACTTTGTGGATTAGGAAACACCTGAGGTATTAGTGAGACACACCTCTTTGCATGTCTGTGAGGGTCTGTCTAGAGGGAATTAACTCATGAGAAAAGGTCTTCCCTAAAAAACAGGAGGCAAAACCTAATGATTTTCTTCTCTGCTTCCCAACCCACCCATATGTGAAAATCAGCTCACACTCCCACCATGGTGCCTTTACCCACATGATGGACAGCTGCTAGCCAGGGTAAATCCTTTAGGATGCTTTCTGTTGGACATTTTGTCTGGGCAACAAGAAAAATAACTGCCATCTGTTGATAGTCTCCAACCTCTGTGGCTTCGTCTCCAGTCCTAAGTTCTGGCCTCACTTGCTATTTGTCTCTGGATTCTTGACATCTAACAGTGCTAGTGGGATGCAGCGGGTGACCGTTAATGTTTGCTGAACTGCTCCATCCCGAGGGATAAATGCTCCCTGTGTATCACCCTTGACTGAGTGAAATCGATCGATGTCCTTCTCATTTGTGACCCTGATGTGTTTCTCTCAGGATACAGAAAAGCTGGTCATTTCTGTGTGACTTCCTGGCCACACTAGGAGTGTCATGCTTCACAATCAGTGACAGTTCTCTATAGACGCTCTTTCTATTGCCAGTGTCCCCCCGGGGAATCAGAGCAAATATGTCTTTACTGCATCTGTTTGTCACTTGGAACAAGTACTGAGGCACCATGGAAAATTTCCTTAAGTCCACATGGCTTTTCAGGATGAGTCCATGAGTCACCACATTCTCTATCCACCCACCCCCTCTCACACACACACTGGGAACTAAAATGAGAAAAACCTTGAACTAAGAACCAAGATATCTCCATCCTGATCTAAGTTTTGACATGGCTTGACCTTCAATAAGCAACTTGATCTACATCTCCTCATTTGTGGAATAGTGGAAGTAATTCAGTGGTTTTCCAATCTCCATTCCAGGGGTATCAGAGTAGGGCTGACTGAGAGCCCACATACACCCAGTGACCACCATGTTTTCATTAGGAAATGCCTTCTGGGCATATGAAAGATTGTATCTCTTGGTCCCTTTGTAGTTGGGTGGACTACATGACAGATTTTGACCAGTGCACTCTGGTGGGAAGCACTGTGTGTCATTTTAAACTAGAACATCTAATTGTCGACATGATATCCTTCAGAATTGTTTCTTGTCCTTTGCCATGGTAACTAGCAGTATTTAAGATGGTGGCTGATACATCGATTTAGGTCCTAGAGCTGAGCCCAAGCCCATTCATGGTAGCCATTTCACACAAGTAAAAAAAAAGTGTGATTATATATCTAGATCATTATTGTTGCACATGACCTAGCAAATCCTTTCCCTCACCCCCACTTACAAATTTGCACACATTACCCAGCACACATCTATTTCAGACATTTCACTTCTATGGAGGATTCTATTAAAGTGTCTTCAAGCTTATTTGAAAGCCACTGCAGTGTCTGCATTTTCAGGAGGCTCTCCCAGTCACAAATGCACACACTTATATAGATCTCTAGCTGTCTTCCCACACTTTGACTTCAGTTCCTGACCAGAAGCACCTCTTCATTTGATAGATACCTCCTTTAGAGTTTACTGTCGCATACAGTTTCATGTTCACTTTTGGATTATCAGGACGGTGACCTAGTTTCCCTCTACCACACTCCCACTTCTCACAGTGATCAGAACAGACTACCTGCCAGTGTTGACAAGTTCACTCAGAACAAGGTCAGGCCTGTTGCAAGCTGTCCCCACATCATCTCCAGTTCCTGAGACAAGAATAAAATGTGTCCCCACTTTCAACTTATGGCCTGGGTGTTCTAGCTAAACACTTTCCCTTACACATCTAAGTTCTTTGTAAGAAAGTCTTCCACAGAAAACTCACTGGTGTCTTATGATTGACACACGTAAAAGCAATGCTCCTTTGCTAGGCTGCTGACTTCCAGAATCTCTAAGAGTCATCTAGACGGGAAGGGTCCTCTGGTTGCTATAGATGATTCAAATGAGAAAACAAACTGAAATCCAGGAGATGGGGTAACTCAGAAGTTATCTACATTTGTTGCACCTAATAATTTAATAATGTATCTTTAAGATCCTGACTCAACTGATCTGAGGGGTTGGCCTGGGGACAGTGTTTTTAATAAACTATCTGAGATAGTCGCAGATCCACAAATGGAAAAGTGTTAGGGCTGACTTCTAAGCTGTGTTTAACCCCTGTAGTCTACAGTTAATTCCAAATTCTAGAGTGTGCAAGCGATTCAAAGCACTCAGTTAACAGTACTATGGAAGAAAGCACGAGCCATTTTTAAACATCTTCTTCTTGGAGGTCAAGAGAAGCTGGGCAGTAAAGGCTCTAAGAAAGCATCTGGACTGTAAGGACTCAGGATGGTTCCAGGAGGATCCCCTGGCACCTGGATGTCCACTGGAGCACAGAGCAGGTGAGATGCTTTGATAAGAGAACCAAGCTGAGGTCCTCAGCCAAGGCAGGTGCTGAAAGAGTAGGGGGACAGTGAGGAGGTGGTAGAAGTAGCAGCAGCTGGATGAGAGCTCAGAGTGAGTCCTAGACAGACTCACTTAGAAGCAGGGAGCCAGGGCAAGTCAAAGGGATGGAGTTCCTAGGTGCTGGAGCCCATGAATACTGGGCTGGACTTTAATGTCAATTAATAAGAGCTGAACCTAGTCAATCTGGCTGATAAAGGATCAACTCCATTAGGCAGAAGGCAGAGACTAAGTTAAAAACTGGGAGTTTACAGAAACCTGAAGAGAGAGGAGGGTCAAACAACACGATTTAATTCCTTGGGGTGGGGTATGGGTTGGTCTGGTTTGAAGATAAGTAAGGAGGCAGGTAGTGACCTCTCCCACTGGACCACAGAGAGGATGCTGTGCACACAAAGCCTCCTTTCACAGCCAGTGATCAGCTGAGGCCTGTTCATCTCACTTGGCAACAAAATGGTGGAACTGGCGGCTGCCAAGTGTGACTCTGAGGAGTTGGGGTAGGTGGCTGGTATCACCTGGGCTATCCCTGGCTATTTCTAGGTTGTTGTTGGGTTAAAAAGAATCCCAGCTTAATGGAGAATGTTCTTCTTCCTTGTTTCTATTTTCTTCTCATTATCCAATGCCTTTGCTGAAACAATGGCTCTGGCCCAGCAAGTCCATGAAGCTGTGTTAATTGTCTCTCATCACAAATTTGGGCACATCCTTTTTCAATTAAAAATTCTTTGTGCTCAAGGAGAAAATAATTTAGGGCTCATTACCAGTTTTGTGTTTGAATCTGCTAACAGGATGTTGTAGTTAATGGAAGACTATGGCAGAACTGGGCCGGAAGTTTGAAAGATGGATTCAAATCCCAATTCTGAAGTCTTCTGTTCAGTCATATGATCTAGAGAAAATTACTTCATCTCTTCGGGCTTTTATTTGCTTCTTAATAAGATAAGGTTATTAAACTAAATGCCCTTTCAGTTCAGGTATTGTCAGGACATTAGGATTCAACACATCCTTCCCATCTAACACGAAGATCAGGCATATGGGAGTGGCTGCACCTTTGCACAAGTGGGCGTGGACTTGTTGGTAGAACGGAGGGAAAACAGAATGATGACCCTTGGCACATATCTTAGGGCATTGTCCGTGAACAGCGGCCAGCTAGCTCAGCGTGAGGAACAGACCAGAAGCAGGAAACACAAGTGAAACTCAAGCTCAGAGAAACGGGAAGACTGATGCTGAGGCTTGCACCATGGGTATAAACCCTCAGCATCCACGGGCCCCTAAGGACTACTGCCACATCACACCAGCCCATGTGGCAGGTCAGGAAACTAAGAGTGGGTAGGGTGACTTGCCAAAGGTCTCAGATATAGCTAGCAAGCCAGAGCTGGAAGCCATTCCTTCTGTTTCTCCCCCATGTGTGTCTTCTGTCTCACATCTCTCCAAAGAACAGAAAAAAAGAAAAAGAAAGTAAACCTGCTGCTTCAGACAAGGGTCCAGAGTTTGTAAACAACATGAGTTGGTGGTAATCCAATTCTGCAGCAAAACACTCACCAAAAGGGTCTGCAAGACCTTTAACCCCTGCTCTTAGTCTGTGCTCCCCAGCCTCTCGTTTCCACACTAGCTGAACTGCATAGCAGTAGGCTCCAAACACACATCCCCCAAAAGAAGACCAGAGGCCAACTGGCAGCAGTTTCTGCAAGTCATTTCAAAGAGATGTTAGTTTATCAAGAATTGTCACTAGCAGTGACAACTTTTATAGCCCCCTCCTTACCCCCAAATGATGGAAATCCCCCTCTCCATCTGGTCAGTGGCTTCATAAGGGGCATTCTGATGAACAACAAACTCCCTGATCAGCAGGCTTCCTTCCTCTGACACAGCAACATAAAGTCAGGGTCAGCAACAAGTCCCCTGAATTACTCTGTACCAGATTCAGCTACTCAAAAGCCTGTTTTCACCAGATTACCTCTGTCTGAAGTCTCTCATGGCTCCCTATAGCTTCTCCTTGAAACTCCAGTTACCCGGTTTCCTTACCTCACACAAGGGGGGGGGGTCTTTGCCTAACGGAGATGAAGAGTTCCTCCTCTGATTCCAGCTCTTGGAACTCATATGCAACAATACTGGTTACTCTCACTGCTTTGATAAACACCTCAGAAGAAACACCCGAATGGATGGTGTGCATATTCTAACTTTATTAGAGTTCTATTAGACTCTAATTCTATCAGAGTCCAAGGCACAGAAGGCATGGTGGTGGGCGTATGAGGCAGTTAGTCACACTGCAACTGCAGTCAGCAAGCAGAGAATGGACAGGAAATAAGGCCACAATATGACACCTAAAGGCCTGCTCAGTGGCCCACTTCATCCAGTGAGGCTCTAAGGGGGTCTACAATCTTCTAAAACACCATCATCTGGGGAACAAGTGTTCAAACACATCAGCCAGCCTGTTAAGACATTTCACATTCAAACCACAGGCCCCAAGCTTGTGATGCCCGGAATTGCAATGCTATTGTCAATCAAGGACTAGTTTCTATTATCTGTGCTAGACATAGTAATGTCACCCAAGTGTTTCTACTGCTTTCCTCATGGCCAAGATAAAAATTCCTGACAGAAACAGTTTACGGGAGGAAAAGTCTGTTTGGTTTAAAGCACAGAGTCCATTGTGGTAGGGAAAGCATGGCACCTGGGATGACTTAGCTGATATAGATGGGAGTTTGCAAATGACCACACAGAGGCAGCAGACAGGGAACTCAGAACTTAGGGCTGGAAACAGGGACCAAGCTCTGGCTTTCAATACCTACCACTGTTGGGGTACCCCGAATTGAGGAGGGGTCCCCAAGCTGGATTCGTCACCCCAAGAATCAAGAGTCCACGCGCCAATTGATGCAACACGCAAGAGGCTTTAATTAGGCATCTGCAGATGGGCCTCTCGGTCAGCTTTTAGACCGATTGGCCCCGAGGTTCAGTTACAATCAGCTTTTAAAGACAAAACCCACAAGCCTTTGGGAGGGGTCCTTATCTTGTGATGGGGGGGGGTGTACGTGACTACTGACCAGGGGAAGTAGATGTCTTCCTGACCTACACGTTGTAAATTCCTCAAACCTTGGTATGAGTTAATCATCTCTCCCTAAGTAAATGGTGTTATCATCTCCTTGTTTCCCACAAATCTTGTTTGCCCATCTCTGACACCCTGGTCAGTTCTTCACAGGTGGTCAGCAGCCCGGAATTGGCCTTTTGTGGGTTTACAGCCCTTCTGCAATTAAGGTTGCTAAACCATACATTCCATTCTGTGGTTTGGCCAGTTCCTGGGATGGGGTCCTTTGCTCACTTCCCAAGTCCTCTAGTGGGGTGCCCTCCCTGTTTAAGCTTATATTTTATTTCTATAAATTCGGGGTCTTTCACCACTACCTGCGTTCACTACCTTGATCCTATAGCCCAAAGATTCTACAATCTCCCAAAACAGAGCCACCACCTGGGCACCAAGTGTTCAAACACAAGCCTATGGGGAGTTTTTACAACAATCTGTACCAGATGTTTCCATCCTAACTTCCAGAAGCTGTAAATATGTTATGTACATGGCCAGTAGAGATGACAGTATAGATACTCTTCAACAGAATAATCATCTGAACTTGAGTTAGAGTGTTTACCTAGTTAGCCAGCAGGGAACAGTGTGATCAGAAAGAGCCCTGAAATTGAGAAGAAGGAAGCAGAAGACCCAGAACTAGAGTGATGATACCACAACAGCGCATTATCTCCCAGTGATAGGCTTCAAGATGGAGAGAGGCAACAAGACTAAGAAAAGAGGACGCCTCATGTTAGGAAAAGAAGTATACAGAGTCTTCCCCAGATCCTTCCAAAGGAACACAACTCTAGTGACATCTTGATTTGAGCCCACTGAAATCCACTTCACACTTTTGACCTCCAATGTTAGTAATCAAGGATAGCAATCACAGACACTTAAAGTCATTCACTTGTAGTCATGTGTCACAGTAGCAAAACTAAAGAAAGAAAAGAAAAATTCTCACACTACCTATTACATGCCCAAAAGGATAGAGGACTTGGAATAATATTTTTCTTTTAGCTACACAATAGTACAAGTATGGGACAATATGTAAACCACCAAGTGCTTTTTAAAAAATAACATTTATTTTATTTATGTGGATGGGTGTTTTGACGTATGTCTATCTGTGCAACACGTGCATGTCTGGTGCCTGCAGAGGTCAGAACAGGGTATCAGATCCCCTGGGTCTAGAGTTATAGATGGCTGTGTACTAGAATGTGAACCTAGGTCCTCTGGAAGAATAGCCAGTGCTCTTAACTACTGAGACATCAAGTCGGCACCCCAAATGATCTTTTTCAAAATGAATGTACTAATGTTAAAACAATTTGAAAATTAATAAATCAATTAAACAAATGGTAATGAATTCCAAATGATGAAAAAAAGACACTGACAACACATTTTGATCTGCTGGTCTCAGACCATTAATGCTGTCTGGATGAAATCCTATGGGATTGTAAGATGATTCAGCTAGTAAAAGTACTTGCAGCCAAGCCTAAGCTTGATCTCTGGGACATAAATGGTAGAAGGAGAGAACAAGTTGTTCACTAACCACTAACCTCCATGTACACACTGTGGCATGTATGAATGCACCCACTCACTTCACATACACACGCAAATATATACAAATGGTTATATATTTTTATATATGACACATACATATATACAAATGTTATTATATATGTGGTTATATATTAATAATATACTAAAGCATTATATATAACATATACTAACATATAATTTTAACATATAATGTAATAATATATGTGTGGTTTTTTTTTTTTTTTTTGGTTTTACGAGACAGGGTTTCTCTGTATTGTTTTGGAGGCTGTCGGTCCAGCCCGGCCTCAAACTCACAGTTCTGCCTGCCTCTGCCTCCCGAGTGCTGCGATTAAAGGCGTGCGCCACCACCGCCCGGCTATATGTGTGTTTTAATTATTTCAAATAACATATATTCATATGCATTTTGCGTGTGGTATATATGAATATATATAATATGTCCATTATATATAATAAAAACTTTTAAATAAAATATCATAGACTGGATTTTTACTAAAGCCCCATCTCTTTTCACAGTCCTGTGCCTGGAAAGTCACAGGAGTAGTATATATGGATATGTATATATATTAAAAGCTTTAAAATGAAATACCATAGACTGTGTTTTTAGTAAAACTCCACCTCTTTTCACAGTCCTGTGCTGGGAAGTCACAGGAAGTAGTATATATGAATATATGCAATATGCATTATACATATAATAAAAGCTTTAAAATGAAATACCATAGACTGGGTTTTTAGTAAAACTCCACCTCTTATCGCAGCCCTGTGCCTGGGAAGTCAGAGCACTTCCCAGCAGCACTCTCAGCAACTCCTCCCTGTTGGGAGCTGCTCCCTTCATTTCCTGGGTTGCCACAGAGCCATGGGTTCGGATGTGGGAGGAGCAGAGGCCTTGGCACACTGAGACTCCAAGATACACTTCCTGGACGATTCTGGTCCTCGGGATGAATGCCTCGAGCATCTCAGTGGAGATTTCATTTCTCTGGGGAGTGAAGTCTTCAAGCTGCTAAGAAAGCCTGCCTCAGGCCAGAATAGAGACTGTGGCAATCATTCTTTATCACCTTACTGTTCAGTGGTGAGTGTTTAGATCTCCACTGCCCCTTACTCAGGATGCAGAACACGATTAGTGCTGTCACTCTACAGACACACTCATTCATAAACGACAAGAACATAACACAGAGTATTCCATCTCCCTCCCACTGGCCTCACATTCTCTCTACACCTCTTCTTGTACCTTGTACTAAGAAGTAAGGAATAAGGTCTCCTTCTACTTAAATCTTATTTTTACTTATGCATTTAGTCCTTCACTAATCCACAAATGCAAAAGGGATGGGGGAAGCTACCAGCACCAAAATCTGATTATAGTACTGTCAATAAAAATGGTATGCTATGGGACAAACAGGATATAGGATTTGGGTTCATATTTTTCACTTTGGCTGATGGGTAAGTGCATAAAAATATATTTGATAGTGGAAGTGTAAAATATAGATACAAGTTAAAAGTAAAAGAAGACACACTAATCTAGGACAAGAAATATTTAGAGAGAAAGAGGTGTGTTTTAGTAATAAAATAATTAATTGAGGATGTATAACCCTAAATGTATACAATTAATAACAAAGCCTCAATACATAAAACAAAAATGTGTAGAAATTTAAAAACATCCCACAAATGTAGAGACCACTTCAACATTTTGTTCTCTCAATAACTGATTGAACAAGAGGAGGAAGACAGCATGGACACAGTGATTTAAACAAGCTGAGTTGGGCACACAGAGAACACTCTTCAGCTGTAGACAGCACATTCTCCTCAGACACCTGGGATGTTTAGCCAAGACTGATTGCATTCTAGAACACAGCAAGTCACCTAAGAGCTGGAGACTGGCTCAGAGGCTAACATTTGCTGCTTCTGAAGAGGACCTTGGTTCTTTTACTAATACTCACCTCAAGAGGCTCGCCGGTCCCTCTAACTCCAGTCCCAGGGGGTCCAGTGCCCTCTTCTGACCTCCTTGGATACCTGCACAAATGCATGACTTTGTGTGTGTGTGTGTGTGTGTGTGTGTGTGTGTGACACAAACACTAAAAACTAAACCTTTTTAAAAATCTTCTATTCATTTGAAATCGTCTGAATTATGTTAAACCCATGTTATCTATTCACCAGAGACCTAATAAAAATCATCAGTACAAAGGTATCAGGACAGCCCTCCCAGTGTCTGAAACAACAATATGCTTACAAATATCCCATGTGAGAAAGAAGAAATCAAAAAGTAAATTGGAGAATACAAAGCAACACAAATATTTTAATGTCTAAGGTATACGTAAAGTAGCTCTTGGAAGGACATTTTTAGCATAAAGTTATGTTAGAAAAGAAGGGGTCCTATCAAGTACATAAACCTCCAAATTAGAAGCTAGAAGAAAAGCAGATTAAATCCAGAGGAAACCAAAGAAAGGAAATAAAAGGTACCAGAAATCAGTAAAACACAGGACAAAAACCAATTAAATAAAAATTTATGTTCCTTTTTGTTGTTTGTTTAGTTTTTGAAACAGGGTTTCTCTGTAGTCTTTGGAGGCTGTCCTGGAACTAGCTCTATGTATAGATCAGACTGGCCTAGAACTCACAGAGATCTGCCTGCCTCTACTTCCTAAGCTCTGGGATTAAAGACACGTGCTACCACCACCCAACACAAATTTATATTCTTAAAGATATGATTTTTAAAGTCTAGATTTGAGATATAACTCAGCAGGTAAGAGCACTTGCTGTTCTTGCAGAGAACCAGAGTTTAGTTCCAGCACACACATGATGGTTCAAACTGTCTATAAATCCAGGTCTGAAGGACCTAATGGCTTCTGCTGGCCTCCTTGAACACTTTCACTCATGTCATGCACACGTGCTCAGACACACACGCACACATGCATGCACGCACACACAAACACACACACAGAGGGGGAAGAAACAAAAATTTAAAAAATTAAAAGCAAAAATTTTAAAAATTAAAAGCATATTTTGAAATTCTGACTATTTTAGATAAAAATGTTTTAAAATCACCAATTACTAGTAATAAAACCTCATTATAGAATAACAAATATGACTACTAAACACAGCTAAGTGATAAGCACTTCGAGCAAAACAGAGTGCCTTCCACAAGGGCCTGAATAGAGCAAGAGCCCTGCAAGTAGGGAGACGTCTCAGAGGCTCAAGGTCCTCTGCAGCCCTGACTCTGTCTGGTTCTGAAGCAGAGAGCTTTTGATCAAGAGCTGCAAAGTCCATTCCAGACCTCACAACTGTGGGAACCAAGTCTTTAAGACTCTTCCCATAACTTTGGGAACCCATTCCACATGGAGGGATGCTCTTTCATCCTGGACATATGGAGGAGGGCCTAGGCCCTGCCCTGGATGAAATGACAGACTCTGGAGATCCCCCATGAAGGGCTTCACCCTCCCTGGGAAGCATATGGGGATTGGGTGGAGACTTGGGGGGATTGGAGGGGACAGGGGAGAAGGGGAGGGAGAGGGAGCTGGGATTGACATGTGAAACAAGCTTCTTTATAATTTTAATAAAAAAATCTTTAAAAACCCTGAATGTTATTACTAATATATACTGTTATTATAAGGGTTTCTGAGAGTTGGAATATATAAAAAAGTCATCATCTGTAATTGCAACTTTGACAGATTTGTACAAAGTGTTCAAATGCCACACAACAAAATTAACATATTCCACACAAAAAAACCTCTTCCCAAATATTTTCAGATGCTGCTGGTACTGTTCCCTGGAGATCTAATACACCCTTCTAATTATTGCACAATGAAAAGCAAAAATGCATGCCCAAACAAAGATAGGTAGTCAAATATAAAGATTTTATTGAGCTATGGGGTGGGGGGACAACCCATATTCATTAACTATGATATATATGCTGGGAAGATGGTTTAGTTAGCAAGGTGCTTGTATTGGTGGGTTTTTTTGTTTTTTGTTTTGTCAGCTTGACATAAACTAAATTCATCTGGGAAGAGACCCTCAACTGAGAAAATGCCTCTACATACTGACCTCTAGATAATTTTGTGGGGCATTTTTTTTTGGTGAATGGTTAATGTGGGAGGCCTTAACCTACTGTGGGTGGTGCCAACCCTGGGCAAGCGGTCCTGGGTGTATAAAAACTTTAAGTCGATAAAGCCATGGGGAGCAAGCCAGTAAGCAGTGCTTCTCCATGGTCTCTGCTTCCGTTCCTACCTCCAGATTGCTTTTGGTCATGGTGTTTATCACAGCAACAAAAAGCAAACAAGAAGAGTGCTTAACTTGACAGCATGAGAGCCTGAGTTCAAATCCCCAGCAAGTGTGGTGGCACACACACACACACACACACACACACACACACACACACACACACACACACACACACACAGAATCTCGGTGTTGGGAAAGCAGAGACAGGCAGATTCCCTAGGGCTTGTTGGCACCACTCAATCTGGATTGGTGAGCTCCTGGTTCAGTGAGAAGTCTCGCCTCAAACAAAAACGAAAACAAAAACAAAAACAAAAAACAAGGTGAAGGGTGTATATCTTTTGGGCCACCACCCAAATCACGACACGGGGACTTATTATTAGTTATAAATGCGCTAGCTTATCTTATGCTTGTCCCACTAGGTCTCATAACTCAAATTAACCAGTTTCTCTTCACCTATGTTTTTGCCTCGGGGCTCTTTACATTTTTATCATTCTGTATGTCTTACTCCGTGTCTGTCTGGCTGACCCCAGGTGTCTCCCTCTCTGTTTCCCTTGTTCTCTCCCCTTATGCCTAGATTCTTCCTCCTAACTTATTCTCTGTCTGCCGGCTCTGCTTAAGTCTCTACTGCCTAGCCATTGTCCATTCAGTTTTTTATTAGACTCATCAGGTGCCTTAGGCAGGTCAGGTAAAACAGCAACACATCTTTATATAATTAAACAAATGCAGCATAAACAAATGTAACACATCTTTACATAGTTAAAGTAATATTCCACAACAGGAGAGCAATTGAGGAAGACATGAGACATGACCTCTGGACTTTGCATATATGTGCGCACACATGAGCACTTACAGACACATATACAAACACTGTGATATAACTATGCCATGACTCTACTTGAAAGAATAAATGTTAAAACCATCCTGAGTAAAGGAAGACACACCCTCAACTCTGTAAAGTGCATGTTGCATGATTCCATTTACAGGAAATTCTAAATAAAAAGCCAGCTGATAGTGACAGAAAGCAGATCAGCAGCTGTCAGGGTAATTTATGGAATTGTACACCTAAAATTGAGTGATTACATTGTATATAAATTACACAGAACAAAGTTGATTTCTAAAATAACAATTTAAGAAATACTCCACTCCCACAGCATCAGCTAGAAAATACAGCCCTATTCCTTTTAATGTGCTTTTATTATGCAAATGAACCTGCTTTTGACATCATATTCCAATCATCTCAGGAAGTCTGATTTTATCTAGAGATTCTCCCTTAAGTCTGAGGCATACTTACAAGCTAACTCTACAAATTGTGAGCTGTTTAGAAGCTGCCCCTGGCCAGAGGGTAAAAACACAAGACTTTAAAATGGCTCACATGGCTAAGGCCATTTCTTCCAGAGCTCATCACCATCCCCACCTCTACCCAGCACCACAAGAATGAAAGCAGTCTGACATCCTACAGTCTGGAAGAAGAGCTCTCCACTGGGACCTCCCATTTGGGAGCACACAAGAGCAGAAGAACCTCTGCACCCCACCCCCAGTCTCAAACAGCTCCAGTTCCCACCTTGGAATTAGTCATTTCCCAAAATGAATGACCTTGCCTTCTGCTTAAACCTTACCTTGTTACTATGGAAAAGATGGGGATGGTGGGCTTGATTTTACTATGTCCTCTTAATGCCACAGAGGAAATTCATATCATTGTGAGAAAGTTTGCAGAGCTCCTCTAATAACATGGTAAATGATGACCACATGTTGTAGGCAAGTTTGGCAGCCATGATAATACACACACACACACACACACACACACGCGCGCGTGCGCGTGTGCACGTACATAGGAAAAAAACTAGAAGGAAATACACCAGCTGCTAACTGTGGCATTAGGATGGGGGTTTGTTATCTGCATTCTAATCTTTCTGCAGAACTCCTTACAATTTCGATACACAATAAATGCCCTTTTGATTAGCCTGGCCTCCTTGGTTGCTAGTGGTAGAAGCTTTTCTCAAACAACTATTGCTATATGGTTGAAACATCCAGTCCTGTATATATACAGGTTCTTACCCAAAAGGTACCCTCCCCAGGGCCCTTGTGTTAGCTGTTAATCTCTTGCTGGCCTCATTCTTATACAAAAGAAGGGACTTTCCTCCAGGGATGGGAGGCATGACACCAGGGACACTTTGTTTATTCTGTTACTATATTTACCTGATAGAATATTACTCAGCCACAAAGAAGAATGAGATCCAAGAATTTGTAACTGTATGAGTGAAACCAGAGAACATCGTTCTTGTGGTTTGATTGAGTGAGTCCCATAGTCTCATATATTAGAGTGCTAGGTCCCTAGTTGGTGGAGCAGTTTTGGGGAGGATTAGAAGGCATGGTCCTGATGGAAAAGGTGTATCACTGGGGGTGGACTTTGAGGTTTCAAGAGCCATGTCAAGCCCAGAGACTCTCTCCCAAAGCTACTGCCCCAGTGCTTGCCTCACTGCCACCATTCTCTCTACCATGATGATGGAGGACTCATCCTCTGAAACTGTAAGCAAGCCTCCATTTAATGCTTTCTGTAATAAGTTACCTTGGCCTTAGTGTCTCTCCACAGCAATAGAAACGTAAGACAATTGTGTTGAGTGAAACAAGCCGGACACAGAACTCAGATAAAGCCAAAGTCAATGTCACGTCAGTACAGAACAGAAGAGTAGTAACTAGAAATGGGGATGGAGAGGTAAATAAAAAGAAATTCAGAAGGACTTCTAGGAACCAGGAAGAATGAAGAATTGGGGGGGTAGGGTATGGGGGAAGATGACCCATGTCAGGAGGGATGGATGGGCACAATCAATGCATAATGGATATACATGTGGGGATATCACAGTGAACCCCTTTAAGTTGTATGACTAACACATATTAACTTAAAAAATACTTAAGAAAAGAAGTGGAGTCATGGCTGTAACACCCTAATGACGTGGCCAATAGGCCTGTGGAACTAATTCACCAGATGAGTTTGGAAACAGCTAGATTGCTGTAAGGGAAACATAACTGGTTCTGGCAGGCACGGGAAAAGATCAGAAAATCACAGGGCACAGGATAAGCTTGTAAGTTCTCAGTGGGCCCCAGTCACAGAAACCTCAATAATAGGAAGCCTGTGTGAAAGGGGAGAGAAAACTCTATTTGGTCCTTGTTCCCATCTATCACCTCCATGGGTGGAAGGCCTGGCCAAACTGTGCTTGGAGAAATGCAGCACTGTGAGATGGGGGAAGTCCTTCTGTGTATATGTAAATAAAGCACTGTTGGCCAATAGGGAAGCAAAGATAGGTGGAACTAGGAGTCTAGGAGGATTCTGGGAAATGTAGTGAGGAGAGTCATTGCCATGTGATCACAGGGAGAGGACACATGAGGCTGTGTCTTTGGAAAGATTAGTTATTATAAAAATATATATTAGTAATTATGAGTTAATAATTAAGACAGAGCTAGATTAGAAAACATAACAAATGACCAACAGCTTCATAATTAATATGTTATTTGGGGGCTAAAGCAGCAATGGAACCCAGGCAGGATCCAGCAACAACTGTGGTAGACATTCTGGGTCCAGGGAGCAGCAGAGGCGAGACACAGAGGAGTATGCACTTGGCAAAGCAAAGGAGACCCACAACACCTCTATCACAACAATGTCTCCTCAAGCTTCTAGCCCATCTCTTTCCTTTTCTCTGCTAAACATCTTCCAAGGCAATCAGGCCTCATCTCCAAACCATTGTAACTGTAGGCTGTAAAAGAAAACTAAATGAAATGTTCCACAGAGACTGCCTCATCTATAGTTGGCGGCTTCACACCCATACTTCATTTTTCCAAATCTTACTTAGAAGAAAAAAAAACACTACTAGGTCTGAATTGAACTGATGATTGCCACCTGACTCCCCAAAGCATCCAACCAGTATGCTGGTTAGAAATCTGATTTTGTGGAGTGGGAAGTTGGTTCAATGGGTAAAGTACTAGTATAAACATGAGGACCTGAATCTGATCCCTAACAATCACATAAAGAACATGACATTGTGGTCTATAGTGACAGTCCTGGTGCTGGGAGTGAAGACTAGAGGATCGCTGGAGCTCATGGGCCAGTCCACCCTAGCCTGTCATTCCCTATGTCCCAGGGAGACCCTGTCTCAAAGACAAAAGTGAATCTTGCCTGAGGAATAAACACCCAGAGTTGACATGCGTGCATGCATGTACACACACACACACACACACACACACACACACACACGTGCATGCACACATGAATCCACCCTTCACTGCCTTCTACACACATATTCACATACACACAAAAAAGATGAAAAGGAAAGAAGCCTAACCTTGCACCAAAAGATGAACAGACTCTGTCTTGGGAACTTGATATGAGACATGAGACTGCCAAAGGTTGGTGGTGAAAAGGTCCTGTAAATTAAAAGCAATGGCAGCTATTTGCAAGTTGATGGGCAGAAGAGGCTGTGCTGTGAAAAAGAAAAATGGGTGACAATGAGCTAAAGAGGAGAACCTATGCCCAGGAGACAGAGAGGGAGGGTGGAGCCAGCCTTTGGGTCCTTCTCCCCTGGTGCTCAGTCACACAGACTCCATGGCCTCGGATTTGGGAGAGCACAGAATTCTTGCAATCGATATGCATCTTCTCCTGACAAACTTTGGTAAGTTTTGTTTCCTTGCAGCCAAAGGGGTCATAATTTGAACAATCATCTCCCAATGCCACACAGTAGCTTATTTAAAGGCAAGCCCCGAGTTTTAGGCATGATTCAACTCATAGCAGGATGGAACAGTATGAAAGTTGGTTACAATAGTGGAAGGAAGAAAGGGAGGGAGGGAGGAAGGGAGAGAGAGAGGGAGGGAGGGAAGGCGGGAGAAAGTAAGGGAGAAGGAAAGAGGAAGGAAGAAGGGAAGGAGGCAGAGAGGGAGAGGAGAAAGGGAGGGAGTGGAAGGAAGAAGAGAGGGGGATAACAGATTACTAGTAGAACAGTGAATGACTTCTTTTGCCTGCCCTATTTCAGTTCCTTTGTGAAATAGCCTTTCTTCCTCCCTCTGGAACTCAGATGAGACTGAAATGCCCAGGCTCTCACCCAAAACTCACTGAAGCAGAAATATGAGACACAGCAGCTCAAATAGGTTTTCACCCTTGGAAATGTCACTTGCTTGGTTAGTTGGTTGGTTGATTGATTTCCTGAGAGGAGTCTCATTATATAGCACAGGCTAGCCTCAAACTCACTATGTCACCCAGGCTGGCCTCAAACTCACTGCAACCCTTCTGTCTCAACTTCACAAGTACTAGGATAATAATATATGCGAGCCACCATGCCTGGTAGCCATTGGATGGTAGAAAGCTTGGTAAATTTCCACATTTGATGACCCCTTCTGGAGTATGATTTTCAGTTCTCTCTCAATCCTAAGGCTGTTCACTGTCCTACAAGCTTTCCTTTTCTGTTTCCTTAGGCAGAGCAAACTTCTAGAACTCCCCGAATCCTCTCTGACAGAGGGCAGCTGGTTCCTTCCTCATGCATTTAGAATGTCTGGAGTAACTCATTCTTGATGGGCACAGAAGGAAACAAATAGACTGTGTCTGTAATGTGTCTGCTCCTCCCCCCAGGGCGGCCTTTCTCTGCCTCTCATGTGAGAAGTACCATCAGTGCTGCCTGATTTTGGCTCCCCCTCACCTTCACCTTCTGAGGCACTCTCTAGGAAAGGCCATGATCATGAATCTTTGAATGACTTCTATGTGCTTGGAAACCCAGGCAACTGATGCTAACTGCTTATCGAGGGAACACCTCCAAAGCAGTGTGAAGAGATTGCCTTGCTTAGGCGTGAAAGGTCTGTTTCCAGTCTAAGAAGGCAGCTCCCAGCTTGGGTCTGGTGCCTGAGTTCTAATGGCAGTCCAATTCTGTCCCTTTGGATCAGCTAGCTTCCTTCCTCGTAGAGAAGCAGTGTTTAGAGAGCTGGCCCTGATTCCAAGACTGTTGTCTCCTCTCAGTATCCTGCCTCATTATTCTATTTTGCTGAAGTACTTGGAATGAGAGCGTTGGGGAGGGATCTGTATAATTATATGAATGAATAGGCACATTCATTTGAAATGTTTTCAGATTCCCTAGAATGGAATCTTGTGTTCCTGCCTTGGCAAAACACTCTTGAAGAGGGAAACAGTGTGGTGGAATGTCCTTCCCAATCCAGAGTACTTTATTGAGGGAAGGGGCCTACTTTTCCAGAATAGGTTCTCTCCTTCAACCATGAGGTTCTAGGAATCGAACTCAGATCATCAAGCTTGGCAGCAAGCATCTTTACCTGCTGAGCCATCTCACCAGCCCCACTTCTGTTCATTTAAGGCACCCAGTTTGTGATACTTTTGTTAAGGAAGCCCTTGAACCCTAATTCAAAACTACTGCCATCTCTCTGGTCCTGTAGGACGTCTGCTGTTCTGTTAGACTGATTCCCTCCCTACTGAGCCTACTCCTTGAGTCCTTGCCCCCTTTCTGGTAGGTGACCTTTCTTCATTCTCCCAGGTCTCCCATGTCCCTTTTGCCAAGCAGCCACACATGGAGACTTCAGTTTATAGTCAACTTGGCAAATTTCTGCTCCAGGAACTGTTTGACATGGTGACCATGGCAACTCCCCAGCCAAATAAACATCAAGCAGTCCCACCGTCTTCATTCACAGAAGTGCAGGAAAATTTTTTGGAAGGGACTAGGGAAGAATCACACCAGACTGTACAGGAATCCATAAATCCCAGAGCCCTGTGTGCTCTGTGTGAGTGTCACTGAGCTAATGATGCCCACAGAAAGATGAGCATCAGGTAGTAGTCCCAGAAACAGCATGGGGTACCAAACAGGTGTAGATGGAGAGAGTTCAGCAAGGTCCAAAGTGCTGATGGCTTTTTGAGGTTGTCCACACCAACACAAGACAGAAGAGGGCATGGAGAAACCTGTCTCCTCTACTGAGGAGGTAACTGAGGTGTCCTGATAGGCAGGGTGCCGGACTCTGTGGTGATGGATCACAGCACCAGGATCTGTCTGCCCAGTCCAAGCAATGTTAGCAGAATGTGATTCAGGAGCTGGACTCTGAGGAAGAGGGCTACAAAGACCATGCATGGGTCCAGAGAAGGGCACCAGGATTTGGGTAAGGACTCTAGTCTGAGAAAGTATATGGACGGGGAGACACGGAAGGGTGAGCCTGGAGAAACAGAGAGGAGGAAGTGCTTCTGACTCTGCCTGAGCTCAGCAAATCTAACAAATATTCTTGAATCTGTGCTGTTTGAGCTGGATTCCTGCTAGGGATACAAGGGCACAGTGATTCAGGCTTTCTCCAGAGGTCCCAGTCCAGCCCAGAAAAACAGATCCACAGGCAAATAAACACAATGCTGTACCTTAACGTGGTAAATTGGGCTGTGAAGAAAGAGCTGTCAGAGCTATAGCTCGTCTAGGAACTCATATGCTGCTTGCACTCCTCATGCCATGGCCTAGATAAATTATAAAACAAAAAGGAGAGTGGTATTCTATTACTGCTCCTCCTCAGCATCCTCAGTCTGGGTCTGTACTTCCTTTTATCATTGCTGTTTCTTGATTCTTGTTTCTTTGAATCACCACAGTGGAACCCCCCACTGTTAGAACATTAATCCTTCATCAAAGTTCAGGGATTTCATATTGCAATCAGCATGCTTAGAGAACTTTGATGGTCTTTGTCAAATGGGAGAAGATGACAGTCTGTGACTGGTGACTTCATGCTCTGGGAAGTTGTCACAAGTGGCCACCCCTCAGGCTCACTTGGTGAATCTCTGTACCTTTCACTAATATACTGGGAAAACCACAAAACAATGGAAACTGCCTGAGATATTTTCACACTTTCTCAATTTACAGTCTTCTCTCTTTACAGTCCCCTGCTGTGACCTCTACTAATTGGGCAGTGTCTTGTTGTTCCTCACCCCTCACTAGAGTTGATTGGCTAGCTCACATACACCTGATCCAAACAAACCAATATGCTCCTCCCTTTCCAGGCTTTGAAATAATATATTCTGTTGGTAGAAATGTAAATTGATACAGACACTGTGGAGAACAGTAGGGTGTCCTCAAAACCTGAAATAAAGCTGCTGTATAACCCATCTGTCCCATTTTTGGGTCCATCTCAAAAGGAAATGAACTCAGTTTACGTAAGAGACACCTAGGCTGGTGAGATGGCTCAGTAGATAAAGCACTTGCCAATCAAGGTGAGGCCCAGAGTATGAATCCTTACAGTCCATAAAATCCAGAGAGGCATGGTGACTACTCAATCCCAGAGTGCAAGCAGTAGAGACAGGAGATCCCTGGGGACAGCTGCCTAGTCAGAAGTTAAATCAGCAAGTTCAGGAAGAGACCCTATCTCAATGAATAAGAATGAATAATAGTCAAGAAGGATACACAACTTCAACCTTGGTCCTCCACATATGCATAAACATGTATATGCAGGCACACACATACACACACACACATTTGCTAACACATATGCACACTGCACACACAGATACACATGCAAAAAACAGATATAGCTGCCTTCCCATGCTTAGTGTACTATTCCCAATATCCAGGATGTGGAATAAACCAAGATGTCCATCATGGATGAATCACATTTAATAGTAAAATCTATTAATTTCAGCAAAATGGATGGAACTAGAGGACTCAGCATCGAGTAAAATAGGACAGAAATACAAAGGCAAATGCCAAGTGCTTCATTCATGTGTGGAAACTAAGAATGCTGATTTCAGAGAAGAGAGGTTAGTGAGTGATCAAGGAACAAAGGTAAGGAAAGGTCAGACAATGGTTCCCAATTATAGTTAGGTAGGAACAGTAAGTTCTAGAGCCCTTCAGTGGTAACTATAGTTTACAATAACTTACTGAAATTTTTATTTAAAAAGTTTATTTTTCATTTTACATACCAACCCCAGTTCCCCTTTCCTCCCCTTCTCCAGTTCCCCCTCCCCTTCCCACCCACCATCCACTCCTCAGAGGGGGCAAGGCCTTCCTTGGGGAGTCAACAAAGTCTGGCATACGAAATTGAGGGAGGACCCAACCACTTTCCCCTCTGTTTCATGACTGAACAAGGTATCCCACCATAGGGAATGGGCTCCAAAAAGCCAGTTCATGCACCTGGCATAGGTTCTAGTGCCACTGCCCTCTGCCACCCCGCAACAGATCAAGTCACATAACTGTCACCTACATTCAGAGGGCCTAGTTCAGTCCGGTGCAGGTTTCCAGCTGTCAGTCCAGAGTCCATGAGCTCCCACTAGCTCGGGTCAGCTGTCTCTGTGCTTTTCTCCACCATGTCCTTGACATACCCCTCCTTGTTCATATGATTCCTCCTCCCTATCTTCAGTTGAACTCCAGGAGCTCAGCTTAGTGCTTGGCTGTGGATCACTGCATCTGCTTCCGTTACTGGGTGTAGGTTCTACTTACTGAATATTTTATGAAGGACTAGAAGACAGGAGAGCAAAGTCTCTGAACACAAGGGAATCAGAAACACAGACCACTTGATAACTACACACTGTGTGCCTGAATTGAATTACCACATTGTACTCATAAATATGTACAAGTAATATGTACCACTTAAAAATTTAAAGGTCATTGGTTTTTTTTTAGGATAGTCTGGTTAAGAGTGGGCTGTTAAAGTTGCCCATTATTATCATGTTGAGTCAGTCTGTGCCTTTACAAACATTAGTGTCTGTTTCATGAAACCAGGTATGCATATATATATATATATATATATATATATATATGTTATGCTATTTTGATGGATTGTTCTCTTAATCGAAAATAAACGACCTTCTTTGTCTCTTCTAGGTAGCTCTGGTCTGAAGTCTACTTAGTTCAATATTGGTATTACTATATCTGCTTGCTTTCTAGTTCTGTTTGTTCGGCATGCTTTTCCCACGTTTTCCCCAAGGCTGTGTTTGTCTTTGCCAGTGAGATGCATTTCTATCATGTAGCAAATAGTTGGGTCCTGTTTTTAATAAAAATTGGTTAATCAGTGTCTTTTGATAGGAGAATTAAGACCATTAATGTCCAGAGTCCTTTGTTCTGGAAACTTCTTAGCTGCTGGCTAGTTGTCATAGAAACAGACAAAATGTGCTGTGCAGACTACTGGGCCTGAAAAAACATCAATGATCTTATCCAGAGTCGGACCCTGAATGCTACAATACCAACCTATTGGGCAAAATGTAACCACCGATACAGTAGGGGTATGAAGGTTATGGGTGGAATCAATCACTTTCTGACCTGCTTCACAGTATAGAATTGATTCCTGATACTGTAAACCTGGTCAAAACCCCATTGCTTGGGAGGTCACAGAGCCTAGCAGGGAAGCTACTACTGTTGTTTTGTTAAATGGACATGCTGTCAAACAGCTTTCTAAATATTTGTATGCATAGATCAGTGTTGTTCTCAACCTTGACCAGAGAAGATCCTTCCTGTAGTGGGTGTTAATGCAGGGATTCACAGCTGGTCAGGATGCTGAGAATAAGAATCTGTTGCATCCTCACTTCTGAAGGGAAATTTGTATCAACCCCCAACCTAAAGCTCCAGGAACATCTCTGAAGAAGGAGTAGAAAGAAAGCAAGTGCCAGAGGATGAAGAGAGGTGCTGTGAAATCCTATCTTCTGGACATGACAATGACCACTGTATTCACAAATGAACTGTGGCTGTGGTCACTTGCACAAGGTCAATCTTTTTAGTTGTTTTTGTTGTTGGTGGTGGTTTTTTGAGACAGGGTTTCACTGTGGCTTTGGAGGCTGTCCTGGAACTAGCTGTTGTAGAATAGGCTGGCCTTGAACTCACAGAGATCAGCCTGCCTCTGCCTCCCAAGTGCTGGGATTAAAGGTGTGCACCATCACCACCTGACTCTTTTCTTGCAGGGAAGAAAGCAGAGTGGTTGTTCATCCAGTGTGATCCTGGAGCCTTTCCTTTCACATGTCAAGCGGGGAGTCCCTGTAGAGTGCAGACTCAGTGGAACCCTTGTACTTCTTTATATGATGTGGACCTCTAGTGAGAATGCAGGAAACACAGACTAGACCTTGAGTCCTCTGAGAAGGAACAACCTGTACTCTACCCCATTCCTTCCACACTGGGAGTATCCTGTCTGTGGGATAGACTGGGATATTTCTGATCATATTACAATGTCATTGAATGCAAAAGAGTCTCCAAATAGGAGTGAAGACACAGGGAGTTTTAGGACAGCCCTGAGACACCTTGAAGAAAGGGAACAGAGACTTAAAGAGTCTTGACAAAGCCAGTCCCAAATCCATGGCATGAGGCCTCTTCTGAGCCTATCATTTGACCTGAAGAAAGACAGTGAATATTGCTCGTATTGGGTCAAAACATGGATCCCACCCCACTAACCATCTTGAAGAAGCACAACATTTACAGAGGGCTCCACAGACTTCACAGGAGAGCATCAGAGGAAGGTGTAGTTGGAAGGTCATGTGGCACAGTCAGGAAGCAGGACAAATCCAAACCTGTAAGATGGGGATACTAGAATTGGCCAATTTACTGGGGAGACTTTTCTCTGGGCAATGGGTTCATTGCTTCTCCAATTGTGCTGCTACCAGGACAAGACAGACCCCAACTGGAATTGGAGTCCTTTCCACAGTCACCAGGCTCCAGACATGACCAGGGAGCTCAGCTTCAACTCAGCAGCCATCACACTTCCATCAGCTTGCACTACGGGACAGAGTACATTGTGTATGAAGGAGGAATGTACCAAGGTTGTGGATGGACAGCTGTGGGTATAGGGCATGACCGTATAACTCTCACTCACCCAACACCTGGTAGTCACATACCACAGTGTAAATCAGCACACTCGCACTGTTTTCCCAGGCCTAATGGAACCACACAGAGCTGAGCTTCCCTGGTCTACCTGCTTTTCCCAAATTCCCATCCTTCTCATTAATTCTTCTGCCTCTTCCTCCAAACAGCTTGCAAGAGTCTCTGTCACTTGGAACTCGATAACCTGAAGCTAAAATTAAAGGAAAGCAATCAGGGTAGAAACTTCTTCCGTTTACAAAGCTAAATCAAGGTGCAGTCATTTAGTACATTTCTGTTAAGGTCAGATATTCTGCCCCTTTGATCCCAGCACAGAGGACTAGGCTTGATGGAGAGAAGCCAGTGAAAGAATTTGTATTCCTCCCATCTTCCCATGGTTTGAACATAAGAGTTAAAACCAAGAGTATTTGTCCTTACTGTGCAGTGCTTAGCCCTTGAGACAACCAAATTCATGGTTACTGATTTGCTTTCTTTCCCTCTCAGTTCTATGTTCTAAAAACACCCAGAAACTAAAGCCTCATGGAGTCAATAACGTGGAGAGGTAGAAACTACATCCTGGGATAGCATAAGAAGTGGTGAGACAGGGACAGCTAGCTCCCTAGAAGCTCAGCTAACCTGACTCAAGGACAACACACAGACAAAATAGAAAACTGAAAGCATGTAAGACTGGAGGCTTGTGCCCAGAACATGAACAGGAGCTTCAGAAACAGACTCATCTTTGGCCAAAAGTCTAGAGACCTGATCCTGCAGCCGAGTTCAGGCCACATAGCAGATCAAGGTGTGTGCAAGCATGGAGTACAGGGACCCTGAAGGAACCAGATAATCTGCTGGCATAGTGACATAAAGTCTAGTTTAACTTCCTCTCAAAATTATCAAAATATGCCAAGTGGTAGTGGCACATGCCTTTAATCCCAGCAATCAGGAGGCAGAGGCAGATGATTTTTTTAGTATAAGGCCAGTCAGCCTACAGAGTGAGTTCCAGCATAGCTGAGACTACACAGAGAAACCCTGTCTTGAAAAATCTAATATATCTGATATGCTCCAAAAGAATGTACAATAAAGCAGAAAAACAGATGTCTGTCTTTGAAAAATTATTTACCTCAAGAGGAAGAATGTAATTTAGAAACCCAAATATCATAAAAGATCATAATTGTTGCAAACTTGGCTAAAAGAATTGCAAATAGAGACCCAGCTGAATTAAAATATGGAATACAAAAGAAATAGGATGAAATTTTAAAAAGCTGCAATGAAGTAAAAAACAAAGCAGCAAAATATATTTAGACTGCCCTACAGGGCAGTGGCTACCAGAACTGGCTGCCCCCAAAATACAATCTGTATACAGATGGCAAATTTGGTGAAATCTCCACGATTAGAAATGGAAGAAAAAAAAACCATATGAGACTGGTGAGAGAGGAGGGGGTAACCATGGAAACAGAGAATAACCATCATCAACAATGAATGGGGACCAATGTGAGAAGCTAACCCCAAACACACCTGTAGTACTAGTCCAATGTCCAAGAACATCTTAGGCATGAGGGTTCATGCTATAGACCTCACATTTTAGAGATTCTCTGCTCCTTCTGAGACATCATCCCCTTTTCTGTGAGGCAAAAGAATCCTTGGGGTCAAAGGCAGAGCTGACCTGAGCTTGCCACCTCTACATGCTTTACCCAAAAGAACTCTAGATGTCTTGAATTAGCCTTCTCCAACAGCCTAAGCCTGTCTTCCAGACTTGGGATGGCCTCTCCCCTGAACCCATTATCCAAAAGCAGGGCCACCCCAGTACCATTCGCACCCATGGGCTAGAGGTGGACACGAGAAAGCTATTTGCAGAGTTCAGACACAGTGTGATGGACAAGATGGCCTATCTATTTGTGTGCATGCAGTGCTCCTGGCAATGTGATTTAGAGTCAGAAGAGAAAGAGGCAGTCTGGGGGCTGGGAGACAGACATGGGCTTTTCTGGCAGTGCTGTGTTCTCAGAGCTTGGGAAGAAGATGAGGACTCTTAAGCAAAACCTGATGAAGGGTCATTTGTCCAAGAAGGAGGACAGAACATATTTCATCTAACTATACACCAGTATGATTGGTCACATCTGAATATTTAAGCATATGGAGTGTGTGATGGTTTGAATGAGAATGGCTCTCATAGGTTCATTTGTTTGAATACCTGGTCCCCAGTCAGTAGAACTCTTTGGGAAGGATTGGGAAGTGTGTCCTTGTTGAAGGAGGTGTGTCACTAGGGAAAGACTTTGAGGTTTCAAGACTCTTGCTATTCCAAGCCTGTTCTCTATCTGACTGTTATTTGTGGATCAGGATGTGAGATCTCAGTGGCTGTTCTAGCTCCTGCCTGCCTGCCTTCCTGCCATCATGCTCTCCACCATGATGGCCATGGATTCACCCTTTGCAACTGTAAGCCCCAAGCAAACCCTTCCTTCTATAAGTTGCCTCCATGGTATTTTATCATAGCAACAGAAAAGTAACATACAGAATGAAGTCCTCTACTTTCACTCTTTCTCTGGGCCCCGTGGTTGTGGTTCTCAGGTCTATTACTGTTCCTTCAGGTCACTATATAAAGGAATACAATCTTTTTAGCATTGTCTGAGCAGAGACTAACTGGTAGCTTCTTTACTGGTTAATTTTCTTGTCATGAAACCAAGTATCTGACAAAAAGCAAAGAAGGATTTGGCCCACAGTTTTGAGGCACATTATGGTGGGGAAAGCATGGTTGAAGCAATCTGTAGCAGTAGGAGGAAGAGGTAAACTGTTCACACCAGGCTAGATCAGAAAACAAAGATCAGGGACTGCAGGCAGAAACTGGCTTTCTCCTTTCCCCTTTTTATTCAGTATAGGACCCCAGGCTATAGTATGGTACTGCCCACATTCTGGGTGACTCAGTTAATTTTCTCTGGAAACACCCCCACAGATACACCCAGAGATTTGTCTCACCAGTTTTCTATGTGTTTCTTAATCTAATCAAATTGACAGAAAGATTAGCCATCTGATAGGACAATGTGATACTTGAGAGCCAAGAACCTGTGCATTGAAATCTTCCTGACCTTCAGTTTAAGCTTATAAAGGCAGATTCCATACCAGAGTACCAACTGCTAACCCCATGATAGCCAGAGAAGAGAACCCACCTCTACCTCTGTGTCCTAGACATTACCTTCAGGGTAGCAGACTCACTTACTGCTGGCAAGAACCACATTCCCAAATGTCACATCACCTGGACATCAAGGGGTACTTTGTTTCTAGTTACACTGCTGAGTCCCTGCTCTCATGCCTGGACCTTTAGCACCTCCAAACCAAAGAGCACCAATCAGTTTGATGAGGGATTCTCCCCTCAGCAGAGCACTAGGGACACCCACCACTACTGCTACTGGAGATGTTTCAGGTCATGCTGGTGCATCACAAGGACTTTGTGAGGGATAAGCCTGACTTCTGGTTCTGCTATTGGGAGTCACAGGTGAATAGTACTGGGGAAGCTAATTCTATGTGTCCATAGTGATGAGATGCAATTGTTTGGTTAAACACAGTCTGTATTTCAGACTCCAGATAAAAGCTGGGAGAGTTTTGCTCCAGATGTGATTCACATTTCATCAGTAGATTTGGAGAAAAGCAGATTATGCCTCATAATCTGTTTGCTTTCATCTAATCAGTTGGAAGTCCTTAAGAGAAAAGCTCAAAATTTTTCAAAGAAGAAAGAATTCAGCCTCAGATTCAAACTTTCAAATAGAAGCTCCATCTGAATTTCCAGCCTGAGTTATGCCCGCTAGAAATGGGGTGACTGCCAAATCCCTGAGAGGGACCTGAAGGCAGAACAAAACATCCAGAATCTGTCACCATTCCTATCTTGGACCCCCCCCACTCACACACGGGGAAAGGAGACAGCCTTGAAGCCATACCCACCAGAAGAGGGAGAGATACCACCTGTACCCACTGGAAGAAGGGATGGAAAGACAACAGTATAAGAACACATTCAGCAACAGAAAGACTATTATGACACCACCAGAGTCTAGTGATTCTACACCAGCAAGACCTGAACATCTCAACACAGATGAAGCAGAAGAGAATTACCTTAAAAACAACTTTATGAAAATGATAGAAGCCCTCAAAAAGGAAATGATAAAATACATTAAAGAAATGAAAGGAAAAACAAATAAAACACTGGAAGAAACAGACTTCTAACTGATTAGATGAAACCAACCAGATTATGAGGCATAATCTGCTTTACTCCAAAAGACAAATCAAAAAATGCAAGAAATCAACAAATCTCTTAAAGAAGAAAACTCCCCCAGGAGGAGCAGACGCCAGTAAATAATCAAATTGAGGGCTGAAATCAATCAAGTAGAAACCAGACAAACACTGAGAAGAATCAATGAAACAAAGAGTTGGTTCTTTAAGAAAATCAACAAAATAGATAAACCTCTGCCCAAACTAACCAAAAGACAGAGGGAGAGCATGCTAATTAACAAAATCAGGGATGAAAAAGGGGACATAACAACAGACTCAGAGGAAATCCAGAGAATCATCAGGGCATACTTTGAAAATCTGTACTCCACAAAATTTGAAAATTTAAAGGAAATGGACAATTTCCTGGATAGATATCACTTGCCAAAACTAAATCAAGAACAGATAAACAATCTAAACAGACCTATAACGCCTAATGAAATAGAAGCAGTCATCAAAAGTCTCCCAAATAAAAAAAGCCCAGGCCCAGATGGCTTCAGTGCAGAATTCTACCAGAAATTCAAAGAAGAGATAATTCCAATACTCCTCAAAGTATTCCACACAATAGAAGCAGGAGGCCCACTGCCAAACTCTTTCTACGAGGCTACAATTACCTTGATACCCAAGCCACACAAAGACACAACTAAGAAAGAGAACTATAGACCAATTTCCCTCATGAACATTGATGCAAAAATACTCAATAAAATACTCGCAAACCGGATTCAAGAACACATCAGAAAAATCATCCACCATGATCAAGTAGGCTTCATCCCAGGAATGCAGGGATGGTTCAACATTAGAAAATCTATCAATGTAATCCACCATATTAACAATCTGCGAAAGAAAAACCACATGATCATCTCACTAGATGCTGAAAAAGCCTTTGACAAAATCCAGCACCCCTTCACGATAAAGGTCCTAGAGAGATCAGGGATAACAGGAATGTACCTGAATATAATAAAGCAATATACAGTAAACCAACAGCTAACATCAAACTAAATGGAGAGAAACTCAAAGCAATTCCTCTAAAATCAGGAACACGACAAGGCTGTCCACTCTCTCCATATCTCTTCAATATTGTACTTGAAGTTCTAGCTACAGCAATAAGACAACAAAAGGAGATAAAGGGGATACAAATAGGAAAAGAAGAAGTCAAACTTTCACTATTTGCAGATGATATGATAGTTTACATAAGTGACCCCAAAAACTCCGCAAGGTTACTCCTAGAGCTGATAAACACCTTCAGCAATGTGGCAGGATACAAGGTAAACTCAAAAAAATCAGTGGCCCTATTATATACAGATGATGAAGTGACTGAGAGAGAAATCAGAGAAATATCACCCTTTACAATAGCCAAAAACAGCATCAAATATCTGGGGATAATGTTAACCAAGGAAGTGAAAGACCTGTATATCAAGAACTTTGTGTCTTTAAAGAAAGAAATCAAAGAAGATACCAGAAAATGGAAAGATCTCCCATGCTCTTGGATTGGTAGGATCAACATAATAAAAATGGCAATCTTGCCAAAAGCAGTCTATAGATTCAATGCAATCCCTATCAAAATTCCATCACAATTCTTCAAGGACCTGGAAAGAACATTAATCAACTTTATATGGAAAAACAAAAGGCCCAGGATAGCCAAAACATCCCTATACAATAAAGGAACTTCAGGAGGCATCACTATACCTGACTTCAAGCTCTATTATAGAGCTATAGTCCTGAAAACAGCTTGGTATTGGCACAAAAATAGGCAGGTAGACCAATGGAACCGAATCAAAAGCCCTAATTTTAACCCACACACCTATGAGCACTTGATTTTTGACAAAGAAGCTAAAACTGTACAATGGAAAAAAGAAAGCATCTTCAACAAATGGTGCTGGCATAACTGGGTACTGGTATGCAGAAGACTGCAGATAGATCCAAATGGATCAAAGATCTCAACATAAATCCAGCCACACTGAAACTTTTAGAAGAGAAAGTGGGAGATACTCTTCAACGAGTTGGTACAGGAGACCACTTCCTAAACATAACACCAGTGGCACAGGCACTGAGATCGACAATTAACAAATGGGACCTTCTGAAACTAAAAAGCTTCTGTAAGGCAAAGGACACAGTCAAAAAGACAAAAAGGCAGGCCACAGAATGGGAAAAGATATTCACTAACCCTACATCTGACAAAGGGCTAATCTCCAAAATTTACAAAGAACTCAAGAAACAAGTCTCCAAAACACCAAAGGATCCACTTGAAAAGTGGGGTACAGAGCTAAATAGAGAATTCTCAGTAGAGGAGGCTAAAATGGCCAAGAGACACTTAAGAAAGTGCTCAACATCCTTAGCCATCAGGGAAATGCAAATCAAAACAACTCTGAGATACCATCTTACTCCTGTCAGAATGGCTAAAATCAAAAACACCAAAGACAATTTATGCTGGAGAGGATGTGGAGAGAGAGGGACACCTCCACTGCTGGTGGGAGTGCCGACTCATACAGCCTCTTTGGAAATCAGTATGGAGATTCCTCAGGAAAATGGGAATTAATCTACCACAAGACCCAGCAATTCCATTCTTAGGCATATATCCAAATGAGGCAAGTTCATACAACAAGGGCATCTGCTCCACTATGTTCATAGCAGCACTATTTGTAATAGCCAGAACCTGGAAGCAACCTAGATGCCCCTCAACTGAAGAGTGGATAGAGAAAATGTGGTACATTTACACAATGGAGTATTACTCAGCAGAAAAAAATAATGGAATCTTGAAATTCGCAGGGAAATGGATAGCACTGGAAGAAACCATCCTGAGTGAGGTAACCCAGTCGCAAAAAGACAAACATGGTATGTACTCACTCATATATGGATTTTAGACATGGATCAGGATAGTGCTAGTTTGCATTTCCACTGATAGAGAGTCTGGGAAACAGGAAAGAACCTAAAAGATATGCATATATGCATAGTACCCAAGAGAAGAGGATGGAGACAAGATCCCTGAATGGATGGGGAACAAGGCGAGGAGTGGGGGGGAGTGGGACCTGGGAAGAAGAGAGGGGGTGAAAAGGAAGAGAGTTGGTCATGGGGGAAAAGGAAGTTGAGGGGGTGGGGTAGAATAGGGGGAAGAGGGAATCATAGGATCGAATACAGATCAGGCACCAGAGCAACCTCGAGTGATCTAAAGGGATAACACCAATTGGCAAGCTAAGCAATAGAGGAGAGACCACCTCGAATGCCCATTCCTGATAATGAACTTGATGTCTATAACCATCCGGGAGCCTTCATCCTGTGACTGATGGAAGCAGAGGCAAACACACAATTAATCACTGAACTGAACCCAAGGAACCCAGTGACAGAGAGAGAGGAGTGATGAGCAAATTGGCAAAGAATGGGCTGGCAAAACCAGCAGAGACAGCTGATCTGAACAGGGGAGAGCTCTTGGATCCCAGACTGACAGTGAGGAGGCCAGTATGGGACTGATCTGGACCCCCCAAATGTGAGTCTCAGCGAGAAGGCCTGGGCAACCTATGGGGCCCTGAACTGTGGATCAGTGTCTTTCCCTGATATACAAACAGTCTTCGTGTGCCTATAGCACAAAGAGGGATGCTCTCTCAGCCTGGACTCTTAGGGGAGTGCCTGGACCCTACCCAGAGTAAAATGACAGACTCTGATATCCCCTATGTGGAAGGATTTGGCAATAGGGTGGGAGGGTGGGGGGAAAGGGGAGTGTGGGAGGAGGGGAGGGAGAGGAAACTGGGATTGACATGTAAAACAAGCTATTTAAAATAAAAAAATTGAAAAAAAAGAAAGCAAGGAAAGCCAAGAAAAGAGATGGAGGGAAAATTCAAACAGTTCAAGACCTGTAAATTGAAATAGAGACAATAATGAAAACACAAACTGAGGGAATGCTGGAAATGGAAAATCTGGGTAAATGATCAGGAACTCCAGATGCAAGCATAACCAACAGAATATAACAGATGGAAGAGAGAATCCCAGGTGCTGAAGATAAACTAGAGGAAATAGATTCATCAACCAAAGAAAATCTTAGGTCCAACCAATCCTTAACACAAAATATACAGGAAATATGGGGCAACATGAAAAGACCAAACCTAAGAAGGGTAGGGATAGAAGAAGGGTAAGAAGTCTAGCTCATAGGTGCAGAAAACACATTCAACAAAATCATAGAAGAAAACGTTCTCAACCTGAAGGAGGACATGCCTATGAAAGTACAGGAAGCTTACAGAACACCAAATAGACTGGACCAAAAATTTAAAAAACATTCCCCTTGCCACATAATAATCAAAACACCAAACATACAAAATAAGGAAATAATATTAAGAGCAACAAAGGAAAAAGACCAAGTAACATATAAAGGCAGACCTATCAGAATTACACCTGACTTCTCAATGGAAACACTGAAAGCCAGAAAGTCCTAGATAGATGGTCTACAAACATTAAGAGGCTACAGATGCCAGCCCAGACTACTATACCCAGCAAAGCTTTTAATCACTATAGATAGAGAAAACAAGATATTCTATGACAAAACCAGCCCTACAGAAAGTACTGGAAAGAGAACTCCAACTCAAGTAAATTAACTACAGTCACAAAAATATAGGCAATAGATAATCCCACTTTGTCAAAAATCAGAAAAAGGGGGAAGATGCACACACACAATACCACCACAAAAAACAAATAAGAATCAACAATCGATTATCATTAATATCCCACAATATCAATGGTCTTAATTCTGCTATAAAAAGACATGGGCTAACAGAATGGATATGAAGACAGAATTCATCCTTCTGCTGTATACAAGAAACACACCTCAACTTCAAAGACAGACGTTACATCAGAGTAAAGGATTGGAAAAAGGTAATTCACTCAAATAGACCTAAGACAAGCTGGCGTAGCTAAACTGAACATCTAACAAAATAGACTCCAAACTAAAATTAATCAAAAGAGATGAAGAAGGTCATTTCATATTCATCACAGGAAAATTTCCATCAAGATGAAGTCTCAATTCTGAACATTTATGCCCCAAATATAAGGGCACCCACATTTGTAAAAGTAACATTACTAAAACTTAAATCACAAATCAAGTCCTACACACTAATAGTGGGAGTCTTCAACACCTGAGTCTCACCACTGGACATGACTACAAGCTACAAGACAGAAACTTAATAGAGAAATAAAGGAACTAATTGAAGTTATGACTCAGTTAGGTTTAACAGACATCTATAGAACATTCCATCCAAACACAAAAGACTATACCTTCTTTTCAGTGCCACATGGAACTTTCTCTAAAATCAACCAGATACTCAGCAATAGAGCAAACCTCAATAGATAAAAAACTTGGAATAACCCCCTGTATCTTATCAGATCACCATGACTTAAAACCAGAATTCAGCAACAACACAAATTACAGAAACCCTACAAACTCATGGAAATTGAGCAATGCTCAACTACACCATTCCTGGGTCAAGAAAGAAATGAAGAAATCAAAGACTTCCTAGAATTCAATGAAAATGAAGGCACAACACATCCAAACCCATGGGACACTCTGAAAGCAGTGCTAAGAGGAAAGTTCATAGCACTAAGTGCCCACATGAAGTAACGGGAGAATAGTCACACTAGAGAATTAACAGCACAACTGAAAGCTCCAGAACAAAAAGAAGCAAGCTCACCCAGGAGAAGTAGATGCCAGAAAATAATCAAATTGAGGGCTGAATCAATAAAGTAGAAACAAAGAAAACAATGTAAACAATCAATGAAACAAAGAGTTTGTTCTTTGGGGAAAGCAACAAGATAGACAAACCTTTATCCAACCTAACCAAAAGGCAGAGAGAGAACATGCAAATTAACAAAATCAAATATGAAAAGGGGGACATAACAACAGACACTGAGGTAATCCAGAGAATCATCAGGTCATACTTTGAAAACCTATACTCCACAAAATTGGAAAATTTAAAGGAAATGGACAATTTTCTAGTTAGATATCAATTACCAAAATTAAATCAAGAACAGATAAGCAATTTAAATAAACATATAACCCTTAATGAAATAGAAGCAGTCATAAAAAGTATCCCAACCAAAAAAAGACCAGGGCCAGATGGTTTCAGTGCAGAATGCTACCAGAAATTCAAAGAAGAGCTAATATCAACACTCCTCAAATTGTTCCACACAGTAGAAGCAGAAGGATCATTGCCAAATTATTTTTATGAGGCTACAATTAACCTGGGTACGCAAGTCACACAAAGACACAACTAAGATACAGAACTACAGACCAGTCTCCCTCATGAACACTCATGCATAAATACTCAATAAAATACTAGCAAATTGAATCCAAGAACATATTGGAAAAATCATACACCATGATCAAGTAGACTTCATTCCAGGGATTCAGGGATGGTTCAACATATGAAAATCCATCAGTGTAACCCACCATATAAGCAATATGATAAAGAAAAACCACATGATCATCTCAGTAATGCTGAAACATCCTTTGACAAAATCCAACACTCCTTCATGATAAAGGTCTTGGAGAGATCAAGGATAACAGGAACATACCTAAACGTAATAAAGGCAATATACAGCAAACCAACAGCCAACATCAAACTAAATGAAGAAAAACAATATGATTCCTCTAAAATCAGGAACAAGAAAAGGTTGTCCACTCTCTCCATATCTCTTCAACATTGTACTTGAAGTTCTAGCTAGATCAATAAGACAACAAAAGGAGATCAAAGGGATACAAATTGGAAAGGAAGAAGTCAAACTTTCATTATTTGCAGATGATATGATAGTCTACATAAGTGACCTGGAGAATTCTACCAGGGAACTCCTACAGCTGATAAATACCTTCAGCAAAGTGGCAGGATACAAGATTAACTAAAAAATCATAGACAATAAATGGGCTGAGAAAGAAATCAGAGAACATCACTCTTCACAATAGCCACAAACAACATAAAATATCTTGGGGGTAACACTAACCAAACAGGTGAAACACCTATATGAAAAGAGCTTTGAGGAAGAAATTAAAGAAGATACCAGAAAATGGGAAGATCTCCTAAGATCTTGGATAGGTAGGACCAATCTTACCAAAAGCAATCTAAAGATTCAATTCAATCCCCATTGAAATCCCAGCACAATTCTTCACTGACCTTGAAAGGAAATTACTAAACTTTTTATGGAAAAACAAAAAACCCAGGATAACAAAAAAAAACCTGTACAATAAAAGGACTTCTGAAGGCATTACTATGCCTCACTTCAAGCTCTACTATAGAGCTATAGTAATGAAAACAGATTGGTATTGGCACAAAAACAGACAGGTAGACCAATGGTATCAAACTGAAGAGCCTGATGTTAATGTACACATGTATGAACACTTAACTTTTGACAAAGAAGCTAAAATTGTACAATGGAAAAAATAAATTATCTTCAACAAATGGTGCTAGCATAACTAGATGTGGACATGGAGAAGATTGCAGATAGATCCATATCTATCACCATGCACAAAACTTAAATCCAAATAGATGAAAGACCTCAACATAAATCCAGCAACACTGAAACTCTTAGAAGAGAAAATGGGAGGTACCCTCGAATGAATTGGCACAGGAGACCACTTCCTGAACATAACGCCAGTATCACAGACACTGGGATTGACAATTAATAAATGGAAACTCCTGAAACTGAGAAGCTTCTGTAAGGCAAAAGACACAGTCAACAAGACAAAAAGGCAGCCCACAGAATGGGAAGATATTCACCAACCCCACATCTGACAGAGGGCTGATTTACAAAATATACAAAGAACTCAAGAAGCTAATCACCAAAACACCAAAGGATTCAATTAAAAAGTGGGGTATAGAACTAAACAGAGAATTCTCAATAGAGAAACCTAAATACCTGAAAGATACTTAAATTGCTCAACATCCTTAGCCATCAGGGAAATGAAAATCAAAATAACTCTGAGATACCATCTTAGTCCTATCAGAATGGCTAAAATCAAAAACACCGACAGCAGTTGATACTGGAGAGGATGTGGAGAAAGGTGAACACTCCTTCACTGCTGATGGGAGTGCAAACTTGTACAGTCACTTTGGAAATCAGTTTGATGGTTTCTCCGGAAAATGGAAATCAGTCTACCTCGAGTTCCAGCAATTCCACTCTCAGGCATATACCCAATAGATGCACATTCAGACAACAAGGACATCTTTTCAACTATATTCATAGCAGCATTATTTGCAATAGCCAGAACCTGGAAGCAACCCAGATGCCCCTCAACTGAAGAATGGATAAAGAAAATATGGTACATGTACACAACGGAGCAGAAAAAAACAATGAAATCTTGAAATTCGCAGGCAAATGGATGGAACTAGAAGAAACCATCCTGAGTGAGGTAACCCAGTCACAAAAAAAGACAAACATGCTATGTACTCACTTATATATGGATATTACACATAGAGCAAAGGATTACCAGCCTACAATCCACACCTCCAGAGAAGCTAGGAAACAAGGAAGACTGTAAGAGAGACACACATGTTCCCCTGGTGAAGGGGAAAGGGATGAGAGCTCCTGAACAAATTGGGAGCATGAGCGGATAGAGGTAGGAGAAAGAGGAGAGGAGAAGAGGAGGGAGGAGGAGAACATGAGGGATCAGGAAAATTGAGTCAGGAGATTAATAGAGGAGAGCAAGAAAAGAGACACATCAATAGAGGGAGTCATTATAGGTTTAAAGAAAAATCTGGCACTAGAAAATTGTCCAGAGATCTACAAGGATGACACCAAAGTAACAATCTAAGCGATAGTGGAGAGTCTACCTTAAATGCCCTTCCCTTATAATGGAATGATCACTACCTTAAATGCCATTCTAGAGCCTTCATCCAGTACCTGATGGAAGTAGAAGCAGAAATATGCAGCTAAGCACTAAGCCAAACTTCTGGAATCCAGTTGTAGAGAGGGAGGAGTAACCAACAAAGAGGCCAAGACCATGCCGGGAATACCCACAGAAACAGCTTACCTGAGAAAATGGGAACTCACGGACCCCAGTCTGACAGTTGTGGCATCAACATAGGACCAAACCAGGCCCCCTGAACATGGGTGTCAGCTAGGAGGCCTGGGCAGTATATGAGGCCTCTGGCAGTGGAACCAGGATGTATCCCTAGTGCAAGAATGGACTTCAGGAGCCCATTCCCCATGGAGGGATACTCTCTTAGCCTAGACACATGGGGGAGGGCCTAGACCCTGCCTAAATGACTTGACAGATTTTGATGATTCCTCATGGAAAGCTTCAATCTCCCTGGGGAATGGATTGGGGATGAGATGGGGGTCCGTTGGGGGGCATGGGAGGGAGAGGGAACTGGAATTGATATGTAAATAAGATTGTTCTAATTTAAATAAAATTTATAAAAAGGAAAGGGATGATTGCTGGCCTGCCCTACAGGTCCCACCCAGACTTGTCAGTCTCAAGTCACATGAACCAATACACACACACACAACAGAATCCTGTTACAGTTCTCAAATCTGCACTTAAACACTACCTTCTGAGAATGTAAAGGGGATGCCACTTAGACCCCAACATGTATAGATGTCTGCCTCACTTAACACAAATGCAGAGACACACAGTCAAGGGCCCAGATCAAAGGCTGTGGGTCAGAACCAGTCTCCAGGCCACTAAATCCCAGCAATGAGAATATGGGCTTCAAATAAGAACCCTAGCCTAAGATCAGACAGGCAGAATGGAGCAGGGATGGAGGTTGTGATCCTGTGTTCCTGCAGCCTCTTCCTGCTCCCTTGCTCATCACACTCAACCCTTCCACTGAATGAGGGGCCATCAGGCCAATCCCGGAAGTCACCCTCTGGTGGAGACATTTACATTGTGCTGTGGCAGGGTTCCCTTGGGTACAGGGCAGGGCAGAGCTGAACCCAACCTTGGCTGGCTCTAGGAGGTGGCATTTAGAGACAGGAAGCAGGAAAACTGGACATCTGATGATATTCACACATGTTGGGCTTTGTGAGGAACAACAGAAGGAGAGTAGTATCCACAACAGTGGCCAGGATTAGCATAAACCTGGTTTCTTTGCATGGGTTAATATGTCAGAGCCATGGGTTAGATTTTTGTAAAGCTCTCTGTAGAAACACACAGCCCATGGCTGGTGCCCAGTGTCAATTTCCTTTTTGTCGTTCCCTAGAAGTCAGACACCATGTCATGAAGGGTGACATGCACAAGCTCTGGAATCCTTTCTTTACCCTGACCTCAAGCCAACCACTTGTCTTTTCTTGCCTGCATCTTCCTGTGTACAAAGAGTGTGTGTACTCCACAGGACTACTGAGAAGAAGGATTGAGACTGTTCAGGAAGGGGCAGGACTTAATGGAAGAATTCCTAGGGAGAAGCTGTAAAAAGACATGCTCCTGGTTCAAGCAGTACAGTGTTGGACCTGCAGTCATGAGTACCTAAGCTCCAGGCCCAAAACACATGTCAAGAAACCAAGTGTTGGGAAATGCCAGTTCTCAGGAGGATTGTCAACTATCCAGCCTATCTTACTTAGCAAGTTCCAACCCAGCATGAGACTGTCTCAAAAACTAAGGAATGATACTCAAGATTTAATGTGGCCTCCATGTGCTCATGCGTACACGTACCATACTCATCAAGAGTCAGATGGAAGTATGGACTGCGTTTGACTTGTACTGTGCTATTGCAGGCAGAGGAACAGCAAGTAACTCTGGGATGATCTTCAAGGTGGCACTGGCTTTGTCCAGGTCTAGTCAGCTTAAGTGTTGGCTTCAGGCTAGTGTTCTCAGCCTGTTATTGCACTTGCCACCTGTCGACTGGGCTTGTAAGTCGAAGGCAGCAAGTGGACTTGCCTAATGACCAACATGGCACTGTGTGCAGACTGTGAGGGCCTGAGGCAGCTTCCAAAAACACTATCCTTTCAGAGGACGGAGCCAGCCAAGCCCAGCCATTCTCTAGGCTGGAAAGGGAGGCCAGAGGCTCTCAACAGATGGCTCTAACCTTTGCAGTTTGACCCAGAATGGAGCACAGCTTCTTACCCTTCAACAAACAGGTCAAGAATCCCTCTTGGTTTTTAATATGTGTGGCTCATGCATGTGTGAGGTTGGGGGTGGTGTTTATAAGCACAGCTGTTACAGAGGGTGTCTGCTCAAGGACAATTGCATATAGTTATACAGAGATGACTGGAGAGGAGGTAGTAGTCCTTCCAGAAGGCAGAGAGAAGGAAAGAACAGGAGGTAACAGTCCACATGGGGAGAAAGTGTGGGGTAGCTAGTCAGACATTGGCAGGCATTAAGGACCAACCCTTCCTTTATGATTAGTAGCTTATAAACACAGGAACCAAAACTATAAAACTACATAACCAGTCAGAACTAGACCTGAGGGTGTCTATGGAATGGCATTCTGAACTGCCTCACTGGGCATTCACAGATGACTGTCTAAACTTTGTGGGATGACTATCTAGCCAGAAGCTTTTCAGCAAAGAACAAGGGCATACCATTGTCTCCTTCTATGAAAGGCAATCTAAATGGGCCTGTCAATCACCTAGAGGAAAACACTGCTCAGGAACACTGTCTGCTCTAGAGACTTCTCAACAGTACAAAGCCTGCCTAAAGCAGAGTCAGCAGAGTGGTCTCTTTAGCCATTGTCCTCTCTCACCCTTTCAGAGTGTGCCCTGTTCTACTCTGTGACAAACTCTGTCATCTCCCACACCACAGTCTGTGTCTTCTCTAAATTCCTTTGACAGAAATCACGAGGATGGAGAGCCATGGGAAGTATTTAATAAGATTCTGATGGCATAAAGAACAGTCTGGAATCAGGCATGTAACCTTTTATTTATCCAAACCCTCTGTTATCATCTCCTGTATACATAAAGCCACCTTTGTGTTCACCTGTGTGTGCATTTAGGAAACATGTGGTCCTCACCTGAGGTCACTGGGGATTCCAGAAGCAATAAAGAATTGGAATGTCTATAGTCAGAGTTTCCTTTCTTTCTCTTTCCTTCACCAACGGGAAGGTGTGTCTCACTATGCAACCCTGGTTGGTCTAGCACTCACAGTAGAACTCAAGCTGCATCAAAAAATCCACTTGCCTCCAACTCCCAAGTATTAGAGATACAGGTGTGAGCCAGTCACATTGCCCAAATCCATTTTACAGAGACCTTTGCTCAGGAACCATGTTCTTTCAGCTGTTGACAGAAAGGAAGCCTTTGTCAAGTCCACCCTTCCGGGTACCCTGTATCTGGAGGTGAAAATCTTCTCAGGATCCCAACAATGTGTCAGTGTGGCGCTTGTGGCACCTTCCTTACAACACAGCATCCTTTGGTGTTGATGTGTATGCCTATGGCCTTATAGTAGATAGCTATTTACCTGCTCTTTGTTATGCTAACTGTGCCCCTCTTCTGGCTTTCCAGTCTACTCTCCTCACCCCATTCCCAGCCTGGTTGCCTGCAGTGGTGTGGGGAGCTGAGACTTCAGAACACAGAAGGACTTTGGAGGAGTGATTTCTTACTTCCTGTTTTCAAATTAACCACAGACTAAAAGTCCTGTCACCTTCTGAGCTAATAACAACAGTGGACAAGACACTGGATACCAACATAGGACAGGCAGTGCTCTGTTGAGTTTTTTGCGCAGATTGTCATACTTCATCCTAAGTACAACCTTACATTTATAGGAACAGTCATGTCCAACCTTTTGATAATCCAGCTCAACACTGTCATCAGCAAAGTTCAAAGTTCATGCTCAAGGACTTCATGATGGAATTACAAACAAGTAATAAAAATGCAAAATATCTCATAATGTTTCAAGTAAGTTCACATTTTATATTGAGTTGTAGTCATTACTACCTTGGCCACATTCCACCCACAGTCTTCAGGTAGGACACACCTATAGATGCTATTATCATATTCTCATTTTCCAAATTAGAACACTGATGAAGGGCAGATTCTAGACTCAAGTGACATATGTAATCATGTTCTTGGCATTAGTTACTTGATTTCAGTTTAGTAATTCTTTATTCTTTATTTTTTCCCAAACTCATTTTCTGAATACCCACTATGTGTATTCAGAAGGTAAAACTCCAAATTCCTTTGATACCAACTAGTAGGTAGATAGGTTTCTTTTTTTGTATCAAAGAATTCAAAGACAGAAAAATAGCTCAGCACCAGGTGAAAGTGTATTAGTGAGTGTCACAGACATCTCTGGTAGAGAAGGGCTTCCACATTGAAAGCAAGAGACTCTAGGGGCCTGTGTTTGGATTTCTGTTCAACCATCCCTCTCCTGGGGGAGCCTCCCCCTATTCCATTGGACTTAAGTTACTCATGTGCCTCTTTTTGATATAGTGGTTGGGTTCCCACTTCTGTCCATGAGCATGGAAACATATTCTGGTTGGTTGACATCTATGAATCAGGATGGACTTCCAGCCCCCCTTTTAGTGCTGATATAAACTGAGAAAGAAAAATTTAATGGAAAAAGAGACACTCGATCCAGAAAGGGGGAAATGGAGACTCATGTCTCTTCCCTTTTTATTTCCCTCTATCCTGGTGGACCATGACCTTACCTTAGTGTCTGGGGCACCTTGATTCCAGAATCATCTCTTGATTCCAAAATCCACACAGCTGCTCAGTACGCACATGCAATGTTGCAGCATCTGTTCATCCTCCCATCTGCTTCAAATCATCTCTAAATGGTTCTAGTACTTGATGCAATATAAATGCAATGTAGGTCCTCACGGTGTTGTTAGTGAATGCAGACAAGGAAATAGAATGCCTATGTTCAGAGCAGACATAATTTTTATATGTCTAATACATAATAGTTTGAAATCATAATTGTGAACCTGAAGAAAAGGAGAGTCAACTGTATTATTATTTCTCAGATGAGGGAGCTGGATGCTAAATTGACACCACTGGAGACGACTCAGCCTGTCCATGGTGCAGCCTCACCATTGTGCCCAAGTGTCATCCCTATGAGGACTTAGGGTGACAAGCCAGGCAGCAGTCCATTTTCAATAGATTTCAACCCTAGAAAGGCTTTCTGGAATGTAATGCAAGCACATTGGCAGGAAAAGAGGGGTAGAAATAGATGAAGTAGCAAGAGTGCCAGGGGCTTCCCAAGTCTAGTACATTCTGTTTCAAAGAATAAAGGAATCATTCAATTTCAAGGTATAATTAAGTTCCTTATTTTAGAGGGTCATTACCACACACCAAACCCTGAGCCAGATTTCACTCTTCCGATCACATATCACCCTGCAGGCCTGCTCATTAATAGCTGCAAACAGACTCCCATGTTCCATCTTTCCTCCAGGACAGACTAGCAGGGGCCCAGTGGAACTGAGCAATGCTTTGACAGCCCACCTGACCCATGTGGGAGGGAAGCAAGCAGTGACCCCCCAGATAGAACCAAGGATGCTACTGTTCCTGGGTGGGGGCTTGTCTAAGAAGAACAGAATGAACTGGAACCATTTCTAGAAGAGTACAGCTCTGTGTAGTTCCACAGTGCCTTCCAGGTACAAGGGACAGTCATTTCTGGGGCAACATGAAGCTATCGGTGTGGCCCATTTGAAGTTATGATGCAGAGTTATAACAGTATCAGTTGTCCATCTCCATTACAGATGAAGTGAGGCATGCGTTCTTTCAATCTCCTGTTACACTTTAAGGCCACTCCAAAGTGGTAGCGGACTTGGAGCATTGTAAAGGCTGATGCTGTGGAGCCAATGGCTTAGTAGTCTCCCTCCACTGTGCTCAAAGACATCACTAGCAGCAGAGACTGCATTTTCATCCACAGTTCACCCAAATCTCTCACCACAGCCCAAAGATTCTAGTGTTGTTAGGTAGCTACTTAGATATCGGCAGGCTCATGAACACTAGGGCTGTCATGTGACTATTCCTGAGGACAAATGAACAAATATCCACTCCCCTAAGATAAGGCACCAATGACAGGCCAAAGTGATGATTACTGCAAAATTCAACATATTGAGCCAATGAGTTTACTGGACTGACTGACTGAGCATGAGTAAGGGTTACTTATAGGGACGTGGATAACTCACACACAGCTCCATCACTTAAAGCACACCCTTATCATGAGTTACGAGTCATGAAAGCTGTGTCCTGGAGTTCTCTGCAAGTGGCTGGGTCAGCTGGAGAGTAGCTGGAATGTCTCCTCTCTCCAGCAATTGCCACTGATAATGTAATCTTGGGAGGGTCACCTGTGAATTTGGTAAAGACCTTCCTGAGACTTCTAAGTTTTGTTCACTTCCAAAGTCTTAACTGGCCTTTGTCTTCCCTCCAGAGGGGGGAGGGAGTGTTTCCATTAGAAAGAAATAGTTTCATAAAGAGATAACCCTTTCTCTTATAACAGCACGATAGGACATTGATTACTGGTCAGAGAAATGAGACCTGAGTCATATCTGTGACATCCTGGGCTTCCCAAAAGGTCACCATTCGTTGATAATTATCTGACCTGGCTCCAGGAGCCATATATCTCCTAAAATCACAGTACAGCAAAAGGCTTTATGTACCATTGCTCCTTCTGCAAGTCAATCCAAACAGATCTGTCAATCACCTGCACAGAAAAATACACTTCTAAAAAGCTGTCTATCCCAGAGTCTTTAAAAACTGTATAAAGTGTACCCAGACATAGTGATGTGTGACTATAATCCCAGACACAGGCAGGAAGATCACCACATGTTCAAAGTCAGCCTGGCCTATATAGTGAGCTCCAGGCTAGCTAGGGATAGATGGTGAAATCCTGACTAAAAAAAAAAATCAAAAACAGCATAAAACCTGCCTGAAATCAGTAAGTTGGTACAGTGGTGTCTCCAGCCATGGACCACTCTCAGCCCTGGAGGTGCCAACTTTACCCTGCAATAAACTTCCTATCATCTACATGTAGTGTGTGTATCTCATCTTAATTCTTCTCAATAGAGATCACAAGGACTGGGAATCAAGGAGGTTCAGTGAGAACCCAGTGACAGTCACTGGCCCACAGCATAGATGAGAGCATGGGAGACCAGAGCTTTGTGTTCAAGGTCATTCAGGAGCAGTAGGAACTGGATGCAAGGGCCAGTATCTGGCAACTGATTCCTGGCTATAAGCAGTTAAGTGCACACTCCTCCCCACCTCCACTCCCATCCTTACCCCCACATTTACACCAGTTTGCTCAACTCCATGCCCAAGACTAGATATTCCCCACCTCTAATCAACTAAGTCTAATTTCCAGTTATACATGAAAGTTCTGCTATCCCCTCATAGGTGGGAAAAGGGAAACAAGATGATCTCTCTCTCCTCCTCTCTCTGTGTCTTCCCTCTGCTCTCTCTCCTCTCTCCTCCCTACCCTCTCTCTGTCTCCATCCATCCAGAATCTGTTGCAGTATACCTGCACTCCCCAGACAAGCTCCAGGAAAGATTTGTACCAAAGCAGTGGGAGCCTCCTAACTGAGTAAAAGAAAAAGAAGATTTGGAGAGAGTTTGTGCCCCCCCCAACCAAAATGGCAGTGCGTCTGACAATGTCATAAAGGACAGTCTAGGCTCTGTTCAGGCTGGACTCTATCCAGGTAACCAGGAATGCATTCCTCAGAAATCTTGTGACACAGATTTCTGCATGTCAAGAAAAAACATTACTTTTTTATCTGCCCCCAGCAGTCAACTCCCCATAGCAATGTGGCATCTAGTTCCCTATGAACTCCCCATAGCAATGTGGCATCTAGTTCCCTATGAACTCCCCATAGCAATGTGGCATCTAGTTCCCTATGAACTCCAACAAATATGTAACAGATAAAAGTCCCCATGCTAGTTCCTAGGCTGTTCTGGCCCACACCCCACCTCCAATTACTCTAGCTTCCAGGCTGTTCCGGCTTGCAAGCCTTTACATACCCATTTAAAACTAGGAGGCTGCCCCCTCCACCTATTTCTATTCTCTCTGCCCCCAAGAGACAGCCTTGGTAGTTTGAATTTCTCCAAATAAACCTTACTTTCTACCCACAGAATAGTTCAGTTCGGTGATTTCACTGCTCCCTCGATAATCAATTCTTGCAAGCAGTAAAGACAAAAATCTCAATGTTAGGAATAAGAAACTTCCACAGGACTATTGGTCATGGAGGCCTCAGAGTATCCTCAGACAATATAGTCCCTCGCCATTCCACATGGAAATTTCAACTTCTTTAGTTCTAGTTCCACCTGAACTAGATGATAAGAACCCTGTTGTTGAAGACAGCAAACTCCTTTCTTCCAGGATACAGAGAAATCAAGCTGGAATTGAACTCATGTTCTATTTTCTGCTGGCTAGTATTCAATGTACTGAAAAGTATTGTGCAGGCCACTGGTGTAGATGGTGCAAAAGTCCAACAGAGCAGTGAATTCTATAAACTATAATACTACAATAAAAACCTATAATGCAATATGTGCCCATACATGCATAGTGGCATGACTAGTATATGAGTAACCAACCACTCTCAGCTTGGATTTGAGCCCCATCCTACAGAAGGAAATCATGTCTGGTACTATAAACATGATAAAAAAACACACCTTTGTCAGGTCTTAGATGCTATGGGGGGAATTACTGCTGATATTCAGCTAAATTGCATCAAAGTACCTTCTAACTACCTATGCTTATGTCCTCACACAAAGACTGCTCTCAGCCCTAATCTGAGAAGCCTTTCTGTAGTGAACAATGGTGACTGCAGAGACTCATTGCTTTCCAAGATACTAAGAATAAGTAACAGATGAGGGCTCATCCCTAAATAAGTCATCACTAATTCCCACTAAGGTTCAGGTAATATTGTGGAGGAGGAGAAGGAAAAAAGTAAGAGCTGTAATAGAAGGAGAAGGAAATGAATGCCCATCCTTTAGGCTTGGCATAGATAATGTAATCATGAACTCATAGCAGCTATAGTTAACTTGTAAATGACAGGCCCCCTCAACAGTCAGTCATGGACGGAGGAGGGACTCATGGGACCCAATGCTGTACTATTGAACTATTGATTATTAATAGACTAGGGAGACAGGAATTGTCATGAATTGTGTACCCACTGGTATACCTATCAGACTCTAATCCCAAAGCTGGACCTTGTCAAACCTAGAGGGACACAAAGAAAACAAAAGGTTACAGATGATGGGATAAGATTGGTAGGAAAGAGGGGTATGGTCAAGAAAGGGGAAAGGATAACAGAAGATATGGTGAGAATAATCAGAATGCCTTATCTGTGTATAGGGAATTGTAAGAGAACAATCCGTTTGTTTTGTCTTGTATACACAAAGCCCTGGGTAAAATACTGAGAATCACATACTCCCAGTAGGTGGCGTGCTTATGATTCTAGCACTCTGGATCAGAAGTGTAAGGTCACCTTCAGCTACATAAGTGAGGCCAGCCTGGCTTATATGAAACTCTCATAGTGGGGAGGGTGTCTAAGAGCTGGGAAAGCAGTGATGGAAGCTGCCAGGACAGGAGTCTGTCCTCACTGCAGGCCACTTGCTTTAAGTGTGCCCTCAGGGCGAATGGATTTTATGTCCATTGTTGGAGATGGAAATAGATACTCTGGGAGAATTACTACTATGACATTGTCAGATAAGGTCCTTCCCTTGGCTTCACTAAGCCATGTTTCCAGGAACATGTGGCATTCGCTAATAAACACTTCCCAAAATGTATCACTTGCAGGTGGGGGAAAGCTGAGTGTTGTGGAATAATTCTTTTGTACACTGTGAATATGTGTCACTCAGACTGGTTTAATAAAAAGTTGAATGGCCAATAGCTAGGCAGGATTTCCAAGAAAGAAGATGGAGTCACCAGTCAGACACAGAGGAAGCATGATATGTAGGAGATGAGGTAACAAGCCATGAGCCACGTGGTAGAAAGGGGTTGATTCAAGTTATAAGAGCTAGTTAGAAAGAAGCCCAAGTTATTGGCTGAGCTTCCATAATTAATAAGAAGTCTTTGTGTCCTTATTTCGGAACTGGCTGGCAGAACAGAGAAAGATTCGATATGGCTGAGAGAGAAATCTCAAAATTCAAAGCAACCTGCTTTGGACAGCCACCATCAGCCAGTCCACAGTGAGAGCTCATGAGTCCCTCAGTGTGGCCAACAGAAATACAACAAAGGATCAGAAAGACCCCTGGGATATTTTTGGAGAAATGACTCTTCTGGAAGTAAAACAGAATAATACCAAATAACAAAAAGAGTAAGGGGTGAGGTTACTTGTGGGTCCAGGAACAAAGAGGGCAACCTCAGAGTGCAAGATAATGCTGTGGATATATTTTTCTTAACTGACACAGGGCTGTGTCTGTTATTTGTGCACACACTAACAAGGGGAAGATAATATTCAATGTCTATGGTTAAATGTTTTATTATTCAAAATTGAGAATACCTCTCTGAACCCCATGGGGAGAAGTAGGGCTATTTTTATTCTTATACAGAACACGTTAGTATGAGAACTATGCTTTCAGAAAGCACAATGCCCTGGCCATGACGGAAAGGTCAATGACACAGTTTCCAGATGTTGTACTTGTCATGGTGTGATTAGGACTCCATCTCCACAGGCTTGGCACTGTGTCTTTTACTCTAGACAAACCCTATTCTGCCCACTAGGCAGATGGTAGACTTGGCCTCCACCAACATCTCCTAAAGATAAGCTGACAGAGCTGGGACAGGTTATTTCACTGTATCTAGTATAGCTGTGCCCCATCTGAAGGGACAGCCAGGGGTCCCATGCTCGGCTAGGAGGTAAGGAGGGCGAGAGGAAAGTGGCCTCTTCCCCTTCCTCTTCCATCCACCTGCAGCTATGTTACCCTTCTCGTGTTTAAAGTAACCCCTCTTTTGTGCTTGTCCCTGTTGAAGCAGGGGATCCACAGAATTCAGAATTTCTCTGAAACAAAACAGGGTCCAGCTACAGGGTCCTCGGGACACCGTCATTTTCACTAGGTCCTCTCAGGACTTCCAGGCTCAGTAGAGACCCAGCAGGGGTCCCACCCATTCAGAGAAGCCAGCTTCCCCCACCACGGCCCTTCCTCCAGCTTCCTCTCTTGGTTTCTTACTGTATAATTCTTCTGTTTTGAGGAAATAGTTACTAATGATAGTAACAACAACAGATCCTGGCCAGTGGGAGTGACAGGCAATGATTCTGAAAACAGACCCGGTACCTACAGAAAAGCAGATCAAGGATGTACTTGCTCCTCACCAGCCCCCATCAGCCTGCAGTTTCTGGATCATTAACATTCTGGATCACATTAGATTAGAAAGGCACATCAGACCATTAGAAATTAAAGCCATAGGCTTAGTGGATCTGCTCCAGAATAAATGAATAGTTTCTCACCACACTTTAGGTGACCTGTGCTCTGCAGGATACTACTGAAGTTTGTAACTGTATCCTCAGCTCTGAGAGGTCCATCACCATGTTGAAATGTAGATGACCAGGTCACTCATTGCAGATTCTGTCGTGGAGCCCCAGAGGACAAATTCTAGTGTCATTTCAAGCTAGGTTCTTTCCCTGATTCTAGTTAGTGGCAAATTACCCAGCTTAATTAACTTCTCTGTGTCTCACTTTCTTTATCAGTATAAGGGGAGAAGATAGTACTATTAAATCCGAGACCAAGGAAGGTTCTGAAAGTTACTACCATTCAGGAATTGACAGAACAGCCAACTTCACACTATACTTAAAGAAAGCTCTTAAGCTCGGGAGGCAGAGGCAGGATCTCTGTGAGTTCGAGGCCAGGCTGGACTGACAGCCTCCAAAACAATACAGAGAAACCCTGTCTCGTAAAACCAAAAAAAAAAAAAAAAAAAAAAAAGAAAGAAAGAAAGCTCTTAAGTTTTCAGGTTGGCTACAGAGCTCTGTAGAGTCAGTGTGATGATTGATACTGATTGCCAACTGGACAGAGTCTAGGAAACAAATCTCTGGGCATGTGAGAGGGAGGTTCTAGGTTGGCTTGAATGGAGTGGGAAGACCCACTGTGGTATAACTAAGCCTCAACAGGCCTGAAAGCTGGTCTAGAGAATGCACAGTAGATATTTCCTGACAGCCAACCTGGGTCTGGCAGAGGGACAACAGCCGAGAGATGACATGGACCTATGGACAGTACCACATCACCTCAGCAGATGCCAGCTCAGTGGATCTCCTCCTCTGGGGCCAGGCTGGGGAGTATATAAGGCATACCCCTTCCTGGAATGAACTAAGCCTGTTGTTTCAACTTGTTCCCGATGCCCGAGTCGCTGGTGTCATGCTACTTTCCACCACCCCCAAGGGACACCCACTGGGATCCTGCAACAACCCACTCTAAATGTGGGTGGTACCATCCCATAGGCTGGAATCCTAAACTGAATAAACAGAGAAAAGTGGTCTTCCTGTTCTCGAAGACTAAAGACAAAGTGAATCCCATTGGCTAGAGCTGGTCCTTGGTTTGCTCATACTAAGGACACTTGTGGGTAACAGGTGTGTGTCAGGTAGGCTCTGTGCTGCATAAAAGGACAGGCAGACCCATGGATCAGAGCATCTATGACTATGGTGAAATTAAAGACCCTGGAGACCCTAAACTAGCTCAGTTCAATTCTGCTAGCAAATAGAGCCCCAGAGCCCATGTTAGCTAGTATTTCATTTCTATTCTGTGTGAAGGGTTCTGGGCATGTGTAGTGTCCCATGAAATCTTCTGAGTTCACACAGAGCCCCAAATGTTGCAGCTAAACAAACAAGTAGAACAGAGCGCTTCTGGCTCCAGCAAGTCCCAGGCGTGAGCTGCTCTACTGTTGCTATTACTATCAGGAGGACACAAAAATGACCCACCCAAATTACACAGCTTGTAATGGGGCCAGACATGGGGCCCCAACTATATGACACTGAAGTCCTTACTTCTGTCCACCTACTACAGACAGCAGGAAAAATGGCAGGACGGAGGTAGGGGAGTCAGGCAGACAGCTCTTGCTACTCACCAGCTATGTGACCTCAGCCACTCTAGACTTCAGCTCATAAATCTAGACAAGGAAAATCACACTGGCATTGATCTCCTTAGGTAGATTTAGGGACCAAGTAATGTAAGACCTGAAGACACCCAGTAAGCACCTAACAGTAGCATCTACCATCAAAAGAGCAAGCAGGGACATAATTGACAAAACATGAACTCTACTCAAGGAGAAGAGAGGTAAGCTGATGTGGGGTTGAGGTTACCTACAGGTCCTCTCCTAACCCTGGCAATTCACTTTGGAGGGACAGCCTCTTGCTAGTGGGAGCCTTACTAGAGCCTGGGAATCTCTATGCTTAATTCCACAAAGGTGAACTGGAAGTCTCAAAGGACTCCAAGTAAACCAACAACAATTTTTGGGACTATGGTGGTTTGGGTAAGAATGTTCCCCAAGGGCTCATATGTTTGAATAATTAGTCCCCAGTTGGTGGAACTGCTCATGAATAATTAGGTGTCTATGTTGAAGAAGTATGTCACTGGGTGTGGGCTTTGAGGTTTCAAAGGACTCCTGAGAGTCTCAGTGCTTGTCTCTGCTTCATGGATCTAAATGTGCACTCTCAGCTGCTCCTGACACCATGGCTTTGCTCCACCTTCATGAACTCTAATCCTCTGGAACATAAGCCAAATTCAACACCTTCTATTATAAGCTGCCTTGGTCATGGTATTTGTCACAACAATAGAACAGCAACTAATACAGGGGCCATGGATGCCCTATAAAGTAGCCTTTGCAGGTTTGAAAGGGCAGAGGTGAGCTTTTATTCAGCAACCTGCACAAAGAGGATAAAGGCATTCACTACCAGGCATTCACACATTCACTGCTGTTTTTGCATGCCAGAAATTGGGAGACAGAAGGCATGGGGTTGGGGGTCATTATACCCCTCATACATTTAACATTTTGAGCATTCTGTTCTCAACTTATGGCACTATTTTGAAAGATGTAGAGTCTTTAAGAATGTAAAGCTTAGCATGAAGAATAGGCCACCAAGGCAAGCTTTGGAAGGTTATATGCCATCCTGGTTCTTGTCTACCTCTCTTTGCTCCCTGGTCAGCCACAATGTAACCAGCCTCTTGGCCTTGCCCCATGGTACCACAGATGGAAACAGCCCTGCTGCCATACCTTCCACACATGAACTGAAATCTTCCTGAAACCAGGAGCCATAATAACTCTTCCTGTCTTAAGTTGTCTCTGTCATGTCACAGTAATACAAAAGCTGAGTAACAGCAGGTCCTGGGCAGGCTGCAACCGAGAGACAAGCCAGTCCTGTGTCTGTCTCTCAGCTGAGTTGCTCTACTACATCCTTTCACTGAATCAATGTCACTCTTTTTCAGTTCTTAGCATTGTTTGGGGAGTAAATATCAATGACCCTCTCACCAAATCCCACACAATAAATTTCATGTTATTGAAAATAGCAGTCTTTGCTCAAACCAAGATGGGAAGCAATGCGACTCTCCTATAGAGAAATGGGCCACTCTTTGTTGATGGAGTGATGATGGGTCACTACCACCTGCAGCTAGTTCCCCTGATTCTTTAATAAGTCACTCATCAGTGTGACTAATAATTACTTTTTGTGATAAATGTTTAAAATATCACTTCCTACCACAGGCACTTTAAAAGTTCAAGGGTATGTTGGACTGTCAGGGAATAGAATGAGCACACATAGAAGCATCAGAGAATAATACTGGAGTCCATGTGAGCTGGAGGGCCTGCCATGGTGGGCTGAACTGCTGTACTTGGGCATACCCTACTGACTCTTTCTGGTCAGTACTCAGAGGCTACACTCTCTAGCAAGACAAAGGAAAAGTACAAGCTGCACCTTTCCATCATCCATCAGCTCAGAGGAGAAAGACAGATGTTCCAGCACCAACTCAAAGCCAAGCCAGTGCCTACTCATCTCATTAAATCTTTACAGCACTCATGAGAGCTGTTCCTTTAGAGGGGAGCCATCATGGACAGAGTGCACATATCCTTGTAGAAGCCTTCCTGGGATAAGTCACTGTGCTTTGAGTCTGGTACCCGTATCCTTGCATGCTTGGAAAATTCCATATCAGAGTACAGAACCTGTAGACATCTCAGGGATAGACTCAAGCTCAAAATCAGGTGCCACTAGGTACTGGGAGCATAAGAAGAGACATCAGGTGGGCCACAAGCACAGCATCCTTCTGCAGATTCCATGAGCTAAATAAACACTCACAAGTCCTAATGGTCAATGTGGAATCAGAATGTGGGCAGAGAAGGACCACAACAGCTCAGAAGACTCTAACTCCAGCCTGTCTCCGGAGTCTCATCCCAGAAGTCACCTTCTACTGGAAACTTCCCTGGCACCAACCCCCATCTTTGCTACCAAGGCTGGATCCTGTATACCCCGTGCATTCACAATGCATAGTACCACCATGGAGCCAGGTGCAAACTGCCTCGTGGCCTTCACAATCACTGCAGGAAGCTGCCTGCCTGGCCAGATTGTCCTACCTTAAGACTATGACTGTGCCTTCAATCCTCATGTGACCTCTCTGGCTGCCCATAGTCGGTCTCAGAAAGTGTTTATGTATCATTAGGACAGGACAACTCAGCCAACTCAGGTTCTCTTTTCTAAGCCATGTGCTGCCATCATCCCTCTATTTGTTCTCTTTGAGATATGTTCTAGCAAATTATAACCACACAGCAGTGCCACCTTCCCAAGATCACACTCAGTTACTATTAGCTACTTTTTCCATTGCTACCACAAAATACCTACCAGAAACAATCTAAGGACTTTTTTTTTTACATACAGCTGAGGACATGGTCCACCGTGGCAGTCATAGCAACAAAAGCACAAGATCACATTTCATCTGTCATCAGGAAGCAGAGAGAGGTGAATGACAGTGCTTGACCTGCTTCTTCTGTTTCCTTTTTTATTCAGTTGGGGACCCCAGCCAATGGGATGGTGTCACCCACATTCAAGTTGTATCCTCCCTTATCTGTTAAACCTCTCAGGAAATGCCCTGACAATAATGATGTGTCTCCTGAGTGACTCAAAGTTTGGTCAAGTTAACAGTGAAGATTAAAAATTTCTGAAATTCTGGTCAAGCAGTCTTGTAATATCTCTGCCCTTTCCCCAGACCATAGCCTGCTCTGGGAAATTCAGTATATATCTCAGAGGGGGCAGGGAACCAAGGTGTCAATAGATCAAGGGTGGTTGAACAGGCTGCACATCCCTATGCTAGAATATTGTTGCAGTCAACAGCATAACACACACAAAGCCTTTTAAATACATAAGAGGAGAGCTTATGTTATGATACCATGAGAAGAAAAAGTTGGTGGGTAAAAATTTATGGGCAATACATGGTTTTAGCTATTAGAAGAAGGGGCAAAGATAAAACATCGATGAATAGATATACAAAACTGTTGGGTAACTACTTTTATGTGGTAAGATAAGTGAATCTCCTATTTCTTTATGCATTTCTGGGCTTTCCAATCTATAATGAGTATTATGCTGCTTTTATAATTAAACAAAAATAATAAACTTTAAGGAAAAAGTGCATGTGTAGAACATTGCCATTTATCTAAAAATACATTGCTATTTAATTATGCATCCTAGGATTGATTTTGTTTTGGAGGTCATAGAAGAAATAGCTGGATTAAAAGTCAATTCCCGGATTTGGCAATAGGGTGGGAGGGTGGGGGGGAAAGGGGAGTGCAGGAGGAGGGGAGGGAGAGGGAACTGGGATTGACATGTAAAACAAGCTATTTAAAATAAAAAAAATTGAAAAAAAAAGTCAATTCCCTCCTCCACAGCAAGTGGAAGTCTTGAGTGTTTCACTCTGTCTGGGCTCTCCCCCCAGCCTCCTTGTACTCTTCTCACCCAGATGGTGTTGGAGCCACTCTGGTTATCACAGATTTGCCATGACTTTGCAGAGGCTTCCTTCTCCCCCATTTGGAAAGCCACTCAAGCTGCTCCTGATGAATAATAAGGCAACTACCAGGATGACTTCAAACACTTCACCACCTAGATGGGACTTTATGCAATGCCTTACTGTGTAATAGGTGGTTTGTTTGGCCTCATTTTACTGAGGTGAGATTCATATAATACAAATCAACCAATTGGTGGCTAGAGAGGTTGTTCAGTGACTAAGAGCACTGGCTGCTTTTCCAAAGGCTCTACATGTGATTCCCAGCACCCACTAGTGGCTAACAACTATGTGTAACACCATTTCCAAGGGATCTGACACCCTTTTCTGATCTCCATAGGCACCAGTCACGCACATAGCATACATACATATATGCAGGCAAAACACCCACACACATAAAACAAGAAGGGTCTAAACTTTAATGGAAAGTTCAGCTGAGTGTGGTAGTACATTTTTATACATCTAACTTTCTCAATGCTGAAGCAAGAAGACTGCTGTGAATTTCAAGCCAATCTGGAATGTATAGCAAGACCCTGTCAAAAAAAAAAAAAAAAAAAGAAGAGGAGGGAGGGAGAAAGAGAAGGAGGGAGGAGGGAGGAAAAAGAAAGGGTTGGACAGATGCCTTGGAGATTAAGAGTACTGCTGCTCTGTTGGAGAAATGGCTCAATGATTAAAAACACTAGCTGTTCTTCCAAAGGACTTGGTTCAATTCCCAGCACCCACAGGGCATCTCAAGAGCACTGCTGCTCTTTCAGAAGACACAGGTTAAATTCCCAGCACCCACATGAGGACTCATAATGGTCTGTAAGGCCAGTTCCAAGGGACTCTGATGCCATCTTCTGACCTCTGTAGTCACTGCACACACATGGTACACAGAAAAAGAAAGTTTGATAGCATCCATTACATTTACAATGTTAGGAAACCACCAACTGTACCTACTTCCCTATTGTTATTACCCCAAAAAGGAATCCCAGGCTATGCTTTGACTGTAGATTACCCTTACCAAAATTAATGTCAATGTTTCATCCCCCAATGTAATGACACTGAGATGTTGGGCCTTTAAAGAAGATACTAAGTCACAGAGGCACTGCCCTTGGGGTGGATCAATGTTGCTGTCACAGATGGGATGAGTTAGAACATGAGCAGATCAAAGAGCACACAAGGACCCTCCCTGCTCTTTGCTTCCTTCCCTACCAACACCAGTCCCTTATTATTGGACTGTCCAGCAAATGAGACTTCGTTGTTTATACAGTTCCAGCCTCACAAACTGGACTTAGGAGATGCACATCAGTAGAGCAACTGCTCCCCACTCCCTTCTACACCATTCCCCTGGAAACCACCAACATGCTTCTATCTCTATGAATTTACCTATTCTGAATATTCTACAGAAATGAAACCATTCACTTTGTGACTTTTGAATCTGGCCTTTTCCACTTGGCATTCGTGCACACTGCAGCAAGTGTCAGGACTCCATTTTCAGATACTGTAATATTCCATTGCATATGCAAACCATGTTGTATCCATACATGAGTGGATGGGTGGGTGGTTTCTACTTTTTGAATTTGTGAATCACTGATCATCACATATGTGTCTGTGGATTCATTCTTGTGTGATGTGAATAAGCTAGGACTTCAGGCTAAAGCTCCAGTTCATTCTCTCATGGTTCCCATCTGTTCTAGGCCTCACAAGTACAGGAGACAATATTCTGTGCTCCAAATCCGAGCAAACCAGCAAGATGAAGAGATGTAGATTCAGAAACAGCCAGCCAGGACTAGAGGAGGTGGATTCCAGAAGCAAATTAGCAGGAGAAAAGGGGCACATGCCAAAAGAGTAATTACAGCTGCGCATCCCTGGGAGTCTCATTTAATTAAGAAAATGATGGCAACACAATTAGCCACATCCTATCTCATGCTACTCCCTATTTTTGTCTCAGACTGGCTTCCATTTGTGTCTTTCTAGTGGTGGCTGGGACCTCAGATATCTACAGGGACAGACGGCCATGCAGCTCAACTGACCACCATCTGGACCCTCAAAGAACAGATGTGTATGAGCAAAGATGGACAGGAGAACATAAACCAGTTATGAGAACCCACCCCTACCTGTGTTCCTGACCATGCTGGCAGACAGGTACAAGTTAAGGAGAGCAGGACAGAGAGGAAATTGACCATAGTGGCTAGCAGGCCAGACTCTGGAATTAGAGTATGTCTGACATAGTATTGAAAAGCTGGCTCATTTCTGTCCAAGACACCCAAGAACCCAGGCTCAACATCTCAAATATCACACTAGAAACAGAAAAAAAGAACCAGTGTCACACATTTGTCATATGCAATCCTCAAGGTCATCTGGTTCCTTTGACTCCACCTCATCCCTACCAAATAGCCATTGATTCTTTGCCCCCATCTCATCAACCCCCAGAGAAGCTCCACTGAGTCCTGGGAGGAACAAAGGTGAAGAACCTTCTTTCCAAACATCTGGACTCAGCAGGTGAGAGGCAGGTAAGGTATTGAATCTTAACAGTCCAAGCTCTACGTCCATATGATGGTGTATGGACAGGAATTACAGCACTGTGGCACACAGAAAATGAGATGGCCAGGTGAAGCAGAGAGGCCACATGGTTGCATGACCATCTTATTCTTACAGGGTTGTGGTAACATGCAGCATTGGTTTTAATAAAATCAAGCTTTGATCCCAGGATATAGAATTGGGCGACTGTCAAATCCCATTTCCTCAGTGTCATGTTCTGCAAAGCTTTGGTTCCTTGATCTTGTCTAAGTGCCACAGTTTCATCATCCTTCAATGTCTATGGAAGACTGGTTTAGGAATACCCCACTGTCATTACCAGAATCTGCCGATCCTCAAGTCTCTCATATAAAGTGGCAAAAATGGGAGAGGGGGAAACATGATCAACATATCTTTAAATGTTTACATGAAAAGAGCCTTATGTAACCCATATGGTATATAAAATAAATGAGAACAAAACAGCATTAAGTTTGCTGATGTCCTAAATACATCCCCCTGTCATTCATCTCTATATTACTTACAATATCTAATACAATATAAATGCATGTGACTAGTAATGCTGTATAAGGAATAATGATAAGAGAATCTATATCAGTAGTTCTCAACCTTCCTAATGCAACACCCTTTACTATAGTTCTTCATGTTGTGATGACCCCCAACCATAAAATTTTCCCATTGCTACTTCATAACTGTAGTTTTGCTACTGTTATAAATCATAGTGTAAATATCTGATGTGCATAATATCTGATATGTGACCCCTGTGAAAGAGTCATTCAACCACCAAAGAGGTTATGACCTTCAGGTTGAGAACCACCAATGTACACACACACACACATACACATACACACAAAACAAAACCTTTTTTCATACATTTTCTATGCACAGCTGGTTGACTCCATGGATGGGAAACCTGTGTCTGGCTTTCCAGGAGTCACAGAGCTATGAGAACCTTGTTGGTGTCATGATCTCACAGTGTAACATGCCAGGGAAGTGTGATGCTTTCTCCCATGCCACACTGTGACCTTGTTCTCACCCATTTCCTCCTGAAACACAGAGATAGCTTCAAACATTGTGCAGATTTCTCCAGTCACACAAGCACCAAGAGTGTTATTATCTGGGGCCTAATCACCATCATCTCAGTTCAGCCTCTGGTGTCTTCCAGGTATCCCTTGAAGCTTTCCACCTGACCATTTACTCAGGAGGAGGCAAGGCACAGCTCAGAACCTACAGGATGAACCTCACATGGCATCAACAGATCTGTGTGAGTCCAATGCAGCTGCCAGCAGGCAATTGTCTTCCCCTGTGCATAGGGTCCTATGGCCCCCACTACTTCTGAGAGATACCCAGCTCACAAAGTGAATGTTTCTCAAGACTCTATGTTGCCAGAAAAGCATGGATACTTACACATGGCTCTGGATGCCAAGCTTATATGCCAGAGCCTCTTTGAAGACCTTTGCTTGCTTACAAACCCCTCCTGCTATGGTCCACTTGTGAAATAGCCGCTACAGGTTCTGGTGTTGGAGCTGGAGGTGCTGTTTGGGAGAGTTATGGAAACTTTACAAGCCTTGCTAGAGAAGGTGGTTCATTGTGGGGTGCCTTGAGGTTTTGTAGGCTAGCCTCACTTCCTGTTCACTGATGCTTCCTGCCTGGATGTAGTGTGATCAGCTGACTTCCCCCTCCAGACACCATAGAAGCTATCCTCTTTAGCGATAAGCCAGAACAAACTCTCCTTTCTTCAAGTCGCTTTTTGTCAGGCTGCAAGAACAAGAAAATCAACTTTTAATATGCCTCCCTGTTCCAGGCCACATGGGCAGGGGCATGCAGATAAAAACTACACACACACACACACACACACACACACACACACACACACACACACACACACACACACGGCATCTGAAGTGTAAAACTTCAACAAATTCTAGCAAAGGCCACTGACTGCACCACAACAGGGTGGAGAAACACTTGACTATGTACAAAAGAGACAGGTGAGTGGATTAGCCTCACTGTCTAATGATCAGCTCTCCTGATAGTCCAAGACTAAATACAAAGAGGAAAAATGGAGAGCCAGTTACACATTGGTGATGTTAAGTGAGGTTTACACAGGAGCTGGGACATTCCCACTCTTGTATTAGAAGGGTTAGTATTGCCATGATGCCAATCCTCTCAAAACTGATTCATAGATCAGTGCAATCCTATTTTGAGCTGAGTGTGTCCACTCCCACATCTGTATATTTAAGTCCTAACACTAAGTCTCTCAGAAAATGAGAATTCAAAAGATACTGTGCGTGCATGTTCAGGAGGGAATATGAAGCACGTCTGCATGTGGTTAAGGTGACTGCAAAATTCAGTGAATAAGCAAGGTGGACTCAATTATATACAATGAGTAATCACTGACTGAGTGTTGTGGAATACTCCTTTACACTGTGTGAAGATGTGTCACTGACACTGGTTTAATAAAGAACTGAATGGTCATTAGCTAGGCAGGAAGAGGATAGGCAGGACTTCTGGGGACAGAAAGCTTGGGGAAGAAGAAAGGAGGGGTCTCAAGCCAAATGCAGGGAGAGAGGTAAAAGTCACAAGTCACATGGCAACATGTAGGTGAATAGAAATGGATTAATTCGGGCTGGAGAGATGGCTCAGTCATTAAAGGTCAGGCTCACAACCAAAATGGGTTAATTTAAGTTATAAGAGCTAGTGGGACAAGCCTAAGCTGTAGGCCAAACTTTCATAATTAGTAAGTCTCCATGACATTTTTTTGTGAATTGGCAGCCCAAAGAGCAATACTTCTACAACTAAGAGAGAGGTGTGTGTCAACAAACATTGATTCTGCAATGGAAATAAATGCTCTAAAATAAATAAAACCGTTAGCTAAAGAAAAGTAAAGACAAAAGAAATGAATGTGGATAAAAGCTGAGCTTCTCTGACTAATACCTTGCCTTTTAGATTTGGTTTGGGAACCATGGGGACATTTGAGGCCATTACAAATGATGTTAAGTCAGATGAAAAAGGCAATTCCTTAAATCAAGGGTGAAAGAAAATAAAATTAACTGTATTGATTTGATGGCTTAATGATGCAGAGACGTGCCGCTTTAAATACTTTGAAACTACAGTAACTGAGTATCTCTAGTGAGATGCACGTGAAGCAACTGCAAGCAATAAGAGTAACTATTTCCAGCCAGGCATAAGAGGTGCATGCCTTTAATTCCAGCATTCACGAGACAGGGGTAGGTAGATCTTTGAGTCTGAGACTAGCCTGGTCTAAAGAGAAAGTTTCTGGACACCCAGGGCTACAACAAGAAACCCTGCCAAGAAAAAACAGACCAAAGGAAGCAATTCTAGTCACTATTCTAGTGACTAATTTTAGTATCTACACGAACATACCACATGTAAATGTGTACATGTGGGTATGTCTGAGTACATGTGTGTATGTCTGTGTGTGTTCTACCAAAGAAGAGAATAAAGCACAGAAGCAATTACACTATTGTTAAAAAATAAGATTTTCGCCGGGCAGTGGTGGCGCACGCCTTTAATCCCAGCACTCGGGAGGCAGAGGCAGGCAGATCTCTGTGAGTTCGAGGCTGGGCTGGACCGATAGCCTCCAAAACAATACAGAGAAACCCTGTCTCGAAAAACCAAAAAAAAAAATAAGATTTTCCCTAGGGGTGTTGATGCCCACTTAACCAATCCCAGCACTCAGGAGGCAGAGGCAAGTGGATCTCTGTGAGTTTGAGGCCAGCTTGATGTACATAGTGAGCTCCTGGCCACGCATGACTATACAGTGAAACCCTGTCTCAAAACAACACTAAGACTTTTGGCAGAAAAGAAAAAGATTAAAAATCAAAGTTTTTAAAAGACCTATAACTAATTTGAATTTAATATGCCAGTATAAATATATTTTCTCTTAAATGGTCCATTCCATACTTGGACAGTTTTTCTTTCAAGAAAGCAATGGATGTATCAATGACAACTGAGGTTGTGGTCATGCTACAATTCAGAAACTAGTTGAGGAGAGATGTCCCCATGCCAGATATGAGAAAATTAAACCTAAGCTTCAATAATATAGCAAAGGCAGTGGCTTGAAACACATTGACTATGTCTATATCCATGAGTTCCTTACAAAGATATAGAACAAGGAAACTTTCTGGTGACCTCTGGAAGATCTGAGACAACCAGAACATTCTTCAGTAAACGTAAAAAAGGCATCCAGCATGCCATCTGTTCTTCTTCTATATCATAAAGCAACCAAGAAGTTGACAGTAAAATAATTTCCTTACAGGAAAAGAAGTAAAGATGGGATGAGAGCATTGGAAAGCCATTTCTGCAAACCCCAGAGGAAATAACGAGTCTAGGTGTTGATGATCACTGGCTTCAACATCAATGAAAAAGAACACCAATCATTACATGCTGGCTGATGGAAGCATGTGACAATGCCTACAGTACAAATTTAACAAATATAACTGCATGTGAGTCAGACCAAGTCACTACAGGTAGTGCCACTTAATAAAAAGATGGCATTGATCATCAATTTGACTGAGTCTAGCAATGCCTAGGAGATAAGCCTCTGGGTATGCCTATAAGATATGAGTTAGGTTAGTTAAGTGGGAAGACCCACTCTAAACTTGGGCAGCATCATTCTATGGGCTGGGGTCCCAAACTAAATTAAAAAAAGGCAAAGTAAACTGAGCACCAGTGCTCATCACTCCCTGCTTCCTGACTGTTGGTGCAATGTGAGCAGCTGCTCTGCACTCCTGTGGCTATAACTTCTCCACCAGGATAGACCCTCCAACTGTCAGCCAAAATAAACTCTTCTGTAAGTTTCTTTGGTGGTGTATTTTGTCTCAGCAACTTGGGAAAATGTAACTAATAGACTTATCTCTTCAGCATCACATGAGTAATCAGAGTATAAATAGAGGTGGCACGGCTGTATACAGAAGAGAGCAGGAGGTAATGTGTGCATCTTGTGTAAATCCAGAGTCAAATAAACCAACTGGGGAAATAAATGAATCACCTTGGGAAAATTGACACTCTCTGAATGCTTAATTATTGAACCATATTTAATAATGTGAATTATTGTCAAGCTTTTTGAATGTGTAAAAATGGCATACATAGAAATACAGACATAAATACTGACATCTGTGAAGGCTAAGAGTTGATGCTAGGTTTCTTCCTCAATCACTCTCTACTTCTTTTACTATGGTGGTGATGAGGGAGATCCTTCTGTATTCTGTGAATATATATTTCTCTTATTGGTTGATGAATAAAGCTGTTTTGGCCAATGAACAGGCAGGATGTAACCAGGCAGGAAGTATAGGCGGGGCCACCAGACTAGGAGGAATGGTGAGAAGGGAAACTGGGAAGCTGCTGGAGAGATACTATGTAGCTGCCAAGGGAGCAAGAGGGCCAGACATCACTGATAAGCCAAGATAAAGTGGAGATACATAGATTAATAGAAGTGGTTTAATAATTAAGCCAATAGGAATCCAGGACAATGACCAAACAATTTGTAATTGATAGAAGCCTCTATGTGTTTATTTGGGACTAAGGACTGCAGGACCAGGCGATACAGAAACCTCTGTCTACAGGGTGGGGCCTCCTGCTGAACTCAGCCCTCACTGATTCCTGATAGCTGGGATTAGAGGCAGCTGCCCCCACCCCACTTTTATGTGGATTCTGAGGATCCAAATCACATGAGTGACAGTAACCCACTCAATCTACTGAGCCACCAGCCCCAAGGATCAACTGTTTCATTTATTGTGCTAGTTCCCCAAGTTTGTGTAGTTTTTGACAAAGTTTTGAGTGATGATACACATTCAGCATAATAGAAGAACTTGGAAGGCAGGAACTGAGCAGGAAAATGCATCTAGCTCAGGTAACTCATCCCGATGTGGCCTCTGCTTCCTGCCACCTGAGGCAGCCCCCTCTCTTTGGTGAGTTTTCTTTTAAGAACAACCATACTATGAGCTAGCCCCCTGATTGGCTACTTTTCTTGTTGCTGTAACCAAATATATAACACAAAGCAATTTGTGGAAGATTTTCCTTTGCTTGTGACCTGAGAAGAGTACAGCCCACTGTGGTGGGAAGACATGGCATGGACTGCCAGGTGCTGCTCACTTTCCCCTTTTTATACAGCCTTGAATCTGATGTCACCTTGTTAAAGGCAGATCTTCCCTACTCAGTTAAATATTTCCAGAGACATCCTCATGGAACACCCATGTATGGATTCAAAATCTGACCAAGTTGATAATAAACTTTAACTGCCATCCCCATGCCCCCACCCCTACTCCCTGCTCTTTGGACCTAGGGCTTCTGGGCCTCTTGCATTCAAACTTCACAGTAACACTGCAAGGGAGCATTATCCCATTTTAAAGATGAGAAACTGAGACAGAAGCTTTAAGTAAACTACCATAACATAGCTTGTTCAACATAGTGGGTTCAGAATCCAGATCATCTGCTTGCAAAGCATATTCATTGAGCCCTGACACTGGGTAGTTACTTAGCCAGTGTTTCCCAGGAGGCATATACACAAAGCCGAGAAATTCAGGCATCACACCCAGGTCTCCTTTTCCATGTCCTCACTATGACCCAGTGGCTGCTATACCCTTTGGTCTGTGCAGCAGAGGGAGAAGCAACAAGTTCCACTAGGCCTGGAAAACTCTAAGCCCATGTGGAATAAGGCTACTGCCAATTGAACCAGACACCCCTGGGTGTGGACAGGATGAGGTGGCTATAAATAATCCTGAAGACAGACTCTCCCCTGAGGCTCCCTCTGCAAAAGGTTGATGGAAATTGATGAGGCTGAGGGGACATGCCAGTCCTTCCACTCTCGGAACCAGGTGTGGTTATTTACAGACATGTCATTTTCCCAGCCTTCCCTCCCCATCTCTGCCAGAGGCTAGGATGCCAGATAATACCAATTTACTGCAGCCCTAGGGCATAAGGCAATGAGCTACCTGTGTGCCCCACTAACTACCAAGCATGCTCAGTGTCCCACTCCAGCTCAGAGTTGTAGTGGGGAGGGGCAGAGAATCAATCAAGTAGCCTTCATATTACATACTGTAACACCAAGTCAGGAGGATCTACTGTGAGTGAGCTCACTCCTTTCCAAGCTCACAGTAAGGAAGTAAATAAACCCCTGGACAAAGTTAGAAAACATAGATTCTAGCCCAAAGGGGCTATCTCTTAGTCAGGCAATATCTGAGTCTGTGTTCACAATAGGCCATCTGTTAGCCAAGGAAGCTCAGAGTCCCAGGGCCCACATCTGTGAAATAGAGCTATGCTACATACATCACTTGCCAGACACAAAAAGGTTTTTAGAAGAGTAGCCAAAGGTGGGGGTTGTGGCTTTCAGTTGGGTGAATGGGCACAGAGTGTGCAGAGAGTCCTGGTTTAATCCCCAGCACTTGAAAAACAGGGTGCAGCAATTCATGCCCACAAAGGTGGTGGAGAAAGAAAGATCAGGAGTTAAAGGTCATGAGACAAAAAAGAGTTTTTCTAAAATAAAAAGACTGTGTGATGGCACATGCCTGTAATCCTAGTACTTGGAAGACTGAAGTAGGAAGATTGCTCTGAGTTCAAGGTCAGCTTGTGCTAAATTTGAGGCTGGACAATACAGACAGATTCTGTCTCCAAAAGAAAAAAATGAGGAGGAAAGAGAGGAAAGTGGGGAGAGGAGGGAAGAGAGTTAATGTTTAAAAAGAAGCATTGGTGCCAGCAAGATAATAGCTCAGTGGATAAAGGCACTTGCTGCCAGCCTGAGTTCAGTCCCCAGGACCACAGGGTGGATAAAGGATAGACTTCATTGGGTTGTCCTCTGTCTTGCTCTCTGTCTGTCTATGACATGCATGTCCATACACACACACACACACACACACACACACACACACACACACACATGCACACACACAAACAGATATAACATAAAGTAAGTAATTAAAAAGAAGTTCAAGGTCATTCTTGTCTACATGAGACTGTCTCATCAAAGAGGAAAAGAATATTCTAAGTGATGGACCCAAATGATGTGTCTACTTGAGCTGCCATCATTATCCTAGCAACATATCCCCCAGGGTGGATGAAACCAATCCTTTGGGAGGATCATTATAGAGTAGCCCCAAGATGCCCATTACAACCAACTTTCCACTTCTCTGCTGCATCTCAAGGCAAGTGTCAAGTCCAAATGTAGTGCACACATCCGATTTCTCAGGATACCCCAACTGCGGGTGAAGATCACTCTGATGGAACATGGTTGTTCCTGACCCTCAACCTCAGGAGAAAGTAAAACATTTGAAGGAATAGGGACAAAACCACCTCTCAAGGTTACACCTGCCAGCCGGGCGGTGGTGGCACACGCCTTTAATCCCAGCACTGGGGAGGCAGAGGCAGGCGGATCTCTGTGAGTTCGAGGCCAGGCTGGACCGACAGCCTCCAAAACAATACAGAGAAACCCTGTCTCATAAAACCAAAAAAAAAAAAAAAAGGTTACACCTGCCAGTGGGAGTCTCTGCCCAGAGTTAGCACACCTTAACTATAATGAAAGAGAAATTGCCCAGCACCTCAATTGCTAAGGATGACTTTAAAAGACACACTGGAAACTAAAATTAGATTTTCCACATGAACCAGCTATACCACTCCCTAAAGACATAGGTCAACATATCACAGAAATACCAGCATGCCTGTGTGTCACTGCAGCGCTGTTCATGACAGGGAAGCACATCCAACCTAGGCAGCCAACAGCACAGGCTGAGGAGAGACAATGGGGCCTGCACACAGGATGGAGTTCTTTTCAGACATGAGGAATGGCATTAAGTCATTTGCAGGAACACAGCACAGCAACAGGTGTTGGATTGAGTGATTAAGCCAGTCTCAGAAAGACAAATAATGCATGTTCTCTCTCATTTGTGGCTCCTAGATTTAATAGGTACATAAAATCACACATGTATCTGCCATGAAAATAGAAGAGAAACAGTAGAAGGGGAGCAAAAGGGACGGGGAGGAGTAGGGAAGGAGGAAAGGGATGTCTGAGATATACTACTTGCTGTGCATTATACCCATCATGAAAAGGGCTTATGTAAACTAGGGTATAATTTAAGAGACAACAAAGTCTCCCACTACAAGATGCTCTAAGTTAAGCAGGCAGAGCTGTGGGAAGGACCTGCTAGTGCACCACAGATATCTGAGCTGGGTGTGTCAGACGTGGTGTCCCAGGGCACCTCTCCCACAGTGGCTCTGCTGGATGCTACCCTCCTCTCTGCAGCTCCAGGGATCCCATTCCAGTCTCATCAAACAAGGCACTTGCCCGGCAAATGACATAGGCTGGACTTAAAACCAGGTGCATCTACTTCAACAGCACCATAAGACCCTCTCTGCCTGTAATTGGTTCCCATGGCAAGGGCTCAGCTCTTCAGGGATCTAGTTAGAGTCAATGGCCACAGGTGCAAAAGGAATACCATCTTATTCCCTCTAATCAGCATAGCCTTCAGACACCTGGCACCATTGCATTTGCACAATGCAAGCTTGTGCTTGGAAAGGAAAGCCCTAAAGCTGGACTCAGTCAACGGGATGTCAGGCCAAAGGGACCTGGGGAGTTGCAGTTTCCAGCAGTAGGGGAGTCATCTCCTTCCCTTGCAAGACCCTGAAAGCAGGAATTGATTGGGAGTATGTTCAAAATTGCAACGTGGGCTAATTTCTTTAGGATATGTTTTTAGAAAAGATTCCATTCATTTGCTTCTGTAAGAGTAAGAAACAAAAGCTATGATTTTTATAGGCCATAATAATAAAATAATACTTATAAGCACCGTCTTGATGTGGGTAATTTGGTCTGCACTAAGTGATTTGTATACATTATCTCAAATGTACAAACAACCAGCACAGGATTCTTTATTCCTCTTTTGCAAATGAGAGACTGAGGCTTGATTATTTCCCCTAAGATCACAACCAAGGCTCCACACTAACTGTATGGGCTCCAGGTTTTGTTTTCTAGAATTTATGCAATAGGTTTCATAAAAGTCATTTTATTGCATTGAAAAAATCTATTATATATATAATAGTATTCAACCATTAAAAAGAATAAAGTTCTGGGGCTGAGGCTATGGCTCAGTTAGTTAAGTGCTTGTTACTCAAGTATAAGAACATGAGTCCAGGGGGTCCGGATCAGTCCCATGACGGCCTCCCCGCTGTCGGTCTGAGGTCCAAGAGATCTCCCCTGTTCAGATCAGCTGTCTCTGCTGGTTTTGCCAGCCCATTCTTTGCCAATTTGCTCATTGCTCCTCTCTCTCTCTGTCACTGGGTCCCTTGGGTTCAGTTCAGTATTTAACTGTGGCTGTTTGCCTCTGCTTCCATCAGTCACTGGATGTCTCCAGGATGGTTATAGACATCAAGTTTACTATCAGGAATGGGCATTCGGGGTGGTCTCTACACTATTGCTTAGCTTGCCAATTGGTGTCATCCCTTTAGATCACTAGAGGTCACACTGGTGCCTGATCTGTCTTCTAACCTATGATTCCCTCTTCCCCCTATTCTACCCCCCCACTCAACCTTCCTGTTCCCCCATGACCTACTCTCTCTTCCTCTTCTCCCCCTCTCTTCTTCCCAGCTCCCACTCCCCCCACCCCTCACCGTGTTCCCCATCTGTTCAGAGGATCTTGCCTCATTCCTCTTCTCTTGGGTACTATGCATATCTTTTAGGTTCTTTCCTGTTTCCCAGACTCTCTATCAGTGGAAGTGCAGGCTGGCACTCTCCTGATCCATGTCTAAAATCCATATATGAGTGAGTACATACCATGTTTGTCTTTTTGTGACTGGGTTACCTCACTCAGGATGGTTTCTTCTAGTGTTATCCATTTACCTTCGAATTTCAAGATTCCATTGTTTTTATCTGCTGAGTAATACTCCATTGTGTATCACATTTTCTCTATCCACTCTTCAGTTGAGGGGCATCTAGGTTGCTTCCAGGTTCTGACTATTACAAATAATACTGCTATGGACATAGTGAAGCAGATGCCCTTGTATGAATTTGCCTCATTTGGATATATACCTAAGAGTGGAATTGCTGGGTCTTGTGGTAGATTGATTTCCATTTTTCCCGAGGAATCTCCATACTGCTTTCCAAAGTGGTTGTACGAGTTGGCACTCCCACCAGCAGTGGAGGAGTGTTCCCCTCTCTCCACATCCCCTCCAGCATAAATTGTCTTCCGTGTTTTTGATTTTAGCCATTCTGACAGGAGTAAGATGGTATCTCAGAGTTGTTTTGATTTGCATTTCCCTGATGGCTAAGGATGTTGAGCACTTTCTTAAGTGTCTCTTGGCCATTTTAGCCTCCTCTATGTAATACAAACAGACATCGTGTGCCCATAACACAAAGAGGGATGCTCTCTCAGCCTGGACTCTTAGGGGAGTGCCTGGACCCTACCCTGAGTGAAATGACAGACTCTAGATATCCCCTATGTGGAAGGAATTGGCAATAGGGTGGGAGGCTGGGGGGATGGGGGTGTGGGAGGAGGGGAGGGAGAGGGAACTGGGATTGACATGTAAAACAAGCTATTTAAAATTAAAAATTTTTTAAAAATTTTTACAAAAAAGAACATGAGTCCGGAGCCGAAGAGATGTTTAAGAGCACTGGCTTATGATAGTCTGTAACTCTAGTCCCAGGAGAATCCAACACCATCTTCTGCCCTCTGTGGTCACTGCATGCATGTGCTGTATAGACATCCATACAAGCAAACACCCATACACACAAAATAAAGGTTTAAAAATCGTAAGTGTGGATCCCCAGCACTAGCAGAAATGCCAGACACAGTAGCACAAATCTGCAATCCCAGCACTGTGGAGGCAAGAGGATCCCTGAAAATTGTTGGGCAGTCAGTCGGCCAGTCCACAAGCTCTGCATCAAGTGAGAGACCCTGCCTAGAAAGTAATATTGACAGCAATCAAGGAAGAAGCCTGATATTGATCCCTGGCCTATGCATACACACATGGGGCATGGTTCCTGAATGTGTGTGTGTGTGTGTGTGTGTGTGTGTGTGTGTGTGTAAACAGAAGGCAGGAAGACATTAATGCATGTCCACAGATTATAAAATTCCATTTAATGATATACCCAGAAGATTTGAACTCAGGAGCACAGAGTGGAATACAGATTACCAGGAATGGTGGGGAGGGCTGGATTGCTACTACCTCACAGAGTGACATCTATTGGAGAAATGATAAAGATTTGGAAATTAGTAGTGGTGATGTTCCCACAACACTATGAATCTTGTTAATGCCCCTAAGTTGTTCCTTTAAAACAGGTTGAAACCACAGATGTTTTAAGCTGTCTGTGTACTTACTACAATCAAATAGCCAAGTCTATTTACTGCTTATATCAGCCAAACTTTATTTCTGAGCCTTAGAATTAAGAACCTAACTGGTGCACTGTAGAAATTATGACCAAGGCCACAAAGTTATGAGTACCCAAATCATCCTGAAAACATAAAAGCCAAGCAACTGAAGTGAATAGTTTACCCAGGTGGAGGCCAGCTTTTCAGATTCTCTAGAATGGAGTCTCAAAGGGCAGCTATGCACAGTAGCTGTGTCTAAGAGATGAGTTTAAAATCGTTTCTTTCCATGTTATAATTTAAATTTTTATTTGTGTGAGTGTATGCATTTTATGTCATTCTCTATCATTACCTGCCATTTTCCTTTGCACCGTCTCTTCACAAACCTAGTAGGGCTTGCTGTCAGCTAGGCTAAAAGCCAGTAGAATCCAGTACTCTATCCACTCAGAGCTGAGGTCAAAGATCTTTGCAGGGACTCCTGTGGGTACTGAGATCCAAACTCCACTCCTTATGATGGCAGAGCCAGTACTCTTAACTCCTGCCCCATCTTTCCACTTTAAAAAAGGGGGGTCAGAGATAAACTGTAGCTTTTCCAGCCTGGTGACAATCAAATCAGTAAGAAATCCATGGGTCACACCAACAAGCTACAGTGTCAGAAGTACACAGCGATAAAGATGGTTCCCTGGCCAGATTCCCTGACCAGGATATAATGGAGTCAACAGCTCTTTGGTCTCACCCCAACCAGCAGTCATTTACTGAAGTACCCATCCTTGGGGCTAGACTGCTCAGTATCCCAGCAGTCAGTATCCCTACGTGCAATCCCTTCCCAGAGCACCAGCCAAGCTGAAACATCATACCCCACCAGCTTCCTATCTCCTCTCATCAACTTATCAAATGTCTGTTTAATATTGACCAAGTTAATATTCATTCCTAGATTCTGGGAATGAAGAATAGGACACAAGAGACAACGCTCCCACCCCCAACCCACCAGGGTTCCTCATCAGTCAATAGTAAATGATTTAGAAGTGCAGATCTCATCATGATCCCTGACATGCTGGAAACCTCCCCTGTACCCTCATCTCTCTAAGATGAAGTTCAAATTCTCAACATGACTCATAATAATCTTCAAACCCAGCCCTTCCAACCTGTACACACTCCTCTTACATGTTCCCAGCAGACACCTGTTATGGTGCACAGGGCCACCTGTATGTAGCAAGCAGCTCTGGGAGTCTCAAGCTGGTGGGCAGAGGGTCGGCAGATATGCCCAGACCCCGGCCCCTTGGCACCCTGCAGAGATGTGGTCAGGCTGCTGCACAGCAGTGTCTGCTGTGTCACTATCCCCTTGTTGGTCTCCATTTACAGGAAGCAATATGAAAATGCTTTTGCCCCAGGAAAAGAATAAAGAATAGGTCTGTAAGGACCAAATCATCAAAGGCTCTTGCTGAAGTGCCAGGTGTGTGTGAGTGCCAGAAGAGGACAACTGCCTGATGCCTGGGCACCTGGGTGCCCCATCGCATAAGAGCTGAACTTAGGCCCAGCTAACTTGGTGGAGGAAGAGAAAAGCACTTCAAGGTCCCATGGAAACTACAGCCTCTCTGAGAGCACAGAACCATCCTCCCTAGTTACCCCTGTTGCCAGGTAACCCAAAGCGGATCTCTAGTGGCCTTCATGTGGCAGTTCAAAATTCAGCCACACACATCACAGCCTCCCTTTGCAGACCCAGCCTCACTCAGCTTGTCAAGAACTCAGACCTTCACTGACTTGAGATATGCAATTTCTGGATACTAGGGCAATGTCTCATTGTCTCCCCAGAAAAATCTTTCCAGATGTTAGTGAGCATCTGCCCCTTTAACACCTCAATTCTGTCTGACAAAACCTGTGACCACCCAATGTATACTGAAGAAAAGTGAAATTTTTTGGGTTTTGGTTTTTTGTTCATTTGTCTTGTTTTTTGGTTTTTTTTTTTTTTTTGCTTTTTTTATTTTTTGAGACATGGATTCTCTGTATTGTTTTGAAGGCTAACCTGGAACTCAATCTATAGACCAGGCTGGCCTCAAACTCACAGAGATCCACCTGCCTCTGCCTCCCGAGTGCTGGGATTAAAGGGAGAAATGAATTTTTATTCAAAATGTTCTGCTACACGTTGCTTATTGCTATTTCTTTATGCACCATATGCCCACTGAACTAGAGTTCGTTGAACATAGGAACCATGCCTTGTTCAGGTCTATAGTCCCTTGGAAGGAATTGGGTATTGCTATGTTGTCCAAGCTGGCCTCAAACTCTTTGCATTCAAGAAACCCATGAGTATCAGGACTGAGACGTGTACCCCATTGTGTCCAGGTCTCATCTTCTGGAGCTAGGTTTTGCACGTGCGAGGCACTTAAGTGCCCTACCATTGCTCTACACCCCCAGCTTCTAACTCTCATCTCTACATCCTTATCTTTTTAAGATTTGTCTATTTTATGTATGTATATAGATGTCTTGTCTACATGCATGTCTATACACCATAAGAGGGCACAGGCTCCCATAGGACTACAGTTCTGATAGTTGTGAGTCACCATGCAAGTGTTGGGACCCAGAATCTCTGGAAGAGCAACCAGTGCTCTTACCACTGAACCATCTCTCTGCATTCTTACCTTTAGCACAGCCTGACAGACTACAAGATTCGGAATGTTCAGGGAAGACATTAGAGTGGAAACAACTGTTTCCCTACCATGCAGCCTTAGCCCACACTGTTCCTTTAGCCTAGGAATGCCTTTCCTAGCATTGCAAATGACTGTCTCCTTCCTACTCTATAGGAGCAGCTTAAATTTTGCCTTTTCTGCCCAAAGTAAAAGGTTAATTTTCCCCGGGATACCCTGATTATAATTTTATAATTTCCTATTTGTGGTGTCTATCTTTCCTATTTGTGAACCCCCTGGTGTATGTAGTTTTATCTGTTTTGTTCACATTGAAAGACATTCAGAAAGAAAAAAAGGAAGAAAAGTATTGAAGGAAGGAAATAGAAGGAAAAATAAGGGAAGGAGAGGGAGGGAGGGAGGGAGGAAGAAAAGGGAGGAAGGGAGGGAGGGAAGAAAGGGGAAAAGAAGAGGAGGGAGCATAAGCAGGTATCTGGGCCCTTGTTGTAATAGTTTTTTTTCAAACATATCAACTGCTCCTAGCCTCTCCTAAGATAAGCACCCAACAGCGTCTGCTCACATCCAGGGACAGCAGGAAACGGAGCTAAGTGAAGCCTCCAGCTGTTTCTAGACATAGATGTCCACTTCTGCTTGGCCAGCCTGCCTTGGAGATTCTTAGTACATCGCAAACCTCTAATTTTAGTTTTCTCAATGGAAAATGGATGTTGTGGGCATATGATAACCTGCTTATAAAATCATCTTGAAGGAAAATCATCACACTACTCACAAGCAGAGATCCGACTCTTGCCAGTCACTCACCTACAGAGAAGAGACTGGAATGGGAAAGAGCTAGTTTTGTAGCTCATCCTTAAAAGGAAACACAGACGGCTTGTATGTGAGTTAATCAGCCCATGCTCTCGCCCACCCAGCTTTACAGGCAGAAGTACTCACCTTACTGCACACTAGAGCCACATGCTCAGTTCTAGAAGCTACTGAGGTTCAGCTCCACCAACTTCCCTCCTAATCACACACTTTCTGTCCAGTGCTGCCTGGCTTGGGAGACCTTGGAACATTCTAGCTCCTTGGGTGATTACAATGGGCACTTATGTGAGACAGTCACTGTCCTCTGGTACCTTCCTTCTTGGGAAGGTTACTGCCAACTCTGTGGTCTGACAGCATTGTTGTCACTTAACAGGAGGGAGAAAAAATAGCACAACTGTTCCTTGGTAATTTAAGCATGGGTCTCTGAGCTAGTCAGTATGAGGCTCTGATGCTCTCCACAGACTCCTGGGAAGCAGATGGGACAGAGTGGGCAGACCTGACTTGTCACAACGAGGACATTTGCCAGCAGAGTAGGACCTTGACCTAACTACGACTTTGCATCCTCTGTTCTCCCTCTGGCTATCCTACTTTAGGCAACCTTGGCCAAGGCCTTGACTGCAACAGCCTTCTAGCCAGGACATAAGAAATGGACTGCAGGTCTGACAGCTGACCCAAGTACACACCTCTTGGTTTCAGAACAAACACTTTCAGAGGAAAAAGGGTGTCACAGGTCTGTCCAGAGAGCTCTGATGAAAGGGTTTGTTAGTACTGTGATGTCTTCCACCCCACAAATGTTTACTACACTTCTCCTCAATACCAGGCACCAGGTGAACAGCATGAATAAGAGCCAGCACCTCGCCATGAGCACGTGAGGAGAACTGACTGTGAAGTGATTGCATAAAGGGTGGAAGAGTGAAATGGGGTGCAGCCAGGGCATCCAGGGAGGCTGCAGGGAGATTTCTAAACCAAGTACATGGGGACCGGGGAGCTGAGAGTCAGGGAGAGGCTGGATGACTTGTGAGGCAGAGGGGTCTCTTTGAACAAAGTCCGGTTAACATAGACAAGGGATGATGGAGACAGGAGACTGCTCATGGAGAAACCACAAGCTATATATGGGGAACGGTACCATGGTAAGTGCTGACTCTGTTTGGTTGGCACTATTTTAAAGGCACGTGTGCATGTGTCTGTGTGTGTGTGTGTGTGTATGCATTCACTTATTCATTCATTCTCTTAATTGTCATGGGAATTTAATCCACTAAGGTGGTCACCCCCATTCTAGAGATGAGAGAACTGGTCACAGAGAGTGTGAGTGACTGCCCATGAAACAGCTGAAGGTCTTTTGTTTTATGCAGGTGGAAATCATGAGCCACCAAAAGGCAGCTCCCTTCCTTTTGGGAGTCCTGAACTTCACAGGCCTGTAGGCTGGGCTTAAAATCACAGATTTACAGCTCTAGGCCCTGAGAGTCAGTGGCTATGGCTCTAGGCCCTGTTAGTCAAATACTTAGTGTCCTAGACTTCCAAAGCCAAACATTGATGGATCTAAGTCTTGAGAAACCAGGGCTTATGGTCTCTGGTTTTCAAAACCAGAGTCTTGGTGTTCAAGTCCAAGGCTAGCTGCTCTAGGCACTATGTTCCTAAGGTCCAGGACATGGTGGCCAGTGTTATAGCTCAGAATTACTGCTGTTAGGGACCGTAGCACCAAAGGCTCTGGGGGCTCTCTTGGACTCTTGAGCAGCCAGAGTCTGTAGCTTTTCTGCTTAGCTCTTCATCAGCTTCCTGCTTTTGAAGCCTGGGGTTAGCAGCCTCTTAGTGCTCCTCTGCCTCGCAGCACTCCTGCACCTCTCACATCTCAGCTCCTTACAGGCCTTCATAAGCCCTCATCTCTACTCCTGGCAGCTCTCTAGAACTCTTCTGTCACCTTCTAGATGCTGACAGCCTGGCACTTAAAGTCCAGGTCACTCATCAATAGTCTGCTAGTTGAGGCTGCAATCTGGGCCTAGAAACCTAGAATTTCATCTACTCACAGTGTTGTCACTCCAGTCCACTCTAGACAATTTTCCAAGAAAGCACTGTGTGGGAGAGGCTCTTTCCTAGGCCAAGTGTTTAGCACAAAGGGGCCTCAGAGCACAAGAAGGAAGTCTCCAGACTGACCTGAGGATACAGTCTACTGCTTCCATAGGTAAGAGAGGGATGTGGCGTGCTTTTGCACAGCTTCTGAGACTATAGAAAGTGTCTCACACGCACATAGACTCCAGCTTGCCAATCACAGGATTTTCAAGGAAACTCTGATAAAGTGTTGCCTATCTGGTCTCATAGAAAAGCACAGGTGAGATCATTTAGGGGTCACCATAGCTTGACTTGGCTGTCTCTGGAGAAGGTACACACTGTCTAGAGCATTATGACCAGTTCAAGCCATGGTGTTAGTGCCAGGTGTGGTCACAATTGTCCACATAGCTAGATTGGGATTGTTAGGGAGTATCTATGAGATGTTCAGCATAGCCAGCTGTCATGATGACAGTCTGGTCAACTGCCAAGGAAGGGTCTGCTCACTCACAGTTCCCAGTGCAAGGCAGCTGGACACAGTGGGGGTGGGGTGCTATGAGAGACTGAGATTGACAGCTGTCAAGCAAGCAAGTGACTCACTCTAATGGCTTCAATTATTCAGAGGAAAAATATTAAGGAGCATTTCCAAAGCAAGATCTACACCTTTCTCCAATGAAATGTACCTTTAAAAAGCAATTTCCTGAGTCTAGAAGCCTTTGTAAAGACTGGGTCCTGGTAATAGTGGTTAGTCACAGTTGCAAAGTTGATGGGTCCTGGAATTAACTAAGGCACACCTCTGGGCTAGCTTTTCCAGGAAGGACTAAATGAATGAAGAGGCTGCAAATTCCTGAGAAGCCTGGATACAGAGACCCCTCCTGTCCTACTGTTGTCATCTTCATTGCCAGCAGACCCATGCTTCCTCACCCTTCCCACATGTACTGACAACCAGCAACTCCCCATAAATCTTCCAAGCCTTCAGAACAAGGCTGGAACTATTGAGGTGTCCATCCCTGTGGTCCTCAGGCTCTCCAGTGTGAAGATGGGCATTGTTGGATTACCAGCCCTATTCTTCAAGACAACTTAGTAAGTCATTTTATGATATATATTCATCACATCCATCCGCCTCCTCCAGGGGACCCTGACTAATATAATATCTCTCCTAAGTCACAGCAAATGGAAAAACCAGGTTCCTACCAAAACAGGCTGTCTCCTCAGCATATTCTTAGCTTTTGTGTTAATTATCAGCAGAAGCCATGTCCAAGCCAGTGGATGGCATCATGGAGGGAAAATGAACCCTGAAGAATTTCATAGCACCACATTCATGTAAAGACAAGCCAAGATCTAAGGGTGGGAACCTCCACTATAAGATTAACAGCAGAATGACAGAACAAAGAGTCTGGGTCACTGTACTAGTCAGCTTCCATCATGGTAACAAAATACCTGAGGAAATCAACTTAAACGTGTGGGATCAGGAATGGCATACAGATCCTAGAATGATGAAAACAGTCTAGGTAGTGCAATGATGTCATTGGTTTGGGACAAGCTGAGTTTGAGGTGTCTGTAAAACAGTGGTGGGGACAGAGGATAGTCTAAGGGCACACTGCTGGGTGTGCATCATGCAGGGAGAGGGTCATAAGAGGACACTAGTCTTTGCTGCCTTTCTGTCCCTATATCTCTGAGCACATCTCTATAAGGCAGGTCATTGGCAATGCCCATGATGAGCCTTTCCAGAGCACTGTGGTGTGTCTTTCTGACTGCCATTCAGCTGCTTCACTACCAAGAGACAAAGTAAGATTTACACTTACCAAAGTATATTGGTTGATCTGCAACTGGAGTCACTATCTTTTTAAAGACATAGAGTTATTCTGATCTCTGCTTCATACCTTCTTGGCAGGTCAAATTAAGAATTTGAAGAGAACCAGGTATTAGTGGTAGACTCCTTTAATTCCAGTATTTGGAGGCAGAGGCAGGCAAATCTCTGATTTCAGGATCAGCCTAGTCTACAGAATGAATTCCAGGACAGTAAGGGCTATACCTAGAGAAACCCTGTCTCCAAAAAACAAATAGAAGAACTTAAGAGGGCACTGCTGGGGACCTAGCTCAGTTAGTACAAAGCCCAAGGTTCAGTCTTCAGCACTTCACAAATAGCTGTATTGATGCACAGCTGCAATCCCAGCCTTTGGAAGGTGGAGGCAGGAGAAGCAAAAGTTCAAGGTCATCCTTGGCTAAAAAAATAGTTATACAAGACCCTATTTCAAGAAAATAGACATATAACTGCCTTCTGGTGCCCTGTGGAGCCTCCTGAGGCCTGGGGACTGTGCACTGGAGAATCCATTCTGGTGGTCCAGCCCACCCAGAGTCTGCCAACATCCTGGTCCTGCCTCCACCCACAGGAGGAGGTAAGCTTAGGCCTGTTTCCGGCCTGCCTTCCAGTGCCCTTCTAGGAGCCTCCTGAGGCTTGGAGCTTGCACACAGGAGAGCCCATCCTTGCAGAACAGCCCATTCATGGTCTGCCAACATCTCAGTACTAGTCCAGCCTCCACCCATGGGAAGAGGAGAGCCATCAGAGTACAGGACCTGCATGCAGCCACCTGCACCCACCAGGAGAGGAAGAAACTGCACCTGCACCCACTGGAAGACGGGATGGGAAGAAAACAATATAAAAACACGTTCAACAACCAATATGACACCACCTGAGTCTAGGGACTCTACACCAGCAAGACCTGAACATCCCAATGCAGATGAAGCAGAAGAGAAGGACCTTAACAATAAATTCATGAAAATGATAGCGGCACTCAAAGAGGATATGAGAAAATCCCTTAAAGAAATGGAAGAAAAAACAAACCAAAAAAACAAGAAATCAAAAAATCTCTCTTTTTTAGTATCACTTTTAAAAGACTGTATTTCTTTTTTAATTTTTTTATTTAAGTTAGAAACAAGCTTGTTTCTCATGTCCATCCCAGCTCCCTCTCACTCCCCTCCTCCTCTGCCCCCCACTAACCTCCCCAACCCCTCACCCAATCCCCACTCCACTCTCCAGGGAGAGTGAGGACCTTCATGGGGGAATCTCCAAAGTCTGTTCTATCATCCAGGGCAGGACCTAGGACCTCCATCATATGATCAGGCTAAGAGAGCATTCCTCCATGTGGAATAGGCTATCAAAGTCCATTCATATGCCGGGAATAAATACTGATCTAGTACCCAAGGCCCCAAAGATTGGAGAAGCATCCTCACTGAAACCCACGTTCAGGGGGTCTGGATCAATCCCATGCTGGCCTCTCAGCCATCAGTTGGAGGTCCATGAGCAACTCTTTGTTCCGGTCAGCTGTCTCTAATGGTTTCTCCTGCCCAGTCTTGACTGCTTTGCTCATCACTCCTCCCTCTCTGCAACTGGATTCCAGGAGTTAAATTCAGTGTTTAGCTATGGGTGTCTGCCTCTGCTTCCATCAAACACTGGATGAAGGCTCTAGGATGGCATATAAGGTAGTCATCAATCTCATTATCAGGGAAGGGCATTTAAGGGAGCCTATCCACTACTGCTTAGACTGCCAGTTGGTATCATCCCTGTAGATCTCTGGAAATCTCACTAGTGCAAGATCTCTCCTCAAAACTATAATGACTCCCTCTATTCTGGTATCTCTCATCCTGCTCTCCTCTATTCTTCCCCGACTCAACTTTCCTGTTCTCCCATATTCTCCTCTCCCCTCCTCATCTCCCCCGTCTTTCTCCCAGATCCCTCTCACCTCTCTCCGTGATCCCAGTCCACTCAGGAGATCCTGTACCATTCCCCTTCTCTGGGGTACCATGCATATCTCTCTTAGGGTCCTCCCTGTTTCCCACTCACTGGTGGTGGGATTGTAGGCTAGCACTCCCATGCTTCATGTCTAAAATCCATATATGAGTGAGTACATATCATGTTTGTCTTTTTGTGACTGCATTACCTTACTCAGTATGGTTTCTTCTGCCATACATTTGCCTGCAAATTTCAAGATTCCATTGGTTTTTTTTCCACTGAGTAGTACTCCATTGTGTAAATGTACCATATTTTCTCTATCCAGTCCTCAGTTGAGGGGTACCTAGGTTGCTTCCAGGTTCTGGCTATTACAGATAATGCTGCTATGAGCATAGTGGAACATATGTCCTTGTTATATGAATGCACATTTTGGGTATATGCCTAAGAGTAGAATTGCTGGATCTTGTGGTAGACTGATGCCCTGAGGAATCTCCATACTGATTTCCAAAGTGGCTGTACAAGTTGGCAGTCCCACCAGCACTGGAAAAGTGTTCCCCTTTCTCCACATCCTCTCCAGCATAGACTGTCATTGATGCTTTTTTATTTTGGCCATTCTGACTGGAATGAGATGGTATTTCAGAGTTGTTTTGATTTGCATTTCCCTGATGGCTAGGAATGTTGAGCACTTTATTAAGTGTCTCTCAGCCATTTTAGACTCTTCTACTGAGAATTCTCTAGTTAGTTCTCTACCACACTTTTTAATCAGATCCTTTGGTGTTTTGGAGACTTGTTTCTTGGGTTCTTTGTAAGGTTTTGATATCAGTCCTCTGTCAGATGTGGGGGTTGGTGAATATCTTTACCCATCCTGTGGGATAACTTTTTGTCTTGTTGACTGTGTCCTTTGCCTTACAGAAGCTTCTCAGTTTCAGGAGGTCCCACGTATTAACAGCTTGGTATTGGCACAAAAATTCTCTTAAAGATAGCTAAGAGAAAATAATCAAATAGATGAAGGAAACAGTTCAAGACCTGAAAACTGAAATAGAGACAATAAAGAAAACACAAATTGAGGGAATGCTGGAAATAGAAAAGTTGGATAAATGATCAGATGCAAGCATAACCAGTAGAATATAAGAGACAGAAGAGAGAATCTCAGGCATTGAAGACACACTAGGAGAAATAGGTTCATCGACCAAAAAAAAAAATAAACTTAAGAAATCCCTAACACACAATATCTAGGAAGTGCAGGACATTGTGAAAAGACCAAAGCTAAGAATAATAGGTATAGAAGAAGGTGAAGAAAACCACCTCAAAGGGGCAAAAAACATACTCAACAAAATCATAGAAGAAAACTTTCCCAACCTAAAGGAAGACATGCCAATGAAAGTAAAAGAAGCTTATACAACACCAAATAGGGTGGAACACACAAAAAAATCTCCTCACCACATAATAATCAAAACCCCAAACATACACAATAAAGAAGGAATATTAAAAGCATCAAAGGAAAAAGGCCAAGCAACATATAAAGTTAAGCCTATCAGAATTACACCTGACTTCACCATGGAAACTCTGAAAGTCAGAAGGTCCTGGATAAATATTATATGAACATTAAGAGACCACAGATGCCAGCCCAAACTACTATACCCATCAAAGTTTTCAATCACCATAGACGGAGAAAACAAGATATTCCATGACAAAACAAGATTTAAATAAGACATATCTATTAATCGAGCCCTACAGAAAGTTCTGGAAGGAAAATGCCAACCCAAGGAAGTTAACTACACCCAGGAAAACATAGGCAATAATTAATCCTACTTTACCAATAGCCAAAAGGAAAAAAGGGGTAGAAATCCACACACAATACCAAGACCAACAACAAATCCAAAACAAACAAGAATGAAGAATCAATACTCATTTATATCCCTCAAGATTAATGGTGTTAACTCGCCTATAAAAAGACACAGGCTAACAGAATGGATATGAAGACAGAACCCATCCTTCTTCTGCATATAAGAAACACACCTCAACTTCAAAGACAGATGTTACCTCAGAGTTAAGGGTTGGGAAAAGATTTTCTAATAAAACGGACCCAACAAACAAGTGGGTGTAGCAATCCTAATATCTAACAAATTAGTCTTTAAGCTAAAAACAATCAAAAGAGATGAAGGTGGTCATTTCATATTCATCACAGGAGAAATCCATCAAGATAAGTCTCTAATCTGAACATCTATTCACCAAACACAAAGGCATCTACATTCGTAAAAGAAACATTAGTAAAACTCAAATCTCACATAAAACCTCACACACTTATAGTGAGAGACTTCAACACCCCACTCTCACCACTACATAGGACCACCAGACAGAAACTTAACAAAGAAACAAAGGAACTAACAGAAGTTATGACCCAATTGGGTTTAACAAACATCTACAGAAAATTCCATCCAAACACAAAAGAATATACCTTCTTCTCAGCAACATATGGAACCTTCTCTAAAATCAACCACATACTTGGCAACATAGCAAACCTAAACAGGTAAAAAAATGGAATAACCCCCTGTATCTTATCAGACCACCATGATTTAAAGTTAGAATTCAACAGCAACACAAATTTCAGAAAATCTGCAAATTCAATGAAATTGAACAATACTCAGTTGTACCAGTCAAGGAAGGAATAAAAAAGAAACTAAAGACTTCCTAGAATTTAATGAGAATGAAGACACAACATGCTCAAACCTATGGGACACACTGAAAGTAGTGGTAAGGGGAAAGTTCATTGCACTACGTGCCTACATGAAGAAACTGGAGAAAAATCACACTACAGAATTAACAGCATAACTAAAGGCTTGAGAACAGAAAGAAACAAACTCAACCCGGAGGAGTAGATGCCAGGAAATAATCAAATTGAGGGCTGAAATCCGTAGACACTAGGAAAAAACAGAAAGAATAAATGTAACAAAGAATTGGTTCTTTCAGAAAATCAACAACATAGAGAAACCTTTATCCAAACATGCCAAAAGGCAGAGAGTGAACATGTAAATTAAGAAAATCAGAAATGAAAAGAAGGACATAATAACGGACACTGAAGAAATCCACAGAATCCTCAGGTCATACTTTGAAAACCTGTACTCCACAAAATTCGAAAACCTAAAGGAAATGTCTATTTTCTGGATATATGTCACTTAGAAAAATTAAATCAAGAACAGATAAGCAATTTAAATAGACCTATAACCCCAAATGAAATAGAAGCAGTCATCAAAAGCCTCCCTACCAAAATAAAGCCCAAGGCCAGATGATTTCAGTGCAGAATTCTACCAGAAATTCAAAAACAGTTAATACCAATTCTACTCAAAGTATTCCACACAATAGAAGCAGAAGGGTCATTGCCAAACTCTTTTTACAAGGCTTCAATAACCTTGGTAAGACACACAAAGACACAACTAAAAAAGAAAACAACAGACCAATATCCCTTCATGATAAAGATCATAACAGGAATATACATAGATCTAATAAAAGCAATATACAGCAAACCAACAGCCAACATCAAATTAAACAGAGAGAAACTCAACGAGATTTCTCTAAAATCAGGAACAAGACAAGGCTGTCCCTCTCTCCATACCTCTTCAATATTGTACTTGAAGTTCTAGCTAGAACAATAAGACAACAAAAGGAGATCAAGGGGATACAAATTGGAAAAGAAGAAGTCAAACTTTCACTATTCGCACATGATATGATAGTTTCCATAAGTGACCCAAAAAATTCTACCAGGGAACTCCTAGAGCTGATAAACACCTTCAGGAAAGTGACAGGATACAAGATTAACTCAAAAAACTCAGTAGCCCTAAGATAAACAGATGATAAATGGGCTCAGAAAGAAATCAGAGAAACACCACCACAATTGCCATAAACAACATAAAATACCTTGGGGTAATGCTAACCAAAAAGGGAAAGACCTGTATAACAAAAACTTTTAGTCTTTAACCAAGGATATTAAAGAAGATACCAGAAAATGGAAATATCTCCCATGCTATTGGATAGGTAGGATCAGCATAGCAAAAATGGCAATCTTGCCAAAAGCAATCTCTAGATTCAATGCAATCCCCATCAAAATCTCAGCACAATTCTTCACAGACCTTGAAAGAACAATACTCAACTTTATTTTGAAAAACAAAAGACCCAGGATAACCAAAACAACCCTGTACAATAAGGGAACTTTGGGAGGCATCACCATCCCTGACTTCAAGCTCTATCATAGAACTACAGTCCTTCAAACAGCTTAATATTGGCACAAAAATAGACGGGTAGACAAATGGAATTGAATTGAACACCCTGATATTAACCCACACACCTACGAACACTTGATTTTTTAGAAAGAAGCTAAAATTATACAATGTAAAAAAGGAAACATCTTCAACAAATGGTACTGGCATAACTGGATGCTGGCTTGTAGAAGACTGCAGCTAGATCCATATCTTTCGCCATGCACAAAACTTAAGGCCAAATGGATCAAAGTCCTCAAAATTAATACAGCCACACTGAACCTCATAGAAGAGAAAGTGGGATGTACTCTTGAACGAATTGGTACAGGAGACAGCTTCCTGAACATAACACCAGTAGCACAGACACTGAGATTGACAATTAATACATGGGACCTCCTGAAACTGAGAAGCTTCTGTAAGACAAAGGACAGAGTCAACAAGACAAAACAGCAGCCCATATAATGGGAAAAGATATTCACCAACCGCACATCTGACAGAGGGCTGATTCCCAAAATGTACAAAGAACTCAAGAGGCTAGTCACCAAAACATCAAATAATCCCTTAAAAGGTGGGGTACAGAACTAAATAGAGAATTCTCAGTAGAGGAATCTAAAATGGCTGAAAGATACATAAGAAAGTGCTCAACATCTTTAGCCATCAGGGAAATGCAAATCAAAACATCTCTGAGATACCATCTCACTCCTGTCAGAATGGCCAAAATCAAAAACACCAATGACAGTTTATGCTCAAGAAGGTGCTGGTGGGACTGCCAACTCATACAGTCACTTTGGAAATCAGTATGGTGATTCCTCAGGAAAACGGAAATCAGTCTACCACAATATCCAACAATTGCACTCTTAGGCAAATACCAAAAAAGATGCACATTCATACAACAAGAACACCTGTTCAAGTATGTTCATAGCAGCATTATTTGTAATAGCGAGAACCTGGAAGCAACCTAGATGCCCCTCAACTGAAAAATTGATAAAGAAAATATCGTACATTTATACAATGGAGTGCTACTCAGTGGAAAAGAACAATGGAATCTTGAAATCCACAGGTAAATGGATGGAACATCCTGAGTGAGGTAACCCAGTCACAAAAATACAAACATGGTATGTGCTCACTCATGTATGGGTTTTAGACATAGAGCAAAGGATTACTAGTCTACAGTCACATCGCCAGAGAAGCTAGGAAACAAGGAGGACACTAAGAGAGACACACATGGTCCCCTGGAGTAGGTGAAAGGGACAAGATCTCCTGGGCTAATTGGGAGCATGGGGGAGGGGAGAGGGAGTTAGGGGAAAGAAAAGGAGAGAAGAGAAGGACATGAGGGAGCAGGAAGACTGAGTTGTGTGAAGGATAGAGAAGAGTAAGAAAAGAGATACCATAATAGAGGGAACCATTATAGGTTTAAAGAGAAACCTGGCACTAGGGATATGTCCAGAGATCTACAAGGATGACCCCAAATAACAATCTAAGCAGTAGTGGAGAGGCTACCTTAAATGCCCTTATCTGATAATGAGATTGATGACTAGAGTTACAGTTTGGGTACTGGAAACCTAATGCAAGTCCTCTCAGGAACAGCAGTGTTCTTATCCACTAAGAAGCCATCTCTCTAGCCTCATAGTTTTTCCATCTTTTAAAAAAATTATTAATTTGCTGGGCGTTGGTGGTGCACGCCTTTAATCCCAGCACTTGGGAAGCAGAGGCAGGTGGATCTCTGTGAGTTTGAGACCAGCCTGGTCTACCAAGCCAGTTCCAGGACAGCCTCCAAAACAATACAGAGAAATCCAGTCCCGAAAAACCAAGATTTTTAATTTACTTTTTATATTCCAATACCTGTTCTGCCTCCTCCCTCTTCTCCCGCTCTCCCCAAAGCCCCCACCTCCCATCTCCCATCAGAGAGGATAAGGTCTCCCCTAGGAAGTCTACTAAGTCTGTCCCATAATCTAGTTGAGGCAGGACCTAAGCACCCCTCCCCCCGACACACTCTGTGTCTAGGCTGGGCAAGGTATCTCTCCATATAGAATGGGCTCCACTAAGTCAGTTTGTGCATTAGTGTTAAATCTTAGACCCACTGCCAAGATATTGGTCTCATATATTGTCCCAGTAACACCATTGTCACCTATATTAAGGGAGTCTAGTTTGGTCTTATGCAGTTTCCCCATTTGTCAGACTGGAGCCAGTGATCTCTCCAGCCTCATATTTTAAAGGCTGTAATAGTCACAGAGATACCTTGTCAGACATTGGATTGGGAAAGAGACTAGAAACAACCCAAGATAATTTGGCTTTTCTCTGTAACATTTCAATTCTCCATAACCAAGAAGTTCAGTCATTTGGCCTTATAGACTCATTAACGCAGGTGCAGATATTTTGTTGTTTGCCATTTTTCTGCAGTTTCCAGTAAGCCTCAAATCTCTTACCTACCTTAAAACCCTTACTTTTCATTCAGGAGTACAAATCAACATTACACGCCCCACAGAGAGCACGTATGGCCCACACTGTATAATAGAACTTCTTTGTTCAGTCATATATCTTTCTCACCCATATCTATTTGTAAACTAAGATTCCCTAAGGTGCCTGTTGCACCGACCACTAGCTGTCTTCCCTTTTTAACTGCTCTCTTTACCTGCTTAGAAGAAGGGTGGCAAAGTGCTCAGGCCTCCCAGGGGGTAAATGGTTGGGCTTTCATAAGACCACCATACAGAGGGACAACACTACTGAGGTAGATATTTGCTCTCTTGGCCTCTCCTCCCTGCTTGCATGTTGATGTTTACAAGTCATGACACAACCTCCTGTGGTGCATCTAAGCCACTGGATTTATGTTGCAGCTCCTTTGGACAAAGAGCTAAAACTTAACTGACTGTTCCTGTTGCAGAATATTACTTTCACTACATAAAGATATACTGCATTTGTTTATGTTGCATTTGTTTAATGAGGCAAATATGTGTTACATTTGTTTATGCTGCATTTATTTAGTTGTGTAAAGATGTGTTACATTTGTTTTACCTTGCTTGCCTAAGGCACCTGATTGGTCTAATAAAAAGCTGAATGACCAATAGATAGGCAGTAGAGAGATAGGTGGGGCTGGCAAACAGAAAGAATAAGTAAGAGAGAATGTAAGAGAAGAGAGAATGAGGGAGAAAGAAAAGGAGATGCCTGGGGCCAGCTAGGCAGGCAGCTGTCAGCCAGCCAGATATGCAGTAGGACATACAGAATGAAAGAAATGTAAAAAGTCCTGAGGTAAAACATAGATGAAGAGAACCAAGTTAAATTAAATTATAAGGGCTAGCAGGAAACAAGACTAAGCTAAAGTCAAGCATTCATAATTAATAATAAGTCTCTGTCCCACGATTTGGGAGCTGATTGGTGACCAAAGAAAGCCTGCTACAGTTCCCCCAAGACAGTAAAGGGAATAAGGTAGCTTGAACATCTCTCCCTAGCCTGGTGGATGGTGTCTGGAAACATTTGCCAGAGTGTTCCAAGGAAATTAACTTTTTGTGCCTATTGTCTACCCTTGGGAGTGAGCGCTGACTTACTTGCAATGACGTTACAGCACTGAGTGTGGAGCCTGATACAGGGTGAGGAACTCTGCACATAAATGTGGGATGAATACATGGAAGTTGCAGTAGCATCTAATGTTAGTGACTAAATTCCTGCAATGGTTTATAGATGAAGCTGTCAATCACCAGTCCCTAAATTAATTACCTTCTTGTTGCTGCAATGTAACATATGATGAAAGCAACGGAAGGAAGGAAGGAAGGAAGGAAGGAAGGAAGGAAGGAAGGAAGGAAGGAAGGAAGGAATGAATGAAGGAAGGAAGGACTTATTTTGGTACACATCAAGGGTACAGTCCATTATGATGTGAAGTCACAGCAGCAGAGAGTGAGGCAGCTGGTCAAGTTGTGTCTACAGTCAAAAAGCACAGAGAGATTAATGTTGTCACTCAGCTTTTCTATTTTTATTTGGTCCAGGAGTCCAGCCCCTGCGATGGTACTGCCCATTTAGGGTAAGTCTTCTCACCTCTATTAGCCCAATTAGGAAAATCCTTCACAGACACGCCCAGGATTTTGTCTTCTACATGATTCTAAAAGTTGTGGAGTTGACAATCACAATTAGCCACTGCAGTCACTATTTTTCTTCAAATGCAAATAGCCGGGCTCCATTTTCCTTATGCAATGCAGGATGAACAAATATCTCTTTGCAACAAGAAGAAATCCTGCTTGTGCACTGAAATATTCTGCCATGATTAGTTGCTTAACAAAAAATTAATGTATCCCTTAGCAGGCTACTTCATTTTAGCAACTAAAACTTCAGTGAGGATCTTCCAGCACTTGGTTCATTAATAGTCACATCTGTGAATTAAATGTCCTTATTTTGTAAATACTAGTGAGAATCCTGAGGAACAGAATAGGGAAATGATTTTGCCCAATGTCATGTGTCATTCACCAGAAAGATAGTGAATTGAGCCCTTTTGGCTCATGACCATGACCCTCCTCATCTTTACTCTGCAGCAGTCTCAGAAGGGAAGTTGGACTCTTCTTATTTCCAGTAGAGAAAACACAGAGTATTGAAGAAAGCCTGTGTTGCCTTCCTTGGAACATCTAGGCTCTCCCAGTTCATGACAAGGCCATGAACCCCTGACCATCTAAAATATCAGCATCTCTCTGAAAGCCTGAAAATGTGTATGATTGTCTAAATTGAAATCAATATGTTGCTTGGTTGGAAGACTGTGCAATTGTTGTTGAAGTCAGTATATTATGCTCTAAATGTTTAATCTGGCGGAGGCCATAAAAGACGGGTTCCAGGCTATTTGGAGCTTATATTGCAAACAAGATGGTAGGGGAGGAAGCTGAAACAGAAAAGAAAAAAATGATAGCATCCCCAGCAGAGTGTCAGAGACAGAGCTATGTGGCTGTGATACAGAGACTTGGCAGAGCTGATGAGAGACTCAGCCTCCTCTGTGAGTGAGGGAGGCAGTACTCACAGAAAGATGATGGGATCTTGCTGTCTGCAGAGGCTCCCTGGGATCTCTAGAAAAATTATATCATCTAAAGCAGACACAGTGACTGTGGAGCTTCAAGAGGCATATTCAGCATGGACCACAGGTTTAATGTGCTATGTATCCAAGAGAGCAGGTCATCCAAGGGAAACCTGCAGCTGGTTATAAACACAAAGTTCTAGGCCTACCAGGTAAACACTCTAGTTGATGGATGAAGACAATATGGAGCTTGGCTCCCACTAAAGTGTCAGGAAGTCAAGAAGTAAAACTCAGCTTTCCTACCTACTCCTTCCTAACATTCTTGTTAGCCTTTATGTCAGTCATCCAATGCCTTACAAGGATAGGAGGAGCCTTATGGTGATAATTAAATGAGACACTTGGCAGTGTGAAAGAAATGTTCAATCAAAACATCTCTTAGCGGCAATGCTCTCTACATGCAAAATAGCATGAAACATACAAGACAAAGTTTCAGTGCCATTACAGGTCACAGCAGCTTTCTCCTTTCTGTGCCACAGGCAGTCATCCATGCTGATTTTCACTACCCTGGAATGAACCAATGGCACAGAGAGAGTAGAAGCCTGTCCGCAGACACACATGCAGCCTTGGGAGGATGGAGAGAGCATGGTTTCCCCCAACTTAAGATTCTAAATCCAGAATTCACCCCACTACACCACAGCTGTGCTTTATTTATAGACGCATAAATGCAGTTGCAAAAGAAATATTTAGCTTCCTTAAGAAAGCCAACAGTTTTTAGGAGTCTACAAAATTACCTTGATCTAATGCATCTGTAAAGAAACTTACTGCATTAATTACAAATGTTGTTACCTGTTCACTGAACCAAGAGCAAATGTATAAAATCAGTGCTTATGAGCCTGTATGATGCCAACTGTTTGCATACCTGTCCTGCACTGAGAGACACCACTGTGTGGGCAGAAGGTTTGGGGAGGGCATTCTGCAGTCAGAGAAGAGCTTCAAATCTTGGCTTCTTCACACACCAGTCCTGCATACATGGGCCAGCAAATTGGCATAACTGAATCTAATCCACAAGAAACATAGTTCTTCATCCCAGAACAGGAGGCAGAAAGACAGAAAGAGCCAGGGGATGGGGAGAGACTTATGACATACCTTCTTCTGGCTGGTATACCCATGGACTCACACAAGCTGTGGCAACCTGCACAGATGGAGTTAACCTCAGTTCCTTCATAGATGGGGAGGTAATCTACAGGTTCTAAGTCTTACCAAGGAACTATTAAAACCTAATAACCACTAGGGAAAGGAAAAACATTCTTCCTTGAGAATACAGACTCCTGGTATGTTTCCCATGCTCTAGTGGGTGATCTCACACCCTGACACATATGGGCAGCACTAATTAGATTCAGTGGTTTGTATACTGAAAAAAGAAGACTTGAACTTAGGAAGGTAAGGTGTTAGGAGATACAGAAGATACTTGAGGGGGGAATAGGAGTATATCTGATCATATTTCATTGCATGCATGCATAAAATTCACAAAAAATGAATAAGCAGTTTTTAGGAGCAATTTCAGGATTATTTTCAGGACTAAATGAGATAATGTACAAAATCAGTTACCACTGTGCCTGGCAATCATAAGCACTACACATAGTGATATACCCACTACTCCTAGTAAAATTACTATGCTTCCTCCAACTATTCTCCAATTCAAATATGTCACCATTCAAATGAGCAAATGTCACCAGCATAGGACTCTGATGAGTCAGCAATTACACAGTCAGGGCTCCAATTCACTGAGGCAATCACATTGACAGAGAAATGTCTGTGTGCAGGGACAGTAGCTCCATAATTGTTTCCAGTAGCAAATGGGAAGTAACCCATGCAATGGTCCCCACAGGAATTGATAAATTACAATCTATCTATGTCAAATCTAGAAAAAGCTATATACTAAGTGAAATTGTGGGCCATCTGTTTGCTGTCACAATGATTTACCTACACCATTGTGTCCAGCAAGCAGCCATGGACTACAGGGAAAAGAGAAGCTGTGGCTGCAAACCTTGGGAACAGATACAGGTAGAGGACAATGTGCAGAGTTGGCTCCTATGCAGTCACTGACAAAAACACCAAGTGGAACTATGTGATTCTGGGCGGAAAGAGGACACCAAGAATCATACAAACCATCTGAGATAAACAATACAAGAAAAGCTAGGTCAAGCACTAATAAAGCAGTTAGGTACACTCATTTCTCTTGCAACAAAACCTGACAGCATAATAAGGATGGAAAGGTTTATTTTGTTTACCTTTCTAAGGTATACCAACCATCATAGCAGGGAAGATATGGCAGGAACAGGAAGCTGGCTGGTCACAACACACCAGCATCAGGGCATTCCCAATGACCCACTTCCTCTAGCAAGGCTCTACCTCCTGAGTTCCACAACCTTCCAAAACAGTGCCATCATCTGGGGAACACATGCATATGTGAGGAGCATTTCACGTTCAAACTACAATAAGACAGTGCTATGGCTTGTCAGTAAATGTCCTCCATAGGGTCACCTGTTGAGCTCTTATCCTCCTGATGGCAGTACTATTTAGTGATGCCATGAAACCTTTAAGAGGTGGGACCTAGCTCGAAGAAGTACATCACTAGTAGTAGGCCCACGTCCAATGTGGCTCTCTTGATCCCTGGTCCTCTGAGACTCGTGTAACTAGTATAGCCATGGACTTTCTGTTGCCAGGGATTTCCTGCCATGATGGTCCTTACCAAGTGTAAGCTCAAATACACCCTTCACCCCTCAGGTATATTATCAGAGCAATAAGAAGCATAACTGATCCGGAGAGGAAACTCTAGTAGCAACTTGAAAAAATTGCTCCAATGTTGGTGATAAAGGTTTCCAAATGCAAACAAAACAAAAGATTCCATTGTCACTCATCAAATCTACAAAATTAAAACACTGACAAAAACAATTGTTAGTAGTTCTACAGTGAGAAGAGACCTCACAAACACTACTGGGGAAAAGTACCAATGAATACAGTCACCTTCAAAGAGTCTTTGGCATAGTCTATTAAAACTGCAAGGACACCTACCCTATGACCTGGCATTTCTTTGTCCCTATTGCTACCCAGGGAACTACTTTTACATGCACAGAAGAAGCCTGGATAAGAAAGCTAATTGAAGCATTCTAATAGCAAGAAATTGAAAATGACCCAAAGGTCTGCCAAAAATGGAAAAAAAAAATATAATGCAACAGAATGCAATTCAGCAATTATAAGTTCTAAGGCATCATTGCATCCCAAAGTGAGGACAGGTCTCAGAAATAAAATGCCAAGTCTCAGAATAATCCTTTGGACATAATACCACTTGTGTTAGAACACATACCCTAACTCAGATGATGGGACACTGTTACTGCAGACCCATGTGTATGTGCACCTATATAAAGATATTCCAAGAGGTATGCAGTGAACTCATGCAGGATGGCTATCTTAAAGAGACAGACAACTAAGATTAATGGTGGTGGCCAACAGACATTTTAGCTTTAGTTAAATGAATCTGTGTATTATTCTAAATTTAAAATAGTGTTCAGTATACAGTTTAAAAGAGCATGCATTGCATGATGTCATCATTCCTTCCTTACATTGATGTTTATGTTATTCGTGTGTATACATTCACTCCCAGAAAGATAAATACACGATAGTTAATAAGATCATTGTTGCATGTGAGAATTGAAGACTGGGAAAAATAAGTTCCCTTTTAGGAAAAAGATTTTCTTTATTTTTTATTTTTATGTGTTGGGGGGCACATATGGCTTTTGTGTGCAAGTACCCACAAATGCCAGAAGAGGGCATCATATCCCCTTGCTCTAAAGACACATGCAGTTGTGAGCTGCCCATCATGGCTCTGAAAACTGAACTCAGGTCCTCTGCAAGAGCAGCAAGTGCTCTTAACCAATGAGCCATTTCTCCAGTCCCATAATAAAGCCCTTTCATGTGACAAGTTAGGATGGTACTGAGGCCATTGGGGGTTTAGACAACCCAGCCCTGTCACTGTAGAGCCATATGGCCATGAGGAACAACCTCAGGCTTCTTATCTGTAAACCTAGGATAACGTTATCTAATGTGGTACTTGGAAAGAGTCAACCACACACTTACAGGCATTTAGATAGATTATCTCACTTCATTGTCACGGTAGTGCTGTGAAGCGAGATGACATTATCAATTAAGAAATGATGAAACTGAGGTACAAAGAGACTTGCCCAAGGCTACAGTGCTGGAAAGTCTAGTAGGGAAAGAACAGTTTTCAGTCATAACCACTATCCTATTGCAAATCATCTTCATCTCATGTAGCACACTAAAATATGAGACACATATGTGACATGAAAACAGAAGGGGATGATTTAAGAAAAGGAAGAGGAATGGTAAGGGGATAATAGAAGATGGTGATAGGAAGGATAAGACCAGAGGGCATAATAATATAGCTGAATAAAAAGATCACTGTCATCCTGGTGAGAGCCAAGAACCCCAGATCCCAGGACTTCTCTTCCACCAACGAGACCAGGAGACTACACACCCCAGATTCCTGGGCTTCTTCTCCACCCATGGGACCAGAACTAGGATGAGGAATAGAAGAACTATCAGAGTATTGAACTTGCTTACACCCACCGAAAGGGAACTCTAGTCCCCTAACCACCAGACCAGTAAGGGGCTCTTTCAGCAGAGACAGCTGATCTGAACAGGGGAGAGCTCTTGGACCCCAGACCGACAGTGGGGAGGCCAGCATGGGACTGATCTGGACCCCCCAAATGTGAGTGTCAGCGAGAAGGCCTGGGCAACCTATGGGGCCCTGAGCTGTGGATCATTGTCTATCCCTGGCATACAAACAGTCTCCGTGTACCTATAGCACAAAGAGGGATGCTCTCTCAGCCTGGACTCTTAGGGGAGTGCCTGGACCCTACCCAGAGTAAAATGACAGACTCTAGATATCCCCTATGTGGAAGGATTTGGCAATAGGGTGGGAGGGTGGGGGGGAAGGGGAGTGCGGGAGGAGGGGAGGGAGAGGGAACTGGGATTGACATGTAAAACAAGCTATTTAAAATTAAAATAAAAAATGATTAAAAAAACACACCCAGCAACAGAAAAACAAGTATGACATTGTGAGATTTGAGAGACCCCACACCAGCAAGACTCCAACATTTCAATGCAAATGAAGCAGAAGAGAATGACCTTAAAAACAACTTCATTAAAATGATAGAGGCCCTAAAAGAGGATATAGGAAAATCCCTCAAAGAAATGGAAAAAAAAGCAAACCAAAAAATTCATAAACTGCAACAAATGGACAAAAAGATAAACCGAAAATTGCAAGAAGCAATTCAAACAGTGCAAGGGTTGAAAACTGAAATAGAGACAATAAAAAAAAAACACAATCTGAAGAAAGGCTGGAAATAGAAAAGCTGGGCAAACGGTCAGGTACTACAGATACAAGCATTACCAACAGAATACAAGAGATGGAAGAGAGAATCTCAGGTATTGAAGATACACTAGGAGAAATAGATTCATCAACCAAAGAAAATCTTAAGTCCAACAAATCCCTAACAGAAAACACACAAGAAATATGGGACACCATGAAAAGACCAAACCTAAGAATAATAGGTATAGAAGAAGGTGAAGAAAACCACCTCAAAGGGGCAGGGAACATATTCAACAAAATCATAGAAGAAAACTTTCCCAACCTAAAGAAAGATATGCCAATGAAGGTACAAGAAGCTTACAGGACACCAAATAGAGTGGAACACAAAAAAAGTCCCTCGCCACATAATAATCAAGACCCCAAATATACAGAATAAAGAAAGAATATTAAGAGCAGCTAAGGAAAAAGGACAAGTAACATATAAAGGCAAACTTATAAGAATTACACCTGACTTCTCCATGGAAACTCTGAAAGCCAGAAGGTCCTGGATAGATATTCTACCAACATTAAGAGACCATGCATGCCAGCCCAGACTAGTATACCCGGCAAAGCTCTCAATCACTATAGGTGGAGAAAACAAGATATTCCATGACAAAATTAGATTCAAGCAATACATATTCACTAACCCAGCCCTACAGAAAGTTCTGGAAGGAAAACTCCAACCCAAGGAAGTTAACTACAACCAGAAAAACATAGGCATTAGATAATCCCACTTTACCAACAGCCAAAAGAACAAAGGGGTGGAATTCCACACATAATTCCACCAAAAACAACCATTCCAAATCAAAGAAGAATGAGAAATCAATGGTCATTAATATCCCTCAATATTAGTGGCCTTAACTCACTCATAAAAAGACACAGGCTAACAGAATGGATTCGAAGACAGAACCCATCCTTCTGCTGCATACAAGAAACACACCTCAGCTTCAAAGACAGACATTACCTGAGAGTTAAAGGTTGAGAAAAGATTTTCCTATCAAATGGACCCAAGATCAAGTGGGAGTAGCAATCCTAACATCTAACAAATTAGACTTTAAAATAAAATCAATCAAAAGAGATGAAGGAGGTCATTATATACTCATCACAGGCAAAATCCACCAATGAAGTTTTGATTCTGAACATCTATGCCCCAAATTCAAAGGCATCCACGTTCGTAAAAAAAACATTACTAAAACTTAAATCATATATAAAGGCCCACACACTTATAGTGGAAGACTTCAACACCCTCACTCTCACCACTAGACAGGAATATCAGACAGAAACTCAAGAAGCAAAGGGTCTAATAGAAGTTATGACCCAATTGGGATTAACAGACATCTATAGAACATTCCATCTACATAAAAAAGAATATACCTTCTTCTCACCACCACATGGAACCTTCTCAAAAATCGACCACATACTTGGCAACATATCAAACCACAGCAGCTTCAAAAATATTGAAATAACTCCATGCATCTTATCAGACCACCATGTGTTAAAATTAGAATTCAACAACAACACAAATGGCAGAAACCCTATAAACTTGTGTAAATTGAATAATGCACAACTGCACCATTCCTGGGTCAAAGAAGAAATAAAAAAAGATATTAAAGACTTCCTAGAATTCAATGAGAATGAAGACACAGATTACCCAAACCTATGGGACACTTTGAAAGCAGTGCTACGGGGGATGTTCATAGCACTAAGTGCCCACATGAACAAACTGGAGAATAGTTATACTAGAGAATTAATAGCACAGCTGAAAGCTCTAGAACACGAAGAAGCAAACTCCCCCAGGAGGAGTAGAATCCAGGAAATAATCAAATTGAGGGCTGAAATCAATGAAGTGGAAACTAGGAAAACAATACAAAGAATCAATGCAACAAAGAGTTGGTTCTTTGAGAAAATCAACAAGATAGACAAACCTTTGTCCAAACTTACCAAACAGCAGAGAGTGAACACGCAAATTAACAAAATCAGAAATGAAAAGGGGTACATAACAACGGACTCTGAGGAAATCCAGAGAATCATCAGGTCATACTTTGAAAACCTGTACTCCACAAAATTCAAAATTTTAAAGGAAATGGATGACTTCCTGGATAGCTATCACTTGCCAAAATTAAATCAAGAACAGATAAGCAATTTAAATAGACCTATAACCCCTATGGAAATAGAAGCAGTCATCAAAGGTCTCCCAACCAAATAAAAGCCCAGGTCCAGATGGGCTCAGTGCAGAATTCTACCAGAAATTCAAAGAACAGCCTATGCCAATTCTTCTCAAAGTATTCCACGCAATAGAAGCAGAAGGGTCTTTGCCAAACTCTTTCTACAAGGCTTCAATAACCTTGATCCCCAAGCCACACAAAGACATAACCAAGAAAGAGAACTTCAGACCAATATCCCTCATGAACATTGATGCAAAAATACTCAATAAAATACTGGCAAATAGGATGCAAGAACACATCAAAACAATCATTCACCACGATCAAGTAGGTTTCATCCCAGGGATGCAGGGATAGTTCAACATATGAAAATCCATCAATGTCATCCACCATATAAACAAGCTGAAAAACAAAAATCACATGATCATCTCACTAGGCAGAAAAAGCCTTTGACAATATCCAACACCCCTTCATGATAAAGGTCTTGGAGAGATCTGGGAAAACAGGAGCATACCTAAACATAATAAAAGCTATTACAGCAAACCAACAGCCAACATCAAAATAAATGGACAGAAACTCAATGCAATTCCACTAAAATCAGGAACAAGACAAGGCTGTCCACTCTCTCCATACCTTTTCAATATTGTACTTGAAGTTCTAGCCAGAGCCATACGACAACAAAAGGACATCAAGAGGATACAAATTGGAAAGGAAGAGGTCAAACTTTCGCTTTTGCAGATGATATGATAGTTTATATAAATGACCCAAAGAACTCTATCAGGGAACTCTTACAGCTGATTACCACCTTGTGGCAGGCTACAAGATCAACTCAAGAAAATCAGTAGCCCTACTATACACAGATGATAAAAGGGCTGAGAAAGAAATCAGAGAAACATCACCCTTTACAATTGTCACAAACGACATAAAATAACTTGGGAGTAATGCTAACCAAACAAGTGAAGACATGTATTGTAAGAACTTTGAGTCTTTAAAGAAAGAAATTAAAGAAGCCCTCAGAAAATGGAAAGATCTCCCATGCTCTTGCATAGGTAGGATCAATGTAGAAAAAATGACAATCCTGCCAAAAGCAATCTACAGATTCAATGCAATCCCCATTAAAATCCCAGCACAATTCTTCACAGACCTTGAAAGAACAATAATCAATTTTGTATGGAAAAACAAAAGACCCAGGATAGCCAAAACAACCCTGTTCAACAAAGCAACATCTGGAAGCATCACCATCCCCGAATTCAAGCTCTATTAAAGAGCTTTAGTCCTGAAAACAGTTTGGTACTGGCACAAAAATAGACAGGTAGACCAATAGAATCGAGTTGAACACCCTGATATTAACCCGTGCATGTAGGAACATCTGATCTTTAACAAAGAAGCTAAAAATATACAATGGAAAAAAAGAAAGCATCTTTAACAAATGGTGCTGGCATAACTGGATGCTGACATGTAGATGAATGCAGATAGATCCATGTCTATCGCCATGCACAAAACTTAAATCTAAAAGGATCAAAGACCTCAACATAATCCAGCCACACTGAACCTCTTAGAAGAGAAAGTGGGTGGTACCCTTCAACGAATTGGTACAGGAGACAGCTTCCTGACCATAACACCAGAAGCACAGACAATGAGATCAACAATTAATAAATGGGACCTCCAGAAATTGAGAAGCTTCTGTAAGGCAAAGGACACAGTCAGGAAGACAAAAAGGCAACCCACAGAATGGGAAAAGATATTCACTAACCCCACATCTGACAGAGGGCTGATCTCCAAAATTTACAAAGAACTCAAGAAGCAAGTCTCCAAAACACCAAAGGATCCAATTAAAAAGTGGGCTACAGAACTAAATAGAGAATTCTCAATAGAGGAGTCTAAAATTGCTGAGAGGCACTTGAGAAAGTGCTCAACATCCTTAGCCATCTGGGAAATACAAATCAGAACAACTCTGAGATATCTTCTTACTCATGTCAGAATGGCTAAAATCAAAAACACCAATGACAATTTATGCTGGAGAGGTTGTGGTGAAAAGGGAACAACACTCCTCCACTTCTGGTGGGAGAGCCTACTTGTACAGCTGCTTTGGAAATCAGTATGAAGATTCCTCAGAAAAATGGGAATAAACCTACCATAAGATCCAGCAACTACACTCTTAGGCATATATCCAAAAGATGCCCATTCATACAGCAAGGGTGTCTGTTCCACTATGTTCATAGCAGCATTATTTGTAATAGCCAGAACTTGGAAGCAGCCTAGATGCCCCTCAACCGAAGAGTGGATAGAGAAAATGTGGTACATTTACACAATGGAGTACTATTCAGCAGAAACAAACAATGGAATCCTGAAATTTGCAGGCAAATGGATGGCACTGGAAGAAACCATCCTGAGTGAGGTAACCCAGTCACAAAAAGAGAAACATGGCATGTATGTAGTCTCTCAAATATGGATTTTAGACATAGATCTGGGGAGTTCCAGCCTACAATCCCATGGTCAGAGAGTCTGGGAAACAGAACCTTCATTCAGTGGCTGATGGAAGCAGAGGCAGACTTCCATGGCTGAACTCAAGAAATCAAGTGACAGAGAGGGAGGACTGATGACCAAAGTGGTTAAGACTGGGCTGGTTTAACACCAGAAACAGCTGACCTGACAAGGGTTAGCTCTTGAATCCCAGACTGATGCCTGGTAATCCAGCATGGGACTGATCAAGACCCCCTGAATGTGGGTGTCAGTGAGGAGGCCTAGGTAATTTATTGAGCCTTGGGCAGTAGATCAGTATTTATCCTGGGTATACAAATGGACTTTAGGCTCCCATCCAACAATGAGAGATGCATTCTCACCCTGGAATCTTGGGGGAGGGTCTAGGCCCTTCCATGGATGAAATGACTATGGACACCCCATGGAAGGCCTCACCCTCCCTGGGGAAATGAGGGGATATTGGGGGCTTGGTAGGAGGGTGCAGGAGGAAGGGAGGGAAAGGGAGAGGGACCTGGAATTGACATGTGAAGCAACCTTGTTTCTAATTTAAATTTAAATTTAAAAATAAAAAATAAATATAAATAAATAAATATGCTCACGTATTAACAAGAAGCCAAAAAATCACTGTGAGACCCATTACATTACATAGTACAATAAGTATACAATAAAATTAATGTGTTCTCTATGTATCTGTGTGCATTGGTTCCCTATAATAGTAAGACAAAATCACTTAGTGCTTAAAACAGTAAAAAATACTTTAAAGACTCAAAGTTCTTGTGATACAGGTCTTTCATTTGTTTGGTTATGCCGTGGAACATTTGTTTATTGATGCGAAGGTGTGTTGCATTCTTTCATGTTGCATTTGTTTAACTCTGTGAAGTTGTGCTACTTTGCCTGTCTAAAATACTTGATTGATTTAATAAAGAGCTGAACAGATAATAGGTAATCAGGAGAAAGGATAGGCAGAGATGGCAGGCAGAGAGAATAAATAAGAGGAGAAATCTGGGAAGTTTTGGGAACAAAAAAAAAAAGGAGGAGAGGAGGGTGCCATGGAGTAGACCATAGCAAGCCACAGGGTAAGAAGTAAAGAAAGATATATAGAATAGAGAAAGACAAAGCCCAGAGGCAAAAGGTAGATAGGATGATTTGAGTTTAAAAAAAGCTGGCTAGAAACAAGTCAAATTAAGGTCCAGGTATTCATAAGTAAAAATAACACTCTGTGTATTTGTGAGCTGGATGGTGGACCCCCCAAAGACCCAAAAAGCAAAAAAAAAAGAGAGAAAAAGAAAAAAATATATATATATGAATTCAGAGATATGTCTACAAACATAAAATGTTAGTGGAGGAAGGAAGTCAAATACAATAAGCACACATTATACATACATAATGATAATGCATAACAATCAAAGCACAGATCATATGCCTATACATACATATGGTTTTTCAGTGGTAGAAACTTGAGCTTAAGAAAAAGGAATTGACTATGCCTCCTGCCAAAATATGAGGAATCCAAGGGGCTTCCAGAATGTCTAGGCCCTATGTTTGATTGTATTCATTTTGCTCAAAAGTCCAGAACTAGAAAAAAAGTGACACACCAGATATATTTTCCCCTGTGACCCATATCACACACACACACCTGATTTGGGACAAAAAGACAACTTGAAGACACCCCTTACACAGATGCAGAGAAAATGATTGAGCACATGTTAAACGTGGTCCCCAGACTAGGTCTATATCAGCTATGACACACTCTCTGGTGCCTCTTTGCCCAGGTTTAGCAGTGGCTGATGAAACAGCTCCACTTTACCTGACCTAAGCACCAAAACTTCTGCTTCAAGAAAGACTAGAGCCTTGTGACTTCCTTAAAAAATCCTGGCATCTGGCATTCAGCTCTAAGAGTCTCCATGGTGCCACTAAGTTGATTCTGTTTCTTCTCAGAAGCACTCCCCACATGACTGCACACATTTTAATTTCCAATCAGCCTTGCTTTGTCAAGGTAACTGGAGTGCTGCAGAGTGTCAAGTCTCTGTGGCTGCTGTGCAAACCCTCAATTACGTCCTGGCTGAGCCCATCTCAAGAGGCCATCTACAGTTATAAGCTATTCTCCCTCCCACACTGGCTTACCTGGCTTGACACATGTGAGACTATAAGGATCCCCTTGGCTTTGTCTTTTCATCCCAGTCACATCCTTTGAAGGGTAGTATGGTTGACAGAGTGGCTTGGTTGTTACGGTGAACTCATAGTTCATTATTCTAGCAGAAGTGGGCTATGTGAACGTAGGCTGGCACCAGTAGCCCAACAGGAAGACCAGAAGTCAGAGAAGCCAGAGAACGCAAATTCCCTGCATCCTCTCTGTTGCCAATTGGTCAAGACGGGCAGGTGACATTCTGCAAATGCCATGGTAGGAGGCAGCCTCGGCCAGACCCATAGAACATCCCTGCCACTGACCATGCTGCCACAACTTAAGCAAGCCTCTACTTGCTGAGCTTCCTTGCAAAGCAGTTTCTGAGGAGAACTAAAGGTACAAGGAAGCTCTCTGGGAGTTGCCCTTGGAAGAGTCACAGGGTTGTTATACCTCCTGGCTCTCCATCCAGTCTTTCCCCCATTGTCTCTAGATGGACAGAAGTCAGACCATGTGCTGTCCATACCTCTCCTAGACCTTTAATGTAAACACGAGGGTATAACTTGCTCTGAGGTTTGACTTGGTGTCTGCTTTAAGGAAACATAGGAGCCTGGCAGTGGTGGCACACGCCTTTAATCCCAGTGCTTGGGAAGCAGAGACAGGTGGATCTCTGTGAGTTCAAGGCCAGCCTGGTCTACAAAGTAAATTCCAGGACAGCCAGGACTGTTACACAGATAAATCCTGTCTCAAGAAACAAGAACTAAAGGAAGGAAGGAAGGAAGGAAGGAAGGAAGGAAGGAAGGAAGGAAGGAAGGAAGGAAAGAATAGTAAGTAGTTTTAAGAGATCTAAACCATGGAGGTCCATAATGATGTTCTTGCCATAGAACCAAAAGAAGATACACAACTGGGTAGTGAAAGTCCACTCTGCCCACCACTTCAGCTCTGTTCCTCTTTTCCCCCATATGAAAGCCCTTTGGGCCCTGGAACCCCAAAGTGGAGCTGGGAGGCAGTAGCCCTTTCCTATTTCCTCAAGATTGCTAGCACTTGAATAAACTTGATCCTCTCAACTCTCTCTCCTGAATGCTGCCCTTGAGGAGACTGGCAGTCACGAATGTTTACATCCCATCTCACCAACACATACGTCATTAAAGAGACCATGAAGCTTCCTCCTAGCCTAAAGAATCTACTTTTTCTTTTTAACTAGCAAATAGTAATTGTACAAAATGAGTTGTATTGTGACATATCACATATGTACACAATGTACTTTGATCACATTCACTCCCCAAAACCTTCTCCCGTACCCCTCCCCACTCACATGACATTGTCCCCTTTCCAGACTGTCCTCTTCTACTTTCATGTCACCTTTTAAATCTAAAGAAACTATAGCATCCTATTGAGGTGCCCCTGCAATATATGTAAAAGAAAAACCCCAATCTAGTCCATGATCTTTCCATCAAAGACTATTCAAAATGAAAAGTTTGCAGCACTGAAAATGTCCTCAGTTGATCAGGAATGGGACTTCTAAATGTATTTTTCCATTTCTCCATTCCTACACAAATCTTCAGAGGAAAATGGGTACACGACAAGACTTACATTCTGTCTGGAGTCAATTTAGAATTCCTGTCTTATGTGACACAGTACACATCTTTACCATAAGCTGTATGACTAAAGGCCCTTAACTTCCTCCTTTTACTATGACTTATAACCCTCGAGTGTAACAAGCTTTTATAAGACCTAAGACAAAGCAGCAGAGAGAAAACAAGCATCTGGGCATGGTGGTGCATACCCCTAACCTCAACACACCAGGGAAGTGAGATGGGGGGCAGGAATTTGAAGTCAGCCTGTGCTACATAGCTAAGACCTATCTCAAAAAAGAAAATGGGGGAGTGGAAGAGAAGGAAAAGAGAAGTTGGAGAAAGTAGAAAATGGAAAGAGAATGGGAAGCAGGGGAGGAGGGGATAAGGAGTTATTAAGAAAGAGAAATGGTAGAGTGTGAACAGAAAAAATGGGGAAATACAGGTCAAAGGGTACAAAATAGCAGGTGTAAATCATGAGTGAGTCTTGAGATCTAATGCACAGCATGAAAATACAGTTAATGAATGGCTGAAGAGTATTCCTTTACCATGAGACATCTATTACATCCCAAGATCCAAGAGTCCTAGGGGATACCTGAAACCATGCATGAAACAAAACTATGTGTATGTGTATGCATGTACACTCTGCAGTATTGCCACATAGAACCAGAGTTAACCTGCCCTTTGGCGTTTTTAAGCCCTGGTGATTCCTTTGTGCCATTGCTCTTCATGAGTAAAATAATGATTACTTGGATACAAACACTAGAATTACCAGCAGTTGATCTGATAACTAGGATAGCTATTGAGTGGCTATTGGGAAGGTAACATATACAGTGGGATACACTGGACTAAGGTGTGATTGGGAATTGTGATGGGTTAGGATAGAGTGACACAGTGGGACACTTCTCACTGCTCAGATGCCATACAACTTAAAAATCACGTTATTTCTGGACTTTTCCACTTAATATCTTTATTTAAATTAGCAACAAGCTTGCTTCACATGTAAATCCCATCCCCATCTCCCTCCCCTCCTTCCAGGCTCCCTCCCACAGTCCCACAACCAATCCTGACTCCATTCCCCAGGGAGGGTAAGGCCCTCCATGGTAGATACCCAGAGTCTGTCATTTCATTCAGGGCAGGGCCTAGGAACTTCCCCATGTGTCCAGGCCTAGAGCACATCCCTCCCAAAGTCCATTCATACGCCAGGGATAAATACTGATCCACTACCAGAGGTTCCATAGATTGCCGAGGCCTCCTCACTGACATCCATATTCTGGAGGTCTGGATCAGTCCCATGCTGGCCTCTCATCCATCAGTCTGGGGTCCATGGGCTCCCCCTTGTTCAGGTCAACTGTTTCTGTGAGCTTCACCAGCCCAGTCTTGACCCCCTTGCCCATCACTCTTTCTCTACAACTGGTTTCCAAGAGTTCAATTCAGTGTTTAGCTGTGGGTGTCTGCCTCTACTTCCATCAACCACTGGATGAAGGCTCTAGGATGGCATATAAGGTAGTTATCAATTTCATTATAGGGGAGGGCATTTAAGATAGCCTCTCCACTATTGCTTAGACTGCCAGTTGGTGTCATCCTTGTATATCTTTGGAGATCTCCCTAGTGACAGATCTCTCCTCAAACCTATAGTTTCTCCCTCTATTATGGTATCTCTCATCCTGATCTCCTATATTCGTCCCCTGACTCAAACTTTCTGCTCCCCCATTTCTTCCTCTCTCCTCCTCTTTCCCCCCTCTCCTTCTCCCAGCTCCCTCTCCATCTCTCTATGCTCCCAATCTGTTCATGAGATCCTGTCCCCTTCGCCTTCTCCAAGGTACCACGTATGTCTCTCTCAGGGTCCTCACTGTTTCCCAACAGTGTGGATTGTAGGCTGGAAATCGCCTGATTCATGTCTAAAATCTATATATGAGTGAGAACATACCATGTTTGTCTTTTTGTTACTGGGTTACATCACTCAGGATGATTTCTTCTAGTGCCATCGATTTATCTGAGAATTTCAAAATTCCATTGTTTTTTTTCTGCTGAGTAGTTCTACATTGTGTAAATGTACCACATTTTCTCTATCCACTCTTCAGTGGAGGGGCATCTAGGTTGCTTCCAAGTTCTGGCTATTACAAATAATCCTGCTATGAAAATAATTGAACTGATGTCCTTGTTGTATGAATGTGCATCTTTTGTCTATATGCCTAAGAGTGGAATTGCTGGATCTTGTGGTAGACTGATTCCTATTTTCCTAAGCAATCTCCATACTGATTTCCAAAGTGGCTATACAAGTTAGCACTCCCACCAGCAGTGTAGGAGTGTTCCCCTTTCTCCACATCCTCCCCAGCATAGACTGTCATTGGTGTTTTTGATTTTAGCCATTCTGACAGGAGTAACAGGTATCTCAGAGTTGTTTTGATTTGCATTTCCCTGATGGCTAAGGATGTTGAGGACTTTCTTAATTGTCTCTCAGCCATTTTATATTTCTCTATTGAGAATTCTCTATTTAGTACTGTTGTACCCTATTTTTAAATTGTATTATTTGGCATTTAGGAGGCTAGCTTCTTGATTTCTTTGTAAATCTTGAGGATCATCCCTCTGTCTGATGTAGGGTTGGTGAATTCTGTGGGCTGCCTTTTTGTCTTGTTGACTGTGTCCTTTGCCTTACAGAAGCTTCTCAGTTTCAGGAGGTCCCACTCATTAATTGTTGATCTCAGTGTCTCTGCTACTGGTATTATGTTCAGGAAGTTGTCTCCTGGACCAATTCCTGCAAGGGTACTTCCCACTTTCTCCTCTAAGAAGTTCAGTGTGGCTGGATTTATGTTGAGGTCTTTTATCCATTTGGACCTAAGTTTTGTGCATGGCAATAGATATGGATCTATCTGCACTCTTCTATATGCCAGCATCCAGCTATGCCAGCACCATTTGTTGAAGATGCTTTCTTTTTTCCATTGTATAGCTTTAGTTTCTTTGTCAAAAATCAGGTGTTCATAGGTGTATGGGTTAATATCACGGTTTTCAATTCGATTCCATTCGTCTACCTGTCTATTTTTGTGTAATAGAGCTTGAAGTCAGGGATGGTGATGCCTCCTGAAGTATTGTACAGGGTTGTTTTGGCTATATAAGGTTGATTCTTGTTCTTTCAAGGTCTGTGAAGAATTGTGCTGGGATTTGGTGGGAACTGCATTGAATCTGTAGATTGCTTTTGGCAAGATTGCCTTTTTTACTATGTTGACCCTACCTATCCAAGAGCATGGGATATCTTTCAATTTTCCGTTATCTTCTTTAATTTCTTTTTCAAAGACTCAAAAGTTCTTGCTATGCAGATCTTTCACTTGTTTGGTTAGTGTTACCCAAAGATATCCTATGTAGTTTAGATGTTAGCTACTATTATAAAACAAAAAAGGGGTAACCACATGGGCTTATGGACATGTTGATTTTCCTAACTATCCTGACCCTTTCATTATCTAAATACATACAAAATACCATTCAACATAAATACATAAAATTTAAAAGACAAGTAAGCATCTACTGAGAACCTGTTACTAATGCTGATGCCATATACTGTGTCAGTTACTGTTTCCAGAACTTTCTATGAGACAGATGTGGCCCTGCATTGCAAATGATGAAACATACTCTGAGACTTTATGTAAGTGACCTAGGTCACACAGCTAATTAAGTGGGCATTGTAACTCATGATCTGTCTCTACTTCCAATGATGTTTTTGTATCATGCCCTCTCTCCAGAACACTGAAGCAGAATAAATTTTCAAAGAACCACAAAGAAGGGTGTTGGATGTGCCCATAAAACCTGTAGTATAAAAGATTATGGCAAATAAAGTTAGGTTTAGTTAATCATAAAACTGAGCTTCGGTTCTCTTAACACTTAACTGAACTTTTATGGGGACATTACTCTAGTGAGAGAATCCAAACTTGTAAGCATATTCTTGGAATTTGGCCATAGAATCCAGGTCAAAATTTCATCTTTCCCCCACATGCCAAGAAATCCTTAATGCTCCCTGTAAATCTCTTTCTCATTTTCCACCCTCTTTACCCATAAATGGGGAAGTTCAAACTATGCCCCTTAGTGAGTTCTGATCATTCAGGGAACTTGGAAGCAGCACAGGATACAATGAGATGGGGTCTGTCACAGGCCATGACTGAGCAGTGCCCTCCCCAGAAGATGCTCAGAGGTACGAGAAGGAGGGTTTAATGGTAATTATTCTCTCACTGCATCCCCAGGACTTCAGAATCAAATAATAAGCATTGCAAAGTGTGGGCATGCTCTCTTTTCTATGCTGCTCTGTTTTAAGCCTTGGTTTTAAATAAGTTATAATAGTTGATGGATGGGCATCCTATCTGAAAGGTTTGCGGCAGGCACTGGAGAAGATAGTTGAGTCTGTAAAGTGTTTGCCTTGCATGCAGAAGGACTTGAGTTCGATTTCCCAGAAGGCACATTTAAGGAAGAAAAAACACTGAGAGTAGAATGGTAGCAGACACGTGTGATCATACTGTTGGGCAGGCTGGAACCGGCATGTTCCTGAGGCTCCCTGGCCAACCAGCCAAGACTACTTGAGAGATTAGTAAAATACCCTGTTTCAAAAATTAAAATTTAAAAACTGGGACTGGAGAAATGGCTCAGTGGTTAAGAACATTGGCTATTCTTGCAGAAGACCCAAATTCAACTCCCAGCACCCACAGTGTGGCTCACAAGCATCTGTAACTCCAGATTCAGGGAATCAGACACCCTCTTCTGGCCTTCACAGACACAAGGCATGCAAGCAGTACACAGACATACATCCAGGAAAAATTGATAAACATAAAATAAAACAACAAAATAAAGATATTTTAAACAAATAAAATAAAATAGTTTTAAATAATAAAATACTTTAAATGTGGACAGCTGCACACACATGAACACACACACACACACACACACACACACACACACACACACATACACACACGATAAAATGTGAAGATAAAAATACCCCAGTCAAATAGCAAAAGTATCAAGAGGAATTTCATCCCAAGAAAGACAGAAATGGTTAATTGGCTATGGTCAAGGACTCTTCATCTTAGCAACACTGGAAACCAGGACAGAAAATTTCTTTTTTTTAATTTTTAATTTTAATTTTAAATAGCTTGTTTTACATGTCAATCCCAGTTCCCTCTCCCTCCCCTCCTCCCGCACCCCCCACCATCCCCCCATCCTCTCACCCTATTGCAAATTCCTTCCACATAGGGGATATCTAGAGTCTGTCATTTCACTCAGGGTAGGGTCCAGGCACTCCCCTAAGAGTCCAGGCTGAGAGAGCATCCCTCTTTGTGTTATGGACACACGATGTCTGTTAGTATTTGACGGATAAACACTGATCCCCTGCTCAGGACCCCATAGGTTGCCCAGGCCTCCTCACTGAGTCTCACATTCAGGGGGTCTGAATCAGTCCCATGACTGCCTCCCAGCTGTTGTCGGTCTGGGGTCCAAGAACTCTGCCCTGTTCAGATCAGCTGTCTCTGCTGGTTTTGCCAGCCCATTCTTTGCCAATTTGCTCATTGCTCCTCTTTCTCTGTCACTGGGTTCCTTGGGTTCAGTTCAGTGTTTAACTGTGGCTGTTTGCCTCTGCTTCCATCAGTCACTGGATGAAGGCTCCAGGATGGTTATAGACATCAAGTTCATTATCAGGAATGGGCATTCGAGGTTGTCTCTACACTATTGCTTAGCTTGCCAATTGTTGTTATCCCTTTAGATCACTAGAGGTCACAATGGTGCCTGATCTATCTTCTAACCTATGATTCCCTCTTCCCCCTATTCTACCCCCCCCAGTCAACCTTCCTGTTCCCCCATGACCTACTCTCTCTTCCTCTTCTCCCCCTCTCTATTTCCCAGGCCCCCTTCCCCCCACCCCTCGCCATGTTCCCCATCTGTTCAGAGGATCTTGCCTCATTTCTCTTCTCTTGGATACCATGCATATCTTTTAGGTTCTTTCCTGTTTCCCAGACTCTCTGTCAGTGGAAGTGCAGACTGGCACTCTCCTGATCCATGCCTAAAATCCATATATGAGTGAGTACATACCATGTTTGTCTTTTTGTGACTGGGTTACCTCACTCAGGATGGTTTCTTCCAGTGCGAATTTCAAGATTCCATTGGTTTTTTCTGCTGAGTAATACTCCATTGTGTAAATGTTCCACATTTTCTCTATCCACTGTTCAGTTGAGGGGCATCTAGGCTGCTTCCAGGTTCTGGCTATTACAAATAATGCTGCTATGAACATAGTGGAGCAGATGCCCTTGTTGTATGAATTTGCCTCATTTGGATATATGCCTAAGAGTGGAATTGCTGGGTCTTGTGGTAGATTGATTCCCGTTTTCCTGAGGAATCTCCATACTGATTTCCAAAGTGGCTGTATGAGTTGGCCCTCCCACCAGCAGTGGAGGAGTATTCCCCTCTCTCCACATCCTCTCCAGCATAAATTGTCTTCAGTGTTTTTGATTTTAGCCATTCTGACAGGAGTAAGATGGTATCTCAAAGTTGTTTGATTTGCATTTCCCTGATGGCTAAGGATGTTGAACACTTTCTTAAGTATCTCTTGGCCATTTTATCCTCCTTTATTGAGAATTCTCTGTTTGGTTCTGTACCCCACCTTTTAATTGGATCCTTTGGTGTTTTGGAGACTTGCGTCTTGAGTTCTTTGTATATTTTGGAGATTATCCCTCTGTCAGATGTGGGGTTAGTGAATATCTTTTCCCATTCTGTGGACTACCTTTTTGTCTTGTTGACTGTGTCCTTTGCCTTACAGAAGCTTTTTAGTTTCATGAGGTCCCATTTGTTAATTGTCGATCTCAGTGTCTGTGCCACTGGTGTTATGTTCAGGAAGTGGTCTCCTGTACCAACTCATTGAAGAGTATCTCTCACTTTCTCTTCTAAAAGTTTCAGTGTGGCTGGATTTATGTTGAGATCTTTGATCCATTTGGACTTAAGTTTTGTACAAGGCAATAAACATGGATCTATCTGCAGTCTTCTGCATACCAGTACCCAGTTATGCCAGCACCAAACCGAATTGAAAACCCTGATTTTAACCCACACACCTATGAACACTTGATTTTTGACAAAGAAGAAAATGTCTTTAAGAATTACAAAGCAAAGTGATCTGTATCCTCAATATCTACCCCCATGTACCTGCTAATTATACAGGCTTCCCAGCAGTCTTCCCTGATTACTAGAAGTCTGGATTAGTGCTCCTCCAGTGTGCTCCCACTCTCTCTAAACTTCGCATACAGCATCCCCATAGTGTAGTTGGCTATTAACTTAGATAACATGGCAGAGAATGTAGATGGTGCCCTGACTGTGGAATAGTCTATTCTATTTGCTGTTTCCCCTATAATATCCTCACAAAGCTGTGACTAAGCTTCTGTCTCTATAGCTTTGATAGCAAGTGCAATGACTACTTTTATTTGTCAATTTGACTAGATTGAGAAACACCCAGGAGATTAGTAAAGCACACCATGGTGTGTGCGTGTGTGTGATGGGTTTCTAGAGATGGTCCTATCATGAGGACTCTGGTATTAATTAATCCCAGACAGATTCATGCTATGTCATCACTATTGAGAGGTGGTAAAGGAAAGAGGTAAGGCCCAGCTGGATGGAGAAACCAGTTCCTTGAAGGTATGTTCTGGAGAGACACATCTTGCTTGACTCTTTCCTGTATTCCTTCTCTGTTTCCTGGCCAACACCCTGTGAGTGACCGTGTTCTGTCACATCCTCTCCATCATGAAGGAACATCTCCCAACAATACTCCAAATCACTCTTTCTTTTAGTTACTCTCTTCAACATGACAGGAACCCACCACCCTCCATTTCATTACTGTAAATATAAAAATATGTGTTCTCATTCCAATCGCCAATGTGGCTTCTTGAAAAATAACAAAAAAGCTCTGCTTCTACCCCTGGGATTGATACCACTTTCAGACTGACAGGAATATGCAAGCAACTTACAAAACAGCCTGGCACCTCCCAATTACTCAATTTCTTTAGGGTCCACAGATACTTGGATAGTCAGATGAGCATGCTTTTAATGTGTCAGGCATGATTATAAAGGAACCATGAATCATCTAGGCTCATCTATGGTCTTGTGCACACCCCTCACAACACAGCAAGGACTACAGTATTCACTTTACACCACCTGAAATCAGCTCCTAGGATCCTGTTTCATATCTATGAACTGCCCTAGGGATGCCAAGTGGCAGCATACTCTGGAGATGCCTGGGAAGTCTGAATCGTTGAGCCAAGCCTTGGGAAACCACATTATTTTCTCAATACAGACAAACCAGAGAAAGGTTGATGCCCACAGAGGGAGGACAAGGAGAAGAAAACAGGGGCTTCTGAGCAAACATGTTTCTCATTCCAAGGAATGGTGCTTAGCTGGTTCCAGCAGCCTCCTTGCTTTCCATTCCGGCCCTCCAGTGCCTTCATCCTGGATATCCTACCATTACTTACACTGCATACTAACCAGCCACACCTGCATTAGAGGTGGCCATGGAAGGTGGCCAAGGAAGCTTGTTTTATGAGTAGTAATCTACCTCCATTCTCACTCACTCTAAATCACTCTCCATGCTGTGCTGAAGGATTTTTCTCAAACATTATTCTGATGTCACCCCTCTCTCTGTTCAAGGCCTTTAAACAATTGTCTGATACCTACCGAGAAACACCAAACTCATTTATCAAATTCTTTACACTGGCCTTGTATTCCTGAGTCCTGGCTGGTTCCTTTCCTCGGGCATCCCACACTTCTCACACAGTAGTGGAACTGCTGGATCATACAGAAGCCCAAGTTTTACTTCTAGGGACTATGTACTGTTTTTGCAATGGCTATGCTCAATCATATTTAGAACAACTGTGCGTAAGATTTACCATTTCTCTGAATTCTTAATAGCATTTGTTATTTTTTTGGTTTGTGAGGGTTTGCTTGTTTATTTGTGGTAACCATTGTTTTTTCTGGGGGGTGGTTAGATGACATGTCCTGGTGGTTTGTGATTTGCATTCCCATGAGAACTAGTATAATAGCATTTTTTCATGCATTCATTGGGACTAGACTGTTCACTTTGCAACATCTGGAATCAGTTCTTGTGATCCTGATTGGTTTCTACATGCTGCCCCAGGGACTCCAAGTGAGAATGTCAAGTGTCTGTTAAGTCCATTTTTATTTTATTTTGTATGTGTGTAGTATGTATGCATGTGTGTATGTGTATTCACAACTGTGGGGGTGGGCATGCATGCATGCATGTGCACATGCATGTCAAAGTTGGAAATTGTTGTATGTGTCTTCCTCAGTTTCTCCCATTTTATTTTGTTAAACAGCCTCTCATAGAACCTAGAGCCAGCTTGCTCTTGGTACACCTGTCTCTGCTTCCCTAGCCCTGGGATCACAAGCAGCTGCCATGCCCACCTGGTGGCTAAAGTGAATTCTTGGGATCTGAGGTCCAACTAGCACAGCCCTTTATACTCTGAGCCTATTTCCCCAAACCCTTAGCTAATTTTAGTCTCTTTTTGAGAAAGGGAAAATTATTTTCATCACTGAGGAAGTCAGAGCAAGAACTCAAACAGGGCAGGGATCTGGGAAAAGGAGCTGACAAAGAATCATGGAGGAGTGCTTCTCCTGGTTCACTCCTCCAGTCTACTCTCTTTTTCTTTCTTTAAAAATATTTTTATTAAATTTTTACAATTTTATTAATTAATTAATTTCTCTCTCTCTCTCTGTGTGTGTGTGTGTGTGTGTGTGTGTGTGTGTGTGTGTGTGTGTGTGTGTGTAACAAGTAGAAAGCAATGAACAGTTTTGGGAACTAGTTTTGTCCTTCCTCCATGTGGGGAGTCAACTAAGCCTGGCATAGCAAGTTGAGCAGGATTAAGTCCCTACCTCTACATTAGGGCTGAGCAAGGTATCCTACCATAAGGGATGGTCTCCAAAAGGCCAGTTCATGCACCAGGGACAAATTCTGGTCCCATTGCCAGAGGTCCCATAAACAGACCAAACCACACAACTGTCACCCACATTCAGAGAGTCTAGTTTGGTGCTATGCAGGTTCCCCATGTTTCAGTCCAAAGTCCATGAGCTCCCACTAGCTCAGGTTGAGTGAGTTTCCCCATCATGATCTTGACCTTCCTTGGTCCTATAATCCCTCCTCCCTCTCTTTGACTGGACTCCATGAGCTCAGCCAAGTATTTGGCTGTCAGTCACTGTATCTGTTTTCATCTGTTACTGGATGAAGGTTCTATGATGGCAATTAGGGAAGTCACCATTATAATTACAGGAGAAGGCTGGTTCAGATAACTTCTCCGATATTGCTAAGAGTCTTAGCTGAGGTCACCCTTGTGGATTCCTGGGAATTTCCCTAGCACTATTATTCACTAACCACATAACGGCTCCCCCTATCAAGGTGTCTCTTTCATTGCTGTCCCTCTCTGTCCCTCCTCCAACTCTACCATCCTGGCCCCTCATAGTCTCATCCTATATCTCTTCCCCCTGCTCTGTTTCCCCCAGTTTACACAGGCTATCTCATCTATTTTCCCTTCCTAGGGTGGTCAATGTATGTCTCTCTTAGAGTTTTCCTTGTTACCTAGCTTCTCTGGGGCTATGAATTGCAGCCTAGTTATCCTCTGCTTTAGATCTAATATCTATTTATGAGTGAGTAATACTGTATTTGTCTTTCTGGGTCTTGGTTACATCACTCATGATGACATTTTTCTAGTTCCATCCATTTGCCTGCAAATTTCATGATGTTGGCAGGGCAGTGGTGGTACCTGTCTTTAATTCCAGCACTCGGGAGGCAGAGGCAGTGGATCTCTGTGAGTTCAAGACCAGCCTGATCTACAAAGTGAGTTCTAGCACATCTAGTGCTGTTATACAGAGAAACCCTGTCTTGCCATGATGCCATTGTTATTTACCACTGACTAATACTCCATTGTGTAGATGTACCACATTTTCTTTATCCATTCTTCAGTTGAGGGACATCTAGGTTGTTTCCAGATTCTGACTATTATGAGTAACGCTATGAACACCATTGAGCAAGTATCCTCATAGTATGATTGAGTATCCTTTGGATGGATATATGCCCAAGAGTGGTAAGGCTGGGTCTTGAGGTAGATTGATTCCCAACTTTCTCAGAAACTGCCATACTGATTTCCAAAGAGGCTTTACTAAGTTTGCACTCCCACCAGCAGTGGAAAGCTATTCCCCTTACTCCACAACCTCTCCGGCACAAGCTGTCATCAATGTTTTTTTTTTTTATCTCTGCCATTCTGACAGGTGTAAAATGGCATCTGAGCTGTTTGGAGTTGCATTTGCCTGATGACTAAAGATACTGAGCATTTCCTTAAGGGTCTTTCAATCATTTGAGATTTCTGTGTTGAGAATTCTCTTTTTAGATCTGTACCCCATTTTTAATTGGAGTGTTTGGTATTTTAATGTCTAGTTCCTTGAGTTCTTTGTATATTTTGGAGATCAGTCCTCTGTCGGATGTAGGGTTAGTAAATGCTTTTCTCATTCTGTAGGTTGACATTTTGTTGACAGTGACCTTTGCCTTAGAGACGCTTCTCAGTTTCAGGAGGTCCCATTTATTGATTGTTGCTCTCAAGTGTCTATACTACTGGTGTTATATTTAGGAAATTGTCTCCTTTTCCTTTTTATATTATTTATTATTTTATTTTAATTTTAAATAGCTTGTTTTACATGTCAATCCCAGTTCCCTCTCCCTCCCCTCCTCCCGCACCCCATCCCCCCATCCTCCCACCCTATTGCCAATTCCTTCTGCATAGGGGATATCTAGAGTCTATCATTTCATTCAGGGTAGGGTCCAGGCACTTCCCTAAGAGTCCAGGCAGAGAGAGCAACCCTCTTTGTGTTAGTATTCGAGGGATAAACACTGATCCACTGCTCAGGACCCCATAGGTTGCCCAGGCCTCCTCCTTGACTCTCACATTCAGTGGGTCTGGATCGGTCCCATGATGGCCTCCCAGCTGTTGTCGGTCTGGGGTCCAAGAGCTCTCCCCTGTTCAGATCAGCTGTCTCTGCTGGTTTTGCCAGCCCATTCTTTGCCAATTTGCTCATCGCTCCTCTCTGTCGCTGGGTTCCTTGGGTTCAGTTCAGTATTTAACTGTGGCTGTTTGCCTCTGCTTCCATCAGTCACTGGATGAAGGCTCCAGGATGGTTATAGACATCAAGTTTACTATCAGGAATGGGCATTCGGGGTGGTCTCTACACTATTGCTTAGCTTGCCAATTGGTGTCATCCCTTTAGATCACTAGAGGTCACAATGGTGCCTGATCTGTCTTCTAACCTATGATTTCCTCTTCCTTCTATCCTACCCCCCCAGTCAACCTTCCTGTTCCCCCTACTCTCTCTTCCTCTTCTCCCCCTCTCTATTTCCCAGCTCCCCACCCCCACCCCTCGCCGTGTTCCCCATCTGTTCAGAGGATCTTGCCTCATTTCTCTTCTCTTGGATACCATGTATATCTTTTAGGTTCTTTCCTGTTTCCCAGACTCTCTGTCTGTGGAAGTTCAGACTGGCACTCTCCTGATTCATGTCTAAAATCCATATATGAATGAGTACATACCATGTTTGTCTTTTTGTGACTGGGTTACCTCACTCAGGATGGTTTCTTCCAGTGCCATCCATTTACCTGCGAATTTCAAGATTCCATTGTTTTTTTCTGCTGAGTAATACTCCATTGTGTAAATGTACCTCATTTTCTCTATCCACTGTTCAATTGAGGAGCATCTAGGTTGCTTCCAGGTTCTGGCTATTACAACTAATGCTGCTATGAACATAATGGAACAGATTCCCTTGTTGTATGAAGAAGTTAATTTTTTAAATGCCCTGAATCTCTAAGCCAGGTAATGTGTGGGGTTACTAGGGATACACACACTGAGATGCCAAGCTCTTCATGTCTGGTGCTATAAATCCAGTTAAGAACCATGGCTGGGGAGCTCAAAGGTCCTAGAGTTGAACCTACTACTATTACTGGATAAAGTTTTACCTATTTGTTGAGCCATTTTATTCTTATTTTTCTTAGGATTGGTTGTCACTATTTGTCCTGGCTGGCATGGAACTAGTTATGTAGGCCAGGCCAGTAGCAAACTCTCAAAACCATTTTAAAATTTGATTGTTTCATGATTTTGCTGTTTATCTTTCCAAGTTCCCTTTACAGTCTAGATGTCAATCTCTAGTCAGTCTTTTTATTTAAAGACACTTTTTTACACTCTGTAAATCATCTTTTGACCCTGGTAAGTTTCCTTTGCTATGCAATGATTCTTGGTTTAATGGACACTCAGTTTTTTTTTCATTTTTGTTGCCTCTGTTTTGGAACTCTATGTAAATATTGACTGCCTACACTAATGTCTCACCCTGTCTCCCATATTCTCATTTTATTTAAGCGCTGTTGGCTTGCATGCAAGTCTTCCAGGAATCTAGTTTTATCTGGTTGTAGTGCATATCTAATTTTGCCACCATCATCTTTTGAAGAAACTGCCTTTTCTTATCATATCTTCAACAGCACTGACTAACTCTCTTGGTTCCATGAATACAGATTGATTCCTATGTTCTCTGTTCTGTTTCATTAATTTGTTTATTTGGGTTTTGATTCGTGTTGTAGTTTCCAGTAACCATGACTTTGTAGTATGTTTTAAAGTGAGGTGTTGTGAAGTCTCCAGCTTTGGTTGGCTTTGTTTTGTTTTGTTTCCCTTCAGGTTCTAGGTGTTTGACAATTCTCACTTCTTAGTGAGAGTTTTCTGTTACTGTAACAAAACACCCAATACAATCAATTTATAAGGAGGAAAGGTTAATCTGGCTCACATTTTATGTAGGTTCTATGGTCATTTGGCCCCATTGTTCTGAGTGTATAGAGGTATGCCTAGGGAAGAACATATGGAGGAGCTCATTGCTGGCTCCACAATCTCCCAAAAGGGCAACAATCCAAAAATCTCTCAAAAATCTCTCACTAAGCCCTCTTTCAGATTCCATCACTTCCCAATGAAACTAGCTAGCATGTGGCACAGCCCCTGAACACATGGGCCTTTGGAGAACAATGGACTATAACTTAGAATGATAACCACCTATACCTTGTAGTAGGCCATAACCTGGTTAACTATATGTTAATATTTCCTATATATTCCCTTTGAAATTGCATGCACCATCATCTAACAACTTACCATTTCTCTAATCATGTGTGTTACCTAAGTTAATTGAAATTATATTTAAATTTTGGCTCCTCTGTCATAGTAGTCATTAGTGACTTTCCTTTTGGACAGTGAGACACAGAACTTGTCCATCATCATGGAAGATGGGTTGGGTATTGCTAGTCTAAGACATCAGACCTGGGCATACTATGTAGTAAATACACTCAGACATTTGCCCTTGAGAGAATTAAAGTCTACCCTAGCATTCCCAGACCAAGACCATCTGTCCTTAGAAGGATAGAATTATGAATCATTAGACATAATCTAGGCAGTTCAGTTTTACCTGCATTCTAAATAACCATTTGCATGTATGCAAATGATCCTCATACTGTAATAAAGTAAGCAATCATTTAAAATTTCCCACCCCTCACAATTATATTTTCCCTGTAACTGCCATATGGTGCACTGATTTACTAGGGTGCTAAGAGACTTAATTAATATTTGTTTGAAACCCTGCTTGTCAGGGTTGTTGTTACAGGATCCACTGAGATGTTACCAGTATCAAAATTTTGGTGGGAAAACCTTAGTTTATTCAAATAAAGATGCACGAATAATGGGAAGAATTCCCCAGTCAGTTTTAATTTGTCACTCATCATTATCAACTGTGTATTGAGCATCTAACATTGTTTAGCAATAAGTGGCAGCAGAACACTTGCAATTACTTACTAACAGGAGGTCCTGGCATCTATCAAACTCCTGTCACTGAGAGGAAGACATAAGAAGCACCAGATAAGGTGTGGCAGGTACTGGCTGGTGGCTCAAGCTGCCCTTGCCTTGACAGGTCACAATAACCCTGAATATTAGCTATGTGTGTTCAACCCTGAATTCTTAACACATCAATATCTATCATAACACCTAGGTAGGATTATTTTGTGCCAGGCTCTCCTGAAATGCCCATTAATTAATTATTGACTCTTACAGAATCAGACATCTTAAGTGTTCTCAAGAGTGAGGATACTTAACTTACAAAGCTCATTTAAAAATCAGTGATGGTTGTGTGGGCATTGCCACAGGAGATATCTGTGAACTAACTAACACGCAATTCACCCCACCCAGTCTTCAAAGCTGCAGGTGAGATGATGAATCCCTTGCTTTACTCCACCTTCCAGAAACAGATGCTACATTCTAGTGGACAGTTGACCTAAATGGGACAATAAACCTCTCCAGGATTTCTAGCCTAGGACAGGAAGTGTGGTAAGCCCCTCTCCAGTTGACAGATGCTACATGGAGTGAATCTTAGAAGCTATGTGGGTCTGTTTATCTAACATTTGGATTTTGAGTACAGGAAGAGAGGCAGAAACTGATATGTAGGAAAAGATAGGGAAAGTACTAAGTTGGTCCTCCCGGATCCCCCTGGGTACTGAGACAAGTCTCAGCTCTGGAACCTGACTGGGTGTAGTACTCATTCCTCCCTTAGATTCCAAACTAATACATTCTTCTTCTGAGTTTGGTTATTCAAGTTGGGTTTGTTCTCCCTTTCAAATTCCTTATTGCCACAGCTGCCCTCAGGCTGAGCCCAAACACCTTAGCACAATGTAAAGGCCCTATCTCCCAGGACTTGCTCAGAGCCTGGAACACTACTCCCTATTGGTCTTCACTTGCACAACTATATTTACTGCTAAACCAAATTACTATTAATGAGTAAATCTGTAATACAAACACCCTAGAGAATGAGTACATGAGAAGAAGTTCATAGCCTAAAAAGCATTTCACTTGGCCATGGCAAACTCCTGCAAAGTAACCTTGCCTACAACAGGTTCATTTTTCTGGACCAAGAGTACTTTGCCTGACTTCAGGCCCTCTTGTCTGGTCAAGTATGAGTACTCAAACACCAATTTGCCCATTCAAACCTCCAGGCAAGCTTACTGCTGACCATCTATCTCTCTCTTTTTTAAATTCTCCCTCCTATATTTACCAACTTTTCTATTCCAGCTACAGCCAAGAGTCTGGACATAAAAGTGAGCACTCTTGGGCTGGGATGATGGTGCAGTAGGTAAAGTGTTTGCCTTTTAAGCTTGATGAGCAGAGTTCCAGACTAAGAACCTACATTAAAAAGCTGGGAATGGGGACATGCTTGTAATCCCAGCGATGGAGAGGTAGAAACAGGCAGACCCCTAAGTCTAATTGGCTACCAGCCTAGCTCTAAGCCAATGAGAGAACTTATTTCAAGAATAAGAGGAAAGTTCATAGCACTAAGTGCCCACATGAAGAAACAGGAGAGTAGGCACACTAGAGAATTAGCAGCACAGCTGAAAGTGCTGGAACAAAAAGAAACAAACTCATCCAGGAGGAGTAGACAATGGGAAATAATCAAATTGAGAGCTGAATCAATAAAGTAGAAACTAGGAAAAAACACCAAAAATCAATGTAACGAAGAGTTGATTCTTTGAGAAAATCAACAAGATAGACAAACCTTTATCCAAATTTACCAAAAGGCAGAGAGTAAACATAAATGCCCTTCTCTGATAATGAGATTGATGACTACCTTATATGCCATCCTAGAGCCTTCATCCAGTAGCTGATGGAAGCAGAAGCAGATATCCAGAGCTAAACACTGAGCTGAACTCCTGGAATCCATTTGCAGAGAGGGAGGAGTGATGAACAAAGGGTGACCAGGCTGGAGAGACCCACAGAACCATCTGACCTGAACAAAGGGAGCTCATAGACCCCAGGCTGATAGCTTGATAACCAGCATAGGACTCTTCCAGACCCTCTGAACATGGATGTCAGTTTGGAGGTCTGGGCAATCTATGGGGCTTCTGGTAGTGGATCAGTATTTACCCATAGTACACAAATGGACTTTCGGAGCCCACTCCACATAAAGAGATACTCTCTCAGCCTAGACACATGGGAATGTCCTAGGCCTGTTTCAAATGATATGATAGACTTTGAAGATCTCCCATGGAAGGCCTCACCTTCCCTCTGGAGCAGAAAGGGGTTGGGATAGGGGATTGGTAAGGGGCAGGGTAGGGGGAGAGGGAGAGGGAACTGGGATCATCATGTAAAACAAGCTTGTTTCTAATTTAAATTTAAAAAAAAGAGTAAGATGGGCAGCATCTGATGAATGACATCTGAGGTCGGCCTCTGGCTTACACACACACACACACACAAACACACACACAGCCTGTGCACCCACACGCACATGTGTACCCACTCAAACTTACACACTCATTTACATTCATGCACATACATAGACTCAAAAATAAAGGAAAATGAAACTTTCAGGTAAATGGATAGAGCTGGATGTAATCATTCTGGCTGAGGTAATCTAGATTCAGGCAGACAAGCACCACATGTTCTCTCTCCTGTGTAGATACTATCTTTGAATTGTTAGTTTAAATTGGAATAGATCCAGAGGGAAACTAGTAAGGGGCCATAAAGGGGGCTGGCTTCATGCTAAATCAGATGGTATAAGGAGGGAAAGAGAATAATGGAGCAAAATGAGTTAAATGGGGTGGAAATTGTGAGGGTAAACTAAGAGTATGGAAAGGGATAACTAACACTAAAGACCTTTTAAAATGTCTGATGGAAAGCTACTGCTGTAGAAACATACATATGCATATACATATACATATACATACACATATACATATATATATACATATACATAAGTTTACATGGAGTTACGTGATAACAAAGTACTACCCGCCCCAGATGCCATAGGCTATTAAATAAAATTCTTAGTGCCAGGTGTGAGTTATCTCTTTGAGTTGTTGTTCGAACTTGATGGTAAGACACAATTGCTGCAGTCATAGGACACAGTAAGATGAAGCTGGTTTTGATCTGAAAGCTTTATCCCTGACAGGCTAGCTTTCACAGTATTAGATGTTTCTAATACTACTAGGGGAGGGGGCTAATCAACAGTTTTACCCCCCTGTGAATCCTCTGAGCTATAATAGGAGTGGGACTGGACTAGCAAGAAATGTCCATTAGTGCAACAGTGGCATAAATGTTATGGAATAATGAAGAACTTTCTGGTTGGCTTTAAGGACAGATTCACAAAACAGAACTCATGCCTAGTACCACTAACTGGGCAAACAAAACTGGCTGGCTAGGTCATAGGCCTAGGGAGAATCTAATATCAATAATATCAATAAGTAGATGTAATGATAAACTTCTCCCTAAGTTATCTTCATCCCATAGATTAATACATCTGTCAACTCTCATCAGAGAATCTTCATTTTATAGATTGTGATTAATAAGAGACTCACCACTGATCAACTTCAAAGAATAAAAGACAGTGTCAAGTACTAAGCTCTAACTGGAACATCTGTATCACACTTCCTCCCTACAACGCTCAGGAATCATCATGGCAGAGGGAACAGAAAGTGTAAGCCAAAGGGGGTGGATATTGTCATTAAACTGCACTTGCTGGACAGAACAGGACTGTTACACACATTAATATACAGCAGCTGAAAATTTATGAATAAGACCTGCCAAGAACAAGTCAGCTAAAATCTACTCATGTATCAGAGAGGGGCCCATGAAATCCCACTAACTGAGAAACTATTGGCAACTGATGGCTGCAGGGGAAAAGATAGTCAGTTTTCTCTAGGAATGAGGCCCCTGAGAGGCTATGCTCTCCATGCTCCAGTAGACAGTCCTACACCCTTACACATGCAGGCAGCATGAAGTGGACTCAGTAGATGCAGCAACAACAAAAATCAAGTTGGGAGAGTGGCTGGGGATGGGAAAGGAATGGGAGGAGAGGAAAAGAGTGATAGATTTGATCAAAATGTATCATATGCTATATAAAATTCTCAAAAAATTAAAATCCGAAAAGCAAAACTAAAATAACATTTAAAAGGCATTCATTCTCCAGTTTGGATGAGGCTTAGCACTCCCAATCCTTTTTACTGACTGTCTTTTACTAACTGTCCATTTTATTAACTCTTAGGACATTTCTATAGAGAGCCAATCTCGTTCTATGATGTTTTTATTCTTCCTAGTTTTCCTTATAGAAGGCAGCGCTGGGGTTCCCATGCCTACCATCAGGCAGCACTGGAGTTCTTGTTGCTAAAATGCCCAGAGCTGCAGCCACTGCACAGGTAACCTAGGGTGGGCCACCAACAACTGCTCTACTGCCACACCAGAAGCAGCCACAGCAAACCCAAGCAGATGGAGAATAAATGCTTGATGAAACTGTCTTCCTCCTTATCTAAATCATTGCAGACTTCTATTATCAATTCACTTCCTCTGTGTTCCTTGTGTCCTGCCCTCTTCTCACTTTCCTGGACTCACAACATGGTGATCAACCCCATCTGCCAAATTTACTAGGCCATGGGATGCCTATATAGTTAGAGGTGTACCTGAAAGAAAGCAGCATCTACACAGGTAGACTAACTATGCAACAGATGGCTTTCCTCAGTGTAGGTGTGTAATGGGAGACTTTTTCTCCATCTAGTCTGTGTCCTACTGGACCAGTTTCTCTCTCCCCACTGGGTCTCCACAGTCACTATGAAATAACCACTCAGAGACTTAATATATATATTTACAGTTGTTTGGCTATTGGCATGGACTTCTTACTGGCTAGCTCTCTCTTAATTATTAACTCATTTCTATTAGTCTGCATATCACCACATGGCCTTGGCCTACCTAGGCAATACCCTGGCATCCTGCCTTCCTGGTTGCTACATGGCATCTGTCTCTCTGTCCTCTTTCTCGATGTCTCTTTGTTCGGAATTCCTGACTAGCTAAATTCTGCCTGTCCATTGGCCAAAACAGCTTTATTCATCAACCAATAAGAGAAACTAGTCACAGCATACAAAGGACATCCCCCATCATGAGTGGACACCTCCTAACTGAGTAAGTCCTTCACCCTTGAAAAGGGAAGAGAAAGGTGAATCCATTCTTTCTCCAAGCACTGGATATGAATATTCTCCTACCCTTGGTTCCCATTCTCAGATCTTTAAACTACAGCAAAGCTTTCCTGTGTCTTCAGATCTCCAGGCTTGCAGATGGCAGACTGTGGGACTTCTTTACCAATACCTCACAATAAGCCAAATCTATCTAGATCAATGAACAGTATATGGAATTTGTACATGTTTACACATAGAATGCATATATATACATATATAATATGTACGTAGATCTCATGTCCTTTCTTTGTGAGACGCACACATATATGCATGTGCCCCACCTCCTGCTTATCTCTCTAGAGAACTCTGAATAATATAAAGGTTAAGGTAGCACTGGAGGTTCTTGAAGGATCAGAAGAAAGTAAAACAAAAAGGAGAGAAAACAAAAAGACATAAGAAAAGGAAGGGCTGGAACCCCTCCCCCACTTAAGTAGGTCCTGTCCACCGCATTGCTTTGCTTCTCCGTGAACTGCCAGGCTTTACAGCTGACAGGGTGGACCCTGTGGATGACTGCCAGGGTGTTCCTCTGCTCATTACTCTTCCTGCTGCAATTTATTTCCCCATGATTGGACACAATTAGGATGCCCACAAATGGCTTGCCCAGCCCTGCTTGGCAGCTGCATAGCCACAAACATGTGCACGCTGCCCATCAGAAGCAAGTGAGCCTCTAATGAGGAAGGTTAATTACAAAGTGAGGGGCACCCCAGAATGACTCCTCACCGCATTCAGTCTCTGATCAGAGAGAGACCAAACAACAATAAACACCGAAATAACCTGCAGCAGTGCTAGAATCTGATGAGCCCTGTTTCTGGGCACACAGAGAGGGGTGGGATACCTTTACAATGGCAGGTTTCTGAGAACCTTCTGACACAAATCCCTCAGAGGCTCAGGTTTTGAAATCCCTGACCAGTTTCATCTACTTTTCCCTCCCTGACTGCCTGTGGCGTCATGCTCTTCTAGTTCTTGTTTCCACTTCCATATATTCTAGGGTGTCTTTGCAGCTGTTCGGTTTTCTCTCCTCTCTGATAAGATCATGTCCTGATATCAACCACCACATTTAACATTCTTGAAAGAAATATCATCAGTGACACTCCATCCAAACACAGATCACTGACTCCTGTCCAGGAATAGCTATGCTAACTTGGAATTTTCCTCTCATATTTTCTGTATAAAAAAAAATCAACATCTTTTTTCCATACTGACTCTTAGTTCTTCTGTAGTCTACCTGCAGGAGCCCCTCATCCAACTCTGTTGGGCCCCAGCCCCAATGGATTTCTGTGCATTGCTAGTCAGCTGATAACCACAGGTGCATACTGTTCTCTAGTCCTGGTTTACAGTCCCAGCCTTGCCCACCTGACATCAATATCTAGCACAAGGAAAACGGTCTTATACCCATGGTTTTTCCACTGTGCTGTAAGTCTGTATATAAGGCTGCTCTCTCCTTACAGCAGGCACACAGGCAGACATACAAACGTGGCACATACACACTTGCCTTCTCCGGGCATTAAAGGTGGCAGACACATTCTCTCTTTTTTTTTTCATTTTTTAAAATTTAAGTTAGAAACAAGCTTGTTTCACATGTCAATCAATCCCAGCTCCCTCTCCCTTCTCTCCTCCTCTGCCCCCCCACCAGGTCCCCAATCCCCCACCCAATCTCCACTTTGATCCTCAGGGAGGGTGAGGCCCTCCATAGTGGATCTCCAGAGTCTGTCATTTCATCCAGGGCAGGGCCTAGGCCCTCCCACAAGAGTCCAGGCTGAGAGAGTAACCCTCATTGTGGGATGGACACTCAATTATTATGGCAGGGATAAATACTACCCAAGGACCTATAGATTACCTAGGCCTCCTCACTGATACCCACATTCAGGGGGTCTGGGTCAGTCCCATGCTTTCCACACAGCCATCAATCTGGGGTCCAAGAGCTTCCCCTTGTTCAGGGCAACTGTTTCTGTGGGTTAAACCAGCCCAGTCTTAGCTCTTTTGCTTATCAGTTCTCCCTTTCTGTCACTGAATTCCAGGAGTTCAGTTCAGTGTTTAGCTGTGGGTGTCTTAACACAAACAGTTGGATGTCTTGTCTTTCATTTCCCGATACCTCGGACCTGTTCGTGGTGTGGACGCCACAAAACTCTATTTTCATTCCTTGGGAACTCCACCTTCTTTTCCAGAACCAGGTCTCCTTAGCTCCTTCCTGTGGACCCTCTCAGTCTCTCCTTCTAGGACATCTCCATTCTTTAGTGTCAGCCACCAACCCATGGAAAGAACCACTTTCTACCAGTGCCCCCAGAGGCCACACAGGAAAAAGACCCAGCCCTTCCTCCTAGCCTATCTCCATTTCTTTGTGTCACCTGTCTAACTGCAAATGAATTCTCTACCAGGGATGCTACAGCACCATACTTGCCTAGGATCTAGAGTGGGCAACAACAACCAAAGAACATAAGACCCACTCAACAAAGACAATGGAACACAGGGAATAAATAATCTAAAGAACAGTAAAGCAAAAGAGGAGCAGTCATACCCCACAACAAAATACTAGGAATCAATAAACACTACTCACTAATAACTCTCAATACTAGTTGTCTAAATTCCTCAATAAAAAGACACAGACAACATATTGGATTAGAAAATGGGATGCTTCTTTCTAATGTGCTTCCAAGAAACACATCTTACCATTAAGGACAGACATCACCTCAGGATAGGAAAAGATATCTCAAACAAATGTATCCAAGCAAGCAGGTGACAAAATAGACTTCAAAACAAAATTAACCAAAAGAGATAGGGAAGGACACTACATAACTTATTAAAGGAAACATTCACTAAGAGCATATTACAATCCTAAACATAGATGCACCAAACAAAAGGGCACCCAAGTTCATAAAAGAAACATTACTACAACTAAAATCACATCTTGACCCTCACACAGTCAAAGTGGGTGATGTCAATACCCACTACCACTAATAAACAAGTCACTGAGACAAAACTAAACAAAGAAATGCTCTAGATAAATGACAATATAAATCAAATAGACCTTGCAGATAGCTAGAGAATATTCCATACAGACACAAAAGAGTATACCTTTCTCCAAAATTAATCACATATTAGGACATAATGCAAGTCTCAACAAATATAAGAAAAATAAATACGCCCTGCATCCTTCATGACCACCATAGACTAAAGCTGGATACCAATAACCAAAGAATTTAGACAAATCATGGAAATGGATCAACTCACTACTGAATGAAAAAGTGTTCAAGGGCTGGAGAGATGGCTCAGAGGTTAAGAGCACTGACTGCTCTTCCAGGGGTCTTGAGTTCAATTCCCAGCAACCACATGGTGGCTCACAACCATCTACAATTCAATCTGGTGTCCTCTTCTGGCATGTAGGCAGAATACTGTATATGTAATAAATAAATCTTTTTAAAAAAGTGTTCAAGACAGAAATTAAGAGGGAAACTAAAAACTCATTAGAATTGAATGAAAACACAGCATACCTAAACCTATGGAACAGAATGAAGTAAGTTCTAAGAAACAAGTCCATGGCACCAAATGCCTACATAAAACAAAACATTTCATATTAGTAACTTAATAACACAACTGAAAGTTCTAGAACAACAAGAAGAAATAACACAGAGAAGAAGTAGATGAGAAGAAATAATCAAACTCAGGGCTAAAGTCAATGAAATAAAAACAACAATCAATAAAATGAAAAGTTGGTTCTTTGAAAAAAATCAACGAGATTAGCACTCTTCACCAAGATAACCAAAAGATGGAGAGAAAAGAAGCAAATTCATTAAATTAGAGATGAAAAATGAACACTACAACAGACACCAAGGAAGTTCAGAGAATATTAATGATATACTTTAAAAATCTATACTCTATAAAACTGGAAAATCTAAAGGAAATGGAAAGGCCTTTAATAAAATCCAACATTCCTTCACAATAAAATTCCTGGAGAGACTAGAGATATAAGGGACATACCTCAACATAATAAAGGCAAGTTACAGCAAGCCCATAGCCAGCATCAACCTAAATGGGGAGAAACACAAAGCAATTTCACTAAAATCAGGAACAAAACAAGGATGTTCAATCTCTCCATACCTACTTAATATAGTACTTGAAGTCTTAACTAGAGCAATAAAACACCTACGGAGATCAGGGGGCTATAAATAGAAAAGGAAGAAGTCAAAGTTTTTTACAGATGATATGGCTTCACATATTAAAAAAACCTAAAAACTCTACCAGGAAACTTCTATAATTGATAAATACTTTCATCAAAGTCACAAGATATAAAATTAACATATATATGTATATATATGTACATATCAAACAGACTGAGGGGGGAAAATCAGTAAAACAATACCTTTCACAATAGCCTCAAATAAATTAATTAATTAATTAATAACATATCTTGGGGTAACTTAATCAGGTAATTGAAAAACTTGTATAGTAAAAACTTTAAAGCACTAAAGAAAGAAATTGAAGAATTCAGAAAATGGAAAGATCTCCCAAGCTCACTGATCATTAGGATTAATGTTGTAAAGATGACCAGCCTACCAAAAGCTGTAAACTCTCCATCAAAATTCCAATAAACTTCTTCACAAAACTTTAAAAAGTAACCTTCAGTTTCATATGGTAATGCAAAAAACAGGATATCCTAAATAATTCTTAATAATAAAATAATTGATAAAAGCATCACTTCAAGTTGCACTGCATAACTAATATAATAAAAAAGCTCAGTATTAGCATAAAAACAGGAATTATAATCAACAGAATCAAACTGAAGATCCAGACATGAGTCCTCATACCTACAAATACTTAATTTTTGACCAAAAAGTCAAAAATATACATTGGAGAAAAGACAGTGTGTTCAGCAAATGGTGCTGGTCAAACTGGATAGCTGCATGCAGAAGAATGAAAATAGATCCATATCTTTCACTCTGCCTGAAACTCAGCTGCACATGAATCAAGGAGCTCTTCATTAAACCAGATACCATGAACCTGATAGAAGAGAAAGTGAAGCATGGTCTTGAGTTCTTTGGCAGGAAAGGGCTTTCTGAACAGGACACTAATAGCACAAGCATCAAGATCAACAATTAATAAATGGGATCTCATGAAACTAAAAACCTTCTGTATGGCAAAGAAAACCATCACTCTGGGAAAACAGCTGCCTACAGAAGGGTAAAGGTTTTTACCAATTGTATATCTGATAAAGCATCTAGAATATAGAAAGAAATAAAAAACCTGAACATCAAGAAAACAAATAACTCCATTTAGAAATGCGGCACAAAACTAAGCAAAGAGTTCCCAAAAGATGGAACACTAATGGCTGAGAAACAAATAAATGTACAACATCCTTAGTCACTAGGGGAATGAAAATCAGAACTACTTTGAGATTTCATTTTACACCTGTCACAAATGCCAAGATCAATAAGACGAATGACAGCACATGCTGGCAAGGATGAGGGAAAGGAAATCACTTATTCATTGCTGGTGGGAGTGCAAACTGGTACAGCCACTATAGAAATCGGTGTGGTGGCTCCTCAGAAAGCATGTACCCAAAGGACTCTACATCCTATTGTAGAGATACATGCTTATCCATGTTCATTGCTGCTCTATTTGTAATAGCCAGATATTGGAAAAAGCCTATATATCCATCAGCTGCTGAATGAATAATGAAAATGTGGGACATTTACACAATGGAATATTATTTAGTCAGTTTAAAAAATGAAATTTGCAGGGAAATGGATAGAAATAGAGAAAATCATTTTGAGTAAGGCAGCCAAACCCCAAAAGACTAATATTGTATGATTTCTCATATATGGATGCTAGCTTTTAAGCTTTTAGTATGCATGCTATAATATGAATAATGAATAACAACAGAAGTTAGGTACTCAGTAAGGGACAAGAGATTGTGGTGGTGAGTGAATCTGCCAGGGAAGGGGAAATGGAATATGATATTGTGAAGAGAGAAAAGGAAAACTAGAATAGAAGGAATAAATAGGGATGGTGGGAGAGAAAGATAAAAGGGGAAATGTAGGGAGGGACAACTAATACTACAGGTCATTTAAAAACTATATGGAAACCTATTACTGTGGAAGCTTCCCAAAATATGTACACATATGAATCTAAACGGAGTCACCAAATAATAGGGAGACAATGCCCCAAATAGATATCATAAGCCGACAAATAAAACCTCCAGTTTCAGGAGTGGGTTACATCTTGTTGACTCATTGGCAAAAGGGGCCCTATGAAACCCCACCAAACATCACAGGCAATTGCAAAATTACTGGAGGTTCTCACAACCAAATGGTAAGGCCCTGTTGCTGAAGATAACACTTGCTCATGTCCAGTACCTAAACAGAAGCTTCTTCTCTACTGACTAGCATTCATCATACTGGAAGGTACTCTGCATGCTACTGTAGGAGAAAAGTAAACAGTATTACTCAGTTACAAGCCCTGTGATCCACAACATCAACCTACCTGCAAGTTATACTAAAGCAATGGTGGCAGAAGGTTATGAAAGCAAACACCATATGTTATTATATTTAAGGCCCATTCATGAGATGCAATCCATATCTGATACTTCTAAAAAGTTCAAGAACATTAAAATAGATAGGCCATAAGCCTAGGGAAAAAAACCAATACTATTATTCTGCTAAAAGAGCATAGCAACAAAAGAACTCTTAATAACTTGTTGTTATACACACAGACCAATGCTTTGCTCAACCCACATCAGAGAAGCTTCTTCAGGCAATAGATGGGAAGTAATGCAGAGACCCACATCTGGACAATGTGCCTAGAGTGAAAGATTTTGGAGCACTCACTCCTAAATGCAACATCTTCATCAAACACCTCCCTTGAAGACTCAGGGAGAGGAAGCATAAAGATTGCAAGAACCAGAGGCAAGGAATGACTTCAAGGAAACTGTTTTCCAGACACAACAGGACTGGTGAACGTATGAACTCACAGAGATGTGGCAGCACACAGAACACCTGCACAAGGTCAAGTCAAACAGGGCCCAGGACAGAGAAGGGGAAGTGGACAAGGGATCCCACCTCTAACCAAAAGACTATATGCAACTAATTACTACTGACAAAGGGAAAATCAGCTTTCTCCAAATGATTGTCACTGCATATATCAAGCACATTCCAGGACAGTCCCCATGCCCAGGAGTAGCTGGACAACAGAAAAACAAAACAAAAACAACAACAAACCAACCAACCAACCAATGGTATCCTTGTGGACTTTTTGCTTTGTTTTGGCTTATTGGGCGGCGGCGGGGGGAGGGGGATTGGTCTTTTTGCCTGTTTTTATATTTGTGTTTCTGTGAGAACTTTTTTATTTCTTGTTTTAGGTTTGTTTGTTTTTTATGTCTAGTCTTTAAGGGACAGAGAGCGAAAAAAGATAAATTTGGGTGGGTAAGGATCTGGAGGAGATGATGAAGTAGAAATACATGATAAAAATATGTTATATGTAAAAATTGACATGTAAATAAAAACAGCTTCTGTGATGCCTCACTTTCCCCCTCTTTGAGCTGCTGTCATGTGCCAAGCATTGTCTTGGATGTCATGGTAAGTCCTCACAGCAGAATGTGAAAGAGCTGGGAAACAGATGTGTGTTCTGGACAGAGATGACTCAGGCATGTGGCGCCGAGTTTAGGCTATAAGCATCCGTCAATCATAAGCTCACTTTGTGGCATGAGTTACTGAGTTACTGTGATTTCCTGGAGGAGCACAACGCTCTTCTGGGGCCTTTTGACTACTGCCTCATGACAAAGACCTTTCCATAGCACATTTCCATTCATTCTCTTCTCACATAAGTACAGCATGAAATGGAGTCCTACATCACATTTCACTTTTTACACTCCAGAACTACTTCTACTGCAATGCACTGCAATGCAATTATCACACACTTTTGATTGAATAGCAACTATTAATACCAATATAGCCTCATGTTTATTATTATAGCTATATCTATTTTTATCAGCTTCCAATAAGTGCCTCTATAAAGTACTACAAATGTAATCTATTAGCATCATCTTGATAGACTCATCAAATTCCCCTGTCACTCCTAATTCTCATTTTACAAGATACACTTAGATCTTCTCCTGCAGTGACAGGACTTCTGGTCTTGAATTTATGTTTTGCAGTCATATTCAACCTAAATGCTTCTTCTGTTGCTGGCTAAGGAAATCCATGTGAGAAGTAAAGATCAGTTAGTACATGGTGCAATAAAGAGTTTGTCAATTATGGGCTGTAAGGGCAAAGCAACCAGACAAAGAGATTGGAGGTATCAGCGGGGTGTTCCATCAGCAAAGTGCTTGCCTTACAAGCATGGGGACTTGAAGTTGATTCATCAGAAACCATGAAAAGAAAGAAATACAGATACTGTAGAGCATACTTGAATCACTGGTGTTGTGGTTATAGAGACAGGCTGATCCCTAGGGCTTGCTGGTCAACCAACCAGCCTAACTTACTTAGCAACTTTCAGACCAGTGAGAGAGACCCTACCTAAAAAGGAAAGAAGAAAAGAAGGGAGGCAGGGAAGAAAGGAAGGCAGGCAGACAGGCAGGTACTTGGTGCCTAAGGAATGACACAGGAGGTTGGCCCATACATGCACATGCACACATGTATATGCACAAATACACACACACACAGAGATACACACACAGTTTTCACTGTATCATGTGGATAAGCAACAGTATTTGATTTCTTTTTTCAGATAAACTGTGACAGTGCTCATATTCATTCTGCCAAAGGCATGCTCAGATTTCCATATACTCCCTTACTACTAGCTATAAATCCCCTTTCATTCCCCACCATGAAGCACATCACCACACAAATGATTTAGGGTAATGTTGTTACAGAAATAAAATGCATCCACCATAATAGTCAAATAAATTACGTTCAATTGTGAGAGCTTTCACCCTTGTTACTAACAAGTTTCTGACAACATGGAGATGTTTGCCTGATATACCCCCAAACACTCACTAGTAACTGACACTGTAGATGTTCAACAAATATTCTTTGAATGGATGGCTGAATTTGCCTCAGCAACCAATGTGACAAATGAATGGGAATTACATCAGAAGATGAAAACTACTGTGGTCAAAGAGCACACTGCCACAAAAGGTTTCTAGGAAAGGGATCACAGCACCATATACACATTGCGGAAAGATCACCCAGCCCGCTGTGTGAAGGACAGATTGGAGAGGAAGAGCCTGGCAGTGGGGGGACCTGATAGGAGACTGGGGCAATGATGCATGTAGGCAGTGATGAGTTTCTAGACTGTGACAGCAGTGAAGGGACTGAAAAACAGGAAGGAGTAGATTCAAGAAATATGTAATAGAACTGAGCAGAACTTAATCAAGGATTCAATTTTCCATGGCAAGTTTATAATGGGATCAGTTACTGGTCTAAGTCAGAGACAAGGGCCAGGATGTTCATCACACTGGAATCAGAGTAGTGAAGTACAGCTGTCATTACATTTAGGCAGAATAGCAAGCTACCCCATACTATAATGTCAGGAGCATGTGAAGACACTGGGACCAAAAATATCCATGTCACCAGTTCCTGATCTTACATCATTAAAGCAGTGTTTCTTGGTTTGAATCCTTCCCATATGTCTTTAGAATAAGTCAACATGCTGGAGAAGGGAGAAATGTTTATTAGGTATGAGATTCACTTTGCATACTATTATTTAATCATAACAATAGCCCTGTAGTTTTTTAATGCTGCCAAGAGAACACTAAAGCTCAGAGAGACACACAAGGAATGGGCAGAAAAGCTGGGATTTGATCACCCCACATCTTTGTGATATCACTTATCCTGGGCCAATCTAGAATGATGCTGTTGATGTTACATCTTGTTTTATATTGTTATTTTTACAATTATGACAGAAGTTGGCTTGAGAGAAGTTGGCTTGAGGTAAGGAGAACTGGTAAAGATTCTGTGCATTGTCTATATTATAGACAAGTATCACAGATATTAGCACATATAACACTACATTTTCCAGTGCAGGCTGTAGTCATCAGCAACACAGTCTTGTTCTCAGGGACCACGAATTATCAGAACTGAGCAAGAACTCCTAGAACAGCCTCTGTGTTCTCAAAATCACACCTGCATCAAGACCAGGGAGCTGAACACCGAGCCCAAGAGTAGCTTCCTCAGTGTTTCCAGAATGTGGAAAGGGAGTCAGTTAAGTCTACCTCTACAATGGAAAGTCCCCTCATTTAGAAATTCTCTCTTGCAGGATTCTAAACTTATGCATTTACCTTGTTCCTCTAGTATTCTTCTGTGAGCAGTTGTCTCACTTCACAGATCCCAGAATTTTGTTTCCTTCCTGTCTTGTTTCCTTAGTATCCACCCCTAACGGAGTTGGGCTATAATGTCATAGTCCACAAGTAGGGACACCATACAGTTCATATGGTGCCAAAGTTTAATGTCAGTCAATTGATATGAATATGTACCTGAATTACATGTTCTTAGGATTGAAATCTGTGCACTGTGTTTATTGTATCAAGGCATACACAGGAAGAAGGGAGGTGGTAGACGTTAAGCTGAAGGGAGGAAGAGCCAAGGTCAGAAAATAATGAAAGAATGGACAACACCAGAACTGAAAACATGAATGTATTAATCAGGATTCTCTAAAGGAACAGAACACATATACAAATGGTATTCATTAGCGGGTTTTCGAGGATGCAGTCTGGGTAGTCTAACAATGGCTGTCTCACTGGCAAAGCCAAGAATCCTGCAGTTGTTCAGATCACAAGGCTAGATGTCTCAGCAGTCCCAATCTATTATTGAAGACCTGTAGGATTTCTTGAGAGCTGTTTGCCTTCAGTCTACATTGGAACCCTGAAGAATGTGTGTCCACTATCAGTGAAGGAATGCTGAACAAGAGAATCAGTTGAAACTGCCAGCAAGATAGAGGGCAAGCAGGCACAATGCAAAAGCATCCTCTTCTATGCCCTTTTATCTCCGCAGCCATCAAAAGGTGCCATCCATATTTAGGGTGGATTTTCCTGCTTTAAGTCATCTGATCAAGAAAAGATCTCGACCAGGTGGTAGTGGTGCATGCCTTTAATCCCAGCACTCCTGAGACAAAGGCAGGCAGATCTCTCTGTTAGTTTGAGGCCAGAATGGTCTACAGATCAAGTTCCAGAACAGCCAGGGCTGTTACACAGAGAAACCCTGTAGAAAGAAAGAAAGAAAGAAAGAAAGAAAGAAAGAAAGAAAGAAAGAAAGAAAGAAAGAAAGAAAGAAAGGGAGGGAGGGGGGAAGGAGGAAGGAAGAGAGGGAGGGAGAGAGGGACGGAGGGAGGGACTGAGGGAGGGAAAAGCCTCTCACCAGAGTGACTAGCATCCTGTGTTTTAGTTGACTCCTAGTGTAGTCGAGATGATAATGAAAATTAGTCATCACAGAGCATGAGGGTACAAGAGACTGGATCAGAGAGAGTGAGTCAGTCACCAGGCTGAGCCCAGTAAGAGACCAAGACACATCAGACCTTTAGCTGATTAGTCTGTCAGCATGCCCAGAATTGAACAGATTCAAGAGCTCTAATTCCTGCTAACCAAACTCCCAAGACATTGTTGGTAAATCAAAGTCTGAGCTATTTCCAGACAAAAAGTGTTAATTGGTCTGAAACTCATGCCTTCCGTGGATAATGCTAGAGATAAAGGGACTGTATATTGGTCTCTACCTCTCTATTTCTCTAAACCCTTTGAACGCTTCCCCCTGTGAGCAGTACCAGACATATACTACATTCTGGTTTAGCTGGTTATATTAAAGATCTAGCCATCACATTCTAGGAAAATCTTCCTGTGACTACTGTGAGTTTACCATATCAGTTACATTGCCATTCATTCTTCATTCAATAGACACTTATTGATTCCTGCTACATGCACTACAATGTGATAGCCACTTGGGATATAACTGATAAATGAGAGAGGTGTGGCTTCAGTCCCCAGAAAACTTACACTAGAGTAGGAAGGCTGACTACCAACAGGAAAGCAGACAAAAATCTCTCCAATGCATATTGGGCTGTGGAGGCATAGGATGCTGTAAGGGAAAAAAGCATATCCAGGGAATGTTTAAAAGGTGTGCGTTTTTTCTTTTCCCTTTTTTGTAAGTGTATGCGTGTGTGTGTGTGTGTGTGTGTGTGTGTGCGCGCGCGCGCATGCATGTGTGAGAGAGAGACACACACACACAGAGAGAGAGAGAGAGAGAGAGAGAGAGAGAGAGAGAGAGAGAGAGAGAGAGAGAGAGAGAGCAAAGATAATATCTGGAATCCTCTTGTATTACTCCTCTATCTTATTCATTGTCAGGGTCTCAAAAAAAAAAAAAAAAGAAGCCAGTGCTCACCTATATAGCCAGTCTCATTAGCCAGTTCACTGTGGGGATCCCAGGTCTTTCTCTGGAAGGTCAAAACTTACCTGGCTTTTATGGGGAATCAACATAGGGTTCTTATATTTGTAATGCAAGAGTATAAACATTGAATCATCTCCCCAGCCCTGAGTAGGCACCTTCTTTCTAAAAATCATTTCTTTGAAAAGTTCATACCATGTATTTTATTGTAAGAAATCCTCCCAGATCCACTTCCCTACTCAGCAAACTGATCTCTCTCTCTCTCTCTCTCTCTCTCTCTCTCTCTCTCTCTCTCTCTCTCTCTCTCTCTGTGTCTCTCTCTCTCTCTCTGTCTGTCTCTCTCTCTCTGTGTCTCTCTCTCTCCTACTTTTTAGTGTAGGGCCTCCCCAGGAGTGTGGTCACACACACAAAGAAAAACTGACTGCCTTTCCCAACAACTATCAAAAGGCAATAGCTCTTTGGCTAAGGGTAGGACTCATGCCTGCCTCCCCCACTTGACCTTGCTAGGATTCTGTCTGTCTTGAGCTTGTGCAGGTCTTGGGTATGTAGTCAGTCACTATGGTTTCACATGAGCATCTGCTCTGTTGTGTCCAGAAAACACTGCTTCCTTGAAGTTATCTGCCATCTCTGACTCCTAAAATCTTTCTGTTCTTTCTCCCATGAACACCCCTGAGCCTTGAGGAGAGATATATGATATAGGTACCCAGTTTTGAGCTGAGCACTCTACTGTGTCTTACTCTCTGCACACTGATCAGTTGTGTGTCTCTGTGTTAATCACCATTGCCTATAAAAAGAAGCTTCTCTTATGAGTGTTGAGAGATGCCCTGATCTGTGTGTATAGCAGTAAGTCATTAGGAATTGTTTTAATGCTGTGTCCATTCAGGAGAATAAAAAGTGACCTTTAATGTGAGAACCAAAGAAGCCAACCTCACAAAGGGAGCAGGGATAGGGTATGAAGTCAGGGATTCAGTCAGGAGCAAGTGGGTTGTGAAAGTGGTATGGAAGATGATCACGGTTGTGGATAATGATGAGCACAGGGGAAGGGCCAAGAAAGATGAAACTGGAAGAGACTAGAGACATATGCAGGGTCTTGTAAACCAGTATGATCAGTTTAGAGCTTAGTTAACTGAACTGATGGGCAGGGAAGAATCTAGAGAAGCAGGAGTAGAGGTTTGTAAGGACCACCCTGTCTACCTTGGGGTCTCAGGTGATAGGTACAGTCCTGATGTAAAATGAGCTGCCAGACATTTAGAAAGAAAGTACAATCTCTACTAGGGTTTAAGTGAGAGGATTTCAGTAGGTTTCTGACAGGCAGGGGAACTAGTCACTGATGGAAAGACAAAGCCCCCCACCCTAACTAGGACCTTCTACTTAGGCTAATACTTCAATCTCTGCATCCTAGATGTAGACCTCTCTACCTCATTAGGAATGTTTCCAGACAATCTCTAGACCTGTTAAAAACTGAAGAGAGCCTTCCAGGGCAGTGAGAGCTCATGACTGTCTAAAGAGACCTCAGTGGGAACAAGGTTAAGGACCAACTGTCTCCCATCTGGCCTTCTTAGCAAGGCAAAGCACTGCAGCATATTCTAATTTCCAGTTTCAATTAAATAACAATATTAAGGTCACTCTTTAGGTACTCTGACACACCGTTATTAAATCCCAACCACTTATGAATGTTATTGTTGCTGTTGTTATAACTTTATAGGTGTCTCTTAAGAGCTTGTGAATGAACAGCAAATCCACAGGAAATTAAATCTTATTCTTATAAAAATAAATTTGACCATCTAAGGAGAAATGGAAAACTTAAATAGCCATCAAGAGCCACTTGCACTAATTTTAAGTTTACTATTGTTTATTGATAACCTACCGCATACCAAACACTATTAAATATTTGCTGTTAATCAGTGAGGCAGGTGTCATTGGTCTCATTTGCAGCCTGAGGAAACTGAAACTCACAGAAGGCTTCCATGACTGGGTCAGTGTCATGAGCAGTTATTGCCTGAGGATCTGTAAGACACAATCACTATTCCGTTTACACTGTGTTATTCTGAACATGTTTATGTTTATTATTTCTTTGAGGTTATCTGTAGTCTTGTGTGCAAATGCATCAAGAAAAAAAGCAGCTATTGCCTAGATTGGCAATATCAGACACCTGCTGTGCCCAGGAAAATGCTTTTGATTAATAAACACTACAGTACTACTGAGTAAGAAAACAGGGCTCATGTTATTCTGGTTCATCTTCATTGGCTAACTCACTAGAATCACCATAGAAACACACCTCTGGGTGTGGCTGTGAGGGTGCTTCCAGAAATTTTTGTTTTGTTTTGTTTTGTTTTAAGATTTTATGTGTATGGGCTTTTTCTTCCTACATGTATGTCTGTGCACCAAGTATGTGCCTGATGCCATATAGACCAGAAAAGGGAGTCGTATCCTCTTGGGTGGAAGTTATAGGTAGTTTCAAGTCATCATGTGGACAATGGGAATTGAATATGGTCCTCTGAAAGAGCAGCCAGTTCTCTTAACCACTAAGCCATCTCTCTAGCCCCTGTTTCTAGAAATGTTTAACGAAACAGGAACAACCTATCTTTGATGTGGGTGGCTGGGATACTGGACTGAATAAAACAGAGATATAGACCGGAGCACCAACATGCATCATTCCCTGTTTTCTGGATACCATGTGACCAGCTCCTTCACTCTCTTTATTCCGTGATTTCCCATCATAGTGAATTGTGTCTCTTAGACTGTAAGCCAAAAGAAAACACTCATCCCCTAAGTTCCTTTGTTGGGCATTTTATCACAGTAATAAGAAGAGCAACTAATACACTTGGGGAATAGAGAAAACAGGAGCACATAGACCTTTTAAGGAGGGTGTCTTTTGCTCAATCCTACACAGCAGCAGCTGCTGCTATTGTAGCTACTAGAAACACAGGCCAGGAGACCAGATGTGCTTTTAAAGAAAACAAGAGAAATGGATATTCGCAGGGAAGCTCAAGGGGATTTAAAGTTTACAACTAAACTCAAATATTCATTTAGAAAATTAAAAAAACAACAAACAAAAAAAGCATTATGTATGCCAACACTATGTCAGACTAGCTAAATGAGTGTGTGGGCAGAATCCAGCCTCCAAGCCACCAGTTTCCAGCCTCCAGTACACAGACCATGGAAGCATTATTTATGACTTGGAAGAGTTTGACAAAAAACCTTAATGGCTGATGATGGGGTTGACCCAGCTATATGTGATGCAGCCATCTGATTAAATTTTCAAAAGTTTTAGTAGTGAGCAGCCTGGAGACTATGTAGTACCCTAGAAAATTCTTAGGATACACAGCAAAACAATATGCTTCTGATGTAATGTTATATTTAAAAAGGAAACTATAAAATGATACCCAGGCAAATGTTTGATGTCTTAAGCTGTGGAACAGTTACAAGGATGATACAGGCACTTCCCAGCATGAACGTCACACCTCAGTAAAAATAGTAATGATGCTTGCCCAATGATTACCATTTTGCATGAATATGGACAGGGATTTCAAGGATGCATGGGCAGGGGAAACAATGTGATTGTGTTGGTTGTAAGATAATGGAAAATTCTTTTTCCCCTTTTCTTACATAGTGATTTCTATTACTGTCACTGATACACAACAGATCTTAGGGAGAGGAGGTTCCTAAAAATATGTAATCTCACAAGAGCCAGAATAAAATTCCATCTGACTTTTAGAAAAATCAGTACATAATTACCTTCCCATTTTAATGCAAAATAAATGCCCCCAAAGAGCTGGAGAAATGTCTCAGTTGGAAAAGTGCTTGCTGTTCAAAAATAAGGGTCTGGGTTCCACTTCTGACTATGGACACTGTGTGCCCAAATAAAGCTAGTATGGCACATACTTGTCATCTGAGCCCTGAGAAGGTAGACGCAGGATTCACTGGTCAGTAGGATAGCTTTATAGATGAGCTCCAGGTTCAGTGAGAAGCCTTGTCTTAAAATGTAACATGGATAAATACTGAAGAAGGCAACACACACACATACACACATGTGTGTGCACGCACGCACATCCACAGAGCTCCCAAGGAGGAACTGATTAACTTTAATATTTGTTCTAGATCATTTTCCCATCTGAGCCACGCACATTTCCAGATGGTCTAAAGACAAGCTAGCACTGCTAATGTCCTGCAAGGTATCAAGTAGACATGATGCTACTGCCTTTGGCCCCAGTTACTTAGCAATTCCCAGAAAGCTGAGGTGACTCTGCCCGCTGAGCTACCTCTGCTCTCTTTAAGTCAGCCCCACTGATTTCTGCTGCAGTTGAAATGCCAAACGAATGACTTTTAAAAACTGAGAAAAGGTCATTATGTCGCATGTCCAGAATTCAAGGCAGAAGGCCAGCAAAAATTCTGGTTATTTTAATACTGAACCCTTGGTGGCTTTTCACATGGTCTTTGCCCTCCAACCTAGCAGTAAGACAGCCAAGTTCCTGGTTCCCACCCACCAAAGCAGTGATATTGTTTCCCTCCGTGGTTCTCTTTGGAGAAGGTTTCCCCTTGCCTAAGACCCTTAATCATACCCCTATTCATGTCTCAGACTAGGACAGGATTTAAAAGCTGGTCACTAGAAAACAAGATGATGAAATTGCCGTGAACAGCATGGACTAACCACCTGGATGGAGGCTGACATAGTCATCAACTCTGATGTCTTTGGCATCTCACATCAAATTTCACTCCTACAAAATATGTTAAAGAGTGTTCACATCATTGGTTCTAAGTAACCACTGTCCCTTGCCTGGGTCACAGGAAAATCCTCCTGACTAATCTATCTGCAAGTCCCTTGCTCAGTGGGGCATACCTACATTGGGAGCAGGGTGGTCAGAGAAGAGTCAGGAAGGGAAGGAAGCTTGTTGTTGAACTGTGTTTCATCATAGCAAGACTATACTGCATGATGTATGATCTGACAGACAGTCACAAGGGGATTCTGAGAGCTAAATGTAATTAACAGTCAGCAAATATCCAGGAAATATAAAATTAAAATCTCAGAAAGAACAACCTGCCAAGAATGACACTTATCCATCCCATGTGTGTTTAGAAGACTTAATCCCAGGCTGCATGGAACATCAGTAACAAAGGTGTGAGAGACTGCACCGTCTCTGCTCTCAGAGTCAAACCTCCATTGGGAAATGTGGTCATTAAGTCAACCAATTACAGACTAATTGTTTAATTACCATTTTGATAAATGCTGTTGAAAGAGAAATACAGAAGCCTAAAACCAGATAATCGTACAAGAAGGGAAGTGTGAAATCAGAAAATGCTTTCCCAAAGAGGTGACATTTAAACTGAGTGTCATTCTGATTCAGAGAAAGGGGAAGGGAAGTTTATACCAGAAAGAAGAAACTGTGTGTACCAAAGTCCCTAGGCTGAGTTCAACAAGGAAAGACTGAAAGAAAGTCCCATAAGGAGAACATAGGGCATAAAGAGCAGTCCTGTGAGATGGGGGCAGGGGCAGTTGACAGTAGAATTCTGCAGGACCTGTCCTATTGGGGGTGCTAAGCATGCTTTAAAAACCAAAAGGAAACACCACAGGTGACCCTCAAGGACAGGCAAGTGAGATGCTTCCAGGGACACCCCTGACGAGGGACCAGTCTCTGATAAAACTGTTCATTGTGTTCAATGTACCTTTTCACCTATGTCCCACGGTGTCACCATAAATCCATAGACCTCAGAATTACCTAGAGCCTACAGAGCTGACATGGTGCCTCTGAGAGTTCGTATGATACCTGTGGCCTGGCAGCACTCTTGATGCGGCCCTGTAGTCATCCTGCTTTGAATCTGCAGCGTGTGAATCACAAGCAGAAGACCTGTCCTTCCTCAGTCCCAGATGGGCAAGGGTTAATTTGCCTGTTAATTTTCCACATGAGGTGATATGTGCAATGAACACAAACAACAAGCAGAACCAGACACTGTCTCCAGCTGAGAAATCAATTCAGGCTTTAAATTATTCTGGGTAACCCAGACACCACTGGGATTCAAGTGCTATCTATCCTGACTTGTAGCAAATTGCACTCCTGGAACTTGGAGCCCTCAAGAGTGCCTGGAAATGTTTCACTGCTGAACCCCAGGAGCCCACTAATGTCCCTATGGGTAGGAAAACCATGACTGAAGGCAGCATATCCCCAAGTCAGACAGGAAGTTCACAACACATAGTAGCCCATGTTGATATCTGCTGAGTCCATGACCCTGTACAGCAACTGCATAGCAGCCTACATGTGGCACGCCTACACCAGGACTCAGAGGCCACTCAGCTGATGAACTGTCTTGGGTCATGTATCAATTTCACAGGATAACATGTATGTGGATCTTTTCCTTGGCCCAGAGGGAAGGTGGAGAAGACATCCATGTATTTTAATATTGGAACTTCAAAAGACTGTGAAGCTTCTGGTTCCAAGCTTCAGTTCTTCCAGACAACAGACAGGTAACCTCAGGCAATGGTGACATCTCTGTCTTAGACTCCTTACCTTTGAATTGGATACTGTGTCTCCAAAACTGGTCATATGAGTTACACAGAGATCAATAAAATTGCTTTCATTTGTCACAGCATCACATAAAGCAGGTGAGCAGTTTCCAGGGGCTGAAGTGGGAGGGGTTAAGGGGAAGTGGCTTAAATGGGCCCAGAGTATCTAATAAAGGAGGGGTGAAAGCATTCTAGAATTAGATCATGATGGTGGCTGCACATGTGTATAAAATATTAAAGACTGGTAAACTGAACACTTGGAAGGGATGATGTGGACATGTGAGTTGTATCTTAACAAGCTACAACTGCATGTGTGTGCATGATTGTATGCACTACAAAGCATGTATAAATTCATTTTGGGGTGTCTCAGGAGGAGGGACATGCAACACTAATCAAGATGATGGAGATGATGCAAACATAAATTCAGGAAAGAAGTTTCCAGAAGAATGAGGGTTGCGGGTATTGTACATGATCTTGAATCTATCACATGGTATGGTAGCCACTTGTGGGCAACAGGTGTGCTGTTCGACAGGGAAGCTCTAAAAGGAAGACTCTTTAAAAAAAGGAAGCAAGGAAGGAAAAACACACCCACTGACCACAAGCCTCTGTGAGCCAACCACACTCCTATATGACCTTATTCCGCTCACCAACAACTCTGCAAGGAAGAGGGTCTTGTCCCCATTTTGACATCTGAGCAAACTGAGGCATAAAAAGCTATGCAAAGTTAAGGAAATGAGCTTTTCCTGTAAGTTGAGAGAAATAGAGAAATCTAGAAACATAGGAATTCATGGAAAGCCAGTCCATCATTCAGCTGGGCTCAGTGGAAATGTATCTCCATTGAGCAGAAGCCAGAGACTCTAGCTATACAGTTTGTGATGGTGACACTCGGCAGTCTTCACTTTCACACAGTGTCTCCCAGGCACCTCTTTGCCTGACTTCCTGATGACCCCACTGCTCTTCAGCAGCCTCAAAAGCCCTGCCCCCTTCTCCCTTCTTTCCTCACCAGCCCTTTACTTCTCTTTTGTCTCACAGCACTGGCTTCCACTTCTCAGTAGGCCTTTATTTGGAAGCCTTTTTCCTCACCTCTTCATGAATAATCCAGGAGAGGCACTTTTAGGAGCCCCTCTTTCCTAATTGTGATTAAAGTGTCTCCTCCTAAATCCTTCATCAGGTAAGGACACAGCTTGCAGGCACCTGCTCTCTCTTCCTTTTGGCTCTGCCCAATGTATATGGCAGTATTTTACCCAGCACATCTGTTAGCTCCATTCAAGCCACCCACTTAGCCAGGCTCCCTGGCCAGGAGGAAGGTACTATCCCTCCAATTCCTTCAGATGTGTTGAGAAACCAGAAGGGTGGCATAAAGCCCAATGCCACTTCATCTTTCAGATCACAACAGATGCCAACTAGAGTAAAGCTGGAGGCTGCAACAGTACAAAGATGCTGGACATTCAGAATGGGAGACTCATCACATTCTATCTATGCCTTTGTGCCTAACTTACTTAATATCCATCTCTGACCCTGTAAAGCCCTATTTTTTACATGGACAATTTTTTTTTTTTTTACTTTTTTTTTTTTTAATCATTTTTTATTTTAATTTTAAATAGCTTGTTTCACATGTCAATCCCAGTTCCCTCTCCCTCCCCTCCTCCCGCACTCCCCTTCCACCCTCCCTCCCACCCTATTGCCAAATCCCTCCACATAGGGGATGTCTAGAGTCTATCATTTCACTCTTGGTAGGGTCAAGGCACTCCCCTAAGAGTCCAGGCTGAGAGAGCATCTCTCTTTGTGCCATAGGCACATGAAGACAGATTGTATACCAGGGATAGACACTGATCCACAGCTCAGAGCCCCATAGGTTGCCCAGGCCTTCTCACTGACACTCACATTTGGGGGGTCCAGATCAGTCCCATTCTGGCCTCCCCACTGTCGGTCTGGGGTCCAAGAGCACTCCCCTGTTCAGATCAGCCGTCTCTGCTGGTTTTGCCAGCCCATTCCTTGCCAATTTGCTCATCACTCCTCTCTCTCTGTCACTGGGTTCCTTGGGTTCAGTTCAGTGCTTAGTTGTGTGTTTGCCTCTGCTTCCATCAGTCCCAGGATGAAGGCTCCCGGATAGTTATAGACATCAAGTTCATTATCAGGAATGGGCATTCGAGGTGGTCCTTCCACTATTGCTTAGCTTGCCAATTGATGTTATACCTTTAGATCACTCGAGGTCACTCTGGTGCCTGATCTGTCTTCGATCCTATGATTCCCTCTTCCCCTATTTTACCCCCACCCCCTCAACTTCCTGTTCCCCCATGACCAACTCCCTTCCTCTTTACCCCCTCTACTCTTCCCAGGTCCCACTACCCCCTCGCCCTGTTCCCCATCCATTCAGAGGATCTTGTCTCCATCCTCTTCTCTTGGGTACTATGCATATATGCATATCTTTTAGGTTCTTTCCTGTTTCCCAGACTCTCTATCTGTGGAAGTGCAGACTGGCACTATCCTGATCCATATTTAAAATCCATATATGAGTGAGTACATACCATGTTTGTCTTTTTGCGACTGGGTTACCTCACTCAGGATGGTTTCTTCCAGTGCTATCCATTTCCCTGCGAATTTCAAGATTCCATTGTTTTTTTCTGCTGAGTAATACTCCATTGTGTAAATGTACCACATTTTCTCTATCCACTCTTCAGTTGAGGGGCATCTAGGTTGCTTCCAGGTTCTGGCTATTACAAACAATGCTGCTATGAACATAGTGGAGCAGATGCCCTTGTTGTATGAACCTGCCTCATTTGGATAAATGCCTAAGAGTGGAATTGCTGGGTCTAGTGGTAGATTGATTCCCATTTTCCTGAGGAATCTCCATACTGATTTCCAAAGAGGCTGTATGAGTCGGCATTCCCACCAGCAATGGAGGAGTGATCCTCTCTCTCCACATCCTCTCCAGCATAAATTGTCTTCGGTGTTTTTGATTCTAGCCATTCTGACAGGAGTAAGATGGTATCTCAGAGTTGTTTTGATTTGCATTTCCCTGATGGCTAAGGATGTTGAGCACTTTCTTAAGTGTCTCTTGGCCATGGACAATTTTGATGGTTACTTCCTTCTACATTCATATGGGTTCCATATATCACACTCAGGTTTTCACAGCAAGTGTTTTTACCTACAGAGTCATCTCATCAGAAAGTTAATTGTCTTCTAAAGAACTGGGAAGGTAAACTTACTAAACATTGATGCCACTCCTATTCAAAACAAACCTTAATTCACTGACATTTTTATAGTTACTCATAGATGGATTCCTTGTGGCTTCAAATGTATTTTGAATACTGTTACTATGACTGGAATCAAAGTATACTCCCAAAGGGGTGGGAGAGCTCACTCAGTTGCACTAAGAACTAAAGCACAGGTACGTGAGAGGAGGGAAAGGTGCCCTTACCTTCACATCCTCCGCTGGTTAGAAGAGCGCAGGGTTAAGTCTGCGCTGGTGTAGACAGGAGTGTTGCAGGACAACGACAGGACTCAGCGTCCTATTCAGCGCCCACACACAGTGGGAGCCTGCGTATCACTAACTTGCTGAGAGCAATAATCAAGCTGAGTCAAAAAAGAGTCACCCTTTTCACAAGGACAAAAGAAGGCCCCCACTCCCAACCGCCGAAGCTCCACCATCATCCAATCCTCAGTGCTAGACTGAGTGGTCCCACCTACATGAATAAAGCCCTAGAATTAAAATGCTGACAAATCCCACCTGAGAATCCTGCCTGAGGGCAGGGTCGGGAAGCAGACAGAGAGGAGGCAGTGGGGGCCTGTTGATTGTATGTTTCTGTCACTAGAACCATTGGCTTCTCCATGCTCCCTATACCTAAAGCAGGGGCCAGAATATGGCTGGTTCTCAGAAACACAAAAAGATCATTGATGTTCCAGGCAAATGAATCTGAAGATGTGAGAGAATAGAGAACATTAAAAACAAACAAAAATTGCACCCAACTCCATTTGGAAGAAAAGTCAAATGTAAGAGAGGGGAGTGAGGAGTGGAGGGCTGAGCAGCGGGGCTGTTCACTGGGGGCTGAGGTCCTTGTGACTGCAACTTCCTTCTGTGAGCAGGAAGAGCTTGCATGCTCATTCTTGAGCATGGGAATGAAGTGGCCTAATTGGCAATCTAGAAGTGTCACTCAGGGTGGGGGTGGGAGTGGTGAGGGGTGGTGGGGGACAGGGGCATGGCAGAAGTATGGAACCAAGGTGTAAAATGATCAGGGATTGACTTTATCGGCAGTGATGACAAGAGGATTGGAAAGAAGCATAGCAGGCAGTTGACTGTGAGTGGAGCTGTAAGGGGAGCTGAGACAGTGTTCAGGCCAACAGTGTTGGAAACTTACAACACTGAACCAAGAAGTAGGTTACAGAAGGTTTGGAGAGCCCTGAGAGAGAATAGGATGTCAGTGCTACCACAAGGAGGCATCTGCTGCCACATCTGCCCTACCAAACAGCAAGGGCACACAGAGACCTTCGAGCCCTAATTGTCTCCCAATAATTATTACTCATCACTCTGTGATTCATTTGACTTTGCATCAGATTAATGTAAAAATTAAATTTTATGGGCAAATGGTTTGAATAGGCATTCCATAAAAGAAGAGGCATAAATGGCTAATAAATATATGAAAGTATGTTCAACATCATTAGTCATCAGGGAAATAAATATTAAAACCATAATGAGATACATTTTTTGTGTCTAAAGTAGGGTGTGTATAATTCTGAAGGACAGATAAGATAACCAGAGGTTGTGGGGAAACTGGCGTCCTCATTCTCTGATGATGAGGCAGTGATGGCTAATGAAGTATTATTATTAGAACAAGTGTCATTTAAAACACTGACAAGGTCAAAGTGTTTTAAACAGAGTGTTGACAAGGATGTGGACCTGTTGGAACTCACATTTGTGCTAGTGAGGATGCAGAATGATCCAGCCACTTGCAAAAAAGTTTGATAATATCTTATGAAGTTAAAGATGATCTTGCTACTATATATAAAGCAGCAAGCTATTCTTAAGCATTCACATGAGAAAAGTGAGAAAGCATGCCATCACAAGATGTGTGCAACTCTATTAGTAACAGTCAAGAACTGGAGATACACTGCTGCCAGGGGACATGAGTTATTAAATGAAAATCTTGATACCAGTCACAGGATACCTCCCTATGAGTTATGGGTCTGGGAGGCTTCAGAAGTCTGCAAAGCAATACATGATACTACCATTGCTCTTGGTTGCCCACTGTAACCAGATGGCAAGACACTATGGTTGAAGAAATCAAATACAGGGGTCAAACTCAGAGCTTTATATGTATCAGGTAAGTGCTCTGCTCAACCCTGATTTTGTAAGTTTTAAATATTCTAAAAAGAAATCTCCAGACCCAGCTAGTTTCACTAGAGGATAACTAAATCAAATATTTAAATAAAATGGGGTACACGTGGAGAGGCAAGTGCCTGCGTCTCTGAATGGAGGATCCTACTCTCTAGGCCATAATCACCCAAGTCTCACGCCACACCCCTGCCTAATGAAGCCCCAAGCAGTCTCCCCATACACCAAACCATCCCTCAAGGCATCTGTGACCATCAGAGCCTTGTCCCAGTTCCCACATGGAGAGGTGAGTGTCTTGGTCCCCAGCTAGAGGACCCAACTCTCTAGGCCCTAATTGCCAAGGACATATTCCATGCCTCACCCCTGCCCACTGAAGCCCACAGACCTAAAGGCAGTCTCCCCACTCCACCAAGCATCCCTCACAGCATCTACAACCACCTGAGACTTGGCTAGGCCTACACCTGGAAGATCCCAGAGCTGTATCAACCTCCAATGGAGGCACAGACCCATCTGCACCTGCAAGAAGAGAGACCACCTTAGCCACAGGCCCCACCACACCAATTGGAGGAAGAAGGACCACTTGAAGCACAGACCCCATCATCGCCTACTGGAGGAAGAGATGGTTGGAAGACAGGTTAAGAATACATTCAACAACATAAAGAGCAGTATGACACCACCAGAAATTTTGGGTTCTACACCAGCAAGACCTGAATACCACAACGCAGACAAAGCAGAGAAAACAACCTTAAAAATAACTTTATGAAGACTATAGAGGCCCTTAAGGAGGAAATGAGAAACTCCCTTAAAGAAATGGAGGAAAAAACCAACAAAAATGGAATAAATCAAGAAATCCCTAAAAGAAAGCCAAGAAGAAAAACAATCAAACAGGTGAAGGAAACAGTTCAAACAGGTCAAGACTTGAAAACTGAGATAGAGGCAATAAAGAAAACACAAACTGAGGGAATGTTGGAAATGGAAAATCTGGGTAAATGATCAGGAACTACAGATGCAAGCATAACCAACAGAATATAAGAAATGGGAGAGAGGATCTCAGGTGTTGAAGATACAACAGAGGAAATAGATTCTTAACACAACACAACCAGGAAATATGGGACACCATGAAAAGACCAAACCTAAGAATAATAGGGTTAGAAGAAGAAAGTACTGGAAGGAAAACTCTAAGTCAAGGGAGTTAGCTACAACCACAAAAAAACATAGGCAATAGATAATCACACATTACGAAAAAACCCCAAATAATGGAAACACACACAGTGCCACCAACAACAACAGGGTGGAAGGTTGGGGGGGATGGTGGAGGGGTGCAGGAGGAGGGGGGAGAGGGAACTGGGATTGACATGTAAAACAAGCTATTTAAAATTAAAATAATTAAAAAAAAAGAAAAACCTTTATCCAAACTAACTAAAAGGCAGAGAAAGAATATGCAAACTAACAAAATGAGAAATGAAAGGGGGGACATAACAACAGACACTGAGGAAACCCAGAGAATCATCAGGTCATACTTCAAAAACACGTACTCCACAAATTTGGAAATTTTTAAAGGAAATGGACAATTTTCTGGATAGGTATCACATATCTTAATTAAATCAAGAACAGATTTAAATAGGACAATTTAAATAGACCTATAACTCCCAAGGAAACAGAAGCAGTCATCAAAATTCTCCCAAACAAAAAAAGTCCAGGGCCAGATAGTTTCAGTGCAAAATTCTACTTGAAATTCAAAGAAGAGCTAATACTAATACTCCTCAAATTGTTTCATGTCACAAAAACAAAAGAAATGTTGCCAAATTCTTTTTAGGAGGCTACAATTACTCTGATGCCCAAACCACACAAAGACACAATTAAGATAAAGAATTACAGACCAATCTCCATCGTGAACATTTGATGCAAAAATACTCAATAAAATGCTGGTAAACCTAATCCAAGAACACATCAGAAAATTGTTCACCATTATCAAGTAGGCTTCATCCCATAGATACAGGGATGGTTTAACATACAAAAACCTGTCAATGTAAACCACCATATAAACAAACTGAAAAAAAAAAACACATGATCATCTCTCATTAGATGCTGAAAAAGCTTTTGACGAAATTCAATACCCCTTCATGATAAAGGTCTTGGGGAGAATAGGGATACAAAGAACATACCGAAACATAATAAAGGCAATATCAAGCAAGCCAACAGCCAACATCAAACTAAATGGAAAGAAAATTAAAGCAATCCTACTGAAATCAGGAACAAGACAAGGCTGTCCACTCTCTCCATATCTATTCAATATTGTACTCAAAGTTCTAACTAGAGCAATAAGAAAACAAAACAAGATCAGAGGGATAAAAATTGGAAAGGAAGAAGTCAAACATTCACTATTTGCAGATAACATGATAGTTTACATAAGTGTCCCGAAAAATTTTACCAAGGAACTCCTACAGCTGATAACACTTTCGGTAATATGGTAAGTACAAGATTAACTCAAAAAGATCAGTAGCTATAAATAGAGAATTCTCAAGAGGAATACTAAATGTCCAAAGGCACTTAAGTAATTGCTCAACATCCTTATCCATCACGGAAATGCAAATCAAAACAACTCTGAGATACCATCTTACACCTATCAGAATGGCTAAAATCAAAAACATTGATGACAGCTTGTTTGGGAGAGAATGTGGAGTAAGGGGAACACTCCTCCATTGCTGGTGAGAGTGCAAGCTTGTACAGCCACTTTAGAAATCAGTATGACAGTTTCTGAGAAAACTGGAAATCAGGCTACTCCAAGACTCAGCAATACCGCTATTGGGCATATACCCAAAGGATACACACTCATACCACAAGGATATTTGTTCAACTGTGTTCATAACAGCATTTTTTGTAATGGCCAGAAACTGGAAGCACCCTAGAGGCCCGTCAACTGAAGAACTGATAAAGAAAATGTAGTACATATATACAATGGAGTACTACTCCATAGGAAAAAAAAACAGAAAAACAATGACATTCTTGAATTTCACAGGCAAATGGATGGAACTAGAAGAAACCATCCTGAGTGGATAACCCAGACACAGAAAGACAAACACAGTATGTACTCACTCATAAGTAGATATTAGACATAAAGCAATGGATAATCAGCTGACAGTCCACAACCCCAGAGAAGCCAGGAAACTAGGAGGAAATAGCCAAGAGCTCCTGAGTAGAATTGGGGAGAGGAAGGAAGAAGGGAGAGAGGGAGGGAGGGAGGAGGGAGGGATGGAGGGAGGGAGGAAGGAGGGAGAGAGGGAGGGAGGGAGGGAAGTCAGTATGGAGAAGTGGAGTGGGGAGGAGAACATGAGGGATCAGGAAAGTTGAGTTGTGGAAAGGACAAAGAGGGAGAGCAAGGAAATAGATATCTTTTTTTTTTTTTTTTTTTTTTTTGGTTTTTACGAGACAGGGTTTCTCTGTATTGTTTTGGAAGCTGTCGGACCAGCCCCAGCCTGGAACTCACAGAGATCCGCCTACCTCTGTCTCCCGAGTGCTGGGATTAAAGGTGTGCACCACCACCACCCATCGGAAAGAGATATCTTGATAAAGGGAGCCATTATGGGGTTAATGAGAAACCTGGCACTGAGGAAATTCCCAGGAATACACAAAGATGACCTCAACTAAGAATCTAGGCAATAGTGGAGAGGGTACTTTAAATGCCCTTCCCCTATAATCAGATTGATGACTATCTTAATTGTCATCATAGAGCCTTCATCTAGTAATTGATGGAAGCAGAAGCAGACATCCACAACTAAGCACTGGACCAAACTCCTGGAGTCCAGTTGTAAAGAGGGAGGAATGACAATATAAGCAAAGGGGTAAAAACCATGTTGAGGAAACCCACAGAAACAACTGACTTAAGCAAGTAGGAGCACACTGACTCAAGACTGACAGCTGGGGAACCTGCATCAGCCCTCTGAATGTGAGAGTTGGGAGGTTTAGGCGTCTATGGGGCCACTGGCAGCAGAAGCAGTATTTATCCCTAGTGTATGAACTGGCTTTTTGGACCCAATTCCCTATGGGGAAACCTTGTTCAGCTTAGATACATGGAGGAGGGCTTTGGTCCTGCCCCAAGTGATGTGACAGACTTTAATGATTCCCTATGTGAGGCCTCACCCTCTCTCAGGAGTGGATGGGGGATGGGACGGGGAGATGGTAGGGGGAGTGGGAGGATGGAAAGGAGAGGGAACTGTGATTGGTATGTAAAATAAGATTTCTTTAAAAATAAAAACAAGAAGATGAAGCACAGTGCTATGTAATTCCTCTAAAATACAGAATAGGAGCGATTATATCTCATCTCTCTTTAGGAGATCAGAATTATTCTGATAGCAAACTATATGGAAACAGTACCAAAAAGACAAGTACAATCAATTTTCATTTTTACAACAAACATAAAAGTTATTAAGAAAATATTAGGAAATAATATATATATATATTCTTGGATCAAGTAGAGTTCATTCAAGAAATACTAGTCAGTGTCAAAAATTGGGAGCCAGACATGATGGTGCACACCTTTGATACCAATACTTAAGAGGCAGGGGCAGGCAGATCTCTGTGTGTCCAAGGCCAGCCTGGTATATACAGTCTCAAAAACTGGTCAGTTTAATCCATCATATTAAAAGTCAAAGTAAAAATGTAATATTTGGTTCAGAAAAGGCATTTTGTAAAGTTAAATGTCTATTTATGATTTTAAGTCCTTTAAAAACTAGGATTAGAGAGGACTGTACACAACTTGTACAGAATAGTTACACAAAACTCATTCTTCTAAAGAGAAAAAGTAAATGGTATTGTTCTAACACTATAAAGAAGGCAAGGATGCCCACTCTCGTCATCTTCATAGGAAGACCTGGCCAACACAATAAGACAGGAGAAAGCCAGAAAAAAAAAAAGTAAAGTGTGTAGGAAAGTAAGAACTAAGTGTCTCCATTTTCACATGGTATAATGGTTTGTACAGAAGATCTCTGAAGAAAACCCTTGGGTAAATAAATGAGTTTACAAGATCATACCATCCAAGATTAACATACAAAAATTGATTACACATGTACACATTAGCAATAGAAATGGGGCAAATACATTCACACAACAAGGATGTCTGATCCACTATGTTCATAGCAGCATTACATGTAATAGCCAGAACCTGGAAGCAACCTAGATGCCCCTCAACCAAAGAATGGATAGAGAAAATGTGGTACATTTACACAATGGAGTACTACTCAGTTGAAAAAAAATGGAATCTTGAAATTTGCAGGCAACTGGATGGCACTAGAGGAAACCATCCTGAGTGATGTAACCCAGAAACAAAAAGACAAACATGGTATGTATCACTCATATGGATTTTAGCTTTGGATCAGGGGAGTGCCAGCCTACAATCCTGGTGCCAGTGAGTCTGGGAAACAGGGAGGTTCCAAAGTGAGATGTATGATACCCCAGAGAAGTGGAATGAGGCAAGATCTTCTGAGCAGATTGGGAACATCAGGGGAGGGGAGAGGGAACCAGGAACACCAGAGGGGGATAAGAGGAGGGCAGAAGAAGGCATGAGGGAGCAGGAAGGTTAAGTCGAGGTAAGAATAGAGGATGAGAGATACCATAATAGATCGAGTCATTATAGGCTTGAGGAGTGAGCTGACATTAGTGAGATCTCCAGAGATCTACAAGGATAACACCAACTGGCAAACTAAGCAATAGTGGAGTGACTACATTAATAGCCCCTCCTCGACCCGGCGTTGGTGGCGCACGCCTTTAATCCCAGCACTCGGGAGGCAGAGGCAGGCGGATCTCTGTGAGTTCGAGACCAGCCTGGACTACCAAGCGAGTTCCAGGACAGCCTCCAAAGCCACAGAGAAACCCTGTCTCGAAAAACCAAAGAAAAAAAAATAGCCCCTCCTTGATGATAAGGTTGATGACTACCTTATATGCCATCCTTGAACCTTCATCCAGTGACTGATGGAAGCAGAGACTGATACCCACAGCTAAACACTGAACTGAACTCCTGGAACCCAGTGACAGAGATGGAGGAGTGATGAGCAAAGGGGTCAAGACCATGATGGTGAAACCCACAAAGACGGCTGACCGGATAAGGGGGAGCTCTTGAATCCCAGAGTGATGGCTGACAGGCCAACAGGGGACTAATCCAGATTCCATGAATGTAGTGTCAATGAGGAAGCCACAGAAATCACTGGGGCCTTGGGTAGTAGATCAGTGTTTACCATGGTGTATGAATGATCTTTGGGAGCCCATTCCAAATAGAGGGATGCTCTCTCAGCCTGGACACATGGGGAAGGGCCTTGGTCCTGCCCTGGATGAAATGACAGACTTTGGAGATCCCCCAAGGAGGGCCTCACACTCCCTGGGGAATAATGTGGGGATTGGGGGGGGGGAGAGTTGGGGAGGTGGGTGGATGGGCAAGGGAGGAGGGGTGGGGGAGGGAGCTAGGATTGACAGGTGAAGCATTCATGTTTCTATTTAAATAAAAACATATACTGCGGAAAAAATGGGGCAAATAAGTGACATTTCTCAGTGGATAAGTATGCTTACCTCCGGGGCTGGTGACCTGAGTTTGGTGCCCACAACCCACATAATGTAAAAAGAGAACTGACTCCCAAAAGATGTCCTCTGACCACAACTTGTTAACTGTGGCACACACACACACACACACACACACATGCACATGCGCGCACACACACATGTGCTCACATTAAAAAAGTTAACATGGCAAATAAAATTTCATCTTCAATCACTAAAAAATACAATAATATTATTATTTAGGTATGAAACACGTAAGGCTTGTATATTAAAAGCCAGAAACTTTAGAAATGGCATCTGAACAGAGAAACAAGCTATACTCATGAGGTGGAAAGTGTAATAATAAATAAGAATAATAAATATGGATTTTCTCAAAGTGAGACATGGGATGAATGCAATTCCTCACCTAAAATCTACCAGTATATTTGGATGTATTAACAAACATTCTAAACTATATGTGGAAAGGCAAAGGAATCCTGTGACCTATGAAAATAAGACCCACTCTATTCAGTTTTCATACTTGTTATGAAACAAATAGGCACGTGGTTCAGTGAGACAGAACACTGACTTCAGGAACAGGCCCTCAGGAATGTGTCATACTGGTTTTGACAAAAGTACCTCAATAGAAGATGAGTGTGTTAGTCAGCTTTCTGTAATTATAAGGAAACATTCAACATAATCAATTGGCAAAGAGAAAGGTTTGTTTCGCCTTAGTCTTAGAGGTTCCAGGTGTTTCTTATAGTGAGCTGCACATCGTGTTGGGAACAGAGGGCAGAGCAGACACACTCAACATATAACTAGGAAGTAGAGGAGTGGCAGGTGAGAAGGAGGAGACACCCACTTGGGTCCCATAAGCTCCTTCAGGAGCACACACCCGAGTGACCTAAAGACCTCCCACTGGAGATTTTTTTCTTGGTGATGGGTTTGTTTTCTTCTTCTAATTCCAATCCCCCAGGGCCATCCCCAGCTCTGTAGCAGAACACCTGCTATGGTCTACCTTTCCTCTCTGACCCCATTCCTAACAGACCACGAAGATCTTCACCAGCCTTCCTTTGCCCTACTCATTCCATTTTCCCAGGCCCCAATACATGCAGGCATTCTCTGTGAACACAACAGCTGAATAGTATAGGGAACAGAACCGTGCCGTAGTCAGTCATCATCAGAGAAAGTTTCCAATGGCAGCAGATGGGACCAGATGCAGAGACCCACAGCCAGACGTTAAAGAGAGAAAGAGTCTGAATAGGATGTCTCCATCACATCCCTCCCCTCAGAGCTCAGGGAGCCTTGAGGAAGAGGAGACAGAAAGAGAGGGTGGAGGACACCAGGAGAACAAGGCCCTCTGAATCAACTGAGCAAGGTGCATCAGAGCTCACAGAGACTGAAGCAGCAAGCAAATGGACTACACAGGTCTCACCAGGTCCTATGCTTATATATTAGAACTTTTAGCCTAGTGTTTTTACTAAGTGTGAGAACAAGTGGGTCTCTGATTCATGTGCCTCCTTGTAGGACCATTTTCCTTCTGTTGGGTTGCCTTGTCCAACTTTAAACCACATAATATGGTTTTTATTTTATCTTATTATATTTTATGTTTTCATGTTTGGTAGTTATCTCTTAGAAACCTGTTCTTTTCTAATGAGAGATAGAAAGGGAGTGGATTCAGAGAGGAGAGGACATAGAACAGGAAGAATTAGAGGAAAAAGAAACTATAATCAGGATATACTGTATGAGAAAATAATTTATTTCCAATAAAAAGAAAAAAAGACCTCAAACTGGGCCCATCCCTAAGATTTTCCCACTTATAAAGCACAGAGCTAGTGATCTAGCACATGAACATCTGGGGAATACTCCACATCTAGACCATAGCAGAAACTCTCCTACAGACCGTGCTGGAGCTACTGGTGTCCAGACACCAAAATGGGTGTTTTCTAAATCTCGAAGCTTGTATAAAAATTAACTTACTAGATCATAAATTTAAACATGAAACTATATAACTCTTTAATGGATCTGAATGAACTGTTTATTTAAATGTAAAGGTTTGAACAGTATGTCTCTTAGGAAAGAACACAGAGAAAACTCTTCAAGGCATTACATTCAAAAGTTACCAAATGACCTTTCTGAGGAATACATGTCCCTCAGCTGCCTTCCTGTACCCTTCCAGCACCCCCTCTTCAGATGAATGCATCTTTCAACTCTCATCAGAGAAGCTTCAACTTGGAGTAGATGGTGATTAACACAAAGAAACAACTGACCAAGGTGCAGAGAATATGAGACTGCAGCATGTTCAGCCTAAACATAACACTGTATAAATTAATAAAATATATTTATGTTACCATGGATTCATTCATTCATTCATTTGGGGAGAGGCAAGAACAGGGTCTCTCTATGTAACCCAGGCTGACCTCAAACTCAAAATTCTTCTGCTTCATCTTCTCAACTGTATTATTTCTGGCCAAAGATTTTTTTAGATAGTATATAAAAGTCACTACTCATGAGGAAAAACACTTATATACTGAACTATGTTAAAATTAAGAGATTTTATTTATAAAAAGGCAAAATACAAGCTGGAGGACTTAAGAGTAAAGAGAAAGGAAGCTTTAGGCCAATGAAGTGAGCTTACATTAATGATACAACCCATAAGAACTGTGTCAAGAATACAGAGAATGTGTTTAAGACAGCAGGAAAGAAAGTAAGCCTGTACAGAAAGGGTATTTCCAAATTTCTGGCAAACACATGAAATGATATTCCTTGAGGAAGTGCAATGCAACCAACAGAGTGGCTACTTTGGAAAAGAAAGCTAGCACTGAATATTGGCAAGGAGGGTCTGGGAACATAGCTCTCTTGATAGAGTGCTTGCCTAAGTGAAGGCTGGGTTTGATCCCTAGCACTATGTGAACTAGGCATGATGGTTCATGCCTATACTCTTTAACAAGTAGAAGCAAGAAGACCATGAATTCAAGGTCATTCTCAACTACACATCAAATGTGAGGCCAGCCTGGGCAACGTGAGACTGGAGGTAGATCAGCTAGAACTTTCAGATGCTGCTGCAAAGAGTGCAAATTTGTCTAACCACGACAGAAAACTTATCAGCAAAGCTACTAAAGTTAATTGTGCCCATAAACCCACGACTTAGCAATTTCCCTGAAAGAGAAACAATCTAAATGTCCACCAGTAATAAAGTGGTATACTATATTATATACAGTGTATTACATAATATAAATAGAGATGAAATGAACAGCTTGGGGAGATGGCTCAGACAAGAAAGTACTTACCACATAAGCCTGAGGACTTGAGTCTGGCTCCCTAGAACCCACGTAAAAAGCTGGTCTCTATATGCACCTGTGACCCCTTCCTTGGGGCTTTTTGAATAATCTGTCTAGTTGAACTGGTGAGTTCCAGGTTTAGTGAGAAACTCTTTTAAAATATAAGGAGGGAAATGACTGAGGAAGAGATTCAACACAGCTCTCTGGACTCCACATGCACAGGTGTATGCACACACAGATACACATGCACACACAAAAACGAAGGGGAATGAATTATTTCTAAATTCAGTGTCATACTTGAATCTCTTGACACTGAACTCACAGCAGCACAAAACTCTATGGGTGATTGTGTTTCTACAGAGATGGTGTTTAAATCTATGCCATTAAATTCAAGGTTATACTGACCTCTGAGCAGGATAATAGGGATAATGATTGAGAGGAAAGCACCAGCTATCTTCAGAAATGTTGTTTTCATCCCATTTCTTAACCTGATTCATGCCAGCATGGATATGTTCTCTTGCTTAGAATACATCAAGCTTAATTTGTAGTTTATGGACTTTTTTAAACATGGCTGTTAACTTAAAAATATTTAAAAGTTATATTTGGATTGGTGCCAATTAGTACATATAAAAGAAAGTTGAAATTGAAATTCTATATGCAGATTACCTTAGAGAAGATACAAGGAAGTATCAACTACCCATAGGACCTAGAATTGAAGAAGTTATCAGTTGTGAGTGCCAGGAGCCAAGAGCTGATGGGAACCAGACAAGAGGGCCAAACATCAGACCAAGAAGAGACAGTTGAAGTCAGTAGATCCCTGAATGGTAGGACAGACGCTGAACTGCATGTTGAAGGAAGAGGTGGAACTCAGGTGCTCAAAAAAAGGGCATCACAGGAGGATTTTCTGAAATCACAGCTTTATATAATCCTTTATCTCCATCACAATAATGGGGCTATCACAGAGCAATGAGATGCTCTGAGATCATTGATTCATCTTACTATCTATCCCCATCACTTCTCTTGCCATGCACTGCTTCTTGATTCCCAACTGCATGGGTCACCTTGCAGTCTTAGCTACAGAACTGAACCTTCTGATAACTCCCAGAGGATCTCAGTGGAGGAGGTGAAAGGAGGAGTGTCACTATGATATTACTAAATATTCAAGACCTCCTTTCCTTTCTCACCCTCTCTCCTTGGTCTCTGAAAAAAACAAGGATGTTTATCATACAATAATGAAATAAAAATAAAGTCATTCATCAAGAACCCTGTATTTATTTTCTTTATGTCTGAAGGTTGTTAAATCCTAATTATCCTGAACTATTTTCATACTGCTGAGCAGCCTCCACTTATGAAGTCAGTAATTAATATTCAATTTGCCTACAGCTTTCAGATTTGCATGTTAATTATTGATTTCTTAATCACCAGTATGGGTGTTTGAGAGCTTTGGAGAACACTGACATTTCAGTAAATGTTACAGAGTGATCATCTCTGCAGATTGGGTTTTTTAAGAAAATATTTTGCAAGCTTTTGTTTTCAGCTTTCTACTCCACCCACAGCTCTGATTTTCCTGAGGCATCTGCCTGGGCTTTGCATTGCTCTTATTGATAGAATTTGAAGTTAACACCTGGACAGGAGCAATGTCACTCCTTAAGGTGTTTGCCTGGACACCGTTTCTCAGTGTCCTCCTATGGGAGAAGTTGAGGGAGAGTGAGGAATCTGAGCCACAGAGAAACCTGTATTCTGTTCAGCACTGAAGTAGAGGCCTGACACAGTGGTTGTTCTAATTGAGCTATCTAGAATAACCAAAACACAAAACTCTAAGGGACTATAGTTGGAGAACTGAGAAAATTGATAGAAGAAATTTCAGATGGCAGGTGATACTTGAAGCCCAGGCAGGCAATAACATCAAAGTTGTACTCAATAAAATTTTTCACAAGAATCTAGCCAACCATGAGAGAACTCAAAGAGAGGACCATCTCTCTCTCTCTCTCTCTCTCTCTCTCTCTCTCTCTCTCTCTCTCTCTCTCTCTCTCTATCTCTATCTCTCTTTCTCTCTCTCTCTCTCTCTCTCTCTCTCTCCCTTCCTCCCTCCCTCCCTCCTTCTTCCCTCCCTCCCTGGCGCCCATTCCTCCCTCCCGCCGTGTGTGTGTGTGTGTGTGTGTGTGTGTGTGTGTGTGTGTGTGTGTGTGTGTGTGTATAAGTGCACAAGCAGATATATGTGATTCTATTTGGAGACTAGAAGTCCACCTTGGGTAGTGTTCCTCAAGATCCTGTTGACTTTGTTTTCTGTTTATTAAATATCTTCATTTTATGCACGAGTGTTTTGACTGCATGTATGTCTGTGCACCATGTGTGTGCTTGGTGCCGTTGGATGTCAGAAGAGGAAATCAGGTACCCTGGATCTGGAGTTACAAATGGTTGTGAGCCACCATGTGGATGCTAGGAATAGAACTTGGGCCAGTGCTTTTAAGGGCTGAGTCACCGCTCCAGTCCTAGACTTAGTGTTTTGAGAAAGGGTTTCTCACTTACCTAGGATTCATCAGTTCATCCAAGCTGGCTGATAAGTGAGTCCCAGGGGCCTGCCTGTTTCTGCCTCCCCAGCACTGGGATTACAAGCACAAACCCAAAATTTTTATGTGAGTTTTGGGAATAGAACTCAGGCCTCATGTTTACACAGCAATAACTTTATTGACTTATCTCTTATTTCTCCAGCATGTACTAAACATCTTATGAATCTTATGCCTGAACTGATGCTCAGAGAGGAGTTCAAACTGAGTTGGAATCCTAAGTACTTTTTTCATCATGGCTCATGTTAGATAAGTAACACACACACATATAACATCTCTCCTGACTCACACTACCCAATGACTCAGTCTTATGGGGCAGTTCATACAGTACTGCATGAGTGAGGGTCCTAGAAGAAAATATTGAGATGCCAAATCCATCAAAGCCATGCACAATGCAGGAGACCAGCTGAGAACCAGGAGGAGGTATACATGACTGGACACTGGAATGTGCAGAGTGAAAGGATAAGATATTGCCATGGTGTGAAAGAATGGAGGACAGGCTCAGAGAAAAAGAAGCTATGGAGCAGAACAGCTCAAGAACTAGCACTGAAAATGGGACTGCTAAGTGCTTTGCCCTGTTGTTTGCCCTTTGCTGCTCAGACTGCCAACAAGGTCTCCAAAGGAAAGACACTGCTAGACAAGAGCTGTTGCCCTGAAATAGCACAAGTGCAACAACTTGCTAGCAACACCCAGAGTGGAGCCAGTAGAGGCAAAGCATTCTCTTTTTTCATTATTGGATGAGACAGAGGGAGCCTGAGCCACTGACAGGAGGAGCTGGAAGGATTTGAAGGCACAGGATATGAGTAAAGGGCTTGGGACTCCCATGAAATCCCAGGCTCTAGATTTATGCTGACCACTACACTGATTCTACTCAGTGAATTGATCCAGAGAGGCCATTTCCCAGCAAGAACCCTAGTCAACAGAATGCATCTATATGTCACTAGCTGTGTATCTTTAAGTACCCCAATGAATCTTAATGTGGCTTTCAATAAACCCGCTAACCATTTTCTGCCATACAAGAGAAATGGAAATGGGAGACAGTTGCAGCAGGTATAGCTGAAGTTACTCACATGATAAACAAGGACCCACTGTTGAGGAGACTTTAAACAGTACTTTCAGACTAGCACCTCATGCCTAAAGTTGTCTCAAGGCAATTAGCAATCTAAGAGGAAGCCAGCTCTGACCACATGTACAGCTGACACCACCTTTGAGTTCTGCCCATTCTATTTCTGAAATATCTCTACCAATTCAGAACTCTAAGCCTGACATCCAAGCGATCTGAAATAGCTTTACTGTGCAGTCTAGTCTAACCTCTTCTACTGACTCGCTGTGGTGGATGGTGTTCAGTTCAAGCCTTCACGCTTTTGTTCCTTTCCCTGAATTTGTGGGCCTTGCTCTTCCTCCCACCATAAAAGAAAAAATACTCCAGCATCAAAGCTCGTGCTTCCCTAGAAGTTTCATCTGTGCCACTTGTCCAGCAACTTGGGTGAAAGTATGGATGAGTGAACAAAGATGCTTTTATTCACTTGGCTGAGAGGCACCTTCTGGGGCTCTGACACTCTTGCAGCTCCATCTCGGGAGCATGAGGAAACTCAAGCACTCTCTGTACTGCTTGAGACAGCATGTACTAAGTAGTGCAGCTGTTTAGGGTCCTCTCTGCCCTGATACTCAACACAGCTGTTTCCGTTTCCTGCTCTCTGATGGTTATGTGAATTGTCAATTGGTGAAGAGATGCCTGAGACATTAGTGAGACACACCTTTGGGTGTTTCTGTAAGGATGCTTCCAGAGAGAACTGCCTGGGGTGAAGACCCATGCTGAATGAGGGCAGCAGCATCCTATGGGCTGAAGCACCAAGCTGAATAAAAAGGGAGTGGAGAAAAAGACCTGAGTGCCAGAGCCCCCACTTCCTGACTCCTGATCTGTCTCATGCATGTGCTACCACAGTCATGAGCTACTCCCACCATCATGTACTCCCTGCCATGATGGACTGTACCCTTAAACCACAAAACAAAGCTTTGCTCCATTAGGTTGCTTTGTTGCGTACTGCGTCACAACCACAAGAAAGATAACTAACACAGACCAGAGCAGTGTGGGGACTGCAGTAACACTGCCACTTCCCAGGAATGCCCCTCACAGACCCCTTCATTTTGTGGAAGTTGCAGGGCCCTGTGTACCATGAACTTGGTGCTGTCACTCAGAATCCTTCTCCTTGACCCTCACCAGCGCAAGTTCTTTTTTAACTCCCAATTATTTTGTTTGCTTAAATCCATAGATTTTTTTTTCTTCTTCAGTAGTTCATAGGAAAAGGATCTGGCTAGCCAAATTGTTCCAAATTAATTTCTTCTACCAAAATAACTTTGCCTATTGCTTTTTATTTCCAGATCTACTACACTATTTATTACCTAAGCCAAGGTCTAATTTGAATGATGGGAAGGCACAAGAGCACTGAGGCAGCAAGAGCAACAATGGCCAACAGCCATGACTGGCCACCACATACCAAACGCCAAAGTGCCAAGTCACAGACAAGCCCAGGTGGATAATAAACTGGTGGTCACACAAAGTAACAAGCCAAGGACAATCAGAGACCCAAGGAGTAACAGAGGAATAGGATGTAGGGAAGGTCAGAGTGGGACTTACTGTACACAATACCATAGCTTGCTATTTCAACATGCCTGTGTCTTGATTTGCTGTGATCAATAATGCAGACACATCCATGGCAATCCTGAGGAGGATGGATAGAGCCTGTTCTTCTCTCTCATGTATGGTAGGAGGCAGCAATGATGCTTGCTGCTTCAATGTCTTGGCACCTTTTTGTAACTTCAAGATGCTTTGGTCACCATCATCATTTATAACTCCACTTCTTGTAGTGACTCAGTCCTTTAACATGGTCACCCTGACATTTTGAGGGTTCATATGATTGAACTCTTCCATTTCAAAGGACATCTTACTATTTATCATTTTTAAATAAATGTGGTAAAATACAGAAATAAAGCCACATCCAGTCCAACACCTAAAAGGATAAAACATCATTCTCTCTCTGTCCAAGTCACACTCTTCCTCTTTGCCTGCTTCTAAGCATGTTCCTGTGTCCTTGTGCCATATTCCTGACTTGGCCCTAACAGCTACCAGTTCCCATTCCTGGACCTGGCCAAGTGGACCTTTCCAGTGTTGTATGATGTTGTGCATTTTTCTGTCACTCTTCTTCCAACTACTGTAAACTCAATTTCTATAAGCCTAGCATGATTGGGAACTCCTGTAAGGAGGAGCTAGGTTTTTCAGTCCCTTCTCTGTCTTGTTTGAATTTGGGCACAGACCTCAGTAAATACAGAACAATGACCAAAAACACAAATGAAAAGTAATGGAAACATCTCTGATCTGGGTCAAAACAAAATAGAGAGCATTAAATTAGGATCTCCCTGGTATAGTTACTGGAATTCTGGTTGTTTTTTACTGTTGGCTTTCACCTCAGACCTTAAGCAATAACTGAAGCCCATATGTGCCTTTGTGATAGCTAATGCTAATTGTCAACTTTACAGAATCTAGAAAAACCTGGGAGATGGGCCTCTGGGCACACCTTGGGGGGATGCTTTAATTACATTGAGATGGGAAGATCTGTCTACTGTGGGTGGCACAATTCCCTGGCTGGGATCCTGTATTGTGTAAGTGGAGAAGGAGCTGAGAAACAACAGCATTCATCACTCTCTGCCTCCTGACTGTGGATGACATGTGAGCAGCAGCATCAAGTCTCTGCTGCCTTGACCTCCCTGCCACAGTGGACTGTGTACTTGAGCTGTGAGCTGAAATAAATATTTTCTCCCTTGTGTTCTTTTGTCAGAGTATATCATCACAACAACGGAAAAATCTAAGTCTGAGTACTTGATTCTACCATTAGCCTGGGCATGTCTCTGCTCAGCCTGGAGCATTGAAACCCTAGTTAAATCTCTGGAGAAGAGGAACAAAGGCTTGTTTGAGTAATACCCGTCAGGGGAAGGCTTTGGAAGAATGAACTTCCTTCATCTAAAGCAGTGGTTCTCAACTTTCCTGATATTGCAACCCTTTAATACACTTCCTGTTGTGGCAACCCCCAACCATAAAATTATTTCATTGCTGCTTCATAACTGTAATCTTGCTACTGGTGTGAATTGTAATGTAAACATCTGTGTTTTCTGAAGGTCTTAGGCAACCCCTGTGAAAAGGTCATTTGATCACCAAGGCTGTCACGACCCACAAGTGGAGAACCACTGATGTGCAAGGATGATGTAAAGGATGATGAGCAGATATTCTGTGCCACCTCAGCAAGTGGCTGGCACAAGTTCTATCTGAGTCAAGGAAGAACATTACTTCCACTGTTGGGACTACTGGAGACAGGACTCTTGACTCCAACACCTCTTCCTCTTCTTGACATGTCATGAATTTTTGATGTCTCACTTTGGGGGAAGGGGAGGATTACAGAACGTTGCTTTCCGTTGTCTCCTGGGCCTGTGATAAATGGTAGTTAACAAGCATGTCTGCAGTGGGAAGAAGCTAGGAGGCATTATGGGAGTGGTGAGCAATTCCTACACACAGCACTTCTGAAAGGCAGGCTAAATCCTTTGAAGATAGAAAGCAGTGGGTTTGCCATCTTCCCACTTTGGCAATTATCCTTAGGCTGTTCAGTTTTGTACAGTGATGGAGTGGTTATTTGGGATTAAAGGAGCAATTGAATCTGTATCAAAAGTAACTTTGAGATTCCTTGCCTCCCTGACAAACGTGTTATTACTGCCTTCGCAAAAGGGCATTTACCTGTCTGTCAGAAATACACTCTGTTTTCATTTTGTGTGAAATCCTCTTTTACTCCCGAAAGCACATCTGTGGGAAAGAATGAATGCATCTGACAGACATTCCCAAGGGGAAGCATGAGCCCTCACCCCACTATGACAGGTCCTGGCCTTCAGCAGCTCCATTTTGTTGATGAAATGCAGTCAGGGACCTGTGTGTCTTGCAAATGGAACCCTGTGGGCTTTTTCCTTCCTGAGGTCTCTGCTGCTGCTCCCACCCACAACCCCTTCAATGTCATTTAAGAGATTCTGTTTTTCCTGAATGTTCTCTCCAGTTTGTTTGTTGTTGTTTTAGTTTGGTTTGTTTTTTTTTTTCCTGGAAAAATGAAAGTACTTTGAATTTAAAGGAAGGAAAACTTGCTTTGGATCTAATTGTGAAGTCCCCACCTAATTAAGTTCCTGGGACTGGGGCTCCTTCTGGTTTCTTAAATGTGCTAGGGATGGCAGTCCATCTGAGTTGACTCAGCTGGTTTTCAGTTGTGAGGGACATTGTGTGTGTGTGTGTGTGTGTGTGTGTGTGTGTGTGTGTGTGTGTTTTCACATATGTTTGTGTACATATGTGTGTGCGCATGTGGAGGCCAGAGATCAACCTTTGGTGTCATTCCTCAAGAGATGTCTATCTCGTTTTCTGAGACAGGGTCTCTTACTGATCTGAGTCACCAAACAGACTAGCGTGGCTGCCCAGGGTTTTCCAGTGATCATACCTGTCTGCCTCCCCAGCTTTGGAATCACAAGCCTGTGCCAGCATACCTCCTTGTTAAGCACAGGTTCTGGGGACTGAGGTCAGGTCCTTGACTTTACCTACTGAACTATCTCCCCAGCACCCAGGCTGTCATTTTCTAATACCTTGGGAGAACTATGAAAAGGATGCTGGCAAGGGACAACTCTGATTGAGTGCTAATGGCTGTCCAGAGCTCTAGATGTGCAGAATTTATGTATTCTGTTCCTCTTTTGAACCTTTTAGCATCTTAGGAAATGGATTTTTCCTACTTCACAAATAAAAAATGAAGGCTCAGTGAAGGTGAGGATTTTGCCATGCTTAGAACTTCATGAGTGTCTCAGCCTGATCTCCTGAATAGCTATGCTAGGATCCCACTGCCTGAAAGTCCTACTAATTAAACCAAACACTGTGGACCTGGGGTCTAGACTTGGTGTGCTGCACACTCTAGGCTCCAGCCCTAAGTTCAGGAGTGAGAAGGGAAATAACAGCTTTCCATACAGGCAGGGCCTCTGAGGTTGGTTTCCATGTATGAGAGGAGGGGGTATCTAACATCCATCTGCACCTCAGGGACTCTGAGCACGCAGACCAGTCCCAGCCCACTTCCTTACATGTCTTGGGCTCACTAGGAGAAAGGGTGAAAGAGTTATGGAGAAAGGTGGTCAAGCTGTAGTCACAAATTTAAAATAGCTCAAAATATCTCCAGACATTGCCACGTGTCTCCAGGGGACAAAAATGTCTCTCCCCACTTAAGGCTGCTGTTCAATTCCACTGAGATGATGTACAGGCTCTCCTACTCCACCTCTGAAGGTGAGACTATATGGTGTTCACCTCTGCAGTTCCAAATCCAGCGCCACGCTGGAGAAAACTTGACATTCACAATGTTCATTTCAGCTGATATATCCACCCTGTGACATGCTGAACGTATGGTCTCCTGGCCATAGTGTACTAGACAAAAGGTGAATAACTAATTCAAATTCAGCCAGTTGGATCTCTCTCCTTTCAGAAGAATGGCTGCTAGACTCTACAACAGCTGGGGCTGCTCTTTTGAAGAGATGAGATGGGACATGGGAGCAGCCTCTTACACCCATCACTTGAACTGAAAGCAGAAAAAGCCAGTTTTCCAAGAAGTGAGAGTGAGCCAGATGTTCAGCCAGAGATGAGGGACTAGCTGAGCATCTTTGAGATAAGAAGAGTGTTCCAGACACTGCCTGGCCATTGCCTTTCCCGAGACCTGGCTGCCTCAGGATTCTGTGACACCCTATGTCCTTGTGACAAACTCTTCTTCATGTATATCTTCTCAAGTTGGATTTTTATTCTTGTGTATGTAGATGTGCATTTCCTGTGTATATATCTTCCAGGGGGCACATATGTGTGCACGTGCAAGGAGGCCAGATGCCAACCTTCGGGGTCGTGCCTCACACTTATCCAGCAAGTTCTTTAGTGACTGAGTCATTTCCCCAGCCCCTGGATTTTCACTCTTACAATCAAAGAAACCTTCCTCAGTACGTGGGTCTGGCGCCAGGTAGATATTTGATTCATTTTAATTAATTAATTGGTTAATTAATGTACTGGTTGCCAAATGAAAAAAAAAAAACCATCAGGACTTTCCAAAAGCAGCAGCTGCCACGGTAACTGCTCTGGCTGCCTGGGGCCATGTTGAGGTGGTACAGCCCCACCCCCCAGACAGTACCCAGGCTTGTCTAGAGGTAGAGCCAGCTGCTGGATGAAAAGACATGGGTAGCAGAGTGGGATGCACAGTAATAAGATAAAGGGGTGGGGTGGGGGACAAGAGGCCAGTCTTTTAGGATTCTAATTCATATCCCTGACTTTTTTTGAGCCAGCTCCACCAGCCTGTAGATTAGTCATCCAGCCACAGCAACCGCTGCTACAGTGTCTCCAGGAAACTCCCAGTTCACAGGCAGCCTCTGCACAGTGCCCTCATTTGGGAAGTGGAAGATCAGAGCTTGAGAAGACAACTGCCAATGGTGATACTGCAGGTGCAGCCGAGTTGAGGGGAGGGGTGCTGGCAGAACAAATCCATGTACTTCCTGGCAACACTGTTCAGGATTCCAGGGCATCCCCAAGGAGAATTGAGGGTGCCTGCAGGACCTGTGCCTGAAGCAGAGAGGCTTCATCATAACTCTTCTGGCTCACTGGTCACACCAAGATGGGAATGACTTCTTCAAGGCACAAGGCATGTGGTGAGAAGCCTCTGGGGATGCTATGGGTGAGCAAGTATTATCTGCAAGCAGCCAGGCAGAAGAGGCAGGGCAGACCACTGGCAAGTCTGAGTGAACAGACTTACTGCAGCAATAAACAGGAGAGCTTGGGAGTGTTAACCAACAGTGGTGCTGATGTGCTGTCAGGTAAGTAAAGTCAAAACCACAGTGACTAAGAATGGCAGCAATATTAAGGCTAGAGAAGACGGTGGCAGATGTTTGTTTATAGATAAGGCTCTGTGTGAGTGATTTGAAGCATCAGATAAACCTGAGCTCAGCTTCAGGCTGGGGCTTCTGGGTCTGACTAGATTCTCTTAAATGCTTCCCTGAAACCTCTAAGGGATTTGCCCAACATATAGTCTTGTCACTTTGTGTTACTCTGTTGAACCATTAGGGCCATCTGGGAAAGAAGAATGCAGATTACTCAAAGAAGAACATGTAATCTTTCTATAGACCTCTAGGTGTGGGCTATCTCTGAAACCTGTGGTTGTCAGTATTGGATCACAATGCAGGGAACAAGCAGATGACAAATTCTGACACTGATGATGTTGGGGACCACTAGGATGTAGTGTCAAGGCACATGTTAACTGGCCATTGACGGCTTGAGAGTGGGACCTGTAGGAAAGTGAGTGGTCAGAAAGAAAATGCTCAGCAGTGAGGACCATCTGTCAGACCCAGACCAGCACAGATACCCAGAACCCATTCAGATACTATGCAGGAGGACTCCTCCATGTTGGCTAGTTGCTCCTCTTCTCATCCTTCATAGACTGCTACCACCAAAGCAACTTCTTCCTATGGACTCCAGTACTTTCAAGCATGCCCCTGGCTCCACTGTACCTGGCTTGCTCCTTGGTTGCCCGGCAGGCAGGCAAGGAAAATACACACAAGTTCTGTATGGGTTTCTGAAGAGATGCGCCAATAAGGAGCTGAGAAATTGACAGCAAGAGACATGCCTTGGAGATTTCTGTCCCTTGGCCTAGCCACCACAAAGGGGAATACTTCAGCTGACACCAGGAAAGCGCAAGGTCCTATGATACAACTGGGAAATAAATGCTAGAGTAGCAAGTGAGCTCTGAAACATGGCATATCCAGTCCCTATACTAAAGCCCAAGTGACCACCTAGTAAGCTACACATGGCACAGAAAGTACCCAATCACAAAAGAATGATGCCACAAAGCTCCTCTTTTGCTCAATAGCACAGTCTAAAATACTAAAAGAATAAATTTGTGAAAGGAGAATGTCCTTGTCACCTTGAAACTTACATTCTAAATGACAACTTTTGTGCCTGTGTGCACATGAATCACAATCCCCTCCAGGACACTGACTTATAAAACTGGGCTCCATGCCCTTTGGTAAAGATGATTTGTAGCATTTTCTTCTGAGAGCAAAGAAAGACTCTTAAGCAGGAAGGTAAACAACTCAAAATGGTTCTCAAGATTGTAGGAAGGTCCTGAAACTGATCAGATTTCACTAGGCCCCTCCCTGCCGGAGCAAGCAATAAAAGGTGAGAGTTCCCCTAAGATGGAAGGAAAGTGGGCTGCAAAGAAAACGCTCAAACAAGAAAAGCTGCAAAGAAGACTCTGAGACCAGTCAAACTGCCTGGAAGAGGCTCAAAACTACCAAGGGACCTAGAAAGGACACTCCCCAACCTGTTGAGCTGCCTGCAGGCTCTGCAGTGTACTCTTGGTTCCCAGCCTTGTGAGATATCGCCCATACTGGGGTGGGCATTAGCAATGCAGCTGTCTTGAAGGCACTTCTACTCCAGTAAGCAGCTAACTGGTTCATCAAGATGGACTTTAATGATATCTGTACTTTGATATGTTGTGAGTTCTCCATCTGGGGTGAACAAAAGTGTGCATTGCATCTCCCCACAAAAAGTTTTGTCACACAACAAGGTAACAGTAGAAGCATCCTCTAAGCATGAAGGATTCTAGGTAGTGACAACAGGAAGATACTTCACACCCACTCAAAGATCTAACTTTCCAAGAGAGAACTCCAGAAGCCCACCCTGGTCTACCTAGAAGCTACTCTCCTAGAAGACCATCATGGTAAGGCCATAAACAAACTGGCTAGGAACAGTGACTATTACAGTCAGGAAGGAAGTTGCTTCTAGAACTTACTTATTGTGTGAATTTGACTCTCCCTATGATGTGACTACCTATAACAGAAACTGAGGGTAATTCCAATTGCAAGTTTTTGAATACTTTGAACAAAATGTGATTTAAAGATGTGAAGAAGGGGGAACACTTCTTCAGTGCTGGTGGGAGTGCCAACTTGTGCAGCCACTTTGGGGATCAGTATGGAGATACCTCAGGAAAATGGAAATCAGCCTATGACAAGATCCAGAAATTCCACTCTTAGGCCCATACCCAAAGATGTACACTCATACAATAAGGACATCTGCTCAGCTATGTTCATAGCAGCATTATTTGTAATAGCCAGACCATGAAAGCAACCTAAATGTCTCTCAACTGAAGAGTGGATAGAGAAAATGTGGTACATTTACACAATGGAGTGCTACTCAGCAGAAAAAAAATGGAATCTTGAAATTTACAGACAAATGGATGGCACTAGAAGAAACCATCCTAAGTGAGGTAGCCCAGTCACAAAAAGACAAACATGGTATGTACTCACTCATATATGGATTTTAGACATGAAGCAGGGGAGTGTCAGCCTATAATCCCATTGCCAGAGAGTCTGGGAAGCAGGGAGGACCCTAAGAGAGATATGCATGGTAACCCCAAGAAGGGTTATGGGAGGAGATCTCCTAATTGGATTGGTAGCAGGGGAGAGGGGAGGGGAGAGAGAGATGGGAGAAAGAGAGGGGGAGAAGAGAAGGGGAGAGGAGGACATGGGGAAGCAGGAAGGTTGATCCAGGGCAAGAATAAAGGAGAGAAGGATGAGAGAGAGCCATTATAAATTGGAGGAGAGATCTGGTACTAGTGAGATCTTCGCAGATCTACAAGAATGACACCAACTGGCATTAAGGCTACCGTAAATGCCCTCCCCTGATGAGAATGATGACTACCTTAAATGCCATCCAGTAGCTGATTGAAGCAGAGGTAAACACCCACAGCTAAAATCCGAACTGAACTCCTGGAACCCAATTGCAAAGAGGAGTGATGAGCAAAGGAATCAGGACCCGGCTGACGAATCCCACAGAAGCAGCTAACCTAAAGAAGGGGGGAAGCATGGATCCCAGACTGATGACTGAGAGACCAGCATGGGACTGATCCAGACACTCCCGCCCCAAACCTGGGTGTCAGAGAAGAGGCCTCGGCAATCTATGGGACCTTGGAGAGTAGATCAATATTTATTCTTGGCATACAAATGGACTGTGGGAGCCCATTCCACATGGAGGGATGCTCTCTCAGCCTGGACACATCGGGGAGGGCCTAGGCCCTGCCGGGGATTATAGACAGACTCTGAAAATCCTCGTGGAAAACCTTACCCTCCTAGGGGAGCGGAGGGGAGATGGAGTGAGGTGGGGAGCTGGGAGGAATGAGGGGCCGGGGGAGGAGAGGAGGGAGAGGGAACTGAGAGTAACATGTGTAAAAATTTAAATAAAAATATTTTGCCGGGCAGTGGTGGCGCACGCCTTTAATCCCAGCACTCGGGAGGCAGAGGCAGGCGGATCTCTGTGGGTTCGAGGCCGGGCTGGATGACAGCCTCCAAAACAATATAGAGAAACCCTGTCTCGTAAAACCAAAAAAAAAAAATATATGATCTTATACCATGGATCTATAGAGATGGATCAGCGACTAAGAGCACTGCTGCTCTTTCAGGGGGCCCATGCTCAGTTCCCAGCACCCACACAGCAGCTCACAAGCATTTGTAACTCCAGTCTGGAGGATCCAGCACCTTCTTCTGGCCTCCCTGTGTTCCTGAATGCACATGGTACACATAAACTCATGCAAGCACTCACACACATAAAATCTAACTAAATAAAGTAAAGATATTATAGTAAGCCTAGTGATTGTGACTCGGCTGACTTCAGTGTCATTCCTCCTCTTCTGGCTACTGTTTTGTCCTACCTGCTACTGTTAATCCAGTCCCCAAATGCTCTTCTAGAGTGCCCTAAACCAGACTAGATTCTACCAGGAGATGTATCTGACCCAAATCTTAGATTCTGTGATTCACTGCTGTTTACCTGCGAAGCCCTCTAGCATGGAGCAATCACTCAGGAATTATTCAAATGATGCAGAACTCGGGTAGGAGGACGTTTGAGACAAAGGGTTATACAAGGACTCCCTAAACCTTTCATAGCCTCTTCTTCCCAGAGCCACTCCTCCTCCAACACCACCAGGATGGAACTTCGCTAATGAAGAAACAACTAAATTTCTCCCACTCGCAGGACAAAATGATAAATTCTCCCTGAATGCCCCCTGATCCTCCTAAGACACAGCACTGAGGGGTGGATGAACTGCCTATTTGTGTAGTAGTGCCTCCCAGTTTGTTTCAAATTAAGAATGCCAGCATTATAAACAAACAATAGATGTCTCTAGAGCAAATATAGAGTTCCCAGACCCTCGTAAATTCTTCAAGAGGAGCTCTCTGCAGTTTAGAGCCTCAATACAGTCTTGAGTGAGTTACAGCCTCGTGTGGAGTGCTGGGAAGACTTCTCATTTCTGGGACCACATAGCAGACTTTCCTTTCTTCCATTTTGTGTCAGACACATTCTGGTTGGAATGTGGTTGGGTTCTGATATTACACTGGCTCATTCTCACCTTTCCTCCATGCTTTTTGATTACTATGATACATTTTTCTAACTTTATATTTGCTTTTTATTCTTCTCCCATATATTATATCCCAATTACAGTTTCAGTTTCCCCTCCTTCCACTCCTCTGAGCTTCCCTCCATATCCTCTCTCTGTCAGATCCATTCCTTCTCCATTTCCCTTGAGAAAAGAGCAGTCCTCGCAGGGATTTAACCAAACACAGGTTAACAAGTTACAATAAGACTAGACACAAACCCTCATATCAAGTCTGGACGAGGCAACCCAGTAGAATGAAGAGTCCAAAGAGCAGGCAAAAGAGTCAGAGAAACCCCCCACTCCCACTACCGGGGATCACACAAGAACACCAAGCTACACAAGCATAACATACATGCAGAGGACCTAGCTCAGACCCATGCAAGCTCCATGATTGTCACTTCAGTCTCTGTGAGCCCCTAGGAGCCCTGCTTAGTTGATTGTGCTCTCATGTTGTCCTCAAACCCTCTGGCTCCTACAATTCTTCTTCACCTCTTCTGAGCGGTTACCATGCTCTACCTAATGTTTTGCTGTGGGTCTCTGCAAATGCTCCCTATCTGTTGCTAAATTAAGCCTGTCTGGTGAGATATTCTTTGTTTTTAAACTCACCAAAATATGAAATTCTGGGACAATGGCAATTATACTTACCTCTCACACTTTATTTGATTGGAATTTTATCTACAGAGACCAAAGTCCAGAGAGCTCATATATTCAACATTCAATGAAACATTTTTATAACCAGTTGTAAAAATTTTCACACACACATACACAGAGAGAGAGAGAGAGAGAGAAAGAGAAAGAGAGAGAGAGAGAGAGAGAGAGAGAGAGAGAGAGAGAGAGAGAGAGAGAGAGAGAGAGAGATCCTCCAGATTTGGGTTCTAATTCAACTTAATTCTGATACCATCTACCCAGAAATAACACTGGGTGCCACAGTTAGGGGCTGAATCTCACAAGACTACCTCATTTCAGACACCAGCCATAATTAGTAAACTGTATTTCAAAACAGCTGGTTATTGATGCAGAATTCTTTTTATTGCTCTCTCTCCTCCAGTTAGAGTAATTCGCTGTGACAGCTCCCAGACCTCAGGGGAAAGTGGTTATTGTTTATTACTGGTTTGCTATGTTAATACAGGACATGACAAAAGTGATAGCTAAATGAATATCCACTTGAAGAGCTGCATGAAACAAGGTACTGGAGTAGGAAGGAGCTGAGAGATACCATGCCCTCTCTGGGAAAGAAACTCTACAGAAACTTCCTTGTATTCAGCAGTCTGGAAGATCTCCAAACCCTGTCATGTGGCAGAATTTTTAACTCAGTCGCCAGTTTTTCTCTCCTGCCCTGAAGAAGGGGTTGAAAACAGAAAGTTCCAGCTTCTAATTATAACTTGGTCTTTCTGGTGAACAGGATGGTTCAAGAACTGAAGCAACAAGACTCATCTCATTGGAACAAAAGACACGCCCATCTCAGAGGAATTTCTAAAGGGATTAGGAACTATGTATCAGTCACTGGCATCAAAGACCAAGTATTAGGCAAAAGATAGATTTAGCATTCCTACCACTTAAGAAGTCTCCAAGGGTTTTAGGAGCTCTGCACCAGACACAAGACCAGAGAATAAAAGATATTCGTTATATCCCAGATTCACATTGAAAAACTTACTAGTAAGCAACAGAGTCAAGATGAGACCATAGATCTTCTGATTCTCACATTGGAGTTCTTCATAAACCGTTATGGACCCTGAGACCCTGACTTCAAGTAAAGGGCTTTTAAAGTCCTTAAATCCTCAAAACTCATGTGCTGAGATGGGTGGAAAATCAGAGAGAGATGCCAAAGGATAATAATGGGAGACTGAGGCAGAATGTACCAGGGACCAAGTGGGAAGGGTGAGGAGGGAGTTGTGTGCAGATAGCTGTTGGTCCAGAGGGAAGAATGAAGAGACACACACTTGAAGGGCAAACACAAGCACAGTAAAGACAGAAGCACTGAGGCATCTGGAACTAGATCTGGGAATGAACTGGCATGGGGCTAGTTTGTCAACTTTGTAATGATCCACCTCATACCAACATCCTAGAGCAAGTCAGTAGGCCTGGGTTCATCTGGGTAATGACCATCTCAGAAGACACTGGGGGAATGTCCTGTTGTATAGCTTTCCCTATTTATTTGTCTCAAATAGAGTACCCATGACAAACTAAATAAATTACTCCACCCAAGTCTAGCTTGGTGAGCTAATGAGTTTATGAGAGACACTTACTGGAGTATGGGTGGCCTGCAGACATTTGCATTTATCAGAGTCCATCCCAGCATGAATGACAAGTAACAAAAGCTGCATTCCTGGAGCTTCCTGCACAAATACCAGGCAGCTTGCTGGGATGATCCCCTTCCCCACAATAGTTTGCTGCTTTATAACCTCAAGGTAAGGCCTTGTGGTCTTGTAAGTTTCACTAGCTTCCTAAACCTAGTAAATTGTGTGAGCCTTCTGAGCCCAGGAGGGAATGTTTCAATTGATGTCATCTCAGGGTCTCTTTGTATGTTCCATGTGGCCCTCGCAAGATGAATCTCCAACAGTGAGATTTAAGTTCTTTCTTTAACATGTTCAGATGAAGAAACCACGGCTGGGAGGATGCCATCGCTGCTAAGCAAAAAGCAACCTTCTCTTTCCCGTAATTGTGCCACTACAGAATTTACCCTAAAATGACTTTTTAGACAATGATCCTATACATGGTAGTTTTCTAAGTTAATAAACTATTATCCTTAAAACTTGCAAGTCATGTTAAGATCTTGTCAGAACTCAAAAATTCCAAATCTAAGGTTGAGGATTAGTTAACTGTGGTAGTTTGGCCTATAAAATTTCACCAACTCATTTTAACTCAGTCTCCCAGTTCACTCAGGAGGTCCTATCCCATTCCTCTTCTCTGGTGTACCATGCATATCTCTCTTAGGGTTCTCCCTGTTTCCCAGACTCTCTGACGATGGGATTGTAGGCTGGCACTCCCCTGCTTCACGCCTAAAATCCACATATGAGTGAGTACATAGCATGTTTGTCTTTCTGTGATTGGGTTACCTCACTCAGGATGGTTTCTTCTAACGTCGTCCATTCACCTGCAAATTTCAAGATTCCATTGTTTTTTTCTACTGAGTAGTAGTCCATTGTATAAATGCACCACTTTTTCTGTATTCACTCTTCAGTTGAGGGGCAACTAGGTTGCTTCCAGGTCTGGCTATGACAAATAATGCTGCTATGAACATAGTGGAGAAGATGCCCTTGTTGTATGAATGTGCATCTTTTGGGTATATGCCTATGAGTGGAATTGCTGGATCTTGTGGTAGACTGATTCCCATTTTCCTGAGGAAACTCCATACTGATTTCCAAAGTGACTGTGGAGCAGTGGAGGAGAGTTCCCTTCTCTCATATCCTTTCCAGTATAAACTGTCATTGGTGTTTTTGATTTTAGCCATTCTGACAGGAATGAGATGGTATCTCAGATTTATTTTGATTTGCATTTCCCAAATGGCTAAGGATGTTGAGCACTTACTTAAGTGTTTCTCAGTCTTTTTAGACTCCTCTATTGAGAATTCTCTATTTAGTTCTGTAGCCCACTTTTTAATTGGATCCTTTGGTGTTTTGGAGGCTTACTTCGTGGGTTCTTTGTAAATTTTGGAGATCAGCCCTCTGTCAGATGTGGGGTTGGTGAATATCAGATGTGTGGGCTGGCTTTTTGTCTTGTTGACTGTGTCCTTTGCCTTACAGAAACTTCTCAGTTTCAGGAGGTTACATTTATTAATTGTTGATTTCAGTGTCTGTGCTACTGGTGTTATGTTCAGGAAGCTGTCTCCTGTACCAATTCATGCAAGGGTACCTCCCATTTTCTCTTCTAAGAAGTTCAGTGTGGCTGGATTTATGTGGTCTGTGATCCATTTGGACTTAAGTTGTATGCATGTCAATAGACATGAATCTATCTGCAGTCTTCTACATGCCAGCATCCAGTTATGCTAGCACCATTTGTTGAAGATGCTTTCTTTTTTCCATTATACAGTTTTAGCTTCTTTGTCAAAAATCAAGTGTTCGTAGATGTGTGGGTTAATATCAGGGTTTTTCAATTCGATTCCATTGGTCTGTCTATTTTTATGCCAATACTAAACTGTTTTCAGGACTATATATCTATAATACAGCTTGAAGTCAGGGATGGTGATGCCTCCAAAAGTTCCTTTGTTGTACAGAGTTGTTTTGGCTATCCTGTGTAGAGAGAGAAGCCTTTTCCTTGCCAGCCGCTTTGGTTTTTTCCCCACCAGTCGCCTGGGCTCTGCCGCATTGTAGTCCCCAAATAACACACAAGATGCTGTATTAATTATGAAGCTGTTGGCCTTGCTTGTTTATTACAGGCTATCTCTGACTTAAGTATTTAACCCATCTAAGTATTTCTCTTACCGGACGGACATCTTACTTCTCTGGCAGGCTACATGATTACTTCCTGTGTTTCTCCTACCCAGAATCCTCCTGAACTCCTAGTCCCACCTATCTTGCTTCCCTATTGGCCAATAGTGCTTTATTGACATATACGCAGGACTTCCACATCAATTCTGGGTATTTTGTTTTTCCATATAAAGTTGATTATTGTTCTTTCAACGTCTGTGAAGAATTGTGCCAGGGTATTTTGATGGGGATTGCATTGAATCTGTAGACTGCTTTTGGAAAGATTGCCATTTTTACTATGTTGATCCTACCTATCCAAGAGCATGGGAGATTTTTCCTTTTTCTGGTATCTTCTTTAATTTCTTTCTTTAAAGACTCAAAGTTCTTGCTATACAGGTCTTTCACTTGTTTGTTAGTGTTATTCCAAGATATTTTATGTTGTTGTTCGTGGCTGTTTTAAAGGGTGATGTTGCTCTGATTTCTTTCTCAGCCCATTTATCATCTGTATATAATAGGGCTACTGATTTTTTTAGTTAATCTTGTATCCTGCCACTTTCATTAAGTTGTTTTTAACTAATTATCTACTAGGAGTTCCCTAGTAGAATTTTTCAGGTCACTTACGTAAACCATCATATTATCTGCAAATAGTGAAAGTTTGACTTCTTCCTTTCCAATTTGTATCCCCTTGATCTCCATTTGTTGTTTTATTGGTCTAGCTAAAACTTCAAGTACAGTATTGAGGAGATATGGAGAGAGTGGACAGCCTTATCTTGTTTCTAATTTTAGAAGAATTGTGTTGAGTTTCTCTCCATTTAGTTTGATGTTGGCTGTTGGTTTACTGTATATTGCTTTTATTATGTACAGGTATTTTCTTATCCCTGATCTCTCCAGGACCTTTATCATGAAGGGTGTTGGATTTTGTAGAGGGCATTTTCAGCATCAAGTGAGATGATCATGTGGTTTTTCTTTTACAGTTTGTTTATATGGTGAATTACATTGATACATTTTTGTATCCCTGGAATGAAGCCTACTTGATCATGGTAGATGATTTTTCTGATGTGTTCTGGGATTCGATTTGCTAGTATTTTATTGAGTATTTTTACATAAATGTTCATGAGGGAAACTGATCTGTAGTTTTCTTTCTTAGTTGTGTCGTTGTGTGGCTTGGGTACCAAGGTAATTGTAGCCTCATAAAAAGAGTTTGGGAACGAACCTTCTACTTCTATTGTGTGAAACACTTTGAAGAGTATTGGAATTAGCTCTTCTTTGAATTTCTGATAGAATTCTGCACTAAAGCCATCTGGGCCTGGGCTGTTTTGTGTTGGGAGTCTTTTGATAACTGCTTCCATTTCATTAGGGATTATAGGTCTGTTTAAATTGCTTATCTGTTCTTGATTTAATTTTGATAAGTGATATCTATCCAGAAAACTGTCCATTTCCTTTAAATTTTCAAATTTTGTGGAGTACAGGTTTCCAAAGTATGACCAGAAGATTCTCTGGATTTCCTCAGGGTCCTTTGTTATGTCCCCCTTTTCATTCCTAATTTTGTTAATTTGAATGTTCTCTCTCTGCCTTTTGGTTAGTTTGGATAAAGGTTTGTCTATCTTGTTTATTTTCTCGAAGAACCAACTCTTTGTTACATTGATTCTTTGTATTGTTTTCTTTGTTTCTACTTTTATTGATTTCAGGCCTGAATTTGATTATTTCCTGTGCTTCTACTCCTCCTGGGTGAGTTTGCTTCTTTTTGTTCTAGAGCTTTCAGTTGTGCTGTTAATTCTCTAGTGTGACTATTCTCCAGTTTCCTCATGTGAGCACTTAGTGCTATGAACTTTCCTCTTAGTACTGTTTTCAAAGTGTCCCATAAGTTTGGGTATGTTATGTCTTCATTTTCATTGAATTCTTGGAAGTCTCTAATTTATTTATTTCTTCCTTGACCCAGGAAGGGTGCAATGGTGCGTTGTTCAATTTCCATGAGTTTGTAGGGTTTCTGCAATTTCTGTTGTTGTTGTTGTTGAATTCTAACTTTAAAGCATGGTGGTCTGATAAGATACAGGAGGTTATTCCAATTTTTTGTACCTGTTGAGATTTGCTATGTTGCCAAGTATGTGGTCGATTTTAGAGAAGGTCACATGTGGTGCTGAGAAGAAGGTATATTCTTTTGTTTGCATGGAATCTTCTATAGATGTCTGTAAAACCCAATTGGGTCATAACTTCTGTTGGTTCCTTTGTCTCTTTGTTAAGTTTCTGTCTGGTGGTCCTGTCTAGTGGTGAGAGTGGGGTGTTGAAGTCTCCCACTATAACTGTGTGAGGTCTTATGTGTGATTTGAATTTTAGTAATGTTTCTTTTACGAACGTTTGTACCTTTGTATTTGGGGCACAAATGTTCAGAATTGAGACTTCTTCCTGATGGATTTTTCCTGTGATGAATATGAAATGACCTTCTTTATCTCTTTGATTGATTTTAGTTTGAAATCTAATTTGGTAGATATTAGGATAGCTACATCAGCTTGTTTCTTGGGTCCATTTCATTGGAAAATATTATCCCAACCATTTACTCTGATGCAATGTCTGTCTTTGAAGTTGATGTGTGTTTCTCATATGCAGCAGAAGAATGGATTCTGTCTTCGAATTCATTCTGTTAGCTTGTGTCATTTTATAGGCAAATTAAGATCATTAATATTGAAGGAGATTAAGGACCATTAAGTGTTAATTCTTGTTTGCTTTTGATTTGTTTGTGGTGGTGTTATTGTTTTGGTTTTAACTCCACTATTTCTTTTGCCTTTTGATAAAGTTGGATTATCTATTGCCTATGTTTTTGTGAGCATAGTTACCTTCCTTAGGGTGAAGTTTTCCTTCCAGTACTTTCTGTAGGGCTGGATTAGTGGTTATGTATTTTTTAAATCTGATTTTGTCATGGGATATCTTGTTTTCTCCATCTATAGTGATTGAAAGCTTTGCTGGGTATCGTACTCTGGACTGGCATCCATGGTCTCTTAGTGTTTGTAAAATATCTATGCAGGACCTTCTGGCTTTCAGATTTTCCATGGAGAACTCAGGTGTGATTCTGATAGGTTTGCCTTTATATGTTACTTGGCCTTTTTCCTTTGCTGCTCTTAATATTCTTTCTTTATTCTGTATGTTTGGGGTTCTGATTATTATATGATGAGGGGCCTTTTTTGTGTCACACTCTATTTGGTGTTCTGTAAGCTTCTTGTACCTTCATTGGCATGTCTTTCTTTAGGTTGGGAAATTTTTCTTCTATGATTTTGTTGAATATGTTTTCTATACCTTTGAGTTGGGTTTCTTCACCGTCTTCTATCCCTATTATTCTTAGATTTGGCCTTTTCATGGTGTCCCATATTTCCTGCCTATTTTGTGTTAGGGATTTTTTGGACTTAAGATTATCTTTGGTCTATGAATCTATTTCCTCTAGTGTGTCTTCAACCTGAGATTCTCTCTTCTGTCCCTTTTGTCTGTTGGTTATGCTTGCATGCGTAGTTCCTGATCGTTTACTCACCTTTTCTATTTCCAGCATTCCTTCAGACTGTGGGTTTTTTGTTTTGTTTTGGGGAGGTTGTTGTTGTTGTTTTGTTTATGGTCTCTATTTGAGCTTTCAAACCTTGCACTTTTTGGTTTGTCTTTTCTTTCATTTCTTTAAAGGATTTTCTCATTTCCTCTTTTAGGGTCTCTATCATCTTCATGAAGTTGTTTTTAAGGTCGTTCTTTTCTGCTTCATCTGTGTTGTGATGTTCAGGTCATACTGGTGTACAGTCCCTAAACTGATGGCAGCACATTGGTTTTTCTGTTGTTGAATGTGTTCTTATATTGTCGTCTTCTCATCCCTTCTTCGGGTGGGTACAAGTGGGGTCTCTTCCTTTCCTGGTGGGTACAGGCCCAAGGTTCTCTCTTGGTGTGTGCAAGCAGGTCCAATACTCTGATGGATTTCAAGGTGGGTACAGGCAGGTCTGAGGCACTCCCTCTCCAAGTGGGTAGGAGCTGGATTAGCACAGAGCTATCAGCAGACTTGAGATTGCTTGGTGAGCTGGGACAAGTTGACCTGGCTGCAGTCCCCAGGCCAGGAGATCCCAGAGAGGGCAAGTGGAAGGAAGTCAGCCCGAATTGGGGGCCACAGCTCACCTTGCCCTCTGACCTCTGACCTCTTCCCTGAGTGGGGGTGGGAATAGACTGGCATTCTCAGCAGGTTCCTGGTTACTTGGTCCTCTAGGGCGAGTCCAGTTTGGGGAATTTTTTATAAGCTATCAGAAGCATAGACAGCAAAAGAAAAATAGGTATATGGGATTGTATCGAACTGAAAAAGCTTCAACACAGCAAAGGAATAATCAAGAGAATAAAAAGACAGGTTACAAATGGAAAAAAATCTTTACAAACATACATCTATCAAGAGGTCAATATCCAGGATATACAAGAAATTCAATAGCATGTAAACAAATTACTTGGACTAAGGACTTAATTAGGAACTTAACAAATGAAGACACACAAAAGGCCAACAGTTATGTGAAAAGGAACTCAACAACACTAATCATCAGGTAAATGCAAACTAAATTCACAATGAGACATCATGCTAGTCCAAATGACTTATTATTAAAAGTGAAAGGTAACTAGTAGTGCAAGTATATAGAGAAGAGAGAATCCTCGTACAGCAATGAAAATTAGTGTAACCACTAGAGACTACTATGTGAAGACTCTTCAAAACACTAAAAGTATAGACACCATATTCTACCTCTGTGTGTGTGAGTGTGTGTGTGTGTGTGTGTGTAGTGTGTGTGTGCAGATGTAATCAGTGTAACAAAGATATAAACTACATTGGTTGCAACATCATTCATAACAACCAAACTGTGGAATTAACCTTCATGTTCATCAACTACTGAATGGATAAACAGATACTACAGAAATACTTAATGGCTCCTTGGCCTTATTTTAAAATAGGAAATTATAACTTGTAACATCACAGATCAAACTGAAGAGCACTGTACTAAATAAAATAAGCTGCCCACAGTAAACCAAATTCAGCAGGATCCCACTTATATGCAGAACCTAAAAATGTTGAACTTACAGAAGCAGATTGTAGAATGGTGGTTATAGGGTCCAGGATGGGAGGGTTGTGGCTATGTTGTTAAGAATATCAGTTTCCATTAAGCAGGAAGAATTCTGGAAATCCATTATTCAAATGGTGACCATAGTTAATAATAATGTATTGCATACCTTAAAAACTTGCTGAGAAGTCTATTTGAAATGTCACCATAAAAAATAAGGATGTGAGATGATGGATATGCTAATTAGCTTGATTTATCCTGTTCATAACTCACAGATATATTAAAATATCACTTGTATACTATAAATATATACACTTTTTCATTTGTCAGTGAAAGATTTTAGCTTAGTAAAGATGGTATATAATTTTTAAATAGATCATGAAAGATCAAAAATAGCCTTGACCCTCTCTCTAGGAAGAATGAAGTCCAAAGATACCAAAAGACAATGGCAGTGCTTCAGGAAGCTTCGAGCATTTCAGTTAGTTACTGGACAGCTGTGAGCTGGCCTGCAGTGGAAGGAAGCTCCATGCACAAAATGGAAATGAGTCAGCCCAGACACCATTCTCTCTTGTTGTAACACTCTGTGACTCTAAACCCTTCTGAGGCAGAGCTGTACTTTCTGGAAGAGTTCACTGTGCACAAATATTCTGAGGATAGACTTCCAAGTTGTTTTCTAGACCCATATGCATTCTATTGATTGGAACCTTGGAGTCTTACATTACAAGGGGTGTTTTAACGCCAAAACACTAATTAAAAGCCAATGAGAGACAAGATAAGTTAACAATCAATTCCAAAGAGCAATTGAATTTCTTTTGAAATCATGACAATCTTATGAAGAAGTTCTGTTAGCTCCTTGATATTGAGGATTTGGAAATGATCCATAAACTTTCCAAAGTGATGTTATTTCCCTAAATCAAATTAATGGATTCCTTTTTCCCATGTTCTTAAACCTCCCACCCTGAGCTGACTCTAGCCCTGTGTTACAGAGTGTAGAGTTCACTTAACCACCTTGCAAAACCAAATGCACATAAGGCGTACCATGGGGAAGACCCTCCCTGCTGCTCACAGACTTTCAGTGGGGTGCCAGTGTCCCCATGAAGGTGCAATCAGAGGAGTCCCACCCACTAAGCCTCTCAGCAATGCCAGTGCACATCTATTAGATGAAAACTGTATTTTGCAAGAGTCACTGACAATATATTTGTCTAAACAGCAGTTTCTGCCATTTTTTAAAGCTTGATCATGAAAAGATCAATTCAAGTTAAGGTAGGAGAATGATGGAGAGAAAGAGAGAGATTCCAGAGACATCAAGATTGACATATCAAAGAAACCAAAGGAAGAGAAAGAAGACTGGAAAATCCTGAGATCGAATGCTGCATGTAACAAAAGAGCCTATGTGGAAAATAGGGGGAGGGCATTTCTAAGCAATTTCCATATGTTGGAGAAGGCGGCCAATACATGAATGTTAGCACTCTTCTGGCTCAGGGCCTTCACGCCTCAAACTTTCCCCAACTTTATGGCTCATTTGCATTCTCAAGAGTGCCTTTCTCTCTTATTTCTCTATTTGTATCACCATCTATGTGTCCCTGGTCACTTTTCCAGGACATAAGAACCTGTATAAGTCATCAGGTGGCTTCTGAACTCTTAGGCACACCTATAAGAGTTAATATGCCAGCTGGGTGGTGGTAGCACACGCCTTTGATCCAGCACTGAGGCGGCAGATGTACGAGGATCTCTATGAGTTCGAGGCCAGCCTGGTCTACAGAGCTAGTTCCAGGACAGCTAGGGTTACAGAGAAACCATGTCTGGAAAAAAAAAGGTCAATGTGCCTTTCTTCAGAGACCCTCAGGATGCATGATAATTGTGGCCAGGAATGGCATCTTAAACGCATTATGAGACTGACGGGGACCGTCAAAAAAGCTGGAGGAGCTCAGTACTAAAAAACAATGACTGTATGTGCCAACTCTGTGTCTGTATATTAACCTCTGCAGATGTGTAACCACACACACACACACACACACACACACACACGCAACCATGCAAGCACACGCACGTGCACTTTTTTATCCATTTGCAGTCCTGGTAAGATGGAAGTTTAAAGGATTGGGTCCACTCTGTAAAGTGAGGATGTAATTAATAAATATAGGGATGTATTTATCCCCTGTCTTTTAGCAATAACATTTGAATGCATCTAAAGTGGGGCTAAATAGTTTTATAAAGAAGGATAGCTAATAGCATGAAAAGCTTATAGATTTTCAGAATAAAAAGAATAATGTATGCCACTGGTGGTTTTAAAAAAACAAAACTTTCTCGTGAACCTTTTAAGAGCAAGTACCCGCAGCTGAAGATATGTGGCAAGAAATCTTAGCATTTGATATTTGTACCCAAACTAGCACATTTTGAAAGCACAATAAATGCCTTTTTCCCATGGATTTTTTCCAGCTTTGTCATTATCCTTGCCATCATTGTTAGCTAGGCACCAGTTTTGCCTAAAACTATGAAGCATCAAGGATGAAGGCTTCGAGGCTGTCCCCGAGTGATCAGCACATCCCAGTGGACCTTACATTAACATGGCTGTGTATTTATTTCCATCAGATTATGATTCTTCCAGGATTCAAAAACCTCCTTTATCACTTTGAATGGAAAAGCATCCCAAGACTCCATAAATTCCCCCCAGACAACTGGAAACATTATTATCTGGAGAACTGCAGCCCCAGTGCTGCTGTTGCCTGGGCTAATGAGAAGATTTCATCATGTACTACTTTTTATCTCACCCCTAGCTATGAAAAGTTCCACTTTGCTGATGGGGCTGTGATGATCAGTGTGGTAGGATCTGAGCAATGAGAACTATCCAGGAGAGGGAGAAGTGCTCTGACCCTGGAACCCTGACTGAGACTTGCCTGTATCTCTACTCCACAGTATACACTGAGGAATCTCTGAATATTTGTTGTATTTCAGCCAAGTTCCATCAAGGTTCAGATAGGCAGCCCAAGGTTCATGGTTTGGCAAGTACAGTTTACTGTGTATGACTTAGACAAAGCATAGCCACTGGTGGGTTAGGGGACGACACAGGCTGTTGACATACTACTGAAAATGAAGGAAATTGGTACAGAGAGAGATGTACAGAGACAGCTCCTATGATCCACACATTCCTGGGAAGCAGTGTGAGCAGGAGATAACTTACTTTAGCACCACCTCCAACTAGGAAGGAAGATACTGAATAATGTAAGACTCAGCTGCACAGATAGTTTAGGTTGGGGCCTAGTCATGGAGAGGGATTGTATTACAAGGCACAGTAGTTAGGCAGGTCCACGACAGGAATTAGACAAACAGCCTGGCAAAGTCTAACACAGAGGCAGGAAGTCCCAAGACTTTTTCAGCCTGGCTCAAGTACACATTACTCATTTTTACCATCCCAAACATCAAACCCAAGGGTTATGTAACTCGAGGCTCCCAGGTGATGGGCATCCGGCTACATCATAACCTATGTCCTGTCCAGGAAAAGCTGAGGTTGGGGATCTACAGTGTGGCCAAGGCTTTCAAGAACCTCTAGAGCCTACCTGACGTTCAGGGCTTTCTATGGTGGCTCTGATATATGGCCATCAGGATGAAATTGAATCAATAGTCCAGTCTAGCAGGAGAGTTACCAAGTGATTATCTTGACCTAATAACTTGCTTATTGTTTGAAAGAAAGGAGAAGGGCTCTTGTTCTGGGCAGCAAATCTAAGCTTTTGGATCATCCTATGTGTGAGATGCAAGTTGGGAAGGTTGGTGAGTGACTAGATGCATCTAGCTCTGGAGAGCCTTCAGGGTTGACTGTGCAATTGATGAAACTAGGTGAACAGGTATTTCCATCAGGACTGTAAAAGCAGAAAGACTGGATAAATTTTGGGATTTGGAAAAAAGATACAATCTGACAGCTGGTAAAAAGAAAAAAAGGGAAATAATCACTTTTGATGACCATGTCATGAAGAATAGAAGAGATAACAGAGGACATTATGGGGATAGAAAAGAGACTCTCCCACAAGATCTCTGGCATCCAGGGAGTAACGAGGGGTGTCCCCTTAAGGCCAACTGATGCCTTTAAAAAGGAAACATAGGACCTTTGCCTTTCCCTCCTATCTCTGTTTTATAGCTCAGACTTCTTTTTAGTGTGCTTTGTACCCATTATCCATTGCATCAGGCAAAGTGCCATGCAATCACAAAAAAAGAAAGGCTTTGCAACTTTGCAGATAGGAAAGGGCTATAGAGATAGAAATTTGTGGTAATATGAGAAAGAAAGCCTGGAAGGCAAACAGGCCATTCATCTAGGGATCTGGTTTGCCTTTCCTGATAGCAGAGTCAGGAAATTTCCAATACCACTAACAACACTCAAATCACCTACAGGGACCAGGAGCATTTTTCTAGAGACACCTCAAATATACACATCAAAGAGAAAAAATAAGCTGTGCTCACCTAGAGCCGAAATGATGTAGATCTGATATTTTAGCATTCCACTCTCGTTCCTAAATCGAAACAACTCTCCATAAACCCACTTTACAACTTTACTTACAAAAAGAAATTTCTTAGTCCAAAATGTTGTAAATTACACTGATCAATGTAACTTAGAAAGCCAGGGAAGACAGACAGACAGATCTATTTCAAAGACATCCAGGCACAACTCTTTGAGAGGTTATCACACACACACACACACACACACACACACACACACACACTTAGATTGCTTTATCTTTATTCTTTTCCTAAGCACATTCCTGGTTTTGATAAATTTCAACTCTGCTTCATACTGGCTTGTCCTGAAATTCCTTTCTGCATGGAAGCCCCAAATCCCGCATTTGCCTAAACAGAGATCTCTGTAAAGAACTTCCTAGGCCTGGGGCAATAGTAAGAACTCTACTTCAGTTCTCACCACTGCTTATATAAGGAATTAGCCCCTCACACAACCATTGGAAAGACAGAAGGAGCAAAGGCCTAGGCAGTAACTGACCTTTGTGACTGCAAGAAGTGAGCAGAGCAAGGAAAGGTTGACAACAAGGTCTGCCTTCCACAGCTCCAAGCAAGGACTTCACCAATGGATTGATCCAATGATAGATTTCATAATGATGGACTTACTGGGAGGTGATAAAGTTTTAGAAGCAAATTGATATGTGTCCCAAGACAATTCTTTGTCCAATATGGCCCAGAGAAACCAAAACGTTGGACACTCCTCCTCTAAAAGAAAAAATGAGTTTACTAGGGACATTTCTTTGTGGATTCTATCTTAGCCTGGGCTTCTCCCTGACCATCTCTGATTCCTGACTACCCTGAGGTAGGTGAGCAGCTTGGCTCCACTATGCCCTCCATCATGATCAGTGACCAATCAGTCATGAACTGAAACTTCTGAAAGTCTAAGCCACAATAAACATGTTTTAGTTGGTTAATGTGGGGTATTTTGTCACAGCTGTTAAAAAGTAACACATGAACTTGAAGTCTATTATTGATGCTGAACTGAGTGGATCCCTGTAACAGGTGACTGAGAATCTCACTCTCTGCATACTGACTAAGCTCTTCTACACACCAGGTTCTACTCAAGGACTAGGGATACTCTTATGAACAAACAGACAGGATCTCCTACCTCAAAGGCCAACACTCTAACTGAAGATCCCAAGGCAAAAGGAACAACAAAAACAGGAACAGAATGGGCTCCTATTTAAAGCCTTACTGAGACATTTCACAGGTCATGAGAGTCATCTCTCTTTAAATATGTGATCCAGTGGTGTTTAGAAAATGTACTGGGTGGTATGGCAAGTGAGACAGTCATCTTTGGAACACTGTCAAACTCTTGTAAGGGTCTGCTTGCCCATTCACATGAATCCCGCATCACCTCCAGGTGACTTTATGTCTCTGTTCATTTACCTTTTCTGGAAATTTCATGGAGCTGGAATCATCCCATGAATTTCAATTTGTGATCAGCAATGAGTTGAGTCAATGGGAAATGTGGCAGAGATACTGGGCCCAAAGGAATCACCACTATTCCAAATTGCCTTGGAATAACAGAAGGCTGTGCTGAAAAGGGGTGATTTTTGACCTGAGACACCTGTCTTTAGACACATGAGGCAGATGTTTCAAGGGTGTGAGGTACAGACTATGGTTCCAGGGAGAGGCACTACAGTAAATCAAGACACTAAAACTGGTTTGGGGGTAATGCAAGAGCCACATTCCTTCTTACCAATACACAGCTAGCAATAGTCAGACACAAAAAGGTTGTGCTCTGGAGAGCTGGGGGCTCCCACAACATTCAGTCTTCACAGAATGAGGGAAGAGGCTTCAAGACTTAGAAGGAGACAAGGCACCATTTTCTCTCTAAAGAGCGCAGTCCTTATATTTATTACCCACAAATAAAGTTTTGTGCCACTCTGGAAAATAATGTTAACTGGCCAAAAATATGACTTGTCTGTATACTGTCATTAAAGACCTCAATCAGCATCATTCCTGATTAAGAAACACTGTACCAAAGTGAAGCAGTTACTTTTTATTACTGTAATAAAAAGTAACCAATATCTCCGGTTCAGATATATGCCTCAGCATGAAGCACCATAATCTATAGTACAGTCGAGGTAAACATATGACAACCAGTGGTTTGAGGGCTCAGATATTACTTGGCAATGGAGCACTTTCCTAATAGTTCCTCAGGTCTACTTTGTCTAAATGTATTTTCAGAATCCTGGGCAGGATTTAGTTGTCAGACCTCTAACTACTAATCTCTTCTACTTGTACATTTTTGTACTATTAAACTGTTTGCTGCCTTCTGGATTTCTGCTCTTTTCAGAATGTAGGTTTTTGAAATGAAAGAAGGAAGAAGGAAGTGGGCACACAGTCCTTAGACTCCACTGACATAGGAAATTCCCAGCACCTACCACAATTCCCAGACAGAAGAGACAGAGCCAAAGGCAAGCATTTGTTTCAGCCTGCCACTGCCATGAAGCTACCAGGGCACAGAAGAGTCGCAGCCCTCAGAGCAGTATTGGGGAAATAAGGGTAGGGGTATCACATGGTTTTCTGAACCTTGCCACATGAGTCCAATTGTTGTTTCCACCTGAAGAATAGGAAATGAAGCTCCAGTCTTGTAGGTCTGTGGTGGGGGTCAGATGTGATGGCCTTGGTAAGTGGCATCATTTCCTTCTCTGAAGGAGCCACAGGATCAAGACGCATAGATGTAACAGAAAGCACAAAATTCTACACATAATCATGACTGCCATGTTTGTGTAAAAAGGACAGCAGGGCTGCTACTTGGCAGATTTCAGCAAAATGTCTTTTCTCCCAGAAACAAAGGCAGGAGAAAATAAACCAATTTGGTAAACCCAGGGGCTTAGAGTTCAAGGTGACCATGGGATTGACAACCTCCACTCTGGAAAGGTGCTAAAATCTTAAGAGAATCAATGGTTTGCTGCTAAGATGGCTTGATCCAAGCAGAAGAGCACAGTATCACCTTCCAAGAGCAAAAAATCTTCAGAGGCAAGGGAACTGACAGACACCAGGGACAGCAGCTCTGCTTACTACCCCCATCCCTGCCAAATGTGACGAAGAAACTACCCAACAAGAGCTGGGCAGGCATGGAAGCTGAGGGTTAAAAAGCAGGGCAGGGGAAGCTGATGAGATGGCTTCAGTTGGTAAAATGCTTGTCACACAGGCACAAGGGCCTGAATTTGATCCTTAGAACCCAGGTAAATCAGCATCAGAGGAGTGTGGCCACATCAACAAGTTGAGCAATGTGGCACCTGCTCACGATCCCGGTGCTGAAGAGAGAGGGACAGTCAGCATAGCTGAACTGACAAGTACAAGAGCGGTGCACGAGACATCCTGTCTCAAAAACACATGAGAAAACTATGAGGAAAGACAACTGAAATCCACCTCTGGCTTCTACACACACACATGTACATACCCATACACGCACACATAAACACATACACAACATACAGTTACACACAAACACACACCAAAAAAGAGAGGCAGAGGGTCCTGTACCTTAGGGAGTTTGCCTTGGGGCAAACTCACTACCATATCTTGAAATGTCCATAAGGAGTTTTTCCAAACACCCTGTTAAGTATGGTCCATACCCAGGACCACCCATGAACAAGAGGAAGAAGAAAGCATCAGGAGCGTCTGCATGGATCAACATTGCATAGCTTCCTCTCTCAAGCTTGATATGCTCAGTACACAGTTCCAAAGAAACAAGGAAATACCCATCATTTAGCCCCAGAGGATTTCAAATGGTGGCATCAATTGGTACTGACTAAGGAAATGCCAAAAGCCCCCATCTGTCTCTGCCATCCCTAGGCTGCTGTTTGTGTTCCTTCTCAAAACCTAGAGGACAGACTTTTGAAGCAGTCTACTTTGTATAATGTCCCCGCCTGAGCCCAGCTCTCAATGAACCTTGACCTGCTCTGAAAGGAGGACACTGGATGATACTATGGGCTGAGATGATACTGAAGAGCACAGTAATACCTTCCAAGAAGCAAAGTCTCCGCATCAGCAGAATGAAGAATTTTTAAATTTCGTGCAGGTGGGGGTGTGTGCATATGTACATATTTATGTATGTGTTCACATGTGTACACATGCATGAGGATGCCAGAGGATGGCATTGGGTATCTTTTTCTATCACTCTACACCTTATTTCTGAGCAGAGTCTTGTCAGTTTGACTAAATTGGCTGGCTTCCAGTGTTAGAGGTACAAATGGGCTGCAGCACCTAGCTTTACATAGATGCTGGTGATCCTAACTCAGGTCCTCATGCTTAAAGGGCAGGTACTTTGCCTACTGAACCATCTCCCCAACCACCAAAACTGGATTTAAATCCAGGCTTTGCCACTTATGTAAATAACCTCAATGCCTCTGTGCCTCTATTTGCTGCTCTAAAAAATGAGACAGGTAACAGCTCTTCCATCATAGGGTTGTTATGAGAATTATACAGCATAACTCCTGAAGAGTACATTGTTAAATACCTGCCACATTGTAAGTGCAACAGAAATTGGTTCTTCCCATCAGTATTAATGCATGCAAACATAAATACTTGCCATGTACTATGCTGGGAGTGTGGGCTGGGAAACCTGGGACCAAAAAAGTTTGTGGGAGAATAGACACCTGCATTATAGTCTGACTTTGCCCTTCATTTGCTTTTCAAAGTTAATCAAGCTCCCCAGCCTCCCTGAGCTTCAGTGGCCTCTCCTTAAAAAGGAGAGTGGTACTTTTAAATTGTATGTATTATTGTGGGGGAGGAGAACCAGGGAGCACACAAGCCACAGCATGTGTAGAGGTCAGAGGACAACTTGGCAATCATTGCTCTCCTTCCACCTTTACATGGGTTCTAAGGATGAAACTCAGGTTGCCAGGCATGCCCAGGAAGCAAGTTTACCCAATGAGCCATCTCCTCTGTTGGAGAGCAATATTACATATCCCAAATATTGATATGAAGAACAATGAGAATAATATTTGTGAAAAGCACTTCTTTGTCCTTGTGAAAAGGTCTCACTCTATAGTTTTGACTGGGCTAGAATATGCTATTTGGATCAGATTGGCTTTGAACTCACAGAGATCTGCCTGCCTCTGTCTTTGTCTCCCGAGTCCTGGGACTAAACGTAGGTGCAGATGAACAGACAGGAGCTAGCAAATGGTTCGGTACATAACAGCATTTGCCAGAATTTGACAGTCAAGTCTGATGACCTGAATTTGATCTCTGAAACCCACAGAAGGAGAGAAGCCACTCCCAAAAGATATCTTTTGACCTCCAAACTTACATACATACATACATACACACACACACACACACACACACACACTAATAAAATTAACTAATGAATTAAAAGAAATACAGTATTTGAAAGCACATAAGTGAGGTACTGTCTGTGTTTTGTGGATTGCAAGGTCACATTGCTGCTCCTCGTTGCTCCCTGGCCACCCTTGAGATCTGTTTTCTTTCTTACTGGTACCAGTCAGGAAGTAGCGGTGTGCAGGAAGACCAGCATACACACCTCAGTCCATTTGCTCAGAGTCTGTTAACACCATAATATGTTTTGATGAGAGAAAATTTTAAGATATGACTAAATCATAGCTTAGACCCTGATGAGGTCATCAACTTCACTTCCAGGGCCAATTTATGCTAGTGTGAAAAAGAATCCGGTTTGGAGTTCAAATTTATGTTTTAGCTTTTTAAAAGTTTTAATCCTTTTGGGCGGTAGGTGGTACATGCTTTTAATCCCAGCACGCAGGAGGCAGAAGCAGGCAGATCTCTGTGAGTTCGAGAACAGCCTGGTCTATAAGAGCTAGTTCCAGGACAGCCTCCAAAGCCACAGAGAAACTCTGTCTCAGAAAAAAAAAAAATCAAAAGTTCTAATTCTTTATGCCCATGTGACCACCAATGGACTGATTCCTAATTTCTCTAAACCTAGGTTTTCTACATCTATGAAATAATCATACATAATATGTAGAGTCATTAGGGCTGAATACATAATAGGTTAAGTGCAGTGTCTACATGCATTTGGGTGTTCAATAATCTGGAGTTATTCTAAATTGTGATATTTACTCAGATCCCTCAAATCCTCTCTGTACTAATGGCTGTTTGAGTGCTACCAAGCCTTTTTTGTGGCATACATCAAAGATGCAATCACTGGGTGTCAACACAGCTTTTTCATTATTCTCCTCAGACCCTTGAGTCTTGCCTCAATTGTCACCTTCTAATCCACCAGGTTTTGCACATAGCTCTTGGTGGCATCTCCAGAGCTTGTTTCTTTCAAATTGGTAGCTCAGTCTTTTGCAGAAGCAAGTATCTATGGAATTGGACACTCTCTAGGACCAATGTCCTATAAATGATGCTGTGTTGAACATTTATTATATGCAAGCACATTCCAGGCCCCAAGAATAAGTTAAGTGCAGAACATACTAAATTTGTTCATTTGTTGTTGCTGACACAAATAACTGTCAGAAAATAACTGACAGAAAAAGCATCTTGAGGAAGGAAAAGATACAGTCCATCACGGTAGGGAGGTCATGGCAGCAGGAGCATCAGGCAGCAGGTAGGAATCAGAGTGATAAACACTGATGTTCATCTTACTTTATCCTTTTTGTCCAGCCCACAACCCCAGACACAGAATGGTACCACCCACATTTAGGGTGGATCTTCTCAACTCAATTAACCCTCACAGGTATGCCCTGTAACTCTAGATCCTGTCAAGATGACAATCAACATCATACTTACAGTCCCTGATTCTCAAGACAGTCATGTCAAGGGAAAAGGAAACTAATAGCACAACATCCAAAGCTGTGAGAGTCAGCGTTGCTGTTGGAAAGCCAAAGAAAGCCATCTTCAAGCTAGCCTGAGAGGACAGACAGGAGTTTAGCAGGCAGTCAAGGGGAGGGGAAGTATTCTGAACAAAAGGAACCCCCTTGTGCAAGGCATGATGGCCAAGGAATGCTAAGGAGTGTGGATTGGCAGGAACACAGTGTGGTACAAAAAGAAGTATGAACAGTTTGGAGAGTCAGTTTAGGAAAATATGATGAGAGATGAGAAGATGAGACAGCAAGGCCTAGCGAAGACAGTACCTGCTGTGGTTGCAACACCAAGTCTTAGTGAAGATGGATGAGAAAGAAGACGGCTGTCAGATGTATGGCTAGAACACCAGGTAGGTGGTAGCCCCATGGGCTGAAGTGGAATCTCAGGGCAGGAAGAACAGATGAGTCTGTGAATTTTGAGCTCTCTGGCATATGTTGAATTTGACAGGCAAGGGATCGCCATCCAGGATTCATGGGTTCCTAGATAGAGCTCTATCTAAAGTGGAGCTCAGTTAGAGTCCCTAGGACTGTGTGGCCTATGTGTGCATTCCTTTCCTTCCTGAGTGGACAAGATCACTTGGAAAGTTTGAGTTTTGAACAGCCATGATTATTAGTGCAGTTGCTGAAGTAAGGAGATGGATCCATTGGTGAAATGCTTCTCTTAAAAGAATGAGGACCTGAGTTTCATCCCCAAGTACCACGTGTGGTAGTACACACTTTTAATCTCCTAGCACTAGAGAATGAAAGACAAGTGGATACCTGAAGCTTGCTGACTAGCCAGCCTAGCCCAATCAATGAGTTCCAGGTCAGTGAGACACCTTGCCTCAAAAAGATAAGGTGAAATGCTTCTCTTAAAAGAATGAGGACCTGAGTTTCATCCCCCCAAGTACCAGGTGTGGTAGTACACACTTTTAATCCTCTAGCACTAGAGAATGAAAGACAAGTGGATACCTGAAGCTTGCTGACTAGCCAGCCTAGCCCAATCAGTGAGTTCCAGGTCAGTGAGACACCTTGCCTCAAAAAGATAAGGTGGATAGCTCTTGAGGAACAATATCTGAAGTTGACCCCTGCCCTCCACAAACAAGATCATTCATGTACACACACAAGCACATCCATGTGCTCACACACACAAACACATACATGCACATACACAAGTACATACATAATATACACACAAGCATAGCTATGTACATACACAGAGAAGCACAAACATAGCCATGTACACACACAAACACATCCATATATACACAAGCATATTGATGTATTCACACACACAAGTACATCTATGTATACACACAAACAACTCCATGTGCATAATCATAAGCACATCCATGTACACACACATGCATGCACATCCAGGTACACACACAAAAGGGGAAAAGGGCATTGAGATAGATGCAGTGTGTGGTGATACATGCCTAGAATCTCAGCTACTGAGAAAGTTGAAGTATGAGGATTACAAGTTCAAGACCAGCTTGAGCAACATACTATGACTTCATCTCCAAAAAAGGTGGGCTTGTGTAATGGCTTAAGAGATAATCACTACACAACCATGAGTTCAAGCTAAATGCAGTAGAGGATGCCTGTAATCCTAGCACTAGGAAGTAGAGACAGGTGGATCACTGGGCCTTGCTGGCCAGTCAATCCAGTTGAATTGGTGAGTTCCAGGTTCAGTGGAATTCTACTGAGGAAAACAAAACCCACCATTGATTGACCTCTGGTCCCCATGTGCACACATTCATGTGAATTACACACAAACACAACACACACATACAGAAGCACACCAAGAAATGCTTGTGTGCTTTAGACTTTGTACGTTGTATATCTCTGTCTATATTATATGTTGTATATCTTTGTACATTAGATTTCTCAGAAGAGGGAAGAGCTCGTTCAGTTATTGCTCTTGGGCTAATTGTCCTGGCATGGCTCCCACTCCTCCCCACCTCATTTTCCCCCCAACGTTCACAAAATCTTTCTTCCTTTCATCTCCTGTTTCTCCTCTGCGGCTCCTGGTGAATACTCAATGAGTCCCGGCTTAGTGAGCAGGCTCAACCATGCTCTTAGAGGCAGCCTTAGCTTTTATCTTCCTCTGTGGGTTTAGGTTTTCAAGAATCAAAGCAACATTAGCACAATTTGTTTGGATTAGCATGAAGACTTCTAATCCGCTCCTTTGCAATATTCCATATTTTAATAACTTTAATAATTACTGTTTCTTTTTTCTAATTAAGAGCTTAGAGAAGGAGACCTTGGAGAGGTACCAGAAACAGTGGCATTTGGTATCGCGGAGAAAGGGAAGAAATGTTTGTACAGCAGAATCAATATTCAGAGAGGGCTACAAAGCACTCAGATTTCAGTTCTGCAGCACTTATTATGACCATGCTATGAACAAGACCCTGAATGCTGGTGATTACAGAGTGGCAAGAGATTTCTCCATCCATCCTGTCTGGCATTCAGCCTGAATGCCCCTGGTTGTATTCCAATAATAGAATAAATCCTATAACAATATTATCCTGAGAAATGGTGAACAGTCTATGGAGTCTAGGGCCATGTCTCAGCCCACCTAAACTTTGCTCCAGCTTCAGGGAGAGATGCTGATAGCTGAGTAGCAGTCCCCTGTAGGGAGCTGCTATCAAACCATAAAGGCTAGGTCAAATCTATGACTCCCGGGGCAGCTGTACTCACACTGAAATATGTCCTCTGCACTGGATACTGATCTAAAGGTCCAACTGAACCCCAGGGCTGTTGGTTTGAGTCTTTTACTGTCCAGCACTGTATGGCTACAGAGTCCATGATGAGGTGCTGTAGTGCTCTTTGAGCATGGAGTGAGCCTGAAACATCTTGAGAGTTGGTGGCCCTACCCATGTTTGCAAGCCTGCCAGGCTTGAGCTTGGCACAAAAAGGGACCTTCTGCTCCAAGTTCAACCAAACCCAAACTAAGCTTTACGCAGAGCACTTGGCCAACATATCCACAGTCACAGATTCAGCCAGACACACATAGAGCACTAATGTTCCACACCCACGTACCCCATCCACAGATTCAGCCAGCCGTGGATTAAAATTTTTCAGGAAACATTTTTGTTTCTGTACCAAACTAAACGTGTACAGACTTTTCTTTCCTGTCATTATCCCTAACAATACAATAAAGCAGCTATTTACAACATCGTTTATGCTATTTACATTGCAGTGGGTATTACATGAAATCTAGAGAAGACTTAACAAGTACACAGGAGAACTGTGTGGCTTCATGCAGCTACTCCATTGTTTTATATGAGCATCTGAGGCTTCTGTGAGTTCTGGTCTCCTAGGAGAGGTCCTAGAATTGGTCTTACATGGACACCAAGGGACAACTGTATGCCTTTCTGTGTGGAGTCTAGCACAGGAATGAACTGGTCTGGGTGGATTCTGGGGTCCTTCATTCCTCAAGGACGGACTTTGTCTTGCTAAGGAAACCCTCCAAAGGCTTAAACCTTTCTGCATGTCAGTCTCAGGGAACCAGGGTGGCTTTCTGAATCTTGTCACTAAAGAACAGTGGAAAATGCACAAACTCCATCTCAAGTGGGCCACCGTCTGGTAGGGACTTGGAATCCCAGAGATACTTTGATTCTATCTCTGCCTCACAGAAAACCAACATGGCTGATAACACTGTCAGGAGGCAGAGAAGGCTCCAAAATCCCTCTTTACTTCTGACAATCTGGGGAGAATTTCATGGAGGAGGTATTCAATAGGGACTCTGAGGATAAGAAAGATTTAATAGAGGGATGGGAGGAAAATGGCATTCTGGCAGAGAGGCAGATCAAACCAGCCAGGGGAGTTTCAAAGTGCAAGTTCTATTTAGGAAACAGAGATTCAGTGCTGATGGGTGCAGGGTGCACACAGTGCCACACAGTATGCAGCTTGTCAGTATATAATGATGGCCAACCACAGAGCCTTGAGTGAGCTGGTGAGGAGTTGGACCTTTATTCTTGAGGGGATGGAAAATCAGCTTGGCAGGTCTCTAAAGAGAAGAGTGATCCAGGCCTCCCACCTACAAGTGAGTTGTGGGAGGATCACTGGTTATCCACATGAAGGATGAAGAAAGTAACAACAGGCTGCCAGCTTAGAAGCTAAGGCCACCAAAAAGAAAATGGGAAACAACATAGGAATAAAAACAGGAGGGCGCACAAAGAGCAATGGTGCAGAGAGAATCAGGAAGTCCCTGTGACTGCCTGGCTGAGGTATCATTATCTGGATATGTTTGATACCACTTGGCCGTGCCCAATCTCTCAAAAGCATAAACCCCATGTCATAGTGGACTCTGTGTTTATGATGCTTTATAGAACACCTGACACATAAGTAGCTCTCCCTACATATAACTCCTCTCCCTCTCTCCCTCCCTCTTTCCTTCCCTCCCTCCCTCCCTCCCTCCGTGTGTGTGTGTGTGTGTGTGTGTGTGTGTGTGTGTGTGTGTGTGTAAGTACCAAAGCCATGTGAAAGACAGAGAACAACCTCTGCTGTCACTCCTTAGATACTGTCCATCTTTGTTTTTTGAGACAAGGTCTCTCACTGGCCTAGAGTTCATGAAATGGACTAGACTAGGTGGCCAAGGGACTGGAGTAATAGAACATACCTGTGCCCACCTTCCCAGAACACGCACTTCACCCTGTTTGTTTTGGGTGGATTCTTGGGATTGAATTCAAGTCCTTATGGCAAGGCACATATTTTAGCAACTGAGCCATCTCCTCAGAACCAAGAGTAGTAGACATTTTTATTCGAAAAGATTACGTGTGTGTGTGTGTGTGTGTGTGTGTGTATGTGTGTGCCATGTGGGGGGGGGCTTCCCAGAGAGGCTAGAAGAGGGAATCAGATTCACTGGAACTGGAGTTAGAGGCAGCTGAAAGCCATATGATGGGTGCTGGCTCTTCAGCAAGAGCAAGAAGTACTCTTTTTTTAAAAATATTTTTTAGATTTATTTATTTATTACATATACACCAGATTGAATTGTAAATGGTTGTGAGCCACCATGTGGTTGCTGGGAATTGAACTCAAGACCTCTGGAAGAGCAGTCAGTGCTTTTAACCTCTGAGCCATCTCTCCAGCCCTGCAAGAAGTACTCTTAACTACTGAGACATCTTTCCACATCTCTCTCCAAGAGTAGAAATCTTAACTTCTAGGTAGGCTTCAAGGGGGTTAGCAGACTTTCCCAAACTCTATCTAGTGTTGCACAAACTGTTCAGCTTCCCATCACAGAGGGTCTCTACTTTTTATCAAATCCTGCAATGACCTAAAAAAAATGGTTAAAAACAACACCTCTAGAAATGTGTTGTCTTCATGAATGTTTCTGACTCCTAGTTTCTGTTTTTATTTCTTCTCTAAGTACCAATTCCCCATGTTAAAAAAAAGAACAGGGTCAACAACATTAAACAGACACTTTGAATGTTATTGCATTTTATTTGTAGTAAAACTCCAAAACATAAATTCAACCCCAAATCTGAATTATGCTGAAACACTGAGAGATATTTTCTATGCCCATCCCTGACCTCACTGTCTAATAGCACATCCCATTTCCAACCCTGTTCTCTTAATAGCCCATGCTTCTGCAAGACTGTGAATCAATTTTAATTTGGACTTTAGCTTCTGCAGTGAGTGCCTTTGAAGAAGCACCTTTCTGAGAATGCCAACTTGCACCTTTCAATTACAAGCAGATAATTAGGATGGAGGCTTGCTGGCCGCCCTCTCCATCTCCAAGAGGATGGAGGAAAGCAACTGACATGGAAAGGGATCTTATTACCCAAAACTGGAAGAAGCATTATGATACTCGTTCTGTATGCCAGAACTGCCTGGAGGTATAGCTTGGATGCCACCCTGCTATCTCAGGGTTCTGATATCAGAGCTGTAAATGTATCAGAGGCCCCTCCCTAATAATGACTTTGACAACTGTCTTACATACCATCCTAGAACCTTCATTCAGTGACAGACAGAAGCAGAGGCAGACACCCACAGCTAAACACTGAACTGAACTCCTGGAACCCAGTAACAGGGAGGAGTGATGAGCAAAGGGGTTACGACTGGGCTGGTGAAACCCAGAGAAACAGCTGACCTGAACAAGGGGGAGATCTTGGGCCTCAGACTGATGGCTGAAAGGCCAGCATGGGACTGATCCAGACCCCCTGAATGTGGGTGTCAGTGAGGAGACTCAGGCAATCTATGTGGTTTTGGGGTAGTATATCAGTATATATCCCTGGCACACAAATGGACTTTGGGGACCCATCCCACAATGAGGGATGCTTTCTCAATCTGGACACTTTGTGGAGACCCTGGCCATCCCCGGAATGAAATGACAGACTCTAGAGATCCCCAATGGAGGGCCTTACCCTCCCTGGGGAATGGAGTGGGGATTGGGTGGGGGGGTTGGGGGAGTGGGCGTGGAGGGGAGGGAGAGGGAGCTGGGACTGACATGGGAAGCAAGCTTGTTCATAATTTAAATATATAATAAAAAGTTTTTTAAAAAAACAGGACAGTCTCTAAAAAAACTGGAGTTTTAGAAGAGCAAAACAGCATCTGACCTAACAAAGACATGCAGTCCAGTGAGGACACGAAGAACGCCAGGGAAACCCACCTGCTTGGCAGGGATGAGGCTGTAGGTACTCAGTGCAAGAGAAATTGTTTAAGGAAAGGGATTAAGGAGAGGGATTGAGGGAGAAGAGCAGCCCTGTGCAGTGCAGAGTTCCAGAAGATGCATGATGGCGGCAAAGGTCAGACTAAGCTTACGATGCATCTCATGCTCTCAAATGTTGAGGAATTACCTACTGTGTGCCAGGAATAAGGCCATGCAATTTTGCCTCTGTAACCTTTCACTTCATGAATGAGGACAAAAGCTCAGAACAGGGTAAATAACTTTCTCAGGACACACAACTATCAATTAGTCAAGCCCGAGTTCAAGTCCAGATCTGACTCCATAGACTACATTTTCCTCATGCTGCACGGTGACACTGAGAAGCTTCGGGATGGAGCTGAACACTGGAAACACACTATAGGAAAGAACCCAGCAAAAAGACTCTTTGTATGATTCTATTTATATGAACATCCAGAATAGGTAAACCCATAGAGACAGAAAGCAGAGTAGTGGTTGCTAGGGACCAGGGAAGGGAGAATTAAGGAATAACTGCTTAGTAGGTGCAGTTTCCTTTCAAGGTGATGAAAATGTCTTGGAACAAGATAAAGATGATGGTTTCACAACTAGTAAATGTGCTAAATGTCACTGGATTGGACAGTTATCTTAATCATTTGATTTATGTTATACGAATTTCAACTTTTTTAAATAAAAGCTATTAGAAAAGAGAATTCAAGGAGAGGAAGCCAGGAAATGTAAATACCTATGGCATGTTTTGGAACCAAAAAGGAGTTAGACAAGCAGAATCTCATGATAAGTACATGTTCTCCACTTGATGCAAGTGAGAAATTTGGACTAAAGTGTTAATGTTAGTCTTTAGTTCAGCAAAACATACTTTCCTAATCTAATCAGGAGCTGCCTTCCATGGTCTAGAATGCCTCTGGTTGCATTTTGGTGTTATAAGGAGGTAAATGTGGGCTGGGGAGGTGGATCAAATTATAAAGTGTTTGCCAAATTAAGCATGAGCCTGTGTTAGAATGATTTCAACTATAGAGCTAAGTCACATTCTGGGTAGGACCCAATAAATGCTCTATAGAGTTTCCAGTGCATGGGTGAAATCCACTTTGAACTACAGCACCCCATACAGAAACTGACTGTGCATTGCATTATTATAACATACCCCAGCCTAGACAGAAGCTAGTGGGATGACCTGAGCCATCCCAGATGTACATCAGGTCAAGAATTCTATACCATATGGGGCACAGGGGCATCACCAGTAAGAGGTCCAATCACGTTTAAGTATGATGCTGTTGCTGGACAAGTGTGCACTTGCTGGCCTATACAGCATATGAGAAATGGCCTTCAAATCCCTGAAAGTGGCACAACTAGGAGGGTCTCTTCTCTCCTCAGCACAGGTATGTACTATTAGGACTGTTCCTAAGGAAGCTCAGAACCCCTGCCAATCTCTGTATGAGCTCCTGCAGACTTTATGAAACATCTTGACATCACTTTATCAAAACAACTTGTTCTAAACTGCTCCAAACTAGGAGATGGCCAAATAAACAGAAAATCCAAAGAAAAATATAATAAAGTTGAATTTCAGTCTAAATTCTTTTTTACATTTTTTAGAAATTAGTGTACAATAAATACTTGTTCTAAAACAAAATAATAAAAGCAAACACACAGAAATTCAACGATGTATAAAGTAAAATTTGCTATTTGCTTTCCTCCCCCTCTTCCCATCAGCCCCCCTTCTGTAACTAGGTTTTGTTTATTTGGTTCTTCTACTTTCAGGTATGCTCTATGCATTTGTCAAACATAACACTACAGGCATATGAGTCTGTTTTTACATATACAAGATAAGACTGATCTTCTAAAATGTGCAATGTTTTTTTTTTCATTTGATATAATGTGGTCACCTCTCCACACTTATACAGACGCATTTGCTTCAGTATCTTTGATTAATGCACATTATTCAATAACAAGAGGCACTATCACTGTCATAAGCAGTCTTCTGTTACTGGCATTTAGATCATATCCACTTTTTCACCACCATGAAAAACACTGCAATTAACATCCTTCCCATTTTTATAATATTGAAAAATTACTCTCTAAACAGATTGCAACAATCTACATTTCTTCATGACAAACAGTAGAAATCTTCCCCTTGCTTCTGGAAAGCCATCAATTGACTCCACTTGAAAAGATCCAAGAAGGGAAAGGTTGCCAAGGTAAGCCGCCCTGCCTCAGCTCTCCATTCAGAAGGAGAGTGCCTGGGCTGCGAATGGAGCTCCTGGGCAAAGTCAAGCATTTATGAAGCCCTGGGTTGGATTGCTAGCCCTGCATAAATTGGATGCTCGGATGCTCTGACACCTCCTGTTCTGGAACATCAGAATCACATCATCTTTTAAAGCTTGCCTGGACTTGATTACTCAGACTTATCATAGCCACCTGTGAAACTCTTGCTCTGCAGAGGAAGAAGCAGGCCCTGTGGCACTAGATTGAAGATTGTGGTCCCCCCAGAAAGAAGGGAAGGAGTGAACCTGAATCCCCTTTCTATCTAACAATGCTTCTCCAGGAAGAAATGATGGCTGTTGTTGGCAAAGCAATTTGGTTGGTAAATTGTTGGAGAGATTTAAGCCATTTATTAAAATGGGATTTTTTTTCATTCAAACCAGGCAAATGTGTGGCAAATTGGCAGGTCCTGAGTTATGGAGTACTGAGGTGATAGCTCGACCCTCACCTTGATAACAGAAACATTAAGCTTCTTAGGTCACCTGTTTCTAGGCTAACATTGTGAACAGTGGAAGCTAGGGAGACCTAATCTGTTCTTGTTGCAGAAACTGTCCTATTAACAAGGAAAGTCATGTTCCATTTCCATGTGCCCCCCCCAGTTGGCCAATAAAGTGTTCCTCTGTAATAGCATCCTTCTTCTCTCGATCACCAGCTCCAGGGCACAACCACCTTGTAAGCTTGGGGACAAATGTTCCCTGTCATGCTGCTTTCTGTGTCCTGGAATATATACAGCCCAGGTTTGAAGAGAATCATCAAACAAACTGTTAAGAGAATTGAAACAGAGGAACAAGACTGAAAGCTCCATGGAAAGGCCTAGAAACCTTGTAGGCTCTGACCTGCCTCTTAGAAACTGTACATGATGGTTCATCTTCATTGTTGACTGAACTAGATTCAGAATAACCTGAGAGACACAGTCTGGGTGTGTCTGTGAAGGTGTTTCCAGGAAGGTTTAACTGAGGAGGGAAATCTTATCATGAATATGGACAATACCATCCATGAGCACACAACTCACAATGAATAAAAAGGGGTTGTGAGCTGAGCATCAGTGTCCTGCCCAGATTCCTGACAGCGGCTGCAATGTGATCACCCTGTTCACAGCTCTGCCTTCCTACCCTGATAGCCTGTGTCCCTTCTTAAGCTAGGAACCAAGATAAACCTTTCTTCCCTTAAACCACTTCTGCCAGGTATTTGGTCACGGCAATGAAAAACCTGTATGGTACAACTGAAGATGCATACTTTTAGCCTTCTAAACACAATTTCTTCATCTTTAAAATGGCTTGGTGGGTAAGGACATGGCTATTCAACATGATACTCTAAAACTGAACTCCAGCAACCACCTTCAAAGCCAGGTACGGCTGTGCATGCTTGTAATGTCAACACTGGGTGGTATGGAGGGTGGGGTGGAGACAGGGGTTTTGTGGCTGCCAGCTTAGCTCCAAGTTCAATGAGAGACCCTGTCTAAAGTGAATAGGGTGGAGCATGATAGAGCATTAATCAATCTAATAAAAGGCTTATGCATTACAAGTATAAGGATTAAAGAAAAGTATAGTTGAGAGTACACAGTTCAATAGCAATAAATAATAGGGGAATATTTACTTTTAAACAAAAATGTATGGAAAATAATTTTCCTCCCATGAAAGCAAGAATGGTATAATCTGTTTTTTTTTTCCTTGTTCCTGCAAAAATAAGCAAAGTTGTGGGTATTAGTAGGGCCCATCTCTGTTCTCATGCTGCCACCTGCTGGATGGCTATTTTAAGGGCCCCCAACTAAAATACCTGGGGCACTTCACTTCCTTGTCAATCCTCAGGTAACTTCTCTCTGTACCTTTCAGAAATGAATCCAAGGCACCCCAGGCCTATCTTTAGCATTGGGGACATGAAAATAGGAATGGACTGCACAACACTATATCTTAAAAACTAAACACATCCTATGTTGGCTCCTGCCTTATTGAATAAAATCCTAATTGTTCACCAGTGCTAAACATCACATTTCACATAAAAAATACATTGCAACTATCTACAGACATGTTAACACATGACCCACATTTCTTTGTGACAACAACTGTCCAGAGCTGAGTGGATAATGTCCTTTAATGTGAGAGATCGCCCCAATTTTACACTCACTCAAAAGCACTGTATACGAATCTGTTCAAGAAACCATATTGGGTTTAGTAATCCACCTTGTCCTCCAAATACCATAGAAAATTCATATCCATGCAGAGTCTGTGTACACAGTAGGACAGTCAAATATAGTAAACTACATAAACTAAGGAGTAGTTATACACATTTGGGAGTTTCAACTGCCTTTAAAGCATTTACCTTTATTTTACAGTGTGAGGATTATTTCTGTAGCTAATATTCATTGTGAATTGGATTGTTAATCATTATATCTTGGGAACATAAAGGACAAAGCAAATTATTGAACTGAAAATTTGGGGGCTGCACGCAAAGGGAATAAAAATATCATTGAGGTCAAAATTTATGGTCAAAATATTTTTCTTTGTGCCTGGTACAAGCTAAGTGCTAGGAAATTACTCGTTGTTATTATTACTTGAAGAGTTAATCACCCAAAAATGACCTTTAAAATCCCATCTTTTAAGCAATACTGGAAATAGAAAAATTGGAACCTTCAAATTTTTATGTTAATGGCTATAACCTTCTTTATAAAACCTTGGTCTAATATTTGGCCTAAGAGAATCCAGGCCTGAAAGTAATAGTCAAAGAGAAAACTCACAATAGCAAAGGTCAGACTAAAAATGAAAAAAAATTAATACTCATTGAATTTTTCAAAAATATTCACAGAAAAAATCAATTCACCAAAAAATGCACCTTAGTAATATAAAATTTTAAAATGGAAAAAATAAGATCACTTAAAAACAGAGGATAGAAATGTATCAGAGCCGGGTGGTGGTGGCGCACACCTTCAATCCCAGCACTCAGGAGGCAGAGGCAGGCGAATCTCTGTGAGTTCAAGGATAGGCTGGACCGACAGCCTCCAAAATAATACATAGAAACCCTGTCTCGTAAAACCAAAAAAAAAAAAAAGAAAGAAAGAAAGAAATTGTATCAGGTTTGCTAATTATCCCTTTGCTCCAATATCACAGGACATCTGCATCACCTCTCTGGCATGTGTTCCTAGCAGATGCTTTTCCATACTTTGTATCCTATCTCATGTGCTTATATGCCCACATTGAGAAAGGCTTTTCTTTGTCGTGTAAATTTTTCACTGGGTGAGGAAGGGGTGTCCACAAAGTGCTTGTCTCAGATGCATGAGGACCTGAATTCAATCCCCAGGAACCTACATCAAAAGCCAGGCACAGTGGCATGCACCTAGAATCCCAACAGCGGCAAGATCGAACAGAGACAGGCAGAGCCCTGAAAGCTCACTGGCCAACTGGCTACTTAGTTAGCATTCCATGCCAATGAGGGGAGTTGTCTCAAACAAAAGGTGGAAATGGCACTCAAGGCTGTCCTCCACACACATGTGCACACACTACCAAATATGCACAAATACACATACGAAACCTAAGTGAATCACATGTAATTCCTGACATTTTGTCTTTCTCACAGAACATCTCATAGAGCCTCTGAAAAAGAATGGGTACATTTGTATACCAGAAAGAGGGATTGCTGGGTTGAAGAAATTTTTTCCCATATCATCATGCATTTCTGTAAAATCTGGGGATGCGGGATCCCAAATTATCTTAGAGTTTTATATTTAGTTTTGCATCCATATTTAATTTTTGAATGCATTCTTTTCCCACTGAACTAAACTACCAATTTTCTAATCTCCAATATGATACTTAGCTAGAGTAATTCTGATATCTTGTAACATTAGTTTTTCTATTATATTTTTCCAGACTATCATTTGGGTGCTTAGAATGCATTTTATCAAATCGCAAAGCCAGTGAGATTCTAGTAAGAGTTGTATGAAATTTATATATTAATTTTCAAATATGTCATTTTTGATATTATACTCCCACCTGTATAGACTATTTTTTCATTGCTGTAACCAAATACCTAGCAGAAACAACCTAAGGAAAAAAGGGATGGTGTTTGAGTCATAGTATTAAATGGCATAGTCCCTCATGGCAGGGAAGCCATTGCAGAGTTCACAGTGGTAATGTATGTAGCTAGGATTTGTTCCACGGTGTGGACCAGAAGACAGAAAACTTTACTGAAATGAAGGCTATCTATAGCCTATAAGGCTCACTGTCCTGAAATCTGACACCTACTTCCTCCAACTAGACCCCACTCGCTAAAGGCTCCATAACCTCCCAAAGTGACACCACCAGTGGGGACCAAATTTTCAAACACATGAGCAAAGAAATATCTCATTATTTAAGTCAAAACATGACCGTAAAACATAGCATTGCTATTTGTTCATATCTTGTTAATATGTCCTTTGAAAAGACATAGGGCTGGAGAGATGGTCCAGTGCTTAAGTGTCCAGTGACTGAGTAAGCTTTCAGAGAAAAACCCATATGGCCTACAGAGACACACATGTAAGCAAAACAATCATACACATAAAATAAAATACATATTTTTTAAGAATGACTGTCTTGAAAAATACATGAACTTTTAATGCATTATTTGTAATGCCTCTGTTGTCAAATTTCTTCTGATTTTGTTTGTTGCTACTAAATGAATGTTCATTAATATCTCCACTTTCAGCTATTTGTTTTTCTAATAGATTTTTAAATTGCTAATTTCCATTCATTTACCCTCCATCTAGACACCCAACCCAATTCTCTTACAACTCTAAAAGTTTCAGATACTCTCTCTCCCTTACTCCCTTGTTTTCTCCCTCCCTCCATCCTTGAATTCATGATCCTCCTGATAGTCTCCCAATTGTGGAGACTGATTACAGGTATACACCACACACCCAACTAGGAGGTGTTGACCATAGCTTCCCAGATTTAATCTATACCTGTGTGTGTGTGTGTGTGTGTGTGTGTGTGTGTGTGTGTGTGTGCTGAAATGGTTAGAAGTGATTATCTTTCTTAAAACTTTTTATTTTACATACCAAGCAGTTTCCCCATCCCTCCTCTCCTCCAGTTCCCTACCCCCACCTCCTTTCTACACTCCATCTATTCTTCAGAAAGGGTAAGGCCTCTCATGGGGAGTCAACAACACATGGCATATCAAGTTGAGACAGGACCAAGCTCCTCCCCTCTGCAACAAAGCTAAGCAAGGCATCCTACCATATGGTTCCAAGCAGGCTCCCCAGCTGTTGGTCTAGAGTCCATGAGCTCCCAGGAGCTCTGCTCAGCTGTCTCTGTGGTTTCCCTGTCATTACTTTAACCCCCTTTGCTCATATAATCCCTCTTCCCTCTCTTTGACTGGACTCCAGGAGCTAGGCCCAGTTCTTGGCAGTGATATCTCTGCATCTGCCTCCATCCATTACTGGATGAAGGTTCTATGATGACAATTAGAGTAGTAACCAATCTGATTATAGGAGAAGGCCAGTTCAGGCACCCTCTCCACTACTGCTAGGAGTCTTAGCTGGGGTCATCCTTGTGGATTCCTGGGAATTTCCCTGGTGCTAGGTTTCTCCCTAACCCCATAATAGCCCCCTTTCAGGATATCTCTTTCATTGCTCTCCCTCTTCATCCCTCCCCAACTTGACCATACCAATCCCTCATATTTGCATTCCCCAGTCCCTCCCATCTACCACATGACCCCCAGTTTACTAAGGAGATCTCACCTATTTCCCCTTCCCAGGGTGATAACATACATCCTTCTTGGGGTCCTCCTTGTTACCTAGCTTCTCTGAAGCTGTGGATTGTAGAGTCTGGTTATCCTTTGCCTTACAACTAATATCCACTTATTAGTGAGAACATACCATGTTTATCTTTCTGGGTCTGGGTGACCTCATTTAGGATGACTTTTTTTCACTTACCTGCAACTTTCATGATGTCGTTTTTTTTTAACCACAGAGTAACACTCCATTGTGTAAATATACCACATTTTCTTTATCTATTCTTCAGTTGAGGGGCATATAAGTTGTTTCCAGGTTCTACCTATTACAAATAATGCTGCTATGAACATAGATGAGCAAGTGTCTTTGTGATATAAATGACTGAGCATCCTTTGGGTATATGCCCTAGAGTGGTATCACTGGGTCTTGAGGTAAACTGATTCCCAATTTTCTCAGAAACTGCCATACTGATTTCCAAAGTGGCTGTACAAGTTTGCACTCCCACCAGCAGTGGAGGACTGTTACCCTTATTACACACCCTCCCAAATAAGCTGTCAGCTGTCATTGTTTTTTTTTTAATCTTAGCCATTCTGAATGGTATAAAGTGGTATCTCAGAATCATTCTGAGTTGCATTTGCTTGGTGACTACAGATGTTGAGCAATTCCTTAAATGTATTTTTGCCATTTAAGATTTTTCTATTAAGAATTCTCTGTTTAGATCTGGATTATTTGATATTTTGACATCTAGTTTCTTGAGTTCTTTATTATTTTGGAGATCAGCCCTCTGTCAGATGTGGGGTCAGTGAAGATCTTTTTCTATTCTGTAGGCTGCCATTTTGTCTTATTTACCATGCCCTTTGCCTTACATAAACTTTTCAGTTTAAAGAGATCCCATTTGTTAACTTTTGATCTCAGTGTCTATGCTACTGGTGTTATATTTAGGAAGTGGTCTCCTGTGCCAATGACCACAAGGCTACTTCCCACTTTCTCCTCTATCAGATTCAGTGTAACTGGATTTATTTTGAGGTCTTTGATACACTTGGACTTGAGTTTTGTGCATGGTAATAGATATGGATCTATTTGCATTCTTCTACATGTGGACATCCAGTTTTACCAGCACCATTTGTTGAAGATGCTTTCTTTTTTCCATTGTACAATTTTGGCTTCTTTGTCAAAAATCAGGTGTTCATAGGTGTGTAGATTAATGTCAGAGTCTTCAATTTTATTCCGTTGACACATTTGTCTGTTTTTATGGCAATATCAAGCTGTTTTTATTACTATAGCTCTACAGTAGAGCTTGAAATCAGGGATGGTGATGCCTCCAGAAGTTCCTTTATTGTACAGGATTGTTTTAGCAATCCTGGTTTTTTTTTTCATATGAAGTTGAGCATTGTTCTTTTGAGGTCTGTGAAGAATTGTTGGGATTTTGATGGGGATTGCATTGAATCTGTAGATTGCTTTTTGTTAAGATCGCCATTTTTACTATGTTAGTCCTACCTATCCATGAGTACGGGAGATCTTTCCATTTTCTGATATCTTTTTCAAGTTCCTTCTTTAAAACTTATAAGTTCTAGTCACATAGACTTTTCACTTGTTTAGTTAGAGTTACCCCCAAGACATTTAGTATTATTTGTGGCTATTGCAAAGAGCGATATTTCTCTGATTTCTTTCTCAGCCTATTTATAAGGCGGGCTACTGTTTTTTTTTTTTAACTAATCTTGTATTCTGCCACATTACTGAAGGTGTTTATCAGCTGTAGGGGTTCCCTAGTAGAATTTTGGGGTCACTTAATGTCATATCATCTGAAAATAGAGAAAGTTTGACTTCTTCCTTTCCAATTTATATCCCCTTAATCTCTTTTTGTTATCTGATTGCTCTAGATAGAACTTTGAGTACTAGATTGAATAGATATGGAGATAGTGGAGAGCCTTATCTTGTTCCTGATTTTTTTTTTTTTTTTTTGGTTTTTACGAGACAGGGTTTCTCTGTATTGTTTTCAAGGCTGTCGGTCCAGCCCAGCCTTGAACTCACAGAGATCCGCCTGCGTCTGCCTCCCGAGTGCTGGGATTAAAGGCATGCGCCACCACCGCCTGGCTTTGTTCCTGATTTTAATGGAATCGCTTTGAGGTTCTCTCCATTTAATTTGATGTTGGCTGTCAGGTTTCTGTATACTTCTTTTTTTATGTTTATGCATGTTCTTTGCATCACTGATCTCTTCAAGACCTTTATCATGAAAAGGTTATGGATTTTGTTGAAGGTTTTTCAGCATCTAAGCAGATGATCATGTGGCCGGGCGGTGGTGGTGCATGCCTTTAATCCCAGCACTCGGGAGGCAGAGGCAGGCGGATTTCTGTGAGTTCAAGGCCAGGCCGGACCGACAACCTCCAAAACAATAGAGAGAAACCCTGTCTCGTAAAAACAAAAAACAAAAAAAAAAACCCCAGATGATTATGTGGTTTTGTTTGTTTGTTTCTTTGTTTTACTTCCAGTTTGTTTATAAGATGGATTACACTGGCAGGTTTTTGTATGTTGAACCATTCCTGCATTTCTGGGATGAAGCCTACTTGATCATGGTAGATGATTCTTTTGATGTGTTCTTAGATTTGGTTTGCCAATATTTTATTGAGTATTTTTCCATCAATGTTCATGAGGAAGATTGGTCTGTAACTCTCTTTCTTTATTGCATCTTTGTGTGGTTTGGGTATTAGGGTAATTGTAGCCTCATAAAAAGAGTTTGGCAATGTTCCTTCTGCTTCTATTGTGTGGAACGATTTAAGGAGTATTGGAATTAGCTCTTCTTTGAAATTCTGGTAGCATTTGGTGTTGAAACCACCTGGCCCTGGACATTTTTTTTTTTGGTTGGGAGACTTTTAATGACTGCTTCTATTTCCTTAGGAGTTATAGGTCTATTTAAATTGTTTATCTGTGGACTGGAGAGATGATTCAGCAGTTATGCTCTTCCAGAAGACCAGGGTTCAATTCCCAGAATCCACATGGCAGCTTGCTGCATGCTATAACTCCAGCTCTAGTTCCACTCACAGGGACACACATTCAGGCAAAACACCAATGCACATAAAATAAATTTTAAAAATTGTTTTTCTGGGCCAGGCGGTGGTGGCACACGCCTTTAATCCCAGCACTCGGGAGGCAGAGGCAGTTGGATCTCTGTGAGTTCGAGGCCAGCCTGGTCTACAGAGCGAGGTCCAGGAAAGCCTCTAAAACAATACAGAGAAACCCTGTCTCGAAAAACCAAAAAAAAAAATTGTTTTTCTGGTTTTGATTTAATTTTGGTATGTGATACCAATCCAGAAAATTGTCCGTTTCTTTTAGATTTTCCGATTTTGTGAAGCACAGGTTTTGGAATGATTCTCTGGATTTCTTCAGTGTCTTTTTTTATGTCCCCCTTTTCATTTCTGATTTTGTTAATATGTATCTCTCTCTCTCTCTCTCTCTCTCTCTCTCTCTCTGTCAGTTTGGATTAAGGTTCATCTATCCTGTTGATTTTCTCGAAGAACCAACTATTTATTTCATTGATTCTTTGTGTTGTTTTCTATGTTTCTTTTTTTATTAATTTCAGCCCTCAGTTTAACTTTTTCCTGTGGTCTATCCCTTCTGGGTGAGCTTGTTTCTTTTTGTTCTAGAACTTTTAGGTGAGCTGTTAAGTTGCTACTGAGAGATTTCTCCAAATTTTTGTTTTGTTTTATTTTGTTTTGTTTTTCAAGACAGGGTTTCTCTGTATTGTTTTGGAAGCTGCCCTGGAACTCAATCTGTAGACCAGGCTGGCCTCGAACTCACAGAGATCCACCTGCCTCCGACTCCCAAGTGTTGGGATTAAAGGCATGGGCCCCAACGCCCGGCTCAAATTTCTTTTTTTTTTTTTTTTTTTTTTTTTTTTTTATTTTATTTTAAATAGCTTGTTTTACATGTCAATCCCAGTTCCCTCTCCCTCCCCTCCTCCCGCACTCCCCTTCCACCCTCCCTCCCACCCTATTGCCACATACTTCCACATAGGGGATGTCTAGAGTCTATCATTTTACTCTTGGTAGGGTCAAGGCACTCCCCTAAGAGTCCAGGCTGAGAGAGCATCTCTCTTTGTGCTATAGGCACATGAAGACAGATTGTATACCAGGAATAGACACTGATCCACAGCTCAGAGCCCCATAGGTTGTCCAGGCCTTCTCACTGACACTCACATTTGGGGGGTCCAGATCAGTCCCATTCTGGCCTCCCCACTGTCGGTCTGGGGTCCAAGAGCACTCCCCTGTTCAGATCAGCTGTCTCTGCTGGTTTTGCCAGCCCATTCTTTGCCAATTTGCTCATCATTCCTCTCTCTCTGTCACTGGGTTCCTTGGGTTCAGTTCAGTGCTTAGATGTGTGTTTGCCTCTGCTTCCATCAGTCCCAGGATGAAGGCTCCCGGATAGTTATAGACATCAAGTTCATTATCAGGAATGGGCATTCGAGGTGGTCCTTCCACTATTGCTTAGCTTGCCAATTGATGTTATACCTTTAGATCACTCGAGGTCACTCTGGTGCCTGATCTGTCTTCGATCCTATGATTCCCTCTTCCCCCTATTCTACCCCCACCCCCTCAACTTCCTGTTCCCCCATGACCAACTCCCTTCCTCTTTACCCCCTCTATTCTTCCCAGGTCCCAATACTCCCCCTCGCCCTGTTCCCCATCCATTCAGAGGATCTTGTCTCCATCCTCTTCTCTTGGGTACTATGTATATATGCATATCTTTTAGGTTCTTTCCTGTTTCCCAGACTCTCTATCTGTGGAAGTGCAGACTGGCCCTATCCTGATCCATATCTAAAATCCATATATGAGTGAGTACATACCATGTTTGTCTTTTTGCGACTGGGTTACCTCACTCAGGATGGTTTCTTCCAGTGCTATCCATTTCCCTGCGAATTTCAAGATTCCATTGTTTTTTTCTGCTGAGTAATACTCCATTGTGTAAATGTACCACATTTTCTCTATCCACTCTTCAGTTGAGGGGCATCTAGGTTGCTTCCAGGTTCTGGCTATTACAAACAATGCTGCTATGAACATAGTGGAGCAGATGCCCTTGTTGTATGAACCTGCCTCATTTGGATAAATGCCTAAGAGTGGAATTGCTGGGTCTAGTGGTAGATTAATTCCCATTTTCCTGAGGAATCTCCATACTGATTTCCAAAGAGGCTGTATGAGTTGGCATTCCCACCAGCAGTGGAGGAGTGTTCCTCTCTCTCCACATCCCCTCCAGCATAAATTGTCTTCGGTGTTTTTGATTCTAGCCATTCTGACAGGAGTAAGATGGTATCTCAGAGTTGTTTTGATTTGCATTTCCCTGATGGCTAAGGATGTTGAGCACTTTCTTAAGTGTCTCTTGGCCATTTTAGCCTCCTCTACTGAGAATTCTCTATTTAGCTCTGTACCCCACCTTTCAAGTGGATCCTTTGGCGTTTTGGAGACTTGTTTCTTGAGTTCTTTGTAAATTTTGGAGATTAGCCCTCTGTCAGATGTAGGGTTAGTGAATATCTTTTCCCATTCTGTGGCCTGCCTTTTTGTCTTTTTGATTGTGTCCTTTGCCTTACAGAAGCTTTTTAGTTTCAGAAGGTCCCATTTGTTAATTGTTGATCTCAGTGCCTGTGCCACTGGTGTTATGTTTAGGAAGTGGTCTCCTGTACCAACTCGTTGAAGAGTATCTCCCACTTTCTCTTCTAAAAGTTTCAGTGTGGCTGGATGTATGTTGAGATCTTTGATCCATTTGGACTTAAGTTTTGTACAAGGCGATAAACATGGATCTATCTGCAGTCTTCTGCATACCAGTACCCAGTTATGCCAGCACCATTTGTTGAAGATGCTTTCTTTTTTCCACTGTACAGTTTTAGCTTCTTTGTCAAAAATCAGGTGTTCATAGGTGTGTGGGTTAAAATTAGGGCTTTCGATTCGGTTCCATTGGTCTACCTGCCTATTTTTGTGCCAATACCAAGCCGCTCCCGGCTTCCAGAAGAGCCGCCCACAGAGGAAAGAGATCAGCCCCTCCAAGACTCCAACCCAGCGAGCCCAGCTTCAGAAGAGCCGCCCACACAGGAAAGAGATCAGCCCCTCCAAGACACCAACCCAGCGAGCCCAGCTTCAGGAAAGAGATCAGCCCCTCCAAGACCCCAACCCCAGCGAGGCCAGCTTCAGCTTCAGCTGCAGTAAGGAAGGAGACCAGTGGAAACAGAAAGCCCCCACCAGCACCCACTGGAAGAAGAGATGGGAAGAAGACAGAATAAGAGATCACTCAGCAATAGAAACACCAACACGACCCCACCAGAATCCAGGGATCCAACACCAGCAAGACCTGAAAAGCACTACATAGATGAAGAAGAGGAGACAGACCTTAAAAGTTATTTCATGAAGATGATGGAGAGCCTCAAAGAAGAAACGAGGAAATCCCTTAAAGAAATAGAAGAAAAAACAAACAAAAAAATCCATGAAATGGGGGAAAAAATTCAAGAAATAAACAAATCTCTCAAAGAATCTAAAGAGCACCAAGAAAAAACAACCAAGAAAATTAAGGAAACAGCTCAAACAGTTGAAGGATTGAAAGCTGAAATAGAAACGATAAAGAAAACACAGAATGAAGGGATGCTGGAAATAGAAAAGCTCGGTAAACGGTCTGGAATTACAGATGCAAGCATCACCAATAGAATACAAGAGATAGAAGAGAGAATCTCAGGTGTTGAAGACTCATTAGAGGACATAGCATCGTCAACCAAAGAAAATCTCAAAACCAACAAATCCTTAACACAAAATATTCAGGAAATATGGGACACCGTGAAGAAGCCAAACCTGAGAATAATAGGTATAGAAGAAGGTCAAATTTCTTTATGTAGTGACCTAGTGCTATGAACTTTCCACTGCTTTTGTAGTGTCCCCCAAGTTTGGGTATGTTGTACATTCATTTTCACTGAATTCTAGGAAGTCTTTAATTTCTTTTTTATTTCTTCCTTGACCCAGTGGTGAGTCAACTGAGCATTATTCAGTTTCCATGTTACTGTAGGAATTCTGCAATTTGTGTTGTTGAATTCTAACTTTAAGACATAGTGATTGTAATAAGATACAGGGGGTTATTCAAATTTTTTAGTACCTATTGGTATTTGGTTTGTGACCAAGTTGTGGTCAATTTTAGAAAAGGTTCCATAGGTGCTGAGAAGAATGTGCATTCTTTTATGTTTGGGTGAAATGTTTTATAGATGTCTGTTAAGTCCATTTGAGTCATAACATCTGTTAGTTCCCTTATTTCTCTTAAGTTTCTGTCTGGTAGACCTATCCATTGATGATGGTGGGGTGCTGAAGTCTTCCACTATCAGTGTAAGTCTAATGTGCAATTTAAGCTTTCATGTGTTTCATTTACAAATGTGGGTGCCCCTGTATTGGGGCATATTCAGAATTAAGACTTTATCTTGATGGATTTTTTTCTGTGCTGAATATGAAATGTCATTCTCCATCTCTTTTGATTAATTTTAGTTTGAAATCTATTTTCTTAGATACTAGGATAGCTACACCAGCTTGTTTCTTAGGTCCATTTGATTGAAAAAAAACTTTTCCCAACCCTTTACACAGAGGGAATGTCTGTCTTTGAAGTTGAAGTGTGTTTCTTACAAGCAGGAGAAGGATAGATTCTGTTTTTGTATCCATTCTGTTAGCCTGTGTCTTTTTATAGGTGAATTGAGACCATTGATATTAAGGGTATTAATGATCACTGATTGTTCATTCCTGTTATTTTTTGTTTTATTTTGTTATTGGTAGTGGTAGTGTGTTTGTGTTTCCCTCCTTTGGAATTTGCTGGTGTGAGATTATCTATTGCCTGTGTTTTCATGGGTGCAGTTAATTTCCTTGGGTTGGAATTTTCCTTCTAATACTTTCTGTAGAGCTGGCTTTGAAGATAGGTGTTGTTTATATTTGGCTTTGTCATGGAATATCTTGTTTTTTCCATCTATGGTAATTGAAAGGTTTGTTGGGTATAATAATCTGGGCTGGCATCCATGATCTCTCAGTGTCTGCAAAATGTCTGTCTGGGATCTCCAAAGTCTGCTATATCATCTGGGGCAGGGCCTAGGCCCTCCCCCATGTATCCAGGCTGAGAGAGCATCCCTCCATGTGGAATGGGCTCCCCAAGTCTATTTCTAAGTCAGAGATAAATACAGATCTTCTAACCTCAGGCCCCATAGATTGCCAAGGCCTCCTCACTGACACCCAAATTTAGGGGGTCTGGAGCAGTTCCTTGCTGGCCTCTCAGACATTAGTCTGAGGTCCATGAGCTCCTCCTTGTTCAGGTAAGCAGTTTCTGTGGGTTACACCAGCCTGGTCTTGACTCCTTTGCTCATAACTCCTCCCTCTCGGCAACTGGGTTCCAGGAGTTCAGTTCAGTGTTTAGCTGTGGGTGTCTGCCTCTGCTTCCATCAGCCACTGGATGAAGGCCCTAGGATGTCATACAAGGTAGCCTCTCTACCATTACTTAGTTTTCCAGTTGGTGTCTTCCTTGTAGATCTCTGGAAATCTCATTAGTGCCAGCTCTCTCCTCAAACCTATAATGACTCCCTCTATTATGGTACCTCTCATCCTGCTCTCCTCTAGTCTTGTCCCAACTCAACCTTCCTGCTCCCCCATGTCCTCCTCTCCCCTCCTCTTCTCCTCCTCTCTTTTTCCCAGCTTCCTCTCCCCTCACCCCATGCTCCCAATTAGCTCAGGACATCCTGTACCATTCCGCGTCTCTAGGGTACCATGACTATCTCTCTTATGGTCTTCCCTGTTTTCCAGACTCTCTGGCAGTGGGATTGTAGGCTGGAACTCCACTGCTCCATGTCTCAAATTCATATATGAGAGAATACATGCCATGTTTGTCTTTTTGTGACTGGGTTACCTCACCCAGGATGTTTTCTTCTAGTGTCATCCATTTGCCTGAAAATTTCAAGATTCCATTGTTTTTTTTTCCTCTGGATAGTACTCCATTGTGTAAATGTACCACATTTTCTCTATCCACTCTTCAGTTTAGGGGCTCTAGGTTGCTTCCAGGTTCTGGCTATTACAAATAATGCTGCCATGAACATAGTGGAACAAACATCCTTGTTGTATGAGTGCATCTTTTAGGTATATGCCTAAGAGTGGAATTGCTGGGTATTGTGGTAGACTGGTTCCCATTTTCCTGAGGAATCTCCATACTGACTTCCAAAGTGGCTGTACAAGTTGGCACTCCCACCAGCAGTGGAGGAGTGTTCCCCTTTCTCCACATCCTCTCCCAGGATAGCCAAAACAACCCTGTGCAACAAAGGAAGGTCCAGAGGCATCCCCATCCCTGACTTCAAGCTCTATTACAGAGCTATAGTCCTGAAAACAGCTTGGTATTGGCAAAAAAAAAATAGACAGGTAGACCAATGGAATCGAATTAAACACCCTGATATTAACCCACACACCTATGAACACCTGATTTTCAACAAAGAAACTAAAATTATACAATGGAAAAAAAGAAAGCATATTCAATAAATAGTGCTGGCATAACAGGATGCTGGTATGTAGAAGACTACAGATAGATCCGTATCTATTGCCGTGCAAAAAACTTAAGTACAAATGGATAAAAGACCTCAACATAAATCCAGCTACACTGAACCTCTTAGAAGAGAAAGTGGGAGGTACCCTTGAATGAATTGGTACAGGAGACTGCTTCCTGAACATAACACCAGTAGCACAGACACTGAGATTGACAATTAATAAATGGGACCTCCTGCAACTGAGAAGCTTCTTTAAGTCAAAGGACACAGTCAACAGGACAAAATGGCAGCCCACAGAATGGGAAAACATATTCACTAACCCCACATCTGACAGAGGGCTGATCTCCAAAACACACAGAGAACTCAAGAAGCAAGTCTCCAAAACACCTAAACATCCAATTAAAAAGTGGGATACAGAGCTAAATAGAGAATTCTCAATAGAGAGTCTAAAATGGCTGAGAGACACTTGAGAAAGTGCTCAACATCCTTTGCCATTAGGGAAATGCAAATCAAAACAACACTGAGGTACCATCTTACTCCTGTCAGAATGGCTAAAATGTTGTGTATTCTTACACTATTATCTAACCATCTGGGTTTGGGATAATTATAGGCACAGGTGTTGATTCTTGTGATGTGTTTGTTAAATGGGTGTTTTGTTCCTTTATTGTCTTTGGCCTGAATAGCCAAGGGTTGTCAGGTTGAGTAGGGTTGTCTCAGCTGAAGTTTGTGTGCCTAGATCCAGCATATCTTCCAGTTCTTCTGGCTGGTGTTGGCTTTACTTATGCCCATGGGTTCTGTTCTTCCAACTGGTGTGGGTTGTGCCTTTGCCTATAGAGTCTGTTATTCCAACTGGTGTAGGTTTGTCCTGTGCCTTTTTTCCAACTGGTATGGATGGTGTTTGTGCCTATAGGGTCTTTTGATGTTGCTGAAGAAGGCTGTTCATAGTGAGGCTCTTCTTCCAAATGGTGTAGGTGGTGCTTGTGCCTCTAGGGGGATGGTCTCTAGGGGATCTTCCTCCAATTGGTGCAGATGATGCCTGTGCCTCTGAGGGCCACTGTTGACCAGCTGCTGGGACTCCTATTTCAATTGGTGCAAGTGGTATTTGTCCACTAAGGGCTGCTGATCTTGTGGGGGATGGTTGGCCAAGAGGTTCAGTAAGTTTGGGGGTCTTGTAGGTTACAGAGTCCAATGGGTGGTGGTGGGAGTGGAATGACCTGCCTGCAAGACTCTTATCTGATGAGTGGCTACTGTGTCTGAGATCTATCTTTCTTCTCTTTTTTGAATTTTTTATCAGTTTATTTCTTTTATTTGTAAGACAATATAAATAGTAATGATGAGAGTCAGCATTCCTGTTTAGTCTTGGTTTAAACTGAAACAGGTTTACTACATTACCATTTGAGATAATATGTGCTGTTCACTTTGTCTTGTTGTTTCATTAGGAATAGTTGCTAAGTTTAATCAAATGTCTTTTTTATTTATGTCTTCTCCTTCAGTGTGTAAATTAGTGATAGATTCCCTACTATTAGCCTATATGAGCATCCATAGAAAGACTACCTTGTTTACCTACTTCCACAATGCACTGTTGGAATCATCTGTTAGAACTGTGTTTAGGGAGTCTGCATCTATGTTCACATCTACTGTCTACTAGACTATTTTATGAACATTGGGACTGCTATTCTTAAACACAAATCTGCCTAGCCCTGTTGTCTCTTTAATCACAGCTTTGTAATCACATTTTAACACCCCAAAGTGCAACTGGTCCAGTCACAGCTTCCACTTCAGCTTATCCTTTTAAGAAGGTTACAGTTTGCTAGGAAACCAACTGTTTTCCATAGAAATTTACATAATGTTCCTTAAAATTGCTTTAACCTCTATCATTTCTAGTGTTACAGACTTTATTCTCCTTTATCTTTTAACCCCAGAGGCAGAATTTGAACTTTAGTCTTTCCAGTTCCCAGCCCAAGTTCTCATGCTGCTCCCATACCACGACCCCTGAGTGATTAAATCTAAATTTGTAAATTATTTAGCTTGTGAATTTGGTTTAATTTAAAAAAATGGATCAATTGAGGAAAATTAATTTTCATGTAATAGAAAGTATTCTAACTTTTATTTTAAAATAGCTATATTGGCATAAGTGGGATCAGCAATAATATATTCATGCTGAGCAAATCTTGAGGAAATTTGGACTGTCTTCATTTAACAGACAAATTTATTGCTCCCCTCATTCTAAAACTGTTTTTGACCAGCACCAGTAACTTCTGAGAGACAGAAAGAAAATCCTCTTTATTTGAGACTCTGAACGTTATTTAATTCTTGAAAATGGTATTCAAACTAGCATGAGATTTCACTGGGCTTAATAAAATACTACCTAATTAGGAAGAAGCGCTCCTAGTATCTCTAGAGATGTATTAATATCATTAAAAAGAACATATGCTTGGAAGTTGCGTGTACATTTATAATTTTGGTCCCTTCTGAATGTGAAAGACTGTTTAATTAAGATTATTACTTTCTTTAAAGCGTTTTCTCAAAGGAAATGTTCTTCATTCTAAGCTGCATATCTTCTCTGAAAAAAAAACACTTTAAAAGAAATCTTGTGACTGCACAAGTGTGTAGGTCCTGTTGTGGTCTAAGGAAAACTTCCTTCACTTCTTACTACAACTTTGTGCTATGATATAACCACGGATGGCTACTTGCACATATTCCCTTTTCATTATGATATTCTTTAACAATACATTTTCACTCCATTTACACAATGCAGTATTACTCAGCAGAAAAAAACAATGAATCTTGAAATTCGCAGGTAAATGGATAGCACTGGAAGAAACCATCCTGAGTGAGGTAACCCAGTCACAAAAAGACAAACATGGTATGTACTCACTCATATATGGATTTTAAACATGGAGCAGGAGAGTGCCAGTCTGCACTTCCACTGACAGAGAGTCTGGGAAACAGGAAAGAACCTAAAAGATATACATGGTACCCAAGAGATGAGAAATGAGGCAAGATCCTCTGAACAGATGGGGAACACAGCGAGGGGTGGGGGGGAAGGGGGACCTGGGAAATAGAGAGGGGGAGAAGTGGAAGAGAGAGTAGGACATGGAGGAACAGGAAGGTCGACTGGGGGTGTAGGGTAGGGGGAAGAGGGAATCATAGGTTAGAAAACAGATCAGGCACCATTGTGACATCTAGTGATCTAAATGGATGACACCAATTGGCAAGCTAAGCAATAGTGTAGAGACCACCTCGAATGCCTATTCCTGATAGTGAACTTGATGTCTATAACCATTCTGGAGTCTTCATCCAGTGACTGATGGAAGCAGAGGCAAACACCCACAGTTAAATACTGAGCAGAACCCAAGGAACCCAGCGACAGAGAGAGAGGAACGAAGAACAAATTGGCAAAGAATGGGCTGGCAAAACCAGCAGAGACAGCTGATCTGAACAGGGGAGAGCTCTTGGACCCCAGACGGACAGCTGGGAGGCCATCATGGGACCGATCCAGACCCCCTGAATGTGAGAGTCAAGGAGGAGGCCTGGGCTACCTATGGGGTCCTGGGCAGTGGATCAGTGTTTATCCCTCGAATACTAACAGACATCGTGTGTCCATAACACAAAGAGGGTTGCTCTCTCTGCCTGGACTCTTAGGGGAATGCCTGGACCCTACCCTGAATGAAATGATAGACTCTAGATATCCCCTATGTGGAAGGAATTGGCAATAGGGTGGGAGGATGGGGGGATGGTGGGGGGGTGCGGGAGAAGGGGAGGGAGAGGGAACTGGGATTGACATGTAAAACAAGCTATTTAAAATTTAAAAATAAATAAATAAATGGAAAAAAGAAAAAACAATATGCTTTCACAAGTGAATTGGGTAAATATACCAATTTCTCAATAATTTAGACAAAAAAATTAAAAAGAGGTGCTAGGGTGGTGGCCTATCTGGTAAAGTGCTTACTGTTCAGGCATGAGGACCCCTAGCACCCACATAAAAGCATGGTAGGTAACATGTACCTGTGACCCCAGCAATGGGCTAAGAAGAGTGAGGAAAAGGACAGAGACAGGAGGATTGCTGGAACTCACTGGCAAGGAATCCTAGCCCAACTGATGAATGCCAGGTTCAATAAAAAACTCTGTTCAAAAACAGAAGGTGGAAAGCAATTAAGGAAGATACTCAGTGTTGACCTGTGTCCCTTGGCATGTGACCTCATTTAGAAATAGACCAGTTTCTGTCATAATTACTGAAGATGAAGTCACAGTGGAATAGGACTGGTGACCTTGTAAAAAGGAAAATTTGTACCAAACTTTCCATGAAGGAAATCTCAAATGACTGGGGTCACATACCAAGAGGATGCAGTTAGAAACCAAAGATTGCCAGAGATGAGGAGTAGACCCTCACAAGAAAAGATAGTGGCATGGAGCAGATACTGTCTCCTTCAAACTTGAGGGATACCTTCAACCTGTATTTCTAGCTCCCAGAACTTCAGAACAATCAAGTTTCATTAAACTCATCCAGCTTGTGGTATCCTGTTACCTGCCAAGCCAGCTGATATACTCACATCACAAAGTTAAAGGCATCTCCTCTAACCTTGGCTACGTGGGCTGCTTAGGGCAGAAGACAACAGGAGCTACTTGGACCCCACTGCTACAACACCACATTCCAGCAGCCTCTTCCACTACTTCCCCCTGCCACCCTTCACTCCTCTTCCTCCATGTCCTGAAAAGATCAGTGCCTCAAAGTTTACATTCAATGTCTTCCCATTACTAGTGGTAACATTCTGAATAACTAGTTTTTATGAAGCATTTATAGGCCCAACATCCTTTAAATAGCACCTGATTTAACATTCACAATCTCCTTGGAACAAAATGTTATTTTCTACCCCCATCTTACAGATGATAAAACTGTGGCTTAGCATGGTTAAGCAAGGTCACACACAAAAAGGCAACTGGTAAAACCAGAAATCAAACTTCCAAGCACCAACTCACTTTTGTATTGCCTCTTACTATTTCTCCACAGACAACACACTTCCCTTCCACCTCTGAAGTCTTACCAAATTCCATGACTTTTTCTCCTCAGTCCAAATGATTCTGTGAACTCTGCCGCACAACCATTTCCTCCCACAGCCCAACTCTGAACTTCTATCCAAACATGGTGTGGGTACCTCTAATGTCTGTCCAAAATCGAACTTCTCCTTCCAAATATGCGTTGCTTCTGTGCTCCCGAGTGATTCCTCAGTCTATCTAGCCATCCATGCTTGGAAACTTCACACATTTATTCATTTTCCCCCTGTCCCTTTCTATAATCATTCATTTTAATCTACTCCAAGATATTGCTCTAGATTTCCTTCTTGCCATTCTTCTTGGCTAAATGGTGCTGATAGATACTGAGCATCCTGTCCTCCCTCTCATCCACCCTCAACTGCCCCCCCAAAACACACATACACCCCACAGACACAAAGATTTCAGTTCAAATTCCTTACACAGACAAAGATCTACCCCAGTCCATATATCAGACAAGATTTCCAGAAGTTCTGCATACACCAAGGCTTGCTCACTAACAGCTCCCAGGCCATACCTCCTGCATCTCTAAAACTTTACCTCAGGTGTTGAGTGAATTACGGGCATCTCTCCATCCTCTGAACTTACTGCACATGATGGTCATTGTGAGTCAGTGTGGTTCTCTGCACTGATTCAGTTGTTTGTCTGTATGTTTTATAATACCCATTATTCATCGAGTTCCTACCAGGCTATGATTCACCTTGGCATTTGCCAAAGCACTTAACACAGAATCTAGTGTGGGGCAGCTACTTCTTAGCTTAATTTTTAAAGGCTCTATTAATGTATTAGCCAATCTGACTGCCAAACTACTCAAAACTCACACAAGTCAAAGTAACTAAACATTTAAAGTATATTCAATAACCAAACCCACCAGGTGACCTGGCTCACCCAGGTCCCTTGATGGTCTAGTCAAAGGTTGTCATTACACACTGCAATCCTGTGGGGAGAACTCTAGGCTAGGCCATCCCACTGGCACCAAACCCCTTTTCTCATCTTTCCCACAACACCCTGGAAGATAAGGACATGCCACTATACTTCTTTATCATACAGGCTATAAGATGCTAGGTGGAGGCCTGAGACTTTCTCTAGCACGATAAAAAGATAACTGGTGCCAAATTACACCAAACTTGCCAGATTACATTTGCCTCTGTTGCTCGAGCTACTACTGTGCCCAGAGGCCACCATCAGAAGGCTCCAGTGAGTCCCTGAAATCTGGGTTCAGGGAAAGTTCAGAATCCTGTAAAAGACTTGAGGGAAACTCCAAAGTATAAAATCATGAGAATGTTGGCAATCCCCACTGATCCTTCATACAGAGCACAGTCAGAGGAGGTCTGGGAACAAGTTGCTATCTAACCCCTGTATATTTGAAAGTCCTTGGGTAAAGATAGTGTCATTCTCAAGACTTCTAGATGGCACAGAGAATAAACTAAAACAGAAGGCCAAATGATTGAAAGAAGCTGGAAGTTTGATATTTTTAACCAGATCTTCTTACTTCCCATTAAAGAAAACAAGTCTAGAAACTAGCAGAAATCCATTATCTCCACCATCTATTACACAATGATAGTAATATAGGCGTTAAAATTGCTGGCAAAATAGGTAGAATTTGTTAGGTACATGTATATACCTGCAAATATGTGTATGAAGTATTTGCCCTTCATGCTTCCCAGGGATGAATTACGATTATTAGGAAACAAAGATTCCGAAGAAATAGTAATATCCCAAGGCCACACAGCTTTCTAAATGCCAGCCATTCTAAGACAACATGGAGAGTAAGAGAATAGCCAGTTTCAAGGGAAATGAGGTATTTATAGAGGCCCATGGGCAGCTGTGCATTCCTGGATAATGAGACAAGAAGCCAGTAGAGAAGCAAGCTGCCCTGGGAGCCATATTAGGTGAATGACCTTATCTCATAAATGTCTGGGAACTTTTTTTTAACATTTTAAGCAGGAGGTGTCACACAACACGTGTGTTTTAGAAATGGAAATATGATCTAGAGAGGACACGATCAAAAGTAAAGAGATGAATCAGACAACCAAGGGAGTTATGGAAGTGATGATGACAACCCTGGGCCATCTCCATCTCTCTGATGAAAAAGTCTTGCAATACAGAGATACTCAGGAAATACTGAGCTGATAAAATCACCAGGTTCTATACAGCATAAGGTTTTTGCTGACCACATCTCCACTCACCTCTCCCATGCCTCAGCTTCCCATATACAATTGTCATGTGGGTAACAGATGCATAGGTGTTATGTCAAATAGTGAACAAAGTCCTTCAAGTTTGGAAATAAAAAAATGGAAAGATAAGTGTTACTGACAATTAAAAGAAGGTGATGTAGGCAGAGTTTTGGATCATGTAGAAATGAGTGATCTCGGAAGCTCTCTAGGGAGATGCTGTTTGGACTTGCTGAAGCCACATGAAAAACAGAGACAGAAACAGCTTTTTGAGTTAGAATAACCCAAAGCAGACCAGGGAAGCCAGAACAAAAGAGCAAGGGAGAAAAAGTAAGGTCAGACAGAAGCAATGGACAGATCATCTAGACTCTGTAAAGGTTGGGAATCTAGATTTTTATGGGCAGTTGGTGGAAGAAGGAAGTGACTTCATCTGATTGACACTGCTAAGCAATCACTTGGCAGCTTCTTGGGAAATACAGGCAGAACACACATGAAAGTCAGGAATTGTTTGCAGGTGTTCCATCAGGAAAAGGTAGTAGGGGCTGGAGAGATGGCTCAGAGGCTACGGACACTTTGATATTCTTTCAGAGGCCCTAAATTTAATTCCTAACACCCACATTAGGCAGCTCATCTGTAATTCTAACTCCTGGGGATCCAATGCCATCTTCTGGCATCTGCAGGAACTAGCATACACATGCCATTCAATAACATAGACACACATATATACTCATAAATAAAAAATATGTATTTAAAAAACTTAAGTAGTAGCTTTGAGAAAAGGAACAGATTGGGAACCATTTTTCTAGAGCAAATACAGAGGGTAAGCCAGAAAAGAATCAAGGGGTGACTACAATTGGAACTTGGATAATGAGGATGGGGAAGACAAAGAAATCAAGAACTTTATTACAATGTCTCTTGTCACATGAACCCAAGGCCTCAAAAGCTTCGCAGCACTATGTTCAGACAGAGAGAGAACTCAGTGAACTCTCTGGGCGTTTGGATAGTTTATTACTCATGCTCTCATACTACTTGGCAGTACTCAACCAGGTGACTGGGTGCCAGCTAGTACCTACAAGCAGCAGCAGTATGTGTGCACATGCAGAACAAAGTGGGATAGGCCCAGTGTCAGGACTACTAGCTGACTTCTAATAGGCATATGCCACTTGTCTGCCAGACCTTATCATCATTGTCTCATTGTCTTCAAAGCAGGAACCCCATGGTATGTCAGCATTTACTCTTCCAACCTGTAGATTCCTGCAAGGACAAGATTGCTGTGACTACCTCAGGCACTGGGATATTTCCCTTGCTCCAGTTTCTGGTGCATATCCCTTAAGATAAGACACCAAACACACATTGAAACCAGATATTACAGGATCATATGACCCACAGCACAAGTAAAGCAAGGCTAAGAGGTTAGAGGGAGGGGCTGGGGAGATCAGTCAGTTAGTGGAGTGCTTACCACTTTGAGTTTGATACTCAGCATCCACATAAAAAGACAGGTGTGGGGGCACATACTTGTAATTACAGAGAAAGCAAAGACAGAAGGATCCTTAGGATTCACCAGTCAACTATCCTACCTTAACCAGAGAGCCCTCCATCAAATTGAGACACCTATCTCAAAAGAAAAAAAAAAACAAACACAAAAAAACCACAAGGTGGAGCCAGCAGCATATGCCTTTAATCCCAGCATTTAGAGAGGCAAAACAACTGGATTTCTATAAATCTGAGACCATCTTGATCTATATAAGTGAGTTCTAGGCCAGCCAGGGCTACATACTGAGAGCTTGTCTTACAAACAAACAAACAAATAAAACTCCAGGGCCACAGTTTCTGAAGAAGAATGCCATTTCATCATATTGGCTGCATAAGTCACCACAGCAGCCCTTACATCCCATTGTGGAATTCAGAGTCTGGTAATCACTGACACTAACCATCTTTCTGAGCTAGACTATATCTAGAAGATAGAAATTAACATAATATCATCAGTGTAATGGAATATCTGAACAACTGTGGGTTTCATCCATTGTGTTAGGTCACATAACACTATAGCAGAGCTGTTCAAATACCCTTGATTTAACATAGTAACAGTCCTCTGGGGCTTTCCCAGGTAGAGAGATTTTTGCTGTTGTTTTGGGTTTTTTATTTGTTTTGTTTTTTAGCTGTTATATCAATGCTGAATAAAGCATGGACCCAATCCTGCACACAACGGTAATGCCCCAGCTGTGCTCCTAAACCTAAACCTTGAAACACCACAGCAATATCATACACAGTCTGTTCATAGAAAGCACCACCTTATTTATTTCCCTATAATCACTGCCATGCATTAGGTCCCATCAGGTTGGTGGGCAGGCCATACAGTACGTTAAGAGGACTCTACACCAGCCTGATGACGTTCACCTTGCCTAGCTCATGAGCTCATGGGCTCATGGGCTCATGGACTGTTTCAGTGATTTCTGAGTGCCTTTGCCTCAAGATGGGCTGTGGCCACACATCTACCATGGGGGTGACAGTTCTACTTGAGGGTGTTTGGCATGACCTCTCAAGATGTGTTTCCAAGCTGTAACGTTTGGTTCCCTTGTGTCTTAACTGAAACGCTGCCACAGTCCTTTACAAGCACTTCCCCCATAAGGTGTCTAACCCTGATATATTAGAGGAATAAGACAATGTACTCCAGGTAGACTTTCAAGGGAAGATGTCACAGTTCAAAAAATGAGCACTAACCCTCTCGTCTGGATGATTTGTCCACCATGGCCATCTGTTACTATTTAAAGGCCATAACATGTCTATGTTCTCATGAATAATTGTATCTTCGGTCTCAGTGTCTACCAGCACAGCAACTGGGTGGATACTATGGAGAACTATCATATAGCCATCTGTACATGAGGGCTCTGGTCCAGCAATGTGGCCTGAACCCCCAAATTTTGACCAGTTCCCTGTTCCTTGTTTCCCCAAAGCCAGGTACCTATCAGACTGTCTATGACAGTCTTCACGAGTGGCCTACAGGAAGCATCTTTTCTGTGGCATCCATCTGGAAGCTGGGCCTAGATGTCTTTACTCAGCCACACTATGTGTCTGTTTCAGACTTTTAATAGCAGGCTTAGCCCCTCCTTTCCTTTCCTTTCCCTCAAATATATCAGCAACTCCTCCATGATGTCTACACTCACCTGGATATGAGAGTACCTCCAGACCTGGACGAAGTAATCACCCATACTAAGAATGACAACTAATTTTGTCTGCAGTGGTCAAGTACAGCTGCTGCTACAGTATAGGATAAATTATGATTGAAAGATTTGCTTACTCCATCCCACGATGACAGAATGTCATTGGCCCTGCATACTACAGTCTAAGTAGCCAGGCAGGCACACTCTCTGCTTCTGCCAGAACTTGGCTCCTATACACACACTCTACAGAGATCAGGGCATCCTGAAGTATGCCTGGTGCTGCCATATTGTTCTGGACCACCCCCTCTAGGTACTCTGGATCTTTAGCTTTCACACCATGAGGGGCTGAGTCCAATGATTTCTCCCTCACCCCTTACCTCAGTCTCACAGCCACTCCAGCTCTCACACAGGCTTCCCACACCTGGAGAATCCACTTCCCACTAGAAAACATAGTGCAGATTCTCACATTAGGTGCTCTGTGTCCTTGTAGTTTGGTGTACTGACCAGCCTTAACCTTCAGGTGTGCATCTACTAGATGTAATTCTGTCTCAACATCCTTCTTGTCAGCCTGTGACAACCTGACACCCATTTCTGACTTCAGCTCTAGATGTTATTATCTCTTGGCTCATGAATGAGAAGCTACTTCCTTCTCTACATCTTCTCTGAGCCAGGACAACAGGGCCTTGCAACAGAGGCAGGTCCATTTACAATTTCCCATAACTGATTTGCTTGCTCTCTTCAATACACATCATAGGCTAGCCCAGGATTTGCCTTGCAGAACCCATGTCCACATACAGCCCATCACTCCAATCCTCTGTGGTACCCTGTCCATTACACTAATCATCACAAAAACCCAATGCCTCAAAAATCTGAGTATTCTTTTGAAATAAGAGCTCAATAGATAAGAACTTAAGAAAAACTTGAAGGACTGCCAGCAGCAGAAGTTTATAATGATGCAGAATAAAGAGACACATTGGTCTCCATGCTCAGGGCTGTGCTAACAGCCTGCTGCTGGGTACACTCTGCTCATCTACCTTATCTTCTGTTTCTGTTTCACCAGAGGAGGGAAATGGACAGGAACCTCCTCCCACATCGACAGTCACTCTTCTAATCTGCTGACTCCCAGCAAGAACAAGGTCACTCTGAAATGTTCCCCACACCTGTACAAGTGACTTTACCAACCAAACAGTGAGAATATAATTGTAGGATTCAGGAATGACATTAAGGATAGAGATGAGAATTTCACAATGTCCAGCCTATAGGTGGAACCACAGCCAAAGAACCAGATAAAACTCTTTGTACATAAGACAGAGCTAAGGACAGAGTTCTGAGACACACATTTAAAAGTCAGGAACAAAAAGAAGCAAAGCAGAAGAAGCTATAGTAGGACTTTGACTTAGAGCTGCCATTTGGCAGAAGACGCAAGCCAATGTGGCAAATAAAATAGCAGGGAAGGTTCAGAGACCAATTGTGGCAGATACATCTGACAGCTAACATCATAAGAGGTCAGATAATTGGCCACTGGGTTTCACAACATGAAGGCCATTGACACATTTGATCTCAGGGCAACCAAGGGGACAAAGTTCGATTACAGTAAGTTCAAGAGAGAAGTGAGATAAGGAAATGACCAGTGTTAGACTCCCATTGCTGATAAAATACAATTTAAGCAGCTGAAAGGGAGAAAAAAAGATTTATTTCGCTCAATGTTTCGAAGCTTTTTATCCATGGTCACTTGGTTCTGCTGCTTCTGAACCCAAAGTAAAGCAGAATACCATGGAAAAAGTATATAGCAGAAGAAAGCTGCTCACATCATGCTGACATAATCAGGGAAACAGAGCAAGGAAAGTCCCTATCTACCCTTCAAGGACATAACCTCCAACGACCCAACTTCCCTCTACTAGGCCCCACCTCCTTATACTTCTACCACTCCCCAATAGCACCACAGGATTATTACCAGACTTTCAACACAGAGACTTCTGGGGACACTCCAGATGCAGCTATAGTAAGGCCTCACTATGCACAAGAAGACAGTTCACATGGTAAAGATAGACACAAAGATACTTCCCCAACGATCAGGAAACCTCTCTAGGATCATCTCGTGTGTGTGTGTGTGTGTGTGTGTGTGTGTGTGTGTGTGTGTGTGTGTGTGTGTGTGTGCCTTGAGCTCATATGCATACTCTCATACAGCTAGACATGTATGCATGCCTGCGAATGTGTATGTGTGTGCATGTGGACAATACAGCAAGACCACATCTCAAAAAAAAATGAAATAAAAGAACTAGACTCACAGAAGCACACAGTAGAGTAGTGACTTCCAGGTGTTAGAGAAAGGTGACAAATTTTAAGTTTAGGGTTAATCTTGTATGATTAATACACACTTTTCCTCTATCTGGTATCATGAAGGAATGGGAATCATCATATAAAGGCTCCATTATTGTCCTCTGTAAAACTCACAGTCTCTAAAATACTTTCAGAAGTGGCATGAGTTCCATCATCAGCATTCAGCATGTTTCAAAAGACATGCTCAGCCCCTTTTAGCCATGCCCTACTTTTTCCAGGCAAACTTCTTGGGTTCCTGGATGCCTGCGTGCCTTCAGACTTTGTTGGAGGATCTAAAGTAGCTCTGAAAAGGATAGCTATATTCTTGAATCATTTTAGGACCTCTTTCCAACTTCTGCAAACTTGCAAAAACAGGACGTCTCCAATTTCAACCCTGATGTGTTTGGAAGTAGCTGGAGACAGAAAATTGTAAAATATAAAACTTCTAAAATGAATGAAGGCAAATCTTGACCTCTATTTATTTATTTGTTTACTTATTTTTTATTTATTTTGGCTTCTGAGTTAGAAAAATCTTATGATTATACTCAAATCCACTGCCTACAATTTTCAGGCACTCAGTGAGCCTGCTTAAGAAGCCTTCCCCTCTTTGCAGCTCAGCACCCAAAACTCATCTTGTGAGTTACATGTTTTCAATCTGAGCACAGATGGATGGGATGACAAAGGCGGCTCTTTCTGAGGACAGCGGTTTGTTCCCGGGATGGAAACTCCTAATACAAGACTGACAATGGTCTCCTTGTGTGTCCTTTTCCAATTCTGCAAGGCGTTAAGATCCCATCACCAGAGCTGTAGGCAGCAGTTTCCAGATCTCTTCTACAATTATCTCTGGAGACACTGACTACCTGGCATGTCCTGTCTTCATCCACATAGATAAGCATCTATAAACACTCACATTGCTCCTTTGGCTTTAATGAGGTTTCACTTTGCTTAAAAGAAATAGGAATACGAAATGGGATTCCTGTAAAACTTTATGTTTATCAGGGGTTGGGGTGGGTGATTACTGAGGACCAAAGCCAGGGTCTCCTGAATGCCAGGCAAGCACTCTAACCAATGAACTACATCTCCAGCGTCTGTGAAATCTTTTATAATTTCATCTGACAATGAATCTTGATGAATACTCAATGTGTTTCTCTCCTTTTCTTCCTTCTCATAATGAACAAAAACAAAGATAAAAGAAAAAAATGAACCCAGATAAATACAATCTTTGGTGGATTTGATTTTCTGTACATCCTTTCTGTGGTGTTTAATATGTTTGATTTTAGAAATTTCATTGCTTTAATAAGAAAAGAGATAAAGGAAAACCTTCATATATTTTATAGAAATATGGGGTTTTTCCTAAGTATATCACATCCTCATGTTTTCCTATATAACCATGGCTATCTATTGTCATGTGGTTTTCTGGCTTTAGCCTTCCCTTTGTTGATGGCTTGCTCGTGATTTTCTTTTCAAGGTTCTCACACTAGTGTTCATCTAACTGTAAGTCATAATACTTAAAATAAGACAGACAAAGATATCTCCATTCACTCATATGATAAATAAGGTATTGCTGCATTCATTGTCATATTAGTTGTTACCTATGTGTTGTGGAAGATTATTTTAAGATGTGTTACATTTGTTTATGCTTTGGAACATTTGTTTAATGATGCAAAGACGTGTTGCATTCTTTTACTGTGCATTTGTTTAACTCTGTGAAGCTGTTACTGTGCCTCTGTAAAAAGACCTGATTGGTCTAAAAAGAACTGAATGGCCAATAGCAATGCAGGAGAAAAAATAGGTGGGGCTGGCAGGCAGAGAGAATAAAGAGGAGAAATCTGGGAAGAGAAGATCAGGGTACAAGAAAAAATTGAAGAGCAAGAAAAGATTGGGGCCAGCCATACAGCCACTGAGCCGGACACAGAATAAGAAGAAAAGATATATAGAAATAGAGAAAGGTAAAAGCCCAGAAGCAAAAGGTAGACAGGATAATTTATAATTTAAGTTAGAAAAGCTAGACAGAAACAAGCCAAGCTAAGGCTGGCCATTTATAAGTAAGAATAAGCCCCTATGTGTATTATTTGGGAGCTGGGCGGTGGGCCCCATAAAAGGCAAAAGAGTAAAGAACCAAAAAAAAACTATATCTCAAAGAATTCCATTGAAAAAATAGTTGTATAGATACTTGAAAAACTAAAGCACTACATAAGTAAGTATAGAATTAGATCAGACCTAATGATTACATCTAAATGTAAACTTGTAATAATGTGTGCTGCTGTGTGTATGATGTGTGTGAGCACAGATAGGCATGTGGAGACCAAAGAACAGCTTTGCAGAGTCAGTTCTCTCCTTCCACCATGGGTTCTGGGGTGAAATTCAGGTCTCCAGGCTTACATGGCAAGCTGCTTTTACCCACTGAACCATCTTGCCGGCCCAAATATTCTTTTCAGTCGGATTACACTCAGGACAGTAATTTGGCTGCAATGCAAGAAGATTGTTCCCCACAACCCTGCATGTGAGAGTCCAGCTGTTACAGCAGTGGCCTGTGTGCTTTAGAAATAGCTCCTCTCTCAAGTTGCTGCTTCTCAAAGCACAGACTGGTGTCTTATCTTTAAACAGAACACAAAATAGTTTGTTTCCAACCTGTCAAATTAGTAACACTTTTAAGAAAAGATTATTTCTGCTAAGTAGAGTTGATGAAGGTGGCAGGTCATGTTTTAAGTAGGAAAACAGAAAAATCAAAGATGGATCTCAGTCTGGGACCATGTACTAAGGAAGAATAACTATATTAAAACTACAGGTGCATCAAACCACCAAACACCAGAGATGCCATTTTACAATGACAGCTATAGCCATCTAATTATGTACCATAAAAACCAACAAAACCCAAATCTGCTGGTAATTTACTAGCAAATAGCTGCATAAACTTTCCCTAAGAACTGTGTATTGCCCCATAGCAACAATTTACATTTGTATAGTTTTGTTTTTATTTCAAAATGCCTTCACACATCCCCACTGCAGTAAGCAAAATGGGGTGTTATATAGTCTGTCAGATGTGTCTATAATGTAAATTGAGGTGAGGGAGGGAATGTCTGACCCATTAGGCAGAGGATGTAGTCAGGATAACTCCATCTTTGACATATTTCATTACATGAAGAGAAAGTCCAGACTATGCAGCAGGACTCCAATCAAAACAAAATCAAATGAAGCTGACAAATTCAATTAAAGGCAAGGCAGGAGAAACACATCAGGCATTTGAATCAAACTTTCTACCAATGGCCTCAACCAGGAAGAAATAAAAATAGAACTCCAGTCTGAATTCTACTGGTTAATTTCAACTGCTTTTCAATTTATCTTCTAATCTTGCACTCAGACTCATCACAGCTGGCACTATATACACTAAGCAAGACATGCAGAAAGGACCTAGTAGACAGAAGAGAGAAAAGCCTTACCAGCATAGCCACTAAGACATCTAGAACCTCTCCTTGCAAAGGTAAACAGAACTATCCCGGAAAACAAACAAACTGGCCAATGGACCAACAATTCTGGAAAGTGAAGGAGCTGACCCAGCCTTCTTTTTTAGGTTCTTCCTTACTGCCTGCAACTTCTTATATTAGGTGATTGGTTTTGCTGCTGTGAGAAGATGCCCAGCAGAAACAACCTAAGGCAGGAAGAATTTATTTTGGCTTATAACTACTGAGCTGTCAGTCCATCATGCTGGAGCAGGCAGGAAGCACAGAAAGACACAGAGACCTGTGAGCAACTGGGACAGGACATAAAATTCACAAGCCCTCCTCTAGGTAGGTCTTACTTCTTAAAATTCCCACAACCTCTTTAAAGAACATGGTCAGCCCATAAAAACAAATGAACCTATTAAAGGGACACTTAACATCCTAATCATACTTACTCTAGTCCCCCTCATCCATTCACACCTCCCACCCCTCACTCATAGGCCTTATAGATGCATAAGATCTTCAGTGTGAGCCAGTTGAGGTCAGAATTCAATGCATAGAATTAGATGTCTGGAAGTGACCTTAGAATTCTCCTCCTAATTTTCCACTTTCTGCACCAATTATCCTAAGATAAAGCTCCCTCCCACCCTGCACCACCCTGTGAGTACCCAAAGGAAATAGGAACTCTGACTCAACACCTCTACTGATTATAAATCAAGGACTCCTCTCCCCATCCCCCCTCCCCAGGAAGCTTCCTTCATTTCTGGATTGTTCTAATCATTAAAATGTTCTGTCACGCTAGCCAAAATTAGCCCCCTGTAGTTTCTCCTCATGTGAGAAATATCAAACAAGCCTTTCTCCTGGCAGCCTTTCACTTTGTTTGAAGTCAGCTGTTGCCTCCTACAGAGTACTGTGTCCTTGCACTAAATATGCCCAACTGCTCAGATGACATGATTTATAGGCTCCTTGGTCATCCCCTCTTGAACACATTGCAGTCCCTCTTCCAAAGTGTCATCTAGACAAATGGACTAAAATGCAGCAGGAGAAGCCTAAACACAGAATGGAAGCCTCTATCTACTGCAAAAAAAAAAAAAAAAACAAGGCCCCAAGAGCCATATCCACAAGAAAGACAGCCCTGTTGTTATCAAAGTGATGCTCTCCCCTGAAAAGGAAGAAGGAAAATCCATGCTTTCATTCTGTTATTCTGGAATTAAATTGCAAACACACTTGTGGGTATGCACGCATGTGCATGCACACACTCACACTCACACACACACACACACACACACACACACACACACACACACACACACCCCACAGGCACATGGGACAGGAGTAGGGGAAAGTTGGCTAAGTGCATTTTTAAGAGAAAAATTAATAAGATATATCCCTGAAGAAGTCCACATGCAGGCTAGGGTGATCACTTAGTCATAAAGTAGTTGACTCAACATGAAGACCTAAGTTTTATGCTCAGAAACCATGTAAAAGCTGGGTATTAGTGGCTCATACTTAGGATCCAGGGCTGGGAAAGACAGTAACAAGTAGATCCCTGGGGATTGCAGGCCTACCAGCCTAGCTGAACTGGAAAACCTCAGGTCCCAATGAGAGGTTCTATCTCAAAAACAAGATATCTCCTGAGGAATAGCAACAGAGGTTAATCTGTGGCCTCCACATGAACACATGTGTCTACATGCCCTAGATGGGTACACCTGCCTATTCTCTCTCTCTCTCTCTCTCTCTCTCTCTCTCTCTCTCTCTCTCTCTCTCTCTCTCTCTCTCTCTCTCATACATACCAAGTCCACATACTATTTTTAACCCTTTGTCTTACCTCTCTTGTAACTGGAAATTAAACAGGGCTTTTTGGCATAACCGGCTGATACCAAGACTTCTCTTGGAAAAGAGTATTAGTTACTTTTATTGCTATAATAAAACACAAAACAAAATTTCCTTATGAAAAGAACAGTTTGTTTTGACTTACAGTTCCAGAGGAAGAGTCCATAATGGTGGTGGAGGAGGCATGGCAGCTGATGTCCAGAACAGGAAGCTGAGAGATCACATCTCAATCATACATATGAAGCAGAGAATAAACTCAAAGTGGGGCAAGGCTATAAGTTCTCAAAACTCACCCTCACTGACATACTTACTCTGGCAAGACCATGCCTTTTGAAGATTTCATAACCTCTCTAAATAGCACTTCCGACAGGGGACCAACAGTTTAAATATCTGAACCTGTGGGGGAAATTTCTTATTCTAACTATCCATGACATTATTCATGGTCATCTTATGATGCAAAATGAATTTACTCAAACTTTTAAAGTCATATTAACAGTCTCAACAGTGTTCAAAAGTCCTAAGTCCAAGCAGGGCAGTGGTGGCGCACACCTTTAATCCCAGAGCTTAGGAAGCAGATGGAGATAGATCTCTGGGTTTGAGGCTACCAGGAGAGCCAAGGCTACATAGCAAAAATGCTGTCTCAAAAAACCAAAAAGTCCTAAGTACAAAGTCTCTTCCAAGACTTGAGGTAGTATCTATCTATCTATCTATCTATCTATCTATCTATCTATCTATCTATCTTTTTCTATACAGAACAAAACCCATTTCTCTAATACCAATTTCTGTATTAGTTACTTTTCATTGCTGTAATAAAATACTATGAACAAAAGTGATTTAAGAAATAGTGTATGGGGGCTGGAAAGATGGCTCAGTGGTTAAGAGTGCTGGCTACTCTTCCAGAGGTCCTGAGTTCACATGGTGGCTCACAACCATCTGTAATGAAATCTGTTGCCCTCTTCTGGCCTGCAGGCATACGTGCAGGCAGAACACTATATACATAATAAAAAAGTAAATCTAAAAAAGAGACACTTTATTTTGACTTACAGTTCCAAAAGGAGAATCTATGATGGCAGAGAAAGTATGGCAGGAAAGAGGTAAAAGCAATGTGACAGGATGCAGATTAATAGAAATAGGTTAATTCAAGTTATAAGAGCTTAGGGAATAAGCCTAAGTTAAAGCCCAAGCTTTCATAATTAATAATAGGTCTCCATGTCATTACTTGCAGGCTGGCAGTCCAAAGAAAGTCCGATGAGAAAGCCTACTATATATGGCACCCAACATGGGGCACATAAATCCACACAGGCCCTGAGAAAGCTGAAAAAAATTCTGAACACAGAATCAGACACAGCTTCTTGAAGACCTGGGACTTTTAGGTAGACATCCTGTTCATGGCATACAGAGACACAGCTCCCTTAAAAGGCACCTCTTGTGCATCATAGCATTTGAGCAGCCAGTGCACTAGCAGTCAGTGCCATGCCCTAAGTGACAGGTGGTCTAGCTGTTTAAGGCTTGGCTCACACAGTCAAAGAACACTGCAGGCATTTACCAAAGCCAGGCTCAAATAAAAAACCCTCTATACAGATATAATATGCTTTAAAATGTGCTTAGGTGGGTATAGACAGACATAAAAATAAGTAGTTTAAAAATAATAAAGTCTTTAAAGAAAAAATAAAGTAATACAAGAAGAAGCCATGTATGGGTAGGAAATATGCAGGGTGACTGGTCCTATAGGTTGCCTTGTTGACTTTGAATTTTTTAAATGCTGATGAGCTAAAGATAAGCACTACTGAGAGACACTGGATTTTTTAAAAACTACTAAATTAAACCAGCCTATATATTTTAAAGTTGTCTTAACTTTAAAATAGAAGTCAAAAAATATGCTGCATTGGTGGAGAAGTTATGCTTTTGTTTCCACAGAAAACAAAAGGATATGGATTACTTCAAAACTAATAAAGACAAGATTTAATCAGGGGAGTCCTCCTAAAAATCTTGACTACAAAACTGGGCAGTGGTGGTGCCCACCTTTAATCCCAGCAGTCTGGAGGCAGAAGCAAGTGGATCTCTATGAGTTTGAGACCAGTCTGGTCTATAAGAGCTAGTTCCAGGACAGGCTCCAAAGCTACACAGAGAAACTCTGTCCCAAAAAAGACAAATAAACAACAAAAAAAACAGAAACAGAAATCTTGGGTACAAACATGAAGGAAAGAAGTTAAGAAAAACTACAAGACAGATAATGTATGTGCTGATCCCTCTACTATAAGAACATCTCTGAGACTGGATGAGACATGATAAATCTTGTTAGTTACAGAATCCTCATGACTTATTATATGCCATCCTTTTATATGACATGGATGGACAGATTTACATTACAGTGTGGTTATGCAGTCCAAATGGACTTAAAAAGTTGACATATCTTTTATCTACTCAAACAGAAAACAGAAAATCATCTTTAGCTGATTTGTGCATACCACACATTCCATACTTATGTTAATACAGACATGTATGTTACCTTTAAATATTTGTGTGTCTTCAGAAAAAAAAAGGATTATACACCAATGAAGAAGACAAGTATCCCAGGTGATCCAGCCTCGCAGAGTGCCTCTGTTACAGTTTCCTCAAAATCTTCACCCAGGACAACTTCAAAGCTGCCAGCTGAGAGAGTCCAGCCTCACAGATTATCTAGCTGGGACTGATGGGTGATGTCCTTCTGTTGCTGTGAATATCTGTTTCTCTTATTGGTTGATGAATAAAGCTTTTTTTTTGGCCAATGGATAGGCAGAATTAGCCAGGCAGAAAATCCAACAGGGATAGAGAAAGGTAGGAGGTGGAGAAAAGAAGACATCATATAGATACTGGGAAGGTAGGACACCCAGGTATTCTCCAGGAAGTCAAGGCCACAAAGAGATACATAGATTAACAGAAATGGGTTAATAATTAAAAGAGAGCAAGCCAGCAAGAAGCCTGAGCAATAGACAAGTTTATAATTAATATAAGCCTCTGTGTGTTTATTTGGAACTAAAGGGTTTCAGACTGGATGGGACAGAAACTTCTGTCAACACAGGACTTCAGATAAGCCCTGAACTTTCCCATCACACAGAAACTGGACAACAAATAATACAGCTAGTTCTCCCAGGACTTACTTGAACATTATCTCAATTTTCTTAGGGTACTTTAAATATGCCATCACCCCACACTGTAGGAAGTAATTTTAAGAACAAGAGGTGGGATGAATGGTTTTTGGTCAATCAGTGGGTTATGGATGTTTATAATCATTGCAAGTTGTCATTGGTCATAGTCAGAGAGGAAACTAAGGGAAAGAGATTATATTTAAGGAGGTCATTCTAAAAAGAAAAAAGAGAGGAATATAGGGATGACAGAAAAAGGGACAGATTGTTGAATCTATTTTTAAACTAAAAAAAGCAACTACTATTCTCAAATATTTTAAATTGGTACAATTTTGGTATAACGATACAAATTTAGTGTCATTTTGTTAGAACATAATATTACGTATACATGTTTCTATTCTTGTTTAAGGTATTTTTGTATATTGATATAAATGTATGGTTATTTTTGTTAGAACATACTGTATATATGTTTCTACTCTTGTTTAAGGTATTGTTTGCAGCTCATTTAAAAAATATAATATAAAGTCTGGTCTTAAAAACTATTTATGATAATAAAGAAATGCAGGTTAGTAGTTAGTCATCTATAACAATCAAACTTATAATTAGGTATGTTTTCAAGGTCATACAGAGATATATTTAGATAGATGGTCTTCAAACACTTCAGAGACCTATAGAATATGACATTTAAGATGCCTTAATAACATAAGGCCTTTCATGACAATGAGACATGTCTGCTTCTGGAAACACCAATCTACTTAAGAGGAGATGATGTGCATCAAAGAACTATGGAGTTTGCTTTCATTACAATAAATTTAGCCACCGGGTAGGAAACTGCTAACAGTATGTTGTCCAAACTGGACAAGCAGGATACACACACACACACACAAACACACACACAAACTACTGAACTTTGCCAAGACAAGATAAGATAGCCCTTCAAAAATATTCCTGTCAGATATTCTAGACCCTTAGACCAAAGATGGCTTCTCCACCTCCTAAAGGTTCCATAACCTCAAACAGTGCCACCAGCTGGGAACCAAGTGTTCAAATACAGGAGCCTAGGGAAGTCATGTCACATTAAGACTACAACAATACAGAGAAACCCTGTCTCGTAAAAACCAAAAAAAAAAAAAAAAAAAAAAGACTACAACAGTAGCAATTAACAAGATGAAACAAAACAAAAAAACCAACAGAATATTGTGATTTGTGATTTACAATTTATAGCTTTCAAATTGTTTCCAAAACTCATTCAATGGGGTTGGTTTAAATGAAAATACTTTAAAATATCTGTAACAAAGAGTAATAGTTCACAGAAGAGTTTATGATACTCTGTGCCATACATGGATCCTTTGAGGCACAGGCTTGAGGCCTTAGAAACGGGAACAGTCATGGGACAGTTACTTTTTGCAGGGTAGAATTTCTGGAGGTAGTTTGCACTCAGATGATGAAGTGTGCTGTGTTATTTGGGGAAGCTGACACGCCATACACACATTCCAGATTTCATGCTCTGGCCTGTTGGACCTGAGTCATGGTGACTGATGGAAGAGAATGCTGAGCTCAAGTTAAGGGTTAGTAGGCTGATTAACAGCTGCTATGTGAGCTTTGAGTATCTAACAGACACATCATTAGCTCCCAGCAAACATCCAACCTTTGGAGGTCATGGTTATAGGCCACTAAATAAATACCATGAAACAGAGCAAATGGCTTTTTAATGTGCTGGGGATATTTAAAAACTCAGCTGTATGGTCTATGATTATAGATTCTGTTAGTAGCCTAAGATTTTACTGAGTTTCTAGAAGCAAGTGCAGAAACTGTTAGCTGTGGTGTTTCTATTGCTGTGACAAAACACCATGACCATAAAACAAGTTTGTTTGGCTTACACTTCCATATTGCTGTTCATATTTAAGGAAGTCAGGACAGGAACTCAAACAGGGCAGGATCCTGGAGGCAGAAGCTGATGAAGAAGACATGGAAGGGTGCTGCTTACTGACTTGCTTCCCCCTGGCTTGCTCAGTCTGTTTTATTTTATTTTTATTATTTTATGTATGTTTTTATTTAAATTAGAAACATGCATGCTTCAAATGTCAATCCCGGCTCCCCCCCTTCTCCTCCACCAGCCCCACCCCCACTCCCCCACCCCCAGCCCAATCCTCCACATCATTCCCCAGGGAGGGTAAGGCCCTCCTTGGAGGGATCTCCAGAGTCTGTCATTTCATCCAGGGCAGGACCTAGGCCCTTCCCCATGTGTCCAGGCTGAGAGAGCATCTCTCCATGTGGAATGGGCTCCCAAGTTCATTTGTAAGCCATGGTGAACACTAGTCTACTACCCAAAGCCCCAGAGATTTATGAGGCCTCCTCACTGACACTACATTCATGGAGTCTGGATCAGTCCCCTGTTGGCCTCTCAGTCATCAGTGTGGGGTCAAGAGCTCCCCCTTGTCCAGTCAACTGTCTTTGTGGGTTTCACCAGCACGGTCTTGACTGCCTTGCTCATCACTTCTCCAACTCTGTTACTGGGCTCCAGGAGGTCAGTTCAGTGTTTAGTTGTGAATATCTGTCTCTGCTTCCATCAGTCACAGGATGAAGGTTATAGGATGTCACATAAGGTAGTCACCAACCTTATCATCAGGTAGGGGCTATTAATGTAGTCTCTCCTCTATTACTTAGTTTTCCAGTCTGCTTTCTTAAAGAACCCAAGACTGCCAGCCCAGGGGTGACACTACCCACCATGGACTGGGCCCTCCTCCACTGGCTACTGGCTGGATCTCATGGAGGCATTTCCTCAACCGAGGCTCTTTCATAGCTGATGACTCTAGCTTGTGTTAAATTGACACAGAAAACCAGCCAGTACATGCAGCACATCTTACCATCAATTTTATATTAAAATTTAACCACTCAGTCATGTTTAGGAGAATTTTTCATTATAATCCAGTATTTTCAGGTCCTCACAATTTAACTTGGTTCAACGTTATCTTTTGTCAAATTTATTATTTTCAGTTCAGTATCTTACTCCGGAAATATTTTTAAAACTCGGTCTTTAAAATTATTTAAATGTTAGGAAAGATAAAACCATCACTCACATGGTACTCTTTCTTATATGGAGAATACATCCAGTCCCTTATAGCAAGGCAACATTTTGGGCCAGTTTCCTGGTTACTAAGTAACATTAGGTCCAATGAAAATCATTCTAGACTTACATTATGTGAAAATGCTCCCGAAGTAGGTAACTACCAGAATCGTTTATTTTTTTAAGTTCTACTTTAGCTCTTATCCAGGTTGAGAGGAAAAGAGGAAGAGAGGAGAGAAATGACAGACAGAGAAGAGTTGACTGACCAAATCAGGCAAGTACAGTAATAACAATTGAGGGGAAATGCAGGTTACAGCTATTTCCAAGCTCATTAGAAACTGAACCTGTGATGGCTTGAACTGAGGAAATGTAAGTCTGTATCGTTTAAGCCACTCAGCCTGTCATATTTGGCTAGCAGCATACACAACACACCAATACACTTGGAGAAAACCTACGTAGTCACTTTTAACACATGAGGGCTTAGAGTACAGTTAAGTATCAGGTAAACTGTGATGACATCAGCTTTGCATTTCCTTCCAAATATTCTCAACAGAGAAGACAGTAGAATAACTATTTTTACATATTTTTTATTTTGTTTTAATTTGGGTTTTTTGTTTCTGTTGTTTGGGGACAGAGTCTCACTGTGTAGCCCTGGCTGGCTTGAACACATTATGTAGACCAAGCCGGTCCTCAGCTCAAAGAGATCTACCTGCCTCTGTGACGAATATTGGAATTAAAGGTATGTACCATCATTCCTGGCTTGTACATGCCTTACAAGCCCCAAATAATAAAGATAAATAAGACTTTCAATATTGCGGGAACAACAGACCTTGGCCAGAGACCCACTTCCCCATCAGCCTGCGACCAGGAAGCTGTAAGACAATGTTTACTAAAAACATGTTTACTAAAAACAATACGATGCCCAGGGCAATAAGTTCCTGAAAAGGGCTCGCCCACGGGAATGCCCTGACCTTGACCTTTTCCAAAGACTAACCAACTCTTTCAGACCCACCCATCTCCGCCTCTGGTGTCAGGGTATATACTAACCAGCCAGAGTAGGAATAAGAGAGCCTTCCTGAGGAGCCTTCTGGTCTCTGTGTCATCAATCCTGACACCCTTGCCACATTCTCCGATACAGGTCGCGCAGCGGATGTGGCACAATAACATGCAGTAAAGTCAAGTTTTCTTTAATAAATTGTATTTGAATCTAAATGTGCAACAATAGGAGACTAATAAATGTTGATGCTTTGTCTACATAACTGTGGATTATTGCTGAGGGAAACCACAAAAAGTATTTGTGTTTTCTCAAATAACAAATTAAAGTGACAAGAATTTAAAGAGTAATGTAAATTGAAAATAATTATAAAAGATGGCCAGAATATGAACCACTTTCCTGACATTTTTATTTTGTAAATGTTGTAAGATATTCTTTTTATAAAATTTTAAAATAAATTCAAAGCACCTTTGGATACCTTTAGTAAAGAGCTGTCTTTCACCAGCTAACTGTATGTTTTATTTGTTACTAAAGATTCCAATTTGGATGAAAGTGTCATTTAATTTCTAGCACTGTCATTTTAAATATTCAAAGTCAAAAATGACTACCTCAAGCAAATGAAAAGTTTCCATTTTGATTAAATCTGAAAGTTCTAATTTGACACATAACCATACATTGTTCAAGAAGAGTATTGTGGCACCTGGATATACTTATCTGTCTATAAACATCAAGATTTGTATCAGTTAAGAGAGCTTGCTGCTCTATCAGAGGGCCCTTCTTCAGATCCCAGCACCCACGTCAGGTAGCTCACAATCCACCTGTAGCTCCACTTCTAGAAGATCTAATGCCTCTCTGGTCTCCACCAGCACCTGCACTCACCCCTGTGCACATACCCATGTATAGACACACATATACATAATTAAGAATATTATAATACGGCTTCTTAAAAGTTAAGATTATCTAATGTTTCAAATGAAAATGAAATGATATCCTTAGAAAAAGAAAGATATTTGCCCTTCACCAAAGTTAGGTCTACATGGTTAAGTGTGAGTGGGCAATGGAGACCTCAAGCTGTTTATCATTCCCTTAAACTCTCATCATTCACAAATCATTTCTAAATTAGAGTTAAGGCATGGGCTTTTCATCCCAATTGTCTAAATTTGAATCTTGATGCCATCCCTACTAGCTTTCTGACCCTGTGTAGTTAGGATGCTATAGCAATACGGAAGCATGCAGGTTTATATCTTATTCATTCTCATTTCCATCATGATGGAAGATGGAATTTTATTTCACATAGTTATTCGGGAATCCAAGGTGAGAGAGACTCTAGTATGTGGTGGCCATAGATACACTTCTTCTGTTTTAAGCATCAGAGAAGCTCATAGCAGCAATTAAATACTCCAGCAGAGAAGTGGCTGACCACACAGAAATGATCACATAAATCACTTCTACTCATACCTTGTTGTCCATCGCTAGTCACAAGGCCACCTCACTTAACTGTGAGAGGGTGGGAAAGTGAATCCCCCAGCATACCTATGAGGAAAAGACACAGGGAAAGATGAACAGCCTGAAGACATCTCAGAATCACTACTTCATCCTTGTAGCTCCATTTCTCTACATGTAGAATGAAGATAATCATCATGATTGTCTGAAGTACATATAAGCATAATGTTATGCACACAATATTTTGAACTGTATAAAGCAGTGGGCACAAACAGGAGATGGCTCTCTCCACCCTAGAAGTCCACATATTAGTATATAACATGATTATGTATGTGATAATTTGTCTGGAATATGATTAATTTAACTTTGGGAAATAGTGTAATTCTGTCTACTCAGTAATTAAGAGGGGTAGCAACATGGGAGCACAAAATCAGCTACAGGGGTGGCAGTTACTGGTTTGGCTCTTGGCTCTACCACTTATTTGTTATTACTTAGTGACTTAAGCCCTCCTAAGCCTTAGGTTATCATTTGCTGTAAATCACAGAACTTAAAAACATCCACCTGGGATTACTTCAATGAGAAACTGCATAACATGAAATGTCCAGTTCAACCAGTAGGAGCTATTATTTTAAAATACATTCCTAAATATTCTAGACAGAAATGTCACACAGTCAAATACGCATAGAGATCCTGTCAGTCTCACCATGATTAATAAGAAATAGAATTTCTTATTAATCTCTATGGGGTTATTTCAGCTTAAAGTGGACAATAAAGAATAAAAACATGGCTTAAGAGAGTTCAGTGTTTAAGAGCAATGTCTGCCCTTCCAGAGGACTTGTGTGTTGATTTCAGCACCCATGTTGGTTGGCTCACAACTGCCTGTAACTCCACCTACAAGGGACTCAACAATTCTATACTAAAAAAGACATACATACATGCAAACAAATAAAAAATAAGTTATGCAATAGAAAAAAGAAAATAAAACTTACATATCCCAGAAGGATATACTTCTTGATCTAATCTTCTCCTTTTTTCGGTACTAGCTGTCTCACTAAAATCTTTACAATTTGCAACACCCCAAAGGACATCTCCTTACTCTGGTCCACTTTCATCTTCTTCCACCTTCCTTTACTGAGCCCTTAGAGAGGGCTTATATGTCTGCCCCTAGCAGCTCCACACCTTGTTGTCTCCATACACGGAATATGTAAAATGATCAAGAGAGGAGAATAAAAGATGTTCAGGGTAAATCAATTGCATGGTCTTTTAATTCACACAAGGTGAGTTTTCAAGCCACCTATCCCAATCCTTTGAATATTTGTCTTTGGTCAAGAATCTTTTGTGTCACCCATCTTTTCTTGTATGTGATTATTCAGATAGTGCAGTAGCATCAGGTTGTCGACTGGTTACCTTCTTAATTAGACCATCATATGTCTCTGACTTCTGCTGCAGGTTTGAGAGAAATGACTTTAAGGCCACAATATAATAGATAGTTGGTATTTTCTTTTTTTTTTTTTGTTTTTTGTTTTTTGTTTTTCGAGACAGGGTTTCTCTGTGATTTTGGAGGCTGTCCTGGAATTCACTTTGTAGACCAGGCTGGCCTCGAACTCACAGAGATCCGCCTGCCTCTGCCTCCCGAGTGCTGGGATTAAAGGCGTGCGCCACCAACGCCCGGCCTAGTTGGTATTTTCTTAAATGTGGATTTGTAATAGTCGTCCATATGCTTTTGTACTGTGTAATCTCTAATATCCTCTAGGCAATAAATTTCCATATATAATGAAAGGTTACAACATAGAAATAAGTTAACAGATTAACCTTTCAATTGTACTTACCAAGCCACCACCCTGTGTGTGGTACTGTAAACACCAGGAACCTAAGAGTATGAGAAGAGTTTGATCCTAGGCATTTTCCACCCAGCCAGCTACTTGGTGAACTACACAGAACTCAAGAAGCAAGACTCATTCCCTCCCTTGCTCTATCCCCAGCTGCCAAACACCACAGCATCCTATGTGTTGTTCTCATTGCAGTCCATGGACCCTGTCCTCCATAGCACAGTGCTGCCAACCCTGCCTCCAGAAGCTCATCTTTCCTTTTTCTATCCCTGTCCCATGCATGCCACAGTCTCTCTTACTCCTCTCTCCCTGACAGGCAATGTAGAGGAAACTATAAGCAAGCCAATATTTCTGGCTGGGATGAGGCTGTGTCTTCTTTAGTTAATAGGTAGGTGCTTCAAGTGCCCCAATTATCTTTTCTAAAGTATCTCTGTTTCATTTCCTTCTACTATTGCAGCTGCACATTTTTTCTCTCTTTTTGTGAGAAGTCCAAACTAAAGGGTGTGTGTGTGTTCGTGTGTGTGTTTTATTTGGGAGCAATATCTAGTCCTGTACCATAGTATATATTATGTTCCTTTGTATGTTCAATTATTCCTTTTCTTTGTGTAATGTAATTTTTATTTTAAATGTATCCTTTTTATTAATTTTACTTAAAAATCAATGTATGTTTGTATCTACCTCTATGTGGTTATGTAGATGTGAGTGCAGTGCTCTTGGAAGCAAATAGAAAGTATGAGATCCCTTGGAATTACAGATTGTTGTAAAACACCCAAAATGGATGCTAGGATGTGAACCATGAGGCCATTGCTTTGACCCCTAAAAAATTATTCTTTGGATCCAGTGAAATTGCTCAGTGGGTAAGGGAGCTTGGTGCAAGCCAGATGACCTAAGGTAGATTTCCTTGTGCCCATATGGTAGAGGCAGAAAACCAACTTTCACAAACAGTCCCAGTCTGACCACCACATGTGCACTACAGCACACATGAATGCACACACGAGTGCAGAAACACACACACACACACATACACACACACACACACACAGAAGGAAGGTTCATTTTATTTATTTATATTTTTATTTAAAGTAGAAACAAGCTTACTTCACATGTCAATCTCAATTCCCTCTCCCTCTCCTCCCCCTCTCCCCTAACCCCCCCAGCTCCTCACTCCATCTCTCCTCCACTCTCCAGAGAGGGTGAGGCCCTTCATGGGGAATCTCCAAAGTCTGTCATATCGTCCAGTGCAGGGCCTAGGCCCTCTCCCATGTGTCCAGGCTGAGAGAGCATCCCTTTGGGTGGAATGGGCTTCTGAATTCCATTCATATGCCAAGGGTAAATACTGACTTATTACCCAAGGCCCCATAGATTGCTGAGGTTTCCTCACTGATACCCACGTTCAGGAGGTCTGGATCAGTCCTATGCTGGCTTCTCAGCCATCAGTCTGGGGTCCATGAACTCCCCCTTGTTCAGGTCAGCTATCTCTGTGGGTTTCGCCAGCCCAGTCTTGACCCCTTTGCCCATTACTCCTCCCTCTCTGTAACTGGGTTCCAGGAGTTCAGTTAGTGTTTAGCTGTGGGTGTCTGCCACTGCTTCCATCAGCCACTGGATGAAGGCTCTAGGATGGCATATAAGGTAATCATCAATCTCATTATCCAGGGAGGGCATTTAAGGTAGCCTCTCCACTATTGCTTAGATTGCCAGTTGGTGTCATCCTTGTAGATCTCTGGAAATCTCATTAGTGACAGATCTCTCCTCAAACCTATAAGGGCTCCCTCTATTATGGTATCTCTCATCCTGCTCTCTTCTATTCTTCCCCCAACTCAACCTTCCTGCTCCTCCATGTCCTTATCTCCCCTCTTCTTCTCCCTCTCTTTCTCTCAGCTCCCTTTCCCCTCCCACCATGCTCCCAAATAGCTCAGGAGATCCTGTCCCATTCACTTTCTCCAGTGTACCATGCATATCTCTCTTAGAATCCTCTGGGTTTCCCAGACTCTCTGGCACTGGGATTGTAGGCTGGCACTCCCGTGTCAAGTCTAAAATCAATATATGAGTGAGTACATACCATGATTGTCTTTTTGTGACTGGGTTACGTCACTCAGGATGTTTTCTTCTTGTTCCATCCATTTATTTCCCTGTGAATTTCAAGATTCCATTGTGTTTTTTTTTCTGCTGAGTAGTACTCCATTGTGTAAATGTACCACATTTTCTCTATCCACTCTTCAGTTGAGTGGAATCTAGGTTGCTTCCAGGTTCTGGCTATTACAAATAATGCTGCTATGAACATAGTTGAACAGATGTCCTTATTGTATGAATGTGCATATTTTTGGTATATGCCTAATAGTGGAATTGCTGGATCTTGTGGTAGACAGATTGCCATTTTCCTGAGGAATCTCCATACTGATTTCCAAAGTGGCTGTACAAGTTGGCACTCCCACCAGCAGTGGAGGAGTGTCTGCCTTTCTCCACATCCTCTCTGGCATAAACTGTCATTGGTGTTTTTGGTTTTAGCCATTGTGATGGGAGTAAAATGGTATCTCAAAGTTATTTTGATTGCATTTTCCTAATGGTTAAGGATGTTGAGTACTTTCTTAAGTGTCTATTAGCCATTTCAGACTCCTCTATTGAGAATTTTCTATTTAGTTCTGTACCCCATTTTTGATTGGATTATTTGGTGTTTTGGAGACCAGCTTCTTGAGTTCTTTGTAAGTTTTGGAGATCAGCCATCTGTAAGATGTGGGGTTGATGAATATCTTTTCCCATTCTGTGGGCTACCATTTTGTCTTGTTGACTGTGTCCTTTGCCTTACAGAAAGAAACTTCTCAGTTTCAGGCGGTCCTATTTATTAATTGTTGATCTCAGTGTCTGTGCCACTGGTGTTATATTCAGGAAGCAGTCTCCCGTACCAATTTGTTCAAAGATACCTTCCACTTTTTCTTCTAAGAGGTTCAGTGTGGCTGGATTTATGTTGAGGTCTTTGATCCATTTGGACTTGAGCTTTGTACATGGAGTTACCAAGCGGTTGTGAGCCACCCAGTGTGGGTGCTGGGCTCCAAAATTCGGGATTTCTACACGAATAGCATGCATTCCTAGTGACTGAGCCATCTGTACAGTCCCAAATATTTTTCTTTAAAAATGTATTTAAACTGCTGTATGGATAGTTATTAGAAGACAGGAAACCACTTAGTCTTAATCAGAGATGATAGTAGGCTGGCCTAGTTTGTGCTGATAAAGTTGAAAAAGTGGGCTGTTCTAAGATAAGTTTAGTAGGTCAGATTGCCAAACTAAGGCTGGAAAAGAAAGTGTTAAATATGAATTTAAGACTAAAAGGTGGAAATAACTGGATAAACTCAAGAAATTCTCTATTTTAAATAGGTGACAGTAATTTTCTTTGAGGCTATGATATTCACGCAGAGACTATATAGGATTAGGGAAAGGCCTGTTTTATGTATAGATGTAACTATAGAATTCTAAGTTCTTGGAGCCTCACTTTTTATATAAAATGCAACAATTGAGAAAATATACATTCACTTTATGTATATTTACATTGAATTTTAATTTATGTCCAACATGTATTTATTATTATTATTCAAAACATGCTCTTCAGAACTATGACATTTGAGAGTAGTAGCAGAGGGTTCTAATTGCAGCTACTTATGAGGCTGAGGCAAGAGTAGGAGGCTCACATGGGTTACAGAGCAGTTGGACTGAAAAATCCCTAGCTGTCATCATTTCCTGCAGCCTTCTGGAGTCAGATTCGTTTCTGGCTCAAGAGAAGGTCTGAATATCGAGGATGGACTGTAGCCATCTGGTATTTTTGAGGAGGTGCCACTGAATCATGACGACAGCACTGGGCTAAGAATCAGGAAACAGGAGTCCCACTGCAGTTCTAGCCTGGATTCCTGGCTGCCTCCAGTTGGTTACTTGGTCTCTCTGGAATTGGCACTAGATTAAGCTCAATGTCACCATAATGTTAACTCTGATTCAAAAGTAAAATATAGACTCCCACCTAACATTACACATTCAGTCTCTTTAATCACTATGTATTAAGAAATGAGAACTCACTATGTATCAATTATTATTGTAGGTATTAGGTACATGGCAGTAAACAAGAACCTACAAAAACCCTCACGGAACTTACATACTCATGTCTGCAGTGTCTCCATTTATATTCATAACATCTTAACAAGCATTTCAAGAAAGACTTTTGTTTATTTACCATTCAACTAAGTAAACAATTTTTCTTTTCAATACTTCTCTCAAGTACTACCTTCTTTGACCAGTAAGCCTTTCCACTGAAGACTTCTGTATTTGGAGTAATAATACTTACGTGTTAATTGTATGTATATTTATATTTTTACACATGTAAAATAATTCTTATTGAGAGAATTTGTTGGTGTTAGTCATTTCTATCAGAACATTAACTCCTTGAACAAATGACCATTTAGTGCCAGCATCCTTAGCATAGCACTGGGAAGAGTAGTGGCCAATAAATACAACCTTGCCAAGTGGATCTGTACTTCTGGAACTGTATCTGAAACTCAGGGCCTCACTGACTTGTGTAGGAAAAGCCCTCACAACAAGATTCTGCCTACAGCTATCTAGCTCTTGGGCCTTGGCCAGGTTCCCTTTGCTCTGCCTGCCCTTTCCTATCTCTATGTTTCTCTCTTACCCAAGGCTCAGGCAGATTTCACCAGTAGATTTCTGAGCACAGGGGCCTCCAAAGTGATCAAGTACATCAGCCAGGTGCTCTGGCACACACCTTTAATTCCAGCACTTGAAGTCAGAAACAGGTGCATCTCTGCAGCAGGCCAGACAAGACTACATGGTGAAACTGTGTCATAAAACAAGTGACTGAGCATATCACAAGAAACATAGAAAATCCAATAAGGGGTAAGAAGATTCAAATATATATATATATATATATTTATTTATAAACCTTGTGCATGTTTATGTATATACAATATATAGATATGCCTGTATATACATGTATGCAAATAAACACATATGTATCTATGCACAGATATATATTTATATATATACATCTGGATTCATTAAAATCCATGCATGCACATACACTTAGACAAATGGGCATACATGCAAAAATATATACTTGTGTGTCTATAAATGTATTGCATATTCATATGTGTATATGTACATATGTGTGCATACTTAAATGTACAAACATACATATGCTCATATACTTATGTGTATTTGAATGCATACATATGCACATATATACACACACATATATTTACTTTTTATAAAAAAGAAGAAACATTAAGAATTGCTGGCATGGATCAACATCAGAGCGCTCACTTGGCACACCTGTCTAGTGGCCTCTTGGCATGGACTGTACCCAGGTCCCTTGAGGGAAGTAGAAAATGACTCTTCTTCAGCAAAAGAGTCACTGAGAGTTCAATGAGGTAGATTTACAGATTGCATTATCTTGTTTTACCTAGCCTGCCCTCACAAATAAGAAAGCAACTTTTAAAGATTCTTACCTGGAGAACCAATTTGGGCATAATTCCACCAGTGTCAAGGACTTATGCAGTGCTCAGTGGATGCCAGGAACTAAATGCCCATTTCTCCCAGCTCACCATCATGAACACCACACTTTGATTCCCACTTAGCCTTGAGAAAAAAATGGAAAGCTATTTAAGTTAGTGGCAGTAGTGGCAGGGCAGTGGCTGCACTGGGATTGTCTGTCATCACGCGGTGCCACAACACTCTGCTACCTGTGAACAAGGAAATCAAAAAATGGTAAGTAAATATTTCTCTTTCAGTTTACTGTTTCGCTCAGACATCTTAGGAAGCTAGGAAGTCAAAACTTGGGACATGTACTGAGTTAACAAACAAACCAATGTGTATTGACACTTTCCCCAAATACTCAACAGGTCAAATAAATTTGGAAAGTGCTTCCCAAGACATGAACAGATAGTCAACTTTCTGTGAGGGCTCAGCAATCTTATGCTCCAAAATTTTGGTTGTCATTTCTTCCTGGGAAATAAGAGTTGGTGTGGTTAACAGCTTTATGATAAAATTGCCACTTTCCACTTGCAAACAATGTTAAGAATTTCCTAAAATACTATGAAACATTTTTAAAAACTACTCAAATAACCTATTCTTATGACCAAAAAGTGCCTAAGACCTCAGCATGGCAGTGAAGACTTCGGATAATGTTTATGATCTTCTTAGGCTCTTCTAAGCAGTTCCCACCTCCAGGAATGCCTCCTCATTCATTTTACTCTTGGTCATTGCATCACACATGTGACCCAGACTGAGTCAATCACAGGTAAAAAAGCACCATTTTCTCACTAAAAAGTTCTATCGATCATTTGGGCCATGATCTGACAGATCTGTTTCCCTATTCTCAGGATTCCATGTTCACATCCACAACTATACCTTTTCATCATGGTGATCTGTTTTAGTTACAGGTAGGACTATTGTTATGTGGCCATATTAGTTATGCTATGTATGTGAAGGTTTGGCTATGAACAAGTGGAAGCCCATAGACCAGGCTCTGCTCACCAAGCTGTGAGCCCTGATACAGTCTTCCAGATTTACACATTGTCTAGTACTAAGCTAGTATGAGCTGCCTGAGAGTAGAGAACATTTTTAGTCATTAATCCCCACAGACCTTGGTGGCAGGCCTCATCAGAAAACTCTCAACAAGCTAGGCGGTGCTGGCACACATCTTAATCCCAGCACTCAGGAGCAGAGGCAGGTGGATCTCTGTGAATTCATGGCCAGCCTGATCTACAAAGCTACACAGAGAAACCTTGTCTCCAAAAATAAAAAATAAAAGAAACAAAAGAAAATCCTCAACAAATATCTGTTGAATTGAATTTTAGACACACAATTCTGACGTCATTATTTTTCATCTTCTTTATTCAATGATGCAGAAAATACCTTTACACTTAAGCCTATATCAGAATGGCCAATGCCTTAATGCCTTAGAGATACTTAGTAGGAACTGACCATAATAAATTAACTGTCTGTCTGTCTCTCTCTGTGTGTGTCTATCTCTCCCCTCCCTCCCTCTCTCCCTCCCTCCCCCCTCTCTCTAATAGTGTCTCCTGTAAGCCACACTGGCCTCAAACTCACCACATACCTGTGGATGACCTTGAACTTTTGATTCTCTTATACCTCCTAAATGGTGAGATTACAGGTGTGTGCTGCAGTGCTGGGATTCATGCATGCTTGGTAGGCACTCTGCTTAGTGAGCTCTTAAGACACTCCATATTGTCTAAGCTACTTTAAGATTAACTTTCTTTCAGAGACTGCAGAAGCCTCAGCCCTAAATAGGACATTGACATCTCACCTGCTCCCAAGGCTCAGGGTTCATCTCAGAGTAGAGCGTGCAAGAGTGCAAGAGTCAGAGGCAGTGGATAGCTATAAGGAAACACTGTGGACACAGCACACACAGCAGCTGCACGTAACAAATCAGAGCACTTGAGACAGCATGCACAACATCTGCCTTTTGACTTTACAGTGGGTTACAGTTAAAGAGATTGCCTTGAATCTCAGAAGACTGTGGACTTTTAAATTGTGTTCATACTGTGAAAGACTATGGGGACTTTTGAAGTTGAACTGAGTCCATTTTGCATTATGATATAGTCAACAGCCTATGGGGCTAGGGAGTGGAAGGTGATCAGTTTGAATGAGAATGGCTCCACAGGCTCATGTATATGAATACTTGACTTCCAATTGATGGAAATGTTTGGGAAGAATTAGGAGGTGTTAGATGATGTACGTCACTGGGATTAAGCTTTGAAGTTTCAAAAGGCTCACATGATTCCCAGTGATCGCCGTCTGCCTCATGGTTGTGGATCAGGATCTCAGCTGCATTCTCTCTCTCTCTCTCTCTCTCTCTCTCTCTCTCTCTCTCTCTCTCTCTCTCTCTCTGCCATCATAGACTCTAACCATCTGCCACATTAAACTCTTTCTTTTAAAAGCTGACTTGGTGATGTTGTTCTATCACAGCAACAGAAAAGTAACTAAGAAAGCTACCATAGAGATATTTATACTCTATGTTTATTATTGCTTTGTTCACTACAGTAAGGAAATGGAACCAATCTGGCTGTCCATCAACAGATGACTGTTGATAATAAAATTCTGGTACACAGATAAAATAGAATACTATTCAGCTCTAAATAAAAATAAAGTCACATAGCTTTCAGGAAAATGGTTAGACTTAGAATGTAAGTGAGGTCACACGATCTCAGAAAAAAAGATACCAATGTCCTTCCTCACAGGATGTTCCTAATCTATTGTATATAATATATACACAAATATACATGTGAATGTAGTATAACATGTAGAGAGGATAACAAGAAAAGGTAAATACTAGGTGATAAGGAATGACAGAATGCAAGTAAAAGACACACAAGTCATGAGAGAAGGCATAAAGCTAGTTATTATTCTACTTTTAACTCTGTTGTGGACTGTGTGTGTTATATAAGCACATAAAAATATAATTTAAAATGATAGTACAGAATCCACTGTGAAGTCACAGCTCCAGAATGGCTGCTCTAACTTTCCCAAAGTCCTTTGCAAAGTGGAAACTTAGGTTAATCCTGCTGTGTGATGTTTTTTATTTGTAAGTTCTTTACAATAAAGTTTAATTACGAAAAAAGTAAAGAAAAATAAAACTAGTAAAAAAAACACAGCCTAAGTTTCACTTACTGTATTTTTATCTTTGCAAGAATCCTTATGTGTGTAGTGCTAAATGCATAATAAGATTTTTTCCCCCGAGACTGGGTATCACTGTGTTACAGTCCTGGCTGTACTAGAACTCATTCTGTAGACCAGGCTGGCCTTGAATTTACTGAGATCTGCCTGCCTCTGCCTCCAAAGTGCTGGGATTAAAGGCACCACCACCACTCAGCGTATAGTCAACATTAAAGCACCTGTAATTGAATCAAATGAGACATCTTGGGATTTATAATCCTTCATAGACAACAGTGCAATAGAAACAGGAGGACCTCCACAAATGTTCACAAATGGTGGTGATGGTTGAGGTTCAGAGGCACTCTCTATCTACAGCTTAGAAACTGATATGATAAAGTTTCTGGAATGACATAATTTTCTGTGCATATATAAAATTCTATCAATGGCTAGCATCTAAACATTAATTTTAATTTTGTCATCAAGAAACTTTATATAAATTGATATTTATTTACTCACTTGTATTATTCTGTGAAATACAATGACTTGTATTGTTTTGTGAAAGACCAAAACACACATTCCATAAAGCAAAGAAAGGGGGAAAAAAGAGAGAGAGAGAATGGTAACTAACAATTGTTTTTTTTGTTTTGTTTTTGTAAGGAAAACTTTCACTTTTAAGGAAATTGATAATCTTCTAGGACGACCACAAGAATTAAGTAACTATAGTTATAAAGACTAAGGATAGCCGGGCGTTGGTGGCTCACGCCTTTAATCCCAGCACTTGGGAGGCTGAGACAGGCGGATCTCTGTGAGTTCGAGGTCAGCCTGGTCTCCTTAGTGAGTTCCAGGATAGCCTCCAAAGCCACGGGGAAACCCTGTCTTGTAAAACTAAAAACAAAACAAAACAAAACAAAACAAAAGACTAAGGATAAATGGGTCATTTTATCTGGTAAAAATCAAACATGTAAAAAACCATTTGAACTTTTAAAACATAAAGCTTCAAAGCCTATTAGCTGACATCTTCAAAAGAAGGCCCAGAGACTAACAATCACCCAGCTTGCTAAGCTGGAAATGTGACAAAGGGCAGAGTGGGGTAAGGGGTGGGAAAGAGGAAAGGAGAGAGGGAAAAAGAGAGAGAGAGAGAGATCCTGTTTTCCCACATGTGTTTTAAATCTGAAGTTAAAAGTGCTGCTTTGTTTTTATTTGCATTTCATTGAATTATAGTAAAGGGGACCATTTTTTCAGATGTTTATTGATGATTCGTAGTTAGTTCATCTTTTTTTTTAAGATTTATTTATTTATTATGTATACAGTGTTCTGCCTGCATGCCAGAAGAGGGTTCCAGACCTCATTACAGATGGTTGTGAGGCACCATGTGGTTGCTGGGAATTGAACTCAGGACCTCTGGAAGAGCAGCCAGTGCTCTTAACCTCTGAGCCATCTCTCCAGCCTTAATTAGTTCCTCTTTTTTTTTTTTTTTTTTTTTTTTTTTTTGGTTTTTCGAGACAGGGTTTCTCTGTGGCTTTGGATGCTGTCCTGGAACTCACTTTGTAGACCAGGCTGGCCTCGAACTCACAGAGATCCGCCTGCCTCTGCCTCCCAAGTGCTGGGATTAAAGGCGTGAGCCACCACCGCCCGGCAATTAGTTCATCTTTAATAAAACATTTTAAACATTTTCACTGAGCTATTCATAGTCTCCATATTAATTTATAAGAACTTTTATATAAAAAATTTACCATTTGTTATTGTTGTTACAAATTTTAAACTGGTATTTTGTTTTTTTATATTCATATCTTTCTACATGTAAGTTAAAATTTCAATTCTAATAATTTAATTTTATTATAATGAATATTAAATTAATATCATTATTAATATTATACATTATGGCATATTATATAACATATGATAAATGCTATAATAAATAATATAATTTTAATAAACCTTATTTTCTTTTTCCTTGTTTCCTTTTTTGTTCAAATATTATTATAAAATAGTCATCTTTTATGAGGATTACCTGTAATCCTCAGAATGCTACAAAGTATTATACATCCTCAAGCAATACTGAGATCTCTTCATATGCCAAACTTATAACCATTATTCTATCACTAAGATCTTACGAAATCATTTCAGAAAGATTAGCACCCTGCACTGGGCAGTGGTGATGCACGTCTTTTTAATCCTAGCACTTGGGAGGCAGAGGCAGGTGGATCTCTGTAGTTCGAGGTTAGTCTGGTCTACAAAGGGAGGTCTAAGACAACTAGGACTGTTAGACAGAGTAAACCTTGTCTCGGAAAAAAGAAAAACAAACAAACAAAAAAAGATTAGCACCATGCCACCAACTTTATTGGATGCCTCCGTATTCTTTAACCTTGAAATCCAAGTGCTGTCCCACATAGAATGCTTTAATTATTTTCATGGACAAAGCATAAGTACAAAATAGTCAACAACATGACACAAAGAAAAGTACAGCTGTTGGGTAATCAAAAATATTTTCTTTCTAGCTAAGTGACTAATCAATTAATTCAACAAGCACCTAAGTCAGTGGTTCTCAACCTGTGGTCTCAACCCCTTTGGGGTATCGTAAAATGTATATCAGATGTCCTACATATCAGACATTTACATTACAATTCATAACAGCAGCAAAACTACAATTATGAAATAGCAATTAAAAATAATTTATGGTTGCAGGTTACCACAATATGAGGAACTGTATTACAGGGTGGCAGCATTAGGAAAGTTGAGATTCACTGCTCTAAGACTAGCTACTCTACAATATTTAGTTCATAGATCAATATTAGTATTTCACTGTTTTTGAGTAAAATGTATGCACTCTGCAATGTGGATAATAATTCAGGAGGTACTTCCCTTTATTGCTTCTTGGTATATTGGAATTTATTCCAGTGTATATGAACTACTCATTGTGATGGCTAGTTTATGTCAACTTGACACAAGCTAGAGTCATCTGAAATGAGGGAACTTCATTGAGAAAATGACTCCATAACATCAGGCTGTAAGACACTTTCTTAATTAGTAATAGATGGGAGAGGACCCAGCCCATTGTGGGTTGTGCTATCCCGGGGCTGGTGGTCCTGGTTCTGTAAGAAGGCAGGTTGAGTAAGCCATGAAAGCAAGCCAGTAAGCATCACCCCTCCAGGGGCTCTGTATCAGTCCCTGCTTCAGGGTTCCTGACCGGTTTCAGCTTTTGCTCAGGCTTCCTTCAGTGAAGAACTACAATGTAGATGTGGAAGTGTAAGCCAAATTTAAAAAAAAGAAAAGAAAATCCTTTCCTCCCCAAGTTGCTTTTGGTGATGATGTTTTGTATGAGGAGTTTCTTTTCTGTTGCCAGCCCCAAATAATGACATGGAGACTTATTATTAATAATGAAATCTAGGCCTTAGCTTAGGTTTGTCCTGTTAGTTCTTACAATTTAAATTAACCCATTTATATTAATCTATGTTTTGTCTCATTTTTTTAACCTTTCCCTCACCTTGTACCTCCTATTTCCTCTTTGTCTACTGACAACTCTGTCCTTCTTCCTTGAGTTCTCTGTCCCCAGATTTCCCATCTAACCTCTTTCTAGCTATTGGCCATTCAGCTTTTTATTATACCAGCTACAGCAACACATTTTCACATAGTGTACAAATACCCCACAGCAGTGTGTCTCCAACTAAGAAACTCGTTACATTATTTTATTAAATCAACCAAGATGAAAGAATACAGAAATTATTTCAAGAAAGAGGTCATAAGTTGGTCATGTAAGCATGAATGAAATAGAGGGCTATGTAGCTGGCACCTCACTTCTAGCATGGCTTCTACAGAAGCCAGCTCAGTAAAGTAACAGGAGTGGCATGCTTGAAACAGATCTGTCATTTGGTCCCAAATGATGTATGCACTAGCCAAGGAGACTATGGGGAGACATGTTGAATTATTTGCTTTTAGAACAAATTTATAGAGGCATCAACATTTCAGTAGTCAAGAGAATGTTCTTGTTGGTTAGTAGTTTTAGTTTTTGTTTTTTGAGACCAGATTTCTCTGTGTAAGCCCAGTTGTCATGGAACTAACTCTCTCTCTCTCTCTCTCTCTCTCTCTCTCTCTCTCTCTCTCTCTCTCTCTCTCTCCCTCCCTCCCTCCCTCCCTCCCTCCCTCCCTCCCTCCCTCCCTCCCTCCCTCCCTCTCCCTCCCCCTGCAGACCAGGTTGTCAAAGAGTATCTTAATGCAGTATTTCTTTCTTTTTTTCTTTTTTTTTTCTTTTTTTTTTTTTTTGGTTTTTCGAGACAAGGTTTCTCTGTGACTTTGGAGGCTGTCCTGGAACTCACTCTGTAGACCAGGCTGGCCTCAAACTCACAGAGATCCACCTGCCTCTGCCTCCAGTGCTGGGATTAAAGGCGTGAGCCACCAACGCCCGGCTTAATGCAGTATTTCTTAAAACCCCAAGATGAATGAATGTTTCAAAAGTTTAAATTTAGGGGGTAAAGAGATGGGTCAGTGGTTAAGAGCACTCACTACTCTTGCAGAAGACCCTAGTGACTCACAAGTGTTCATAATACTAATTCCAGAGGGTCCAGTACCTCTTCCAACCTCTGCAAGCTGCACAAAGGTGGTGACCATACACTCAGAAACACATAAAATAAAACATAGTATTTAAAAAATTTTTACACACTCATCCCAAACTCATTATATGTACACTTAAACATTAAGACAGATTTTTTCCAATCTTTTAAGAAACCTGAGCAATATATTTGATATATTTTTAGCCTACCTGGATTTTTTGTTTTTAATTTTGTTGCATGTTTTGGGAGGAGGTATTTGCCTATTTTGGAAGAAGGTACTTGACAATGAATCCACAGCTCCCTGAATGCTAGGAAAGTTCTTTACCAGTGAGCTATGGCCACAGCCCAAGCCTGTTAAAACATAAAAATTCTGGTTGACATTAGGAAAGATGGGAAACTAGTAACAACTTCAACAAACCCCTTTGTATGGCTGGAGGATAGAGCAAATAAAAATGAATATTGTATTAGTAAGAGGAGTTGAAAATGTACTTCTTCCATTTACGATCAAAATCTTTGTGCAGTACCTTTTGCAGCTTGTGACAGCTATTAAAACCAACTACAGAAATAACCTGAACATCGAATCAGATATTTTAATAAGTTTATCTTAAATAATTAAAGCTTTTTTTTTTTTTTTTTTGGTTTTACAAGACAGGGTTTCTCTGTATTGTTTTGGAGGCTGTCGGACCAGCCCAGCCTTGAACTCACAGAGATCCGCTGGGATTAAAGGCGTGTGCCACCACCGCCAGGCTAGAATTAAAGCTTTTAAAACTAATGAAATCTAGTCAGTCATAGTGAGTTCACTAAGTATTTTCAGTGGAGTTAAAGGATTTTTTATACCATTTCTATTTAAAAACTCATTTATTTTAAATGTCTTTGCTATACTTTTTTACATTTTAGACATCTTACAGTGCCATAATTATCAGAATTTTAATAAAGTTTACATGATGTATGGAGAACTTTTCAGGAAGTGGGGTACAATAGAAACAAGTTTGGAGAGCCAAGAACACAGGTAAGGGAGTTGGTGCTGTGGGTGTTGGTAACATGGCAGGATGAAATTAGCCCAGCAGGCTGTAAAATCATGAGTTTGCTGGAAGTCTTCATGAAGGACGCCTCGCTGGGTTTTCATAATGGAAGGAGTGGGATTAAGGAAAATGACTAACGCGAAATTTGTTTAACACATTGGTACTTACTGTCAGAAGGCATTAAAATTCTCAAAAAAAAAGCATGTTTAAGAGAACAGCACAGGTTGAAGCCCATTTCAGCTCTGCTGTCAGACAGAGGCTCCCTCAGACCGGCCCTGTAGGATGATGACAGCAAGTTAGCCAGAAGGGTGCCGAGGGGAGCACCTCTCAGTGTGATGACTCCTCTTTAGGGGACTTCAGGGGCTACTGACAGGCGCCCTAAGGAGAGCGGGGCAGTAGGAGCTGAGTGACTGGGGGCCAAGAAAACAGTCCTGACAAGGAGGGCTGGAGCCCTGAGGGATAAGACCAGAAAGGTGACTTCTCTACGAGGCGCGTAGCCTACCAATAAGAGGTCAAAGGTACCCGACGAGGGGCTGCAGTACCCGCGTTTGGGAAGAGGAAGTGTCGGACTCTCGGGTCGGAAAGGGGACTTTGAACCGGAGCCTGTCCACGACTCTGGGGCCTGGTCCCTCCATCTGCCAACAGAGGGAGCCGGAGAATGGAAGGCCCGGACTCCGGTTATAAAAAGTGTTTGCACTGGCCCTCAACCAGCGTTGCGTACCCTAGGGCCGAGAGAGAGAGAGAGAGAGAGAGGTGAGAAGATTCCCAGCTCCCGACGGCCACCCGCGCACCTCAGGCGCCAGGCGCCCGGCTGCGCGCCCACCGCGCCGAATTCTCGCGAGAGCGGCAGCCGCCATTTTTCCATTGATTGCCGCGGGCCGGGGGAGGGGCGGCGGCGGCGGCGGCGGCGCCCTGGGTCGGTGTCTGCGCGCTGGTGTCTAAGGCCTGAGCTGAGGCCTCCGCGGTTGCCGGAGCTCAGGCGGCTGGGAGGATGACTGCCGCTGCCATTCTCTCCTGAGACACAGAGCCGCCGCCACCTCCACCCGTCCCCCGCAGGCAGGGCGGAGACGAGCGGTCGGAGTCTGAGCGATGGTGCCCGGCGAGGAGAACCAACTGGTCCCGAAGGAGGTGAGGGGCCGGCGGGCCAGTAGGCCCGAAGCCTGCGGACCTCACGGAGTCGCGCAGGCCCAGGGCGGGAGGCTGGCAGGGAAGAGCAGGCGTGCAGCCGGGTGGACGGTGGGCGCGGCGGGCAGTTGGAGACCGCGGGCTTTCCGGGCCACGTAGCTGGGGGAGACCCCAGACTGCGAGGGGCGAACGCATCCAAGACTGAACCGGAGGAGTCGAGTCCTGCTCCGGGCGGGGGTTGGGGAGAGAAAGTGGCCTTTGGGGTCTAGATTTCACAGGTCGAGCGAGCCGAGAGTTAGGGATCAATTCAAAGAAAACATTCTGGAACAGTTGCCCGTGGGCAGGACGGGGTGACCGTGCTGTTTCTGGGATTTGACAGTGTATAGCATAGCTTACAGGGCTTTTGAAATCTACACCCAAGTTGAGATCTGTGGGAAGGAAGACTTAACTGTTAAAGAGTTTTTTTTTCCAACTCCTGTTACTTCGTAGTACTATTAGCCTGCCTAAATGGGCCTACCCAGGATCGTTGAAAAAGTGTTGAAGTGAGACGTGAACGGGAAGGTAGGAGATAGCCGAGTTAATGTTACCATATGGAGAGAGAAAATGTTGTTTATTCTGAATTTTTGATCGTTTTCTGGTGTTGCCAATTTGGGTGACTTAAATTCTTAAAAGCGAGTGACTTGAGACTCCCGGACTTCTTGGCTTCCCTTGAACAGTAAGTAGTAGAAGATTAAAGGTGGAATCCTGCACTGGCCAGTGGATTTCGACATATTAATAGTCAGTTGGCTTTATAAATATCCCCAGCATTTTCAAACATGTATTTTTAACTGCTGATCGTCAGGCTTAATGCTTTGGATTTTTATGTCTCATATACCTTAAATAGATGCCAAGTGTTAAGTAGAAATTAGCAAGGTAGGCTCTTGATATTCATGCGTGATGGTTTCAGATTCCTAAATGTTTAGAGCTTTTTTGTATTGTTGCATCTCATTGCTACACAGATAAACCATGGCACAATGCAAAAGTGACTTTGTGTTTTGTACCTACCCAGTTAAATTTCCATCTTTTATCAGATGGATAATAAGTTTAGGGCTTTGTTTTGTTTTTTGAGATAGAATCTTACTATGTAACCTTGGATGGGTTGGAACTCAGCTTATATATTAGACAAGGCTGCCCTGGAACTCAGTTTCTTTTGTCTCAACCTCCCTAGTGCTAGGATTAAAAGTGTGCTACCTAGATCCATGTTTTGTTTGTTGTTGTTGTTTTGTTTTGTGTTTTTTTTTTTTTTTTTTTTTTGGTTTTATACGAGACAGGGTTTCTCTGTATTGTTTTGGAGGCTATCGGTCCAGCCCGGCCTCGAACTCACAGAGATCCGCCTGCCTCTGCCTCCCGAGTGCTGGGATTAAAGGCCTGCGCCACCACCGCCCAGCTGTTGTTGTTGTATAAGGCTGAGTTGTGTGTCAGTATTTATATATCAGGTATCACTAACTCTCTGTATTGAAAGTAAACATAAATTAGAAATCTTGCCTCTGAAACAGTTTCAACTGCTAAGGGGTGAGAGTTTGGGCAACTTGAGTCCTCGAGTTTATTCAGGGGCTTTGTACTTTGTACTAAATAACAAGGAAGGAAGTAATAGGTTTTAAGAGAAAGGTAACCTTCGTTTCATTTAGTGCTGGTTTCCATTCTAAGAGACAAAATGAATCCTTAATTTCTAATTGTTAGTAATTTGGTTTGTATAACTCTTGATAGAGGTACATGTATATCCTGCTTTGCAGAAACTTCTCTGTTGTCTTAAAAACTGATATTGCAATGCCTGTTTTACCTCTTGGAAGTTAGAAATCGCCCTTATCTGATAAACCTAACTTGTTTTCCTTCTGGATTTTATGCTTTATTTCCTGTTGGTTGGTTTTAAGTGTTTTATCCATGATTCCTGCTTCCTGGGATCATTCACACTACTGCTCTTGAGATGCAAAATTTGCTAGCTAGAGAGTGGTTTTTTTTTTTTTTTTTCAAGACAGGGTTTCTCTGTATTGTTTTGGAGGCTGTCCTGGAACTCACTCGGTAGACCAGGCTGGCCTCGAACTCACAGAGATCCACCTGCCTCTGCCTCCAGAGTGCTGGGATTAAAGGCGTGCGCCACCAACGCCTGGCCAATAGTGTTTTCTTATTTGAATGCTATAATCATTCTTCATCTGAGATGTTTCTACTTCCATATTTGCTTCTGAATTACCAGGACTGTGTTCCAAAAGGAAGCCAATGGTCTCTTAATCCAAATACATGAGCTTTCTCTTCATTGAATTTTTTGTATTATTAAATACTTTAAACAAAACAAACACCCTGTTTGCCCATTAATTTACCCAAAGCCTTGCTCCTATTCATGCTTTTAACAATCAGTTTTATTTTCTTTGGTATTCAAATAGTAGTTGAATCATACAATGCTGTAAATCAGAGAAAATCATGGTAATCAGCTAGCATTTTAACTTTGATTTCCACAGAGGTGAGAAGTACAGCTATCAGGTTGACTTATTCAAATAAGGACTAAATGGCAGGTAGAAGACTAGAGCTTGGGTCTTCTATCATTTCTTGCTTGTCCTCTTAATTTTACTCCATGCTACCTTGGGGCAATAAGAGTAGTTTATAATTTTTCGAGTGCTTGTATTTAGTAAGTGAGAAGAAATTGCAGAATTAGAAGGTTTCCTGCATCTATTCCAGTGTGCAATATTAACAATCCTACAAGAATTTGTTTTGCTTCAGAGAAGCTCTGATCCTTATGAATGTGGCTTTTGAGTCCATGTATGAATTTATACAGTAGTTAAGTGAGTTAAGATTGTTTTGGTCTCTGAAACTCTGGGACAAATGTCCCTTAGAGAACTACTAGAGACGGCATCTTAGTGTACAGAGATTGACAAACTGTATCCCCGCTCCCATCCTGTTTTTATTAGTGATTTTTAAATTGTTGAATTAAAAAATTCAAAAGAATAGTTTTCTGTGATACATGAACATGGTTGGAATGGGAATTTCATTATGAGGACACAGCTTTCAGTGGTGGCAGCAGTGTTGAGTGGCTGCTGTATATGTAGGCTGTGTGCAGCTTAATATTTCATACTCAGTACACTTGCTTCTGGCCACAACCTGTCTTTTCTGAGCTTAGCTCTCTTCCCATGGAACAAGTTTTTAATGTAGACAAACAGGTTTCTCTTCAGCTTGATTTTTACTTCTATTTGTGCTGTTCTTCTTTCCTACTGACTTCACCTATTCAAAATCTCTGTACACACTCCATAAACCTCCTTTATTCTGAAAAGTCTTGAGCATTTTAACCTTAGGAATTTCTCCTTAGTAGGCTTCTGTACATGAGTAGAGATCACTTAGCAGTTCATAAAGAGTGCTTTGGAACATGTATTATGTCCCCACATTTTATGTTCAATGGAATTCCTTGATAGCAGAGGTGGCATATTTCTCCTCTGTGTGTGTGTGTGTGTGTGTGTGTGTGTGTGTGTGTGTGTGTGTGTGTGTGTTACAAATCTAGGGGAGTGTCTTTGCTGGAGTATAGATTAGTAAATATTCATTTGTATGGTTATAAGGATGTAAGGAGGCTTCAGATTCTAACTGGCTATCCTCCACTTGGAGGTTTTCCACAGCATAATTGGCAAGCAGTTTCCACATCCATGACTTATCTCCATAACATCTTTTTCTTAAAAGAGCTCTTTTTTTTTAGTTTTTGCATTGAGAGAAATCTATATCTCTAGTGTCATCTTTTGATAGTGGCCACTGGTCAACATTTCCGTAGGAAGGTTTTTCTCATGGCTGAAATGGAGGGGACAGAAGAGCTCACCTCTTCTATCTGGAGTCTACATTGCTCAGCTCTTCCTCTGTGCCTTGCTTGTCATTTGAACATGAGCCAGCGTTTTAGTACTCCTAAGTTGTACCTCAGCGAGAGCCAAAGGAGAGGGTGGTGTTCATTGAGGAGAACTTCCCTGTTTTACTCTGCCATGTATCATTTAATTGTGAACTATTAACTTTGGTTTGAGATTGTTTGCTTTGAGTATCTCTAGTTTTAATTATTGCCCGGTGGTTGTTTCATTGTTTCCTTAAAAAGGGTTGGAACATACCATGTATGAATACTCTTGCCATATAGGAGAAAGTTAGAATAGACACCTCGAGTATCATAGAATATAAACAGTAAGGTACATATTTATTAATGTTTTGATGGATTTTGTTTTGAGACAGGGTCTCTCTATGTAGTCCTGACTAGCCTGAAGCTTACTACATAGACCAGACTGTCCTTGAACTCACAGAGCTCCTCCTGTTTCTGCCTCTGAGTGCTAGAACTAAAGGTGTGTACTGCAATAAAGTTTTAAAAATGATACTTTTAGCACATGGAACATATAAATATAGGGAAGAAGTGAAAAATTAAGAGTAAATGTAAGTTGCACGCTTCAGTGGTTTTGTTTTTTGTTGTTCTCTTCCGTGCTGTCACTACTCCTTAATTTGGAACTGGGTTTTGGCATCTAATGATAATAATAGTAATAACCAACATTTATTGAGATACCAAATACTGTCATATACTTATATTAATTCATTTAAGGGCAGCAACTTAACAACTGCATAAGAGAGATAGATCTTCAATGACTTTTTGTTTCTCTGTTGTCTTATTTCTTGAAGAATAAATCTTCATCACTTCCTATTAAGGGCCATATCAAATTATAGTCTTAATTTTATCTATCTTGCTTAAACTACTTGGAATTGTTGCAGTGCCACATTCATTATTTTGTTGATTTTTTTTAAGTAGGGTTTCTCTGTGTAGTCCTGCTGTCTTAGAACTCACTGTATAGATCAGGTTGGCCTCAAACTCAGAAACTAGCCTGCCTCTGTCTTTTGAGTGTGGGTATTAAAGGTGTGTGCCACCACCCAGCTATTTTGTTCATTCTTACAAAACATTGATACTTGTCTGTGAGAGTCTTCTCAAGAGAATACCCATCAGTGTCTTAAACAGAAATATTAATAAAGGTCTGACGCTTCCTGAAAATTATCATTTAGTGCAGTGAAAGGAAACCAAATGCAGATTATGTATGAGTCCAATTCTGTTGAGAAAACAGAGAACATCTAGGTTCTATCCAGTGCAGGAGCTGGAGGGTTTTCTTCTGCATTGGTGGTTAGTATTTTTGTATGTCTGAATGATTGGGCTATCTGAGTATATAACTTTGCCATGTTTGTTGTTTTTAGCTAGTTTTTGATGTCATACTGATCATTATTATTGTTGTATCGTTTTTATTTCTTCTGTCTTCCTGCTGTATTTGAGTATTTGTCTTGAGTAAGCACAGTCACTTGTATGACTTCAGCTTTTGGTTGTGATTTACACATTTGTAGGCATCTCATCTAGATTCTCTACTTGCAATTCATCTGTTTATTTGCTCAAGTTAAAACATAGTGTTGATTTCCCCTTTCCCTTTTTTTCTCATGTGTAACTCTTCACTTAGACATTATAAAATGTCTCTTGTACCTTTACCATTTTGCAGCTCTGAGTCTAATTATTGTATCACTCAAATGTCCTTCTAAGTGGTTGTTCTACTTCCAGACTGGCTAGCCCTAGCCATCCTTGGTATACCTTACTAGGGTTGCTTTGGTAAGCAGATGACAGTTTGTTTGCCTTAGTGCTTTAAAGTTTTGCTTGCTACCTCTGATGGTAGATAGATACTTAACTCCATATTTTAAACTAGAGTTTTTAGTTTAGTTGTAGAACCCCTCCTTTTCCTCCCAAGTGCTGACATTAAAGGTATCCTCCACCACAACCAGCTTGACTTCATATTTTTCAAATTTTTCTACATTGTTAGTTTAGCCAAATGGTCTTAATGGATGTCAGGGGATGTGTTTGACAAAAGAGAAGGGATGTGATACTGGCATCCAGTGGGTAGAAACCAAGAATTCTGCCAGAGGTCTTTCTAGGGTAGCCTCCTTAACAAAGAACTGTAAATCAGGCATGGTAGCACACTCCTTTAATCCCAGAACTCTGGAAAGAAGAATCAGGTGGATTTCTTTGAGTTTGAGGCCAGCTTGGTCTATGTAAAGGGTTCTAAGACAGCCAGGGGTACATGGAAAGACCTTGTTTTTTTGGGGGGGGCTGACTTGACTCCTTGTAGATGTTAATAAGGCCACTTATTGAGATGCTATATATTGTAAAGCCTCTCGAGTGTAAACACTTACTCTTACGTTCAAGCCTATCATCTTTTGTTATTGTAAGAAAATGTGCTAGGGTCTTCTTACCTGTTTCCAGATGAACCTGTTTATGCTGCAGCTTCTCTGAGCTGGAGACCAGCCTGATTTACATAGACAACAAATTCCAGGTCATCTTTGGCCAAGGTGAGACCCTTTCTCAAAAACAAACTTTAGTAGAAGAAAGTTTCTCTAAGAAAGAAGAAGAAAAAAGTAGTTGAATCCCCCCCCCACACAAATAAGTTTAATTAGACCCAGGGCCTGCATAGTTAGAACTCAAGATCGATTAAAAGTTACTTAAGCAAGGTTAGCAGGGCAGTGAGATAAATTACAAAATAAGCAGGACTGGCCAGAACCTAGCACTGCAGATAAAATAAACTAAGGAGTGCAATATAGAAGAAGCTGTTGTGTTCAACAGCATCACAAGAGTAGAGGAATGCCTTCAAACTTCTGAAAAAGTTTTTTTTCTGGTTATCTCTCTGTGGAAATGCTGGTAGTTTTCTTGTCTACATATTTATTTTTCTCTGAATTCCTTTCTGTTTGCTTGTGTTGGATTTTGTCTTTCATTTAGATGCTTCCTTTGAAGATGGGGGGGGCTGTCTATGCTAACTTAAGAGTGGTCCTTAAGGAAGAATGGAAACACTGCCAGCTGGTGTTGATGCTTTCCCTGTATGATGACATGTCTGGATGATTTCCTAACAAAGTCCCAGTAGCTTAGTCTATTTGAACTGCTGAGTGGTTTATAGATAACAGAAATCTGCTTCTCAAAGTTTCAGGGGCAAGGAAGTCCATGATCAAGATTTTCCTTGTTCAAAGCCAGCATCTCTTCCTGTGTTCCAGGTCTCTGGGACATTTTTATAGAGATATTTTCTCTTTAGCAAGGTTTGTGGGTCTGTGAGCTAATAAACTCCCAAAGGCCTCACCTTCAAGCATCATATTGAGAATTAGGGCTCAGTGTAGGCATTGGTGATATGTGAGGCTGTGGGTGGAGAAACCTTTAGACCATAATCGCATCTAGGAACACATCAGTTTCTTTTGTAATAGGTGAGTTTGCCAAGAGAGGGCAAGTTTTTGAATAGGTAATGGGGAGGTCCTAGAAGTCTTATCACAGAGTATGCAGATGATATTCATTCAGTTTCCCACTTTTTCAAAATGGTGCACACATCCTTAATATGTACTTTTCAAGGGGTGTTCAGTCTTTGTCAAGAAGAATTGAGAAGGAGAGGAACCTGGGGTTCAAGTTGCTTCTTAGATTTCAGTCAGTTCTCATAGGGTATCTGAAATGGCCAGTTCCCAAGGCTCCTCTTTTTTAAAAAATGTCTATAGAAGAATTGTTGAAAGGATACAAAGTGCATGTGTACTGTTCCTGTAGCTTTTTAATCTTAGCATTTCCATGACTGTAAAACAGTTCTCAAGTCAGAATCAGCCTTATTTCAGATGAGTAACCACTGTAGAGAAGTTTCTCCGATTTTTTTATATTTATTTGCTTATCTATGTTTGTTTGTTTGTTTGTTTATTGAGGCAGGGTTTCTCTATGTAGCCCTGGCTGTCCTGGAGCTTGATTTGTAGACCAGGCTAGACTCACTCTGCCTTCTGAGTGCTGGAATTAAAGGCATGTGCCCTCACCGTCACCGCCCTACTAAGAAATTCAGATTTGTACTAACTGTTTTGCCGATTAAACTGTTGCAGTTTGGACCAAAGGACAATCTTTCTATTCAGTGTCCTTGATTTCTTAAGTATTTCCTAATTCTCTAGTACCATACAGTGCTGCTCCTATTCATCGTGTGTGTGTGTGTGTGTGTGTGTGTGTGTGTGTGTGTGTGTGTGTGTGTGTGTGTGTGTGTGTGTGTCTCTCCCTCCCTCCCTCCCTCCCTCCCTCCCTCCCTCCCTCCCTCCCTCCCTCTCTCTCTCTCTCTCTCTCTCTCTCTCTCTCTCTCTCTCTCTCTCTCTCTCTCTCTCTCTCTCTCTCCCCGGCCTTCACCACTTCTTGAAGGACCTTTACTTTGCTAAAATATAAATAAGCATGTATCCGAGGTACCTGGCTTGCTGCTAAGCGAATGTGCAGCAGTTTCTCAGTTGCCTGCTCTAGTCACTACCACTTGGCCTTGTTTTCTAACTCCTAAACTCATGTTTCTATTTCTTGTGGGTTTATGCTCTTGAAACTCTTTTCTCTTGTTTTAAATATAGTTGGAGAAACATGAAGTAATCACATGCATCCAATCTATACTCTTTAACAACAAGTTCCTAACTTAGTGTTTGGTCCTCTGGACTTTGCCAGTTTTGTTTGAATCCCATTCCACTGCCCCACTTGCTGTTCCCAGATGCCCCATGCCCAGTTCTGAGTGAATATTATGAAGTATTTCTTTCTGTTAGTCAGTTTTAAGGAACTTTAAATGGGTGAAATTGGATGTTTCACAAAAGTATTGTAAGTGTTTTCTGAGAATTCCTGATTCTCTTTTGTTTTAATTTCATTTTTTCCTCTTTTGGATTAGTGATGTAACCTTTTCATGTCTTGTGTCTAGATACTGTAATTAGGGGAGAAGACAGGATGGGAGGGGAGGAGGTTCAAATATTTCCAGATCAGTAGAGTTACATGGTTGCCACATTAGAAAAAACAATTCTGTTGAAAATAATTGCCAAAATCAACAAACAACAACAACAACAACAAAAAACAGCATTAATATAGTTAGATACTTAGAAAAAACTAAAGTTCCAAAAACTCTTTTCCACTAAAAAAAATGTCCTTATTATTAAGGCTCTTGAGTCAGCGAGCTAGGTGTCATGAGCAGAGGCATAGTTCTTCTATGAAGTTCATTACACAGTGGAGTGTTTGTGGGTATTGGTAGCTTAAAATCCGAGGAAGTTCTCTGTTCTAAAAAAGATTTTTACCAAATGATTGATTAAATGATGTGATCGTTCTCATCAAGATTCTTTGTGTGTGGGGGGATGGGGGGAACTGTTTCTCTGTATAGCCTTGACTGTCCTGAAACTCCCTCTGTAGACCAGGTTGGCCTCAAACTTACAGAGATCCACCTGCCTCTGCCTCCCAAGTGCCAGGATTAAAGGCACACACCACCACTGCCCCTCATCAAGATTCTTCCTAACCCACCTGGCTGCCCGGTGTAGAAGGGATGGCAAGTCCTACTCAGCCAGCAAGATGGACTCTTCTTAATTCTTCTATCTCTAAAAGTCTCAGCATTGTATCTTTTAAAATTTGAAGTTGTCTACCTTTATTGTAAATTGTTATTTGTGTTCATCCTTTTGTCCTCACACAAAATTCTAAGACAAAATTCTAGTTCAAAATACCAATGGCAAAATATCTTGGGCAAGTTACTTAAACTTCCGTAAGGACAAGAGTAACAACTGTTATCACCTCCATTCTTCCTTCCATGTACCAGCATCCTCTGCTGTGCATTGTGCAATAAATGTTTGTTGATTAGATTTAAAGGTAGAGTTCTGATTACAACTCATCAGCTATATATCTTTGTATCCATAGTGCTAATTTTACATAATTTTTAGATTTGACAGATTCTCTTGTAAGATTAATTAAGGTCTGTTTTTATTGCTTCAGTTGAGAGTTGGAATGTGAAACACTACAAATAGTGAAAATTAAAGAAAAGGTTTACTAAACTATGAAATCCTGATATAATGTTGTCTGATACATATTTAAGTAGTTGTTAAAATAATTTTCTTGATTACCAGGTGCCTTAGTAACTATTGCCTTGACAAAACTCCATGTCCAAAACAACTTATTAAAGAAGACATTTAATTTTGAGGCTCAGGGTTCAAGAGGGTAAGAGTCCACATCCATCATGGTGGGAAGCATGGTAGCTGGAGCAGTAGCTGAGAGCTTACATCTGATCCACAAGCAGAGAAGCAGAGAGAGCTAATGGTGTGCGTTTTTGAAACCTCAGAGCCCACTCCCAGTGACATATCTCCAGCAAGGTCACACCTCCTAATCTTTCCCAAACAATTCCACCAACTGGAGACCAGGTATTCAGACACATGAGCTTATGGAGGCCTTTTTCATTTAAACCACCACATGGGTTGCTTGCTTGTAAGGATTTGGTGTGGAATGTCATTGCCAATCACAATCTATGTTGAGAACTTCATGTTGATGCTCTGATCTTCTTTAACTCTGAGGTAGAATTATTGACATGGACAGAAGACTATCAGTTGTGTTATGTTTTAGATTTAGACTGGATACTTTTTCCTGATTGCTGTAAGACCTATAGCCTCTCAGTTAGGAAACTGTGTTGTCACTATTACATGTAGTGTTTATTATAGAGAAAATTTAAATAAGGCTGCTAGGTGATGTAACTTAAAAAAAAAAGGCCAAGTGATAAAATTAAGAAAAGATTTTAAGTCCGGTGGTGGTGGCCTTTAATCCCAGCACTCGGGAGGCAGAGGCAGTGGATCTCTGTGAGTTCAAGGCCGGGCTGGATCAACAGCCTCCAAAACAATACAGAGAAACCCTGTCTCATAAAAATCAAAAAAAGAAAAAAAGAAAAGATTTTAAGATTTTTTAGAAGAAATCTTTCTGAAGACATTGAATCTGATAACCTTTGGAAAGATGATAGGTTTCTCTTTAGGAAAACCATGTTTTCTCCAGCTTCCATTGCTGAAACAATATAGCTGGCATAATAAAAGGAGGAAACATTTATTTTGGCTTATGGTCCCAGTGCATGGTTATCAGTTCCCAATCCTGTAGGCCTGTAGTGAGGAAGTGAAGAATAGAGCCATTAACCTCATGACAATTGATAAGCAGAGAAAGTGAAAGAGTAACTAAGATAGGTTCTTCTAGAGCAGCAGTTCTCAGCTTATAGGTCACCTAAGACCATTGGAAAACACAGAAGTTTATGATTCATAATTGTAGCAAAATTACAGTTATGAAGTAGCAACAAAAATGATTTCATGGTTGGGGGTCATCACAGCATGAACTGCATAAAAGGGTTGCAGCATTGGGAAGGTTGAGATCCACTGTTCTAGAGTGTGTCTCCAAGATGGCATTCTGGGGTATGGCAGAAAATTGCACTATGGTCAAGGCTTGAGCCAATTCAGTATAGGTGCATAGTTCTGCTGGGCTGTGTCTAAAAGTTCCAGAGGCTTTGTATATCTAGAAAAATTTTACATTTTTATTGTGTAGACATCAGGGGTCAAGAAATGTTTGTGTTTATTTTCTAAATTTATACAGTTTAGTTAGTGAAATTTGCTTATGGGAACAATTTTTACCTAAACATTTTATGTCATTCACATCAATGTTAAAATTTGTACATAAATGAAAATGAGAGGATACTTACTGATAATGTCTCACCTGTTTCACTTGAAATAAAGTAATTAGGTACTTTTGTTTCTTAGTGAAATATTTCCCATAATAGTGCATTTTAGTATATTTCTACATGTGAGTTGTTTGCTATAATGTCCTTGGACATAATTACTTGATGACTATAGATAGCACACACTCAGCATCTTGAGTAGGCTACGAAGGTAGGCCTCCCTTGTCTCTAGAAAAAATTCTACCAGCTGCTTTCTGGCAGTGGGGATAAGTCCAGATCTGTTTGTGAAATCCTCAGCAGTTTCTCACCTACTGCTGTGAGGAAGTTTACAAGTGAGAAGTTAAGTGTCCTAAGAATAACTTTTGGTTTTTCACTGTGAGCCACATACAGACCAGGAAGGTGTTGGAGCATGATGGTGAATGTTTCTGTGCTGCTGTTTCCTTGAATCTCTTTGTGAGCCTTGGGCTTGATAAGAGCCTTGATAAATAAGATAGGGAATTCAGGGGTGGAGAGGTGGCTCAGAATTAGGAGCAGGTGCTGCTCTTTCAGAGGACTTTAGTTCTGTTCCTAGCACCCATGTAGGCCCTCAATCTCCCGTACTTCCAGCTCCAAGAGATTCAACACACTAATATAGAGTACTCCCTATTAATTCTATTATTCACTTCTTTCTGGACTAGAGAGTGACTTTAGTGTGGCTACAGCAGAGTGATTACTGAGAATCCCCTCAGGAATGTTTTTAATTGGGGATGAATGAATTATTCCTAAGGATATCTCAGAAAACCATAGAACCTTAGGAAAGTTCTCTCGCATTCAGGCTGCTAACTCAGCCGGATCCTAGCTAGCTGCCTCCAGTTTTGGTTGCTTTCCTTAGGCTTTGCTGTTTCTCTCATGTCATTTAAGTGGAATCACACAGTATGTGAAGCTTTGGAGAATGATCTATTGTTGCTTGTCTCAGTTTGTTGTTGCTGTTTTTGTTTCCAAATGCTAGTTTGTTTATCTTTTTACCAGCTAATAGACATTTGGGTTATTTCTGTGTTGCTAAGGTCTCACTTTATAGCCTTTGTTGACCTAGAACTTATTATGTAGACCATGCTGGCCTTGAACTCAGAGATCTGCCTTCCTTGTCTCCCCCAGAGTACTGGGATTATAGAAATGCACCACCATGCCAGCCAAGCTGTTACTAAGGTTTTGACAGTTTTGAATAAAACTTCCACTTTGTGATCTCTAAGGGGTGGGAAAATGAGGTTGACTAGGACATATTTTTTTGGTATGGAAAGTTTCTGTTAACTTTGTAAGAAACTGCCAAATCCATCTGAAATGCATGTAGCATATTGTTAGTCAAGGAAGTGCAAGAGTCCCAGATACTCAGCCTACTTTTGCTACTTGGCAGTATCAAGACCTTGTTGTTTGTTGCTTGTTTTGTTAAGTTCATACTTTAGTTCTTAGTATGAAGTAGTGTCTCGGTGATTTTGATTTTATCTCTCTAATGATGAATGACACAACGCAACTTTGCCTGAGCTTGATTTGGTTTCCTAGTAAATCTAATCTTGTATACTTTGTGTAGGTAATGTGCTTGATAATACCAGAAGAGAGGGGAACAGAGAATATTCTCAAGAAGTCAGTGCAACTTGTTGATGGCACTGGTATAATTTTCCTAGGCTCTTACCTAGTTTGGTGAGAAGGATAGTGACTACAGAATAAGAAAAGGGTTAGTAGTTTTACTTCACCTATCTAGGTCCTTTTTGGTTGTTTTGTTGAGATGGAGTCTCTCTAATAACCCTCATTGTCTTGAAACCGCTATATAGACCTTACTGGCCTGGAAATCACAGAAATCCTCCTGCCTCTGCCTCCCAAGCACTGGGATTAAAAGTATGCCCCATCACATCCCACTGATTCTTTTTCAACTGTCTCCTGAGGGATTGTGATCAAATGAGCTATAAAGGTTGTCTCTAATTAAATTACATGTCTATACAAATTTTGCTTGCCAGGTTGTTTTTTTTTTTTTAGCCTTTTGTGAGTTTATACGAATGGGAAAAAAAGGTCTTTTGACATTTTCCCCAATGTGATAAAATTCCTACTTTCTTCTCACAGATAATCCTTTGCATTTTGAGATAGTATAAATTGTATTATAGTCAAGGATTAGGAGTTTCTTAAACCTTTTGAGGAGGATAACTGTAGTTCCATAATGATGTCTTGGCTCTCATGGCACTAATATGAAGACAACTTTATTTGGGCTGACAGCTCACAAAAAACAAAAAAAAACCCCACAACTTATGAAAAGCCTAAGCTTGTTCCTAACTAGTTCTTTTTTTTTTTTTTAAAGATTTATTTATTACATATATACCAGATTGAATTGTAGATGGTTGTCAGCTACCATGTGGTTGCTGGGAATTGAACTCAAGACCTCTGGAAGAGCAGTCAGTGCTCTTAACCTCTGAGCCATCTCTCCAGCCCCCCTAGCTAGTTCTTATAACTTAAATTAACCCATATTTCTTAATTCTTTTATGTGTCTCAGTTACCTTTACTCTGTACTCCCCATCCTGATTCCTTTCCATCTGGCTGAAGACTCTGCCTTTCTTCCTCCCAGAACTCTTTCTGTCCATAGTTCGGCCCGAACCTCCTGCCTAGCTATTGAGCATTTAGCTTTTTATTAAACCAATCACAGAGCCACATCTTTACACAGTATAAAGGCATATTTCACAACATTATTAGAATCTGTATGACTGCCAAAAGGTTCATTTTTGCTACCTTGACCTTGAAAACTCTGAGCCAGAACTGGGTAGAATTGTGTAGGGATTACTAATTCAAAAGCAGTAATCACCCTGAGGACTCCAGCCAGGTGATCTGACTTCAGCACAGTGCTCTCATGCCAAAGGCCAGTCGGGGATGGACAGCTTTTAATCTTAAAAACAGACAACATTTCTGGAATGGAATACCTTCATTATCAGAAAATTGTAAGACTCTTGTATTAAAGTTATTGTACATGCTTATTAATGTAAACTACATGGTGGGGTTGAGTGTGACTTAGAGTGCTTGCCACTCATGCATAAGGGCCTGAGTTCAATTCCCAGCACCGCAAATATGATACAATAGACGATAGATAAGCAAGCTTTAGAATACAGAACATTGAAAGAACAAGTCAGTTGGGTCACTCTTATCAGCAACAGCCGTCTCACAGAGAAATCTAAGCTGAAATCAGAAGCACAGCTAACAGGAATAGTAAAGGATTTGTGTGTTTCACCTCTTGAAAATAATGTTAGTAGCTAAGTTTGATGCTTGTCAGTGCGTTTTTCATAGGTGGCAATGACCAACACTATAACTTTTAGCAGGCAGCAACCAGGAGCAGAGGAGAAATGATGTTTGTTGTGGTTTTCATGCAGTAGACAGGTTGACATTAGGAGTCACCTGAGGGCCTCTTGCTCCTTTATTATTGTAAAATAACACACCTGGTCTGATGACCCAAATATCAACCAGCTTTGAATATTATTTATGTTGCGTGTGTTGGGCCATTTGATAGATTGGATTTTAGTTGTCAAAATATGTTATCATAGTTTGCATACCAGTTGTGCTGGATAGTTTTATGTCAGTTTGACACAAGGTATAGTCACTAGAGAAGAGGGACTTTCAATTGAGAAATGTCTCCTTAAGAGTAGGCTGTAAGTAAAACTCTGGAGCATTTTCTTAATTAGTGATTGATGGAGGAGGGCCCAGTCCATTTTAAGTGGTGTTGTCTCTGGGCTGTTGGTCCTGCGTTCTATCAGAAAGCAGGCTGAGTAAGCCATGAAGAGCAAGCAAGTAAGCAGCACCCCTCCATGACCTCTGCATCAGCTCCTGCCTCCAGGTTCCTACTCCACTTGAGTTTGTCTCAGTTTGGGTTTTTATTGCTGTGAGAAGACACTATGACCATGGCAACTCTTATAAAGAAAACATTTAATTGAGGTGGCTCACTTAACAATTTTAGAGATTCAGTCCATCATAGTGGGAACATGGCTGCATTCAGGCAGACATGGTGCTGGAGTTGAGAGTCCTACATCTTCACTCTGAGGCAACAGGACATCAACTGACTGTCACACTGAGTGAAGCCTGAGAAAAGAGACCTCAAAGTCTGCCCCCACAGTGACATACTCCCTCCAACATGGTAATGCCTACTAATAGTGCCACACCACAGAGTTTCTGTCCTGACATCCTTCAATGATGAGCAGTGATACAGAAGCATAAATCAAATACACTCTTTCCTTCCTAAGTTGCTTTGGTCATGGTGTTATATCACAGCAGGAGAGACCCTAAGACACTAGTTTTCGTTGCAGCAGCTGAAAATAAGCTACACAAGATTGAAAGCATTTATGAGTGATATGATTTCTGGAAGTTTGTCAAAAGTATTTTCAGAGACAATGGAATGTAGTTTTTTGAGAGATGCAAACAAATATCTACTGGTTAGCCCTCTTCAGTTTTTGTTATTGTTGCTTTACCTAGAAATTAGAATTTCCAGATCTGTAAGCAGGTTTGTTTTTCTTTTATGTTTGTTGTTGATACGTAAACCAACCCATTTACTGTAGGCTAGGTATGTTTCAAATAGAAGCACTTCTACTGGCCTTTCAGTTCCTTCAGTCTTCTGATAGCAGGCTTGACTATGACAGCACAAGTGGTGTTTCATATCCGGGCCTGGCCAGGCATTGTTTTCATTTGGGAATCATAGTACCAGATACCAGAGACCCATCTCTTCATCTTGGTGTTGTCACAGAAGAAACAACTGTACATGAAGTGCTGGTAGATTGCAGTTTTTTTTTCTTTTTTTATTATTTTTAAATTTAAATTAGAAACAAGGTTGTTTCACATGTCAATTCCAGGTCCCTCTCCCTTTCCCTCCCCTCCTCCTGCACCCTCCTACCAGCCCCCACCCAATATCCCCTCATTTCCCCCGGGAGGGTGAAGCCTTCCTTTGGGGTGTCCATAGTCTGTCATTTCATCCAGGCCAGGGCCTAGACCCTCCTCCAAGAGTTCAGTGTGAGAGTGCATCTCACATTGTTGGATTGGAGTCCAAAGTCCATTTGTATACTCGGGATAAATACTGATCTACAGCCCAAGGCTCAATAGATTACCTAGGCCTCCTCACCAACACCCCTATTCAGGGGGTCTCTTGATCAGTCCCATGCTGGATTCCCAGGCATCAGCCTGGGATTCAAGAGCTAACCCTTGTCAGGTCAGCTGTTTCTGGGGGTTAAACCAGCCCAGTCTTAATCCCTTTGGTCATCAGTCCTCCCTCTCTGTTACTGGCTTTCTTGAGTTCAGCTCAGTGCTTAGCTTTGGGAGTCTGCCTCTTCTTCCATCAGCGACTGAATGAAGGTTCTGTTTCCCAGACTCTCTGGCCATGGGATCTGGGCACCCCCCCAGATCTATGTCTAAATTCCATATATGAGAGAGTACATGCCATGTTTCTCTTTTTGTGGCTGTGTTACCTCACTCAGGATGGTTTCTTCTAGTGTCATCCATTTGCCTGTAAATCTCAGGATTCCATTGTTTTTTTTTTTTTTCTGCTGAATAGTACTCCATTGTGTAAATGTACCACATTTTCTCTATCCACTCTTCGGTTGAGGGGCATCTAGGTTGCTTCCAAGTTCTGGCTATTACAAATAATGCTGCTATGAACATAGTGGAACAGACATCCTTGAAAGAACAATAATCAATTTTGTATGGAAAAACAAAAGACCCAGGATAGCCAAAACAACCCTGTTCAATAAGGCAACGTCCGGAGGCATCACCATCCCTGACCTCAAGCTCAATTATAGGGCTATAGTCCTGAAAACAGCTTGGTATTGGCACAAAAATAGACAGGTAGACCAATGGAATCGAATTGAAAACCCTGATATTAACCCACACACACAGATGAACATCTGATCTTTGACAAAGAAGCTAAAAATATACAATAGAAAAAGAAAGCATCTTCAATAAATGGTGCTGGCATAACTGGAGGCTGGCATGTAGAAGAATGCAGATCGATCCATGTTTATCGCCATGCACAAAACTTAAGACCAAATGGATCAAAGACCTCAACATAAATCCAGCCACACTGAACCTCTTAGAAGAGAAAGCGGGTGGTACCCTTGAACAAATTGGTACAGGAGACAGCTTCCTGAACATAACACCAGTAGCTCAGACAGTGAGATCAACAATTAATAAATGGGACCTCCTGAAACTGAGAAGCTTCTGTAAGGCAAAGGACACAGCAAGACAAAAAGGCAGCCCACAGAATGGGAAAAAATATTCAGTAACCCCACATCTGACAGAGGGTTGATCTCCAAAATTTACAAAGAACTCAAGAAGCAAGTCTCCAAAACACCAAAGGATCCAATTAAACAGTGGGCTGCAGAATTTTCAATAGAGGAGTCTAAAATGGCTGAGAGGCACTTGAGAAAGTGCTCAACATCCTTACCCATCTGGGAAATGCAAATCAAAACAACTCTGAGATACCATCTCACTCCTGTCAGAATGGCTAAAATCAAAAACACCAATGACAATTTATGCTGGAGAGGATGTGGAGAGAGGGGAACAATCCTCCATTGCTGGTGGGAGTGCCAACTTGTTTAGCCACTTTGGAAATCAGTATGGAGATTCCTCAGAAAAATGGGAATAAACCTACCACAAGACCCAGCAACTTCACTCTAAGGCATATATCCAAAAGATGCCCATTCATACAACAAGGTAGATTGCAGTTTTAACCATTTTCCAAATGATGGCAGCACAGTGGGTCCCAGATTTACTGATGATCCTGTTGTTCTTGGTGCATTCAGCTGTGTCACCATGACCTAGGCTAAGCCCAGAGAGTTTATATGCAGTTTCATCAACTATAGGATGTTAAATTTGTGGAAAACTTAACTGTAAACTTCAGCTGTTGGTTAAGTGCCTTGTTACTGTTGGGTGATGATTAAGTTCAGCCCTTACTTTCCGGGCTGACACCTGCCTAGAAGGGAAAGACGGCGTACTTGATTCCTTCCCATGTGGCTTCTGTGATGCAGAAGTTAAGAGGGAACCCCAGTCAGCTCACACTGTCTTTTTGGACATCTCCCTGCCTAGGGCCTGGAGACTCATTATTATAGCCAAGTGAGCGTCCCTCTTGGCAGTTGGTGGGGGTGGGGCAGGGGCAGTTTTGTTTTTTGGTGATTGGTAGTGGTGGTGTTGGTCATTAAAAGTTTCCTTTTTAGTGAGACTGCTCCTTTCCAGATCTGTTCTGAATTTTTAGAACTCACGCAGGATGACTGCGCCACAATCCCAGAGATTGTACCACCATCGTTCCCGTCTGCTCCCTCTCTCCCTCCCTGCCTGCCTTTTCTTTTCTTTTCTTCTCTCTCTCTCTCCTCTATCTCTCTCTCTATCTCTCTCTCTATCTCTCTCTCTCTCTCGCTCTCTCTCTCGCTCTCTCTCTTGTTTTGGTTTATGTGTAAAATTTTTACTTGTTTGATTTGAAAGTATCAAATATTTTAAAGATTGGAGTATTGTGTGTGGCTTGAATGCTGTTACAGTTTTATTTTGTTTTAACTTGAAGATTCTTCTTCTGAGTATTTTCTTGTAATAACGTAAAGTATATCCAGGACTCTTAGAAGCTGGGGTTTATCATAAACCTCCATTAGGGTGTCCTTGGTTCCTTCCTGTATTTTCCTACAAATTATGTGTATTCTGTGTGTTAGTATCTGCTAATAGTACACGATTGTATTTGTGTTAGCTTCTTTTGGTTTTCTTTTTTGCTTCTTGCATGTATTTCCTGAAGGCATATTGTTCCTTTTGCTTGTTCACACTAAAAATCCTTTTTTGTTTGTTTGTTTATTTTTCAAGACAAGATATCTCTGTGTAACAGCTCTGGCTGTCCTGGAACTAGCTCTGTAGACCAGACTGACTTCGAACTACAGAGATCCACCTGCCTCTGTATCCCAAGTGCTGGGATTAAAAGCATGTGCCACCACCAGGCAAAATACATATTTCTACACGTTATCCTAGCTCATTTTCATGGCTTCTGATGCCTAGGCAAATTGCTTGTGTTTCCTTATCTTGAATTTTTCTTTTTAAATCTCATGACTAGGAGGAAGAATGAGAGAATAGTACTTAAAATTTTTTACTTTATATATGTCAATTAAATTTGCCAAGATTTTTTTCTTAAGATTTAAATTAGAAAGTAAATACATATACAGTGTCAGATACATAGCTTGGTTCATATTTTAATGGTACCTACTCTTAATTAGTTTTCTATCTAATCACGTTTGGGATGTCCAAAGTTTTTGCTCTTTTAAGCAGTGGTAAGTGGACATTTCTACATATGTCTGCTGTAACTCAAGTAGGAACTTCTCTAGGAGATCATCAGTAGATAGGTGGGTGGATGGATGGATGGATGGATCCATAGTCAGGAAAGCAGGAGGGCAAATGGATATTTTTAATGGTGAGAATGGTAGGTTGTATGATAAGCATTTTTTGTTTTATAAGTAATGTAATGTTAAAGTTTCCTGAAGGTGATATCAGTTTATATTCACACTAAGAATGAGAAATATTGAAGTGTGATTTTTTTTTCCAGATGTCTTTTACACATTTCAGCATTTCTTTGTAAGCTATCCTTTTCTAAGCAGCTGTTCTTGCCTTCTTCTGGGTACTTGCTGATTATAGCTCAGGAAGCAGGTTTTTTTAGTTTCACTTTTTGTGGACATTCTTTCCCAAGTCGTCTTAACTTTTTGTCCTTTCTGTTTTGTTAACTCTACACATCTTCAATTTTAATTAACTTAATGTTCATTTTTGAAATTTAACATAATTAAAATTCTTCCAAGTTTCAGATTTTAAAGATATTCTGTAAAATTTCTTAAAGGATGTATAACTTTGGCATTGCTATTTAGGTCTTTAAGGTACCTGAAATGGATTTGTTTTCATGTAGAGCATAAGATGCCTTTAAATTTCGATATATTTTCCCCTTCTATGAATGGCTGCTTATACTGGAACCATTTAATAAAAGAGTTGGTCTGAAACTCTGTGTAGACCAGACTGGCCTAGAATTGAGGGATCCACCTGCCTCCGCTTCTCCCAGGTACTGGGATTAAAGGCATGTACCATACATGGCTAAAAAGTTTATCTTTTACCTAACCATATTCCCAGGTATATTTATTTCTAGAGAGTCTATAGTTTTGGCTCTTATGTTTAGGTCTTCCATCTATTGAGTTAATTTAAAATTTAAAAAAAAATTTCATTTTGAGTCAGGCTGGCTTGGAACTCATTATGTAAATTAGACTGACTTTGAACTTGCTGCCATTTGCATCAGTTAAATTTATTTGATTTTGTGTTTCATTCCTTATAAAAGAACTTTCTGGCCAAGAGTAATTAGTGAGTAACAATTTTAATGAAACATTAGGTTTTTTTCATATGTGTGTGTGTGGTTGGGGGGGTCTTGTCTATTTCGTCTTATCTCAAAGGAGATTATTTTTGGAAATGAAGACAATAGGGGAAGTATTCACTGCTGATCAGGTGGCTACAGGAACTGTGGAGAAGTCTGAGAGGAAAGCAGAGCAAGATTATAATGGTAAAATGGTGAGAGATGAACTGCTCTGAGGATCTTCAGCTGTGTAACCACTGTCACCAAACTAGTTCTCACAGAGTAACAGCCCAGGCAAGAGAGGTGGCACTAACTTACTTTTCTGCTATGTGGCATCAACCAGGCAAGGATAGGGCTGAAAGCATCTGAAGGAGTTCTCAGACTGTGTGATATTGATGCTGGTTCTCAGCTGGGATCTCAGTGGGGCTGGGAGTAAGTAGTATGTCTATACATGGCCTTTCCATGTGGCTGCTTAGCTTCCTTCATCCTGAAAGCTGTATTATTAGGGCATGTATCTGAGATGGAGCAGGGGTCTAAAGTCCTTTCTAACCCAGCCTTGAAAGTCATGCTGTATAGCATGGGAGTTACCAAGAGTCACGTTAAAGAATTGGATGCACATGGTGTGAAACTGCCATAGTGAAACTTGAGCCAAAGAGGTAAGGCTAACAAGGGAAAAGCATTCTGGGTACCATGGACAGAAATACTAAAACTCTGAGAGTGTCAGGTACCTGACTGCTCAAGTTTGTTAATGACCTGCTTCTCATTGTATAACAAATCTTCCAGGGATAAGAGCTTTGTTCACTATTACATTCTAGGCAATTAAAGCAGCTGTAACAGTTGATTGCAGGGCAGTATTATTTTGTAAGCGATATAGTCGACATTCTGTGCCAAACAGAATGATCCTTTTGATTAGAAACTCAGTAGTAAAATAGAAAAGGTTTGGATAGGACATATATTGAACTGCTAATGATTGCTATTTTAGAATTGCTTTTTTTTTTCTTTTTAAATTTTGTCTTCTGTAGCCCAGGCTACCCTTGAACACATTTTTTATGTAGTTAGCTGAGGAGACTATGAACTTGTGATCCTCTGCTACACTCCCAACCCTGGAGTCACTGTTTGAAAAATAATTACTGCTGTTAGAATTATATTTCTATTATAAAGGCAAAATAACCTTTAATTCAGTATGTTCTCCTTATTAAGCAAAGGAGGGGGCAAGAGATAAATGTGCATAGAAGAAACATGGGTATTGTAGACTCAGGGTTTCAAGAATTTTGCTTATTGATTATTGGTAACTTTTATTTCTTTTTGCATACAAATATGTGTCTATTTTCTTAGTTGTTAAAAGAAATAGTAACTATAGTAAGACGCTTATCTTAAAGGTTGGAGAGATGGCTCAGAGGTTAAGAGCATTGACTGCTTTCCCAAAGGTCCTGAGTTTAATTCCCAGCAACCACATGGTGGCTCACAACCAACTATAATGAGATCTGGTGCCCTCTTCTGGTGTGTAGGCATGCATGCAGACAGAACATTGTATGCATAACACATGAAATAAAATTTAAAAAAAATAAAAGAAGCTTATCTTAAAATGTGCCAGTTTCCATGTCAGCCTTATGGAAGACTGATATCCAGCATTAAAATTGCAGTATCAATTATGAATGAATCCTAGATGGTATTTAATATTGAGATTATATGTATTTTATCATAGAATGTCTTTTGCTTTCATTTCACTCATGCCTTTATTTTATGGAAATAATTCATTTTGTTCTTATATGCCATAGGATGTGTTTTGGAGATGCAGACAAAATATCTTTGATGAAATGAAGAAGAAATTTTTACAGGTAGCCTGCTGGTGTCACTGCTTTAGTGTGGTTGTCAGCAGAGCAGTAACAGCATGCTTGTGCTTTGTTTTGTTTTGTTTTTTTTATAACAAAGCATGTCTTAAATTTTCTGCTTGTTTGGCTGTTTTAGTCCTATCCAATTTTAGTAGCAAAGAAGTCATCTTAAATGAATTTTTATTTCTGGGGAGTCCTTTGTAACCAGTGAATAAGGAGGAAGGACTGAATGAAAACGCCAGAGTCTTTTGTTTCACATTTGGATGTAGTATTTGCTTGTTGTTACAGATTTATTTTCTGCACTATTAATAAAAAGTAGAAAATAAATATACCTGCACTACTAATAGTACAAGGGATTGAATAACTTGGAAAGTTACTGCCTAGAAATTTTTGACAAGATTTATTTATTTGGGAGGGGAGCGCTTGCTACTCTCCTGCATGCAAAGGTCAAAGGACAACTTGTCAGGAAAGTCCTTTCTCTGCTTCCATCATATGGATTCCAGGAATTAATTTGAGGTCTTCAGCTTGACAGCAAGTGTCTTTATACACTGAGCCATCTTGCAGGCCCTCTACCTAAAAATCTTTATGAAGAATTAATTACAAATGTTAGTTTTTTGAGCACCTGTGTTCCTAATAAGCCCAAACTTCCTTGTGCATTCCACTCTAACCTTTTGTTCATACTTCACTTTCCTCAGATTCCTCTAAATATGTTTTTCTCTTGAGTTTCTTCTTAATGTTTTCCATGTGTCTCAGGTGTTGCAAGAGATTACTTAGAAAAAGATGACACAGATAACTTGAGTAGGTTAGAGCTTTGGATAGAGTGTAAAGAGAATCTTAAAAAAATAATCTTTTTAATGTAATTTAGGATTTTCATCAATCAGCAGACCAATAATTATTACTTAAAATTGAACAAAATAAATGGGGCTGAGAAATTATGTAAATTTCAGTTAGCAAAAAAATTTATACTCAATTCTCTTTTATAATCTGTAGCAATGTAGTTGTTATCAACAGTGAGTAGCCACAGCAAAGACCCAACACTGCATTTGTTACCTCACAGCAGCTTCTATACCCAGAAGTAGAGAAATGGACTGTGCTTGCCAGTCTGAAGAGAAAATGGGTTGACTGTTGAATGTAGAAGTAAAGAAGAACCTTCACAATGTTTTAATTCTCCCAGAAAAATCAAATGTTGATAACTTTAAATTTTGTTATTTTTACATTTAGTGACTAAAATAAGTCAACAACTAAATACCGTTGTGTTTTTAAATACGAAACATCTAAGAACATTTGTTGATTGGGTTTTGTATTGTTTTTGAGGTACTGGGGATTGAATCTAGGGCCTCATGTCTCACACAAGCCTGCCACTAAACTATATCCCCACCCAGCCCCTTTTTAAATTTTTTTTATTCTGAGTCAGTCTATCTAAGTTGCCTGACAGGCCTTGAACTTAGAATCTTCAAGCCTTGGCCTCTTGCGTTGCTAGAATTAAGAACTGTAGGTCCTGGCCCAGTGTAGGGACTATTTTTGTTGTTTTTAAAGGGAAAAAAGTACAAGGCTTACACCTGTAACCTCAGAGTTCAGTTGTTAATGTCAAGAAAAAGAGATGAGATGATGAGAGAATTATACACTCAGAATGTACCTAGGATTGCCCATGTCAGCCACTTCTGTATTCTCCTAGTAGCAGGAGCTGTCTTTGGAAGAAAATACTATTTCATCTGCAATTGTCCTAACTTACTTTTTGCACCAATATTCTATCCTGATTTTTACTTTTTAAAGGTTCCTTTCCAGATGTGCTGGGAAATCTGTTTGTGCAGTGAGTTTAGATACAAACCACAAGCTTCTAATACACTTACTTAGGACGACTAAGTATGTGTGTAAAATAAGTAAATTTGATTGTTACTGTACCTTCCTTGTTCTTGGCTAAACTTTGTATGTAGGGAACGTGGCCCTTTCAAAACCTCATTCTAAGTGCATTTGTCTTCCTAAATGGAATCTTCTGTAGGCTTTCAGAATTCTGTAGCTTTTTCTCACCTTGAATTCGTAGAACTCTTTGGACTAGCTTTTAGCTCCCTCCCTTAACGTATAATCTATGTTCAGGTGTTTTCTCACTCCCACCCCACTCCATCCACCATCGACATGTCTTTCTATAATAGTTTGCATGTGCCTGACTGTATCTTGCCATGTTTTTGTTAGCAGCCTACCCTAACATTTGGTGGCTTAAAAGAACAATTCATTTATTTACTCAGGATTCTGTGGGATGAAGTTTGAGCAAGGACTCAGCTATTGAGCTCTGTTCCTTGAAGCATCATGACTTGGCTCCATTCATCTGGTAGTTGGCTTTGGATGAAATGTCCACGAATGCTCTTCTCGTGTATCACACACCCAGCTCAGTGCTTCCACTCAGGGGCCACTTTTGCCTGTGTAGACTGCTAGGGCTTCCACATAGTGTGCTGATGCCAGGGTAATTGAATCTCTTACATTGGGACTGGTTTATAAAAGGGGAAGTTCTAAGATGCATAGTGGAGGCTGATGGCCCTAAACATGATTACATAGCCAACTCAAATTCATGAGAACGGGGAAAATGGAAAAAGAATAGCAAAGAGTTAGCATTTTGTAATTCACCTGAAGATACTACTGATTTTTTCTTACATAAGTACCACCATTCTAAAGTATAGCCTTAAAGAATAAGTAGCTATTCCAGTTGTCTCAAATCTTTGAAATATATTTTTACATTTAAATGTTTTAGAAAACAATTAGATTTATGTTGTAGAGGGTTTTTTCTCTTAAAGCTATTTATTATAAAATTGTAATATTTATGACACCTTCCAATGCAGAATTTTTTTTTTACCAGTTCCCAAATTTGAGGTGAGGAAAGGGGAAAAATTTACAGGGACTCAAAGTTAGGTGAAATATGTGGAAGATAGCCAGCCACATGTAGACTTAATTATAGGTGAAATGACAAACCAGATAATTAAGCATAAATAATGGCTTACAAAGGGCTAGTCTGGACCATTAAAAAACATTGCATTTGCTTAAATTATACTAGAATTCAAGAGTAAAATATGATGGGTCTGGAAATTTTAGAAAACAGAATGGTACATAGTTGTTTTTAAGTTTGAGGGCTGGGGTTGTAGCTCAGTAGTGTAGCACTTGCCTAGCATGCCCAGTGCTCTGCTCAATCCTCAATACTTATACCCCACACCCCCCAAAAAAAACATCTGGCCTAGAAATAAGTAAAATAGATAAATTTTATTTTTAAAATAAAGTTAATCCATGCTTTAAGTAATACTTTTTAGATGAAAATATAAATTATAGCCTAACAGAAAAAGAATTGCATGATGTATTTATAAATCAAAATAGCATGTCTACTCTGATTTAGTAACTTTGTCTGAGAAGCCTGAGTGTGTGCATAAGGAAAATAACTGGGAAAGTTTCTCATTTATTTATTTATTTATTTATTTATTTATTTATTTATTTATTTATTTGATTTAGAAACAGAGTTCAGGTCTGGCTGGTATGGATCTCACTGTGTAGACCAGGCTGGCCTTAAATTCAAAAAGATCTGCCTGCCTCTCTCTGTTGATTTGCTGGAATTAAAGATGTATGTCATCATGCCCAGTCTCTTACTGTTTTTTAAAGGGCAGCATCATTGTTTGGATACAGAATAATTATTACCATTAAAGGAAGTAAAAGGAGCGCATAATATTGAATTTTGTGTTTACTATATATAGCACAGTGCTCTTCACATATTGTGGTAACCTCCCTGTGTGTTCCACATTTTGAGGAAGTTAGCAGCTGGGGATGCATAGCACTGTGATATTGCCATAGCACTATTGTTGTCTATTACTTTGCAGCATTTTTCATATCTAGATTCTTCTAAGGTGTGTTAGAATTATGAAAGCAAATATTTGCTGGGTGTGGTGGGATATGCCTTTAATACCAGCATTTGGAAGGCTGATCCAGGAAGGTTCAAGGCTAGCCTGGTCTAGGATATGCTTCTAGACCCTGTCTCAAAACACATAAATAAAAAATGTAAAGCAAGTATCTCCCCTCCCCAAAAAAAAGATGTTTTGTAGTTGAATTTGAGTTCACCTTTTACTACAGGTCAGATCAGATTTTTTCTTCTTCTGTGCATTGGTGTTTTGTCTGAATGTATGATTCTGTGAGGTTGTCAGATCCCCTGGAATTGTTAAAAACAGTTGTGAGCTGCCATGTGGGTGCTAGGAATTGAACCTGGGTCCTCTGGAAGAGCACAGTCAGTGCTCTTAACCACTGAGCCATTTCTCCAGGCCCCATTGTGTGTGTGTGTGTGCGTGTGCGTGTGCGTGTGCGTGTGTTTTAAGGTCTGGGTTGTTTCTTAATTTTGATTTCAATTGTGTAATATAATCTATTCTGTGTGTTAATGTCTACCTTAAATACACAGTTGAAGGCTTTTCTTCCTTTTCAGGGGTACATTAATAATACCCTCTTTTACAGTTAATTTTTATAGAGAAGGTTTTTCTCATTTTTATTTTTAAGTATGTTGTTAGTAATTAAATGTTTTATTTGTCTGAAATGTAGTGCTAGTCGATCTGTTTTAAATGTTACACTTTTATAGCAATGTGTTTCTGTTCCAAACTAATAAGATTAACCTTATTTTACACAATCCCTTACAAGTCCAAAATTGACATTGCAGAAACAAATTACAATGATTTTGCTTCACATCACCTGTTATAAACCTGTGGCTGTCCTGTTGCCAGTATTAGTTGGTGATACTAATTCTTATTTTTAAAGTGGATGATATGTACATAACAAAAGGTTGAAATTGATCCTGTTAAAGACAAAGAAGAAAGTCTTGGAACTAGGACTATAACTAAGTGGTAGAATATCGGCTAACATATAAGACTCTAAATTCAGTTTTCACTACCACAAAGTGGGGAGAAGTGAGAAAGGGAGAAGGGAAGAGGAGGAGACAAGCTATTGGGTAGAGCACCAGAGTGTGAAGATTGTTTCTGAATAGCCTTTCATGGGGATGACCAGAGGTCCTCCAGGGAAAGCAACCCAGAGCTAGTATTACAAATACTGTTTTGGATTGAAGGAATATGAGATAGGAAGATACAAACTCAGGAAACTGTCGCCCTAATTTTGATAGAGGAGCAGATCAACAAGGGATACCTAAAAGTAGACTAGATACAAGTTGGTACTAGTGGCAGGTAAAGAGGAGAGCAGAAACTGGAAGACACTTGACTTGGCTCTGGTTTCAAAACTTGGTAGGTGTAGGTGGCTCTTGTTGAGGTGGCCATTGGGTGAGGAAGAGAAAGGAGTTTCTTCCACTCAAGCATCCAGTGCATTCAGATACAATTGATGTAACTGCTAACTTCATGGGGAATGGAAAAGAAAAACCAGTATTTTCAAGAGCATATGGAAAGTATAGGGCATATTTTGGGTTTTGTTTTATCTTGAGAAAGATATTTTTAAAAAAATTTTTGCCTTGACAATTACTGGTAGAAGGAAAGAGAATTTATAATAGAAGGAAGGAGAGAAAAGACTTGGTAATGACACATTTTTTAAAGATCAAACTTGGTAATTAAAAAATTTATGTTTTGCCTGCATGTATATCTATGTACCACCTGCTTGCCTGGTGTCCCAGGAGGCCAGAAAAGAGCTCTGGGTCTCCCGGAGTTGAGTTTCAGGTGTTTGTGAACTGTTCTTTTACAGGATCCCAAACTTGAGTCCTGTAGAAGAGTAGCAAGCTTTCTTAACTTCCAAGCCATTGCTCCAGCCCCAAACTTTGTCATTTTTAATGTAAAATTTTTCATGGCTTCTTGACATTATTGCTTTATAACCATAAAAAGTAAAAGGAGATATCCACAAGAATAACTACTTTTCCAAAGCAAACATGGTACTTATGTTTGATGTGATCTATAAGGGTGTGTATCATACAGAGTAAAGCAGTGGCCATAAAATTTTATAGTTAATTATAGTTGTGTTTTCCTTTAAGAATAATAATTGAGAATAACATTGTTGGTTTTTTTAAAATTTCAGATAGAAAATGCTGCTGAAGAACCAAGAGTCTTATGTATAATACAAGATACTACTAATTCAAAGACAGTGAATGAACGGATCACTTTAAATTTACCAGCATCTACCCCAGTCAGAAAGCTCTTTGAAGATGTGGCCAACAAAGTAGGCTACGTAATTGGAACCTTTGATTTGACATGGGGAAATGGAGTCAATACTGCTGATACGGTAAACCCTCAGATTTAAAACATCTGCTTAAGCTGCTAATAATAATGTCATAGCTATGATTACTGCAGTTGTTAGTGGTGATTAAGTGAAAACCTGGACATTACATTGCCGTTTATATGATTATCAAAAGTATAGTGACTGAGTGTGATATAGTGACTGGTCCCTCATCTCTTGTGGAGTCAACAGTTGTTGTCCTGAAGTTTGCATACTATCAGGTCATCAGTTTTATATTCATAAAAAGGTGCATAATCAACTAAAGAAAAATTTCTATGTTTACTGGGATAATTCATCTTTGTTTCTAATAAAAATTATTAATAAGATCACTTATTTCCTTTTATTTGTGTACATATATGTATTTCTGGGCATCTTATTCTATGCATATATGTAGTGTAATTCTTGATTTTAACTCTTAAGCTCAGAAGTGTTTCTAATATATGCAGTCTCAGGTGTGGACACTTTTACGTCTCAGACTCTGTCTCTGCTTGCTTCCTTTATGATCTGTTTCTATTTCTTTGTTGCATTGCCTCATTTCTTTCATATTGTAGCATCTCCTCAAAGGCTGGGTGATTCTTGTTTTGCTCATCTTTATATTCAAGAATCTCTATAGAGGCTGATTAAATTTGCAGTATTCCATGTCTATTTTCTTATGTAAGGGATGGAGCATGCTGATGTTTGTCCCATCTGACTATGGGGTTGAGAGGTGACCAGCAGCTCCCTGCATGGCTCTGCTCTGCCCTGGTGACTACTATGCCTTGCTTTAGCAGGGAGAGAATAAGTTCCGTTGCCTACTGCTTAGTCTGAAGAGGGAAAGGAGAGGCTGTCTTGACACAGTGCCTTTTCCTATTTGTTCACCTTGGTTCCCTGGCCTCTGCTCTTGACCCTTACCTAGTGTTTCCTTCCACAACAGTCTCCTATAAGCACTTTGAACTCTAGACACTTTAAGCTCTGGGTTTCTTCTAGATTTGTTTTTCTATATACCATAACTGTTGTCTGTCTGTTTTTTTAATTTCTAAGAATTTCTGTTATGTTCATGATACTCTTTTCCTGTGCTGTTGCCAGATTTAAAAATTTTTGTTGGCATTCATGGAGTTTGGAGAATTATTTGGTTGACACATGATTAGGTTACCATCTGATCTAATTCTATATTTATTTTTACTACATTAGTAAATGAGTTAGGTGAAGATTATTGAAGAAGTGATCATTTCCATCCCCGAATCCCTTAGTCCCTTGAGTCCTGACAGTAAAGTAGAAATGGATAACATTTCCTAGTTCAGCCTTCTCCTCAAAGGGTTGTATTAGTGGATACATGCACATGCAATTAAGCTGTATAATTATTTTGTGATTTGGGGGGAGAGTGTGAGATGAGGTCTTACTCTGTAACCCCAGTAGGATTTAAACGTGGCTGTGATCCTCCTGATTCAGCCTCTCAAGTGCTGGAATTACAGGTACAAGCTACCATGCCTGCTTTGGTTTGAATATTTAGTATGTTACTCTTGGGAATTCTTATACTTATATATCAAATATTTTGTAGTTTTAGTTATATAAGCTTTTTTAGTTTTTTACGAAACTCTATTGCATTGCATACATTTTGGAAAAAGAACTAATGTATAGATACAAGTTGTATTCAGTTTGATAAGCATTATCCATAACATCAGTCCCTTAGCCTTTTCTTTGTTCGGGGTTTTAGATGATGGGGAATGTGAGCCTCTGGGATGCCCACAGCGTATGCACTATTAATTGGGTTCATGATGGATGGGTTCATTGAGAACCTGGCTGAAAAGAAATTTAGCCAAGTCATTACTGAAAAAAAATAGCTTTCATGAAAATATATATGTATTTGGGGTTTTATTATCACAATTTTTCTTATAGTCTAACATTTTTGTACCAATAGGTACCACTGGATCACACCAATGACAAGTCTCTTCTTGAAGCTAATTTTGAGCCAGGAAAGAAGAACTTTCTGCATTTGACAGATAAAGATGGTGAACAGCCTCAGATATTGTTGGTAAGCTATTTAGAAAGACTTAATATCCATAATTTTGTGCACTGAGAATATAATTTTCTAGAGGAAGAAGAGAAATACAATTGATTCCTTTCCCTTTGTGTTGACTTGCTGTAGTTAGATGTGAAGGCATTGGTGCATCAGGTATCCACAACACCATTATATTTAGTCTGTTGCCACGTTGGGATTACTGCTATACAAGGACAGGAAAGGCCCCGGTTAGAATACCATAAAGGCCTGTATTTCCATGACCTTTCCTTTGGTTCAGTATAAAACTCTCAGCTCTTTTGTTGCTTGAGGGGAGACCATTCCCATTCCCAATCCCTGACACACCTCCACCATCATCTTTTTTTGGGTTGACTTAAATATCAGTTAGATGTTTCTGTTGATTTATTTATTCACCTCAATTCAGACTTATTTGAACAGGCATTTCTGTCCAGTCTAGTAGCCTTACAGATTAGCCCACTGACTCCCAATTGGAAGAACATTTTCCCAGAGTTTTGACTTTTGAAGAGGTATACATATATAAGTCACAAATACTTTACTATTTCTTTAACTAAAAACTATGGTGGGTGCTGGAGAGACGCCTCAGAGATTAAGAGCACCGGCTGCTCTTGTAGAAGATCCAGGTTCATTTCCTACCTAGCAACCACATGGCAGTTCATAACTATGACTCTAATCCCAGGGGATCCAATGCCCTCTTCTGGTCTTCTGAGGTACTGCATAAATGTGGTACCCAGCCATATATTCAGGTGTACTCATACACATAAAATTTAAAGATAAAATAAAATCTTTAAAAAAAAAAAGCATTATGGTAAGTAAATCTTGTTTGATGGTTACAAATTCCAGAGGATATAGATTTTTTAAGAAATTAAGAAATCCTGGTCTGATTTGCCTAGCTGTTTTACAGACTAAAGAAACTAAGGCTCAGAGAATGTGGAAGGTCCACTAGTATGAAAACTTGCATTTGATGGCCTTCAGTTAGAAATCTGCTGTGAATAAAGACATCCCTTTGGGCAGGAGATGGTAATAAGCAGTGTGTCTATGCCGAAACTGCACTTGAATATGCCATTTGAGCACCCTGAAGCTTATTTTTTTGTTTGTTGGCATCAGAGGGTTTTGATTACTCTTGGGTGACTCTAAAATCATAGTTAGATATTCTTGTAGTGCTCTGGATTCACAGTTTAAGAGTTAGAGTTTCAGTTGCTTAGTCACTGTTTTTGTTCTATCTTAATTGCTTATGCTGGTTTTGTGCCCTTTAATCTTTTTTTTTTAGCATATTACATATTAACAGGAAGTTTCTCATCAGATAACGTGAGCAACTCTCCATCTAAGTCAGCAATTCTTCAATGTCCCTCACCTACTGGGCCTACCTTACAATGTAAAGGTGCCACTCAGGACTTTATAGTGGTATATCTCATTTCCTCATGTAAATAAAGCATTTGAAAGATGACTTTTTAAAAATCTACAGTGTTATTTGAAAAGGATCAGGATCATTGTTTGGTGTTCTAAGTGAGACATCTTTCAGAACTGCCAGCAGGAAGGCACACACACTCCTTAGGTGTCTGATCAGTCACAGCATGATTTAATTTTTTCTCACTGTTGCTAGTCAGTAAATCCTGGTTATGCTACATTTTAGGAGGACTCCAGTAACGTGGACGACAGCATGCATGACAGGTTTATAGGTCCACTTCCAAGAGAAGGTTCTGTGGCCTCTACCAGTGATTATGTCAGTCAAAGCTACTCCTACTCATCAATTTTGAACAAGTCAGAAACTGGTAAGACTTATTTATTGTTGTATTCCAAAAAATTGTAATCTCAACGAGTTCAGGCCTAATGAATTTCTTCATTTCATCAGTACAAAACTGAGTCCTAGAGTAAGAAGACAGGCCAGCAGCAGCAGAGTCAGTACTGCCGGGTGTGTGCTGTTCCTTCCCTCACTCCTTGCTGTCTTTACTGTATTCTTACTACCCTTTTTATCTACAAACTAAAAGATACTGCATATTGTGTTTTGAAGAAAATTATTTTGGTAATGTTCCCTCTAGAGTGCAATTTGACATTTTAGAAGTCAGCCTCTCTGGAAATGAAATCTTCTTTTCCACTTTTAGAGTAAGATGGACTATGAGGAATGTGCTTCCATGAAGCAGGCAGAGCATAATTTTATTGGGTCTTCTGTAACTGTTAATTTAATTGTTATGTTTCAAATAAATTAGATGATTTTAAAAAATTTGTTAGGGTGAGAAAGATGGCTTAATAGTTGAGAGTATTTGCTCTAGAAGAGGACCTAGGTTTAGTTCCCAGCACCCACATGGGGGTTTACAATCATCTGTAGATCTGATGCCCTCAACTGACCTCCATAGGCACATATTTGGTATGCATACATTTGGTATGCATATATGCAGACAATATATATATATATATACACACACATAAAAAAGAAATAAATCTTTTAAAAAATCTGTTAGCTGTTTTTCTGACTGTGATTAAACCTAGATTGTAGTTTTCTTTTATTGTTTATTGTAATGTGTATAGGTGTTTGACTTTCATGTGTGCATCTCGTGTGTGTGTGTGTGTGTGTGTGTGTGTGTGTGTGTGTGTGTGTGTGTGTGTGTGTGTTACCTGCTTAAGGCAGAAGAGGGTGTCTGATCCCCTGGGATTTCAGTTACAAACAGTTGTGAGCTGCCACATGGTTCCTCAAGAACAGCCAGTGCTCTTAATCTCTGAGCCCTCTCTCCAGCCCTAGGTTATTAAAATTTTATTTCAATTTACTAGGCTAGCTTTATGTGAAGGTTTCATTCATATGTGTGTGTAAGATTATTTAAATTACACCTTATGAATATATTTTAGATATTTGTCATATATTTTATCTTACACCTCACCTTTTCTATTAGTGTTTTTCATGTTGAAAGAAATAAAAATAAGTACAGAGAAGTCTTTTGTACAGCTGGTTAATGCTACGATGGCTTTAGACCTTCCCTTTTAAACACCTATCTTAAATAACAAGAAAGTCACAGAGTTATATTCCAGGCTTTGTTTTACTATGATCTATAATATTATATTTATTATATTTTGTAATTAGAACTTAGAATGATTTTCTCATAGCTTATCATTGTGAAGTTTGTTTGCTCTGGGTCTATGGTGTTTTGTTTATAACTTCTGTTAGTGAATATTGACTGCATACCACCCAGGATAAAAGAGAATGTGGAATTATTTCAAATTATATAGCACATAGAAAAACTACTTGTAAGTCACAAGAATTTATCTCTTCAAAGGTCATGTAGAGGTGATTGTTTAAAATATAAATTCCAAGATTTACTTCTCAAAATGCTATCGTCATTGCTCTGAATCAGGTTGGAAGCCTTTTCATTTTGCTTTAAATAAGTACTGTGTGGATTGTTCTGAGATTGTTGGGATACTTTGAGAAAGTTCCAGATTGAACAAATCTGGAACAAGATTCTTGAATTAATTTGCTATTCATTCTGACAACTGACTCAGCCCTTTATATGAGACATTTATAGAATGCTATGTATTAGTTCCAGCTTCCTATCCGGTCAATTCACTGAGGTTAGGATAATGATTTTTAGAAGTGTTTGTTACTTCTTTATGCAAATAAGGCATGCCATTTGTCACATTGCACAATTAAGAATCACTGACAGTACTTCATATTGTAACCAATTTTAGTAATTTTAATCTTTCTTCTTTAAGAATATGGATAATGGGGACTGGATAGATGTCTCAATTTGTAAAATACTTGCTGAATAAGCATGAGGACCTGAGGTAGCACCCTATGTTATTATTTCTTGACATAATTTGATTCACAGGGCTGATGACAGGGGCAGTTGATTTAGTTCAGGCTTTCTGTGTTAGATATGGTTTAAAGTGAAAATGCTTAGACATTTCCATCTTAATTTATATTTAGGGGATAAGATTATTTGCACTCCAGTAAGATACACTGTAGTAAATGTGTTACTCTTAATATCTTCTTAAGTAACATGTAATGTCCATTTATATCTTGGTAACAAAGTATCTTGACTGTCTCTGAGAAACAAAGTTCACCATAATAGATACTGCAGAAGAGAACTTTCTTAGGTGGCATTGAAATAGTTTCCAGCTAAGCAGTATTGTCCACTGTTAGGTATTTTATCAGAAACAAGACAAGGCCGTTCACTTTCTCCATATCTATTCAATATGGTACTTGAAGTTCCAGCTACAATAATAATGCAACTAGAGGAGAACAAGGGGATACAAATTGGAAAGGAAGAAGTCAAACTATTGGTAATCACAGATGATATGATAGCATACACAAGTGATCCCAAAAATTCTACAAGGGAATTCCTAACAGTTGATAAACACTTTCAGTGAAGTGGCTAGATACAAGATTAACTCAAAAAAAAAAAAAATCAGTAGAATCACAATAGCCACCGATAATATAAAATATCTTGGGGTAACTCTAACCAAACAAGGGAAAGACTTGTGTGTAACATGAAAAATAAAAGATCCAGAAACTGGTATTAGGATTCAAGTTTCAAGCTGAAGATCAGAAAAACAAAGCAGCTGGTCACTAGCTCTTACTCTACCTCAGACTTATAGTCAATCCTGGCTTCACCAAACTTCAGCCTCTCCTCAGTATGTCTGGAGACTCCTGAGACTTTAGTTTCTTTGTTTCCTCAATGTGGCTGGAGAATGAATGCCTGATACTGACTACTGAAGACCCTGCTCCTATCGATTATACCCCTCCAGTGTTGGGAATAAAGTGTGTGATCCCAGGTGCTAAGATCATCTCTTTGTGTAGGCTGTTTCTCTTTAGGACTGGATCAATCTTGTATTGATCTGGGTGGCCTTGAACTCACAGAGATCCTTCTACTTCTTAATCTTGAATCCTAGGATTTTAGGTGTGTACCACCTCCTACCTTCTGGCTGTTGGTAGAAAAGGTGTGTGCCTGACTTCTATGGCTTGTATCTGACTTTCCTTTCTGAAACTTCAGACAGGCTTTTATAAATTATAAATAATATATATAATAATAATATATCAGAAGATGGGAAGATGCCCCAACAATCTACACATTCAATGCAATCCCCATCAAAATTCCAACACAATTATTTACACACCTTGAAATAAAATATTCAGCTTCATATGGAAGAACAAAAAAAAAAACCAGAGGTATCACCATCCCTAATTTCAAGCTTTACTACAAATATATAGTAATAAAGCTTGGTATTGGCATAAAGGTTGATCAGTGGAATTAAATCGAAGACTCAGTTGTAAATCTACACACCTATGGACACCTGATTTTTTTGTTTGTTTGTTTTTATAAAGGAACCAGAAATATACAATGGAAAAAAAAGAAAGCAACTTCAATAAATGGTGCTGGTCTAAATGGATGTTAGCATGTAGGAGAATGCAAATACATCCCTATCTATCACCCTGTACAAAACTTTAAGTCCAAGTGAATCAAAGACCTCAATGTAAAACCAGATAAACTGAACCTGATAGAAAAGAATACAAGAAGAATAAATTTTTAAAATTTTTTTATTCACTCAAAAAATTAAGTAATTTCCAACTGAATAGTGTTGTTCTCTGCTATGTATTGTTTTCTTTTCTTGGTAGTGTTTTCGCCTAAGTGCTGATTTGTCTGTATTTGTGTTTTCTCTTTAAAGGTTATGTGGGATTAGTAAACCAGGCGATGACATGCTATCTGAATAGCCTTTTGCAAACACTTTTTATGACTCCTGAATTTAGGAATGCATTATATAAGTGAGTATTTGAAAAAATGTTCTATGAATAAAAGTATATCTTTTAAATAATAAAATTGAATTGAGTTTATCACTTCTTACTTTATTAGCTGTCTTCTTGAATATTATATAATGAACAAAAATCTTCTAGAAGACTAACATGGAAGCCATGAGGAGGGAGAACTTGAGATGACTGGATAGAATAGAATCGAACTGATGAATGTCCACATTCATAGCTTTACTGCTTTTATATAGAAAGGCATGTCTGATTTTGAGAGAATCCAGACATGTAATCTTTTAATTTTAATTTAAGAACCCAGTGTTTTTTGTTTTTGGGGTTTTTTTGAGACGGGGTGTCTCTGTATTGTTTTGGAGGCTGTCCTGGAACTAGCTCTTGTAGACCAGGATAGCCTTGAACTCACAGAGATCCACATGCCTCTGCCTCCCAAGTGCTGGGATTAATATACCACCAATGCCAAGCGTGTTATTTTTTTAAACTTATAAGTTCTTTAATTAAAATACAGCGTAGCATGTTTGTTTAAATGTGTATGCATGTTTCTTAGTGTACATCAGATACTTTAAAATACTTTATGGAAGCATTTACCATTTCCTGTGTCTAGTAAACTCCAAACTCAGCCATTAATTTTTATTATTTTCTTATAATACAGTTCATGTACTTTTGCTTAGCATACTTAAGATAATGTGTTCATTGGATTTTTTTGTTATTGTTTGTTTGTTTGGTTGTTGACCTGTGGGCTGTGACCCCTTTGGGTGTCAAATGACCTTTTCACAGGGGTTGCATATCAAATATTTACGATTCATAACATCAAAATTACAGTTATGAAGTAGCATGCTCCATTCATTTCATTTGTGATGTAATGGCTCAGTGTTACAGTTGGCCTGTGATAGCCACGTAACTTTTTGAACCATTTGTTTAGTCAGATCCAAAAAAGGCTCATACATTATAATTGACCAATATGATTCTTAATTGATCTAATCTGTTTTTAACTCCCTCTGCTCTCCTTTGTAATTCCCTGAAAAATGTATATATTGAAAACTGGTGTTATTTGTTTTATGTTTTTTCCAGTTTAGGTTTTAATGTTTTATTGTTGAATACTCTGCATTTTTTGTGAATTACTTATTAAGACAAAGTGTGGTCAGATTTAGATTGGGCTTTTTCATGTAAGTGAACTTTGCTTTTATTCTCCAGACTAGAGCCACCTTGTGCTTTTGTTTAGTTTTTGAGTTTATAAATTAGAGAAAGACTGATTACTAAGTACTGGTTTTTGTTAATATCCAAGCTTTGTGTATTGCTTAGAATTAAGATCTTTTATAATGATTTTGGTATTAATTATGTTTTAAAGAGTGAAATCATTTTATGTAGTTGACATGGATCTCATCCACCTAGGTGGGAATTTGAAGAATCTGAAGAAGATCCTGTGACAAGCATCCCATACCAGCTGCAAAGGCTTTTTGTTTTGTTACAAACCAGTAAAAAGAGAGCAATTGAGACCACAGATGTTACAAGGAGCTTTGGATGGGATAGCAGTGAGGGTAATAACTGTCTTAATGATAACGACTTCTAGTGTTCAGAGACTTCTGGGCCATGGGGTCACACATCTATAGCACATCAGCAACTTAATGGTCTTTACCTAAAACATCTTGCTTTTTGCTTGAATGTTAAAGTAATTTATTTTTAATTATATAAGCTCTGAGAGATAAATTTTAACCAATTAAGGTTCTTGTATAGTTTAGTATGTTCTAATTTTTTGTTTTTCATTGTTTTGAAGCAAGGTTTCTCTGTGTAGCAGCCTTGGCTGTCCTGGAACTCTCTTTGTAGACCAGGCTGGCCTCAAATTTGCAGAGATCTGCCTGCCTCTGCTTCCTGAATGCTGAGATTAAAGGCATATGTCACCATCTCCCAGCTTGGTATATTATACTTCTAATGAGCTTTTTAAAAAAAAGTTACAGTTTTTTTCTTGTTTTTTTTTCTAACATATTTCTTTTATTTTTTTTTTAGCATGATAAAACAGATACTGAAAAAATACTATAAAGGGGCAACTCTTTTTACTTTGTAACTTTAAAAATATTCTCTTCTTTTGATAATGTAATTACAACGTTTCTCTGTCCTATTTCCCCTCTAAACCCTACCATATACCTCTCCTTGCTCTCTTTAAAATTTGTGACCTCTTTTCTCATTTCAGGATAGTACAAATATATTGTAGATATATACATTAGAACTGGGCTCCATACTCTGCATTTTGGTTGGTTGTGGTTTTCTGTCTAATGCAGAGAGGAGTGTCCTTTAATGTAGCATGTCTAGCATATTTCTTTACAATGAAAACTAACAAGTATTCCACCAGAAAGCTACTCCACAACACTGGCTTGATTATTATTCTCTGACTGTCCTTTCCTGGCTATAATGTGTCTTTGTGTGTTCTTAAGAAGTTTTCAGCTGTTAAAGTAGATTTGTTCATGTTGCTATTTGTGTTGAAACAGTAATGCAATGTTTTATTATGCTGTTTGATACTACTTTTAATTAAGTTTTATGTTAACATAGCTTGGCAACAGCACGATGTACAAGAACTCTGCCGCGTTATGTTTGATGCTTTGGAGCAGAAATGGAAGCAAACAGAACAGGTAACTTCTCTCTCTCTCGAGCTGAGGGGACTGTGTTAAGAAGACAGTTGGTATCTTAAAATGACTTTTATTCTGCTAGAATTTTTTGAGACTTGGTTATCAGTCTGCTACATTTGGAAATGAAATTACTAGACTTCCACCTGCTGTTGGCTGAGTCCTAAGCTCCAGATCTCATCTTCCTCCCATATCAATCACTAACTAAGAAAATGCATTAGGCTTGCCTGCAGCTTATGGGTCATTTTCTCGATTGAGGCTCCCTTCTCTCTAATAATGCTGTGTCAAGTTGACATAAAGCTAGCCAGCACATTAATCATCAAAATAAGACAATTGGTCTATATAAGCAAAGTCTTTTTCCACTCAATACATCTATTGTTTGGGGGGATAAATTTGAGTGTTGTTTGCATTTTTTAATAAGTGATGATTTGTACCACATTATAAAGTATATTCATCAAGTTTTATCTTCATTTTGACCAGTCAAGTGTAGTCATGTGCTTTGACATTTAGGTCTTTGACTGACCGAGGGGCTTGGCTCTACAGGATTCAGTGTGGATGAGAGTATAGCATGGGTATAATAGAGTACCCCAGGGATGAAAGAGGAAGAGGTCCTAATTGGAATGATGTTGTGGCTTGGAAGAGAATCTTTTAAACTGTAGGTAGGAATCCATTTGTTCATTATGAAATCAGGTTTAAAATCATATCAAACAATGAATAGAAAGACATAAGATAATTTACAAGTATGAAGAACTGTTTTTGTGACTGTTTACTTTCACAAATTATTTTTTTTGTGTGGGGAAATACCAGGTTTGTAATATTTTAGGAAGGACACTGGTTTTGAACTATTTTGAAAAGTCCTAGATGCAGAAGATCTGAAAGGGGCAGGAAAATAAAGATGTGTCCATCAAGTCAATTGTATTAGAGTAGGCATTGGTGGATCAGTCTGAAGATGTATAGATCCAACCCTGGACATTTCAGCAGATGTGAATTTATGAGGAAGAAAACTGTTAGTGTGTTTTCTCCTAGGCTTATTTTTTTATTTGAGAGATGATGAAGACTGTTTAAAGTCCTGGTGATTTCTCTGCATATCCTATGGGACTTGAGTGATTTTATATAGATGGTATTAGGGGCTGTTTCTTCTTCATAGGTTGGAAGTTACCCTTCCTCATTGTTCAAATACCTCTGTGTGAGTCAGCACTTCATTAAGATCAGCTGGGGCATGGTAGAAGAATCTTGAGGCAAGACATTCATATGTAACATTCATGAGTAACAAAGGGCCATTACTTAGGGAATTACCTGCTTATGCTGTGTTAGAAGAGCCCTAGTTGACTGTTTGGGAAATAGGTGAGAGGTGCATTCTTTTAGATGAGGATATTTTGAGGGAGATTAATCTTAAGATATTGTTTGAATCCTTATATCTTAAATTCTTTACATTCTTTGCCCAAATTAGCAGTGGAATTTTATAAGTAAGAATATACTGTGAGACTAGTGATGTTTGTGTAAAGTAGCCAAAGCATAGCAGTTCTTAGCTCTGCAGCAACACTCCTGAAATATGGGTTAGGATACCTACAGTCTAAGGAAAAGAGACTATAGAGTGTATTGCTAACTGATGTCATCACCACCTATTTTACTAGCTTTGTTGGTTTGGGTTATTGAAATAGTTAATTATATACATTGTGTTTTAAACTAGTGATAATCTAATTTTTTATCTTAATTGGCTTTCTAAAACTTCTGACAAGCATTGATTGCATTAGATATAACTTAAAATTGCTTGTAAGGAACATTTTTTAAAATGTGAATGTTATTTTTAGGCTGATCTTATAAATGAGCTATATCAAGGCAAGCTGAAAGACTACGTGAGGTGTTTGGAATGCGGTTATGAGGGTTGGAGAATTGACACATACCTTGATATTCCACTGGTCATCCGACCTTATGGATCCAGCCAAGCGTTTGCTAGTGTGGTATGTACCTTCCAGCTGACTGCTTGGTATTTCACAGAGTACACAGTAGTATAACTTCTTATCTAGTAATATCATCCTAAGATATAACTTCTTGGCTTGTTAGTCATTCCTGCACTTTACATAGCAAGAGTTTTAACCCTTCAGTGAATCCTAATGGTGCATGTAAAGGAGGAAGAATGAATAGAAGGAAAACAGTTGTCTTCCCCTATAGGTGATTGAATTATTTTGCTTATATATTTTACCCTTTCTTTTTAATCTTCTATTTTATAAATGATATTTTAACTTCTTTTGTGAGGGGAGCATAGAAAAGTCATTTGTTCTATATATTTTTAAATTGGGAAAATAACCTCTAGATGTTATGATAAAGGCCTTTTTTTGTTTTTTAAGAATGAGCCCTATTCTGAGTACTCAGTTACAAAGTACATTGATATTAGACTGTAATCTCAGCACTCACCATGCTGAGGCAGGATGATCATAAGTATGTGTGTAACTGGCTTGGACACATAGAAGACCCTCTATTTTCCTCCCATGTCCCTTGAAATAAACCAAGCATTGTATAAGCACAGGTAACTTAAAAGTCAGAAAAATAGTATCCTATTGTTTATGGAGTAAGTTTCTAATTGGGAGCTTACTTAAAGTTTTCCCACCTCTCTCTTCTTGGCATCCATATTTTAATCAATGTATTGTTTTACTTGTTTTTATTGATATATATGTGTATTTACTTTGACAAAAGATAGTCATGGAAAACGTTGTTACTGCTTAAAATAGTTCTCAAAAGTTCCGTTATTTTCCATGCCAGGGTAGCATTTAGTTAATAAATAAGTTAGTTAGATTTTGAGACTGGGTCTCATGTAGCCCAGGCTGTCTTTGAACTCATTATATAACCAGAGATGACCTTGATTTTTTTTTTTAGACTTTTGAAGCTATCTCTCATTGAATATGTAGCTCACTGATTTGGCTAAGCTAGCTGGCTAACATTCTTAGCCAGTCTATACTTCAGGGCTAGGATATAAATATGCACCACTACAGCCAGCATTCAGCTGGGTGCTTGCTACTCAAATCAGCTCTCATGCTTATCTGGCAAGCACTTTATTGACAAAGTTGTCGGTCCATCTGAAAACAGCTTTACAAAGTAGAATTTTGTCATTTTGTTGCTCAAGGCTACTACCTGTAATCATTATTTTTAAAACTATCTCTTATGTTCTTAAAACTATCTCTGGTTTATCTTCTTAAATAGTACCACTAATAGTATAGTTTAGTCCTGCATCCTTGTAGGTTAATTTAGTCTTTTCATTTATTTTTCTAAGATTTATCTTATTAGTATGTATGTGTTTGCAACCGTGTATGCAAGTACCTAAGGAAGCTAGAAGCATTGGCTGCCCCTTAGCTGCAGTTGAAAGCTGTCAGCTACCCATCATGGGTACTAGGAACTGAACTTGGGTCCTCTGCAACAGCAATATGTGCTTTTTACCTCTGAGCCATCTCCATCCCCAAGTCCATTAGCTTTTATATTGCACTAGGAAATAATGAATATGAAATTTTGGAATCAATCAGTGAGAATCAAAACAAGTATCCAGGTCAAAGACCTTTGCCTGGATAGTGTAAGATAAGTCTCCTTTGCATCACTGTGTTAATAATCTGCTTCCTGGTGTATTTGAAAATAGTTGTTAATTTTTTAGTCTTATCATTGCCAACTGCCATTCTAGGTATATTGAGTTGTCCTTGACTTGTTACATTATCTTATTTTTCCAATGTTACTCTATTTTGACAATTCAAGATAAAAGTGACATACTGAAAACAAATTTAAAATTAATAGAATTTGTCTTTTAGTGACTAATTTTTATCTTATTTTTAAACACTAACATTTCTCTGGTAAATATATACTGAGGAAGTAGAAGTCCCGGGTAATTGTAATGATTTTTTTTTCTTTTTTATCTGCTTAATGTGTTTCTTATGAAAGATGTTTTTGGTCTAACTTGGATGCTGAAGGAGCTAATTTGTGTGTTCTGCAGACAGGACTGCTTAGCTAAATCTCCTTCCCATTGTTTTATTCACCTGCTGATTTACTGCCATTTCTGTGAGTGTATTAGAGACAGAGTTACTTGGAGGATACTTTAGAAGTAACTGGTGACACATTTCTAAATACAGTTCTCCAAAGATAGGCTAGTACCCTCATTGAAATACGGGGAGTTCAGTAGGAAGTAGAAGTTCAGTTCTGATGCAGGATGAGAGCAACTTTTTCACAGTATGTGCTAATGGGGCTTACAGAAGAACTCAAAACTTGTAGACTTTGCTGGAATGTACCGTGGAAAAATACAGCAGGTGAAATGACCCAAGATAGGGCTTTAAGGCATATACTGTCTTCAGAAATCTTAAACTGGAGGTAAGTGACTTTTTATTATTTTCTGATTACAGAACCTAGGAACTATATTTCTTAGGCCATAGCAACATATAGCTTCTAAATCTATGCCACTATTAGTCTTTATGTATCTTGTTAATTCATAAGTTTTTAAAGAAATTTGGTATAATATGGATTGTAAAAATTGAATAAAAAATCATTAATCATATAATTATACTTAAAATTTGGGCTTAATTTTAATTTAACAATTAATTTGTTTTTGTGCCATTATTAGTGGGTTCTGTTATTTTTTTTAGTGAATATTTACAGATTAACACACACCAATCTACACATTACAAATACATGTACACATACAACATTGATAATTAGGTGTTCTGTTAGTTGTATGTTCTGTTGTCTAAGCCACAAAATGAAAGATATGTTAGGTAAACCTCATTTTTCAGACAAGTATATGATGTCCTATTAAAATTTCAGTATTTTCCTTCAATCTAAAAATGTGTGGTATTAGCAATTAAATATCTCCATACTTAAACTGAGAATAATATTTAGGTTTAAAACATGAATAAGCAATTATCCAATTTTAACATCTGTAGTCATCTTTTTATTCACTTCTTAGGATTTTTAGCATGCTTGCAGACTTAGTAATGAATGCTAAGAGCTCTTAAATTAAAGAAAGGTCTATTATCAATCATATATTATGAAACTATCTATTATTAGAGCAGCTACTACATGGCTCATCTTCATTGTATTAATAGCAGCCAGTGTTCAAATACCTTTCTGCTCTGCAGTTTGCAGACTGAGTTCAGCATTCGTTCCCACAAGACTCAGTAGATTCTTTTGGAAGACAAATTTGATTAAATAAATTTTGGAAGCAGAAATTTCTGTAGCAGAGAAATTTGTTATAGGTGTCTTATTTGTATTTCTTTCTCTGTGGCACAGTTGCTAATATTTCAAGGTACATGAAGATTCTGAGGACAGTGTGAAAGATCTGTACCAAATTAAGGTCTAGGACAAATGTGGATAAATGTAATTGATTTTCTTTCCTTGCCAAGTCCTAAATTATGTTTGATGTTTGAGCCAAAAATCACTTTGCTGTCTAATGGGATTTTCAGTGTAGGTAGAAGAAATATTTTATATAGTTTTACTGTAAATGGAAGAGGGCATAAAAACATTGGGAAGGGCCAGGCGGTGGTGGCGCACGCCTTTAATCCCAGCACTCGGGAGGCAGAGGCAGGCGGATCTCTGTGAGTTCGAGGCCAGGCTGGACCGACAGCCTCCAAAACAATACAGAGAAACCCTGCCTCGTAAAGCCAAAAAAAAAAAAAAAAAAAAAAAAAACATTGGATGATGTTGACCAACCTGGTAACTAGGGCAATGATCAAAAAAGTAAAAGACTCAAACACACTTTGAGTAAATCTATAGTATTTTTTAAGTATTTAAGTAACTCGTATAAAGCGCAAAGTAAATAGGAATAATAACCAAAAAACACACAAAAATCTGAAAATACTGTGGTCACCTGGATTACATATACCAACTTAGAAAACAGGTTTTTAAAAAACACAATTCAATAATATGCTGGCCACAAGTAATTATATGCATGCACGTGTGATTTGACAGTGAGAAGATAGAAAGTTATGTGTCTTGCAAATATTCATCAGAAGAGATTGGGAATGACTGTGCATTAGGCAGATAAGGAAGATTTTAGAATATTTCCGTACCATCAAGACAACAATACTAAATGTCTATGCAGAGTGCATGAAGAAAAGACATATGAAAACATTTGCAGTTATAGCTGGAGATTTCAGTACCCCATTCTTTTGCCAGTTGATAGGTAAAACAGCTATACAGAAATGGCAAAGTCATAGAAGAACCAAGCAGCACCATCATTTGATAGAACTCTAATTGACATTTATCAAATGCCCCATTCAACTGCAGAGAACACATTTAAATACCCATGAAATATAATCCAGACAGGCCAAAGCTTGGGCTGTAAAACTACATTATGTGATTTCCAACCACAGAGAAGTTTGCATAAATGCCACCATGTGAAAGAGATGAAGAAAGTAAAAGCTGAAAGAACATTTGTACATCATGTAACTGGCCAAAGGAATATCTAGAACATGTAAAGAATTTCTAAGTCATCAGTTTTGGGGGTTTTGGTCCTTTTATTTTATTTCACAATCCTCTTAGAAAATTAGCAAACAACATCACCAGCATTTCATTAGAGTGGACATTCAGGAAAACAACAACAGCAAAAAAAAAAAAAAAAAAAAAAAACCAGTATCTAAATAACCGTAGGTCAAGACTTATCCCTTAACAAACAGCAGAGAGAGTGGGGAGAAGGGGCAGAGGGGTACTGCAGGCGGTTACAGCCCTCCAAAGGTCTGAGATTCGACCAAGGAACAGCCCGGCCTCAACCAGGTTGCCTGTCCTTGGTCCACTCGAATCTCTTCAGAGAGCTGTGAGTCCTGTGCTTGCTCAGGCCCAGCCATGTGGATGTCTTCGGGCCCCTCGGGGAGCCCCTGCTGTGGACGATGAAGGATAGCATCCACCTGAACCCAGATGGCGGGTTACCTTGGGCACAAAGCCCAAGGGGTCCTGTGGCTGTTCTGCTTTCTCATGAAAACACCAGACCCAGGGACCATTTTTAAATTGTATTTTTAAACTTAAATTAGAAACAAGTCTTCTCCCTCTCCCTCTTGTCCTGTGGCCTCCCACCAACCCCCGTCTCCCCTCCCCCAATTCCCACTCCTTTGCCCAGGGAGGGTGAGGCCCTCCATAGGGGGTGTCCATAGTCTGTCATTTCATCCAGGGCAGGGCCTAGGTCCTTCCCCAAGAGTCCAGGCTGAGAGAACATCTTTCATTGTGGGATGGGCACCAAAAGTATTTGTATGCCAGGGATAAATAAAGATCTGCTACTCAAGGTCCCATAGATTGCCTAGTCCTCCTCACAGACACCCACATTCAGGGGGTCTGGGTCAGTCCCATGCTGGATTCCCAGCCATCAGTCTGGGGTTCATGAGCTCCCCATTGTTCAGGTCAGTTGCCTTTGTATGTATGTTTATATTATTGCTCTCTGTTTTGTGTTTTTATGGGATTCCTGGGCTGACACATGTCTGAGTCTGTATGTTTATTGTGAGTTCTCTCTTGCTGTTTCTTCTGTTTGCTTTGTCCTATTCTGATTTCTTTTTGTTTGATCATTTACATTTAATGTTATTGAGATTTGTGTTTGTTTTGTAAGGAGAGACAGTGTGCATACTGATGAGAAGGGGAAGCAGGGAGGATATCTCAGGAATTGTAGAGGAGAAAGTAATCATAAATTACATGAAGAAATTTCAGCAAAAGAACAGGAAATCTCTGTGAGGATGAAGAAAACCCTCATGAACTTCCATATTTAAAACTATTACATGGCCAATTTTGTGTTTTTAATATTGTGAAATAAATGTTAGAGCAGTTAGTTTGTGAAAAACACTTTACTAAATTTTGTGTTAATAAAAGCTCAATAAAATGGATATAATTATAAAAAAAAATAACCATAGGTCAAGTAGAAGATTTCAATAGGAACTTTAAGAACTCACAACTGAATGAAACTGAAATAAATCATCAAATTTGAGACACAGGTAACATAATTTTGAAAGTAAAACTTAACAATAGTTCTTTTAAAAAGTAAAAATGTCACATCAATAATCCTAAGGGTTCACCTATCCTGGAAAAAGGAAAGCAAAAGAAACTCAGTGAAAGCAATACTTTGTAAACAGAGATCAGTGAAGAAAGTAGGTTTTAAAACCCCTATAGTAAGACTAACAGAAAAAGAGACAACAAAAATTGTCAGCATTGGCATGAAAAAAAAGTCACCCACCAGTTACTTAAGCACAAACTGCAGCCAAGTACAAATTAGATGACTTCAAAGTCATATGGCTAGTGAGCTACTTAAAAACTTCATTACTGAAAAAAATTGGGAAAAGAAAATTTCAAGTCTGAATTGTTTCAGAGGGCACTTGTCCTAAAAATTTTAAGAACACAATATTAATTCAACATTATCTCTTTAAAGAAAATTCCTTCCATGGTTCCTTCTCTGTCCAGATTGTCTAAGTAAAGTCTGACCTAGTCAAGTGGGAGGAGCAAGGACCAGTGAAACATTTGGTTGTGTATTAAAAACAGCCTTGTTACTGTTTGGTACTTCCATGTGAGATGAGGAAGCAAAATGTACACAGACACACAGGCATACAGACAGACAGACATGCATGTGACCTTGTTCTAATGAGTTTTCAGGCACTTGGTTTTCTTGTCAGTTTCTTATTTTGTTTCAAAGTAAGCTGTGTCAAACAATATGTGGAGAGTTGTTCTGTGAGCCTCATGAACCATTTTACAGTTAAGTCCATTTAGCAAGCTTGAGCTTCTTTATCTTTTGGGAAACAATGTGTTGTTTCAACAGACACAATTGAAGATACTTTGCCTTCGTGATTCCTTATCCTTTTCTTGGTATGTAATTGTTGTCAGTCATTCTTCTGCTTGTAGCATGTGTGTAGAAAAGATCATCAGATGACATTTGAGACCATGCACCCATGTTAGTTTGTTATGCTGAGTATTGTTTTAATTGAATTGCTACTGATTAAAGTTTTTATAGCTACCAGCCTTTTGTCTCTGTCGAGTTTCTTGCTTCTGTCTTAAGACTGTACTGAGAAGAGAAAAGCATATGGCCCTCCTGTGTGAAAGTCCAAGAACCTGCATGCCTTTGACAGCGAGATCAATAACACATGGCAATGAGAGGTTTCAGATATAAGTAGTGCAGGCTGACATGACTGTAGTGGTTAAGGATGACTGTGTGAGTTGTAAAGATGGATCAAGTGAGGACAGTTGTGTCTATAAAGAAGTTGAACTGATACAGACATGTCTCTAAGATGCATGCAAGTACTTTCTAAAGATCAGAACTTTACTTTCTATATCATTCAGTCAAACACAGTGTAAAAGTCAGTGAGAATATAACTTTTAATGATAATTATAACATTTTGCTGTTAATGTTATTATATTTAAAGATTAGTTTCTAACCATTCCTTTCAAAACAGTTTTGGTGATTCAGTCTTTCATACTTAAGACTTTGCCATTAAATGGTATTTTTATATATTTTTTAAATTAATTTATTTTTTACATTCCAATTCCAGTTCCCCCTCCCTCATCTCCTCTCACTCCCCCCACTGCCCTCCTCTTCCCATCTACTTCATGAAGAGGGTAAGGCCTCCCCTAGGAAGTCTACTAAGTCTGTCCCATCATCTAGTTGAGACACGGCCAAGGCACCTCTCCACTCTCACTTCCCTTTGCCTAGGCTGGGCAAGGTATCTCTCCATATAGAATGGGCTCCACTAGGTCAGTTTGTGCTTTAGTGTTAGATCTTGGACCCACTGCCAATGACCTCATATAATTGTCCAAGTCACACCATTCTCACCTATATTAAGGGAACATAGTTCGGTCTTATGCGGGTTCCCCATTTGTCAGACCTATCAGTGATCTCTCACTAGCTCAGGTCAGCTAACTATTTTTTAAGTAATTATAAGACAGTTTCTTTTTTCTAACTAGGAAGAAGCATTGCATGCATTTATTCAGCCAGAGATCTTGGATGGCCCAAATCAATATTTTTGTGAACGTTGTAAGAAGAAGTGTGATGCTCGTAAGGTAAGAGGCATGTAAATAATATTATGTAGTTGTCTGAGATGATTTCGGTATTCAATCCATTTGTACCCCTAACCACATGTTTCTTTTTAGGGCCTTCGGTTTTTGCATTTCCCCTACCTGCTGACCTTACAATTGAAAAGATTTGATTTTGATTATACAACCATGCATAGAATTAAACTGAATGATCGAATGTCATTTCCAGAGGAGTTGGATATGAGCACATTTATTGATATTGAAGATGAGGTAAATACTTCATACATTTTTGTCTTTTCACTATAAAGTTTTTGTTTTATTTTCTTTAATGTTTCTTTATGTATATGGGAGTTTTGCCTGGATGTTTGTCTTTATGTCACATGTGTGCCTAGTGCCCTCGTAGACCAGAAGAGGGTGTTGTAACCTTTGAACCTAGAGGTAGAGACAGTTGTGAGCTACCATGTAGAGGCTGGGAATCAAAGTGGTGTCCTCTGGGAAAGCAGTCAATGATCTTAGCACTGAGCTATCTCTCCAGCCCCACTTTATGAATTAAGACTGATGCATTTGAAGTGTCCTCTTGACAGAAGCTTTCTCTTTCCTTACTTTCCAGTGGTATATTGCATGAGAAAACTATTGCTTTTCCTAACACTACATTACATTTCAAGTATTGCTGTTTGGTTGGAATAGTGTAAGCTCTTCAAGAGTCAAAAGGTTTTCGCCTTTGAGATTCTCTCTTGAATTCGGCTAATAATCTTGTTTCATTATTTCTTTCTTATTGAAACTGTACTATAGCTGGATTTCTGATCTTTACTACATATGGAGCAAATATATGTGAGTGAATGAACAAAGCAGCATATAACCTTAATGTCTTGTATTTGTGCTAATACCCTTTTCATGAATTAAGGTACTTGGCTACTCTTACATAGGTTTGGTAGCTCTTAAATCAACTAAGTTAGAAAGACAAACATACAAGAGGTTTTTGTCTATTTCCCTTTTTAAATTAGTGTTTTGTTTTAACTTGAAGCTTTAAATGATATCAATTTCTTTCTATTCTTCAGGAAGGATAGTTGTTACAGGGTGATACACCCATGCTGCTTCTAAGAGTGTTGTATGCTTGTTTGTTTTTCTGATTACAACTTATAACCAGTTGTAAAATCTATGTTCTTCCAGGAACTCAAATTTATAAATGGGCATCAAGGTTCATTTAGTATTTGTCCTAGTTAGGGTTACTATTACTGTGATAAAACAGCAAAAGCAAGTTTGGAAGGAAAAGGTTTATTTGACTTATGCTTTGACATCACACTGTTCATTGATGAAGTCAGAACAGGAACTCAATCAGGACAGGAACCTGGAGGCAGGAACTGATGCAGAGACCATGGAGGGGTACAACTTATTTACTTGTTCCCCATGGTTTGTTCACCATGCTTTCTTATAGAATCTAGGACTACCAGCCTAGTGTTGGCCCCACCCGTATTGATTCTGCATCAATCACTAATTACAAAAATGCCTTACTTGAGACTGCAGAGAGATGACTCAGTGGTTTAGAGCACTGACTGCCCTTCCAGAGGACTTGGGTTCAATTCCCAGCACCCATGTACCAGCTAACAACCCACATAGCAGTAACTGCAAGTCTGACACCTTCACACAAGACATACATGCCCACAAAACACCAATGTAAATAAAATAAAAATAAAGTATTTTAAGAAGGAAAGAAAGAAAATGCCCTACACACTTACTTGCAACTTGATCTTATGCAGGTATTTTCTCAGTTGAGGTTCCCTCCTCTCAGATGACTACAATATGTGTCAAGTTGGCATAAAACTAGCCAGCACAATATTTGTGTGTGTTGAAAACAGTGAGTTTATTTAGCAAGAAAACAGATTTTCTTTTTCCTGCATCTCCTCTGTGGTGGATTCTAGTCTTTGTGCCATGTGGCTTTCATATGTGTTCATGTTAACTGCTTCACTCACTCTCTACCCTGTCCCTGCAGCACCCTTGATTTAGTGCTAGTAAGCCCAGAGATAATGTGCCTTGATACATTAGTATCCTAGGTAAATCACCAAACTCTGACCTTCATTTTCCTATGTAACTATTGCAAGAAGCTGCTGTAGCTTCAGTGGATGTTCACTGCATGGTAACTACAACCAGTGAACATTTGCAGAGAATTAATAGAGTAGCAGAGCAGGTTGGATGTGCACACCTGTAAAGACAGATGGAGAAGGAATAACAAAATTGAATTGTGCTTAACTAAAGTTAGGGAATCAGCCCAAAGTCTGTTAAACTGTGATATATTCTTAATTCTTAATTCCTGCTTAACTGAAAATCTGATCATTGTTCTGTATATTCCTGACATATTTGTTGGAAAGGGAAACCTATCCAAAAAGTAGGGAATGCAAATTTTGTTTGCTTACTTGCTGTTTGCTTGGAGTTTGGGGCTCCCCTGCCCCTTGGGTTTGTTTTTGTTTTTGAGACGGTTCTGGCTGGCCTGCAGTTAGCAGTCCTTATTGTCTGTGTATCCCAAATGCTAGAATTACAAGTGTACGCTGTCATACTCAACTTGCAGTTCAGGAGGTGATACTCAACTCATTTTGTATCGAATCAAACTTCATTGAAGGAAGATTTACTTCATACTAGATATTATACTTACAAAAAAGCTATTGACAACAACAAAAATTATTCTTGCTGTGTATTAGTTTGTTTCAAGAACTTAAATGCAAACGGCTTCTGTCTTACAAAAAATCTTAACCTATATGAATAAAACATTGTAGGTATGTGTGTGAAATGTTAAAGGAAAGGAGAGGAGAGTGTTGCTGGGTGTTTCTAACAAGTAGAATTTAAGTCCGGGTAGCTGTGAATTGAAAGCAGTCAAGCATGAAAGTATGACATCCCTGTGCTGAGTAAACCAGACTTAAAGTTTCTCATAGACAGATAGATGACATAGTTCTTTTTCTGTTTTGACACCTTACACAGTAATTAAAGAGAACATTGTTGGGTTTGGAAACAGAAGATGTAGTTTGATATTTAGGGTAATTGCTGTCATAAATGCTGCTGCAGAAAAATGATAATTTTGTACCTAACATCTGAGTTTAGGAGAAAATGGATATACTTAAAATAAATGTGTCTCTTAGTCAGAACATGTTAAACTATTTCAACATGGTAGAGGATATAGGTAAAAGTTTGGATATCTTTTTATTTGTCATAAGATTTTAAGATAATTGTGTCTTATTAGAAATCTCCTCAAACTGAAAGTTGCACTGATAGTGGAGCAGAAAATGAAGGCAGTTGCCACAGTGACCAGATGAGCAATGATTTTTCCACGGATGATGCTGTTGATGAAGGGATATGCCTGGAGAGCAGTAGTGGGACTGAGAAGATTTCAAAACCTGGCCTGGAAAAGGTACCTATTATGGAAGTCTATTGGTATTGGGTGCTAACATGCTAAGCAAGTGAACCACCAGAGAGCTGTACCCCCAGTTCCCTGCACATTTTAATTAAAATGGAGAGTATAGTAATCTCTGAACTTCTGTATTATTTTGTGCTTCATTTTTTTAAGTGAATACTTTAAAAAAATTGTGATGGATATGATCTTAATTGTATTTGGGAAACACTGCTTGCAGATGGGATGCTAATTCCTAGTAGACTATACTGTGTTGAAAGTTAGATTGTGTTAGAATGGATGCTGCCTCTGCCCTTAGTGTTTATCAAATTCAAATCCTTTGTCTTCACTGAGTTTGCTCATAGAAGAAAATGAGAGTGTTGTTGGATTTGTTTCGTTTTCAGAATTCTGACAGTGATGCATTTATGAAAGTGTTCATAATCACAGTTATCTGGAACTTGCAACCTCAGAATTTTCCAAAAACATAATGGGTGGTGCTAATTACAGTTAAACTTTAAAATGTTACTAACCAATTGATACATAACCTGGAATCTCAGCACTTCTGTAGCAGAAGCAGGAGGATCTCTTTGAGTAACTGGTTCCAACCAGCAAGGGCTGAGCCATGTTTTAAAAAATAATTAATTTTCTCAGCACAAATTATAGATTGCAGGTAAATTTTGAAACCTACCTATGATTTACTTTGATTAATCCTAGTTTTGGCAATAAAATTTGAACTACATAAGTTTTCAAAATTTGTTCTAGAAGTTTCACTTTATAATAATTATAGTCAGTTTAATGTTATTTAAGACAAACTGAAATGTGCTGGAACTTGATTTTGGAAGGTTTGAGCACTCTTTCAGCAAAGAATAAAGGGGAAAGGACAATGGAAGTGTGTTTACCTAGCATTCCCAAGCTCCTGGATTTGTACCCTAGTGCTACAAGAAATGAAAGAAAGAGAACTCCTGCAGAAAAGTGAAGGAGATTTAACAAGCCTGTACAATGGTGCACTCCTGTGACTCCACAATATAGAATAAAAGGCAGAGAATTGGCTGCAAATTTTAGTCTAGCATGGTCTAACATAGCTTGTTCCAGTCCAGAGAGGGTTGCAAAGCAAGACCTCTCTCAACACAAACTTTAATAAAAACTTTGCTTGCCCATTTGGAGAATCTTCTTAGAATAAATGGTCTTTTTGTGTCATAACCTTTCCTGGAGACTCTATTTTCCTTTTTAAAATTATTTTGTTTTATCTTATGTGTATGGGTGTTTTGCCTGCATGTCTGTACACCATTTGTGTACTTGGTACCCTCAGAGGCTAGAAGAGGATGCCTAGAATTGCAAGTGATTATGAGTGCCAGGAACTGAACCCCAGTCCTCTGGAAAAGCAGCCAATGCTCTTAATCACTGAGCCATCTCTCCAGCCTTGGGAACTCTATTTTTATTCACTCCAGGTAGAGATGGCGATGACAGACCAGAGAAAGGGTTCCTTCCAAGTCCAGCTTGGTGAACCAGTGAGTTTATGGGACTTCTTTAATGGAGCATGATGACTCTTAGGCAGCTCTATCACCAAAAAGCCCACTCCAAGCATGGGTAACTACTTATAAGAGTCTCCCTTTGAAGCATCTTGTTACTACTGCTTATATAACCTGAGCTTCTTAGTTGATAAAATTCCTATGTTTTTAGGTGGTTGTGGAGTTTTCAGGATTATATATATATTATTGTATATATATACACTATATATATTGTAAGTGTGTGTGTGTGGGCGTGTGCGTGCCTTGTGCATACCTGGTACCTGTAGAGCCCAGAAAAGAGTGGTTGTGAGCTACAATGTGGGTGCTGGGAACCAAACCTAGATCTCCTCTGCAAGAGCAACAAGTGCCCTGAACTGTCTCTCCAGCCTCCCTGTGAATTTCATATAAGTGTTCTGTGCTGTTACATCTTCCTCTCTATCGTGTTTGAGACTTTTTTGGGGGGGGGGTTGTTTTTGGCTTTTGTTTCTTTTTTTTGGTTGGTTGGTTGGTTTGGTTTGGTTTGGTTTGGTTTTTCGAGGCAGTGTTTCTTTGTGTAACAGTCCTGACTGTCCTAGAATTAACTTTGTAGAGCAGGCTGGCCTTGAACTCACAGAGATCTGCCTCCCAAATGCTGGGGTTAAAGGCATGTGCCACCACTGCCTGACCTGTTTGGGGCTTTTGAAACAATCTCACTTCATAGTCTAGACTGGCCCAAACTCACTTTATATCTCAGACCGGCCTTGAATTCACAGCTGTTGTCCATCTTTAGCCTCTCAAGTACTAAGATTACAGGCCTAATAAACTACTATGTTTGGATACTTCTTGTTAGTTTTGAAGATGAAAATACTAGTAGCCAGGATCTCTCTCTCTCTCGAAATGCTAATTGTTTTAGGGGCATTAAGTACCAAGGCTTCTAAAGGAAAATGTAATTCAAGCTAGTGTCCTGGCGCATGGCTTGTAAATTCTAGCTCTTGGAATGCTGGTCTAGGAAAGTCATAAGTTTGAGGCCTACCCTAGGCAACATAATAGATTCAAAACCACCTGGGCAACTTAGATTTTATCTCAAAATGAAAAATAACAAAGAGGAGCAGGCATATAGCCAGGTGCTGGAGCACTTGGCCTAACATCTATGAGTTCACTCTCCACACCAACAAAAGAACAAAGAAAAAGAAAAGATTGTGTGTGTGTGTTTGTGTGTTGAGACAATGTCTCTTCTATGGATCTGTGGTTGTCTTATGTTTTTACTGTGTGAACCAGGCTGGCTTTAAACTCAGAGTTTTGTCTGCCTCTGCCTCCCAGGTACTGTAATTTAAAATGTAAGCCACCATTCCTGGCTTTGATTCATTATAGATGTAAGTAATAAATGCCACATTAATATGTTACTTATCAAAAAATACTGCATGAATACATTAGAAGATACTTCAAATTACTGTCAGAAATAGAATTTTATTTAAAGATAAAAAACAATGTGTTGGTAATTTCTTGATCTTGACTATGCAAATTAAAACAGCCTTCTCTTTAGTACCTACTTCACAAAATTTCAGACTGTTTTTTTATAAGTAATCGAGCATATGTTTATAGACATATAGTTCCAAAGATCATAAGACAGCATAATAAAAACATAAATAAATATACTGAATGAAATCTGTTACATGCTAAGCTTTTTTGGTGACTTGCTATTTTAACATTACCTAAGGGGCAAGTTAGTTTACCATAGGATAGTGGTCACATTACTTAACTCTGCATCCATAGGAAATAAGGGGTTTCAAATAAGGGTTTTGTGATCTTCTCTTCCAACCTTTTTCTTTCCTTAGAACTCCCTGATGTATGAGCTTTTCTCAGTGATGGTGCATTCAGGGAGTGCTGCTGGAGGTCACTACTACGCTTGCATAAAGTCCTTCAGTGATGAGCAATGGTACAGTTTCAATGACCAGCATGTGAGCAGGGTAAGACTCCTGGAGTAGAGAAGTTACCCAGTGGTAGGGTGTTTATTCAGAGCTGAGATGTCTATGAGGTCCCCGTCAAACCAGTCTTTCATTGTTAGCAGTGTCCTTGTTCTACTTTTTACATGTTTCCAATTATATTACACCTTTCCTCTAGCCCTTACCCTTCTTCTTATGTACTCCTCAGGAATGATGTGGGACTAGGATCCCTTGAGCCTGACTCACCAGGGCAACCACTGGTGAACTGAATTATCTGTGTTGTGCTTGTTGAAAATGTCACAACACATCTAATTCAGATACTACAAAGTTGAATTAGAGTTGGAGTTCGTGGCTTACCAGCAGTTTCTAGCACTGGGGAGGCTGAGACAGAGAATCACCCAGAGTTCAAGCTCAGCCCGTGCTACAGATTAATAACCTATCTCAAGGGGAAAAAACTAGAATATTGGGTTATATATTTACATGGGACATTAATGTAATGGTGTCATTGGTTTTTACAAAAGAGTAACTTGCAACTTTTAGATAACACAAGAAGACATTAAGAAGACACACGGTGGGTCTTCAGGAAGCAGAGGCTACTACTCCAGTGCTTTTGCAAGGTAAGCAATAGCATGTTGATACACTGGAGTGAGTTGTAAAACCTTACTCATGGGTCAGCAGAATACAAGCCGTAGGCGTCTGTTTGTAAGTGCTGGCTGATGTGTTCCCACTGTAACAGCTGAGGTGTAGCACAGACCATCTGGCCTACAAAGACTGAGACTTTTTTTCCTCTTGACTCTTTCATTTTGCCCAGCCCTGACTTAGCTGTAATAGGCATTGAGGTGCACAGCCTTCTTGACAACTTTGGTAACTGTGTTACCAAAAAGAGATGTTTCAACCTTTTCAAAAGTGCACCATTAACAGCAAGGAGGAATTTTCCTTTCTTTCTGGAATGTTTTAATTTTAATGTGTCTGTGCATGGTGGTATGATTTTCTGATTATTTGAAAGAAAAAAACCCTAGTATTTCAAATAAAGATTTGATGCTTATAGATAGAATCTACCATCTATTTGAAGAACTTGTTAATCTTTTTTATATTTCTCCTAGCTCAACAAATGCATATATGCTGATATACAGACTGAAGGATCCAACAAGAAATGCAAGTATGTTAGCCCACCATAAAATCATTTCCTTGGCACATCTTGCAGACCTTGATAGCTGCTTTTAGGTGATAGAACAGTTAACAGCTAGAACACTTTATGCTTGGGAAAGGGAATTATTAACACTGTTATGAAGTAATACTAAGGGATAAAAAAAATTGACAATCTGTAGAGCTGGGCACAGTGATATGTGCTTGCAACTCTAGTTACTTGTAGGCTGAGTGAGGCAAGAGGATTACAAGTCTGAGGCCTACAGATAATTTAGCAGGACCGTGTCTCAAAATAGTAATTTTAAAAGAGCTGAGACCACAGCTCAATGATAGAGTTCTTGATTAGCATTCACAAGTCCCAGAGTTCTGAGAACCAGTACTATGCACAGTCGCACACACAAGCAAACATTTACTCACACATAAGCACAACCACACGTGAGTTGGAATACTTGTAATACACTTTCTCTTCATTAAATGAATTAGGTGTGTACTTTAAGTAAGATTGTATCCTATGTAGCACTCACAGCTCATCAACTGCATGTCCTAGAGCAAATCACTTGACCTTCCTGTGTCTTTGCAGATGTATAGAGTGGAAATGATGATACTTTATAGAGTTGTTATACATGAATGAAATAACACTTTAGAGCTTTGCAGCTTAGCTAGTATGCAATGAAAGCTCAAATTAGCTTCTGCTTCTTTCTGTTTCAAGCTTTTGGGGTTTATTAATATTTACATAGTTTGTGAAAGGACTCCAGATGGCCTGAAATATTTCAGAAATACCTTTGAGTTAAGTATCACTGTTTATTTGACTAAAGATCTGATACAAATCCTTTATTATATTTTAATTTTACTAAGAATCCCAAGGGGGTCAACAAGATGGCTCAGTTGGTAAAAAGACACTTGCTGACAAGCCTAATGGCCTGATTTCAAAGCTGCCCTCTGACCTTCTAGAAATAATCTTGATTATAAAGTGTGTTTGCCCTTTTTATTTATATTTTTTATTGTTATTACTTTAAAATCTTTAGTTCTTAGGGGTTTTTTCTTACTGATTCATAATATTGGAAACATTAGGGTGTGTTTGGCTATAGATGCATATACAGATGATGAGTTTGCTCATATTTTATTAATTTAAAAAGTAATCACTAGCTTTGATCTCCATTCGTTTTTAGAAGCATATCTGTTTTGACTATTATATTTTTTGTGAACAAAAGTTAGTTTGTGGACTCAGTCAATGCAAGGTTTAGAACATAGCCATCATTTCAACAAATGTATACTTCAAGACCTTTAGATTCTCTGGAGGCAAAGCCAGGATTGTAATCCATGTACCCTGCATGCCTCGCTGTAGACAGTGCAGTGCTTCAACCCTTGGCTAACTCTCCAACTCTGGTTCTGTGGTAAACACCTGACTTAGGGGGAAGGGGGCAGATAGCTGTGTTATCTGGTTGGGAATGTTTTTTAGCTAGTTGATTGCAGGAAGCTGTCCTGTACAGCTAGCTAAGGAAGATTCTTTTGTTTGTTTGGGCCAGAACTGATTTCTGGAAACATTGCATTTTCACTCTTTACAGATCCTATTGATACTTATTGCTCTCCTTAAAGGCAAACATTCATTAGCATTATTCAAGTGTCTCAATTTCATATTGTTTCTTATATGCTTTTAAGTCACATGTAACTGTGGAGCTACCAGTTTTGTGCCTCTTCCTTCTTTGGTTAGAAGGCAGCTAAAGGCTGCATTGAGGAGGAAGGGAAGGTAGCTCTTTTGCAGTATATTCTAGGCAATAACTAAGGCCACACGCTTTTCAGCCACGGTCTGGAGAAGTAAAGTTGCCTAAAGCCAAAGGGTTCCATGGTGATAGCACAATTAGAAATAAAAAGTGATTTTATTTTAAGTTTCCAAGGCTTTTTTAAATTCTGAAATCTCATTGAATTCTAGGATTTGAGCCACTTACTAAGTCTGAATATGGCTTCACTATCAATACCTCTTCACTATTGCCTGGAAGAAGCTTTTGTTTCACAATGGTAGAAGGATATGTTTTCATGGCAGTGCAGTAGAACAGAAAGAGTACAAGAAGCTGCTCTGAATGACTCTTATTTTATGTTCCTAGAATTTCTAGAAGTGGACGAGTATCCAGAACACATTAAGAACCTGGTGCAGAAAGAGAGAGAATTGGAAGAACAGGAAAAGAGGCAACGAGAAATTGAACGCAATACATGCAAGGTTCGATTCCATGATTGTGGTTGACAAGTTCTGTTGAAGTTTGCTCTTCTGACTACTGTCGTTCTCATGGCAACCCAGAGTTGGTTCTGTAGACAATTCTGTCAGTGTGGTCATAAGGCTCTGTGGCTTTACCACACTTGGTACTGAAGCATAGTGATGTATATAACATAGTGCTCAGCTCTTGTGGAGCTGTGTGAGGCAAGCATTCCCATATCCTGAGGAAGGAAGGACTGGGAAATGCACAGAAATGAAGGCCACACTTCAGTTATTCTCCCAATGCCCTCACTGTTCTCCCTTTAAAATCCTTAAACATACAGGAGTGATGGCCCATGCCTTTAATCCCAGCACTTGGGAGACAGAAGCAGGCAGATCTCTGTGAGTTCAAGATCAGCCTGTTCCACAACGTGAGTCCCAGGACAGCCAAGTCTACACAGAACAACTTTGTCTTGAAAACCCAAAAAGAATAGTCCCCAACTATGTATTTTAATTACATTGCTTTGACAATGAAGAGAAGTTCTGTGTGCTGCCAGATGTGATGGAACATGCTTTTAATCCGAGCACTTGAGAGTCAGAGCAGAGGCAGGAGGACTGTGAGTTCCAGGACAGCCTGCTCTATAGAGCAAGTTCCAGAACAGCCAGGGCTGTTATACAAAGAAACCCTGAGGGGTGGGGGTAGAGGGGTGCTTCTGCCAAAGAATTCAGTTGTGACACTTGACCTAGTGAGTTGACGATGGTATTTTCTGTTTTGCAGATAAAATTATTCTGTTTACATCCTGTGAAACAAATAATGATGGAAAATAAGTTGGAGGTTCATAAGGATAAGACATTAAAGGAAGCAGTGGAAATGGCTTATAAGGTATATCTTATGTACAGTTGGATTTTAATTTTGATAGCACCCAAGTTTTATAGTTGAGATAGATAGATGATCTAAGTACTTAAATGGATTTGATAGCCTGTTAATCACCCCCCATCTACCAGCATCTTCATCTGAAAGTCAGTTAACCTTTCTGAATCCTGGAATTAGAATTACAAACACATTATTTGTGCTTTCTGTTTATTTAGCAGCAGATTATCTATTGAGTGCTTTCTGTATGAGCCATTAGAGGTATCGGAGGGAAGACATGGTCTTGGCCTCATGGAATTAATAATCCATTGGAAAAATTTTCTTTGATGATTTGCAATTATTTTGTTTAGATGTCATAAAGTAAATCAATAATGCAATAGTAACCATGATAAGGACACAGCTATGTCATTGTATAGTGTTATTTTAGGAATAATCAAAAATGGTCAATAAATATATTTAAGCTAGTCATGGATGCTCATACACTGTAATCTTAGCATTTGAAAGGTGGAGGCAATAAGATGAAGTTTTCAAAGTCATCCTCTTTTGCATAGTGGATTCAGGGTCAGCCTAGGTTACATGTGGGTCTTTCTCAAAATTAAAGATATCTGTTACTCAGATAAAAATCACAAATATACAGATTTCATTGTTTGTAAGGATCTCTTGGTAGGATTACTGCACACAAGACTAAAGCACTGTTTTTGTCTTTTCGGGGATTATGTTCTGTTAGATGATGGACTTAGAAGAGGTGATTCCATTGGACTGTTGTCGCCTGGTAAAGTATGACGAGTTTCATGATTACCTGGAACGATCATATGAAGGAGAAGAAGATACACCAATGGGACTGCTCCTGGGAGGAGTTAAGTCTACATACATGTTTGATCTGCTGTTGGAGACTAGAAAGCCCGATCAAGTTTTCCAGTCTTACAAACCTGGAGGTAAACAATTTTGTACTCTCTTGAGTTACAATGGGTTTTAAATTATTGTGATCAAATGTTTTGTTCATAGAAGTGAATGATTTAAATTTTTTATATGTTCTTAAAGTGTACTTAATTTTGACAGTCTGAGAAGTAATCAGCAATGAGTTTGAAGTTAAGTTTTAGCTTATTCTGGGCTTGCTGGCACATGCTGTGTGACTCCAGCAGTGGGAATACTAAGATGGGCATATCACAAGTTCAGCTGGGCATATTTGCTATACAGTGTCTATACACAGAATTTAAATAATGAAACAGCAACAAGATAACACTTCTCAGTCTACAGTAGGGTTTCCTTCTTTAATGTGGAGTGTTAAATGATGTAATGTCTGCCCAATGATTTGAAATGCCTGTAGTTATTGACTCAGCTCCTTAGGGTATCTGTGTTGACAGCTTTCCCTCCTTCCCTCTCCTATTCATTATGGGAGCCATATACTTCCTTGCTTTGTATGGCTCTACCATCTAAAGTATATTTGTCTTTTAAGTGAACAACGTAAGGGGAAATTTGAGATTGATGGTAAAGCAAATAACTGCTAAATGTAATTCTTGATGGCTATTTCTATTCCAAGTGACTAAAATTTAGTCATAAAAATGATCTAAAAACAAAAGAGAAATGATATATCAGATCAGTTTTGTGTGGAATTTTCCGTGGGATTTGAAGTATGTTGTTAGAGGAGAGCAACAAGGTCATGAATGACTTAGTGGAGGTTGTTTATAAGCAGTCAGGGTTTTATCTTCCCCGTTAGTATTTATTTTGCAGTCTCTAAATCCGTGTATGCTTTCAGTGCTGTGATTTTCTTTGTATTTGAATATTTTTGCATATGTATTTTGCATTTGATCCTAAAAAGAAGACCAAGAAGCAAATGGATTGTATTCTTAATATGCTTAATAAATTTGAAGGTGATGTTATTTTAAAAGGAAATAAAACATTTTAAAAATTATATTTGGATTTGTATTTAACACAGTGCACAGGTCAAAAATAGTGCTTTTTAATGAACATTAGATGAATCTAATAAACATTCTCTTTGCCATCTATTAGAAACATATTTGGAATTCACTGCTCATGTAATACACAGTTTAGAAAAAAATAACCTTCAGCTCCGTTTTTTTATGTTTTCCAATGCAATAGAAGTGATGGTGAAAGTGCATGTTGTTGATCTGAAGGCAGAGACTGTCGCTGCTCCTGTAACAGTCCGTGCTTATTTAAATCAGACGGTTACAGAGTTCAAACAGCTGATCTCAAAGGTAAGTGGTAAATTAGATCATAAATATTTTTGAGTTCTTGCTGTGTGTATGGCTCATTGTGGCAGTTTGAAGTTGTGGATTCTACTCTAAAGCAGCAATATTTATAGGCAGAACACAATTGAAGTAGAAAGGGACACTTCAGGTAGAAGAAACAGACTGATCAACTTTGACGCATGGGGCAGTAGCACTGACCCAGACTGTAGTTTGAGCTGGGTGGAACACATACTAGGGATATGAATTCAGTTTATGTCTTAGTTAGGGTTTCTACTCCTATGAAGAGGCACCATGACCATGGCAACTGTAATAAAGAAAACATTTAATTGGGTGGTTTACAGTTCAGGGTCATTATCATCATGGAGGAACATGGTGGCATGCAAGCAGACTTGGTGCTGGAAAGATAGTTGAGAGTTCTACATCTTACACAGGCTACAAGAAGTGGTCTGTCTCATTGAGTGAATAAATGAGACCTCAAGCTTGCCTCCACAGTGACACACGTCCTCTAACAAGGCCACACCTACTCTCACAAGGCCACCTCTCCTTATAGTGCCATTCTCTTTGGGGGCCATTTTCTTTCAAACCACCACAGTTTGAAAGAAACTTCTTGTTTCACAGAAGGCTGGCCTGGAACTCACTGTGTAAATCAGGCTAGTCTTGAACTCATAAATACTTTCATGCCTCCACCTCCTGGGTGTGCACATCATACCCAGTCCTTAATATTTTTTATTACATTTATTTATTTTGTGGTGTGTGTGCATGAACTCAGGCATAGTGACAAGTGACTTTACCCGTTCAGCCATCTCAGTGCTGAATGAAAGGTAGTGACATATTAATAGCAACAGTGGAGTAGGGAAGCAGACATGACAGGATGCTGGGTGATTAAATAGTGACCTAGAACATAGGCCTCTTCTGAAGGACTGAGCAGAAGTGAGATGATGAAACCTTTTGGATCTCTTTGGACAAATAGACTGGACCATGTGTGACAAATGACTTCTCTTTCAAGGGTCCCCTACTGTGTACCTTGAGCACACAAACAGGTATAGTTTTTGCAGGCTTCCTTACTGTCTAGTAAATGCAAGTTAAAAAAAAATTTGAAATACAGTTTTCAGCCATCTGTCTTGTCTTATATATAGCTCAATGTCTGGGATTTACTGACCATCAGTAAATAAGTGTTCTGGTTGTGAGGGGTTTTGTCAGTTCAGTCATGTTTTTGTGACTGTCACTGTGTTTAAGCAGTACCGCTAAGAGACTTCAGTCACTGTTGGCAGTTACATCAGAAGCCAAATCATGCTGTACTGCCCTACCTGTTGGCTAACTTGTTTACATGTGATACCAGGTGATCATATGACTCTATGCATTTAAAATAAGTGCCACCTGCAAACAGTTTCAGTCCATTTAAAAATATAAGCCCTAAGATTGGATTTTTAAAAAAAGAGGACAATACAGTATGTTAACCTGCTCTCTGATGAAGCTAATAATAACCTTATTGGGGAAAGGTTTCAACAACAATGGTAGTCAGAGTTTTGTCATAAACAAACACCTTGCAAGTTAGAAAGTGTTACTTTGTTCCAGTTTACAGCCTAAGTGATAGGGAGATGACTAAGAATTTTTCCTTTGAGTCACCAAAAATTATTAAATTTGTACTTAAAAGTATCTTTCTTTGACACTTTTGAGGGTTGGTACTAGTATTGGTACCTAGGGTCCTGCTCTCATCAGCTTTGAGGAACTCAGCAGTTTTCTCTTCTGTGTGTCTACAGTGAGCCAGAATTCCTTTGGGTAGGTAGCACATTCTGTACTGACCTTTTGTTGCAGGCCACACACTTATCATCAGAATCCATGCGGATAGTGCTAGAACGCTGCTACAATGACCTGCGCCTTCTCAGCGTGCCCAGCAAGACCCTGAAAGCTGAGGGCTTCTTTAGAAGTAACAAGGTATGCTTTTACCTTTTCATTGTGTCTTCTTTGCTGATAACAAATGGAGTAAAGCTGAGTATTGTAAGCCTGGCTTCCAGCAACCAGCACTGTGCAAGAGTAGCCTTCCAATGCACACAGATTCCCCAAATTTTCTTCCTTTGTCATTCAGTGAGTCTTCTTTCTCTGCCTGACTCAGCTTTGCTGATGCTCCTTTTACCTCTGCCCTCTAATTCTGTATTGTTTTCGTGTGTGTGTGTGTGTGTGTGTGTGTGTGTGTGTGTGTGTGTGTGTGTGTGTGTGTGCGTGCGTGCGTGCGTGCGTGCGTGCGTGTGTGTGTGTGTGTGAGAGAGAGAGAGAGAGAGAGAGAGAGAGAGAGAGAGAGAGAGAGAGAGAGAGAGAGAGAGAGAGATTAAAATGTAGTCTGTGGGTTGACAAGAGCACTCATCAGGTACAGGATGCTTTTGGCCAAACCTGACAAACTAAATTTGATCCCATGGACACATGTGGCAGAAAGAAAGAATAACTACCTCAAATAATTTTTCTGTGAACTCTACAAATGTGCTACACACACCATATACACACTTGTGTGCATAACAAATTTTTAAAAATATAACTTAATATTTTTAATATTTTAAACTATAATAATGCCAATTTAGGGTAAAGAGTGCCAGAGCAGTTCTTTCTTCCCCCATTCTTTTCCTTATGTGGTTAACTAATAGTCTAACTATGTGACATTTATTAAATAGTAATAGGTTTATCTTTTTATGCAAAACCCAACATACATTAATTATTGCCAAATCTATGTCAATAATTAATAATTAATAATTTCCTGTTTTGTTTTTTTGGAGACAGAGTCATGTATTTGCCTTATCTGGCCTTTAACTCGCTACATAGACCAAGCTAGCCTGTGACAGTCATCCTGCCTCTGTCCTACAAGTATTGGGTGTATGCTACCATGCCTGGTCAAATTTATGTATAATGTCACAAATTTTATAGCATACTGTGTACTGGCTTGTAATGATATGGTCTTATAAAGAATAAGAATGCCACTTAACATATGGAGTATAACTCTCTCACTCACTGTTTAGGTATTTGTTGAAAGCTCTGAGACTCTGGATCACCAGGCAGCCTTCACAGACTCCCACTTGTGGAAACTTCTGGATCGACATGCAAATACAATCCGATTATTTGTTTTGCTGCCTGAACAATCACCAGGTTCATATTCCAAAAGGACAGCATACCAGAAAGCTGGAGGTGATTCTAGTAATGTGGATGATGACTGTGAAAGAGTCAAAGGACCTTCAGGGAACTTAAAGTCTGTGGATGCTATTCTAGAAGAAAGCACTGAAAAACTCAAAAGCTTGTCACTGCAGCAGCAGCAGGATGGAGACAATGGAGACAGCAGCAAAAGCACTGAGACGAGTGACTTTGAGAATATTGAGTCCCCTCTCAATGAGAGGGGCTCTTCCACCTCTGTGGATAATCGAGAACTTGAACAGCACATTCAGACTTCTGACCCAGAAAACTTTCAGTCTGAAGAGCGTTCGGACTCAGATGTGAATAATGACCGGAGTACAAGTTCAGTCGACAGTGATATTCTTAGCTCCAGTCACAGCAGTGACACTCTGTGCAATGCAGACAGCGCTCAGATTCCTCTGGCCAATGGACTTGATTCTCACAGTATCACAAGTAGTAGAAGAACTAAGGCAAACGAAGGGAAAAAGGAGACATGGGACACAGCCGAAGAAGATTCTGGGACTGACAGTGAATATGACGAGAGTGGCAAGAGCAGGGGGGAAATGCAGTATATGTACTTCAAAGCTGACCCCTACGCTGCAGATGAAGGCTCTGGGGAAGGACACAAATGTATGTACTTGAGAGGAAGGCTCTTTGAAATAGTATCCGTGTGTTTCTCACTTAACTTCTGATTAGGATTCCATTGCTTAGCTCTAAGACTACCTTACGGTAATTTTATGAACTGTAAGATAGTTGACTTTTCTTTCATTTGCAGCGCAGTACTTTATTTAGCCAGTAATTGTGTCTAGTTAAGTAGAAGAGTAACCAGTATTAGGAAAGTCTATGGTAAGAATGCCAAGGAATACTTGAAAGGTAGTATACACTTTCACCCCTAAAGAAACCAGATGCTTTAAAGATTTTATTTTTGAGAAGTTTATATATGCATATTAATGTGTTTTGATAAATTTACCCTTATTCCCTCTCCTCCAGTTCATTCTCTACTTCTTACTACCACCACTTTTCTCTCCCAGCTTCATGTGCCATGTGTAAGCCCTTTGAGTCCACTTAGTGCTGTTATATATGCATAGTAATAGGGTCATCTACTGGAGCATGAATAGCCTCTCAGAGGCCACATCCCTGAGGAAAATTCGATTCTTCTTTCTCCAGTAGACATCAGTTGCCAGAAGCTTCTCAACTAGATTGATACTATGAACCCTACCCATCCATGTTGGGGTTTTGGCTGTCTTGATTTTGTAAATGCAGTCACAACCACTTTTAATTTATGTGTGCAGAGGCCTTGTCACATCTGGCAGATGTTTGGTTACAGACCTCTACTACCTCTGGCTCTTAAATTTTTAACACTGCCTTTTCCGCAGTGTTCCTGAGCCTTGGAGGGTGTATGCATGATATAGCTGTCCCGTTTAAGACTGGGTACTCCATAGACCTTTATTCTCAAACACTGACCAGTTGAGTCTCTGTATTAATTGTCATCCACTGCAAGAAGAGGCTTCTCTGATGAGGGTTGAGAGATGTACTACTCTATAACATAATGTTATAAGTACTTAAGGGGCAGTTTATGTCCATTTAGCAGAGTAATAGTACTAAGTTCTCCCTTAGGGCCTGTGACCTAGCCAGCCACTGGATTTTAACCCAGTTAATGGTACCAAACATGAGTCCTGTCTTGTGAGCAGGCCTTAAGTCCAATCAGAAAGTGGTTAGTTATTCCCATTAACATATATACTACCATTGCAGTAGTGGGCAAGTCTTGCCAGGCCTATCCTTATTTGATCTCCAGATTCACAGCTAAGTAAGACAGCTGGTTATTTTTCAACCCTAGTAGCATGCATAGAACCCTCCAGCATTTTGAAAGTTAGCCAACAGAGATGAAAATTTCAGGTCGGTACCAGCCTGATTTCTCTATGTCCTATGACTCAGAATATATGGTGTCTTCTGCACTAGGGTCTTACTATCAAGTTATAGAGGATAACCAAGAACAGTGGCAATAGTCTGTATTGTTTGAATGGCTTTGAAAAATTGTTATTCAGTTTGCAGGGAAAAAATTTTTTTAGACCTCTTTTCTATGTCTCAAAGCAAACAACTCCTTTCCTGCATCCTTTAAACATCCATATTCAGTGGCAAAAGGAAGGGGGTTTGAGAGTGAGGGTTCATTTATTACCTGGGTCTTTTTTTATTTTTATTCTGTGTGCTGTTAAGGGTGCAACTTGGTGCTTTACCACTAAGCCACATCCCAACCCTTTTGATTGGTTATTTTAATTTTGTTAATTTGATAGTAGGCAAGATATAAACTAGGGTTCTGAATGTTCCAGATCTCAAAAGAAAAAAGAGAGAGAGAGATTTGTCAGCATAAGCATTTAAGACAGGTAGTAACAGCAGACATATCCACACTGTAGAACTGCATGAGTTGTAAAAGAAACTTCTGGAAAGAATTTTTACATAACCACAGGTTAGAACTAGCCAGAAGTTAACAAGCCAGAGTCAAGATAGATTTCTTTGGCCAGGTGGTGGTGGCACACACCTTTAATCCCAGCCCTTGGGAGGCAGAGGCAGGTGAATCTCTGAGTTCAAGTACAGACAGAGATACACAGAGAAGTCCTGTCTTGGGGGGGGGAGAAGAAGGAAGAACCCATACATTTTGTTTCCCAAGTATGAAAAGGAAGCAGCTTTCTGAAAAGTTAAATACTTACTAGACTCTCTCTGTACAAAACATGTAGTAGCCTGGCTTGGTGAAATATCCCTTTCATCCCATCACTGAGTAGCAGAGGCAGGAGGATCTCTGAGTTCTAGGCCACCCTTGGCTACGTAGTGGGACTCTGTTTCAAAAAACTCAAAGCATAGATTAATACTCTTGTGTTTTTTAGTTTATTTCTCAAAGTGTCTCTGAATTACTAAAGCAACGCCTCCATTAACATATTAGAGAACTGGAGCTCACAGAGGATAGAGGCATGGCAAAAAGAACATCTATATGTAACATCCATATAGTCAGCAGCAGGACTGCCACAGCATATAAGGCTTTTTTTTCCTTAAGATTTTATTTTTACTTATGTGGGGGGGGGGGCAATAGGTCCTGCAGGAAATCAGATCACCTGGAGCAGGAATTGCAGGTGGCTGTGAGCTGCCCTGCATGGGTGTTGAACTGAACTCTGGTCCACTGCAAGAGTGCCAGGCACTCTTAATTGCTGAGCCAGCTTTCCAGTCCCCGTGAGGCTAACTGAATGTGCGTGTTTCCTTTATCCTTGGAAGAGAATCCCTAGGTTTCAGGCCCCATATAGTTATTAGAAGAAGAAATGAGAGACAGCCTGTCAGTAAAGTGTTTGCCTTGCAATCATGAAAACCTACATTCGATACTTGAAACCCAGGTAAAAAACAAACAGGTGTGGTGCTATACACTCGCACTTGTAGTCCCAGCTCTGAAAGCAGAAATAAGCAGATCCTAGGGCTCTCAGTCCAGACAGACCAACTACTTGGCAAGCTCCAGGCCAATGAGAAGCTCTGTCTCAAAAAACAAGGTAGACCGCTCCAAAGGAGCAATACCTGAGAGTGTTCTCAGGCCTCCATAAGCAGGCAGCACGCATGTACATGCAGACTTGAACACATGAGTGCACAAAGAGGAGACTTGGCCCAGTGAGATAGCACATCAGACAAGCATGCTTCCTGCTAAGCCATCATGACCTAAGTTTATCTCCAGAGTCCACATGGGGGAAGGAAATAAACTACAAGTTGTCCTCTGACCTCCACATGCCCTCTGTGTTCCCCTACACATACAGAGAAAGTTAATAAATGTGAAACATGCTCTCTGAAAAGAAAGAAATGACTTGTAGACTGAAAGCTCTGCCTTTTAAATGAAAGTAATCAGTAATAAACGTGCATAGTAACTACCGAGCTCTAACTAACACCAGAATCCTTTGACATCTGTATATATGTCCTGTAGAAACTCAAGTATAAAAATGTAGATTTCTGGCCAAGATGGTAACATAGAAGCAGTATAATTTTGCTTCATATAATTGTATTAATGCATTTTAAGTTTGCATCCAAGGGCTACCTCAAAAGGCTCACTAGTGTGCATGATTTCATGGAGTCCTCTCAGCAAGTGTGTAAAGCTGTTTTCCCTGGTTAAATACCTGGTTCAAACAGGTTTACTTGTCCGGGGTCATATTCCTAGTAATTATGCTGCTAGGATTCTAACTTGGCATTCTGATTATAAGCCACCACCTAGATGCCACTGTCACTTTTCCTGACAAGAAAACTAGCAAATAGCAACTGCATTGACTACAGTCAGCCAATAAAAGTGCTGAGAAAGAGGAGAGCTACTCTCTGGAGGAAGAGCTTGGAAGTTTCTGGTTGACAGAAAAAAATCAATTGGCTGGTAGCCTTTACCTCAGCATGGATCCAGCAGGAACACTTGGAGTTAAAATCTAAAGTCTCGTTTCTCTGTTTGGAAAGTTAATAAACATTTTAAAAGGTAGATTACTGACCAGTTTAATCTTTCTAGAAATGTGTAGTAGGCTAGTCTTACAGCTCACTGAAATAATAGACAGGGCTGTGAGGGGAAACCACTTTTCCCATCTCTTTAGGCTACTAGAGACCATACAGAAGGCTTATTTGCAAAGAAAAGTTTCTCCATTGATCTTGATATTTAGAAAAGGCTTGGAGATGGAGGGAGGGATGTTGGCCAGAAGCCAGGTTTACCAACTATCTCTGCTGTGACTGAGTCACTGCCATCCTCAGTGACTTGAAAGTAAGTGCTGGGAAAGTGGACTGTGAGTGATGGCCTATTCACAGTGGTATAGTGGTCAGGTCTAGCAGACAAAGAATTCCATATCCCGAGAATGATTTATCATACATAGCATCACAGTATTGGCAGCTGACTTAGGCAGTATCTGGACTGTATCTAAAATGCTGATCCTTAAGCCACCTGGTATGCTTCAGGAACTCCTTAAGGGAATAATAATTACCTCTCTGTGAAAACAGTGTTCTGGTGTGACCTAGTTGCAGTTACAGCCCTTAGGTATGAACAAGGAAGCCAAATAATGGATGTAACACATGTGCTTTGAAGTGTCTTCATATAATTTTGGTATCCTAAAAATACTTGAATTTGTATTATGAGGACACTGAATCCTCTGGATTTTAGATGCAGAAAGGAAAAGAGGTGTGATGGTCATCTCTAACAGTTACATCTACTGCAGGAAGTAGGTCTTTGCTGAGGCTGCAAGTACAGAGAAGTCTAATCACACGTTATATAAAGGAGCTAGGAGATCACTGAAACCAAGCCTGCTTGGTGCTTAGCTCCAGATTAGACTGATTCAGTAACCAACATTTGTGTCTCCCCGTGACATAGCATTACCAGAATTGAGGCAAGGAACCAAATGGCCTTCCGTTTTAAGTATTGTTTTGGGCTCATAGGACCCTATGGTAGAACTGAAGCTCAAATTGGACCCCTACCTATAAGCCCTCAACTTTTGATTTCCAGTCCCTTTCCATTACACACCTCCTTCAGAATCTTCAGTGTCTTGTTGAACATTGCAAATGTAAACTTGTTTGCCATAAGATTAACATTTGGGGACATTCCTTTAAAGTTTTAAGTTGGGGTTCTAAGCAATTTAAAAAAAAAGCCTCCTTAAATGTTGCATAGTAAACCAAGCTCAAGCACATCCCTGTCCATATTTTCTCCTAGTTTACACTCCTTACATCCAGTGATATCTGTTTCGTAACCAGGCATGTAGTCTGTGAAGATTAATTCACTTGATAAACATATCCAGAATGTTTCATCCACCCAGGATTTGAACTGGCCTGAGAATGTGAACCAGAAATTTTTATGACCTTTTGTAAAGTTGAAAAAAAAAGGGGGGGGACCTACTGACAAGATAGCCTTGTTGAGGAACAGCCTGGAAGCATAGTTGCTCTTGAGTTTGGTACCTGCCTTATTACAAGAGAAAAAGAATTAGGCCTGCAACCACATTTGCTAAAATGTGAAGACTAAGATAGCTAGATGCATTCTACAAGAGACTAATAAGGTACAGAAGATTGAACTGGGTAGGTATTAGAAAGAAATATAGAAAAATAGTTTATTGGCCAGGTGTGGGGATGCACACCATTAGTTCCAGCATGGAAGTAGAGGCAGGTGAATCTCTGAGTTCTAAGCCAGCCAGAACTACATAGTGAGACCTGTCTCAAAAAAAGAAAGAAAAGAAAAATAGTTATGAGAAGTAATCTTGTCATGATGCCAAGAGAGTTTCAGTTTAAGCCTGGGGAAAGGTTGAACAATGGGCCATTTATGTACAATCCTGCTATAGTTCAACCACATGATAAACATGCATCTCAGTATGCTAGCCCAATATTTTTTCTAGTAGAAATCCCAGAATTATTACTTCAGATGATATTGCCGCCAGATTTTGAGACAGCTGCTATAAATCTGGCACTATTCTAAAAGCTTCATAAATGTGTAAGCTCATTGAATTCCCGCACAGCACTGTGACACTATGCTTTCATCACCATTTTCTGTATAAAAAAACAGGGACATGGAAGCCAGTTGTACCCTGCATCTCCTGGCTAGTAAGCAGAGGAAGCAGTGGTGTGTGACCCAGACGCATGGCCAGAACTAGTACTGTGTGAAACTAGAAACATTTGTGTTTTAAGAGACTCCCTAGAACAGCAGTGGTGGGAGTGGGGGTCACCTGAAAGCATTGTAAAACAAAAGTATTCACATTACAATTCACAACAGTAGCAAAGTTACAGTTATAAAGTAGCAATGAAAATAATTTTATGGTTGGGGGTCACCACAGTATAGGGAACTGTGTTAAAGGGGCACAGCATTAGGAAGGTTGAGAACCACTGGCCTAGAGTTTGGTAGATTATACCTATTGAGTCTTGAGTCTCCCCCTGAGTTGTTTATATTTTGTCTTTTTTTTTTTAATTCAGTGTTGCTACCTAAGAATCTAGCCAAAAGAAGAAATACTTTTTCTTATTGACAGTATAATAAGAAATGTGGTCTGTTTTACAGCACTCAAAGACTGAGTTCACATTTTTGTTCCTGTTTTGTTTGTTTTTTATTTCTTAGGGTTGATGGTGCATGTTGATAAGAGAATCACCCTGGCAGCTTTCAAACAGCATTTAGAGCCATTTGTTGGAGTCCTCTCTTCTCACTTCAAGGTTTTTCGAGTGTACACCAGCAACCAAGAGTTTGAGAGCGTCCGACTGAATGAGACCCTTTCATCATTTTCAGATGATACTAAGGTTGATTACGATAATCCTTATAGAGTTAGTCCATTTTAAGTAATAGGTTTGAGAGCAGCTTGCAGTGCTTCCAATGAAGGTGAAGTAGGTAGCCCCAAGGATAGGTGGCTGGCAGCTACTGGGTGTTTATATTGTTCTTTGCTTGTTCACCCTACAGGTAATGGTTAAGTGTTAACTGTGTCAGTTACAGTTTTAGCGGTGGGGAATCAGAGGTGAAAGTGTACCTGCTACCCAGGAGCCCATGAGATAGGGGGTTGGGAAACCAGAAGCTAACAACAAAGTGAGCCTGGGCTGCCCTGCTGAGCCAGTACATCTAAAAGAATGTTCTTGATTCATAGATCACAATCCGACTGGGGAGAGCCCTAAAGAAGGGAGAATACAGAGTTAAAGTGTGCCAGCTCTTGGTCAACGAGCCAGAGGTGAGTGACACCAGACAGCAGGAGAGTACAATTGCCTACAGTAGACATAGATGGCTTCTAGTTGTCTCATCTCTTCTGCAGTACTCAGTTCTGCTGTGATAGTACACAAGTGACCTGTATCCAGTGAGGTCAGATTTACAAAACAGGCATGGTGTACTGTCACACTGCAGGAGTAAGCAGGAGTTTCCAGCACTGAAAGGGAGATAGATGTGTTTATGGTTGCCTTCTGGGAAGGATGGTACTGTGATACAAGCGGATGGCTGCTGGCCTATGGAGGTACCCTCTGTATCCAAGGTCATCATGGTTTTAGAGCCATCCCTTAGTGTTGTGTAACATCAGTTCCTGCAAAGACTCATTTAAACCCCATCAGTTAACTCTGTTAATCCTGTCTAGTATTCCCAATCTGTACATGAAGAACCTGGCACAGAGAAGTTAAATAACTTGCTCAAGGTCACAGTATGAATTCTGTATAGGCTCTCAGCAGGCTAGCTTAGGAAGTAATCAGAATATTTCAGTTTATTATAAGACTTAGGCCTAATTACCCAAAGGATGAGGAATATTTCCAAGTTGCTCATGCATATAGTGATGGAGACAAACCTGAAAGCTGTGAACTTTTTATACAATGCCTTTATTAATTGAACAGTGCTTTATCAATCATCTATCATTCTATTTTCATTCATATGCTTCTTCTGAGTCCTTTGTCGTGTTGGAGATTGAATGCACATTCCCTCATTGAAATCCATGGAACTGTGCTTCTTACTTTCAAAATTGTCAATTTTATGACAAAAAATGGAAATTTGAGTGCATTATCCTAGATTAACTGTCATCGTGATAACTCTGAAAGGAAGCTACTGTCACTAGTTTACAAATGAGAAAACTGAGGCATAAGCTATTAAGCAAGGCTCCTTACAGTTGCTGAGCCTGTAAGTTATGGAGCTAATGCTGAGAGCAAGCAGACAGATCCTTAAACTCTGTCTAGCCCTTCCTTGTCACACTGCCCAGAACAAATAAAATGTCTTCTTAACCCTTGCTTCACTGTGACACACAAGTTGTAATCGTGTGTTTATATTCTTAGCCATGCAAGTTTCTGCTTGACGCTGTGTTTGCTAAAGGCATGACTGTGCGGCAATCAAAAGAGGAACTAATTCCTCAACTCAGGGAGCAGTGTGGCTTAGACCTCAGCATTGACAGGTAAGTGAGGCCCCAGCACTGGCCCTTTCACTCTGCTGTGCCTTCTTTCCTCTGGAGAGTGGATTAGGACTAGTCAGCAGAAGTGCTAGACTGAATTTCCCTGGGGAATACAGAATGTCGTGTACTAGAGACATTGCTTCTGCATCACCCCTGAATTTTAATGAATAACCATTTATTTTGTACTTTGAATACAGTTCATTTTTGGTGTCTAATCAATGTAAATTTTGAATTCAATATTTCAATTTGTAGCAGTTTTAAGTATATTATTGCATTTTTAGGTTTCGCCTAAGGAAAAAAACATGGAAGAACCCCGGCACTGTCTTTTTGGATTATCATATTTATGAAGAAGATATTAATATTTCCAGCAACTGGGAAGTTTTCTTGGAAGTTCTTGATGGTATTATCGTTGTTTTTTTTTTTTTTGGAGAAATAAGTATCAATTAAACCATAGAGCTAATAGAAACCTAATCCCTTAGTGCCTAATCCCAGATTGTGCTGTGAGAAGTGTGCTGTATAGTGCAGTATTGTTGTCCTTGTCAGTATCAGGCTGTGACTTTGGAGACTGGTAAAATTCTTGCTCCATTCCTGAGATTCTTCCTTCTTTCCCAATCCCTAACATAGCTGCATTATTTATAGAAGATAACCCTTGTCTTTTGCCTTCTAGTATGTATTCTTTTCTCTCTTTTTCTCATACATAAAAATTATAATTTAAAAGTTTGATATGTTTTTGGTTCATTATGCAGAAAATTCTGTTGGTATTTTCTTAGGCATGTTTATTATTTTCTTTATCATTGTCCCATATCTTATGTTGAGAATAGCTACTGGAAATTCGTCAAAGATGTTGAAAACAGCTATGATACTGACCCAGGCTACTGCTGCTTCAGAGTGCTACCAACAAGACAGCTTAATGGCAAAAACTGTGTCTTTACTGAGGTCACAGGTCAAGGCATTAGTTGATCTGTTTCTTTTTTCTTGACCTTCCTGGGAAGGTGTATCTTCTATGCCACTCCCCTAGCTTCCAGAGCTTGGTGATCTAGCTTTGGCTTACAGATAGGTATTCTACCCCATCTTTCTTTTCTTCTCATGGTAGTCTCTGTGCGGTCTTGTCTATACCCAAACTCCCCCATTTTTAGAACACACTAGTCATTTTGAGTGGTCCACCCACTTACTTTAATTTGATACTATAACTGTAATATTGTTGCATTCTGAGTTATTTTGGGACTTGGATTCCTTGTCTGTTAGAACAAGCAGCTGAGCCCATGACAGTGACCTGAAGCAGTACTTGTGTCCACCATAATTTCCACTTTCACTTTTAGCACTGGGACCTACTAAATTCTCTTCTGAGAAGAGTAGTAGGGGGAGGGGAGTTGACTTCAGGGAGATCACATTGAGGTGAACAGTTAGCTTTGTGTTTTGGTGTCACTTTTGTCTACAATCTAGATAGTTCTTAAGAGAGTTCAGTAGCCCTTCTTACTAGCTGTTTCTAATCTAAATCAGCTTAACTTTAACTAGGTAAACTTCCAATTTCATGATAACTGGGGAGACAAAGAACTACCAGGGCACCAGACACATGCCGTATGCAGGTATTCTTGAATCTCTGAGGACTAAGAAAATAGTAGCCTTGTCTGAGCAGACTGAGACAGGATCATGAAGGTCACATAAATAGGCCAGTGCCACAGAAAGTGGTACTTGGAAGTGGGTACCATCATTGTATCATGTCAGCACACATTTTAATATCGAAATAGATGGATAAGAAATGAATCATGTGATTAAACCCCACCAACATTTATTCAGCCATAATTTACAAGCTGCTGTTAGTCTCTGGTGCTATAAACATGGATAAGCTAGAGATTGCCCACCACATGCGCAGTTTGGGAGGAGGAACGGAGCAGCAGATGTATCACTCTTAAGTTGCTAGTTGCTGAGACTAGCTAGCCACAATAGAAATTGTATATATGTCTACCATAGAGGTAAGTGACAGGTGAGCTGATTTTGACAACACTGAATTCTGGCTTCAATGAAAGAGGGATTGATGATAATTTGGGTGAATAAAAAGGATAGAATAAAGGTGTCTTGGTGGTAGTTTAGGTTGGAGTCCAGCTACTGGCACTGGAGGAGACTAAAGACCTAAAGGGAAAGTGACTGGAAAAGCAGTGTGAGACAGGAGTTAGGAGGAGGCAGTGTCAGTTAGGAACACTGATAGGCAAGTGGTAGCTGAGAGTTGTCTTCTGAGAGTGGAGGGTTGTGTGTGCATCTCCTTTTAAAGAAAGAACAGGAGCTGGAGGCATGGCTCAGCAGCCAAGTGCGCTTGCTGCTCTTGCAGAGGACCCAAGTTCTATTCCTAGCACCCACATGGTACCTCTCAACCATCTGTAACTTCAGTTCCAGGGAATATAATGTTCTCTTCTGACCTCCAAGGGCACAGGCATGTATATAGGCAGATACACATAAGACAAAGAAATACATATAGGCAAAATGTACATAGATAATGCATGTAGGCAGAATACCCATACATACTAAATAAATACATAATTTTTTTAAAGGGGGCTGAAGAGTTGGCTCCGTGGTTAAAAGATCTTGCTGCTATTTCAGAGGATTTGTGTGTGATTCCCAGCACCCACATCAGGCAGCTCACTACCTTCTGCAATTTCAGCTTCAAGGGATCTGGCACCTTCTGGCCTCCGTGAGTGCCTGCACTTACATAAACATATCCATACAGAGACACATACATAAAATCTTTAAAAAAAAAAAAAAAAGAAAAGGTAGGCCTTTGTGTTTAGTTAGGAGCTACAGGAAAAGTAAGATTATAAATAAGCCCTTAGAGAAAATATAATTCTGAGTATAATCCTGCGTGTCCTTAGGTGTAGAGAAAATGAAGTCCATGTCACAGCTTGCCATTTTATCAAAACGGTGGAGGCCTTCAGAGATGAAGTTGGATCCCTTCCAGGAGCTTGTGTTGGAAAGCAATAGTGTTGATGAACTTCGAGAGAAGGTAAGTTCATTTGAACAAAAGTAGCTAATACATGTTTTCCTTTGTTGTGTAGTAAGTGAGTACCAGCCTCTGTTGTCAGAGTCTTTTTTGGTCTCTGTCATACCTTGATACCCTGTACCACTAGGGTCTCTTAGAGCTAGCTCATTATGTTTTGAAATTACTTTGTTTTCATTTGTCTAGAGTAGGACCTTCCCTTTTCACTAGTTGGTCAACTTTGTCCCAAGTTTTTAAGATTAATTAAGTTATTAAACTGCTGTATGGCTAAATGAACAAAGGAAAGTGAATTGAATAGAGATCCTATTGTAGAGATTAGCTCAGAATAGAACTTTATACTTTTAGAAATGTGTGCATGTGATATGTGTAAAGTAGAGTCTGGAAGGAGTGTGCTAGCATGGGATTTACATCATGGGCAAAGAAGCAGGTTCGCTGTCTCTTCTGATTTTTTAAAATCAAATTTATTAGTTTTTAAATTCAGCTAATTTTATAAAAGATAAGATAAATTCTCAATAAAAATCATTTTAAAATAAACTTACATATGACCTTTCTTTTCTAGCTGAGTGAAATCAGTGGGATTCCTTTAGAGGACATTGAATTCGCCAAGGTAAAGCCTGAAAACATTTGCATCCCAGTGTTGGGGTACTGCAGATGTGGTTTGTGCTGTGACTCATTGAGTCATTCTTTTTCTCCTTAGGGTAGGGGAACCTTCCCCTGTGATATTTCTGTCCTTGATATCCATCAAGATTTGGACTGGAATCCTAAGGTCTCTACCCTCAATGTTTGGCCCCTTTATATCTGTGATGATGGCGCCGTCATATTTTATAGGTAAATGATTTTGCTGCTATGTAAATGATTTTTGTTGCTGCTAGTGCTGGTGTATTTGTGGTGTTGTACCTTCACAGTGGTTTTGACATAGCACCACTGAGCAGTAAAATACAGTGAGTGCTGCGCATTACAGCTTGAGGTTTAGACTACCTTAGTTAAAATCCTACCACACACCTGTGACCCCAGCAACAGAGAAGTAAATACAGGAGGGTAAGGGATCAGAGACAGTTTCTGCTATATAATGGTTTGAGTCCAGCTTTGGCTATGGGAGACCCTGTCTTAAAACTCTCCCCTAAAAATAACAACAGTAGGAAGTGAGGTAGGGCAAACAAGATGGCCCGAGGCACTTGCCACCAAATATGATCATGTGGGAATTCGGTCCTCACATGATGGAAGGAGAGAACCGATTCTCCCAAGTTGTCCTCTCATCTCAACAAACTGCCATGACACAGATATGCCCCTTCACAGTAGCACACAACAAATAAATACGAAAAAGAAACCATGGGTGAGGTTAATTATAATTGCAAAAAATTCTTTTAAACCAGTACATACAAAATGTTACTATAATGACATTTTAGGGTAGCTTACATTCTTTCATTTATAGATGTCTAAGAGATACTGTGTTTCATACTCCCAGCATGAATCAATGTGGACAAGACATACTGTAGGTGCTCTTTAGCTACCATGTTGGACAGTGCACATACAAAGGAAAATAGTCTTTGGAACCTGGAGGTCAAATCTAACTTTTGTTTTCCTAGTTCTTACCTGTAAAATGGTGACCATGCTGTCTTTCCTGAGAATCCAGGCTACTTCATAGAACTATCATCTGTTATAAGTAGATGTTCAGTATTATAGATTGTATTACTTTTAAAACTCACATGAAATGATTTTGTGCCATTTTAAGAAATGAGTTCTGTGCACATGTGATTCACATTGACAACCTAGTACATCCTGGTGTATGAGAGTGAACAGGGTAAGTGACCAACTGATCTAATGCCTTTGTGTTTTACATAAAGGGATAGAACAGAAGAAGTAATGGAGTTGACAGAGGAACAAAGAAATGAACTGATGAAAAAGGAGAGCAGCCGACTGCTGAAGACTGGACATCGTGTAACATACTCCCCTCGCAAAGAAAAAGCACTCAAGATCTACCTGGATGGGGCGCCAAATAAAGATGTGGCTCAAGACTGACTGCCAGTGTAGCCTTTCCCTGAGGGTTGGTTTAAGTAGATGGTTCACTACTTCTGGGTAGTGCCATTTTGGCCGGACATGGTTGGGGTAATCCCATGACACCAGCACTGATTGGACCGCCCTTCACCAATCAGAAGCTCAGTGCCCAGTGGGCCACTGTCTTGACTTGGAATCATGTTGTGCACTATGGTCAGATGTACTGTAAAGCCAAGGATGTGCAAAGAGAAACAAGCAAAGCCTGCTACTATGAAAGGGATGGGGGACGAGTAGATTCATTGATTTCGGACAAATGTGCACATAGCCGCTAGTAAAACTAGCCTGAAACAGGATGCTCATAGCTTAATAATAAAAGCTGTGCAAAGGCCATGAATGAATGAATCTTCTGTTTATTTCATTGATACACACATTACCTCATTGACAGTTCTGAAGCAAATGCAACTGTGTTGACTCTTGGAAAGCAGCAAAGAGGAGCTGAAGGAGGAGTTCTTAGAACCAGCATAGCCCACAGAGGAATTAGGAAGGTGTGTTTTTATTTTGTTTTATTTGTTATAAAGTAGTAAAACCTTAGTGATACAGCCCAGTATCTGTTTCCCTTAGGCCACTCCCAGTAGGTGCACTATGGCTGCTGAAGGTTTGTGATTAGAACCAACTGTACCTAAGCTATGGATGTAGAGAGTGTCTCACTACTTCACTCAGCATGTAAATAAAGGGATCCTGTTGAGTTCTCCTGGCTGCAGCTCCCCTGTTTGCCATGGTTCTTTGCCTCTCATTCGTCATGTACATTTGTGTACACTGAAGCTCAGCAGTCTGCCCATGTACTCCTCGGTGAGATTCCATAGGATGTATTTGCTCGTTAATGAGGGTTCTCTGTTCAGTAGCTTCAATCTTTTCTTTGTACATTTATTTTCAATGAATTGATTCAAGTTTGGGTCTTCTAGAATGCTTGTAAAGTCCCATTTTAATTTTTAAGAGTCAATTTGTAGTTCTGTAGTGTAACTTTGGGGAACATCTGCCCATAATATGGAATAAAGTTTCTCGGGGGCCTTGGTGTAGACTTGGTGCCACATGATTCATTGCAGAGTGTGCTAGAGTCAGCAGGCTTCTGCTCTGCTAAATACAACTTCAAAGAACACAATTCTAAATGAACTTTGAAATACTATCTAATTTATAAAAGTCAATAAAAAGGTTTTGGTAAAACTTTTTCATGCAAGATGCTGTTTACAACAATGAACACGCCAATAAAACATTTGTTCATGTTGCTGTGTTATTTGGTCATTAAACTTCTGGGGGCATGAATCTGAGTTCAGAATGAATTTGTTGTCTTTAAATGTGGCACTTTATTACCTGTATAGCATAAGTATCTCATTCTCTGATGAAGTATATTTATAGTAAAGTTCTTCAGGGGATCCTATTTCAGAATCAGATTTTTACTCTTTTTCTTCCTAAGAAGTATTTAATGACAATATTAGCAAGTGTTGACTCTGGTTTCAGTATAATTAAGATATTCCATTAATATCTTAAAAGTCTCTTGGGTCTGGTCCAGGCCTGCTTACTTGGGACCTGGGTGTCAATCGCCTCCCCAAGACTGGCTTTCTAACAAGCAGAAGAAGTTGGTAGAGTGGGCTTGCTTGCCTTTCCTCTGGTTTGGCATAGTGTCCTTAGTGGCTGGCACAATTCTTCTCATTTGTCTGCCCCTTGGTGTGTGCCTTCTGCTCTGGGTCTGTTGTTGCTGTGTATGAGTCATTGCAAGCATATTGCACATACCAAAAATAGAGGAAATGCTTCATAGAAAAGCTTTAAGAGCTAGTTTCTCAGTGCATGGGAGTGAATGAAAGCAAGAAGTGGGAAACTTCACAGTAAAGTCGCTGAAGTGGGAAGCAGCCCCTTTGGGCTTCAGAAAGCTTGTCTCTGAGCTGGAAGCAGGACATAGGAATTGAATTGTGACCATTCTCTAGGGGTCTCACGTTCTGAAGGGCTTTTTATTAGAGCAGTTGTGTCATCACATACTCACTTTCAGAACTATGTGGTCGTACTTCAGAGACCCTGGCTAAGGTAACGAACATTCTGGTCAAGAAACCCACAGCTCTGGTTTCATGGCAATTTAGCAAGCCTACGGGAGGAATATGTGTAAGGGACAGTAATTGTGATGAAGTGAAAAGGCACCTACACTAGAATGTTAATGCCTTGGAAAGTATGCTACAATTAGGAAGATGGATGATCCCAGGCCCCAGCTAGAAAAAGGAGAACCATTTTTTGCCAGCCATGTTGTGAGTGTATATGGCAGCACACCCATAGTCAGAAGCAGAAGGCAACCTAATGCTCTGAGCTACTTGAGAGTCCAGCATCACAGCAGTGTAGTGGGCCATAAGTCTGTACATGACCTGTGACTCTGAAATGCAGGAAGATCCTTTGCTGGGTTCTAGGATTTTGCCATTGAATTGTCAATCTCCCTCTGGGCTCATCTCTGCTCAGTAGTGTAGATTATTATTCAACCCAAACAGTTCTATACAATTTTTGAAAAAACTACTTCGGTCATTGATAGTCTTATTAAAATGCCATGAGTCCTGGAATCAAATGCAAAATGGTAAACATGGAGATTTCTAGGCAGTTAGAAGGTGGCCTGTGTCCAATTTGCAAAGGAGTTCTTGGCTTAAAAGAAGGTATTAACACCTCAGCTGAGTATATGTGAAATTTAAAGATGCTCCTTCAGAGCAGCCAACATGGGGGGAGCCATCATTCCTAGACCTATGTTGATTTTTTTTTATAAGTTGGCTTTTGGAAGCTACGAAAAACACTGAATTACCTCAATAATTCATTGATGCCTATGATCATTTAGAAAGTGCAGCTATCAATAGGGTTAAGGTAGGAAGGCAAAGGCATTGAGAGAGGTATGTCATCCCTGCCACTTCTACTAACCTCCCAGAGAATTGATCATGATCAGAACTGGGAACTCACTGGTACCCCCTCCCAAATTACTGGAAGATAACACCCCTTTATGCTTTTGAGTACCACAGCTTCCCCATACTGTACACTTTTCCAGCTCACATTGCTTGGGTAGCATGCTTAGAGCCAGTTTGTGGAGATACACGGAAGCCTGCCCCCAGTGACTTCCTCCAGCAAGGCTGCATCACCTAAACCTCCACAAACAGTATCACCAATGGGGGACCAGGTGTTTAAATGTCCAAGACTATAGGAGACATTTCTCATTCAAACACCCACTCACCATCGCCACTTGCTTGTCTTTGAACACTGTCTCTGAAGGTTGTGGGACACCAGGGAAGTGGAGTCTTGCTGGTGGAAGTGGGTGGGCCTTGAGGTTTGCTCCACCCCCATGCACTTTTAATCCGCGATAGGAAAGTCACATGGCCAGTCATCTCACTCCTGCAGCCATCGGGAATGATTCCTTCAAACTCTAACCTTTTTCTCCCTTAAGTCATGCTTGTCAGGCATTTACAGTCACAGAAATAATAGAAGTCATACAGAGGCCATCAGTCAAGGACTGCCAGACTAACAAGCTAAGAAGTGGCTGCTAGCTGAAGGGTGGAGGGTGGGGGAAGTCAGCCAGCAACTCCCAGCTTCCCCAGAGGGCCTGGAAGTCAGAGACCTCATCTTATCTGGAGCACCTGTCTTGGAGGAGGGGGACTCTTTATGCTCCAGTTTCCTTTTCACACAATAGGGAAAATCCCTTCTTGGCAGCTTGGTCCTTTGCTGGGATCACTGTTACAAATGCAAACCTTCAGCTCCTGCCACTGCTTCCCCGGCAGGAAGCAAATCTAAGAAAAGAGCAGGCAGAGAGTTAAGAGCTGTATTCAGCTCAGCTCTTCCCATAGTCTGTAACAGTGGTGAGGTGTGCTCTCAGTTAAGCATTTGGGCTCTAGGAAGGGGACCCTAAGTCTCCTTCATTCACTGAACTGGGCTGATACATGGTGGGTATCCAACAGGCTGTTTCATTTGTTTTTGAATACTCTAAGCATTTCCTCACACTTTACTCGTGTCTTCCGTGATGAGCAAAGGGGTCAAGACCATGATGATGAAACCCACACAGACAGCTGACCAGATAAGGGGGAGCTCTTGAATCCCAGACTGATGGTTGAGAGGCCAACAGGAGACTGATCCAGACTCCATGAATGTAGTGCCAGGGAGGAGGCCACAGAAATCACTGGGGCCTTGGTTTATCAATGAGCTTTGGGAGCCCATTCCAAATAGAGGGATACTTTCTCATCCTGGACACATGGGGAAGGGCCTAGGTCCTGCCCAGGATGAAATGACAGACTTTAGAGATCCCCCCCCTCAAGGAGGGTCTCACCCTCCCTGGGGAATGATGTGGGATTGGCTGGGGGGCTGGGGGCCTAGTGAAGGGAAAAGGGAGGAGGGGTGGGAGAAGGAGTTAGGACTGACATATGAAACATTCATGTTTCTAATTTAAAAACATTGAGGAAAAAAAAATCCCATTCATCCCCAACCCCAGGTCCCCCTGCCACTTTCCCAGGAACCCATTTCCATGACAGCCCTCCAAACTAAGCACTCTGTGGGGGCTCCTCCAACTCTCTTACAGGGTTGACTGTTTTTTGTCACCTCTTGGTCTAGCTATGTCCTGCCTTCTGTGAAGATTTCAGAGCAGGGACTCTTATCTGGGAACCAACCCCCAGGGCATATCCCAACCCCTGAGTAAGCCTTCTATACATAGCTGCCAGGTAATCCATGAGCTAAAGTAGCCCTGGTAGGTTTTGACACTTAATAAAGAACACCTCTGTTTTTGATAGTAAAATAATCAGTGTACCTTGATGAATAGAGGAAGAAATCAGATGAAATGACATCTTTTGAAGCCCCATTTCTTCATCTGTTAATAATTCATGGAATTCAGAGTCATTGCCTGCTGCCCTGTTGACCTAATTATACAGTAACCTCATTAGTCTTTACAAAGCTTAATAGCGTCACAACCCTGTTATGGACCAGGTAAAGCATCCACCTGCCCAAAGATCTATTTGTTAAAGGCTTGTTCCCCATGGCACTTTTGGGAGTCAAACAATAATCTGCTTTGTCAACCTAGGTATTTTAAAACACTGTGTTGTTCATTTATTCTGAATCTTAGTATTTGTAGCTAAAAGCATAGGATACAGCAAATCCTAACCAGCACAGGTTTTAGTGACAAATGGGCCCATACCACAGACATAGGTGACTTTATCAAGTACTTACATTTATTGTTTTTCTAAATGTTCACATTTCTTTACTGTGATATCTTCAGATAGATTCAACAGCTTTTAAGTGGTATAAGATGCTATATGAAAGGATTATTACATAGACAGAAATTCCATGTCTTGGAATCAAATGGATTTTGAATCATTTAGGAGACACACCTCTGCATATGTCTATGAGGGAAAGAGTTCCCAGAGTACCAGCCGAGGAAGAAAAACTTGCCCTTATCATGGATGGCATCATCCAATGGGCTGGGATCTCAGAATAAATAAAAAGGGGGGAAGGAGAAAGCCAAGTCCTAGTATCGCCCTTTCTCTGCTTCCTGGTCCTCAGAACTGTGGGAAGCAGCACCACTCTCTCCCCTGTGCCTTCCCTGCTGCAAAATGAACCCTCATCCCTCAGGTTGCTTCTTGTCCGACATTTGGTCACAGCACCAAGCAGAGTAGCTAAAACCAATGTGACAGAGTCTTCTACCCTTAAAGGGTGGGGCCTTTTGAGTGGGTTCCAGGTCCTGGGGGAGGGTTTTATCCTTAAAAAGATTGCATGCTCCTCTTTCCCCATTTCAGCCAGGAAGGGAATGGCTTGACTGTACCATATGCCTCTCCAGTTTCAAAGCAACAGGATTATGATTGAAACTTGAAATGATGAACCAAAATAAACATTTTTAAATATATAAATTAATTACTTCAGATATTTTGTTAGAGTAACAATGCTAACCAGAGCCCAGAACTGCATTTGATTACAGAGAGCCTCCAAAAGAAGACTCAAATATTCCATTTGTTCCTTCTGTTCCTTCAGGAGGCAGCAAAGTATTTTCTCTCTTAAAACAAATTCCCATCCAGACATGGGTAAGAGTTCCAACATATTCTAAAAGAGGTGAAATGCAGATGCCTGCCTGGAAAATCTGCTTCTACGGAAATATTTTTTGTCTCTTTATACTACAGATTGTTTTATTCTATTGTTCTGGATGAAGGGGGTTTATATTTGTTGAAAAAAAGTTCAAGAATTATTAAAGAGTATCCAAAGTGATTTATGCATATCTTTGAGTGCAACACACATGTTTATACATAATTTAAAACTCTGAAGAAAGCATGCTTACACAACTGTGTGCAACTTTAAATTTAATAACTCGGAGTGAAGACAGGATGGAAACAGTTCCTGCAGGGCACCTGAAACCATCATCTGAGGCCTGACACCCAGCCCAGCCTTCTGTCTGGACATCATAGCCATGCTTCCCACAGCCTGGCTTGGTTCTGATTTCTCTGTTATTGAGAAAGGCCTTCCATTGTTGCTAAGCGACCTTGCAAACTTCACTATAACCCTGGCTCTACAATTACCCAAGTGTCCTTCCTGTGAATTAATTTACACAAATGGTCCTCCACTTTCTGACTTTCAGAGTTATTGAAGCAAATGACAGAGGGCAACCTCTGTACCACTGCCTCCACACTGCTACTTCTAACCTTAGAGGGACATGCAGACTGGCCTAACCTTAGTTCCAGGCATGCCTCGTATCTGTAAAAAATAAAAGAATTTTTACTCTCCTTTTGGAAGAACTGTTGGTGGCATCGGGGCTGACGCTGCAGTGTGTGAGAGAACGTGGGACTTAGAGAGAAACGGCGTCTGGTCTGCTCCCGGGCCGTGGTGAGTACAGTGTGAAGGGCTGTGCTGTAGTGAGGTAGGAGGAACCGGAAGAAAGGACATAAGGATGACTGTGTGGGAGGCCGCAAGAGCAGCTTAGCTCCTGTGCAGCCTCTGCCTCAGCCCGTGGAAGGACCATAGGACAATGGTGATAGCTACATTTTGCCAGGTCCACATTTGCAAGCCAGGCACCCTCCTCCATGTGTCCCCCCAAACCATCATGGGCAGACTTGGCCTCTTTCCATCTTCTCCCTTCAAACAAACCTCCATTCCATGAAGAACAAAACAGGGTGCCTGGCACTGGTGTCGGGTGGCTCACGGCTGCCCTCATCCACCATGTCTGTCTGCCAGCACCAGAGCAGCAGGGCAGCTGAACCAAATGTGCTACACTGTACCTTGTCAAGCCGGAGGAAAAGCTACTGGGAAGGAGCTGTGGAGAACACCTGGCCAGCCCCACACCTACAGAACACTCCTGGGGAAATAAATTAGCCATTTCTATTGCACATCTACCAGCAGCTCCGCTGGATCTGGGTCTAAATCTCCTCCCCACCCAATGACTCCTCAGGGATGGACTCCCCAAATGCCATCTCCCGGGCCAGACTCCGTTCCAGGTCCTCCAGCTCCTGGCGCACTTCCCCTATGAAGCCACCATCTTCATACTCATCAGGGGTCTCCCTGGGCAGCAGACTCTCCTCATTTTGGTCATGGCTACTGACGAAGCCTTGTTTGCACACGTACGCCAAGCTGTGGCTGGGGAAGAGGGTTCAGGTTTGGTCAGGGTTTGGTCAAGGTTTGGTCAAGGTTCTCTCTATTACCCTGGAGAGCAAAGCCAGGCTTGGAGCATGTCAGCTCCATGTGAAGCCATGGGCTGTGCTCTCTGTGGGCCTTCAGGCCTCACTAATTCACCACTTCCTGTCAGGGTGCTTTCTGTTAACAGTTTACTGAGGAGCCAGCTGGGAGAATGTCCTCAAGGGGCAGTCACAGGCCTGCTCTTCTGTGACTAACTATTGGCTTGTCTACCTAGGAACAGGCCCCGATGATAGGGACTTGGAAATTCACTGCCACACGGAGTCCCCTCAGCCCTCTGCCCATTTGGGTTCCAAGCAGAAGGCACAATGTAACCCCACATCTGCTGCACACACGGTGGCCTTGGGCCTCTGTGGGAGAGGGGAGGGGAATTCTGTCTGCCTTCCCTGTGTCCCCGATTCTGTTAGAAAAGAAGGGTGAGTAGGGAGTGCGGGCAGGACAGAAAGAGGCAGAGAACAGCCCTGTCAGCCCTGGAGCTTCAGCTCCAGGAGCCTCTAATACTACAGCTGCCTTCCACCCCTCTTGCCTGTCGGCCTCTCCCACTATGATGGTGTGGTCTGGGCTCATTCCCTCCACACCTTCTCCCTAGGGCACCTAACTGGGAAGCTTCAATCACTATCTAACAGAGTCCCAGAGTCTACAAATCTGATGCTGACTGGACCCCTCCATCCTAGTGACCGACAACACCTCCAGTCACACCTACACTGAATCGACCTGCTTTTGAGCCCCTCTGGACGACATTTTGCCTGCTTTCAGCCCCCAGTACAGTCACAGAAAGGACCTCACCTGTGAGGCTGGCAGAGGAGTCCACTGGCACAGGGACATCGGTCCAAAGCACCTTCAGGCTCCAGTTCCCAGGTGATGAGGTCCAGCAGCTGGCTGGCAGGGTCATGGCAGAGCTCCCCCTCCACGGGCAGGAATGTGCACACAGGGAATAGCAGGCCTGGAGCCAGCCAAGCGTCACCATGAGGGCAAGCACGGAAACAGACACAGGCTTGCTCTCCTCCCTCAGCCCCAGGTGAGGTCAGAATTAAAGACGTAGGAAGAATGAGAACGGCAGTGCACATTTGGGATGGACCAACCGTGCGGACTGGAGCAGTTACAGGGGGCTGCCTGAAGAGAGGAGCTGGGTTTGGGGGGTCAAGGCACCTGGGGAAATGAAGGTGTGAAATCAAGGCCCTCAACAGGAGCAGCGTGCCAGGAGGGGCCTGGGTCAGCATAGTGGGAAGAGATGGGCCAAGGAGCAGAGATAAGAAGGACAGAGGATCTGGGTGGACAAGGCCTTGAGGGTGGGAGATGACAGAAGCTAAGGGGGATCCTAGAGGAGCAACCTCTAGAATGTTGTTCTCCAAGCAAATCATGGAGGTGGCAGGTGCAGGAAGGAACAGTGTGGAGCTGGGAAGACGGAGATGCGGAGGCAGCTGAGAACTTTCAGACACACTCCTGGCAAAGGAGAGGAGAGGTTCTGGGAACTGAAAAGAGATCCACACAAAGAACCCAGGCAATAGTGGCTTTGTGAGGTAGGAGAGGAGCTTCTGGAATCACACCCATCTAGGGATGCTCTTCCAGTCCTGGACTCATGCATCCTAAAAGAACTTAACTTGCATAGTCAACAACTGAAAAAAAAATGAAGCAGGCACTTAACTCCCTGCTCTAGGAAAAGGCTATGGTCTGAAACACACAGTGAAGGCATCGAAGACGCTGAAAAGGCGTGGGTATATTCTGAGCCCCAGCAGACCCTCCTGGAAGATTGGGACAGATTTCCCTAGCAGCCACCCGGGAATCCACACACCTCTTTGGAAGGCACAGCACAGGCCAGGCTGGCAATCCCTCTGGTTGTCACAGATGGTCCCGTTGCTACCTTTGCTGGCCTTTTTGGTGCAGTGACCCCAGACACACAGCTGGTCTCCACAGCACTCGCTGTCTCGAGTACATAGCTGTAGGAAAGAGAAAAATACAAGGCCCAGGGGCTTGCTGGGAGCAGGGACCCAGAGACCCACAGGGAATGACAATTAAAGAGCAACAAGAGGTCCCCAGGACTATGCCCTGTGATATGGGTTGGCCTGGAAGGACCACAGCAGCTGCTTCACCATGATGGAGCTGAGCAAGGTCAGAGGGACCCTTTATTTTTCAAACTTACTGTGCATTTTGTTGTTGCTGGGGTTTTTGGTTTTGGTTTTGGTTTTTGGTTTTGGTTTTTTGTTTGTTTGTTCGTTTGTTTTTTACTGTCAAAATAAGGCAAATGGCAAGAGTTCATGAGCCCATCACTTGGTCCAAAAGGCCTTCTGTGTGGAGCAGAGGGTTTCCTTTGCTTGAGGTCATGTTTCTCTCCAGCCTTCCCCTGGCTCCTCCCTCTGTACTGGCTCCTCCCTCTGCACATGTAGTAAGCAGACTGGAAGCTTTGGGATCTGGGAAGCAGCCCAGGAGGAAAGAGGTGGCCCTTCCCTTGTCTGGGAACGGCATGTGTACACTACTGTGTCTGCTGCTGTTCACTGTCCCAGAATGAACCAGTACAGGGCCTCCCATTCTCTCCTCCTTTCCCTACTTTGCTACCCATGAGCCACACAATGTCACCAGAGATTATGGGGTGGAGTGGCTGCAGGTCTGCTGGAATGACATCCTGGTTACTCCAGGAATCAGTCCCTTTGGGATTCCTCCCCATCACTGAAAGGCTCTTGTAAGCAGCTGAGCTGAGAACCCCTGGGACTTCTAATCTTCTCCCCATGGCACGGCAATGGAGACGACTGGTATCTTTACCATCTGCTGGTCCCGGCATGGCTGGCAGGTGTACTTGAAGCTGGAGAACTGGCAGTACCTGGTGGGCCCACAGTCCTCATCAATGATACATTCCTGGGAGGGTAAGAGGGACGGTCTTGTCAGTAGCACGCAGAGGTGTAGATCTGCAGTGCCCTGGAAGCGCAGCATCCAGATTCATCCCTGTTTTGGATGAAGCACTGGCCCAGAAGTGTCTGCTGGCTCCAGGCACACCAGAGCCTGGCTGGGCTGGTGCCTGTCACCTACCCGTCACCTGCAGTTCACATGGGGTCTATCTTCTCTAGATCTCAGGAGCCTTGGGTCTCCCATATCCATCTGTGTTCAGTATTCCCCACACCCAGGGCAAAGAGCACGGGGACTCAAAGTTGCTCATACATAGAGCACATGGTTTTAATAAAAGGTGCTGATGAGCTCCAGGCCCTGAGCGACTGCTCAGGAAGGGCTGGAGGCCAGCCCCAACACAGCCCCTGCTGCCTAGGAAGATACCAGAGACCACCTTCCTTGGCACTGGCGCTGGAGGCCACAGGCCTACCCATAGGGGGACCTACACAGGCCCCTGGCTTCTAAGGAGCAGCCAAGAGGCAAGATGAACTTTAAAGTGGGAGTCGGATGGCTGGAACCCCACCCTCCCAGTCCAGGGCCTTCTTATGGCTGTCAGCTCTGTTTAGCTAGGAACATCTGTCCATCTGAAAGTCAATCTCAGCCATAGGAAGGGGGGCAGGAGAGGAAGGAAAACATGCAAGGACATCATTCATCACCCACTTCCCTAGGACAGACCTTCCTAACAAATGGCAGCTGGGGGTTACTTCTTCATGTTGGGCAATGGTGGCCCAGAAAGGACACAGCATCATGTAAGAGATACGGCTACATCAGGGTAGATGGAGTATTTTCCACCACAGCCCTTGAGTGGAGGGCTCAGGGCTCCAAATACAGTCATCAGAGATGAGGAGAGCTCTTGGGGGCCTGGTGTCCTAGAATGCTGGCAAATATTCTAGAAATATCTCTGTGAAGAGTAGGGCCTACCTCATCCCCATCTCAGGGCATCCTCGATCCTGAAGCCCAGTACAGAGTCCTACATGACAAAGCATGGTGGGTCAGGTGTGAACCTCAGTGCCTGAGAAGGTCTCAGCTCTACCCTGAGTTGAGGAAACTGCATCAGTGGGTACCTAGGGTATCTGGGGGCCTGTAACCCTGAACATGTGCAAGCTGGGTCTCAGCAGACAGTCTCTGGCTCTGTTAGTATTACTGAGTGCTATTACTGGGAAATAGCTGAAGTCCTTGACCCAGGTCTGAATGTCTCCTGGCCAACCCTGCAAGTCTGAGGAGATGGGCGTTTGAGTCAGGGCAACTGCAGGCCTAGTACTAAGCTAAGGCCCCACCAGGGGGAGCTGGAACTGTGCTCTGTTCACCAAGCAAGGCTCCCAAACCAGGAAGACAGAGTCACCTACAACATCATCTCACAGCCCTTTCTGAAGGTGTCACTCTCACACACCAAGCAAGCTCTGGGCTCTCTGGGGGCTCACACCAGAAAATTATCTACTGCGATTTCCCAACAAAACGCCAAAGGAGATCCCACTACCTGACACCCTAAAAGCAACCTAATGTCTCTCTCCTGCACATGGCCCAGGAGTCCTGTCCATCTAGCTCAGAAGCTACAGGTCCCTTCCTCTTGCCCACCAGTGTACTGGGCTCTGTATGGAGCTGACAGCACAGTCCAGGTCTTGCCAAGCACAGCAGGTGAGCGCCTTTGTTCCCCCTGGCTTGCTCAGCTCAGCAGACTAGAAATGTCAGGGGGGGGGCACCACTCTGGCTTACACCAGGAAGAAAACAGACTTTCTCAAGTCAAGGGGCTGAGCCTAAGTCTGCTGGGCCCAAGACCCCACAGTGGCAAGAGAGGTCCATGAGGATGTGAGTTGACTCTGTATCCCTAGGGGATTGCATCCAGCATGTTCTCTGCCTCCGCACACCCACACAAGTATAGACTCCACAGATGCTCAAGTCCCTTATATAGGACATAGAATTTGCATCTGACCTCTAACCTATGCATTTCCTCCCACATGCTTCTTCATCTCTGGATTTAATACCCAATGCCACATGTATACTGTGAGAATCGTGGCTACGTTGTACTGTCTAGGGAACAACAGCAGAGGGGAAGGTGTGCGTTCAGTACAAATGCTATTTAAAAGAGGCTGGCTACGGGTGTGGACCCGGGAGTGCTGAGGCTGGCTGTAAAACACAATGTGCCCTTCCTGGCACCGCACCACACCCTCCCCTACACAGGCCACGGGATGCTGCTGATATTTCTTCCAAAACCTAACAGCAAGAGAACAGAGTGGGAGGGGTGACATTTGGGAAGGAGGAAGAAGCAGCAGGCACCGGGGACAGAGATGACTGTGAGGAGGTCTCTGCCTTCAATAAATTCATAATTCAACCATGGGAGGGAACAAAGGAAAAGAAGAAAGGCCAACACAGGACACCTCAGCAGCAGGTGCAGGTCTCGCATAAGGAAGAGGCCGGGTCCTTTAACCTGAATGGAACAGAGAAGGGAGGGCTGATGTGGCTGAGAAATACAGTTTCTCTTTCCAGTGCTACATCTGATCTACAGGGTCCTAAGTACCCAGCTGAGTCCAGGCTGCCAGAGGGGTTGAGCGAGGTAAGAGGCCGGGTAGCTGGGAGTCCCAGAGGCTCTGCTGCTTCCTGTCTACAGACATAAACTCTTTCTTGGTGCGGGGCTTTGATTTCCAAGGTCTGCAGGCTCACCAGCCTCCTATCTCTTCGACTCTAGACCTGAAAGCAGACTGCCACTCAGAACAGAGGCTGAAGGCCAAGGTCAGAGTGAGGAGCTCTGGGCCTTGGCTTGCTGCCCAGAAGGAGGCATAAGATAAAGAGCTGAGCACCTATCCTGTAGGGGTTATCCAGAGCCAGCCACCTCAACAGTATACAGGGCTCTAGCAGAGCAAGACCTTGAGTCCTCACAACAGCATAGGCTTCCTCTCATACCCTCAACGTGCTTAAGATTCCTGGGAGCTGTGGTTCTCAGAAGAGAGAGAGAAAAACAAAAACAAAAACAAAAACAAAAACAAAAACAAAAAAAACAGCCACACTGGTGATGAAGGCTCTATAGGGTAGATAGATTCCCTGACCAGACCTGAAGTGATTGTGGAGAGTCAGAATGTTGCAGGTACAGATTGTCCTGGGCTATTTTGGGTCCTGTAGCTATCCCACTGCTATATTTTTTGACCCATCCCTGTGGTTTTTAGGCAAATCTTTTTGTAATGTACTAATGGACCCTTAGCCTCTATTAAGTCATCAGATAACAACCAAGGCCTATAGCAGGTATTTCCCAATTTGCTGTAACTCACTGATCCAATGTACCTCTCAATGTACATTTAAATTACCTTGATTTATGATTTTTTCTGATACTAGAAAAAAATAACCTTCATGAAACCATTACCACATTAGAACACAGAATTTATGGTAATCTGAATCCTTGTGGCTCCCAAATAAACTTTTACTCCCTTTTAGGTGATAGCTGTTCTGTTGTTTATTTGTTTGCTTTCCTTTTTTGGTATCAACATTCCCACCTCAGTTTTAAGGCCTTAAACCTATTTTTTTAAAGATTTATTTATTTATTTATTTATTATATATGCAGACAGGCCAGAAGAGGGCATCAGATCTCATTACAGATGGTTGTGAGCCACCCTGTGGTTGCTGGGAATTGAACTCAGGACCTCTGGAAGAACAGCCAGTGCTGTTAACCTCTGAGCCATCTCTCCAGCCCAGTTTTAAGGCCTTAAAGGATCAGGGTCACCCAGCTTGCCACGAGTGTCTCTTCATCTCTGTGCACATCTCAGCATGGCCTCCCTTCAGTACCTTCCCATTTCCTCTACCTGAGCCTCAGCCAACGACAACGACACCAGCCTGTACCAGGGATGACACAGAAAACCAACACTGGAGGCCCCACGCGCCAGGAATGACAGGAGCAGCACAAGGCTTCCAGGCTTCTGTGCAGCTGTAGCCATGCCCTGTCTGCCTGCTGTGCTCCTCCCTCAGCCTGACAGACATCCCAGAAGCTGGTCATGGCCTGCAGCCATTCCAAGGAGGCAGTCTTTGTTGTCGAGAGCTATGTTTCGGAAACCAGGCAGAATGCCTAAAAGTGGCACTGAAAGCCCTGTGGACTGAGCCAGAACTGCCTGGAAACTGCCCCAGTGCCTTAATGAGACCCTGAAGGAGTAGGAAATGACATAGCAATCACTTGGAATCTCTATTAAGCTCATAGTTTATTAGCAAAGAGATCCTAGAAAACGAAGGTCAAAAGCCCAGGGTCGAAGGGCAGCAATGGGTCCCTGCACAGCCATTTGGAGCCAGTAGCAGACTCTCAAGTTCGGGCTTCAGTTTGCAGACAGGAAAGTAAGCCTCAGAGCCTCAGGTCAAGATTTAAACACAAGTCCCTCAGATTCTCAGGGGATCACTCTGTCTGCTGCTCTTAATAGTCTCAAAATGCCCCATTTGGGGTCAGCAAAATGGTTCAGCTCATGAAAGTGCCCACACACAAGGCTGATGATCTGGGGTCTGTTTAAAGGTGGAAGGAGAGAACAGACTCCACAAAGTTGTCCTCTGACTCCACACTCATGCCATATCCACCTGCACTCTGCACCCACAATAATAACCAATAAATAAAATGTGAATGCCCCACCTCGGATTTGCTTCACCAGCCCAAAATTTCTATGTTGACGTCCTAGTCACCGAATACTTCAGAACATGTTCTAGAGATAAGGTCCTTGCAGCTCAACTAATTCAAATGAGGCTGTGAACTGGACTCCCTAGGAAAAGCCTCCCCTGGGTTAAAGACACTATAAGTTAACTAATTAGAACTCCCAGGTGTGGGTATTAGAACGTTCATACCTCAAGTTAAATTATCTTCGACTGTCTACCTCTGTGTCTAAGCTAACACTCTTGTGACTGTCATCGTATAGTAACAGTCCATGGCCTCTCACCTCCCATCTCCAGAGCCCACCAGGGCAGGAGCACCACTGAAGGATCACGAAGACTCCAGCAACCTGCTTCACCTCACTTGGTGGACCTCATTTAGTAAATGTACACTCTTTCTACTGAATGACTAACAATGTGGGGCTTCCACCAGGGCTTTGCCTGTCACCACAACTCAGCTTCTGGCTTCATCCCAGAGCTCTCTGCTAGCAGACAAGGACACCAGAGAGGATGACAAGGACACTGAAATGCAGAAAGGACCCAAGGTGCATACATCAGCTGACCAAAGATGACAAGCAGGCAACAGAGGGCAAGAAACTCTGTGCCCCACCTGTCACCTCCCACTCATCACAATCACACCTCTTTCTCTCCCACACTGAGCAAGAAGCCCTGCTTTACACACAAGGAAACCTAGGCAGTAAGATCTCAGCCTCTTGTCAAGGTCACAGGTAAGTGGCAGGGGCAGGCAGGAGGCAGGAGGTGACATGTGAGGCAATGAGTGTTCCAGAGAAGGTATCCTCTCTACTGGATGCAAGAAGGCAGGCTTCTTTAGCCTGGCCTTGGTTCCAGGTGCCCAGGAGAACGGTGGTGGCCCCATTCTTCAGTTGATTTCCATGTTAGCAAATTCTAAAGTGTGTGTGTGTGTGTGTGTGTGTGTGTGTGTGTGTGTGTGTGTGTGTGTGTGTGTGTGTGTGTGTACATCTGTATGTGCTGGGTGGGTATGCGGTGGCCTCCAGATCAGTCTTTCCCCACTACTAAGAGCTTTTTTTTTGGCCTCAGAATGAAGCCAGATGTAGGAGCCTGTAACAAAAACCTGCACATCTGTCTCCAACATAGTGGGGCGCCTTCAGTCTTTCCCAGAGGTGGGGCTGCAAGCTGTCTACCAACTCACAGTTTTGAGGCAACCTCACCCAGGGCTCTGGCCTGGTCCCTGCTATAAAGACAGCCCTGTGGAAAAAATCTGGGCAGGAGTTTGGGGTCCATGCCAGCCGTTATTATTGAACTGCTAGCGTCTGCGAAAGTCTGGGTGGGTAGCCTGCCAATTCTCCCTCCCCTGCATTTTACAACCAGAGGAAGAGAAGGGTGCCAATCAATCCCCACCCCAGTGAGACTCACCCGCCATCCTGGACTTGGCTCAGCACCCTGAGGTAAGGAGTGCACCCTGTCCCAATCCTCAGCCTACACATGGCTCCTGTCAAAGCCTCCTTCCCATCAGCCACAGATCTTAGGTGGGGAGGGCACGCCGTACAGAACAGCCCACATCAGGACCTGATCCCACTGCCTGGCCATGAAGTCCTACCCGGCCACCCCGCCCCCACCTCCAGGGCTCACATTCTTCAAGCCTGAGTCCTCCTTTCAGCACTTCCTCTGGAGAACTGGGCCAAGATTTGCTCTAAATGAAGCTTCTTCCTGGTCCTCAATCTAGTCAACTGACTGCTGGCCGCTCTCCCTTTCTCCCTCCTCCCTGCCTCTCGCTCCCTCCTCTCCTCCCTTCCTGCTTCCCTCCCGTCATGATGTGCAATCACATATGTGTTCCTTGCCCTGAGTTCTACTTCTTCACAGCCCCCAAAACAACTCACCACAGACCAAAACCATGAGCCAAAACACACTTCTTTCTTCCTTTAGAATTCTTTTCTTTTTTTTTGGTGACAACAAACCGACACCCTGGGACAAAGGGGCAAATGATGCCAAGGAGAAGCCCTCACTGCCTTAGGCTCTCAATGTCTGTGCACCCACCCCACCGTGCTCCCCCACCCACAGCAAGCCCCCCCCACTCATCCTCCCTTACAGCAGTGGAGCTGAGGTGAGCCTGGTCAGGACTTCTCAGGCCCACTCTCATGCTGCTGCCTCTGTTCAGGGTCCCGTCTGGGATTCACTGCTATGAATTCTAGCCTGCAAGGCCCAGCACAGCTCAGAACCATGTGATCAGGAAGGTTCAGAAAAGGCAGAGAGCCAAGTTCTTGCTGGATTCCCGGTAACAAAATCCAGACCTGGGTCCCTAGAGAAGGTGTTGAATACCAGAGACAAACAGGGAACGACAGGCTCTGCTCATCTGACCCTCCCAAAGGGGTTCCTTTGGAGTCAGTTCCTTCTAGGGACAGGGCTTGGGGGAGGGGCTCTGACTGGGGTTCTCAGATTCAGGCATAAAAGGGGGTTTCCACACATGTAGCAGAGGGATTGTTCTGAGGCAGGGCCTGGGGTATACTAAGCTGACCTCAGACTTACCGGTTAGTCAAGAATGATCTTGAACTTCTGATCCCCCTGCCTCCACCTCCTGAACTGCATCACTGTTACAGACCTCCAGACCTTAGCACAACTGACACTATGATGGGAGTACCAGTCGGGCCTCCAAACCCAACACATACACAGCGATATCCATCAAAACGAGAGCAAAGACCTAATCCATCAAAGTCCATGGTCCTGACTGAGTAAGTCTCTAAATGTGCTAACCTTGCTTTTTGGCTTCTGTAGTTCTGCTTCTGGCTGACTGTTCTTGCTAACTGGGGTTCGTCAACCCAGGATTGGTTTTTTGTTTTGTTTTTGTGCTTAGAAGCTTACCCTGAGAAACTCAAGACTAAGTTCTGCTCCAGAACACTCAGTGTTGTCAACAGACAGCTGACCACCCAGTGTAGTAGCCAACCAGCTGGTGAAGACTCTCTACTTTCCTGAACCTGTGTCTGTGTGGAGTTCTCTGGTGGGTCCCTCACAATGTGGCCTAGTTTATATGGCTCTGGGGATGGGATGCAGGGCGAAGACTCCAGCAACTCTACAGCTTCGGCTCAGTAGTGAGGTTAACCATTCTCAGAGAGGGTCCTCACTCTCCTCAGGTCATATGTCTGTTCTCCAAATAAATCAACAACAAAGATGTTGACCTCCAGCCACTAGCCACCCCCTTACCCACAACTCCCTCCTCCTACAGCCGGAGTCATCCTCTAAAAACACAAACCTAATTATGCATGTCCCTGAACATAATTGTTCTGAAAGTCAAGGCTGATGGCCCTGGAGAAGGCTTAACATTGGGCTAATTCAATCAGCACATAATTGGAGGAGACAGCCTCCTTCCAGGCCTCAATAACAGCATGGATCTGCAATGCTGTGTAAGAAATTGATGTGACAAGGAGAACTCGAGTGGAAAAAAACAGCACTTCCCCCAGTGACCAACCAGGAAGTGTGGAGGGGGGTGGGGGGTAGGGCTGTGGTTCTAGAGCTGAGGAGTTGTCTACCCTAAGGATTCCGAGCTCTGAAACTCACAAAGTATGGGTCGGCCATTTTACCTCCTGTGGCTTTAATCCTCACTCACTCAGCAATCTGTAGAGGGACAGCCTTGCATCCTTGTGACTAACACCAGATGGGGGCAATGTGGATGGAACCCTCACATTCCTGTCACTCAAAAGAGGTGCTACTCGCCTTTGCACATTAAGGACCTGGATTGCTGGCTGCATATAAGGTCAGAGTTTGCTTAGCAAAAGGGCTGGGATGTCCAGACTCTGGGTCCACCCAGCTCTGGGGACCTGGGCTCTGGCAAAGTTCATGGAGGTAGAGTCTCTGCAAACCTCCATTCTGAAGTCACCACCTACCTCCCCCTCCAGTCATGGACTGGAATCCAAACTCAACTCTTGACATAGGTCACAGGGCCAGTTCCCCACCTGCTGCCCTACCTGCTTTTCTGACCTCCCCAGGATCTAGATTTCCATGTCAAATGAGGCAGAGTGAAACTCAAACAAAACAATACAAAAGGAATCTCTACCCAGTATAGCTTCTAATACCTGTGATATCAGCTCTTTGGGGGCCAAGACAGGAGGATGCCACAATTTTGAGGCTATCCTGGGCTATATAGCGAAACCCTATCTCAAAAATCCCAAAACATAAAAACAGAAGTCTTGACCTTTTTTGTGATGTAGGCTCTTTGGCAGCTGGCTGGAGCCTGGTGACCCTTCTCAGAACACTGCAAGTAGGTCAATAGGGGAGCAGATGAAATTACAAGTGGGAATGACCCCACCTAACTAGAGTTAACAGAGTTGCAGTGTTTTATGGTGTGTGCTGGATAGTAAAGTCCAGTGACAGCTCTTCCTTCTGAAGTAGGGTTGAGCACAAGTGCTGTTTGAAAGTGGCAACAAGCCCTGGAGAGGGGGCGATCAGAGGCTTGGGAGCTTAAAAGGTTATCCTTGGATTCATAACTAGTTCAAGGCCAGCCTATGAAAAGGGTGACTCACGTGACAGCACTAAGAAAGTACAGGGTAAGTGTGATGGCATTGGTACCCGATTCTGTGTGACTGGTGGTCTCCATTTAAGTCAGTCAAGATTGGAGAAAATAATTTAAAAGTTAGAGAAGCTGTGGAGATGGCTCCATGGGTAGAGGATTTGTCATGTGCCAACATGAGAACCTAAGTTTGACCCTCTAGAAATCACATATAAAACTGGGCGTGGTGGGGCTTGCCTGTAATGTCTGCACTGGAGAGGCTGAGTCAGATGGATCCCTGGATCCCAAACAGCCAAACAGAACTGGTAAACTTCAGGTTCAGTGAGAAACCCTGTCTCAAAAATAAATAAAAAGTGGGTGGAAACAAAGACACATTTTTTCTGAGTAGGTTGGGAGGGTGATACTTGTGGGTACCCATGATTCAGAACCTCTATTTCCATGTCACCATCCTTTAGAAACATACCACAGGGGGAGAAAGCTCTACAGGTTAAAGGTGCTTGCTGCCAAGTCTGCTGACCTGAGTTCAACCTATAGGACCCACATGATGGACAGAGAAAACAAATTTGTGTAAATTGTCCTCTGATTACACACACACACACACACACACACACACAGATGTACACACCACTACATATACACATAAAAAGAAATAAATGTTTAAAAAGTATATCACAAAGAATTTCCTCAGCTACCTTGAAAAGAAAGGCAGGAAAAGATGAATAAAATTCAAAGCTACTAAGAACAAAACCAAAGTTGCTTGGTTCCGTACAGAAGAAGCATCACCTCAGGCCTCTGGAGAGCTTCAAAGCCCATCTAGCTTTTCTCTCCACAATTATTTTTCCTCTTTCTGCATCTACCCACAAAATTCTTCCACAGCAAGGCACAAAGGGGTCTTCTGGAATTTCTAGACTTTTCAGCTTAAGCCATGCATGTTAATGAGCCTGGAAAAAGTTTTAATATTCTTCTGTGGTGGAAAAAACATGCCTGACTTCATTTTGTTCAGAAGTGGCCAAGTCGCTGCTTCATCCTCAGGGGCTGGTAGGAACATGGGCACTTTGCCTCCAAGGGGAAATCCTCATGCAGGTGGCCCAGGGCACACCCAGGGGCCTGCCCAAACCCCAAATGCATGATTTACTTTACCACTTAGGCAGTTGGCTGGAGCTAAGGCTAACAGGCTGGCACATAGTAGGTGTCCAAGAAAATGAGTTCTCTTTCTTTGTTCTCACCTTCTAAAGCCCAGCAAGTTGTAGGAGGCAGAGAGACTGTCTACATAAGTGGCACTGAACTGACTGTGGTCTTGGCCGTGGCCCTTCTATGACAAGATTTGTGTCCTCCCTGAGGAAGTACATCTCCAAAGAGAGGGACTCTGGAAACAATGGAAGAAGCCAAGGCTGCTGGGAGGGGACCTGAGCCTGTATCCTCCTGCTCCTAGCCCAGGAAAGGACACGGTCTCTACTCATCTTATCCCCAGGGATCCGGGATGTGGGGCACTAGTTTGCCTCTGTCTTTGAACTTGAATGGCCCTCCATTCTGCCTCCTAGGCCTGACTCTTCTTAGAGGTCCTAACTGATGAAACTGGAAAATACAGGCTGGTCTTCCAAAGTAGTGCTTTCCACATCCCATTGTTACAATGTGGTCTCCTAGCACTGGGTACCGCTCTCTGAAAGTGCCCTGCCTCGGTGCCTGAGAATGCCCCTCTGCAGCAAGGGGAAGGGAAACACACAACGGCTCAGCCAGTGCAGGACTTGCTCTACAGGCATGCAGACCTGAGCTTGGATCCTCAAGTTGTTAGGGCACAGACAGAAAGATTCCTGGGGGTCACTGGCCAATCTGTGAGCCTCCAGTTCAGTGACAAACCTGTCTAAGAAAAAAATCAGGGAGTGACAGAGGAAAACACCCAGTAATGACCCCTGGCTGTTACATGCATGTACACACATATGTGCATGTGTGCACACACAGGAACATATACACATGCACAAAGAACAACAGAGATACGTGAGAGACTGCTGTTTGTCTTCTCCTGTGATCCATCCCTGAGGAGGACTCAGTCACTGTACATGATATCTCAGGATGTCCTTTGTGAATTTGTCTTCTATTTCCAGCAGAGGAGGGAGTGAGGCTTGGTCTAAATGACACTCATTGCAATCAGGTGGCAGAGGGGTTGAGAAACTTCCAAAATTACAGCTGCAAGTGCCTATGACTTTTTAATATTAGAAATACATGTTTTTTCATTGAAATGGCCAAAATGTACAGTCTTTTTAATTCTAGGTCTATCATTTAATCATGTATTGTAGCTTTTGATTTTTAACTTTGCCAAACTCAATTATCCTCTCCCCAAAACAATACCTATGTCACAGTGTTACAAAGATTGGGAAATAGGACATGTATAGCTGGCAGGGATACCACCCAGCAAACAGTAGATGCTTAGGAACAGAGAGGAATGAGTACAGGCCAGAAAAACAATCACTCAGTTTTCTAATAAATAAAACCCATTCACAAAGCTGGAGAGATGTTTGGTGGTAAAGTGATCGCAGCACAAGCTTGGTTTGACTCCCCAGCACCCATATAAAAGTCAGGAATGGTGGTGTGCACCTGTAACCCCAGAGCTGGGGTGAGCTCTCCAGCCAGCCAGTCTAGTTGCACAGGCAAATTCCAGGTTCAGTGGCAGGTCCTGTCTCAAAAGGTAAGATGGAAAATGATAGAGAAAAGACTCCTGATGTCAATCTCTGACCTCCATGTACACACATCACAGGCACATGTACCCCCTTCCCCACCAACACACACACACCACTTCATATACTCTGTTCTGGCTCTGGTCTTCAAGAATTCTCCTGTTTATTCTGTTTACACTTCCTAAATTCATCTACTACATGTGTTCATTCACTACGGGGTGCCCACTCCACTCCAAGCACAGACACAGAGGTAACACATAACAAATGGAGCCCCCTGACTTCCTGGGACTCAAAACCTTCCAGAAAATTCTCTCATCTGTACTTTATGAAATTCTGCTCTCACCAGCCAGAACTCCCAAAAGTCTCCCCACTCAGTCTTCAATATCTCCCTCATTATCAGTCACCCCACCTTCCTTGCCACTAATTCTCAGTGCTATGACACACTAGGCCTCCGTCTGTAACAGGAAACTCCAGGCTTATCCAAACCTGAACTAACCTGAAACGAAGTTCCAGGTCTGATCACTTTGGGTTCTTAAGAAAACTCACACTCCCCAGCTCTATACCTCATCTCTGAATGGGACGTTTGCCCCCAAAATGGGATAAGAAGTGAGTTCAAATAGAGTTCAGCTCCCTGTCAGCAGCTGCTTGTAGTGTTACCTTAGCTCAAGTGCTGAACTATCTGGGCTCCTAAGGAAATTATTCTGCAATATATTAGTAATGTCTACATTGGGGGTAGAATATGACAGAGGTCTATGCCAAGTGCATGCAGTACATCTTCTTTTGTTTGCTTTGTGTGGGGGCAGGGTCACGAACAGCACAGGCTGGCTTCAAATTCACTGTGCAGCCAAGGATGGCATTGAATTACACACACACACACACACACACACACATACACACACACACACACACACACACACACACACACACACACACACACACAATCCCTCAGGAGCACTGTGCTAGGATTGCAGGCATGCACCACCTCACTTGCTTCCTAACAGTGCTGAGGATTGAACCTGGGGCTTTGTGCATGCTTGGTAAGCAGTCAACCAACTGAGTCCCATTCCCAGCCCCCCATTCCTTAAAGCACTTAAAGTGAGCCCAACAGGCCCCATGAGTTCTACAATTTATACCTGCCAGACCCCATGAAATGCTCCATTTTCTTTGGCACAAGACCTGGCTGCACACATACAATTTTATATCTGTTTGGTCTGGCGCCTTGGCCACTGTCACCTCTTAGAAACTCATAGGCACTGCATTAGAGCAACCATGACCTTACAGCAAAATAAACACCATTCCTGATTTATCACCCATACGTTGTAATCTATTGTCTGCCTACCCCAAGGGGCAGAAAAATTATGTCAGAAGTAAAAATTTACATTCCACATTTATTATTTGGGGGGGGGTCTGCTATGTAACCCAGGTTGTCCTCTGCCTCAAGCTCCCCAACCAGAAAGTTGAGGTAACACCATAAATATCTAGATAATCTTTCAAATTAGGTCTTGGTGCACATCTCCCAGTGCCTACAATTGTGAGACTTGAGAGGGGGAAGATTAGATCATGGTAGAAGGATGTGAAACCACAGTTACCGTGGGAGGCAATATGGCAGCTGTTCAACAAGTCCCAAACCAAAAGCCCTGTGGGGGCCAAAGAGATGGTTCAGTGGTTAGAACACTGGCTGCTCTTTCAGAGGGCCCCCGGTGAGATTCCCAGCATCCACATGGCAGCTTACAACCTTCTGTAACTCCAGTTCCAGGGAATCAATGTCCTCTTCTGGTTGCCTCAATGTTTATCCCTCTTGTTAGTACTGACTCTGCCACCTATGAGCTTGGATTGTTTCTCTGTGTCTCAGTTACTCCATGGGGGCCAGTGAGTGTCCTCCTTGGATGACTGTCATGCAGATGGTAGGAGGGGTGTTAAAGACCCCTCACAAAGCACCCGGCACACAGCAGGCAGTGTTTGCTTTCATTGTGTAGAACTCTCACTGCCATTATAACCACCAGTTATTATGGAACACATCACAACAGCCAGTATTTACCCTGGCTCACAAATGGCTGGATTTGGGGAGGGGCTGCCAAATCTGATAGCCTTCTGAGTCACAGTGACAAGTGGGGGAGCATGCAGACCTTGTTATTATTACATTTGTGATATTATTTTTAAAAACAAGATGGGCTCACAAGCTTTGTGAGGTTTTCAGAACAACAAACACCAAGGGCAAAGAAAGGCAAGGCTCCACACATCTGAGAAACAGGATGCAAGGTCCCCTGGGCCAGCGCCTGGAAGAATCCCCAAGTTCCCAAGGCAGAAGACAGCCACACGCCTGCACAAGACACTGTTTGGCCCCTACATGTCCCAAGAGCTCAGAACTCAGCTTGTTCTACTGTTGATGGCATCAGGCTAACCAGATTTTAGGTGCAATCAGTGTGGTTCATCTGGTCTGTGTTCTACTTTCAAGTAAAATGTTCCAGACTTCTAGGCCCAAAGCCAGGCTCTTGCGGGACACAGACTGTCTGAAGCCCAAAGAGACTTGAGGTTTGAGCTTCCGCAAAGCTGCACCCTCAGAGATGGCTCTGCCATCCACATCATGTCCTCCTGGCTCCCTGCTCTGGGGATCATGTGGTAGCTTATGTATACAGTATAGGGGGTGGTAAAGGCTTGCAGACTCAGAACATGCCTAACTCAGCATGTCTCCTGACTCCTTGGCTGGGTTCTCCAAGTCTCCTGACCTAATCCCCACCCTTCCCAGTTTCAGCTGCGGTTCCTACAACACTCTGGTAGTCTAAAAGAGTGTTCTCCAGCTCTTATTGTAATTTAAGGAAAGCAGCACCGGAGAGAAAGACGCCATGAGACAGGGTTCAAGCAGAGGGTTTTTTTTAAATTAGGGAAAGGGGTCCTAAAAAGGGGAAAGGGGAGGAGGGAGTAGGGCCTCCAGGACAGGAGCAGCAGCAGGAGAGAGGAAAGAGGGGCAGAAATAGAGGGGGCACACAGACAGAGAGAGGGAAAGAAAGAGAGAGAAAAAGGAGGATGGGGGATAGGTAGGGCCCTTTTAAAAGGGAACATAGTGACTATCCATAGGTGGTGCTCTTAGTGGCTGCAGTTGAGGGCATATCCTGTCAGAACCCCAAGGACAGATGCCTGAATACTAACACTTATATCTACATGTCTTCTTGACTTTGAGCAAGCAATGTGTCAATAAGAAAAGCCCTTTCTCCCTGCAAATAGTTGCCAGACACAGTTGGAAATACAGCATAACTACCCCCTCTTCCAGGAAGCCTATCAAGAATGCAAAGGGCCAGAGTCTCCTCTGCTTTCCTTCATGTTTTCCACAAGATTCTGGGGTGGGAGACAAAGATTTGATGTCAACTGCACAGAAGCAGTTGATGTCTGTAATAGTCCTCTGGCTCCCTAAAGCTGCATGCACACATTAGGGAAATGTCACCTGTTGCATGAGTTTATGTCACTCCTGAGGAACTGTAAGCTTAGAGCAATAATTTTTTTTATGTTGGAGTGGATTACCTTCTGCCATGGGAGTATAGCAGTCCTTTTCTCCCAAGGCTACATAACACCCTTAAAGAGACAGTCTAGGAGTCTAGAACAACTAGGCAGTTAGTGTCTCAGCTTACAGAGCAAGCAGAAACATGACAGACTATGCAGAATCTCACCCTCCCACCCAACAAAGTCTTCTTAGGCCACTACTCTCCTGGTTCTTCTTTGGAAGTTATGTATCTGTGGTATACACCCATAACCCACAGCACTGGAGAGGCTGAGGCAGGAGTTTAAGACCGGATTTGGTGATGGCATAGCAAGACCCTATCTCACAAGGAAATGAATTGGGCTGGAGAGATGGCTTAGTAGTTAAGATCTCTTCTAGATTTCTGAGTTCCATCCCCAGCACGCATGCCAGGTAGTGCACAACTGCCTGTAACTCCAGCTTCAGGTGATCTGACACCTTCTTCTGGCCTCTTTGGGTACTTCACAAATATGCATGTAAACACATACACACACACTCTCTCTCTAACAAATAATTTTTAAAATATTTAAAAAGAAATAAATTATGCACTCATTGTAGTTATTTATTTAGTTGATTGGTTGAAACTTTGATGTTAAAAACTCTTCTACACTAACTGCCAGGAACATAATAGGTAGTCAAAAGATAATGTTAGTGAATGAATAATGAATGAATTGAGTGGATAATGCAGGGAATTATGATAGGCATGGATTGGAGGCAGTCAAAATATAACACAATTGGCCAATGATCCAAGCACTATACACTGGTTTTAACCTGTACTATTTTAACTTCATGGGGGACAACATGTGGGACAAATTTTTGTCTGTCCTGTGTGCATGTATGTTGAAAAAGAAAAACTAGCTAAGGGTAGTCTTAAACTAGCTATGTAAGCCAAGAATAATCCTGAACTCACAATCCTCCTACCTCCACCTCCAAAATGCTGTATTACCACTCCTGGCTGGAAGGAAATTTGATGAAGTCATTTTTACCTATGAGGAAATTAAGGCACAAAGCAGTTAAGACACTACTCAAAGTCACACAGCTAATAAGTATCAAGGGTATGGTTTGAACTGACCTGGCTGTGGCCAGCCCTTAATTAATGCTCTAAAGAACTTCTAGCAGCATCTAAACACCTATGGGAAGGGGAGGAACAGGGGCAGCCAGTAGAAGGCAGGAAGGCTTGCTGTTTTCAGAGGTGGAGGCAGTAACCTCTAAGTGGCCATCATCTCCTCTCCCATGTGACTCAGCCCATGAGCTCACACAGACTGAGAGCGAAGCTGGGTCCTGTTGGGACTTCCCACCTCCTTATCTGGCCCACATTGGGAGGGAAGGGGGAGTGGATGATGTTTGGTCTTGGGAACAGTCTGCAATGCAAATCTGACCTTTCCCTGACACTGAACGAAAGGAAAAAGATCAACTTCAGAAGACTCTGTATTTTCTTCACTTTACAGTTCCAACAGCCACCCCTTGACCTTGCTCAGGACCCTACACACACTGCAGACAAGACTTGAGCCTCCCCAAGGTCCCCAAGGACCACCCACTGAGGTACTCAGCATAGTCAAGGCTGCTCAGAAACAAGTCTCAGAAATTGCTGAAAATTTGAGCACAACTCTGGGGGAGGGGGGGTTGTGCAGGATGTTTCATAAATTTGACTATGTGGGCTGCCCTCCAGGCTCCCAGTTGTCTATACTGAAATTATGATTAGTCTACAAGGTCTTTAACACTGTTTTTAAAGATTTCTTTTATTTTATGTTTATGGCACATGTGAGCAGATGCCCATAGAGGCCAGAAGGAGGTATTGGAGTCTGTACTGGATGGTTTTGCATATCAACTTGACACACACTAGGGTCATCAGAGAGGAAGGAGCCTCAGTTGAGGAAATGCCTCAATGAGATCCAGCTGTAAGGCCTTTTCTTATTTAGTGATCTATAGGGAAGGGCCCAGCACATGGTGGGTGGTAGCCACCCCTGGGCTGTTGGTCCTGGGTTCTATAAAAAGGTGGGCTGAGCAAACCATGGGAAGTAAGCCAGCAACCAGTTCCCCTCTATGGCCTCTGCACCAACCATGGCCTCCTCCAGGATCCTGCCCTGTTTGAGTTCCTGTCCTGACTTCCTTCAGTGATAAACAGCAATGCCAAATAAACCCTTTCCTCCCCGATTTGCCTTTTGGTCATGGGGTTACATCACAGCAATAGAAACCCTAAGACAGAGCCCTGGAGATGGAGTTACAGACAGTTGTGAACCCTCTGTTGTGGGAGCTAGGAACTGACTGGGGTCCTCTTGCAAGAGCAACAAGCGCTCTTATACTAAACCATCTCTCTATCCCATTAAAAACATTTTGAAACCAGGTGTTGGTGGCACACACCTTTGCCAGTACTTGGGAGGCAGAGGTAAGTGGATCTCTGTGAGTTCCAGGCCAGCCTGGACTACAGAGCTAGTTCCAGGGCAACCAATGCTGTTACACAGAGAACAGCACTCTACAAAGAACAGTCTATATAAATGGAAATTCTTCTAGAGGTTTCTACTGTTGACAATTTAGTGTATATTTATCAAGCTCTTTATACATACTTTTATTAAAAAGATGATTTTATATATTATACATGTATATATTATATAACTTATATATGTACTGCTCTGAAATTGATTTTCTAAATAATGTGTTTAAGATATCCTTTTATACCAATTTACATTAAACCTAAATTAAACTTATTTAGCTACTTTTTTCCCCCTTTAAAACAGAGTCTCATATAGCTCAAACTGGCCTTGATCTCACTATGTAGTTGAGAATGACCTTGCATGTCTGATCCCCCTGCCTCCGTCTTCTGAGTGCTAGTGTTTCAGGTGTGCTGCATGCTGCATTTACGCAGGGCTGGGGATGGAACCCTGGCCTTCATGCATTCTTGTCAAGTACTCTACCAACTGAGCTACATTCCTGGCCTGAAACTCACTTATTAAGACCACAATGTTTCCATTCAAGATTTAGAATCATTTACAGATGACAGATTCCTTTTTGAAGGACATTTTGGTTGAGGACATGCCAACCCTGTGAGCACTTTTTCCCCACTCCAACTGTACTTGGGGGTAATTAGCCATGTCACAGAGTAGTGGAGTTCTTCAATTTTCCGTGCAATTCTTTCCCTATGGTATTAAAGTGTAAGGGCCTTATGCTTGGCCTGATGTAAAAACATCACACTGCATGTGGTTAGGGGCTGACCATGGCAGGGATGTCCACTGCACACCCCAGACAGAACACCAGGTCTGACTTCTTCTACATAAGCAGCATACACCTGCAGCTAGGACCTACGCCTCACCCCACAGCACCCTTCCATTGGTCCCTCTCCTTGTCTGTGGCTCCTGATGGCCCCTTCTGTCTCCTGCGAGCAGCAGCCACATGGAGCGTGCACAGAGCAGCAACACAATGACCAGCTTGTGGCTAGGACCTCCAGCAAAGCACTCAGAGACTGTAGATGGAACTGGCTGGCCCACAGATCCCTTCCCAGACAGCCTCATCTTCCTGTTTGATCCTGTTCTTTTTCCCAGCAGGTTGCTGGGAACCAGGGCAGTTGCGAATTACAGCCCAGCTTTAATTGCTTCTCCTTGATAATGAATGTGCCACAGAGCCTTTTGTCTTCTGTATGGCTTCTCAGAAGGCACAGGCTGCAGGGATGAAATCAGGGATGGGATGCCTGCCTCCAACTACCTTGTGTAAACGTCTCCATTCTGCCCCAGGGCTAACTAAAGGAAAGGGCTACATTCCTTGGGGTTCAGTCCTCCAAGCTGGCCTAGCCTAGCAGGACTTCCCAGGAGGCAGAGTCTCTAGAAATTGCTTTAGACTTCTCAGGAGGCTTTTGCCCTCCTCAGGAGTACAAGCATGAGGGAAGACTTGAGTTCAATCCTCAGAACCTAGCCAAAAATAAAAAAAGCCAGGCTTAGTGGTATGCACCTTATAATTCCTGCACTGGGAAGGCAGACAAAGATGACTCCCTGGGCTCACTAGCCAGCCAGCCTCACCTACTTGGTGAGTCCCAGCCAGTGAGAGAACCTCTCTCAAAAAACCCAGAGTGGACATCTGAAGAACAACACATAAGGTTGTCTTATGGGTTCCACACATATTTGCATACACACACACACACACACACACACACACACACACACACACACACACACACACACACAGAATCTCGCCATCTCTACCACGTCCATTAACTTGACAGGCAGGCAGCAGTTGAAATCGGGATATGGAGGGAACAAAGCCATGCCCATGTAAGCCTTTCCTCTGACCAGGCTGGGGGTAGGAGAGGCCTGAGCAGGATGTGGGTCACTAGACACACTTTCCCCTCCCACTCAGAGAGGGTATGCTTATTGTCCTGTGGGAAAATGAAACATTTGCCAAAGCTCTGTCAGGGTGTAGCATCCCAACTCTCCCAGGATCCAACAAGAGCAACAGGCAAAGTGGCTTTATACTGGGGAAGCCACTGGTTCGGCAGTCACAGCAAGGACATGCTACCATCATTCATTGCCTCCAGTCAGAAGGCCGACATCAACAGGGGACGCTCTTTTGAACAAAGAAACTACCGAGGCATCCAAACGTCCACTGCTTGTGTGGCTTTGGTGAAATGATGAGAGCCACCCACCCATGGCCTCGGAATCCCGGCTAGTATCTTGGAGTTAGCTTTCAAACTAGGTGTGTTTGTGTGGAAAACAAACAGACTCACTGTTATATCACCTAGGAAAGTGAAGCCTGGAATGTAGCCAGTGCAGGCATGCTAAATCATGTAGCTGCAGGATGTGTTTTAACCAGAGGACATAGCCTTTCAGAACAGAGGAGGCATGGTTAAGTAGGCCAGACTCCTCTACAAAGAAGAGTTTCCCACTACTGAATAATAGCTTGTCTTTTCCAGTTCCCTATTGCCCCTCTCCCAACCCCCCATCAAACAGAAGCACAGTGGTCAAGCCTGTCCACTAGCCTTCAAAGAGGCCTGGTGGGAGGCTCAATACAAAAGCCCCTTACAAAGATGTCAGGCCCTGTGTGCATCAGCTGAGGCACTCAGGTGAAATTACATGCCTCCGGGTGTTCCCCCCTCACATCTGAGTGTAAAAACAGACCAAAGCCTTACATAGACTGTGAAATTTCTAGACAGGCATATAGTGTTACTGTTTGGAACTTTCCATGAACCTCTTCGGGTTACCATACATATTAATATGAACACCACATTTAAAGAAAGGAAAATATGCTGTGCCTGGTCATTGCTGTTAATTGAATTCATCTGGGAATTTTAAATTAAAAAAAAAACGTAGCCCCATTAATGGCACTTGAAGGTTTGAGCGGGTTGTGGCATTTGCTTTTTGGGATGGGAAATCTCTTTTAAAGACAGTTTCTGCAGTTTCTGTATCATGAAGTGTTAAGTTAGAGTCACCTGTAAAAATCGTTAGGTTACAGAACTAGTGAATGGGACAGTGTGACGCTGCACAAGGCTGTGCTCCTCCAGAGGCAATCTGCCACTCACAGCTTCCTGCTCAGGAAAAGAAACTTCACATTCCTACAAAGACAGCCCTCGAGGGCTGGAGAGATGGCTCAGTGGTTAAGACCACACGTTGTCCTTGCAGAAGACTCAGAAGACTGGGGTTTGTTTCCAAGCAGCTGCACAGTGACTCACAACTATAATCCCAGTTAGAAGGGATTCGACACTCTCTTCCAGTGGACAACACTCATGCGTGTGGTGTATTTACACGCATGCAGGCAAAACTAAATCAAATTAAAAGTAAAGATCCTGGTTGAGAGCCAGGTATGATGCATACCTTTAATGCTAGCACGTGGAGGCAGAGGCAGGAGAGTAGCTTCAAGTTCAAAGCTAGGCTAACCAGGGCTACATAGTGAAACCTTGCCTCAAATAAATAAAAATAAATAAATAAATAAATAAATAACTGACTGACCCACAGGAGGTCTCAGTAGTTAAAGGTGCTTACCACCAATGCCTAATGACCTGAGTTCAATCCCACAACTTACATAATGGAAAGAGAGAACTGATTTGCACATTGTTTTCTGACTTCCATGCACAGGGGCACACACACACACACACACACACACACACACACACACACACACACACACACACTAAACCAATAAATAAATGTAATCATGTCACCAGAAACTGACTTAATGTTTACCATGGTGAGTCAAGGTTGGATGGGTTTGGATGGGTAGTTAAATGAAAAGTGTTCTGGGCATTGCAAACTAGATGGCACTTCCTTGACACTTGATGTAACACTGTAACACTAGCCAGGCTCTACAGTGAAGTAGACACAATGCCTCTGTCACATTCTGTCCTTTCGAGGGAGCTTGTAAAGCCCCCAGTCTGTGTTCTAAAGCACTATGAGACTAATGGGGGCAGAAAGAGGAGCCAGGCTCTGGCCAGTGGAACATCCAACCTCAGATCTTCCTTCTGCCTTCTCCCAGAGAAACTCGGTTCCCTCACCTCCAAGGGCCTAAGCAAAAGTCATGGAAAAATGTAATGAAACCCCACCCTCTGGCTTGTCTGTGTTGTCTGTGTGGCTCCCCTCCAGCACCCTACCTCCCGGAAGCTATCTACCATACAAAGGGGTTCAGATTATGCAGCAGACAAGTGCCATGTTTATGTCCCCTGTCACCCAATGAACAAGTGCCATGTGGGCTTTTCAACCAAGGACCCAAGCTGGGCTATGCACAGACACACGAGGCCAGGCATACCCAAGAAAGCTGACACAAGTCACAAGGACCCAGCACAAGTACACAGGCAGCTGTCCTCCGCCCTAGGGACACCTTAGCATCTTTGAGGTCTGTGTTCTTATTCACCCACAGCTCTTAGAACCACTATTCCCCTCAACAGTACTCAAACCTGCTACAGGACCCTCGTTAAGGGCTGGACAGGATCAGAGGTGTGCAAGGCTGTATTTTGATTAGAGATGCTCTATGTAACATGTGTGCATGGGTCTCTATAGTCTGAGCATCATTCTGGGGTGGGGGGGCTAGAGTCAAGAGGATCAGTGAGAACTAAAGCCTTTCTGATTGACAGCCCTGTGAATTCCGTTGTCCTGCCCTTTCTACTCTAATGGCTTCCTCCCAGGCTCTGTCTCATACCAGCCTCAAGCACAGGCTTCACTCAGGAATTCTCTAAAGTTTTCCTTCCAGGAAGGCTGCCCATGATGTGTCAAGGCTGCCTGGTTTAAGTGCTCTCTCTCTCTCTCTCTCTCTCTGTCTCTCTCTCTGTCTCTCTCTGTCTCTCTCTGTCTCTCTTCTCTCTCTCTCTCTGTGTCTGTCTGTCTGTCTGTCTCTCTCTGTGTCTGTCTGTCTCTCTCTCTTCTCTCTCTCTCTCTCTCTCTCTCTCTCTCTCTCTCTCTCTCACTCTCTCCTTCCCTCCCTCCCTCTCTTCCTCTCTTCCTCTCTCTACTTTACAAGCTGGTCCCGGGCCCAAGACATGGTTCAGGCAGTATACCACTTGCCCTGTAAGCATAAGGACCTGGATTCTAAATGCTTGGTGTGATGGCCACACTTATAATCCCAGCACCAGGAAGCCATGTAGAAATGGGAGGCTTGCTGAGGTCAGCCAGTCTAGCCTAATTCATGAGCTCTAGGCCAGTGGGAGACCCTGCCTCACATTAGGTAGACAGTGTTCATGAGGATGACTGACACCCAAGGTTGTCCTTTGGCTTCTATATACATATATACATGCATGTACTAAAAACAAAGGGAAGCTGGCCTCCCTCCCTTCCAGGCCTTGTTAGGCCCACATTTGTCTCACAGATCCATCTCTCTGTCCTTTCAGAACCAAGAAAGGATACGAAGCACGAGCTGAGCTGATAATTAGGAAACTGAGGTGCCCCAATTCATAGAGTGGCGATAAGCTCATACTTTTGGCTCTGTAGCCAGGGCCCCTCCAGTTTACAGCAGAACCCATTCCGTATTCCACCAGTCTCCCTTGAAAGGTGGTAGCCACTGTCACACAGCCAACCAGCCCCCAAGCCTGTGGTAAATTTCTACCAACCCCCCATATTTGAGCACTACGCCAAAACAAGCAGAAAAGAAACAAAAAGAAAGTTCTGGCTGCCAACTAAAACACCATCATCTTCCTGGTAACCCACCAGTTCAACAGTGAGGTCAAGAGTGGGCACGAATCCTGGATGCCTTTGCCAGGGTTGTGGGAGGCATCTGGATGGAGTCTGTCCTGCTGTCCCCACAAGGAAGTGCACTGTCTCAGGTAACCACATCCATGTGCAGGGAATTCTTCTCTGGGCCCAAGGTTTGATCAGTAAGTCCCATTGGGTTCTCCCTGATTTGAGTATACATCATATCCTTGCCAACTTTAGGACTTCATAATCCTACAAAATCCCACACACCTTTGGGCTAAGCCACAGGCAAACTGTGGCACCAGTTATGGGGACCAGAGCCTGACACCAGGAATGACAGGCAGCCTTCTTCACCTTCAGGCTGCTGGCTCACGAACCACCTGGCTGGAGCTGGGTTATAAAAGGCATGGGCCATCCCATGGGCTCCGGGCATTTTATCCACTGGGACATAGGATCTGCCACCAAAGAACCTTATATATACCTCACACTTGTTCCCCTTTGAATTTGAGTCACAAATCACAGTTGGATTCAATGGCCCTTGTTTCTGACCCAGGTATCTGAAGGCATGGCCTTCTCTCAGACTGCATGGCCGTGTCAGAGATGGAGGAATGGGGCACACTGGCAGTAACAAGGCTGGAGATGAGTGGCGAGTCTGCTCCCATCCCCCATGGGACACTTTGGGTCATGAAAAGAGAGAGGCAGTAACTTACGTGGCTCCTCTTGCCTTCTTCATCCCCTACAGATGTAATGACTGTCTCAGAAAAGACCATCTGTCCGGTCTGGTTGTTGGTTGTCTACAGACAAACACAGGTATAGTAAAAATGAAGCAAGGAATTGTGGAAAAAATCTAAAGCTCATGTTGGTTTTTCACTTTCTGGAGTGGGAGTCGACAGGATGCCCACTCCCCCTTCAGAGTTCTAATCATGGCACTGCCAATGAGCAGAGTCCCCGGAGACAGTCAGACTCCATATCACCAGGTCACTGGGCAGAAGGGACAAAGTGATAGTGGACAGCACAAAGCCGACTAGTAAGTACTCAACACCAGCTATTTTTATCACTCTTGGGACTCATCACTTGGCACTCAGTGTCAAGATTCCAGTCTGACCAGCGTGATGCCAGAGGTCTATAATCACAGTACTTGGGCTGTGGAGGCAGAAGGATCAGGGGTTCACGGTCATCTTTAGTTATATACTGAGTTGGGAGCCAGACTGGGCTCCATGAGACTCTGTCTCAAAAAAAAAAAAAAAAAAAGTCACCATAAGAGGCAAGAAGGTGGAGGCTCTGGCCACTCCCCCAGCTCTTGTTCCTTAGAGCTACTCATTTCAGAAGATAGCACAAAGGAAACCTGCCCCTGAGTCAGCTTGTGGGCTGCCCTGCCCTGATTCTGTCCTGAGGGCAGGTACCTCAAGCCACACCCAGCAAGGAATCAGGGCCACTCCTGTCTCCTCCAAGACTGGGCCTAAAGATGGATCTGGCCCAGGCCCAGAAGAACTGTGTTTCCTGAGCTCTGACTCTAGTCATTTCTCTTCTCTGATTCCGTGTCTTACTTTGAGCCATCTTTAAAGTCAGTGCCAGCTGTACTATCTCAAGAGTCTACCGCCAAAACCAAGAGAAGGTGGCCCACTCTGCAGACAGGGATCGGCTTCTACTTCTCAGTCAGTGAGGGCCAAGCTTCACCACCCTGCGCTGCTCAGCTCTGTTCAGCTGTGCTCTGTTTTTCCTCCCCCAAGGCCCTCAAGTCATCCAGGCAGGCCTCAAAGTCACTATATAGCCAAGGCTGGCCTTAAACTCCTGATCCTCCTGCCTCCACTTCCCAAGTGCTGGGGATTACAGACATGAGTCATCATGCCTGGTTCATGCTTTCTAATTTTTACCTAAATGTTTCCTTCCTGTGAAGAGGAATGCTGTCTTTTTTTCTTCTTCTTGATGGTAGTTTTTTGTATCAGTGTCATTTTTTTTTTTAATTCTGCAGCCCTGTTGCAACCCCTCTTGGTGCTTTTATTATGCCACCATGCATCTCTAGGAAGAGAATATATGCAATATTCCCTGGATATATTTCCCAGCTATTGCACACCTACTCTTAAAGCGTGGCACAGGCTGACACCCTCACAGAACCCCTTGAGAGCCTTCGCTAGTAGCAGCTTTCCCCTTTGTCGTTCCCTGTTGGTCACAGGGGTGCACGCCTGTAATCCCAGCACTCAGAGAAGGCAAGGCAGGTGGATCTCTGTGAGTTCAAGGCTAGCCTAGTCTACATGGTGAGAATCTATCCTTTAAAAGGGTGTGAGGGGTCCCTTTTGTTTTCTAAGTCGGGCTCTCTCTCTCTCTCTCTCTCTCTCTCTCTCTCTCTCTCTCTCTCTCTCTCTCTCTCTCTCTCTCTCTCTCTCTCTGTTGTCCTTGCTGTCCTGTACCAAGTGCTGGGAGTAAAGGTGTACTCCACCACACCCAGAAGGTTCCCCTCCTTCAAGTGGAGTAAGTCACTAGTGAGTTGCTCCTACTGGAATGGTGAAGACTCATCTCCCATAAGGTCAGCCTGACAGAGGCACACATAAAAACCCAAGAGGTGAGTTCCTCCTTCTCAGATGCAAAAAGCCTCAGCATCATACACTGCCTAAAAGGTATAGAAGCAACTTAGTGCCTGATATGCACCTCTCCCCTTGAATGGCACCCTCTCTACTGATTTTTAATCTGCTTTTTATAACTCTCACTTACATTTATGGCTTTATATCACACCTGTTAACAAGCCCCTTTCTCTCCAAAGGGACTGCCCTGTAGGAAGGACATGGCTGCATTTCAGCCCTTACCTTGTGAATCTCTTGGTGCATGTGAACGGTGTTATTCCCAACCCTGGCATCTGTGTTGGTCTCGTTGTGATAGTTGGCAGGTAAACTTAACAGGTTTGCCTCGGAGGATGTCCTAGCAGCTGCTTCTTCTGCCTCCATCTATCAAAATGAGCAAGTAAAATGATTTCTTTCAGCTGTAACTATTGGTGCACAGATTGGTGATAGTGACAGACCGCTGAGTGGCCATTAGACATGAGTTCCAAATGTTTTACATGACCTTCAAGTCTTACAGCCCCAGAAGGTAAAAATGCTGGTCCAGCAAGCCTAAAGACCTGAGTCTGATCACTAGAACCCATGTTGGATATGGTGACTCCAAACTGCAATCCCAGTACTGCTACAAGAGTGTGGGAGGCAGAGACAGGAGAATCAGCCAGGAGCCCACAGAGCAGCAGCAGAGAAACTCTGCCCCAGAAAGGTGGAAGGAAAGAACCGATTTCTGAAAATGTGTTCTTTGATCTGTCACACATCCACGATGCACATACGTTCATACACACATGTTCTCCCCTCAAATGGTACCCTTACCTCTTCTGGTTTTTAATCTGCATTCTATTGATCTTACTCACATTTGTGGCTTTGCATCACCCACGTCAATCTTTTTTTTCTCTGTATCACAGCCTCCTAGGAGATGCATGCTAATATCTCCATTTTTCAAATAGGGAAACTAAGGTTCACAGAGTCTAGTGTAGACTGGAGTTGAAATTTGAGCATGTTATCTTGCCCAGGCCCTGGTGGCCTAACCCAGAGGTCACCTGCATTAAATTCCCATACAACCAACCAGCACCTTGGTCTCTCTCTGGCCACAGAAATGTATCTATCTTTGGAATCCCTCAAGGGTTAATGTCTCCAGTGAGGGAGGGACAGGCTGGGGGAGAAGCACCCCAACTTTCCTCCTTGTAAGACAAGTCTGTTTGTGGGCTCCGTGGGATTAAACCCCAAGTGGCCAAGGCAGGATCCTTCTCAGGGTCTTGCCTTTACTGCTTTTTTTCCTTCCCACTTTGTTTTTAATTCTACAAGAATGTTCTGGGGTTTGTCCGCCAACTAAACAATTTGCTGTCAAATCCTTGTTGCAGGGTCTGGTGTATGTGGGGAGATCGAAACTCAGATAGACTGAATATTTTTGAGACAGGAGTCCCTTCCCTACCCCTTCTCTTGGTTAGCCCTGGGAGGATCTTCTAAGGGATCAATAGATCAATAGATGGCTTCCTGAACCTATATGCCCCCATAGTTCTGCAGATATTCATCAGCTCTTCTTTGGTGTTGGGGTTCTGAGGTCATGCCCTCAAATCTCTAGTCCTGTGACCTCAGTGACACCTGTGTCACAAACAGCAGTCAGCACATTTTACTCCCAGTTTTTCCTTCAGTATCTATCACATCTCCAGCTCTGGTGAGTGGGCAGGAGACAGAATGCCCATCCACAGCCACACAGACAAAAAGGCAGATCAGGTCATTGACTACAGAGCCTATCAGATGCTGTCTCTAGAAAGGAAACTGAGTAAGCGGTCAACAGACCCATCTAAAGAGCACCTCTAGCACATATGCTGGCCTGTTTTTTAACCAGAAACACAGAAGTCGTTTCTAGAGGCAGGACTTCACACATCAGTGAAGTTTTCGGATAACTAGGAAGATTCCCTTCTCCTTCACCTGACCTCAGTTAAGAACCCCTGCTCCAGGCAACTGGGAGCTATAGCGAGTTCTATACTAGTTGGGAAATAATTTAGAGACCAGGTAAGAAGAAACCAGATTCAGGGGACTGGCAGAATCAAGTCTGGAAGAAGGAGCCGTCTTGTGGCAAAGGCTTAATGTCAAGTCTAGAAGGACCAAGATGAGCAGTGAATGACACAACCAGCTGCCCCCAGCATCATCACATCATAGGGCAGCATGGGGGGGGCAGGGTTCTGGAGTCAGACAGTGAGCTCAAGCCCCAGGTTTACCCCCCAAATATCCACATAATCTTGGGCAAGACTCCAGGCTCCTCTAAACCACAGTTGACTCCAGGCTCCTCTAAACCACAGTTTGGATGTGTGTTCAGTAAGGATGCTCCCATTTTGTTCAGCAGGCACAAGGATTAAAGAACTCCCATCCTGAACATCCATATGGCATCTGTTTCAGGGTTAATAGGCAACATGAGTTACTCTCCTCATAGCATCCTGTAAGGAAGCAATTGGTGAAAAAGTCAACTTGGGAGAAGGGGGGAGGAGGGGCAGACAGCCAGTAGCCAGTGTCCGAAAAGCTCCATTATAACAAAGTGGAGAAAAAAGAAAAGAAACCAGGAATAGAGACAGGATGGATGGGCAGGAAATGACATATTTTTTTAAGAGAGGGACCTGGGTTGTTTAGCAAAGAGTAAGGTTTATCTGGGAACAGGAAAGCAAGGTACTAGAGAGGGTGTGTCCAGAAAAAGACTGTCTTAATGTTTTCTAAATTCCACTGGAATTGGAATTGTACAGTTTGGCTTTCAAATAGCTGGCATGTCCCCAGATCTCCAAGCTACTGTTGGCTGAGCAGTCTCTCTCAAACCCTGTTCCCTCTCTGCCAGTGGCTGCAACATTGCAATGAGCTAAGGACTATTTAATGAAACCATAAACTAAAAGCGCAGTTTACCACGGAATCTTCAACCACAGTGATTACTGCCCCCAGCAAGAGAAACTGAGCCTGAAGCAATAGTTGCTTCACAGCTGAAGAATGTGAATGAGGTTAAAAATGACATTCACAACCCGTCAAATGCACATCTATTAAAAGAGCACAGCAGGAAACCTGAACGAATAAATCAAGGCTTGGTATTGGGGCTCTTCCTAGGACTCAGTGAGACCATAAGATCCCTCTAGAATAAACCAGCTGCAGGCTGGGGAGATGGCACACGAGTAAAGGCACTTGCCACCAAACCAGAGTTCAATCCAGGACCCACATGGTAGAAAGACAAAGCCAGTTCCCTAAATCATTCTCTGACCTCCACATGTATGCAGGGCACAGGCACTTACATACACACACAAAACAAATTCATACATAAAATAAAGCATTCCAAATACAGCAGTTACAGATGTGCCAATGAAAGCAGGCAGGATGAAGCGACTTTATCCTTTAAACATACACTTTCTAATGACATGGAATACTAAAACAAGAAAACAGGACATTCTTAGATCCAAGCCATTGGAGGACTTGCTTTTTCTAAAGATAATCTTAGAAAAATCAGTTACTTTGTCCCTTAAGAGACATCAACAGCTTGAGGCAGCTGGAAAAAATAAAATGCCAGGAAGTTACTTGAAAGCAGATTCACGATGCAACTATGTAAACATCAACTGCCTGCGGCTGGGTTCTCCCTCATCCCCTTGGATAGCCGCTAAACAGCAAATGCCTGTGTTTATGACATTTTAGGAGTTTTCTGGGAGTTTCCTTAGAAATGCCTGGCTGGTGAGATGGCTCAGAGGGTAAAGGTGCCTGCTATGCAAGCCTGACAACCCAAGTTCAATTCCTGGAACCCCCCCACACACACATGCATATATAAAATAAAAACAAATACAAATAAAAGTTACTTTGAAAAAGCCAATAGCCACAATCTACTAAAATCATACACCACTTTAATACTGGTTTTAATACTTTGCATTTTCCTTTCCTCTTCCTCCCCACCCCACTCCAGTTCTGGGGATCAAACTCAGAGCCTCAAGCATGCTTAGGCTCTACTGCTGAGGTACAGTCCCAGGCCAAGAGATGCATCCCACTGAGAGTCATTGGTAAGCTTTGCTGTTATTCATGCTGCTAAACTGCTTGCTTTCTTTGTTCTTTTTTGGTTTTGTAACAGAGGATATCACTGTGAAGCCCAGGCTGGCTTTGATCTCACTATGTAGTCCAAGCTGGCTTTAAAACCATGATCTTCCTGCCTCAGCCTCCCAAGAACTGGGACAACTGGTATGTACCACATAGCCAGGTCACATTACCAATATTACCATGACAAAAAGCCATTATTTCCTGAGTCCCAACAACCCCCATAATCCTTACAATGACCTCATGAGGAAGATACTTGGTTTATATCTACCTGCTTTCCTTACATCAATATTTGACCAACTAATTTGCTTTCTAGAATTTTCTCTTTGACCTAGAAGTGGGCATTTTCTTCACTTCAGACCCTAAATTCCATCACTAATAAATGACAGTGAGTGCTGGGAACTGAATGAGAGAAAGTTGGTCTCTACTGTCTATGAGAGTGCTCAGCCCCCCTTATCCTGTCTCCACAGCCCACAAGGTCACTCTAGGGAAAAGACCATTGACTTGGGTTGATGCAATGCTCAATGTCTTGGATTTTACAGCCGATTTGCACAGCTCAAGCAGAGATACGTTAGGAAAGGGAGAGAGCGGAGCCATGAAAAAATCTACTGTGGCTATTTCCCATGGGTCTGATGGGGTCCCAAACTGCACTGACATCTGTAGAAGCTAAGCAGGCCTCATCAAAAGCTGATACCAAAGAAACCTATTTCAAACCTTCTGAAGTGTGGTGGGCATTTCCCAGTGAGCTGGTCTATGTTCCTGGGAATCAATGTGCAGGAAGGAAAGTCCTCCAGACCAGGTAAGGACAGCAGAACCCCTGCCTGGGGCCAGAATGGCCAGAGGCTCCATGCAATCTGCAATTACAGATTAGAGCATGCTGGGCCCTCATCCTTCAGTCACTTTTCATGCCAACTGTTTCATAAGCTCAGGAAGCCCACAGGTCACGGGACCCAGGCCTGTCTGATATGTCACTGCCTCCCAATTCAGTGTTCCCTGCAAAATCCACCCTGCTGGCTTGGGGAATGGAGGGGAAAATACACCCAAACTACACAAGGCTGAAGTGACAACAACTATCTCAGCAGACAAGGGCCATCATTTAAGATTGCCGGAGGGGGGTTACCATGATAGTTGTCTGGTTCACTGGAATGGCTGGTTCCACTCCAGCCTGTCCTCAAACGCCAAGGGCAGCTAGCGGGCAGCTAGAGGCACACTGATCAAGAAAGCCCAGAAAGTTTTCAACATGGTTGGTACCCATCTTAGGCAGCAGAACCAGGGGCCATCCAAAGTGCTGGCACCTGGAAGGCGAGAAATCAAAGTGAGCCTCTCACCTGCCAGGTGAAAGGCATTATATGTAATTCTCACGGGAAGCTGAGGTTGAGGACGCTAAATGACTGACCAAACTCACCTATTGCTGACTAGCAGAAAATTGGACACATGAGCTCCAAAACACATAGGGTGTGGGTGAAGAGGGGTTGCCTCCCACATCCTCACCCCTACTTTCTGACCATCTCTGCAGCATGGACTTAGGACTTCCTTCAGCCTTCCTTTTCCTGCCCTAAACAGACTGCCAGCAGAGCTGAAGACTTACCTTTCCCCCCCGACTGGCATCCTGACTGTATCTGGAGAAGATGGTACAGGCTTGATGCCCAAGGGACAAGTTAGAACTTGGAGCTTCCTGTAGCTGCCCCAGCCTCTGCAAAGTCACTGCGCTGGGACACCAGAGTGACTCCAATCTCAGCTCAGCTACACACTCCAAAACATCTGCAACACGGTGGCCCCAGCTCCCAGGAAGGATTCAGCTAAGACTCCCTTGGTGGACAGGATTGAATCCAGACCTTTTGGCAGGCAGGTAGAACCAGTTGGGAGTAAGGATTACCCAGCGCTACACTCAGGGCGCTCCATGTCTGCCGTCAGGCCCTTTCCTGCTCTGCACAAAGCCAGGTCTTTGGCCAGTGCTGTGACCATCGCTAGAAACATTGCCTCCGCCAGGCCCACCCCCTACTTATCCTCGTGCTTTCCGAGCCTGGAGCCCTGGGGTGCACCCACCTCCTCCACAGCGCTGCGCAGTTTGTGCTGCGTGTCTTCCATCAGCTCCTCCACCTCTCGGAACATCTCATTGAGCGTAGCTTCCTCCTGTGGGTAGCTGAGAGCCGGGCCCGGTTCCACTGGAGTCCAAGTCGGCGTCGGGGCAGGAGCCGGAGTGGTGGGGACAGCCGCCGCCAGCAGCAGACACAGCAAAATGCCCCGGAGTTGCTGCATCTTTGCTCCCCTCTGGCCGCCGCCTGTGTGCCCCGGAACGTTATCAGAAACTGCAGGACCACCCCTCTTGCCCGCCCCGCCCCACCGCTCTGCCCGCCCCCAGATGGAGAGAGACCCAGCCCCCTCCCAGCCGCAGCCCCTGCTGAGGACACTGGGGCCCCCCCGCAACCCGCTCCAGCCTGGATGCACTCTGCACCCCTCCAGTTCTAGTATCTAGGGACAGCTCTGCTTGCCACGCTGATGGAAATCCAGCTCCCGAACCAAGGAATCCAGGTCTCCTACGCTAACAGCAGACCCCACCCCACCCCTGGACCAGGGTCACCCTACCTAGGTTACGGTTTCAAGTCCCGTCCCGTCCGGTCCTTTACTAGTTCACAGTGCAACTCTATTGATAAGACTCCTCGGTCCCCGACTCAAGCCCCAGCCTCTCTCTCCCTACCCCCAGAAGAGTTCTCAGGTCAGCCTCTCTTCGCGATCCAAATGCATGAAGTCTCCACCTCTATTTAGGAGAGACCTAGCTAGGCTATCCCCACGACGGTGACCACTGAGCACTCACCTCGAATGGACAAAGCTGAGCCGCAGGCTGGATCTGGTCACACCTGGCCGCGGGGCTGCCACAGAGCAGCGGGAGAAGAGTCAGTACTGCTCGAAGCACGGATGCAGCAGAGCCGGTACCCAGTAAGCCTGCAGTCTGCTCCCCGCCCTCCTCCAACCCACCGCGCCTCTGCCCTGCGGGAGGGGCAGGCCCACAGCCAATCGCTCTCCCGGCCGCTAGCGTCTGCCTCTAAGTCCTGGGAGAACCACTCAGCAGAATCCATTCCCCGCTGCCTCCGTGATAGCCCATGCTTCTGCCATCTCTGACAGCCTTCTTGAGGATCACCTTGCTGTCTCTAAGCCATCCTCTGCCTTAGATGCAGTCAGAAAGGACGAAATCCCAGCCTTTCAGCCATCACAGGCTGGTCTAGACGGTCTCCGGCCAGGAAAATCCACTTTTGGCCCTGAGAATGGGTCAACACAAAGTCAGTAAGTCCCTAGAGGGCGACATAGCAGAGTGGCTAGGATCGACACCACTACTAGCCAAACTAGAGTGGTCTGTATAGGCTAACTTTGTATGTGCACGTCCTACTTAACATGCACGATGCATGAAGAGGGGTCGGGGTGCAGAAATAGGCTGTGTCACTATCATAATGAGATTTCAATCTTGTCTGTTGGCAGCTGTCTCCTCAGTGCCTAGAAAAGGAGGGCCTTAAAAAAAATAAATGTTTTAAAAACTTTTCTACTTTGACTATCTAATCCTGATTCTACCCCCTTGGTTTCCCTGATGACCCCCACCCCCATGCATCTCCTGACCTTTCCTCCCTTCTTCCCTGTGCTGGCTAGTTTTTTGTCATTGACACAAACTTGAGTCACCCGGGAAAAGGGAGCCCCGACTGAGAAATTGCCTGTGGGTATAATTATGGGGCATTTTCTTATCTGCTAATTGATGTAGGAGGTCCCAGTCACTGTGGGACCCTAGACAGGTGGGCATAGATGGTATTTAAAAAGTGGTTCAGCAAGCCAGAGCAGAAAAAGCCAGTAAACTGCCCTCCTTTGTCTCTGCTGCAGTTCCTGACTCCAGATTTGGACCTTTAGTCCCTGCCCTGGCATCCTGTAATGATGGAGTATAAACCCTTTCCTCCCAAAGTTTCTTTTAGTCACCATCTTTATCACAGCAATAGAAAATCAAATGAGAACATGTCTCAGTTCTCCTCTGGGATGGCTAGCCCCCTGTGCTCCCAGTTCACCAACTGGCTGGAGTCTCTTTGCCAGACTGTCCCCCATCTACCCACCAAGAACCAGGAGCTCCTTTGTTTCTACAGGGACTCGGTCCACACACTTGGTCCCTGAAAAATGAAGGGGCTGGTGGTTATATCGATAGCTGCTGGTATACCAGTACAAAGGTATGGTCAGTGAGAGTTTTCTGTTCCAAATGCAGGGATTTACTCATTGAAAATTCAGCAGCCTTCTGAGATTGGTGCTGTTGCTTTTTATTATTAAAAAGTCGAGCCAGGCGTTGGTGGCACACACCTTTAATCCCAGCACTCGGGAGGCAGAGGCAGGTGAATCTCTGTGAGTTCGAAATCAGCCTGGTCTACAAGAGCTAGTTCCAGGACAGCCTCCAAAGCCACAGAGAAACCCTGCCTTTAAAAAAAACAAAACAACAACAACAAAAGTCAGAGGGCTGTGCTTTCTCATAAGGGGGAATCTCAATTTTGTGACCATTATCCTCTACAGAACTATTTTGTAGATAAATGGTTCTGTTACTAAACAAAACTATCACATAAAGAAAAGAAATTGCACATGACTTAATTATAAGTTCTTAACTATGAGTCAGCAGACAGCCCCAGGCTGGCAGCAGAGGCACTGAGCAAGCTGAATTGATGGACACCACCCCCATCCAGACATGGTCTTGGTCCTGAAAAGTTTGGATGGAGACAAAGAAAACCCAGTGACTCTGGAGACTGGTAGAAGAGTCCCTATCTAAGTGGCTTTTGTGAAATGAGGGGCCTAGGGACTGGAGTAGAGAGGGGACAGACCTACACAGACCTGTTATATTTGGAAGAAGGAACTTTCTTCAACTCCACGATTTTGATTATATCTTTGACCACTAGATCTATATCCACTAGAGACACCAGGTGGTGGCGAGGGGTTAGTTACTGAGGTAAAAACACTATGGGCAAAGGCAGCTTAAGGAAAAGACAGTTTATTCAGGCTTAGAGTTCAGGGGTTAGTAAGGTTCATAATGGCAAAGTGGAGGCAGTAGGAATGGCAGCAGAAATAGGAAGGTGGGAATTCAAATCTTTAATTACAACCATGAAGCAGGGAGAGGAGACCGGAAAGTAGGTGAGTATACGTAATCTCAAAACCTGCCTCCAGTGACCTGCTTCCTCCAAGTCTACATCGTCTACACCATAGTGCCACCAACTGGGTTCAAGTGTTCAAGTATCCAAGCCTATGGAGAGCATCTCTCATTCAAACCACCCCTGGGGGTGTTGTTTGGTTTGTTTGTCTGTCTTCTTTCAAAGTATTGGGAGCTCTTTCTGGGGGTAATTACATAACACTCTTAAGTTCTCACTTTTTTCTCTCTGAGAAGCAACTGTGACATAAATACTTCATTCCATGGATGAAGAAGTGGCCCCCAGCTATTGTCCTTCACTAGGAACTTCCTAGAGAGTTAGATGCTGCAGGTTTGCATCTTGCTATCCACCTACTGGAAAATGTGTGCCCAAGGAGGTCTGTACAATGCTGCTCATCAAATCTCTATGTGTTGGTGAGCATGCAAAGGCCACTTGTTGGCACTTTTCAGCAAGAGAGTAGATAAAATGGGAGGGATCTGATACACAGAACAATCTGTGTGGTAGTAAAAATAATGAGTGGCATTTATAGGTATCAATATTACTAAGTCTCAGAAACATTATGAAGAGTGGAAGAGGTAGTTTGCAAAATGAAATTCACAGACTACTGTATGTGCATATTCTAAAACACAAAATGGTAGCAGATGTTATTTATGTATCCTTAAATATAGTAACAAATATAGGTATGATAGAGGCATGTATAGTCTGCTTCTAAGTGGGAGGCAGAGGGAAACACACAGCGGATTTTTGTTTCTGTTTTGTTGTTGTCTTTTTAAAATTTTTTTTCTAATATAGTGATGTATGTAATCTCAGGCTGGCCTTACTATGTGGCTAAGGTGCTTTAATTCCTAATTCTCTTGCCCCCACCTTCCAAATAAAAGGATTATAGGCAAGCACCACACTTGACTCTCTCTATCTTAGTAGATTATTGTAAATATGAATTGGAACAAAATGGGTAGAGTTGTAGGCAGAGAAAACATCTTTGGCAGCTGTTTTCATGGCTCAAATGGAAGCCATGACATATGTCTCAAGACATGCTAAATAAACACAAGCCTGTGAAGCCACAGTGCAACGAAGAACAGGTAAATAGACAAGGCAAGGGTGGGGGACAAGGAGATGCTGATCACTGAATAGTCAAAGCTAACTCTTCATAAAGTATTTGAAGGACCACTATGCCTACTCCACCTCACAGTGACAGGGGTGAGGATCAGGTTGTAATGGCACTGGTGAGCAAGGATGGACAGCTCAGCCATGCTGGGCCCATTCTTTCTGTTTCTGACTTGAGGTTGAAGAAGAGATCCATGTGAAGAAGAGAGAACCTTGAGTGAAACTCATGAGCCTGAGGGAGAAGAGGGAAAGAGAGAGAGGCTGAAACACCACTCTAGCCCTTAGCTCTTGTTTCTTGTGAATCTTTCTGAAAGACAGCTGAGAAATCCGTCTTTAGATACTTCAAGTCCTTGGGGGTTTGTTCCAGGACACCCACAGATTCTCAGCACATTTAAAAATGTGTTGTGTTTGTTTATAACCTGTTCAATTTGGAGTAAACTTTCTTCTTTTTTACTCCCATTTTATTTATTTATTTATTTATTTATTTATTTATTTATTTATTTATTTGAGACTCGGTGACCTAAATTCTTTAATCATCCTAGCTCCACCTCCCATGTGCCTGGTTTACAAGTGTCAGCCACTATGGCTGGCTTTCTTTCTTTCATTTTAATGAGATGATCCTCTCAAGGTAGTCTAATTTCACAAGAGTTTATTGTCCCACCTTGAGATTCTGAAGCAGCTGAACAGGGACAAGTCACCAGGAGTGATTTGCCTCCCTTTTACCAGCAGCCTCTGCTCAGCAATGCCAGCCACACAGTTTCCTGGAGTCTTCTCAGATCCTGCCTGTAATATACAATTGTTCAGAAGAAATTGGTGCCAAGATTTTTCTAAATGGAAACTCCATCTGCCCTTGGAAAGAGTGTCCACATGGACTCAGGGTTTCCATGAGCAACAGCAGTAATATCCAAAATACATGTTTCTTTTGCCAAGTTTCCGTGGGTGGGTGCAAAAGAGACCCAGAGGACCATATCTTTGGCCAGCACCTCACAGAACAGCCCAGGAGGGAGAACCTTGAGGCTGGTTGCCTTGCTTCTTTAACTAGCAGGTGGATCAGTGAGCTCTGTATATTCGTGCATGTATCTGAAATGGAGGATGACTAACAAGCAGGAGGATTTTTGTAACTGAACGAGTTCACAAAAAGAAATGTGGCAGAGTGTGATGGCAAATACTTAGATTATTATAGGATTCAGTCCTCCAAGCAAAGTGGCCTGCTTTCGAAAAACCGTAGGGAGCAGGCCAGTTGGGTCCCCCTAGAGAAGCAGGGAGAGGCAATGGATGCTCCTTTGTGGTACCAACCTCTCCCTCCTGCCCTTTTCAGACAATTGTGTGCAATTCTACCCTGATTGCTTAGGATCTCAGAGATCAGGTGCTAGCCCATAGTCTATGGAGGGAGGTGCTATCCCACACCAGCACTTAGGAGGTGGAGGCAAGAGAATGGGGAGTTCAAGATTATGCTCAAACTGTTAGGTAACTACAGAGGAAGAAAGCTTAAAAATGTGTCTACCCAGTTTCCTCCATTCCACTGTTTGGGGTCTGAATGATGGGGTCATTTCTTCTCTCGGATAGTTTGTCTGTTTTGTTTGTTTGTTTGTTTGTTGAATGAATTTAAACATTGAATTTAAACAATAGGAACCATATCACTTACATAGATGTTTGCTGAAAAATCCAGGTGCTGATTCAGCAGGAGTGACATGGGCTTCCCTTCATGCTGTGGTTCAGTCTGGCCCTGAAGACTCTAAGGAAGCATCCCTGCAAAGGATTCCATTACCACAAAGCTCTCCTGTCCTCCCATCAGCTTCTCCTCTGGCTTCTAGAATAGCTTGTCCACAGAAGCAGTGCTACCCTTCCTCCTAACGTGCTTGGAAACTACTGGAGAAGTGAGAAGAGGGATGGGCTGAGAGCTTGATGCTACTGGGTTTAGTCTTCAATGACTGGACCTCTGGGGAGTTCTCTGGCAGTTGGGCAGATAAGTACCCAACACTTGGGCTCCTAGCCCTGCTGGCTCTCACTCCCATCACCAGGAAGGCCTCCAGGAAATGCTTGTGCAGAAGAATCAGTCTTGTCTTCTAGTTACATCACTACCACCATCACCAGGATGGCAGGGCCTTCCTGAAGCTATTGAGGCAGGACCCACCAGCCACTACTCACCTGGTAGATGGTTCCAGACAGTAGGGATGGCTTTTGTGGGTTTTGTAACCTTAAGATCCTTGCCAGTAAGCAGTTAAAAGGAACAAACTCTTACACTGTCCATATGGACATGTCTCAGGTACATTATTACACTAAGAGAAAGCAGATGCGTTTGAAGAAGCGGGTTCCATTTGAATGTTCTAAAATAGTCAACTGTTGGCCTGCACACAGATCCGCTGTTGTCAGAGGCTGAGGTGAGGAGGACTTGAAGTCTGGAACACGCTGGAAGATGCTGTGCCTTGATCTTGGTGGTAGGCATGTGACTTTGGAACCTACATACTGAGAGTCCTAGCACTGGACACTAAAGAGAGGAATTTCATGGGTGTGAGTTTGTGATCGTTAGTTTCAATTGTCAAATTCATACAACCTGGAATTGCCTGGGAGGCAGGTCTCTGACTATGAAAGAGCAGGATGTTCTTGACTTCATAAATCAAGCCTGGAAGACCTGCCTACTGGAGGTAGCACCTTTCCATAGGCAAGGGTTCTAGACTGAACGAGACAGAGAAAGTGAGCTGAACACGAACATGCATACGTGAATTCATTACCCCCTGGATGTAATGTGACTATTTCAAGTTCTCACTACTTTGAATAACCCATGATGGTGGACCATAACCTGGAATTGTGAGCCAAATAAGCCTGTAATTTGCTTTTGTTGGGATATTTTGTCACTAACAGGAAGCAAAGCTAAGACAAAGCATGTGTGTATGTGTGTGTGTGTGTGTGTGTGTGTGTGTGTGTGTGTGTGTGTGTAGAAACAGAGATAGTTCACACCAAAGGATTTCTTCCCCAAATAACTTTCAGACACATACAATGCCATAGATAATAGGGCAAAGGTCATTCAGGAGGCCTCCTCAGAAAAGGGCTTGGTAGCTAGGCCTCAGATGGTATTCTGCAAACCTTTCTAGAGTCATAATCTTGGGTAAGCCAGTCTGTATAACACTAACATTTTCCTATTTTTAAAATATGGTTTGTGCTTCTCTTTTGCTACAAAGAGTAACAAAAACCAACCTTAAAAAGAGAGAACTTGTCAGGAGGCACCACATTGCGGGGTGGGGGTGAGCATGCTGCGTGGATGTGTGGCGCTTTGGGCCGGTGGAAGTTAGAGGACCACTTCGGGTTCAGTCCTCTGGAGAATCCACCCTGATGTTTGCAACAGTCTTTCATTGGCCTTCATGATTAGACTAAACAACTGACTGTAGAGCCCTGGCTTACAGATGGACACTGCCATGCTTGCCTTTTTTTAAAAACATGGATGCCAGGGATCAGACTCAGGTTCTTGTACTTGCAAAGCTTCACCCACCAAGCATCTCCCCAGTCTCTAACACTGCAACTCAGTTAGAGAAGCGTGGCCCAAGGCAATGCTACTTCCTATTCTACCCAGGTGATACGGCAGTTTCCCCTACTTCTCTGAGCCCTATTGGCCTCCTCTATATAAAAGGAAGGCAGGAACTCAATCCCCCTCCTGGGTCTGTTGAAAGAAATAGTTCCCCAAAGCACCTAGCAAAGTGCCTGGCTCTGAGGAAGCCCTGGGGAGCACTGGCTAGGATTATACAGCCGTCAGCAACATCATTACCAGGCCCAGTTGGCACAGCTTTAAGCCTTTTATCACAAATGGACGTGGGCAGGAACAGAGCCCCTTTGTGTGGGCCCAGCCAAGCTCTAGGGAAGGCCAACAAGGGAGTGCCCACAGCAAATGAGCTAGGACCACAAAGGGTCCAACGGACAGCCCTTTCTGTTTACGCAGCAAACCTTTTATCTTCCTCCCAGCCCAGAGCTGCCAGGATAGCCAGGTCAGGAGTTCACATAATAAACAACTTTTGCATCAGGAACACGCTCCCATCCAGTTCTTGGCGCTGTTACTGGGGCTCTCACAGTTTAAGGCTGTTGTTCTTGAACCAGACATGGTGATACAAGAATGTAGTCCCAGTATTTAGGAGGTGGAGACAGGATCAAGAGTTCAAGGTCATCATTACATAGCAAGTTCAAGGTCAGCTTGAGCTACGCCAGTTTCTGTCTCCAAAACATAAAAAGTCTGGCTAGGGATGTGCCTTCCTTCATACGTAGAGTGATGGCCTAACATTTCTGAACCCTGGGTCTAAACTCCAACATTAAAGCTGACCAGGGGTTCTGGCCTGTGACGTCAGCACTCATCAAAGTGAAGGCAGAAGGATCAGGAGTTCGAAGTCATCCTTCATGTTAAAGATAGCCTTCTATTTTTTCTTAGATTAGGACCTCAGCATCCTTTCTTGCAGCAGGATGCCCATTCAGCTCTCTGATAAAGGATGAGTAGGATTAAAATGAAGATTGGTCCAAAGTCCCACTGTGAATGAGAAGAAGACCTTCTACCATTAGGATGATTTGGCTAGACATGGCTCAGCTCCTGCCTGTGGTGATATATTATTTGTGAGGATTCAGAAGGCAAAGTCAGCCTGGAGCTATAGAGATTAGGCAGAGGTGACACACACAGGACTACTGGGACCAGCAGAACAAAATCATGACAGAGGACTCAAAATGAGAAGGCGGGTGTAACACAAAAAAATAAAAGACCCAGAGACTGGTATTGGGGTTCAAGCTTCAAGCTGAAGATCAGAAAATCAAAGCAACTGGTCACTTACTCTACCTCAGAATGAAAGGCGATCTTGGCTCCACCAAACCTCAGGCTGTAACCTCTCCTCAGTGTGACGGTAGACTCCTGAGACTGAATGTCTTCCTATCCTCAGTGTGGCTGGAGAATGAATGCTCCATACTGACTACTGAAGACCTGCTCCTCTCTTTTATATCCCTCTAGTGCTGGGATTAAAGGCGTGTGATCCCAGGTGCTGAGATCATCTCTGTGTGTGAGTTGTTTCCCTTTAGGACTGGATCAATGTTATGTAGATCTGAGTGGCCCTGGACCATAAATGATCCTTAAACATGCACATGCTGATGAGGGGGCATGGATCAGTGGACAGGGTTGCTCGATGCTTAACATGTGGACCTGAGTTTGAATACCAAACACCCGCACAAAAGAGTTGGTTTGGTCTCACAGGCCTGTAACCCCAGCACTGTTGGGGATGGAGACAGGAAGCTCACTGGGGTTTTCTGAGTACCAGCTAGTTCCAGCCTCAATGAAACATCCTATCTCAGGAAATAAGGTGGCACATGATAAGAGAGATCACCTGATGATCCCTATGTGCACATGAATGTGCACACACCACACATAGACTCGCACGCAAAACAACAACAAATATATTGGAAGCTTCCCAGCCCATGGTGCTAGCAGGAAATTACAGATCCTAGTGGATATATAGACTAATGCCGCTGTAAGCTCAGGTTAGGAAAACCACAGTGTGAGATTAGTGGGCTGGTATCTCACAGGGAGGTGGGTCCACACCGAGCCATGGGTTACAGCCCTAAACCCAGCACTGATGAGAGAAACAAGGGCCATGATACCCTAGGAATCACTCTGGCTACAAGCAGTCCTTCCCCTGAATCCAGAGAGGCCAAGAGAAAAAGTCTCCAACCAGCTATCTCAAGAAGGCTCCTGGAATTAGTTAAAAAAATTAGAGATGGCTCTGGCACAGTGGTCACACACCTTTAGTCCCAGTATGTAGGAGGCAGAGGCAGAGGCAGAGGCAGAGGCAGAGGCAGAGGCAGAGGCAGAGGCAGAGGCAGAGGCAGAGGCAGAGGCAGAGGCAGGCAAATCTCTGAGAGTTCAAGGCCAGTCATTCTGGTCTACTCTGCAAGTTCAAAGTCAGCTAAAGCTACATAATAAGACCCTGTCCTAAAGAAAAAAAATTAGTAAGGGGACCTTTGTGTGGTTTGTCTATGACATTCATGAGTATCTACTCAAAGGACTGTGAGTATCTACTCAGTTTACTGTGAAATAACCACATACCATTTTTATCATAGGAGCACTCACTATACCCAGCTTGGTGCCCATCAGTCGATTTAAGAGCAAAGAAAATGTAGTATATAACACACAGAGAGTTATTCAGTCATGAACAACAAATTAATCATCTATTTTCAGGAAAATGCACATTGATAGAGATTATTCCAGTAAGTGAAATAAGCCAGACATCCAAAGTCAAGTATTCACGTTCTCTCTCATGGGTGGTGTACTTCTTAGACAGGGTTCCCTAGAACAGTGGTTCTCAACCCTCCTAATGTTGATAACCCTTTAACACAGTTCTTCATGTTATGGTGATGATCCCCAACTATAAAATTAGTTCATTGCTACTTTATAACTGCAATTTTGCTACTGTCATGGACCATAATGTAAATACTTGATATACAGGATATATTATATGTAACCTCTGTGGGGTCAGAACCCACAGGTTGAGAACTGCTACTGTAGAGGAACAGAACAGAAAGAAATTCACAAGCCTGGTTTACACAAGCTGGGTCATCCAACAACAGCCATCTTCATGTTGAAGATGCTGAGAACCCAACCAGATAGTTGCACAGACCACCAGCTGGATGTCCCAGCAGTCCCAGTTAGTGCTAAAGGCCTGGAGGATTCTTCAGGAATCATAGGTATTCCATCCATGTTGGAAGACCAGAGAAGCTAGAGTCTGATGGCCTCAAAGGATGGTGGCAGTAGCAGCAATCAAAACAGGATAGACACTCTCATCAGCAAGAAACACAGGGGGGCAAGCAGCTTACTTTTTCCCCTTGGACCTCTTTTATTTTATTATTATTTTTTGAGACAAGGTCTCACTGTGTAGCTCACCTGGAGCTAGTTATATAGGCCAGGCTGATCTTGAACTCACAGAGATCCTTCTGCTTCTGCCTTACAAGTGCTAGGATTAAAAGCATGTGCCACCACATCCATCAAGCGACCTTTTACATCTCCCTTCCTTCCTTCCTTCCTTCCTTCCTTCCTTCCTTCCTTCCCTCCTTCCCTCCCTCCCACCCTCCCTCCCTCCCTCCCTCCCTCCCTCCCTCCCTTCCTTTATTTCCAGACAGGGTTTCTCTGTGTAGCCTTGTCTGTCATGGAACTCGACTCTGTAGTTCTTCAGATTAAAGACTAAAGACGTGGGCCACCACCAGTCAGTCAAGGCTGCATATTCTTAACAAAGATAAACAAGCACTCTGGGAGTTGGGGTGGACCAAAGGATGCCTCCCTAAGGAGGTGGGATTCAACAGATTTCTAAATGGAGGGCAGCCTGAGATAGCTACACAGAGAGGCATTGTTTCAAATAAACACACACACACACACACACACACACACACACACACACACACACACACCAAACCAAGCTGAAATGAAGTGAAACAAAAGACACTATAAGCAAGCAATTTAAAAAGAAGGAGTGGGCAGGACACAGAGGCTTGCTTCTTTCCATGACAGCATTCCAAAGCTTTCCAGAAGCTTAATTTCTTTTTTTCCTGATACCTTCTTTGGTTCTCCCTGGCCTCCCTTTCATTCTGGTTGGGGAGCCTCTGGATGTGCTCACTCAACACCTACACTGGACACGTGTCACCTTCCTCCAGTTATTTTCTAACCCAGACATTTGTCTGGGTGCTTGCAGACATTCTGAACATCATCTGGTTAGCAGAAACTGGTACACAGTACTGTCCGGGAACCATGGACTAAATGAATAAATACGGTTCTGGACTCCATCACTGCATGTCAGGGCTCAGGCAAAACAACCCAGCCTGTCTCAGTCACATGCCCTTCCTGCCCGCACTGTTCTAGCCTCTGCAGTCACAGAGCATGAAGAGTCTCAGACACTCTGCCAACGGGTGACTTGGGTGGAGGTAGTGGAAATGAGACATTTTCCACCCTTCCACCAACCAGGTGATATCTGAGCCCCAAGGTCTATGGTAGATGACTTTGGCCAGAATCCTTCCTTGTCCCTGGATGCTTCTTATTAGCTTGTCGGGTCTATTGGCTGGTTGGTTGAGACAAGGGCTCACTATGCAATCCAGGGCTGTGGTTTGCATGTGAACCACCACCACCCCACCACTCCTGAGCAGCCTGAGCACTTTGTCCCCAGGTGGTGCTGTTCTGAAAGGTTGTGGAATGTTTAGGAGGTGGCACCTTACTGGAGGAAGTGGGTCACTGTGGGTAAATGTGTGTGTAAGACAGAGGTCAGAGGTCAGCTTCAGGTGAGTTCCTTGGTAGCTTTCCACCTTATTTATTTATTTTTTTTTTGAGAGAGCATCTCCCATTGAACCTGGAGCTCACTGAGGCTAGACTGACTGACTGGTCTGTGCGCTCTGAGGACAGTCCCTCTCCCCTGCACTCCCACCATCCCCAGACTGGATTAAAGACTCATCTGCCTTGATCCTCCCTTTTTATAATTTACTTTTTTATTTTATGTGTATGAACGTTTTCCTATTTGTATGTATGAATTTCTATCGCTCGTGTGCCTGGTTCCTGAGGAGCCCAGAGAGGGCTTTGGAGCCCATGAAACTAGAGTTACAGATGCTTGTGGGCCACCATGTAGACATTAGAAATGGAAACTGAGCCCTCTGCAAGAGTAGTTGGTGTTCTTAACCACCGAGCCATCTCCCCAGCCCTCTTGCTCAGCTTTTTTTGTGGGTGCTGGGGATTCCCACTTGAGTCCTTATGGTCTTGTACTCGCAGGATCACGTGCGTGTATACACCACAAGCACTTTACCTGATGAGCTGTCTCCCCAGCTCCACACTGTCTCTTTGAACTTGCTGGGATTCTAGATTCTTTACGGTCTGCCTGTCTGGAAGCCCCATCCAATGACCACAGAACAGTGTGTGGTTTGTGTCTTCTTGCAGACCACGCCTTGTCTGTCTCCTAATGGATACACTAAAGTCTGACAAAGGAAGCACTCCTGTTCCCATGGAAAGTCAAGATACAGTCCAGAAAAGTGTAGCACAAATGGATTCCACAGTCCACAGGACTGGAATCACATACTGGAGTAGCTGACTAACCAACAGTCAGAAAGGTGATGCTTAAAAGGAGATGATGACGTCCAACTCTCCTCCTGCCTTACAATAGGTAAACTAGGCACTGTGGATTTTTAAATCATCTTCTAGGTCAAAATCATGGACCAGAAACAAACATTAGACATGATAATTCCAAGAATAGAATATGGGTGGCTGGGTTTTGTTTGTTTTTTCTCAAGAAAGAAATAAAAGGCCATTTAGGGTCTCCAGTCTTCTCTCTAGAATTGTGGATGCAGTAGAAAACTTACCTTTTTCCATATGTTCTTACAGAAGTCTGTAAGAACTTCATGCATGCATTTGTGTGAGTGTGTGTGAGTGTGTGTGTGCGAATGTCTGTGTGTGCACACTGTACATGCATGAATATGCAGGTATATGCACCCATGTATACACAGGTTGTTGTTATGGAATATTCCTTTACCCTGTGTGAAGATGTGTCATTATGGTTGGTTTAATAAAAAGCTGAATGGCCAATAGCTAGTCAGGCAAAGGTTGGGCAGGACTTTTTGGGACAGAGAAGTCTCAGGGAAGAAGAAAGGTGGAATGGCCAGCCAGAAGCAAAGGCAGCAGTACATGCAGAGAGGTGAAAGCCATGAGCCAGGTGACAGCACATAGATTAACAGACAGGGCTCATTTTAAGTTACAAGAGCTAGTTAGAAACAATCATAAGCTAAGGCCGAGCTTTCACAATTAGTAAGTCTTCCTGTCATTTTTTTGTGAGCTGGTGGCCTGAAGAAAAATCCGACTACAGGTTGGAGGTCAAATGTTGACCTTGAGTGTCTTCCTTTATCCCTCTTCATCTTATTTTCTGAGACACGCCTGTCACTGAAGTCAGAGCTTGCTCTTCAGCTAGACTCACTGCTGTTGCAGAGGACCCGAGTTTGGTTCCTAGCACTCATGTTGGCCATATTACAATCATCTGTAGCTCCAGCTCCAGTGGACCCAAGGCGCTTTTCTGGTTTCCTAGGGCACCCCCCCACACGTGCACACGCACACTAAATCTTAAAAGACAGCTGGACAGGAATATTCATTGTAGCTTTGCTGCTTCTGCTGGAGGCATCAGGGGCCCTGAAGCCATACTGCTTAAGTTCAGGTCCTGGCTCTACGACGTTAGCATTAGCATGACCCTGAGCCCCGAGCAGATTATTAACCCTTTATCCCCTAATTCCTTATTAATAATAGGCCTGGAGTAATAATAAGGGGACTGAAGCTGTGGGCTGTTTACAAATATCCAATGAAATAATCTACACAAAATTATTCTCATTTTCTAGGTGTGGGGGTGCACACCTTTAATCCCAGAACTTGGGAGGCAGAGGCAAGAGGATCTCTGTAAATTCAGAGCCATTTTGCTCTATAAAGCAAGTTCCAGGACTGTTACACAGAGGAATCCTGTTTTGAAAAAAAAAACTTCTCATTGTCACTGGTTTATAGCAGAGGCCCCATAAATATGACCATCATGTTATGGAGATGGCTCAGAGGTAAAGAGCACTGGTTGCTCTTCCAGAGGTCCTGAGTTCAATTCCTAGCAACCACATGGTAACTCATAACCATCTATAATGAGATATGGTGCCCTCTTCTGGCACCAGGAATACATGCAGGTAGAACATAATAAATAAATCTTTACAAAGAAACTGTTAACAAAATATGATCATCACTGCCTCCACCAATATAAAGTGTTCCAACCAAGAGGCACAGTAGAAGAAAATGACTTCTTACGGTATACTCATATTGTGGGGAGCAGGGACCATGTTTTATGCTTCATTACAGGGCACTAGCCTTACATCTGGGACAGAGGACAGAGCCAGGATGAATGACATGAAAAGTCTTCAGAATGAATGAATCTATTTGCAATGTTTTAACTTGGAAGGATCTATGGAAACTGTGTGTAGCACAATTCTATTTGTGCAGGCAGGGAAGATGTACTATGCCTCCAGACAATGCACTTGATTATCCAACCACAGTTAGAATGGGGGGAGCATCCTAGACTGCTAATGGCTCTGGTTGCTTAAGCTTGCACTATTTTCTTGTAAGCTGCCTTGAACTGTGGCTATTTCTATGGCAGTCTCGTCACTCATCTGTCACACTCTACCGTCTTGTCTTACCCCTGCGTCTCCACTGTTCTGTTTTATGTTGCTATAGCTGAGACTGAACACTTTATAAACTAGAGGTTTCTTTGGGTGACAATATGGGTGGTTATGAGGGTCCAAATAGCATGGTACTGAAGTGTTGGCAAGGGGTCATTGACTGTATGTCACACAATGAGGGATAAATGGACACAGATTCAGCTAAAGGGATCAACTACATTGTAAAGCCCACTTTATAATGAGCCATCCCCCTGAGACTTAACTCACCTACAGAGCTTAAATTATCCCTTCTGAGGCACCCCCGCCCCACGACCTCAGTCCCAGCTCTTAAGGGATCCACTACGGGATGCTACCACACTGAGGCTCAGGCCTCAGCACACAAATTGTTGAGGAAGATACTGAATTGTCCCCAAACCACAGCAGACATCTACCAGCTCTTCTTCTGGGAAGGGATAGGGTCTAGCACATATATTGTCACTGTGTTGAATTGTGAATCCGTCTCCCCCACTCCATGCCCACTTAGCTTGAACTAACATCTGTTTGGCCTTAAACTCACAATTTTCCTGGCTCAGTCTCTAGTGTGCAGATTGCAGGCATATTCTGTCCCCACACTGAGCAAACTGTTCTCTCACTTTTAAAAGATTATTTTATTTAATTAAGTTGTGTGTGTGTGTGCAGTTGTGCGTGTGTGGAAACACACATGCGTGTGAGAACACGCTGGTGCCTGTGGATAGCAGAAGAGGGTGTCAAGTCCCCTGAAACTTGAGTTCCAGGTGGCTACTAGCCACCAAACAGGGTGCTGGGAAATGAACCTGGGTCTTCTATAAGAGCACTACACACTCCTAACTGCTGAGTCATCTCTCTAGCTCCTAAGCATTTTCATTTTATTAGTTACTTTTCTGTTGCTGCGATAAAACACCATGGCCAAAGCAACTTGTGGAAGAAAGTTTATAATTCCAGAGTGATAAGAGTCCATTATCGTGGGGAGACATAGCAGCAAGTGGCAGACACGAGTTATGCTGGGGCCCACTGTTATTGACCCCACTCCATCTTGACGTACGGTCAGGGAGTTCAAACTTATTCTTCCTCCTCAAAGTTAAACTACGGGATGTTTGGCCTAAGGTGTCTTGACCCTCAAGACCAAATTACAGCATGTTTGACTTAGGGCATGGTGACAGATGTTTTGGGTATTGGGAAGATAATTATATTTGTTTGTTCTTTGTATCTTGGTAAGGAAGTCTTTTGAACTCCCCCTTTGCTTGGGGTGTATAAGAGTGATCAGTAATGAACTTGGGACATCTGCAGTATTCACTGAGTGCCCTCTGTTTTTACATATTTGACTTGGATGTAAGATTTAAATATTTTAAATTAAAATCCTATAGCTAAGTGGGATGCGGGGTACATGTCTATAGTCTAGGCATTTGGGACACTGAGACTGTAAGACTGTGAGTTCCAGGCCAGCCTGGTCTATGTGATAAAATCTTGTCTCAAACCAACCAACCAGCACCCTTTAGTAAGGAAACCCAGGCACTGAATAACCTGTGGAGACATCATCCACCCTCTCTCGGCCCTTCCTGGTTACACCCGTGAGCACCCGCAGGCTGTTTGTGCTGTGTGGGTGCTCTTCTCCGGAGCATTAGGCACACCTCTTGGGTGCCGATTTTCTTTGGGGCAGGATTTAGTCCTGGGTGTATAACGTGCTTAACATTTAAGTGTGAACTCAGAGAACTACTTTTCATAGCAGAATTCTGAAATCTGAACAACCTTTGGCAGCTGAAGGCTGGGAAAAATTCAACAACCCGTCCTGAGCCTTCTCCCGAAGCTGCAGAGTTTATGTTGGGTGCAGGTAATGGCGAGGGTTGGGGTTAGGGGGTCGCAGGGCCGTGGGCACAGCGCCACCTTGTGGTTTTATCATTACTCTTGAGAGCGAGATGCAGTGCAAGCTTCCAGAAGGCTAGGGTTGCAATTGTGGACAAGGGCGTTGATTTTGGGATTGGAAAGAGGCCTGGAGACATCGAGACTAGAATTTAGCTCTAGAAGGCCCAGATGCCTGCCTTGAAAGGTTCTCTGAAAGCCGCCATACTCGTGAGGACCGTAAAGACTACTAGGGCCCAGCTATGCGTTTGCTGGAAGAGGCAAGAAGAGTGTGTGACTGGCACCCATGGGTCCCTGTTTGGATCTGGAAGGGAGGGCAGAGCCTGGAAGAGGACTAGATGATTTCACAAGAGGTATGACCAAGCTCAAGCTGGGAATCCAGGGAACGAGGGAACCTGCAGTGGGAAGGCAGGTGGGCAACCACTCCTCACCTCAGCCTTGTCCTGGGCTGTCACTCAGCTTCTCCCATTGCTGTCACCCCCTCCCCAACACAGGGTTCCAGGAAGGTAAAATCAGATGACAGTTGCCTAGAATTTGGAAGTCCCCAGGAGCACCCGGCTTTGTCCCCGTCCTCCTTCTCAGTGGAAACTCACAAACATGTGATATCTCTGATACAAAGGTGACACCCACCACAGGCAGGGTACACTTACATAATGCGTACTTTTTTTTCTAACAGCTACGTCAAAATAAATAAAAGAAGCAAATAGAATTAATTTGGATAATGTATTTTATTTCATCCAACAGAGCCAATGTCTTGTCATTCTAACATGTTATTAAAATAGAATTCAGAGCTAGGCATTGGGGTACACTCTTGTAATTGCAGCACCTTAGAGACTGAGGCAACAGGAGGGTAGCCTGTTTTAAAACAGAGACCATCTTAAAAACATTAACAATAGAGTAATGAAATATTTAAACCCACCCCACCCTGTTCTAAGGCTTTGGGATTCTGCATGTATTTTACACATACAAGACACTTCAGCTTGGATACATCTGAAGTGCTTAGTAGATCTCTCTCTCTCTCTCTCTCTCTCTCTCTCTCTCACACACACACACACACACACACACGCACACACACACACATGCGTGCGCGCACACACACACCTCCACAGCATCCTTTGGTAGAAGAGACTAACTTGAACTGGTAATGTCATTGGAGGTTTCCTGAAGAGAGACAGCAGTTTATACTGGGTGTTGTGTGGTGGTTTGAAAGAAAATGGTCCCCATAGGGAGCGGCACTATTGGGAGGTGTGGCCTTGTTGGAGGAAATGGGGGTGGGCTTTGAGGTCTCCTATGCTCAAGCTGCACCCAGCGTGGCTCACAGTTGCTCCTGCTGCCTGAGGATCAAGATGTAGCACTCTCCGCTCCTTCTCCAGCACCTTCATGCTGCCATGTCCCACCATGACAATCATGGATTAAAGCTCTGAAACTGTAAGCCAGTCCTACTTAAATGTTTTCATATAAGAATTGCTGTGGTCCTGGCGTTTCTTCACAGCAGGAGAAAGCCTAACTCAGACACTAGGCCATGGTAGCTGTGTGAGATTTGGAAAATGAAGTGAAGAGGAGGGCGGTGTTTGACCTGGGGAAGATAGCTTACCCATTCCCATTCTACTGGGGCATGTGAGAATGGTTTGCTCCTCTGTAGTCTCCCCTTCTCGCTTCCTTTTCCAAATCTCACACAGCCACCATAGCCCAGTATGTATGCCCTCACCTCCTGAAAGTCTCCAATGACTTTGCCAGTTCAAAGACACATGTTGCTGTGTCCTCTGAGGCACTAACTACTAGTGGTGTGTGTCTCTGTGTGTGTGTGTGTGTGGTTTGTGATGTGTGTGTATGTGAGAGAGAGAGAAGAAGAAGAAGAAGAAGAAGAAGAGAGAGAGAGAGAGAGAGAGAGAGAGAGAGAGAGAGAGAGAGAGAGAGAGAGAGACCAAGCGAGTACAGATATCAAGGCCAGAGGACAACTACAGATGTCTATCCTCAGTACCCTCAGGCATTGCGTAACTTTTTTTTTTTTTTTTTGAGACAGGGTCTCTTTCTGACCTGGAAATCACCAAGTAGCCTAAGCGGCTGGCCTCAAGCCCTGGGATCTGCCTGTCTCTGCTGTAGTGTTGTGATGCCAAGCACGCACCACCACACCTGGATTTTTTAAAACTATTCTTATTTGAAACTGGGGTTCTGGGGCTCCTAGTCAGACCCTCAGGTCAGCAGTTTGCTGACTGAGTTGCTCCCGTGGATCTTTAAATGATTGAAGAGTATCAACAGTAGGGTCTCTCTAGGCCCCCCCTCTGGGTGCTGGGGAAGTGCTTGGGGCTGACGCCTGGCCCAGTGACCCCCATCCCATAAACCTCTGGGATCCAGCCCCACAGCAAACCTTCCACATGGGCCCTTCTGAGACTCAGAGCCACAGATGAAGGTGCCCACTTAGCAGGTGTGTGTCAGGAAAGTTCCCTCCCCCACACACCTCTGATTACAGACATTTCCCAAAGCACAAGCGACACTTTCCCATGCCACACTTTCTTCCTGTTCTTTTTACAACTACATCTTATGTATTTATTCTGCATTGGGGGAAACAGGCCGCAGCTTATATGTGGAGGTCAGAGGACAGCTTGTGAAAGTCAGTTCTCTCCTTATCACATGGGTGCTGGGGTCAGAAGCCAGGCCATCGGGTTTGGCAGGAAGTACTTCTACCCATGAGCCATTTCTCTAGCCATCCTTGGGGCCCACAATGATTAAGCCAGAGTTGATAGAGACTGAAAAATCTACACTTTTCTTTTGGTTTTTCAAGATAGGGTTTCTCTGTAGCTTTTGGCTGTCCTGGAACTCGCTCTATAGACCAGGCTGACCTCAAACTCACAGAGATCCACCTGCCTCTGCCTCCCGAGTGCTGGGATTAAAGGTGGGCATCACTGCCACCTGCCAATTCTATATTTTTCTAATGGGGAAACTGAGGCCCACTGGAGAAGGAATGTTGCTAGTGATGAAGCAAGATTCTCATCTGAGGTGAGATGCCTCAGAGGGTAAGCCATGCAAGCGTGAAGACCTGAGTTTGATCCCTGGAACTCACAGTAGAAGGGGAGAATCAGATCCTGAAAGCTGCCCTCTGGCTTGCACAAGCACACCATGGCACACTCTCTCACACATGTCATATTCCCAGCATACACCATCATCGTCATCATCTCATCTCTCCTCTTGGGCCTCTCCTCTCCGTACCCACCAAACACTGCAGCCTGTGGCATCCGCTGGCCAAATAAAAAACAGCCACACTCTTTTATTTTATTCATTAATAGATGAGAATTTATTATTTAGTAATAATCACCTCTGGGGTGACTGGTAGGGGCTGGTGGACACCTCGCCACATGGTCCCCACTTTCTGGCCACCCAAGTGCATCACGCCTCCATGTTCACACCCAGGGTTTATCCTCAAGGAGGACACTCCAGCACATGCCACGGTGGCCACACTGCTAACTCTCAGGACCACACGAGAAGCATACCTCTCACCTGCTCCCACCAACCCCTGCAGTTCAGAAACATGTCTGGCTTCTCCATGTGAATAGAGCCTGGAAGTTTATGAAACAGGAGTTATCAGGAACCCCAAATCATGGGTTCTGGAATGCTCTCATTCTAGACTCACACAGTGACAGAGCTCCAGTGGGACGTGTCCCTACCCACCCCCCCCCCGCATCGCCCCCCCCCCTTGCAGGAGAGGAGCTGACTCTGCTGAGGCTCCTCCAGCTTGAGTTTGTTGCCACTTGCATTCTGCAGGAATACCAGTAGGTGGCGCCAAACTGCTGCCCACGACATAGCCTGTGGGCGTATGAATCAGATGGTGGCCCCTGAGTATGTGAAGGAGGGTACTGGAGAGGGGGCTGCCTTCCTGTTACCCGTAGTGAGGGCCAAAAAGGCTTTGCTCATTACTGCTGTCAGTGAGGACTAGGATCTAGGTCTCCCTCAGTCCAGGCTTATGTGTGTGCGCGCGTGTCTGGTGGGGCACAATCCAAGAACAGACAAAGCTATCTGCACCCCTATTCTGGGTTTGAAGGAACAAGTTGAGTTTGGGGTTCTAGACCTGGAACAGGTGGGAAAGTTGGCCCTCATATTGAAAACTAATGTGCCTGAGAAGCTAGGTGGGCTCAGGGAGGGACAACTCCTTGAATAGCTGCTGGCAACCAGCAGTCTCCTTATTCTGCAGTGGTTATTTCCATATTAGCTAACATAAACGTGACTGGAAGGTGGGCCCAATAAGGTAGGAGGTACTAGATGCATATAGCTATTTAAATTGATTAATAAAATAAAGATTCATTTGAGATAGGGCATCACATGTTTCGGGCTGGCCTTGAGCTTGCAAACATCAGAGAATGACCTTAAACTCTCATCTCCTCCCTCTCCTACCCCCTGAGAGCTGGGATTACAAATGTGTGCCACCACACCTGGTGTCGCAGTGCTGGGCATGGACCCAGGGCACATGCTAAGTAAGCACTCTACCAAAAGAGTTACATCTCCAGTCCTAAGATTAAACAGATTTTAAAATCTAGTTCCTGCCAGGCGTATTGGCCCATGCCTGTAATTCCAGCATTTAGGAGACGGAGGCAGGAGGATTACTGTGAGTTCGAAGCCATCCTGAGATACACAGCAATGCCCTGATCAATAACAACAGGGTTGAAGTGGCCACATTTCAGACACATGTGGCTAGTGGTTGCCACTGGGCCAACAGAGAAATGAACAACATGAATCCAGAGCCCACTTGATCTCCCACCGACAGGCTTGTGTGTACATGTCAGCCAGATGTTCTTGACCCTCTGCAGGCTGCCTTCCATGGATGTGGCTCTGAGAGGTGGGACCAGGCAGGCCCCGTCCAAATCCTTGAACCTGCTACTTCCTATGACTGAAGCTGTGTCCAAGTCACTTAGCCCCACTCCAGCTGTGTTCTCATCTATGGAGTGGAGATAATACTGCCCAACTGACACAGGTACTATTAAATAGTAACAGGTGAGTCCCCAGCTCAGCTCTGAAGCTGAAGTGCTCTCACGATGGCTTGTCACCATGGAGACATGTGTCTGGCTAACGGGGGGGGGGGTGGAGGGGGGTGCACGGGGCTTGATTCTTGTCCAGAAGGAGATGACCATCCAGATAGAAAATACATGACATGACCAGCTCAAAGCCACACTCGTAGGTCCCACCTAGGGTTGGATGTGACCCTGTGGCACAGAATCCCAGGAGAGGGACCATGCTCATGAGGTTTATGTGAGAGTACCTGCATGAGTTTTGGATGACAGAAATAATGGCAACCTCATGGCATGGTGTTGGGCACGGGAACAACGTAAGGGTGGAGAGAGATGCGGAGGCTGGGAGGGAGGACCTGAGCTGAGGCCGTGCAGAGTGGCCCAGCCAGGGAGGGGAGAAACTGACCGGAAGGAGTATGGGAAACTAGGCTGTGTTGCTGCAGCTAGGTAAGGCAGATGGTGGGGTGTGGGGGCTGGTACTGGAAAAGGCGAAGCTCAGGGAGGGGGAGCAGTGGGGAGAGGCGACTGTGCAGCATAGCTGACCTCTCCTCCATGTGTCATCCCTCCAGCCAGTGCCTCCAAGGCTCCAGAGCCGGGGCTGACCCCCGGCTGTCAACAGTCAAACCAGGGAAAGTCTTGTCCATTTCTGGGGAAGCATCTCCTCCAGACCTTGCCTGTAAACACTATTTATTTTGGAAAGCAACTGCTCTGTTTTCAAATACTACGTTGGGGCATGCAGTATTGGATTTCCCTGATCTGACACTGACCTAGAAAAATGTGCTGGCAGAAACAGAAAATGTGCTGCCCCACTGTGCTGGCAGGCGCAAGTGTCTGCTCTTGGCTGTGACTGCAAAGGTTAAGCGGCAAGAAAGTAGGTGGGGCTTTCTCCCTGCTGGAAACATGCTCTTGTCCCAAAGAGGGGGGGGCAGCTGGGGGATTCTCATAGCCTGCGTGTGCATGCCATGAGGAACAGGAAGAGAGGAAACCAGTGACAAGAGGCAGGTGGCAGGGATGAGGCTGGCGAAACGGGGAGGGGCTGGCAGGTACCCAGACCTAGGGCAGCCATTGGATGTGCTGAAGGCGGACATGTCCCAGTTTTCAGGAAAATGGTCAATGTGGCTTGCACCTTAGAAGAGGTCTGGAGTTCATTTCTGTCTCTCAAAGGACGGACTTCTAAGAGACAGAGTGGCCATATCCAGCTCCGAGGCGGGGGGGGGGGGGGGAGGGTCACGGCCTGTCACAGGCTGGCAGGAGACTGGGCACTTCTGTAAAGGTGGGGTGGGTTGGGGAGCAAAGTCCACTGCAGGATTGCTGTGTCACAGTGGGAATATCTAGGGCTCAGGGTTCTGACCTCATTAACAAAGGAGACCCAGAGAACCATAGAAACCACCGCGGAGTCACTAAGTCTCCCAGAACAGAACTCCCAGCCAAGCCAGGGTCCTTATTCTGTGCATATGTCAGAGTGTATACGGTAACCCCCCCCCCATCATGGATGAGCTGAGGTCAAAGGTGTACAGTACCCGGCTGGGAGCTGGGCACAACAAATGTGAGGCTGCATTGCAGCTTCACCTCGGTGCAGGGTATGCCTATTGTCCTCATCCGTACACTACAGATAATAACCAAATGTGCTCACAAAACTGCTGGGGAGGGACAGAGATAGGCCCAGTTAGTAGAGCAGTCTAATATGCAGGATAGCCTGGGCTTCAACCTCAGCACCGGATGCACCGTGGGTGTGGTGGCCTCCACACCGTGTACAACCAGGGAGAGCTAAGGCAGGAGTTTAAGGTTGTCCTCTGCCACATAGTTCAAGGGCAGTTTGGGCAGCATGGCACCCTATCTCAAAAGCGAAAATAAGAACTGTAGGTGATTAAAGGAGTTCATACACACAAAACCATCCACATGACGCCTGTGCAGAACAACCTCAGCTGCTTGCCATATTAAATATTATGCTCACCGGTCTCATCACTTTCCCCTTTTTTGGGGGGGCGAGTTTAGAGACAGGGTTTCTCTGTGACTTTGGGGGCTGTCTTGAACTCACAGAGATCCACCTGCCTCTGTCTCCTGAGTGCTGGGGTTAAAGGCATCACGTTCCCCTTTTACTTCCTCGTCTAGTGTGTCTTTATGGAGGGTTTGCAGTGTGTTGAGTACTGGGAATGCCCCAGGGAGCAAGAACAGGCCCAGGGCAGGTAGTGTGACAGTCTGACTGTCTAGAAGCTTCTGATAGAAGCAACCTCCAGGGGCTCATGGTTTCCAGAAGGTGTAGTCCATCATGGTGGGGAAGGCAGGGCAGTAGGGGTGGCTCCCTCTGTATCTGCAGGGACATGGGGCACTTGCCCTGTATCTGCAGGGACGTGGGGCACTTGCCCTGTATCTGCAGGGACGTGGGGCAGTTAGTTGTTTCACACTTGCCAATTAGATCAGGAAGCCACATATGAGATCTGAAGTAAGCCAGGCCTGTAGCCCACAAAGATTCCCCCCCCCCCCACACACCTCCTCCCAGCCTGCTTCTGATTCCAAAGGTACCACAACTTGCTAAAACAGTGCTGGCATCTGGGGCAAAGTGTTCAAATACTTGAGCCTGCAGGGGACGTTTAACACTCAAGAGTAGCAGTTCTCAGACCACCCGTGCCGGGGACCCGATCCCTGTGTTCAGTGAGCATGCTAGGTCAGGTGGCTGAGGAACTAAATTTGCAGCGGGAAGGGAGGCTAGGCTGGGGTTACGGGGGTGTGTCCATTTCATCACAAAGCCCTTAGAGGGAGGTGAGGACGGCAGGTCAGCCAGAACGAAGGCGGAAGACCCGATGGCAGAAGAGGCCGTGGATGAGTGAGGTGACTGTGACTTTGGGGAGAAATGGGGGGGCTGAGCCTAGGCATGTGGAAGCCATGGGACCAAGAAAGAGAAGCAGATGGGAAGGGACAGGCCTGCTCTTCATGTTAGCTTGATGAGACTGGACTTTCTAGAACTGTGTTAATTCACGTGGCTTTAAGCCACTCACTTTGGGGAGCTATAGCAACCAAGGGAAACCAACACAAACCCTGCATGGAGCTTCCCTCCTTTCAAGGAGATGAGCAACAAGGAAATAGAAGGCAGGGCGTGCTGAGCACAAGGGCTGCAGCTAGGAACAAGGGTCAGACCGTCTGACAGCCATGCCTCTGTCCCTCCCGCTCAGCCACCCCAGCCTCACGCCTGCTCCTGCTCTTGCTGCCTGCAGTGCTCAGAGCTTCCTGGCTCTGGCCCAGAGCACAGAGAGAGGGAGGCTGTCAGGTTCCTGGGCCAGAGGGGGGCAGGTGTGCAGTTTCTGGACTAGGCATGGGTGGGGCCTGTGACCAAGACCTAGGGTAATTAGCCTGTCCCCAGGTCCTTGGGTGGGGGAAATGAAGAGCTGTGATTTGTCAAAACGTGGGAGCAGAGAAGGGAAAAGCTGGCAGGCGGCCCCAATCTCCCAGGCCTCTGTGATTACAAGCCCTCATTGCTATAATAAAGAACACCTAGATTCCTCCCATTTGGAGGCCGTAAAGCACCACTTGGGCTTGGCTTTCATCTTGCCAGGCTGCGGGCTGCTTACCGAAGCCTTCCTCTTTCATCTCTCTTGCCTTTAATTGGCAGGTCTGAGCCTCAGGAGTCGGCCAAGGCCTGACTCCAGTCAACCTCCCTGGTCTCTCCCTGTTCACGTCACCACACAGGTCTCTCTCCACCCTGCAGTAGACAGCTGAGCAAGACCTGAGCTGGACAGAGGACGACGGAAGAGCTTAACCAAACCAGTGGACTCACGAGTAGGTGGGGCTTGTGGCTTGTCTGGGATAATTAGCCTGTTTCCTGGTCCCTCGGGTGTTTCTTGAGGGTAGATAGAGTTCAATGGACGTCGAAAGGATGATGCTTGTGGCTCATGTTCGGGAACCTGGTGGGACACAGCTCAAGGACATTGTATCTGGGGAGAACATTTACACGTTTTAATGTATAGGGACATGCTTGGTATAACTCTCTTTGACCTAACTTCACAGCGATACTGAGGAATGTGTGCACACTGAGGCATACATGTGCCCCTTGTTCTACATGCATGAGAGAGGTCAGAGGTTAGAGGTCAGGTGGAGGCTGACACCAGAAGCAGGGTTTTTGCTCAGGCAGAAGAGAGACTTTATCCATTAACCACAGGGACCCAATACCGTTGATCCTTGGGCCTCTGAAATTGTGGTCCTGTTTGTTGGCCGCACTCAGAGCACTACTGGAGTGAGGAGGGCGGCACTCAGATGGAATTCGTTGCTGTTGTCCATAGCGTGCCTCATAGAATATGTGTTTGAGCCAGGTAGCCACTACTTACGTCTGACTGCTCCAGGAGAAACAGCTTGCTTCCAGGGGCAGCCTGCACTTGACCCCTCTGGTCTCATTCTCCCAACCCTGAAGCTGGACCTAGCTCTGGACCACTCTGGCTGTTCACTGTGAACAAGCTGACTGTCCCCTGCTCTCAGAGCACCCTATCAGGGAAGCAGGGTGCAGAGGTGGGGTGGAGGGAGGGAGGTTCTCTTTGAGAGTAGGCCTGGGCAGCTGGCCTTATCCATCCCTTATCCTCAGTCTCCCATAGTTACTTCTCAGCCTAGGATACAAAGTGACTTCCAGGCCAGTTTGGGCTACAGAATGAGACCTGTGTCAAAAAAGAAGCACCCACCCATACTTGGAGTTTTTAGGGGGAAGGGGTTTGTTGTGGATGTGTGCTTGATGACAGCCCGCAATCACCCAATGTCACTTAGGTGAAACAGTGGCTGAATCCATAAGTCAGTCTAAAATTTTATGTCTGAAAGTTAGATGCAGTTTATTTTTAAAACTTGACAATATCCTTTGTCAACACGAGTGATGTTTATATTTCAGAAATAAAATATGCTTCAAAAATAAAAGTAGCCTCAAATCACTGGTTGGGCCTTTCCAGATTTATTGAGGCATGAAAATTGTGTGTGTGTGTGTGTGTGTGTGTGTGTGTGTGTGTGTGTGTGTGTGTGTGTGTGTGTGTGTGTAATCCCAGCACTCAGGAGGTAGAGGCAGGAAAGGAACATTCTGAGCCACCCTGGGTGCTGAGAGAATTCTTTCCCCAGGGAGATGTAAACCATGTCTTTCCCCTTCCTCCTATGACTCCAACAACAAACTGAAGACCAGATCACCACAGTTCACCCTGAAGAACCAAGGCGTTCACTCGGCATGGTGGGGTGTTGTTAACAGGAGTGGGAGCGGCCCCAAAGCTGGAAATTCTTCCCCTGCTTGGGTGACAGCTTCCCCACAGCCACATAGATTGAGTGCCCTTCAGTTAATCTTTATTAACTCCCTTATACTTCATATACTTTAGCATTTCCCTAAACTCCTAGGCCACATGCAACCAGGGCAGAACTGTACATAAACGTAGGAGGGGGTGGTTAAAACTTCCGGTGCAGGTCTATGGACTCTCCCCCACTTGCTTCTATAATGGAAAGCTCACAGCAGCAGCAGGATGCTATTTAAAGATGCCCAGATGGAAACAGCTATATGCATTCATACTTCCAGTTATATACAGACTCATGCATTCGCAGTACGGACTCAACTGTCATAAGACACAGGCTGCAGAGGTGGCTTAGTTGGCAAAGTACTTGCTGAGGAAGCATGAGGACTTCAGTTTGATTCTCAACGTCCTTGTAAAAGTCAGAGGTGGTGGTGAGTGCCTACAGTCCCAGTGCTGGGGAGGCAGAGACAGGAAGAGCCCTGGGGCTTCCTGGACAGACTGTCCAGCCAACTCTGTGAGCTCTAGGTTCAATGAGAGATCCTATCTCAAAAAATAGTGTAGGGAGAAACTAAGGAAGAAGCTCAGTACTGACCTCTGACTTCCATACATGTGCACACACGTGTATACGCACACACATGAACACATGTACACAACAAACACATGTGCACACACACATTTGTATATAAATTCATTTTACTCTTAGAGAAATTTGGCCATAAGAACAACTTAGTATTCTAGCCTAAGCAGTGACCCCAGTCCTTAAAAATTCCTTGCAAATACTGATTTTAATGACTGTTCACTGTTCTTTTAGAAGGCTTACTTTTTTTGTTTTTGTTTGTTTGTTTCTCTGTGCAACAGCCCTGGCTGTGCTGCAACTCACTCTGTAGACCAGGTTGGCCTCAGACTCATAGAAATCTGCCTGCCTCTGCCTTGCTCCCTGAGTGCTGAGCTTAAAGGCGTGCTCCACCACCACCCAGTTTACCTATTTTATATAATACGGTGTTTCTAAGCATTAGAGTGTTTCAAGTTTTTCATTAACTCTTAAGAAAATGTTGTATGAATTTACAGATTTAAGTTTTTGTGTATATTTTTGATGATGCCCTCAACATGAATTACTCAGTTCAAGCTAAGAAATATAACTTCTTTATAGTTTATTGAATCATAATTTGCGTGATGTAAAATCCACCCTTTGTAAATACCGAAGTCAGTGGTTATTAAAACGAGTCCTTGGGTTGGAGAGATGGCCCATGGTTTCACTGTGTAGCTCAGGCTGGCCTTGAACTTGTGATTGCCCCACCTCAGCCCCCTGAGTGCTGGGATTACGGAAGTGTGCCACCAAGCCTGTCACTAACTAATTGACTGATTGTGGCACAGGGGTATGTCTGACTCTAGAGCCTCCCACATGTTGGGCAAGTGCTTTATCACTAATCTATAGTCTCAGCTTTGCTTGTTTTTGGACAGAATCTCCCTGAACTGCCTAGGTTGGCTTTGAACTTACTCTCTTCCAGTCTCAGCCTCCCTAGTAACTGGGATCCCAGGCCTGCAGTACCAGACCCAACATTGACAGTAGACATCCTAGTGAAGTTGGTGTCAACATCTCTGTGTGACTTGAATTGACAGTTTCCTAGGGCCTAATAATGTTGAACATGATTCGCGTTTCTTCTTTGGAGGAATATCTTTTTAGATCTTTTACTCATTTTTTAAAAACCAGGTGTTTGTTTCACTCGTGTAAGAGTCCTTCCTTCTAGAAACAAATGGCTTAGCAGCTATATGATTTGCAAGATTCTCTCATTCTGCACCTCCCCACCTTCCCCGGCCTCTCCTCCTCTCTCTGTGTGAGTGTGTGTTTAAGATGAGATCTTACTGTATTGTACATGCTGGGCCTACACCCCTGGCTCAAGTGACTTTCCCACTTGAATCTCCAGAGTAGCTCTGTCTGTCCTTTTGAGTTCTTCTCATGGAGTAAGTGGTAAATATTCCCCTGTAGAATCTCTGTTGGATGCAAGGTTTCCTTTTAGATTCTAGAATTTACTGCGTTGGGACCACTCATTGGTGAGAACCGCAGGCTGTCTCTTCTATCTCCCAGAGCCTCTGTAGGTCACTCTAGTGGGAGCCAGGTTAAGCGTCACTGTAAGTGGAAATTTTCCCAAATGGATTGCTGATTTCTTACAACTATGTCTCCTCCCCCAAACAGTGTTGAGCACAAATGTGGTCCAGGGGATTGTGAAAGGGCCCAGTGCTTAAACTTCTTGCAAATGCAAGCTTGAGGACTAGGGTTTAAATCCCCAGAACTCACATAAACGCCAAGTGGGTACGGCAGCCTACCCATAATCCCAACCTTGGATGTAAGAATTGGGAATCCTAGAGCCAGTTGGCCAGCTGGACTAACTAACCGTGGTGGATGACTGTCGGTCAACTGAGAAGCTTTACCTCGTTGAATAAAGTGGAAGAGTGATCAAAGATGATTCCTCATATCAACCTCAGGTCTTCATATGCATGAGTACACACATGTACACTCCCCCTCCCCCACACATCAGATCACATATTAAAATGGAAAAAGAGGAAAAACAAATGTGGTCCAGTTCCTTGGCTCCGGAATGGAGTCACCACCTTGAGCCCCCACTCTGAGAGTTCTGATAGAGGGTTCCTGTGCTAGCAGAGCTTGGATAGTAGACTGACAACCAGGCCCTTCCCTCCAGAAAGGCTGACATTATGTACAAATGGAGGCTGATTCTTGGCTCCAGAGCAGGTCTGACACCAGTCTTTCAATCTCCAGGCCACTTTTAGATGCAAGGCTGCTAGTGTAGGGACTTTATGAGGCTAGGACTCCCTGGCTGTGAAGTCACTGGCATTTCATGGAGTGAGGAAAGATTTTACAAGCACTGTGCTGAGCTGGGCTCTGACCACAGGCCAGGCAGTTATGTAACCAGCCTGGGAGGTACAACATGTGTGGGTAGGGGAGGCAGGTGGAAATAAGGGGAGCCCCTAGCTCACTGGGACTGGGGAGCTCTGGCCTCATCCAAACACTGCAGGGGGTGGATCCTTTCAACCATAAACTCCATAGGTTTTCCTCAAAGTCCTCAATGACTTACCTCATTTTTTCATGTGTGTGTGGAGTGTGTGTGTGTATGTGTGTGCATGTGTGTGCCACACATGTGCCTGTGTGTCTGTCCCCTCCCTTCATCTTCTCTACCAGAAAGCAAGCTTCCTAAGAATGGGAACTGTACCCGTATGCTGTTGTGCATCTAGACATGGTGGAGGATAGCCTGTAAAGACATGAGCTCTCTGCTTATGGAAATATCCAAACATCCATTCACTCAGCAAATTGACAGTTGACCTCTGCACCTGCTCAGGTCTCCTAAGTTCCCTGGCAACCTCAGAGTCCTGATGTTTGACTTCATACATTGACTTAGTGAATGAGCATGTTTGCACACATCTGGAATAGGGCGAGAAGCCATCTGGGCCAGTACACACTAGGTCCAGATGGCCTGGCTGTTGGCTCTGGCTTGGGGCCAGTTGCTATGACCTCCAGGTAGCCATCTGTTATTGTCCCTACTGTGGGGCCTTTCTGTGTACAAGCTAACCCCTCTTGTCCTTGAAAGCCCCCAAGGATTTGAAAGCAGTACCATGTGCTGTCCAGGACAAGTGTCCCATGTCTTTGAGCTGTCTCTTGTGTGTAATCACCACCCTAGTCACTGTCCTTAGAAGGGTGCCAGTGAGTCACTGTTTCCTACTAAGTGATGTCTTAGAGACCTCAGTGAGTCTTGGCAGTTTGTGGATTTTGACATAATGCCCTTCCCACATTGTAGCTAATGTTTAGGTCACTTTTACATTCAGACTTTTTAGCTAGAAAAAGAGTCATTAAATTAACTGAGGAGACACAGTCATCCACCCATTTATTCATTTATTTTTGAGGCAGGCTCTTCTTATGCATAGCTGGTTGGCCTGTAACTTAATACATAGTCCAGGCTGGCCTAAGACTTGCCAATCAATACTCTTAAAAATAGTCATGGCTTGGTGATGGGGAGCTAGGAGGCAGGAGGGATTTGAAGCACTGCTTTAGTAAATAAAAAAAATCAGAGATAGGCCTGGGGGCACAACATTTGGAGGTAGAGGCAGGAGGATCAAGAGTTTAAGATCATCCTTGGACACATAGCAAGTTCAAGGCTAGTGTGGGCTTCATGAGACCATGTTTTGAAAAAAATATTTTAAAAAGCGAGCCAGCCACACCTCTAAGTAGGACATATTGTTTGCCATAGATGTTGTGCCAGTCTGGGGACCTAAATTCAGTCCCCAGAACCCACACAGAGGTGGATAGAGAAAACTCACTCTATCCACAGGTTGTCTTCTGACCTTCATAATACATCACATAATAGTAACGGCCTGTGGCATTCCTGGCTGGGTGGCTGGGATTCAGGTAATTGTCAAGAGTCTTTTGGAAGGTAAAGGTGACTTTCAACTACACACTGTCACAAAACCAAATGAAAACAAAAACCTTAAAAAGGCTGGTTATTTGGGTAGCCACGAAGCCTGAACCTGTCATCCTAAGGGTGAGAGAAACCCACATTGTGGATGTGCCAAGCAGCTTCTTGGATATTCCTATCCACCCATCTCTGCGATCCCAGGACTCTGGCCATGCTCACTCATCCTGCTCATGTGATCCTCACAGAGACAAAGACAGATTTTCATTTGGAGGTATTTATTCCTCCTGTAAAGTGGGCCCCGGCTGGGTCTGGCTGACACATACCAATAATCCCAAAGCCTGGAGACTAAGGCAGGAGGGTCTCACATTTGAGGGCAACCTGAAGTACATTGCAAGATCTATTTAATGAACAATAAATGTATCCTACACTCAAGTATCAGACACTTCATGGGAACACTTGGGGATCCCAAAGTACAGGCTTCTCAATTCTCCCCAAGTTGGGTGCCAACCTCTTGTTTGTTTGTTTTTTTTTTTTTTTGTTTTTGTTTTTACGAGACAGGGTTTCTCTTTGTTGTTTTGGAGGCTGTCGGTCCAGCCCGGCCTTGAACTCACAGAGATCCGCCTGCCTCTGCCTCTGCTGGGATTAAAGGCATGCGCCACCACTGCCCAGCTTGGGTGCCAACCTCTTGTGCCTCAGTTTCCCCACTTTCCCCAGGGTGGTTGCATGAGGGCTAACTTGAGAGGCTCACAGCAGCTACTGTTGTATAAACAATGAGAGCTTCATGGTGTCCAGTGGACCCTGGTACTGTTTCAGAAGGTATATGTCATGGAGCTTGTGAAATTTGAGGACCAGAAGCTCGGTGAACACAGACACCTTGTCCCCTGCCACCCTGGTGCGCACACACTGTACCCTGGCTTCCCAGCTTCTTGAGATGTCACACTTACTCAAAGCCAAGGTCAGTGGTATCATTGGGTAATGTTTATAGCTGTGGCCGTGGCACCAAGGACCACAGCACCTCTGTGATCTGGTCTATTTCAGTCAGAGTCGAGTCAGGAGGGGGCATCTGACTGTAGTGGCTCATGCAGCCCAAAGGTTGGGTTCCCTGCAGGTTTCTGGAAACAGGGCAGCTTGGGCTCTTATCTCAGCTCTGCTGTGAATGGCCAATGGCTGTGTGCTCTTTGTGCTGACTTTCCTACTAAAACTCAACTCCCCACTTAGAAATTGGGGTTCATACCTGCTGTCACATGGAGCTATTGTTTTAAATGAACTATGTCTAAGGAGTCCTGCTCCAAGCTTAGTGCAAAACAAGGTTGTTGTAATGGGAGTGTCCTGCCTCCTCCAATGGTTCCTTCCTCCAAGGCAAAGGTGTGAACTGCTCTGGACAGGACACCCTTTCCACCCAGTCCCTGTGTACATCCTCATCTGTGCCCAGAGTATCAGCGCCAACCCCGCATCCTCTTCAGTGCTATGCGCTAATACCAGGGACCAGGCTCTGTTCTCTGCTGGCAATCACAGGAAGCCTCACTATTGTTCTAACAAGTCATGTGGTCAACTATAGAGGGCTTCTGAAGTTTTCCAATTCTCAGCTCCTTACGCCTAAGAAATTTCTGCACGACCCCAAGTGTATAGGGTCATAAAATACAGGTGCAAATCAAACATTTACTGACAACAAATCATGATGCAATTTATTTAAAAACAAGTCTTTGGGCACCAGGATTTGGCTCAGTTGGTGGACTGTGTTCCCCATATGCATAAAGCTCTGGGGTTGAACCCAGAACCACATAGACTATGTATAGTGGCACACTTGCCTGCAATCTGGCATTGGGAGGTAGATGACTAGAATCAAATGCTCGAGTTTGTTCTTGACTACACAGCAAGTTGGTGACCAGCCTGGGATACTTGAGAGACTCTGTCTCAAAATCTAAAGCAGAACAGAAAACCCAAACCCAATTATCCTTTAGTATGCATGTAATTTTAACGTAAAAAGAAGAAAGCAAACTTGTATCCTAATGAGATGGATGCTTGTTTTTCCTAAGGACTTCAGTACAGATGATTTGATGCTGCAGACATAAAGCATCTTCAACACGTTTCAGAGTTCATCAATATTTTGATTTGATTTTATAATCAGTGCTGAGAACATCACTTCACATAAATACATGGTGCCAAATGGCAGACGGATAGTTAGAACCATTTCAGAAACTGCTGGAAATTCTGTCCTAATCTCAAACTAACAATCATGAATCAAAGGTGTGTTTTTGTTTTTTATGAACTCAAGCTTGGGTGACTGTCCAAGCAACAAGATGTCTCTATCAATTCTAGAGTTTATATATCATCCTTCTGAGGTCTTTGATGGAGTTGAAGACAGATAGTTATGGTTATGGTTTTCCTTGCTTATAATAAAAGATAATTTAAATATAAAATTTTAGGCTCACAAAGATAGGATAGATGATAGAAAATTTTCTTTAAATTTTGCCAAATGTTAATGAACTAAATATTGTTAACTATAGTTCTTACCTGATAGCTATTTTGCTGTACATAATTTTACTATGTTAAAGTTAAAACCCTTCTTTTTACTTACACAGAAAAGAGGAGATGATGGGGGATGTCCTTCTGTGTATATGTTTCTATTATTGGTTGATGAATAAAACACTGTTTGGCCAGTAGCCAGGCAGAAATGATAGACTGAACTACCAGACCAGGAGAAGGCTGGGAGAAAGGGAGAGAGAGGCTGTGGAGAGATAGATGCCATGCTGCCCAAGGAGTAACATGCCAGGTAATGGGTAAGCCACAGCCTTGTGGCAATTTATAGATTAAGAGAAATGGGTTAATAATTAAGACAGAGATACTCAGTAGGAAGCCCTAGCCATTGACCAACAATTTTATAGTTAATATAGCATCCATGTGTTTATTTGGGGCAAAGCAGCTATGGGACCAGGTGGAACAGAAACCTCCATCTACAAACCTGAAATTTAAAGTTTTATTTTTATTATTTTAAATTATTTTATTATCTGTGCGAGTATATGTTGGCAGTGCCCTCAAAGTCTAGAGGCATCAGATCTCCATGAACTGGAGATATAGATGGTTGTGAATTGCCATGTAGGTGCTGGGAATGGAACTCAGGTCCTCTGGAAAAACAAGTTCAAGATGGAATTGTTGAAATCTAATATACTATTATGACATACTACCAAAGACATACTAATTTGACAATTACATGCTGAGGCATGAAGGTAGGAAAAGATGAAAAGCCTTTGCCTTCCACAGTTAAACTAATGTGTTTCTATATGAGTGAAAAACTGTACAACAAAACACCACCATTCATACAAACAGTGCTCTCAGCTGTGAGTCAAAATGTATCAGGCAGCATTTATAGCGTGCATGATTTTGAACCAGCATTTGATCATAGTGCATATAGAAGCCTTGTACTATTTTCATTTTTTTGTAGCCTATACACGCTGTAACTCACAGTTTAAGAAGCTGGGATCTAGATATGGGGCCTTTGGTCATTTAGTTGTAAGGATGAGTTTGGAGAACTGGTCACATGTTTCTAAGACAACAGGTTTTTTCCGTCTAACTGGATCCACTTCCCTCTCTCTCAGTTTCCCTCCTTTTTCTTCTCTTCCTCCTCCTCTTCCTCCAGGGTTCCTCCTCCTCTTCCTCTTCCTCCTCCTCTCCCTCTTCCTTCTCCTCTTCCTTCCCCTCCTCCTCTTCCTCCTCCTCCTCTCCCTCCTCCTCCTCCTCTCCCTCCTCCTCCTCCTCTCCCTCCTCCTCCTCTCCCTCCTCCTCTCCCTCCTCCTCCTCTCCCTCCTCCTCTTCCTCTCCCTCCTCTTCCTCCTCCTCCTCCTCTTCCTCCCCTCTCCTCCTCCTCTCCCTCTTCCTCCCTCTCCTCCTCTCCCTCCTCCTCTCCCTCTTCCTCCTCCTCCTCTCCCTCCTCCTCCTCCCCCTCCTCCTTTTCCTCTTCCTCCTCCTCCTCTCCCTCCTCCTCCTCCCCCTCCTCCTTTTCCTCTTCCTCCTCCTCTCCCTCTTCCTCCTTCTCCTCCTCTTTTTTTTTTTTTTTTTTGCAGTACTGAGATTAAACCCAGGGTCTCACACATTCAAGACAAGCCCTATGCCCCGAATAACATGCCTGCTGCCCAGCATTTGAGAGATGGGAACTGGATCGCTTTATTGTATTTAAAATCACCTAGGAGACACAACTCTGGGCGTGTCCTTGAGGAAGTTCTCAGAGTGGTTTAAATAAAGGGGGGTATCTGTCCTGAAGTGGGTGGCGTCATCCCATGGGCTGGGGTTCCAGGCAGAGTAACAGGAGGGAAAGAAGAACGAAGCAGTAGCACTCATCTCTCTCTCAGCCTGCCTGTGGTCACGTGGCCAGCTCCTTCAGACACCTGCCACCACACCTTCCCCTCCCCGAGGGGCTGCATGGCTTCCAACCTCGTGCCAAAGAAACTCTTCCTTGACAAGACTTATTTGACTCATAGTTCTGGAGGCTAAAAGGTTCAACACCTAACGAGGGCCTTTTTGCTGCACAGCAACATGGCAGAAGGCATTGATTCCTTAGGAGAAAGAAATAGAAGGCTGAACTCAGCCTTCAGGAGGACCTCTCTCTGTTAACGAATCCAGCCCATGTTAGTGACTCTCTCTCTCTCTCTCTCTCTCTCTCTCTCTCTCTCTCTCTCTCTCTCTCTCCCTCCTTTCCTTCCTCCCTCCCTTCCTTTCTGTTTTTTTGTTTTTGTTTGAGACAGGGTTTCTCTGTGTAACAGCTCTGGCTGCCTTGAAACTTGCTTTGTGGACCATGCTGGCCTCGAACTCATGGAGGTTCTCCTGTCTCTGCCTCCTGAGTGCCAGAACTAAAGGTGTGCACCACCACTGCCCATCCTTATTTTTTCAAGATTTATTTTTATTATTTTAATAATGTATATGTGTGTGCATGCTGTGTGTGTGTGTGTGTGTGTGTGTGTGTGGAGTATGTGCACATGAATGTAAGTGCCCACAGAGGTCAGAGATCCTCTGGAGCTGGGGTTACAGACAAGTTGTGAGCCGCCTGATGTGGGTGCTGGGAATCCAACTCAGGTCCTCAGGAAGTGCAGCATGTGCTCTTAGCCACTGGGCCATCTGTCCAGACCCTCCACATTAGTGATTTCAGTACAGGCAGAGCTCTTGCAACTTAATAACCTCCAAAAGATCCCACTCAGCATGGTCGCACTGGGGATCAATTTCCTGTGATGACTAATCTTGGTTGTCAATTTGGCAGGGACTAGAGTTACTTGGGAAGAGGGAGCCTCAGTCAAGGAATTGCCTCCATCAGATTGGTCTGTGGGGGTATTTTCTTGGTTAATAATTGATGTAGAAGGACCTAGCTTACTGTGGGTGGTGCCACCCTTGGCCTGGTGATCCTGGGATGGGAATGAAAGCAAGCTGAGCCCTTAAGTAGTTTCTCGGTGGTCTCTGCTACAGTCCCCGCCTCCAGCCTCCTGTTGCGAGCTCCTGCCTTGGTTTCCCTGGATGACGAATTGACACTTGTAAAACAAAACAAACCTGCCGGGCGGTGGTGGCGCACGCCTTTAATCCCAGCACTCGGGAGGCAGAGGCAGGCGGATCTCTGTGAGTTCAAGGCTAGGCTGGACCGATAGCCTCCGAAACAATACAGAGAAACCCTGTCTCGTAAAAAACAAAACAAAACAAAACAAAACAAACCTTTCTCCCCCAAGTTGCTTTGTGTCAGTGTTTTATCACACCAACAGAGAAGCAAACTAGGCCGTTTCCCAATCCATTCACTTTGGGGACACTTTCAAATCAAGGCAAGTCACATGGCCAAGCCTGAACTTAAGGATGGGAAAATAGACTGGATTTCTTCATGGGAGAGGTGGCAAAGTCACTTCTCAACGATTCAGTGTTGGGGTGGGGTGGGAGGAAGCCCGGCAGTCCGCTGAAGTTTTCTGAAATGGTGGCTCAGCAAGGTTACTGGGCACTCACTTTGCCTCCCTTGGTGAAGGCTCTAATATTGGGCTCTTACAGGCGGTATTAGTTACTTGCTGCTGTGACCAAAGATCTGACAAAAGCAAGTTAGGGGAGAAAGCGTTTGTTTTGTCTCGAAGTTCTAGGGAAACGGTCCATCATAGCAGGAAAGTCATGGAGACAGGGGTGTGGCATGATCGGTCACATTCCGTCCATAGTCAGCAAGCACAGAGATGACTGCTGGCACTCAGGTCACCTTCTTCTTATTCGGTCTAGGACTACAGCCTAAGGGACTACAGCCCACATGTAGGGTAGTTCTTCCCACCCCAGTTTAACCAATGCAGAAACTGCTTTATAGACACCCCAGAAGTGTGTTTCCTATGTGACTCTGGATCCTGCCAAGTGGACAATCAGGATTAACATTAACATTAGCACAGGATAACTTTAACAACTCACAGAGCTATCCAGATATCTTATAGCTCCATGGTAAGAACTGTGCAAAGGGTGTAGATTGTTGTTGGTTATTTCCTTGTGCTGCTGCAACCAAGTCAGGCGCACTGGGTGATCGAAAGTCACTGAAACTTTAGAAGGCCAGAGAATGAAGGTGTGGAAGGGTTGGGTTCCCTCTGAACACAGAAAGGGACCCTTTCCTTACTTCCTTCTGGCTTCTGGTATGGCTTGCTAGCTGTCCTTGGCCTGTCTTGGCTGGTGCCTCAATCCTTGTTCTATCCCAACCCTCTATCTTTAAGTGACATTTTGTGGTGTCACATTCACATCTCCCCCACCTGCGTCTGTCTGCCTCCCAGTGTCCCCTTTTTATAAAGATACTAGATACACTAGTTTAAATCTCTCTTTAATGACCTCGTTTTAACTAGACGACTTTTACAAACCCCTCATTCTGAATAAAGCATTCTGTGTTAGCTACCTTTCTTCTTGTTGTGACCAAATACTTGAAAAGACATAACTTATGAGTAGGAGGGTTTGTTTTGGCTTATAGTTCAATGATACACAGTCCATCATGGCTGGAGCATGAGGCAAGGGGTCCCATTGTGTCCTCAGTTAGGAAGCAGAGATAATGCAAATAGGATATGTCTCCCAGTGTCCCACTTCCTCCAACAAGGCTCCATTCCCAAAAGGTTATACAACTCTTCAAAATAGCATCACCCATTGGGGACCAAGTATTCAAACACATAAGCCAGAGGGAGACACTTCACACCTAAATGACAACACATTCCATAATATTAGGAGTTAGGGTGTTGATAAACCATTTTGGGAGAACACAATTTATCCCATAACCCTAGCTTAAAATGCTGATTTTTTTAGATGAGCTAGATATTAGAGGCAGCTACAATAAACCCTAGAGCCCTCAAATGGGTGGATAGATAGGTGGAGAGATGGATGAGTAGGTGAAGATGTGGATGAAAGAATATGTGGATGGATGGATGGATATGTGAACAAATAAATGTATGTATGGATGTGTGGATAAATGGATGGGCAAATGGGTGGATGGTTGTGGGTGATATGGATGATGAATGGATGGATAAATGGGTAGGAGGATGAACGGGTGAAAGAACTAGTAGATGGATGGATGTGTGGTAAATTGATGAGCGAGTGAATGGACATGGTATACTGGGTTCACATGGAGTCCAGTGTTAGCTTTGTGGTGAGGCTGGAGTGCAATTTTAGCTGTGGAACTCACAAAGGATACTGGACACATGTACCTTCAGCTAATGGCAGATTATTGATGGTAGTTATGACTTAGCTATGACTTATCGCTTTGGGTGAAACATGTAGCCCCTCAAGGAGAATTAATGCTGTTCCTCTGAGAAGTTTTGACTGTCTGTGACCTGGTGTCAGAATAGAGCACCATGAAAAAGCCAAGCCAGCTAATACAGAAGCTTAACAAGGAACCACCCAGTACCACTCCTTGCACACACAAACCATCATCACCAGGGCAACCACAGGACAGCAGCGTGCTACCTAGTAGCAATGCCTCCCTTCTCCCATGTCCTTTTTCCTTCTGCTGCCAGGGGCCCTGAGGATCTAACTGCCTTTTAAGGTAGCTGTGGGTGGAATAATGGGAGTTTCTGGGGTAGAGGACAGTTCTGCTCTTAGAACTTAGTGGTATTGCCATTTTATATTATTATTGTTGTTGTTTTGTTTTGATGCCACTGAGGGGAAGCCACAGTTTAGAACAGGCACTGAGTTCCTTGCCTGAATTCATTTGAGGAGATAGGGAAATAGGTTGAAGGGGAGGTTCAGAGGGCCTCTAAAAAGCCCAGAATTTGATTAGAGATTCATGGCCATGAACCTTCTGAAGATTGCCAGCTACCTCCTCAGAAAGTTGACAGTCACTTTTAATTATGACTCTTAAGGACTGCTGGGGATGCAGCTGAGTTGGTAGAACACTTGCCTAGCATGAAGAAGCCTTGGGTTCGATCCCCAGCACCGCATAAACTGAGCATGCTGGCGCACACCTGTAATCCTAGAACTTGGGGTAGGGACAGGGGGATCAGAAGTTCAAGGTCATCCTTAGCTACAAGATAACTTGGAGCTGGACCACATGAGACCTTGTCTCAAAAAACAAACAAACAAAAACCAATAAAGACTGCCTTTTTAGCCCATGGACTGGGGATGGAGGTGGCAGCCGTGATGATGACATGAGCATTTGGGGCTGTTAAATGGCAGAGAAGAGATGGGAGGAGGAAACCCAGACATGTGGTGTTTCTGCTCAGAGCAGAGCCACAGAGGGAAGCTGCCTGTGTCCCCACTGAACCTTGGCTACCCTGGAAAGACTCACTTTTGATTGTCCAGTAGCAGCCCCTTCTCTTAGTCACTGTCCTGGTTGATGGTTTCCCCATTTGCCACTCCTCACATCCCTGTTGCAGGTAGCACCCTCTCTCCTATTTCTGACTCTTCCTCCTTGTCTCCCCAGAAGATGACTGGGTCACCGAAGCATTCATGTGATTACAGCCCTCTTATTTGGGATATCATTCTGTCCTGTCTTTAATGTATCACTGGCAGTGCAGACCAGGGCCAGCCCCCAAGCCTCCCCACTGACGGTTTCAGGTGGTGGCTCAAGAGGGATACTGGAGAGTTACTAATGCCATAGACGTGCAGACATACATGCATACAGACAGTCAGACAGAGGGGCATTAATATGGCAGGACTCCAAGGAAAGTCCAGGTCCTAGCACCAGAAACAGCATGGTGGGGTCTCTGAAGACAGGAATCGGAACATACACAGCAGAAGTGAGGGTCTCTTCTCAGGCCTGAACATGGGAAGTTTCACGGTATAAGCCTGCAGCCTGGCTGTCTGATTTCCAGGCAGGAGGCAAGGAAGGGGGCAGAGAGTAGACTGTATGGGCACTAACACCTGCTTTGTTAGTTGGGCCCTAGGGACTCTGTTAGCTGTGGTGGCTGGGAGGGGGGAGGGGTGGGGAGGGGTTCAGATAGACAAGTCTCAGCAGGAAGCCTGTTTGTGTCTGAGAGAGGAGAAAAAAAAAAAGCTGTGTCCAGAACAGCCACTAGATTCTAGCTTTATCTTCTTACATCTACTCTGAGGCTTCAGACTTATGGTGGGTTTGGCCAATGAAGTCAGGGAGAGGAGAACCAAAACTTGGCTTCCTTGTGGTATAATAATCCCAGGCCACAGCCCCTGTTAAGGTGGCCTTTACCTAACTCCCAGCAACTGTATCTTCCCTCAGCCCCTTTTGTCCCCTCATCTTTATGATCCTTTCTCTGCAGACCGTACCATACTACATGGTTAGCTCTGTCAACAGCTCTTCATGAACACTCCCAAGTTCTCCTAGATGAGCTGCGTTGCCACATTCTGGGCCTCTCAATGGTTTACCTCTCCTAATCAAATCCTTCTGTGGTTTCCACGGGGTTTAAAAATAAAACCCACGGTGAGGATCTTTGGAAGGAGGTCTCTCTCACCACGCAGCCCCATCTGACCTTGCCTCTGCCTCCTTGCCACTGGCCAAGGCTCACGGCAGAATTGAGTCATCAGGAACCTCTTGCATTTGTTCTCAGAAATTCCCATTCCTCACACTCTCCCTTGGGTCTGTGCGCCACTCTCCTTCCTCAGCCTCAGGAAGCATGGCTGTGTTTTAAGGCCTCATACAGAGATGCCCATGGTCTGGAACAGGGCCCATGGGCTGGTAAATACAGGATGAATGAGCAATCCTCAGGTCTGTGGAATGAGAATTTTTGAGAGCCTTGCGCTTTTCTTCAAGGTCCAGTGTCAGGGGCGTGTTTGTGGGTAGACATCGCTGAATGCCTTTTATTTTCTTTTGAGACAAGGTCCCTGTGGTAGTTTGAACAAGAAATGTCCCCATAGGCTTGGGTATCTGAACACTTTGGTCTCCAGTTGGTGATGCCCCTTGGGAAGGTTTTGGAGGCACGACCTTGCTGGAGGTACTATGCCACTGGAGTCAGGCCTTGAGAATTTAAACCCTTTTCTGTCTCCAGTTTGCTCTCTCTCCTTTGTGCCTGCAGCCGAGGAGATAAGAGTCCTGACTATTCTGTCTGCTGCTTTCTGCCGCAATTCTCCACCATGAGGATACTTCTCCCTCTGGAACCATAAGTCCAAATAAACCCTTCCTTCTCCAGGTTGCCTTGGTCGGGTGTTTTATCACCACAACAGAAAAGTGACTACTATGACAGTCCCTTTACGTGATCTTGGCTGACTTGGAACCCACAGGTAGAACAGAGTGGCCTTGAACTTGAAGCAGTCCTCCAGCCGGTCTCCTGAGAGCTGGTACTATAGGCTTTCACTGCTGCTGTCATGCCCAGGGCATCAAATGTCTCCCTCAGGCCTGTAGTTTTCTGCATTGGGTTTTGGGGATGAACAGCAGAGTGAGAGCCAGCCTCTTGAGCACAAAAAATTATATAACCTTGATTAAAGCTAGAGCAGGAACACAGGCATGGTCCCCATCAGCCGCTCTGATGACTCCTGGGTGAGTCACTGCTGGGAAAACAGCAGGAGATATTCTATGTAATCAAGAAGAAATCCTTCCCTGGGGCATTCTCCCTGGTAAATAGTGCCCTGCCACGAACCTCTGTGATCCTTTACCTAGCTTCAGAGGTGATAGGGGTTGGGGACTGCATGGAGCATCACCTGAGGATGGGCTAGCAGGCCTAGGGCCCCCTCATTCTGGAGGAACAGTCAGCTGAACGGTCTCCACCATCCTCTTGCTCTATGTCTGGCTGCTGAAGAACAAAGTTCTAGAAGAAATTCTGTTAGTCCTTCCGCACGGTGGATCCCTGTGGGAGGGGGGCTAAGGGAGAGAGTTTGGTGTTTATCTTTTAGGAGGAGGAAGAGGGGGAGGGTCAGGGGAAAGGATAAGGGGAAGGGAAGGGGGAGGAGGGAAGGAGGAGGAGCTTGGCTAAAGGTGCCCCAGATGCTCTTTGCTTCAAAATCCATCATCATCGCCCTGAGAAGAGAGAGTTTGTGGTAGGTGCTCACACCCCTTTTCCTGCTACCCCCAATCCTACTCTCCAATGTCCCATTCCCCCAGGACTCAGTCTCCGGGTCTTCAGCCCTAGCTAAAGTAAGCTTACCCTTGACTAAGCCTGACTCAGCCATCCCTGACAACGTCTTCTGGGCTCTTGCCTCTCCCAGGATATAATCGTGTATGTTCTGTGGGCAGACAGTCTGTAACGAATTTCCTAGAATGGAAACCAAATGGTTATAAAAATAGTTGCCCCAGATTGTGTAAGGATTCAGGCATTATGCTGGCCTGCCCCCTGGCACCTGGCAGAATGCACTCAGGCAGTGCCTTGGTCAGCCCAGGGTTCCATGATTGTGTAGTCCGCACTCAGGTGAAAGACCTCTGCCCACTTGCGTTCTCTTTCTGCTCATTTCCAGCTGTCTTCCTGCTGTTCCCCTGGGGCAGGCAGGACTTTTCCTGTCTCCCTTTTCTCTTCTGTCCTCTGTGTCTCTTTACCTCATTTATTTTTCCTTCCCCGCTCCCCTTTCTGATAAAACTTCTCACTCAAGCTCTGTCTGCCTGGTGTGTTTGTCCCTCCACCTCGGTCACTCTGGCCTGCCATGGAATCCGCCATGGTCCCCACACACACGGTCCCCTGGAACTTTATGCTAACAGATTGCTGGCATGCACCATGGCTTAGGAGTAGCCCTGGGATGTCTGGCTCCAGCTGGTACATGGCGAACGAGGCTTTTACCCTCTTCTACCTTCTCCACTCAGAGTGCCCATTTGCATGCTGGCTCCAAGGGGAGCTGAGGGTGGTGTGAGCTCAGTGCATCTTCTTATAGGCCCTTTTTGAGTATTTATTTCCACAGTAGCCAGAAAGCCACCTGGTCCAGAACAGGTGTTCCCTGACTACCTGGCCCTCCTGAGGTTGACTTCGGAGATCAACGTTCCCAAGGAGACAGCTTGGAATGAGTCATCTCCGAGGCTCCTAGAGCTTTATTCAAGGGACAGGGTCCCCTTGTTTGGGGACTGGGGAGTGGTAAGGCCAATTTGGAAGGACTTTAGTTTCTGGGATGATGGCCATGTGAAGATGAGCTTTTCAAACAGAACTTCCTTCCTTCCTCTCCTTTGTCCCTGGAGAACTCAGAGTCTAACTGATGAAGGCGGAGCAAGCAGTCAGTGTCTAGATGTTGGTGGTTGTGATGGGTGATATTAATTGTCAGCTTTCCAGGATATAGGACAATTGAAGAGACAAGCCCCCAGGTGTGTCTGTAAGGAATCTTTTTTTCTAGAGTAAGTTAATTAAGGTGAGAAGACCCACCCTAACTGCAGATGGCACCATCCCATGGCCTGGGTCCCATGCTGCACATGAAAGGGTAAGCCGAACACTAGCATTCATCTCTCTCTTTGTTTCCTGACTACAGAGGCCATGTGCTAGACCAGCTGGATCACCCTCACGTGATGGAGTGAGCCAAAATAAAAACAAACGAGCCCTTCATCCAAGTTGCTTTTGTCAGGCATTCTGTCACATCAAGAAGAGTAACCAACACAGTGGCCTGATGGAGAGTCTTGGCAATGGCCACCTTGACACATGGTCCGGGGCATTCGTTCTAAGCCAGAGACAGCAGGAGCAAAGACACAAAAGCAAAGGGGCTTTGGGTGGAGCTTTGCCAACCCCTGACCAGAGTCCCCTCTTCTCACTGGGTGAAGGAGCTGCTCATGCACCCGTGGGCTCAAGAATTCAGCTTGTCAGGGAGCTTCAGTCAGATGCAACTGGCTAGTGCCTGGGACCAGTCATGCATGGGAAGGACTGAGTATAAGTGGTTTTTGCACAAACCAAAGTAAAGACAAGAATGGAACCTTATGGGGAAGATCCTTGAGCATGGCTGCAGCTGGAAGTCTTGGTTTGTGGGCCAGTGAAATCACCGTATATGGCTGGAGAGGAAATTCCCAGCAAAGATGCAAATAGGTCATCAAGTAATGACAAAAATATGCAGCTGAATGGGTGAAACTCTGCAGTCTCTATGGCTCCAGAGGCCGAGCAAACTCCAGGAGCAAGAGCTGCAGGCCACAGAGGATGGCGACAAGAGACACTGTGTCCCCCAGCCAGCCTCTAACCTCCTCTTCCTATCTTCCCACTGGGATCTGCCCCTAGTCTGGCCAGCATCCCTGTTCCCAGTGACTGAGACCAGGCAGGGACAGGGGCTTGCTGGAGACTCTTCTCTGGTGACTAATGCAGTACTTGAACAGGAAACAGACTGCAGAAGACTTAGGAGAGGCTATAATTAGCTCATGTCCTAAAAACACCCACTTGGGAAGAAATGGAACTCACGCACTGAGAGGAGGGAGGAGAAAACACAGCTTCCAAGCCAATCCGGGCATCATCCGGAACTGAGTTTTCCTCCCAGGCAACACTCCATCAGCCCTTGGAGCATCTGTAGCACTGGGTGTGCTCAGCTCTGCTCCCTGAGTCCACCACCCAGCCCCGCTTGCTGCCAATAAGATGTCCTCGATTGTCTGTAGTTCTGGGTAATCCAGCTTCACAGGGACCATGATATAATATGATACATGAGGGATTGAGATTCAGAGTTCAAGACTGTGAAGGCTGTTTGTTGGGGACATTGTGGATTATATGTAAAATGTTCTTCACAGGCTGATGTGTTTGAGCACCTGGTCCCCAGCTGGTGGCACTGCTTTCGGAGATGGTGGAACCTTTAGGAAATGATCTCTAGTGGAGTCACATATCCTTTTCAGCAGGTTCCCCTCTGGACTTGGTGTCTTTTGGTATAACACACTAAGTATAGTTATATGTACACCCACTAGAACCTGGGAAACCTACCAGAGGCCACGTCTTAAAGAAGATTGATTTGCCCTGCTGTGACAAAATATCTCACAAAAGCAATTTAAGGAGGGACAGGTTTATTTTGGCTTGCAGTTTGAGGGTCTATGGTTCATTAACATGGGAAAACATGCAGATGGCCCATGGCAACAGAAGCAAGTGGCAGCTGCTTTGTACACAGTGCTAACTGCGGAGCACAGACCAAAACCTTCATTTAACCCTCAAGTTCCTCCACCCAGAGGCCTACTGCCTCCAGCTGGATAGTTTCCGGATCCTCACTCCCCTTGCTCAGCAACTGTCAACTGCCAATAGCTCTCCAGTAAGGGTGGGGCCTGGGGAGCTCTGGCTGACTTACCTGTGTGCAGGTAACCACAGCTGCTGTTGAGTTCATGAGTACAATAGCCATGTCCAGATGGCACCATAGTACTCCTCCCATCCTCCAGCCCCCTCTTCTGGGATGTCTGTGCGCCTTGGAGCGTGGCTGAGGGAGTGGGGAGATTAATAGAGCTGTCCCATTTGGGGCTTAGCATTCTCGCCAGGTATTTGATCACAATAATAAGAAAATTAACTAATACCCTGGAGAAGGGGAAAGTTGAAGCAATGATATTTTAAGAAAATCCCTTAGTTTAAGAAAATTGCCTCAGTTTCCCCTAGAAACCAGGATGCAGTGATCCTACTAGCTTGAATCCAGTGACGGAGAAGAGAGAACATCAGAATTGGCCTTGGATAAAGTGCAGCTTGGGGTTATAATACTTACCAGAACACTCAGTTACTAGGTCCTTTATAGTGGACATGTGAACATTTCTGAGACTGTTTTGGAATTTTTTGGTGGGGCTTATTTTTTTTTTGTTTTGTTTTTGAGATGTTGGTCTGGTCTGCTGAACTTCAAAATCTTATTATTATTATGTTTTGAAGCCGTACTGCACTTCTCCAAAGGAAACTCCAAGAAAGGGAGGAAAAATAGGTCTACCCTGAGTAGGGTGGGGACCCACTTTTCTTGGCCCTTATACAAACCACCCATTCCCCACGCTGCCCCTGGGCTTCTCGGGGCACTGTTTGAAGACCACAGATCTCCAGCCCTGGCCCTTAGGGCTGGACATTCAAAATGCTTTCTCATGGTTCTTTTACTTCCTCCACACACAAAAAAATTGTTGTTAAAATAGTGAAAAGCATTGATTATTCCTGTCAAGGCCTTGTCCCGAGACATCAGTCAACACAGAAGGACTGTTCATGTCTCTCAAGCCCCTGTCAGTGTCTTCACGGCCTCAGATCCACTCGATGGACAAAACGCAGATTGCACTTGGTTCTCCCTATCCCCAGTAGCCCCACCCTCTGCCATGTGACCTTGCTGCACCTCTACTAAGAAACAGGCTGCCAGTTGCCTGCAGAAGCATCAGCCACTAGAGAGAGTCATGAGGGGTCGTACATGGTGGCAGCTCTGAGGCCTATGTCTCAGAGTAGTCTGTTCCTGCTCCAGCCATCTATCGCTGAGTCACGAACCACCCACTGCTGAGTACTTTATACTAATTGCAGTCTGAAGGTGAAATGTCCCCACAGACTCTCGTGTTCAAATCTTTGAACCCTCCCCTTGGTAGTGTTGATTTGGGAGGTGGGATCTAGCTGGAGGCAGCAGACCTCTGGGCAGGCCGACTTGAGGGTTCTATAGTTCAGCTTCTGCTCTGGCCGGGGCTCTGATTCCTGTACATCAGCTATGCTCCTCTTACCATGGCCACCGGCCACTCTTTTCCCACCTTGATGGACTATATACCCTCCAACTGTGAGCCAAAAAAACCCTTCTCCTTCTGTAAGTTGCCTCTGTCACATTCTTTGCAACGATGAGGTAAGTGGCCAATGTAACGCTTAAATACAAGCAGGGGTGTAGCTCTGTTGTCAGGGTGCTTGCTTAGGGTGATAGTGTTTAGGCTCACCTCAGGGTTAGTCTCTGGTTAGGATTATGGGAGATTACATTAATGGCATTGATTGAGGCATAAAGTTCTGCAGGGACCATGTTGAGTACTGCCTCCCGAAGGCAGAGTGCAAGAGGTGGGCCACCTGGTAAGTGTGGACCTGTACCTTTTTCCTCTTTGCCTGGAGAGCCCCTACACACACACACACACACACACACACACACACACACACACACACACACACCCCAGACTTTTAAGGCCTCTTTGGTGTGGGTGGGAGGAGATGAAGTTCTCTGGTCTCAGAAATGAACAGATACAATCCTGTCAGCCAAGCCATCTGCCAAAACCATAGTGGGGAAAATGGTTTAGTTAAGATTTGCACCTGGTCCCAGTCTAGTGAGGAGGGCCGTTGTTGGTTGTTCTTTTTTACTCTTTACTCTTTGGGAGGCCTGCCACCCAGCTACCAAATAAATACTCATGGAGGCTTACTCTTTCTTGTGAATGCCTGACTTTAGCTTGGTTTACTTCTAGGCACCTTTTCTTAACTTAAATTACCCTGTCTATTTTTTGCCTCTGGACTTTTATAAAGATCCTATATACCTTTCTTTACTTCTTACTCCATGTCTTGTTGTGTGGCTGGGTGGCTGGCCCCCGGTGTCCTCCTCTCCTTGATCTCTTGTTCCTCCCTCCCTCTAATGTCCTTCTCCCTCCATTTATTCTCTCTGCCTGCCAGCCCTGCCTATTTCTCTCTCCTGCCTCACTGTTGGCATTCAGTTCTTTATTAAGCCAATCGGGTGTTTTAGACAGGCAAAGTAACACAGCTTTACGGAGTGAAGCAAATGCAACATAAAAGGATGCAACACATCTGTGCAGCGTCATTAAAACAAATGTTCCGCAGCATAAAGACATGTGTAACACAAATTAATATTCTACAACAGAGGGCAGAGGTTGTCAATCCGCCAGCCCCAGCCAAGCCTATCTACAAGCTGGAAGGTTTTCAACTATCCTGTTTAACTTTTCCCCAGTTCATGTACCAGTGACACAGATCAGCCCCAGCAGCAGTGACCTGTTCAGTACAGTAGGAGATCAGTGGTTGTGCCCATAGTGTTCTAGACAAAGATCCCCCTTGGGCCAACACCTCAATTCTGCTCTCCAGCCCTCCCAAAGTCTGGTGACCAGGTATTCTCATGGTGTCTTAGTCACTATTCTATTGCTTTGAAAAGACACCATGACCAAGGCAACTCTTATAAAAGAAAACATTTAACTGGAAACTTACTTACAATTTCAGAGGCTTAATCCATTATCATCGTGACAGGTAGCATGGTGATACACATGACACACTGGAGCAGTGGATGAGAGCTACATCATGATCTTCAGTCTGGGAGAGGGAGACAGAGGGGGAAAGAAACACACACACACACACACACACACACACACACACACATATATATATATATATATATATATAGAGAGAGAGAGAGAGAGAGAGAGAATGGGTTGGTGTTGACTTTTGAAACCTCAAAGCCCACGCCCAATGACATGGTGTCTTTTCAAAAAGCTCCAACAAGGCCACACCTCCTAATCCTTCTAATCCTTTCAAATAGTGCCACTCCCTAGTGACTAAGAATTCAAATATATGAGCCTATGGGGGCCAGTCTTAAACCACCACACATGGTTTTCCCTGCAAGGAATGGAGTCCCTTGATCCCATTTGGCTGGGACCCTAAGGCCTTGCTAACTTCATCTTTTGCCCTTATTCAGGCCAGACCTGGTTCCTGAATCCAAAACAACTTCCTGTTTCAAACAGGAAGTCTTCTCAGAAGTGAGATGGCCCTGCCCACCTGGGGGCAAGTATGCTTGACAAATGTCAGAGCCTCTTCCTGTCAGAGTTCCAGCCAAGAAACCTGCCAGGTCCTGAAGGCAGTGAGAGCATGGGCCCTGATAGTTCTGTCCTGGCTGGCCTTCAGCTAGGGAATTCTGACAGGAAACTATCAGATACCTCCCATACTGACTTGGTCTTTGGCTTACTTTGGCACCAACATCCTGTCTGCTCTGTTTCCTATGGAGGAGCAAATGAATGCATTTTAATTAAGCTGGTATGTCATGGAGCTTGGGGGAGAGCTGGCTTCTTGGAACACCTCAGAGAGGAAGGCATCTGGGAACTGAGACAGGAGGGAGGGGGGAGGAAGGGGGGTAGTAAAGTCACAGGGTCAGAGGCTTCCTTCCTGGCTGAGGTAACACCCCAGTAATGTATGTTCTGTAGCAAGCACCTCACCTGAACCTCTGAGCTCAGGAATGACAGCCTCTCCCTGCAGAGGCCTCCCCACACCCAGATCTACCCTGGGCACATGTTCTCCTTCCTGTCTTATCCATCCACTGAACAAACATGACCTTTGAACAATGCTGCAGATTCATCAAGGTGACAGGCATTGTTTCTCCCTAGCACAGGCATGCAAGAGAACACTTCAACAGAGCAAATCACCCCACAGGTAGCCTGCAGAGATTCTGGGAAAGATGCATTTTTATTGGTGTTTACCAAACCCTACTCTCTAACTCTAGTATTTCCTCCGGTCTTGAACCAAGTCCCTCTGCAGGTTGCAGAGGATCACAGGGCTGTTGTGTCTTTTCTGTTCCCATCACTAAGCCCTGGGACCCCCAAAGGTCGTTGATCTCAGGATTCTCACCTGCCCCCACCCACCAGGCTTCAAAGAACTCCGTCTGCCTTTAGGGAGGATCCTAAGCTGAAAGTGGCTGTAGTTGTCCCCTCCTCTTCCTCCTCCTCTCTTCCTTCCCCTCCTCCTCTTCCTCTGCCTTTTCTTTTTCCTCCTCTTCTTCCCTCCCCACACTCTCCTCCCCTGGACGCAGAATTACCCTGGACACAGACAAGAACACTGGAAGCTGTAGAGCCTGGGAAAGAAAGGGTGTCTCCCTTTCTGTGACAGGCCTGGGGTTTCCAATTCCCACAACCTCCCCTTCTCCACTCCTCCCATCTTGCTCTCCTAGTCCATTGTCCCCTCTCTTCCTAGCACTATCTCTCCTGCCCCTCTTTCTCCTCCTTCTCCCTCCCTCCTTTCCTCTCTTTCATAATAAGCAGCAACAGGCTAGATCCCACAGTCACAGGTCTGTAGATCCCAGGTCACAATCCTATGGGAGACAAGTTGTATGGCTGTGATGGGATGAGTGGCTTCAGGGGTCTGAGCCATTGTTCTCACTTGCAGAGTGAGGACCCTCTCCCCTTTCGCTGTGCTGAGGCTCCAGAAGAGGGAGAAGCTTATGTGATTTTGAAGAGCAAGGAGAGGCTTACACTGGCAGCCATCAAGGCCCCGATGTTAAAGGTTAGTGCAAGAGTAGACCAGAGAGAGTGAGATAGAGCAAAGAGCTCAAAAGTAAGCTGGTAGCCACCTGGACTGTAGGGAGAGGCAAAGCAGTTAGTGATTCTGTGCATACCATGACGTCTAAAAGCCCGAAGAACGCTAGAAAAGGTTTAGAATGACTACTTCTGAGGACAGATACTAACACCCGTACCAACATGACAAATACCCAGTTGGAAGGTAAGGCATGGATGCCTCAGGTGCAGAGTACACATCCACTGCCATGTTTGTGTCTATTGATTTAATTTCATTTTATTTTGGGTTTCACATAGCCCAGGTTGGCCTTGATTCTCTTGCCTGAACAATGGGACTACAGGCCTCCACCACCATGCCAGGGATGCTTATGTCATTAAAAGAAAAGTATCCACAGTGAATGTCGCATGTGGTCGGAGCTGTGAAGCTGTATGGCATTGTATGAGTTGTGTCTACTTTATTGCCTTATGTTAGAAATATTAGAAAAACTCTCCCTGTGTCCTTGGCCTCTTGTATTCTCTGAAGAGCTGGTTATGAACTGGAGGGCAAAAGGCAGAAATGTTTTATGCACGCCACTTCACAATCATTTTTCCATCGCTATCTGTAAATCATGCATAGAGAAAATAAAATCATTAAGGTTTGTCCTTCCCCAATAAAAGAAACAGGAAAATGGCCACACTAGGATTCATGCTAAACTGAAGTATATTTGAAAGCCTTAAGGATATCACAGTGGAAGGAAGCTTTCCTTCTGCCCAGTGTGTAGGAACTGGACAAGCATAGAGTGGCCTTGAAGGGTGGATAGGAGTTTGCAAAAGGATAAGAGGGTGGGGTGAGTCAAGGTCTAGAATGTGGGAGGGTGTGGTATGTTGTGGGGCTGGAGGGCAGCTTGCAGCTTGACAGGTGCATCAGAGGGAACATCTGGAAAGTGCTGGAAGGCAGGAAGCCTGGTGAATTAAGTGAGAGGCAATTAGAATATAACCTGCAGCGGGTGGGGATTTAGTTCAGTGGTAGAGCACTTGCCTAGCAAGCATCAGGCCCTGGGTTCGGTCCTAAGCTCCAGAAAAAAAAAAAAAAAAAAAAGGCGACACAACCTGCAGCCAAGAAAGCTGTTTTGGGTGAACAATCATTCAGTCTGATATCACAGATTCAACCATTTGGGGATGGAATATATATATCCATATATATATATATTCCATCTATATGACACATACATAATTTATCTTCTGGCTGGCTATTTTCCTGAGGAAGCTGAAGCGATAGCTCAGCAGTTAAGAGTATTTGCTGCTTTTGCAAAGGATCAGAGCTCTGTTCCCAGTGCCCACTTCAGGTGTACATGCGCATATACTCAGAACAGATACTTAATCAAAAATAAAATAAATGTTAATTCTTTTGTTCTGAATACACATAGTCTCCCTCCACCATCGTTATGTCTCAAATAACACAGTAGAGCAGTGGTTACAGGCCATAACTTTGCATTGAGTATTGTAATTAACCTAACAATGCCTTAAAATGCAGAAAGCAGGCACATTTTGATCGAGCACCCAAGAGGGTTAGGCAGGGGGACTGCCATGAGTTCCAGGCCAGCTTAGACTATAGAGGAAGATCTTGTCTCAGATTATCTCCGAAACAACAACCAAAGTGGGCTGAGAGCTGCAGAGATGGCACAGTCGGTAAAGTGAGTGTGGCGCAGGCATGAGGGCCTCACTGAGGCTCCTTAGCGGTGTCTTGCACCTGCCATCCCAGCCCTGGAAGGGGGATGAAGACAGGAGGATCCCTGGGTCTCTCCAGTCAGCCAGTCTGGCTCAGAATCAGTGAGCACCTGGTTCAGTGACAGCCCCTGTTTCAGAAGGCAAGGTGACATCTGGCCTACTACACACACACACACACACACACACACAGCTGGGTCCAGGAGGCAGAAGAAAGAGAATCAGGAGGAGTTCAGTGTCATCTTCAGCTACATAGCATTTGAGACCAGCCTGGGTTACATTAGACCCAGCCACAATAAATATAATAAATACAGCAAGAGGATGTGCGTAGGTTATAGGCAAACATATTCCCATCATTGTATATAAGACACTTGAGCATCCACAGATTTGGGTCCCCGAGGGGCTCCTGGCCATGGAACTGAGGGATGCTTGTGTTTTTCTGCAAAATTTCACATGTACAGAGAGAGGGGCAAGGCTTGGTTCGGCTTGGTTCATCTCTGTTGGGTTTGCTTTAATCAAGCTGTGTTTATCTCTTCACTGCACCCACAGGCCTCCCTGTCTGCTGGAGGAGCTCAGTAAACACATGTTGGTGGCCGGCGGGAGGGAAGAAAGAGGCAGGCAGAGAACAGAGCCAGAGAGGAGGGGTTTCTCAGGAACAGCCTTAGCATTAGCCAGGAGCTTGCTCAGAGCCTAGATGGTGCCATCTAGGAAGAAAAAGGGCCCTGGAGGCTGGCTCCCGAGCCTGCCGACAAGTGTGTGTGCACGTGTGTTTGCTTTCGACGAAAGGACCGTACAGGTGTGGGCCTGCTCCAGTGAGTGAGCCCTGTCATAAGGTGGTGGTATTGCATGGCGCCGCATGCCTGTCATCCCAGCGCTCAGGATGCTTTGTACTCCTGGCCTGGTCTACAAAGCAAGATCCTGTCTTGAAAAAAAAAAAGTAGTGTTATTAATAAAGAAGTGTTTTCCTTTCTCCTGGGGCAAGAAGACCTCACATAAAATAAAAACAAGTTCTCTCTGATGAATAATGCAAAACAATAAGCCCACAGCTGGCTGTGCTCCAGCTGCTAGGCTCTGCTCAGGTGGCTGAAAGCACCTGCCCTGCCCTGTTGGCATTGTGGGAGGGGCAAGGCCTGCAGAAGCCCAGGACTTTACAAGTCTTTGCTCTGCTTCCCTGAGTCAACCCCAGTCACCAACCACAACTCACTTCAATTAATAAACTGGGCCCAAAGCAAACAGGCCCCCAGGGGTGCGCTGAGGTGAACACACGGCCATCCACTCCTTACTGCCCATTCCTCCATCACCCAGGGAGATCCAGCCTCTCTGGTCCAAGGCTCCTCCTGCCTCCTCTCCTTCCTTCCCGTCTGTGGGTAGTCTCTGTTGACTCTCCAGCTCTCCTCAGCTCAGCCTCTTCCTGGGCCAGCCCTTTCTCCATCGGACCACGCTTGGCGGAAGGTGGCCCAGAACCTACGACACTCAAGACTCTCCTTGTTCCGTTTCTTTCCTTCCATATCCCCCTCCACCAAGAGAGGGGTCTAGAGAGCCATCATTCCCCATACTGGCTCACTTCCTGATCACTTGGCTAACTCAGGGAGCACAAGGGTGTCAGACTCATCTTTAGGAATGGCTGAATGGAGATGCTGACATCACTGCGTTTGATGAATTTGACATGGATTAATTTATGAGATCTTGCTTACCCCACTGCCATTTATATCTCATAGAGGAGGGAAGGGAGGCACTAGGCAGTTGAGTATTTTCCCTGGACGTGGAGTTTGGCTGCAGAGGTTGCCCCTCTTTTTGTTTTTTTGTTTGTTTGTTTGTTTTGTTTTTGTTTTTTGGTTTTTTTTTTTTTGGCCTCTCTTACACCTGGTATCCAGGACAAAGTACCTTGAAAGAAAATTGTTCAAGAATATGATATGGCCCTGTCTCTTACATGTTTTCTCATAAGCTCACACTGTTTCAGGTTCTATCTTGGGCAAGGCGGGTCATGCATCAGCCTTTCTGATGCTCCCAGTGGAACAGTGGTGGAGGCTGAGAAGGGTGGGGAGTGAGGGAACCCAGAGGCGGCAGCTTACTTGGCTTGTAGCAGTGTTTCCCAAATTCTGCTGTGCACTAGAATCTCCTATAGTGGCCATTTCTGAAATTCCAGGATTTGGGAAGGGACAATCTGGAGTCCAAGGTCATCCTTGATTACATAGTGAGTTCAAAGCTAGCCTGGGTCACATGAGACCCTGTCTCAAAATTAATTTTTTATTCGCTGATACTTGATCCATTCCCAGATGTTATGGCTGAATTGACATTTGGGTGTTTTAATTCCCCAGGTGATGTTCAGTAAACTGGGGAAACATGGGCTTCAATGCTGATAATAACTAGCAAGTTTGGTTTGCAAGTGGCATAAAGCCAGTCAAGACTGGTTATGCATACCTATAATCCTAGCGACTGGAAGCCTGAGGCAGGAGGATCACTACAAGTCTGAAGCCAGCCTGCACTACTTAGCTAGACACTGTCTCACCTCCTCAAAGGAATTACACAATCCATCCTAGATTATTTCAGGTACAAAAGCAACCAGGAAACTGGGTGTTATATATCGAATCACATTTAAACAACAGAGGAGGGGTATATAGCTTTGAATGGAAGGATCTTGAGAGGCTCTGGAGAGATGATTCAGTGCTTAACAGCATCTGCTGCTTTTCCAGAGGACCCAGGTTCAATTCCCAGCTCCCACATGGCAGCTTATAACTATGTGTAACCCCAGTTCTGGGGCATCCAGTGACCTCTTCTGGTCTCTCTAGGCACTGCATGCATATAGTAGATATACATACATTCAGGCAAAATACCCATATGTATTAAAAACAGACAATCTTTGTGAAAGTGACGGGAAGCTTCCTCTTTCTCTAGGTGGCTGTAGTCCTGGCTCACTATGGTTGTTGCAAAAAGTCATAGCCTTGCTTCTGTGTCTTCCTTCTTTATAACCAGTTCAAGAGGTCTGGTGTCCTTGGAGCTCAAACGAAAGTCCAGAAAAACTTCATAGGCTCTGACTTGGTCTGAGCCCATTCCTGGGCCGAGTAGAAATGGCTACTGGCTTCTTCCTGGACCACAACTGTTTTCTGGGAGTAGACCCATTTAAATGCAACCACCATCAGCTCTATTTTGCTTTTCCTTTTTAAGTGCATTGATGTTGCACATAAAGAAATGGGCGTTGCCTGCATGTATGTGTGTGTAAGGGTGTCAGGAGTTACAGACAGTTGTGAGCTGCCATGTGGGTGCTGGGAATTGAACCTGGACCCTCTGAAGAGCAGCCAGTGCTCTTAACTGCTGAGTCATGTCTCCAGCCCCTACCTTTTCTTTTTATAAAGACAGGGTCTCATGTAGGTCAGTCAGGCCTCCAATTTACTATAGCACAGGTAGGCCCTGAATTCATGACCCTCTTGTCCCTTACTGCTGAGATTGAGGGGGTGTGCCACCACACCCAATCACTTTCGCATTTTAATGTATAACTCCTTAAAATTTTTAAATGACGGGGCTGGAGAGATGGCTCAGAGGTTAAGAACACTGGCTGTTCTTCCAGAGGTCCTGAGTTCAATTCCCAGCAACCACAAGGTGGCTCACAACCATCCATAATGAGATCTGGTGCCCTCTTCAGGCCTGCAAGCATATTTGCAGACAGAATGCTGTATACATAATAAATAAAGTCTTTAAAATTTTTAAAAATTACATTTGTTTGTTGTTTGTTTGTTTTTATGAGGGGGTGAGGTGCTTGCCCCAGGATTTGTGTGGAGGTCAGAGAACAACTTTTAGAAGTGGGTTCTTTCCTTCTACCATATTGGTCCTGAGGTTCAAACTCAGATCATCAGGCAGGAGCTTTTACCCACTGAGCCATCTCCCCAGCCCTTAAGATGCAGTTCTTGGGGCTTGAGAGATGGTATAGCAGATAAGAATGCACTCTTTCAGAGAAGCCAGGTTCGATTTCCAGCACATACAGGGCTGCTCAGAATCGTGTGTAACTCCAGTTCTAGAGGATTCATGTCCTCTTCTGGCCTCTGCAGGCACTACATACCTGTGGTGCATAGACATTCATGCAGGCAAAATACATGGACACATAAATTTAAAAAGTTTTAAAGATGTAATTCTTGACAGTTATAGGAAGGATATTGAGAATAAAAAGAACAGATGACTGAGGTCATTCAGGGAAGAGATTCTGGGGTTCTGAGACAATGGAACCCCAGGTAGATAAGCAGGAAGGAGTGTTTTGTGAATTATAGTTGATAGGGTTGGTTACCTTAATAGAAAGAAAAGTTTGAAGAGAGGATCCATAGATGGTGGGAAACTTGAGTTTGTAGACAAGCAGGTACTGGTAGATCCAATTTGAATGCCAACTTTGAAATCTTGTCTCAGTGCATCTGTATTGCTATACTAGGAGATGCCAAGCTGGGTACTTGGTAAAGACAAGAAATTTATTCTCGAATTTCTGGAGGCTGAGAAGTTCAAGATCAAGGAGCCAGCACTGGGCAAGGACCTTCTTGCCTTTATCCCCAGGCCGAAGGTAGAAGGGTTAGAGCAAGCAGAGGGGCCGAACTTGTGTAACATCCCAGCCTTGAGGCAACAAACTCACTTCTCTGATAGTGACATCAGCCTATTCATAATTTAGTAACCTCCAACAGTTCCACCTTCAAACTATCACACTGGGGCTTAGACTTGCCACACACCAGTTTGGGAAGATATTTTAAAACACCTAGATGTCTTGAAGATTAGCAGGGGCAATGTGCAATCCATAGAACTGGGAAAGAACTAGAAGTCACCAGTGTCCAGACAACTGAGGAAGCAGGGTCATAGGCATGGTCCCTGGGGGAGAGATGGAGGAGGGGATTAGGAAGCCAGGAGCCTGTGTGGACAAGGGAGAGGACAGAGGGCGGCAGGTGCTGTCTACAGTGCAAAGAAACGAAGGGGCAGAAGCTGGAACTAGAACATGGATTTTAGCTACTAGGGAGGGGCTCTCACTCTAGCAAGAGCTAGGCTATAGGATTTCCAGTGAACAAGATGGAGAATGCAGAGGAAATACGGAGGATGTTTGAGCCAGATGTGATGCACTCCTGTCATCCAAGTCCTTGGTAGAGGCAGGAATACTGGGAGTTCAAACCACCGTTACCTAGATAGCAAGTTCAAGGTCAGCCTGGGCTAAATGAGACCTGTCAGAAAACAAAAAAGTTTAATGGTGAGAGGCAGTGCAGTCCCACAAGGGAATTTGTGAAACGACTTCTGCATGTTTGGTTTTAAGTGTTGTTATTATTTACCTGTTTGTCTTTTTTTTTTAGCCTAATTTTGTTTGCCCAACGAGAAATACGACTGCGATTAAAGCTACCAGGAAAATACAAAACTGGACAAAATGTAGTGATTTTCCATTAACCCAGAAGGCAGATTGTCAGATGTTAGATACTGGGAGGAAGGGGGCAGGGGAGCAACTACTCCACAGGGTGGAGTTTCCTCCCGGGGTGATAGAAATGTTCTGGAACTAGATAAGAGTTTTTAAGGCTGGGCAACCTCATGGATTTATGACATGCTCCTGGGTATTGTGCTTTGAAATGGGGGTGGATTTTTAAAAATATATATTTTATCATGCTCACAAAAATAGCGGTCTTACCCATGCCAGGCTTGGTGGATTTTGCGTTTCATCTTAGCTGATCCCCACATTAAACAGGGTGTCATACCCATTCTACATGACTAGATCATGCAACCAGATTCAAGATACCAACTCAAGCTGGACCCTGTTTGGCTTCCAGGCCCCATTCTTCTCTGTCTGGACAGAGAGAAGCCCTGTGGCATGAACTTGCCTGCCTCCAAAGGATAGCTACAGCCTTATTCCAAGACAACAACCCCAACCCCACCCCTGCCCCAAGTCCTTGGAGAAATAGCAACATGGCCTCTCATGCTCTTTGGAGACTTCTGTAGCCAGTGCCTTCTGCTTTGTTCTAGGATCTTGTAACTTGGGCACACACCTGGGGCAGTCCTTACTCCATTGCTTCTTTGATTTCCTCCCAGTTGCTGACTGAGGAGGACGCTGAGTGATGGACCTGCAGAGAATGACTTTTTGTCTCATTCTGTCCCAAAGAACTACCTGTGCAGAAGAAGTCAACCACTGGAAGCTTCTCCCAACCCATTCTAATGTGCTCCTGCCCTCGGGCCAGCCAACCTGTTATTCTTCCTTCTCTAGTTGGAGCATAGCCTAATGTTATGCTTTGAATACATATGTCTCCCATAGACTCATGCATTTGAAAACTGGGTCTCCAGCTGGTGGTGCTGTTTTGAAAAGTTATGGAACCTTTAGAAGGTGGAGTCTTGTTGATGGTCGCTGGGGACTCTACTTCCTGTTTACTCTGCTTCCTTCCGGACTGTGGATGCAATTGAACACCTGTGACCCAAACTCCTGCTGCCATGCCTTTCATTCCATGATTGACTGTAACCTTCTTAAGCCGGGACCCAACATAAAGTGTTTCTTTCTTAAGTTGCTTTTATAGGTTTTTTTTTTGTCATAGAAAGAAAAAAAAGCAACTGATGTTCCCCTGTCTCTGTCTCCCCCCCCCCATTCTGTGGTACAGAAACAGGGTGGGGTTGGGGCTCAAGCATGGACAACAGTCACTCTGCCACTGAGCTACAGCCCTGGCAAAGGCTTGGGCTTTTCTTGTTGAGGACCAAGCTCTGTGAGGAAATTCTTGCAATGGACACCTCCTGAAGGCCACATTGATCCAATAATGAAAGGGCAGCCCCTCCCTGAACCCCCCCTCCCCCCAGAGTCTGGGCTTCCCTAAGGAGTCTGTTGCCATCAAACTGCACCAGGAGACAGATTAGGAGGGAAGCAGCCAGGACAGAACTTACTGCAGTTTAAAAATATTTATCCATTACAAAATTCACCAAAGGCTTATCTGGGATGCCGGTGTGTGGGTGGAACAGGAATGCAGAATGGATCACGAGGGAGGGTGTCAGAGTGACATGATATTTTGGATGTCAGAAGCATGCATTTATTCTGAGAGACCACACAGTTCAGAGCTGTGGGTATAGTCCAGGCCATAGAGAATCAGCATATAGGGCTACAAACACCTCATTTAGTGGTGCACTTACTTCCAGTTCTGGGGCTTTATGCATTCCAGACAAACACTACGGCAGACCTACATCCTTAGTCCTCTTACTTGTTTTCTTTATTTTACTACATTTCAGAAAATCCGTCTTTTTAGGGCAGTGACGGGGGCCATGGGAAGAAGTTGTTTCCTTGTTTAGTCCTCCAGCAAACATTTTTAATCCCCCACTGAATACTGGTTACTGTTTAAGCGATGTGCACTTACTTCTGGTGACTGGGGTGACCATGGTGAATGCTTTACTGATTCTTCTCAGGAGGCTTGATCGTGGGAGCCCAGATGAGCAGCATGATAGGCAGCTTTCTATGACTGTGAGAAAACACCCGAGACTTACACTTACAAGGGGGAAAGGTTTGTTAGGGCTCATGATTTCAGTCTGACTGCTTGGCCTTGTTTCTTTGGGTCTGTGGCTGCACACTATAACATGGTGGGGGCATGCAGCACTGAGGCCTCCTCACTGCATGGCAGCTGGGAAACAAAGAAAATCAGAAATGATATGGCCGCATGGGCACAGTGACTCATGCCTGTCATCCAAGCACTGGGAAAGATGAGGCAGGAAAGATTGCCACAAGTTTGTAGTCAATCTGGAATACATAGTTCTAGCCAGTATGGGTGTAGAGTGAGACTCTGTCTCAAACAAACACACAAAAGTCAACACACACACACACACACACACACACACACACACACACACACACGCGCGCGCGCGAACATGTATGCACATACTAATCTCCAAATAGAGATGGCTCAATTGATGAAGAGCTTACCTTGCAAGGCATGAGCATTTGAGTTAGATCTATAATATCCATATAAAATTGTGCATTGTGGGAGGTGGTTCACTGTTGCCAGACAAGTGTGAAGACCTGAGTTCAGATCCCCAGAGCCCCCATACTGCTAGACACAGAAGCATATCTCTATGACCTAGCATTCCTATCAGGAAACAGGAAGCAGACAGGAGGAGCCCAGAAGCTCACAGGCCAGCTGGCCTGGTATACACAGCATTCAACAAGAGACCTTGTTTCAAACAAGGTAGAAGGCCGGGATGGGCACCTGAGGTTATCTCCCAATTTGCACCGTGCCATGGCACCTGCAGCAGCATTCCACCGTACATTCACAGGTGCATAAAGATTTTAAAAAGTAAACAGGCTTTCTGCTCCTCCCTGTTCTAGAGACAGCTGCATCTCTTCATGCAGTGCCAGCCTCGCTTCTGAGATACAATGGTGAAGGTTAGAGTGAACGAATTTGGCCATATTGGACACCTGGTTACCAGGGCTGCTGTCACTTCTGGCAAAGTGGACATTGTTGCCATAAAGACCTCTTCATTGACCTCAACTGCATGGTCTACACATTCCAGTATGACTCTACCCATGACAAGTTCAAATGCACAGTCAAGGCTGAGAATGGGAAGCTTGTCATTAACTGGAAGGCCGTCACCATCTTCCAGGAGGGAGATCCCGCCAACATCAAATGGGCCGAGTATGTTGTGGAGTCTACTGGCATCTTCACCACCATGGAGAAGGCTGGGGCCCATTTGAAGGGTGGGGCCAAGAGGGTCATCATCTCCACCCCTTCTGCTGATGCCCCCACGTTTGTGATGGGTGTGAACCATGACAAGTAAAACAACTCCCTCAAGATTGTCAGCAATGCATCCTCTACCACCAACTGTTTAGCCCCCCCTCCCACAAGGTCATCCATGACAACTTTGGTATTGTGGAAGGACTCATAACCACAGTCCATAACATCACAGCCACCCAGAAGACTGTGGATGGCCCCTCCAGGAAGCTGTGGCATGATGGCTGTGGGGCTGCTTGGAACGTCATCCCTGCATCCACTGGTGCTGTCAAGGCTGTGGGCAAGGTCATCCCTGAGCTGAACAGGAATCTCACTGGCATGACCTTCCCTGTTTCTACCCCCCAGTGTGTCCATCGTGGATATGACATGTCGCCTGGAGAAAGCTGTCAAGTATGAAGACATCAAAAAAGTGGTGAAGCAGGCTTCCAAGGGCACACTAAAGGGCATCCTGGGCTACACCAAAGACCAGGTTGTCTCCTGATACTTCAACAGTGACTCTGACTCTTCCACCTTTGATGCTGGGGCTGACATTGCTCTCAATGACAACTTCATAAAGCTCATTTCCTGGTATGACGATGATGAATTGGGCTACAGCAACAGGGTGGTAGACCTAATGGCCTACATAGCCTTCAAGGAGCAAGAAGCTCACCCTGGACTGGAGCAAGAGAGAGGCCCTGGCTGCTGAGAAGTTCCTGTCCAACAAACTCTCACATTGTTCATCTCCCTCACAGTTTTCATGCCAGACCCCCAGAATAAAATAAGGATGGGCTTAGGGAGCCCTACCCTCTTGAATACCATCAATAAAGTTCATTGGACCCATCAAAAAAGTAAACAACACTGGAGCACAGTCAGACACACCTCAGCTGTGTGTTGGCCCCAAGGAGATGTCAGTTCAGGACTCCACTTCTTTTACCCCTCAAGTGTGGGTGATAATGATACCAACCTCAAAATACACTGAGAACTCTAACACATACCCATGTATGATTCTGGGAACTAGCCAGGTCTTTGACCTAGAATTGCTTACCAAATTCTATACCTCTTAGGGACAATTGATTAACTGAAAAAAACTGTACCCATCGCTTACCATGTATCTCCCTCTGTTCCATGCACGGATCTCCCTGGTACTGTTGCCCTTTTTTAGCGGAGGCGCCTGTTACCTAGAGAAGTTATGCTTCTTGTTTAGGGCACACTCTTGGTAGAACTGGGATTCAGTCCAGGCACCTTGGCTTGGAACCTGTGTGACTACGTGTGACCTCTTGCTTGGCCATTACTCTTCTTAGGAAAAGCAGGACATACATGCTTGTGGGATGGATTTGTGATGGGGGAGAAGGACAGGTGACTGTGAGTCTCCTTTGTGGACCAGAATAGAGACGAGGATTTTCCTTGAGCAATTTAGCTGTTGTGCAGAAGTGTGGAGAGCAAGCACTGTTGAGAACTGTGTGAACACTGTGTGAATCTGTCTCCAGGTTCCGTTCAGCTACAGCAATACATTCTGGAGTGGGCTTCAGATGAGTTCAGTAACCACAGCCTTGCCCACCCTGAGAGTTCCAGGGTTTGGCTTCTGTGTCTCTCAGGACCATAACGATGCCCTTGGATTGAGCTGTCTTTGAAGATCTGTGTTGAGGCCAACCATGGCAGTGCAAGCCTGTATTCATAGTTCTTGAGAGATGGAAGCAGGAGGATTCAGTGTTTAAGGTCATCCTTAGCTACATACTCAGTTTGAGGCCATCCTGGACTATAGGAGACCCTGTCCCAATTAGGAAACAAACAAACCGAAACAAAACAAAACAAAATAAACAAAATAATTTTAAAAAATTACAGGTTGACATTTTCCGTCTGTTTGGGGCTGAGGTCCCACTGTTTGTGGGGTCCTGTGTCCCCCAGTTCTTCCACACACCCATGCTGCCACTGCTGCAGTTGGCACCCCTCACTGTAGTGCCACTTTCTGCCTAGAACATCATCTCTCAGCTACCCCAGCACGGGCTTTCTTACATTTCCAGCCACATGCATATATTCCCCAACGTGCAGTGGGGCTCCAGGGATAATCCCTACTGAAAGCCCAAGACAGGTACCATTTCTTCCCCCAAACTGTCAGAAAAGTCTACTTGAAGGTACGATGAGTCTGATTGGCTCCTGGTGACCTTGAACACTTGTATATGTATCCAGGAACAATGGTGCCTTCCACAGGCTGCGGGATGATAAGAGGCTAGAACAAGCTGCCATGATCTTGTTTCTCACACACTGGCGGGTATGCCCAAGGGAGGTTCCACTGCTCCCACTTCCTGGCTTAGAAATCCTCCAAAGATAGCTGGCTGTCTAAGTGGCTTGGGGCCCATCAGCCGCTTTTCATCACTTGACAAGGTCGCTGGGCTCTGTAGAGACCTGCCTTCCTCTTCCCCTGAAACATGAAGGCACTTTGATGTCAGCTTTAGAGAAAGCCTGGGAACCACACACTCACAGTGTCACCCCTGTGGGCAATAGTGAAATCAAGGGGGGCAGTGCATCCTTTGTGAAAAATGCACCCCCCCTCCTGAGGGGGGAAATCCTTCAGGCTCTGCACTAACCTTGTTTCTAGCACACCGGGAGGCTGCAAATAGGGGAACCAGACCTGCTACCTCAGCAGTCCCCTTGGAAGGTGGTCAGCTGGGTGCTAATAATGACAGGACCACCAGCTGGGTCTGCTTTGGAGCTGCGGAGGCCACTGCTTCAGTTGGAGATGAGGATATTTTTAGGGCTGAATCTGGGTCTTCCTTCGCTCCCTCCCTCTGATGCTAAGTAGCCATCTGTATCTCCCAGGCAACCTCCTCAAATTGCATCCTAGAAAAGCAGGATGGGGAAGTGACTGCTGTTAAATACAGAGTGTGGGGCTGCTACATCATTCATTCATCTGTTAAGAAAGGAGATAGATATTGTTTCTCCCTAACATGGCATAATGCTTTCCTTGAAGCAGTTATATATACCCCCAACCATAAAATTATTTTCGTTGCTACTTCATAACTGTAATTCTGCTACTGAGTGATGGCTCAATTCCTAAGACCATTAGAAATGTGTGTTTTGTGGTGGTCGTGGCCCACAGGTTGAGAACCGCTGCTCTACAGGCATCCCCATCAATGCCCAGCTTGCCCTATTTCTGAGTTAAAACTCAGTTCAGCACACCTACCTAGTAAGAGTCTTTCTCAGCAGAGCCCCATGAGATAAAGGCTTGCGTACAGCAGAAGAGAGGGAGTATCAGTAAACTCTTATTTTTGAGCAGCTAGCCCAGCAATATGCCCAGCATGCAGTTCTGGGATTTGAGAAGCTGAGAGACAAGACAGCTGTGAGTTTGAGATCTGCCTGCCCCTCTCAGCAATGAGTGAGTTGTGCAAACTGAGTAGGGTCAGTGCTGGGGATAAAACTCACAGAAGTGAATTGAGTTCTGAGGATGCTAAGTGACAAACCTTTAGAAGTTTCAAGGGTTTGAGGGAAGAACACACAGCAAAGACTATAGACAAATGGGACCCAGGTTTGGGGGCAGGCGGGGGGGAATTGTTGCCTGCACTTGCCTGGCCAAGGGGCATGCCTCTCTAGAGGGTGGTACCCAGGGTACCCAGGGAATTCCAGCAGCCTGGAGTCATGGTAATGTTTGCTTTTACCTCCCAAGTCTGCCTGCTTTCCTCCCCTTGGGTGAGCTCGGTTCCAAGAACATTTTATGGATGCTGTACTGGGCCAAGCTGGGTGATGGGCTCTGGGCCTCAGGGGAGAGTCGGCTCTGGAACTTGCCCACTTGAAACCGATTTGCCTGGTCTCTGCTGTCACAGCGACTACACAGATTTCGCAGGACTCCCAGCCCTGAACCACTCATTCATAATTTTCTCTGAAATGATGAGGAACATGGCCACTCAGGAAAGCGAGCAGAGCAGAGGTCAGCCATTCGACATCCAAGAAAGAAAAGATGCAATGGACCCGATAACGAAGATGGTCTGCGTCATCACCCCCTTTCCCACAGCTTTAGCCAAAGCAGGGCCAGTTCAAGGCAGGACCTAAGCAAAGAAGAATGCACTCAGCAAATCAAGGAATGAGGGCTCAAGAGGGTCAGACAGTCCTAGAAGTCCTTAGCTGCTCGCATCAGTCCAAAAGCAGACAGTGAGGCTGGCTTTCCAGCTGCCTAGGCCGAGCATCGTGAGGCCCAGCCCGTGCCTCTCCCTCGACATCAGAACACCAAGGCCGGATGTTCACCTCGCAGAAGCCTAGGGCTGGGTCTCTGACCTGTGGCCAGGGTGGGAACGACCCACCACTCCCGGGACTGGGGCAGGGCTTCAGCCCACGTGCGTCCGCGTCTGCAGCACTAGTAGCCTTCCCCAGCTCAGGACTGACTGGGAGGGCGCTGGGGTGGGTTCCGCGCTGCGTGATCATTGGCCCTGCGTTTCAGGTCTGGGGCGGAGCCTCGTCTTCAGCCGCCCTGTCATTGGCCCAACCTCCGATGGGGGCGTGCCCCAACCGTGTCCTCCGCAGCTCGCAGAACCGCAGGCACCCGGCCGGCTCAGCCTGTGCCGGGCCGCCTCGCTCACTCCGGGCTCGGCAGGCGGCCCGCAGGGTCCCGGATCGCTGCGCCCGCAGCCGGAGACCAAGACAGGCGCTGAACCGAGGCCCAGACGCCCGCGAGACCTTCGGTAAGACGGAGCGGGAGTGGGCTCCGTGGTGCGCGGGAGCGGGTGGGGACCGTGCCAGCCCTGGCTGGACTCTGCGCCCTATCGGGCGCCCCTGAGGGTCAGGTGCGGCAGTCGCGTCCGCGATCTCATACCCACCTGCCAGGCGCGCCGTGGGCTCTCCACCAATCAAAACTGCCATTTTAACCTCAGAAACCCAACACACCAGCGCAGAGTGGGCGCCCTTCGGCAGCAGGGTCGCCTGTCATCGCTCAGGGGACCTTCCCCAAACTTTGCTCCACACAATCTGGGTTCCCGTATCTTTCCTATCCTCTCACTGAGCGCCTTCTTTTTATTTTATTATCTTTTTCTGCCTCCCTTCTTCTCCCCTCCTCCTTGATAACAGGAAGTTAAGTTGGGCCAAATGTCAGTGGCCTGGCCAGCGGCGGGCTGAGACCCGGGCTAGTTACTTGGCCGGTGGCGGCGCTTCCAGGGACCGCGCTGCTGTTCCTTCTATATCCTGCGACCCCTGACAGCCTGTGCTCATCCCCCGTCCAGGAGCACCTCATCCTTGGGTCCTGCCCTGTCGCTGGCTGGCCAATGGCTGGGGTCTCCCTTGCAGTCTGCCCCAGCAGCAGCTGTCTGGAGAGGGCGGGGTTAATTTATCCCAGGCCAGCCTCAGTCTCAACCGCACCCTCACCGGCACAGCTGGGAAGGGCCTTTACCGGACGGGGAAGAGGCGTGTTGAAACCAGAGTGCTCTCGTGTCTCCTTCCACATTGTTTATTCTGGGCCTGGGTTTCTAAAGTGGAAAGAGCTCTCGTTTGCAAGGCCACTTGGCTGCCCACTATGTCTTAAGTGGTTTAGTGGGAGGATAAAGTCAGTAAGTAGCCAGTCCCTTTATGGACAGACCCGGAGGGGAAAGAGCCAGAGGCTAGTTGGCCTTCCGCATTTCGCGTCCCTGAGTTCCCTGGCACCTGTGTCCTCTGCACACTAGTCACCAACGCGAAGGCAGTGGACCTAACAGGTGGGCCACCAGGACATTCCTTGTTTATTTCCCAGAGATTTCAAAGGCAATCAGGGTTGCCTTCTTCAGACGCATGGAAGAGGGCACAGGTTGGGTCCCGGTGGTTACTCTCCCAAAAGCCTGAGCTCCTGGCGCTGTGCCTGCTTCCTACCAGCTTGCCCGGTGACTGTGGGAATAAGCTTTGTGTGCGTGTGCCTTTGGGAGATTCTGGGGATTGCAGGAGTAGTTTGCAAAGTGCTTGAAAGGACAGCCAGCAGGATGCCCTGCAAACTGCCCCTCACTGTGTCCTCCAATGGAGGGGTTCTGGCAGTGTTAGCTGGGATATGGGGGGACTGACTGTGGTGCCGCCACCTCTCTGGGGCTGGCTTTCCCAGTAGAACTGTATTCATTGAAGTAATTTTGATCCTTAGAAAGAACTCTAGGCTTGTTCTTTCTGCAGTGGGTGTGGGGCAGGTTTTGAAATATGCTTCTTTAGCTGCTGAGTGATTGAAACCCACAGTTTGAACAGTCCCATTCCTAGGAGCTGCAGAGAACAGCCCTAACCCTTCCCTCCTGTGATGGGGGTGTACCTCTGTCTTTGTTCTCTCCACCATGCCTACATCTCTACCTGGGTTTGCCTTCCAACCTAGGCCTGACTCTGCTTACTCTCCACAGGAAGGGAGAGGTTCTGCCTTCCTGGTGGAGGGCTTGGCTGGGCTGGAGGGGGCTGAACATGGCTAACCCAGGAAGTCTGCAGAGAGAGTGCTAACAGTCCCTGTCTTTTAAAGAGCCTGGAAGAGGATGCTGTATTCTGGGACTGCTCATTCTTTACCTCATGAGCAACTCACATTAGCCTTCTGTAGTAGTTGGGCCTATGCCCATTTTACATTTAAGAAAACTGAGATTCAAAGAGTTTTCTACTGGCCCCATCAAACTGCCAAGTCTCATGATGGTTCCAGCTTTCAGTTGTTTGGGAAGGAGATTAAACACCACAGGAATCAGAGAAACCTTGGAATCCCTCTGGACTCCAGAGACTTGGTACCGACCAGTTCCCTAATGACAGGTCAGTGGGTCTTTCCACTCTGCTATGAAATGGCACATAAGCCCCAGCTGGTTCTCACAGTTCTGGCTCCTTGCTGTGTGTTCCTTTTACATCTGTCTCACTGGGGCATCTGCCACCATGCAGAGCAGTCACCTGTCAAAAAATACTTCAAGGAAAGCCAAAGCAGAGAATCCAGGGATTCAAGGCCAGTCTAGGCTTTATAGTGAATTCGGGGATAGTCCTAGTTACACAGAAAGACCTTGTCTCAATAACAAAGAGCAGTGGGTATGAATCATAGACCCATGACCCGAGGTGGCTGAAACAGGAGGATTGCTTCAAGTTTGAGATCAACCTAGTAAATATGAGTTCTAAGTCAGTCACAGCTATCTCAAAAACAAACAAAACCCCAAATCCAACCAACCAAGCATACATACATACATACATACATATTTCCAGAAAAAATAAGGTGGTATACCCAGTTGGTGGTAATGCATTCCTTTAATCCCAGCACTTGGGAGGCAGAGGAAGGTGGATCTCTATGAGTTTGAGGCCAGCTTGGTCTACAAAGCTACACAGAGAAACCCTGTCTTGAAAAATCAAAACCAAACAAACAAAAATGTAGAGTGGCATAATGAGCCCAGCCTGCACCTTCCCTAGTGCCCCCCCAGCCATTAAAAAGATGCTACCTTATGCTAATTTTATGACTTTCTCTTTTAGTTTTCTTTCAGTTCTTTTTTGTTTTAAACTTCCATTTATTAATCTGCTATATGTGTGTACATATATGAGCATGTATACTACAGTTCCTATGAAGAAGTGAGAGTACAATTCCGGGTAGTGGTGCTCTGCTTCAACTATGTGGGTCCCTGAGATTGAACTCAGGTCATCGGACTTGGCGGCAAGCTCCTTGACCTGCTGAGCCATCTTGCCCCCGCCCCCAAGCAGGATTTTTTTTTCCTAAAATATTTTAAAGCTGATTTCTGATCCATTGTCTATGCCATTTTTCCTTTATACAACCCAAGACATTTCACGTATAGAGAGAATCCCCTCACAAAACAGTAGTAATCTTACAGTGTCGCCTGTCCACATCCAGATGGGCATACAGGTCTGCTCGTCAGGAATGCCCTCTCCAAATGTCTGCTGGAGTGAGGATCTGTGCATAAGCTGTATTTGGTCACCAGTGCCTTGCTGCCTGCTGGGAACAGTGGACAGTCCCCTCTTCTCCATGAGCAATTAACCTCCAATCTCTAGAGCTCATCTCCCCTGGGATCACAGCAAAGCTCTGGAAACTGGAGTCCACTCTGTCCCTCTCTGGATCCTCAGGAATAAGGCCTGCACACAGGGGCCATGCAGCAGAGACTTGGTGAGCATCTGCTCAGTGGCAGAGCAATCCTCTCGAGGAGTGTACTCTGAATGGGGGCTGTCAGGGGCTCCTGTGACTGTGGTGCGTGTTTGGAATGACGACTTGCTCACGCTTGTGTGGCTGTTGCCGCAGTGAGCGTCAGCCCATAAGCATCCTGAAATAATAGCAGAACTATTTGCAACACTCACCCTCGCCACTTTGGTCTGTGGTGTGGAGCCCAGATGGCCACGTGTGTGCCCTCGGCAGCAGCTGGCCCTGCACATCACACATGGCTGACGGCAGCTGAGGGCATTCTCTTCAAGCTTTGAGTTCAGTTCTGTCAAGACCAAGTTGTGACTGACATGCTAGGTAGCAAGCAGGGTGCATCTTCTCCCCCTTCTTCCTCTGAGCAGTACCTCTCCTCCTAGTCAAGGCCTCTCTGCCACAGCCTTCCCAGGGAAGATTGAGTTCAGCTTTTGTTTTCTTAGTTTGTTTTTGTTTTGCTTTTTTTTTCTTTTAGCTTTTTGGAGAAAGAGTCTTATGCAGCCCAGGCTGGACTTGAACTCAGTATGTAGTTGATAATGGCCTTGAACTCCTAATCTTCACTGCTTCTACTTCCCAGTGCTGGGATTATGCATGTGTACCACTACGTACAGTTCATCTTTGTTTTTCTTTCAGAAAATGTAACAACATTTTAATACTTCTGTTATGTCAGTATTTGAGTTGCTATTTTTCCTTTCTTATTTACTTCTGAGGGTCTTTGGTTGGTTGGGTTTTATACTGGAGACCAAAGCCTGAGCCTTCTTATGCATGTTAGTCAAGTATGTGACTACTGAGCCATACCTCCTGCCCTCTTTAAAGTTTCTCATCTTGAGAGGTAGTCTTACTAAGTTGCCCAGGCAGGCTTTGAAGCCTAGGAAGGCTTTGAACTTAAGCTCCTCCTGTCTCAGCTTCCCAGAGATCTGGAATTGCAGGCATAGACCGCTAGGCATGACATCACCCTTTACTTTCTTTTTTCTCCCTCAAGTTTATATAGTAAAAACCGTTTTCATGATAGGAATTCCATATTATAACTTCTTTGAAACCAGGCCCTCAACCGCTTGGGTACCTGTAGATAAGCTTGGACTTGTCACATGCATTGATCCAGCTATGTGTATTGACAACACCTTTGAATTACTGGGATTTTGAAATTTGCTTAGATCATAATATTGTTTGTATATTTGATTCATTTTGTTATTCTGGAGACTGGGCCACTGGAGATGGTGGAAGAGCAGGCAGGCCCAAGCTCCAGCCTCTACTGTTCCATGCTGCCTCCGGAAAATCTTGAAGGACAGACATGTGTGCACCTCACTCTAGGGTACCCCCATCCTCCCTACACTAGCTTCTCTTTTTTTCTGGGCACCTCCTCCAGATGTAGAACACATCCATGATGATAAGGTGCCCCTAAAAAATTGATCCTCCTGCTGCAGGTGACCGATGTTAAAGCTGGCAGGAGTGATGGTGACAGGACCCCTCTGGTCATAAACTGCCTTTGCAGGGTGGCAGCTGCCATGAGTCTGATTTTGGCATTCTCCCTTCTCTGTCAGATGCTGAAGAATCATCATCATCATCATCCCTGTGCCCCAAGCACACAGCCCACAGCCTTTTGTGGTACCCGGTGCCAGATGTGGTCTGATTTCTTCCGTTCTCTTGCTCTGTCCCTGTGTGCACACCTGAGCATTGCTGTAGTCATGGGAAGAGATTCCCTGGCTCAGTGAGTATGCAGACCACTGTGTCTAAATAGTAAATACTATGTTTGGTATGTTGCAGGTTTTAGGTTTTTGTTTTGTTTTGTTTCTTACAGGTCTCAATATGTAGCCCTGTCTGACTTGAAACTATATAGACCAGGATGGACTCATTCACAGACATCTGCCTGCCTCTGCCAAGCACTGAGATTAAAGGCCCTTGATACCACTCCAAACTTGTTATTTTAATTTAAAGACGAGGTTTTATGCCCAGGCTGACCTCAAATTTATTATATATGTGACAATGACCTTGAGTTTATGATTCTCCTGCCTCTGTATAGTCCCTGAGTGTTGGGATTATAGGTATGCACCATGGCCATTTATACAATGCTGGGATTCACACTCAGGGAGTTTTCTGTGAAGGTGCGAGCACATTCCCAACGGAACTACAGCCCAAGGTTCTTAGTGTGTTCTATACGTGGCTTTATGCTCCTACACAGGACTGTGTTCTTTCCTCTCTGAATCTTCATCTCTGTGTGGCTACCTGGATACCTTATGGCTCTAGAATTCCTCCTATAGCTTGACTACATGGTATATAAATGTTACAGCTGGCCTTTTCCTAGGCAGCAAGGTATATCCAGAGCTCCTGTCCTTTTGACTGACTTCAGGAGCTGGGCAGCAAGGAGCTAAACAGTTGTTGCTGGCCTCTGCACTGTTAGAGCCACAGGTTAATGGAATATTCTCAGGCCCAAATTTCAGATACACCCAGCCCAGAAGCTCAGCACATGCCAGAAACAGGAGTGAGTGTCTAGAACACTCTGTCCTGGCCTTGCCATCTTCATATCAGTGTGCTGAGCTGCAGAGACACCCCTTTGCTCACAGCCTCTGAATGCTGGCCTTGGCCACTCATGTGAACACTGGCTGGATCTGGGTCTCAGGGGTTCTGGGAGGCAGGAGCATGAGGAGCAGGTTCGGGTGACGAGGTACATGCGTACATGCAGAAGAACCACTCAGATCTTTTAGTCACTAAAGAGAGCTGCTTCCTGGAGTAGAGTAGACCCAAGTCTGTGGGGAATCTGGCTGCTGACTCCTGTGTTGGGTGCCTATTCATCCTAACGTGCCCTGTGCAGTATTCATGGAGTTGATAGCTCCATGTGTGGGGACATCTGGATTTTTTAATACTTGGAAACAAAGATGGTAATGGACAAGAATTTCTTCCTGAAGGAAGTGGGTATCTGACAGTCAAGGAAATGGGAAAGGGTAAGCAGAGTGGAGGGAGGGCACACATGTAAGTACTCATTCTAACGCAGGCACATGGATGCTTGGTGCTTCCCTGTGCACACATGAATACACTGTATTCACCCATTCACACACATGGATACATAGTACTCTCCCTACACACACACACACACACACACACACACACACACACACACACACACACACACGTATAGATGCATGGTTCTCACCTCCACACACACCGAGGTGGTATTTACCATCACAGGCACACAGCTGCCGAGAACCACGCCGCATGCACACATCGATGGGTGGTAAAACACTCATCCGTACAAAGGGAACTAGTGAGGGTGCAGGCCCCCTTCTTCTCTCAGCCTCCGCCCATGGCTCTTCTCACTATGGTGGTTGCTGTTCCAAGTCTCCTGTACACATGCGGTGGGCACATTCTCCCACCCACTCCACAGTCTGCTTGTCCTTCTGTCTGTTGGGCACCCAGAATGGGAAGAAACAGGATCCACAGGACCCCAGAGACTCAGCAATGAGTTGGTCCAAACTTAGCTGTTGCCCCCTCCATGCATTTAACCGCCTCTCCCTGTGAGAATTCCTTTGTGTTAGATCTGCGGGACTCAGAGCATCCAGGTCCCGGAGAGCAACATGAGGAGTAAGTTCTCCAGGCCGGTGATAGAGGCAAAAGCGAGCAAGCAGGCAAATGAAACATGCTAAGACGGACCAGGGTTTGAATCCTATCCATATGGCCTTGAAAGTGTGTGAACCCTACCATTTAGCCTACAAAGAAGAGGCGGCCACATTTATCTCGAGAGACTGATGTGGAGGTGAAATTGAAATATTTACAGAGGGCCCTGCATAGGCATGGATTCCAATAGTCCCTTTTTTCTAAAGAGTGGTCAATCTCCATAATGAGCATCATGAATGGCCTCCTCCGGAAGTCCCACTCGGGGTCTCAAGCTCCGGTGCCGTGGCAGAGTCAGCCAGTTCTCCATTTTTTTCTGCAAACTGAGCTGCTCCTGTCTGCCTGTCTATTCCCCCACCCCCACCCCTCTCCCTGCTCTTGTGATACCCACTTCCATCCCACCCAGCCTGCCAGCACCCATCCTTCTCTGCCCTTCACCTCCTCCCCACAGCCTCCTCCTCACTTCCGTCCCTTCTTCCCTGGCGAGCAGTAGCTTCCTGAGAGGGCTCCCTGTTTAGGGTTGCTCCCTGGGGTGTTTATGCTGCCTCTCTTCACAAGCGCCTAGCAGATGTCTGTGTATTGCTGAAACTTCATCTTCAGCTGGAGAGAGGAGCTGTCTTTCTTTCTTTCTTTCTTTCTTTCTTTCTTTCTTTCTTTCTTTCTTTCTTTCTTTCTTTCTTTTGGATCTCTAATTGTGGTGGCTGCACAATACAGCTTAGATTGCCTCCAAGTCTAATTTGTCATTGCTCTCCAGCTTCAGCTCTACCCATTATGAACCCCCTCACATGCTGGCAGAGAGACCTTATATGTCCTGATTTCAGAGCAGCATTTAAATTTAGCATGCAGTTGTAACCACTTAGATAGGTAGGCCAGGGGAGTGAGGGCAACCAACTTTCCTGGTTCAGACAGATGGTGTGAATGAGAGGAGCATTTTTGTATCCATAGCAACAGCAACCATCCCTTGCGCCCCCTCTTTCCACCTGCAGGATTGAGCAGGCACTCAGAGGCTGCCATGAGATTAGCTGGCAGCTTGGAAGTTTTATCTTTCCCTTTGGACTGGGTGGGGCTTGAGGTGCTCAGGAAAGGGGATCTGGGTGGCTTTAGGTGATTTTGACCTCTGTGTCAGAGGAGGAAGAGAGAGTATGAGTCACAGAGCCATGGGATGTTAAGTTGGAAGGGCCCTCTGATGTCACGGCCATAAATTTCCCACTCCTGCCTTGAGTTTATGTGTGTAGAATAAGGGGCACAGACAATGTATTTTTCTTTTTTTTAGGCAGGGTTTTATCATGTAGCACAATTGGCCTTAGCTTGCAATCTTCCTGCCTAAGCCTCCTGACTACTGGGATTTCAAACATTCACCCAGCTCCAGCCTTACTTAAGGAAGACAGTATTGTGTAGGGTGGACTAGCCTTGGCCTCGAGATCTTTCCATATCAGAACACATCTCCAGAGCCTTGAGGATTGAATTCCTACCTTTGTTTTCTTGGCCTCTGATACAAACCCAGATTGTTGGTTTGTTTCCAAGACAGGGTCTCACCTATGTTGCCGGGGCTGTCCTGGAACTCACTATATAGACCAGGATGGTCTAAAATTTACAGAGATCCACATGCCTTTGCCTCCAAGGTACTGGGATTACAGATGTGTGCCTCTACACCCAGCTTACAAACCCAGATTTTAACTGGGAAGGGCAACTGTCTGTAGAGAGTTGTCTCAAATCGGCTATCAGCTGAACCTTGAGCGAATACACCAACACGAGCCAGTTGGGAGTCGTGGAGGAGAACTGCAGAAAGGACTATAAATAGGTGCTGGGGTGGCTACCAACAGCTGTAGGCTCAGGCTTGTTAGTGCCCAGCAGTGTGCAGCTGTTGTGCTGGGGCCCAGATCCAATTGCTCTTCTATTGCCCAGAGTGAGGTATGCAGGACCAGCTTCTTGCTGCTGCTGCACACCAGGAATGGGTATGGAATGCACACAGTGGGTGCCAGCCAGAGGACTTCTTGGAGGTGGAAGGGGTAGGGCCAGCTTGTTGGTTGCAAAGCTCCTTGGAAGATGAGTAGGGTGCCCTGGATAGAAATGAGCAGAGGCAAGAGCACACAGAGGTGTGGACATGTGCAGGATGTGAGCAAAGTCAAGACGCAGGAGGAAGCCACCAGAGAAGACTAGGGCACCTAATCCTTGGGCCAGGTAAATTTAGGCCTGCACCATCCTCCCAATATTGAATGCTAACTAAGACTAAACTGTTGTTTACACTGAGAGGTACCCTAGAAAATGAAATGGAGCAGTTAAGGCCAGGCTCCAAGGCTTCCTCCACACCCAGGGCTTTGCCTGGTAGCCCCCTTTGTGGTTACAGGGTCTGTATAAGCAAACCCATCTTTCTAAGTACAGCGACCCATTATGAAACTCCCCAGCTCTAGGGTTGTAGAATACAGTTGATCCATCCTTTCCTACAGCTTGTATTCTGTAGAGCAGCCCTCTTACACCCTTTATTCCCTTCTTCCAGGTCATTTTTAGGGGAGAAAATGCAGACATAGAGGGCACTGACCCCAGAAACAGATCAGGAGGTTCCTACTTGCCTGAGGTAAGTCAAAGCAGCCAAGCTGCATGGGGGGTGTCAGAGCCCAGGGATGCCCTCCACCAAAGGAGCAGCCTGAGGAAGAATGGTTTCTGTAGGAGTCAGAAGCTTGCAGAGCCCAGCATCCCCTCTGCAATGTTGCCGGCTCTCTAGCTTTACAAGTCTCCCTTCTCTCTGTGTCCTGGCCAGGAAAGGGAGGTGAAGGCTGTGCTCAACATCCCCCTGCTGCTGCTATTAAGCTGGTGGGTGGTGGCATGGCAACTCACTGTGCTTACGGTTTTGACATTTGAGCAGGGCTGCAGGCACCTGTCTCTCTCTCATGTGTGTCTTGTGGACACCATGGGCTTATGTCATGGAATAAATTGCTCTTGCAAGCTACAAGTGGAAAGAGTTGAGTACACATGGGAGCTGAGGCTGGGGTATGGTAGGGAATCCTCTCTTCTCTTCTCTTCTCTTCTCTTCTCTTCCTCCCTCCCTCCCTCCCTCTCCACCTCCTTTCCTCTTCTCCTTCCTCTCCATTTCTTTCCTCTTCTCCCACTTCTCTTCTCCCTCCAAGCACCCCTTTCTTTCCTTGTATCAGTTGTCCTAATGGGAGCCCGGGTTGGCTACTCCATGACCAGTTGATCACTCAGCACATTTGATCTGCAGTTCAAGACCTTTGATGTACTGTCTATTGGAGGCAGGTTATCGCAGTCAGAATTGGATAATCTGTCAGGTTTAGTGACATTATTTACTTTACAGGATGCATGTGAAGATTAAATAGGACCTCAGGCTCAGCACAGCCAGCCACCAGCACCTGATATACCAGTGGAGTTGTTTTTCTGGGTCAGAGTTCCTCTTGCCCTCAAGCCTCCCATTATATTGTTCCATAGGTGACTTTAGCCCTTAAGCAGTGGCTTTTAAAGACTACCTCAGTTGGGACACCATCACAGGCAATGAAGAGATGTAGGAGGCTTGCCTTCTTCTGAGGCCAGCATCCCACTGGACTCAGAACTGTGGGGTGAGGAGAGTTCTGATCCCACTGGGTACTTCATTTATTCCATTCATTGTCATTTAAATATTTATTACTCTATTAGGCATTAGACAAATATTTTTATATTAGTCCTGAGTTTTGCTTGTTTAGGTTTTTGAGAATAAGAATCTCATTCTGTAGTCCAGGCTGTCCTGGAACTCAAACTCTGTAATATAAACTCCTCAAACTCGTTTGCTATGTAGACTAGACTAACCCTGACCCTCCCACCTGTACCCTAGGGCATGCATCACCACACTTCACTCATTTCATATTCCTCTTGTGTGCAAACAAAAAGAGAATAAGACTGGTCACAGCATTTCTGAATCTTCTTCATGCTTGGGGCCCAGCTCTTCAGCATCTCATTCGGACCTGCCCTAGTTAGCATTAGCTGTCAGCTTGACACAGACTAGAGTCACCTGCAAAAACTCTCCGCTGAGTCATTGTCTTTATCAGGTAGTGAGCATGTCTGTAAAAGATTGTCTTGAATGAGAATTGAACAGTCATGCTGGTCATTTCTTTTTAGGTTGCATTTTATTTATTTGTCTGTGTGGATGGGGGTGAGACTGCCTACCACAGACCACACATGGAGGTCAGAGGATAACAACATGCAAGAGTTTATCCTCCCTCTCTACCGTGTGGGTCCCAGGGATCGAATCCAGGTTGTCAGGCATGGTAGCAGTTGCCTTTACCCTATGAGCCCTACCACTATTTAAATCTGGACTTTGTCTTGTTTGTCTTGAGACAGGGTCCTGATACGTAGTTCAGTCTGTTTTGAATTTGAAGTCTTGCATGCTGGGATGGGAGCATGCATGCCCTTAAATACTGACTTGTTCTGAGAATCATTTCAGGTGTGCGTGTAGTGACCACAACACCCAGGTACACAGGGTTCTCAGAGAGCCTCTGGAGTGATGTTAGAGACCACCCCTTAGGGGACCTCAGACTTTAGCCAGCTTGCTTTGCAAACACAGGTTCCAGTTGCCCTATTGGACCATCTCTTCCCTTTTCTGACCTATTACAAGATGCCTACTGGTGACCAGGTAGGACCTGCAACAGTCAGGGACCTGCTCTGACATCATATGCCTCAAGTTCCCACAGGGCTCCAGGACCACTTTCAGGTCTGGTGCTGTCTCTCAGATACAAAAGCCACCAAGCCAGTAAGCACTCCTCTCCAGATGTGTGCAGTGCTCTAGGCTAGAGCTTTTTTAGCCTAGAAGATTTGAACTCATTAAAACTGTTTAGAGATCCTTTAAAAACAAAAGGGCTTGTGATATAGATAGGTAGTAGAGTGTTTCCCTAGCATGCTCAGGGCTCCAACAGCGAAAAACTAAAATCAATGACCAACAATAAGAAAAACAATACACCTAAACCAAGCTCCCATCTCATCTGAGTGACCCATGTCACCTCGGGGGAGGTTCTTGTGTCTGCCTCTCTCTTTCCCTCTTCTCAGTCTGGAGGCTAGAATCACATTTCCGAGTCTCAGCCCCAGCCAGGTCTAGGAGCACTTTTCTCCCCCAGCTGTTAGGAAGTCTGTTATCCTCAGATCCTGTGTACCAACTTCCCCTTCTGTGGCTCACAAACTTCACAGGAAATGGTTGTTTTTCCTCCACATTTCCTGTGTCCTGGTCACTAGCTGGCTCTGCCGTTGCTGTGGGAACTAGGGAATTAGGCTAGTCCTGTTACCATGGAAGCTGCCTCCCTCTTCCGGAAGATGAATGTCTCGGAGAGGCCAGGCAGCTCTGGTCAGTAGCCACTGGGGTCCATCCACCTATCAGGACCAGCAGCTTTCGGGGACCAGTTGCATTCATGCCAGCAGTTGGCTTGAGGCTTCCACCCTGAGGCAGCCGCTTGCCTCAGTCCTGTCACTTGAGGTCTCTGTGTCTCACAGGCTTTCCACATGAAGATTATTTCTCCCCCTGCCCTAATGCAAGTCCATCTCATACAAGGCTAAAGTGGTCACAGGAGTATGTGGAGCCGGTTGTCAGCTAAAGGAGTGGACTCGGATTTCGACTTGCAAATGCACGAAGAGCATTGTTAGGAAGCAACCCAAAACGGCTTACCTGTTAGATTGACACACTAGCTAGGGACCAAGAGAAGGGAAGATGTTTTGGGAGGGCTTCCAGGGTTTTAGGTTTGAGTATATTTCCTGTTCCCCCTCCCCCAAAAGTCTCAGGTAATCTGGGTATAAAATTATCTAATTGGAGTTGGTGAAGCTGTGTGGAAAGAGTGTGGCTTCCAAGTCTGAGTCGGGCTTCTGTTGACTTCCGCTCACCTGGGCCTTAGCTGCTCAGGTATGCAGCAGTTACTCCAGCTCCCTGCCCTAGCAGAGGGAGGTAGGAAGACCATTCAGTTCTCCACTGTCCAGCCTAGGCCCCACACAGAGCATCTTTGAGACATGGCCTCCTCAACTCCACCTGACTCGTCTGCCTGCAGGACAGAACTGGAGAGCAGAGTTTGGTGACTCACACCTGTAACCCCAGCACTCAGGGGGACTGAGGTCGGAAGAGCCCTGGGAGTTCAAAGCTAGCTTGTGCTACAGAGTGAGTGCCAGCCTAGCCTGGGCTACAATGCAATATCCTGTCTGAAAAAGAAAAAAAGGAGAAAAAGTCACTGGAGCTCCCACCGTTCCTTGTAACATGGGTTTGCTGAGAGCTCTCTTCTTAGCAAGCTGAGCCAGTGCGGGTTTCTGCCGTGAGTCACCGCCACCTCCACCCTGGTGATTCCTCTGTTAGGCTTCTGTGTCTGAGGGAATCGCACTCTGAACCCCTGGTCTGCCAGGAGGAACCAGACACTTAACTTTTCCAGACCTGTGGTGCTTAGCAAACCACTTGGTAGGCCCTAGCCAGGAGCCTTTGAAGACACAGGTCCACAGCTGCTTGTGCAGATAAGCAAGCAGCAGCCAGGCTTGGGGAGAGATGGAAGGTGTGGGAGGGGCCAGTTCAGGGAGAGGTTGTTGAGAAGGTGGCTTGCTTATACCCGGAAGTGAACAGAGAAATGTGTAGCGTACCTACTGTGTGCCTGCTCCCTGTGCTATGGGGACATTGGAATTCGTCAGGCTTGGCAGCTCTTCCCAGAAAGTTTACAGTGCCAGGAAAGCAAGACTCACGTGTGTAAACAAGGGCGGTGGGGGATTGGGAAACATCAGCTCAGCATCCAGGAAGTTCAGGACTGGTCCAGATGACAGAGGGGAAAGAGGGAAGACCTTGGTGTGAGGAATGTTCTCTGTGGGCTGGGGAGACCTGGAAAGTTTCCTCGGAGGGGAGAAGGTGGTGGTGATGTTTGCTGTGGACCTCGAGGGGTAGGCGAAGTGCAGATGGCAAGTGGGAGGGATCAGAGAGCATGCTGGAGGGAGGGGAGAGAGCTGGTAGGAGTAAGCATACTCTGAGTAGGTGACGTTGAACATATGAGGAGGGTCTTCTGTGTGGGATGGAATAGGGTGCCCATTGACCCCTAGGGCCCAGTAAGGAAAGGTGGACAGGGTTTGGTTTCAATCTATTCCAATCTGGGCAACTCCAAAGCACCGAGGAGCAGGAGGGCAGGAGGCATGCTACTTTACCATTGCTCCCCCAGGATGGCTTCTCCCTTGACATTTTCATTTTGTTTTGTTTTAGAAAAGTTGCATGTGCTCAAGCTGGTCTTGAACTTGGCTATGTAGCCAAGGATCCTCCTGCCTCTGCCTCTGCCTCTGAGTGCTGGGATTACAGGCACACCACTGTACCTGGGGTCTGCTTCATGCATACTAGGGGAGTATTCTACCAACTGAGCTACATGCCCAGCTTTCCCTGGACATTCTAAGGCCTATTCAGTCTTCTATGGGTATTTACAAGATGTGGCTCTATTCCTCTAGAGCGGTGGTTCTCAACCTTCCTAACACAGCGACCCTTTAATACAGTTCCTCATGGTGACCCCACTCACAAAATTATTTTGTTGCTACTTCATAACTGTAATTTTGCTGCTGTTATGAATCCTAATGGAAATATCTGATAGGTGACCCCATGAAAGGGTTGTTCAACCCTAGGGGTCACTTCTCTAGAACAAACCAGTCACTGCTCTAAGCTCTGGATTTACAACACAGGGAGGGTGGGGGGATTGGGAGGTGATTAACAATAACAAAACAGCACCCTATCTCCCAGCTCCTGAAGCTCTTATCTGAGGAAAGAGGGACAATAAAATGTCAGCACTGAAAGATAAGGGGAGCACTGGAGACAACGTAAGCAGGAAGGGAAAAGGGTGTGCTGAGTGAGAGAAGGTGGCTATTATAAATCAGCCACCTCCAGGGAGGGGTGTCTGAATCCCACAGGGATCTGGAGTCCCCATCAGATGCTCCTTACCCCATTGGGGTCTTTGGCTCTAGGCAGTATGGAACTGTACATGTTCATGAGCAGAGGAGTCAAGAAGAAGCCAGGTGTGGTGCGCACACCTGTAATACCAGCACAATACAGTAATATTGTTGTGTGTTCAAAACCTGCAGGAGCTACACAGTGACTTCTAGGTCAGTCTCAGTTACAGAGTGAGATACCATCTCATAAAAACAAAAATAACAATGATAGCCACTGTTATTAAAATGCACAGCCTTGCAGATCAGTTAGCCTTCTGCCTTTTTTCTCTCTGGCCCTGTCACTCTCAAGCCAAGAACACATTAACAACTTGGTCTAAGTTGATCATTGGCCATCCCCATTTCCCTTTTGTGGTCTGAGGTCACAGCTGGAGTACAAACAGTAGGGCCTGGAGATACTTTGGGGAACCTTACAGTTGAAGTGGGAGGTGGCAGGAAGGTGCCCAGGCTTCACCGAGGAGGAGGGACAGTGTGAGTGTGAGGCCCAGGGCCAGAGGATACGGAGACTGAAGCAGAGACAATGGTGATGCTTCCTCCCTGGGGTAATGATGCTGTTAGCTAAAATGCTGCTAAGCCAGCCCTTACCATGGACTTCTAAGATGCTATGGCAGGGACCCTGAACAGGGAAGTTCAGCTCAATGAAAGTGTCCTGAAGAAGTCCCTGCAGTGAGGGGAGCCCACCATGCTTTCAGCTTGGCTTGAAACAGCACTCCCTTCTTCTCCCTGGCAATCTTGAATACTGGGACTTGGGGGCTTCTTACATGCAAATAGCAACCTTTTAGATTCTCTTCTTGGGCTAGAATCCATGCCTGGCAGGTCTTCAGAGCAGAGCAGACTGGAAGCTCAAACACATCTGCTATGGAGTTGAATTTTCACCCGCCACGGGAAGAGAAATTACTGGGTTTTGAAGTGTTCTTGCCTCTGAACACCCTCCGTAATTTACCAAAGGAGCGGGTGCTGGAGGGTGCTGGAGCAGGCTCTGGGTGACAGGGGTCCCAATGGAATTGCTGCCCACAGAAAGGCTCAGATCCCTTCTAACCCCATCCCAGGTGGGTCCCGCTGTCCCTCAGCTTTCATGCTGGCCTGCTTTGTTATCGTTCACAGCCCTGCCACCATCCGTGCCCATTTAATTTTTTTGCTTTGGTTCTACAACACTTCCCTTACCCAATCCTCCCCCTCCCAGGCTTGGTTCCAGTCCTGCCTACTTCAGATGGGCTCTTTCCACCCATTCTCCATCTGTCTCTGTGGTGGGAGCCAGCAGCCCCCGGTTCAGAACTTAGCAGCTTCCAGAGTGGAGCACTCTTTCCCAGGGACAAGTTTTGAGCATCCACCATATCCCAGGCTGCCAAGCAGAGGCTGGGACTCTAGTGGAGTGTGCCTGGCCAGGGCACGTGTTCTGTCTCTGCTCCTCCGAAGGTTTGTGACTTTGTATAAATGCTTCCGTTTCCTTGGCCTCCGTGTCCTCTATGAAGGGAGTGTGTGATGACTGCTCACACATTGGGAGCACTGGCTGGGATGCTCTCAGCTCAGCACTCTCAGCTCCAACCTCACTGGAAATGGATGGCATATGGCAGCTTTTATCCTAGCATCATAGTTGTTACGGTTTGCATATGATACATCTCCCAGAGAGCTGGTGTGTTTGAACACTTGGTGCTCAGAAGGTAGTGCTGTTCTGAGACGTTGGACAACCTTTTGGGCATGAGATCTAGTTGGCAGGCCTCATAGGCAGTAGAAACTTGGACTTAGGGTTTGAGACCAAAGTCACTTCTGGCAGAGATCCCTGTTTCTTGATCTGCCAAGATGTAGCAAGCCATGTATCAACCTCCTGCTGCCACGGATGGAGTCCCAGCTGTCATGCCTTTCTCGACACAATGGACTGTTTCTTTTAAACTGTGAGCCAAAATAAATCCTTCCCTCCTACTGTCACTTCTGTCAGGAATCTGGTCACAGCAGGGAACAGCCAACACTTAGCTCTCACACAGGAAAAAGGAGGCACTTGACTCAGAGCTGATGTGACTTAGGTCTGGTCTCTCCATTGGCACCCTTCCTCCTGCTCCCTCTGCTTCCTGAGCCCCAGCCCACACTTCCCCACTTCTTCCTCCAACACCAAGCAGTGCTACACTCCATCACCATACAATTCTCACCAGCCACCAGGAGTGAACCAGATCAGGCCACGAGAAAAGACAGTTTCTTTGACTGATAGGTGGCAGAGAGAAAACAAAAGAAAAAAAAGGGAAAAGAATGGGAATACTTAATTGAGGGATCCCTGTGGTGGGGGCAGCTTATACTGTTCCCTCTGTGTGCCAGGTAGGCTGTGGGCTGTGCATGTCCCCTGGGTGTTGGCAGGTAATGACCCCCAGGCTTGGCTTATTGCCAGCACCTCTATACACAGGTGCAGTGTAGACCCTGCCCGGTGCTTGTCTCCTACCATGACCGTGGTCAGAAGGATTTTCGTATCATGCCAGACCATGGCTTCCAGTTTCATTCTCCAGCAAGTGTTGGAAGCTTCCACTTCTGCCTGTGGCCATGTACTCTTCTGTGCCAAGAGTTGTTTGTGTCTGGACAGGCCTTTCCCACCCCTGTGCACTATGGGTGCTAGACTTCCTGGGAACTGGTAAGCAGGTGACTTACTTATGAGGCTAATGCTTCAGGAGAGGTGGGGGTAGTCTGTTTTGGTTCTTCATTTTTTACTGTCAGGCCAGAGATTTTATTATTTTTGGCAATTTAAAAAAAATGTGAAAAACTAAACTGGGTGGTGGTGTACGCCTTTAGTCCTAGTACCCAGGAGGCAGAAGCAGGTGAATCTCTGAGTTCAAGGACAGCCTGTCTCCAGAACAAGTTCTAGGATGTCCAGAACTACACAGAGAAACCCTGTCTAAAAAAAAAACAAATAAAGCAAACCAATAAAACCCTTTAAAAACTCACATAACAGTAGAACTTCCTTTTCTGGGGAGAAGTTAGAGACTACTTAAAGGCTTGGGTCAATCTATCTAAAGATAACTTTGTTGAGCTCAGTACCACGAGCTGAGCACCGCAGTCTCTACCTGTTAAGGCAGACTCCCTGGGGACAGATAACTAAGCAAAAACAAACCTGACTCCCCATGGGAATCTGACAGGTACACCTGCTTAAAACACATAGCTCATGCAACCTCCAGAGACTCATATAGAACTCTTGGAGATTAAAACTTTCCGTGTAAGGGCAGGCGTATGTGCATACGTATGTGTGTGCATGTGTTCAGGAGTGTTTGTGTGTGCCTGGGGTTGGAGCCCAGAAGTCTTGGGGGCCATTCCTCAGGAGTCATCCACCTTGTGTTTGGAGACATGGTCTCTCAGTGGCCAAGTGAGTGAGACTGACTGGCAGTGAGCCCCAATGATCTGCCAGTCCCTGCTTCCACTGTGTTGGAATTGCAAATTCATACCACTATGTCTGGTTTTGAATGTGGGTGCTGGGGATCAAACTCAGGTCCTCATGCTTTGGTGGCAAACACTGAAGCAACTAACTGATTCACCATCTCCCAAGATAAAAAACTCTTAGGTGAGCCGGGCAATGGTGCACACCTAATCCCAGCACTCTAGAGGCAGGTGGATCTTTGTGAGTTTAAGGCCAGCCTAGCCTGGTCTACAGAGCAAGTTCCAGGGTGACACAGAGAAACCCAGCCTTAAAATACTAAAGCAAGCAAGCAAACAACAACAACAAACTTCTTAGGTGGAGAGAAGGCATCACAGAAACACAGACACACATTTGGGGTACCTGAAGCTACCTCTATTGTCTGTCTTCTGACAGCCCCTGAGAGTAAATAGCAGGACAGCACCATTGTCCTTTGGCCATTCTGAGCTCAGGGATTAGTGATGGCAGAAATGACCCATGTGAAGAGGGAGCCCAGGCTGGGGAATTAGAAGACAAGACCTGGGGAAGCCAAGGCATGAGCCATGTGATGGGTGAGTTGGTTACTGATCTCTGTGATCCTCTGTCCCTTGTCTGGAAAGGACCCAAATGATCACCCGATTCCCAGAATGATGGTGTAGGTGTGGTAAGGCCGTAAAAATGGGACAAGTACTCCAACAGGCCGTTTCCCTCCCCTTTCATCTTTCTTTCTCCTTTTTTCCCCTCTTCCTCCAGAGAGCTACATTAAATAGTTATCTTAATTTTGAGGGATGGGGTACCACTTTGAAGTCAATGAGAATCAATCCTAGCTCTATATTTTTCTCCTACTTTCCAAACAATCGTGGCAATGTCTGAGGCCAGGTTGTTGCCAAGGACTGCAGGATCAGGCTGCTCAGTCTTGGTTCTGGCAGCCTCCTGTGCCCTAAGAGTACAGATCCAGGGTCTTGCAGTGGTCTCCCCTCCCTGCTGCTTACAGACACCTTGATGCTCTTGTTTGCTTTGCCCTGGCTGTCTTGGGTATGACAGTGGACAGCTGGCTCTTCTTCCTGGGCAGATTTGGAGGTGACAAAGCAGCCATCTGTTCAGGGCTGTTGTTCACCAGGATTCTCCATTTAAGGAACAGGAGCCAAACCCAAATGAGCTTATGTAAAGAGGGAGTATATCGGAAGGTGCCAGGGCGAGGCTCTGAAGAATCGGCCCAGGAAGGAGAACAGCGGGCTGCCAGCCTCCCTTTGCCATAGTCCCCTTTTTAGTGGTCACCAGGTGCAGGCAGCTCTCAACTTACCTCACCCAGCCTGAGGAGTGGCTGGGCCTAGGGGGCCAAAACGTCCAGGGACTTTTCAGAGCAGACTGTATGCATATTCAGGCTTGAGTCTTGTGCCTCCATCTTGGGCTGAGGAATGGGAGACAGGGTTGGGTCTCTTACGAGAAGATAGGAGAACACTGTCTTTCCTTGTGCTTTCTTGGTGACTGATGGCTAATATTCTAAGGTTCTTGCTTGTATAACTCTGTTAGTCTATAAAGTTGACCCTGTTTTATGTGCCATGAAACTGAAGCATGGAAGTTAAACAGTTTGCCCAAGGATGCTTCCTCCCTCCCTCTTCTGGAAGGACTAGGTCAGGCAGAGGGCTCCAGACATGTCTCTTGCCACTCACTCTAATGGTTAGTAACAGCTATGCCATTTCCAAGCACATGCTGAGAGCTGGTGTTTGGCTAAGTCTTTTACCATAGTATCTCATTTAATCTTCAAACTGTCCTTATTGGGTGGTTACCAGAATTAGGTCCATTTTAAATAAAAGAAGCATTTTTTTGAGACAGGGACTCATGGATTCCAGGCTGATCTCAAACTTACTAGATAGCCTAAGATGACCTTGAACTTTCGAGCCTATCACCTCTACCTCTTAAGTGCTAGGATTACAGGTGTGCACCACCATGTCTGGTTTTACGTAGCACTGGGCATGGAACCCAGAATTTAGTGTCTATCAGGAAAGTATGCCAACTGAGGTCCATTCTCAGCCCCTGGCATCAGCTTGTGACTTTTCCAAGGCCACTAACTATGTTAGAGTACAGGAACCAGACTCGAAAGCCGAGATGTTGACTGGAGAACCTTTAGATGAAGACATTTCTCTTGCTCAATCAGAGACTCCTGAGTGAGGTAAATCCCAGACTTGGCTCAAAATCTGAACCTCTGTCCTCTGTCCAGCCAGCTGGGGTGTGGAGTCCTCTCATTGCATGCTAATTTGAAGTTTGAACCTACCTTGATGTGTCTAAATAAACTCACACCAAATGATCCCTGAGCCAGCCCATGTGATATGGTATATCCAAGTTCTATATTCACTCATTGCCTACCCATTTTTATTAATGGTTTTGGGAATTGGACCGAGGCCTTGCACAGGCTAGGTAAGTAATTCTCTTACTGAGCCACACCCCCAGCCTTTAGTCAACAGCTATTTCCTGAATGCCTGGAACATCCCAGGCCCAGTCTAAGTTCATAGAGTACTCAGGGAAGCCTCTGACTCCATGCAGCTAGATGTGGAGAATATCAGACAGGAAGATTCCCTGAGTTCTCCCTTGGGCTTCGCAAGCTCTTGGGATCCACAGGGACACATGTACCACCAAGTCAAGAACACAGGGGACCAGATTTCTGCTTCTTGACTTTTGCCTGACATGATGTCAAGTTCCTGGGATATGATGTTTCTTCATCTGACTGATCACAAAGGGAGGCTTTGTGTGTCAAGAAACAAGTACAGGCCTGGTTTTGGGCTGCCCCACCATGGATCCATGTGGTTAATGCTAGTTGGGACTTTGGTTCAAGCACATGACATAGTTCTAGCTCTTTCCAGGGCAAGTGGATTCGCCAATGCAGAACGTAACTAGCCAGAACAAAGCCTATTCCATGGGTAATTCCATGCCTAGTCTATTAACCAGTCACCTGTGTTTCTAAAGCCAGGGTCTGTGGACAGCTGAAGAGGCACAATGGTGAGGAAACCACCAGTTACGTCAAGTCCTTTATTGTGAAGATGAAGATATGGTGGCAGTGGACACTGGGACCTTTTGATCGTGTGTAATAACATAGGGCATGTTTGACTATTGGTCAGAATGTAGGCATTGGTTGGTCTTTTGAGTGGCTGGATCACAGTGTTACCAGACCTCTGGGATTCTGACTAATGTTGCCCTGACCCAGCTATGTTCATCACCTGCTACTGTGAAAGTAACTCAAGTAGACCCCCAAAGAGCCCCTCTTTCCCTACTTTTCTTCATAGATCTCATGAGCTCTAGGGAGCAGGAAATGATACCAGATTCTTAAACTCTGGTTAGACTGGCAGTAGACTTCCAAATTCAGGATGTTTAGCTCTCTTATGCACTGCTCCTAGAAGCTTCCCTTGGGATTCAGTCCAGATATGTTGAAGTCCCTGGCTGCTCTGACTTCTGGCATGAGGCATCAGTACCAAGCCTACAGCTCAGGCTGATAGAATGTAGCCAAGGCAGGCTAGCCTGTTCCTTGTTTGGCACTGGCCCTGAGTGCTGTGGGCATTGTAATAGGGATGATGATAGGTAGGGTGTTAGCTCCTGAAGAGGTGACAGCTCTCAGAACTTGCCAGCCTCACAGGCTGTGCAAGCCACCACAACTGCACCAGGTCTTCATGTTCAGGGCACCTCAGCTAGGATGAAGGGATCCTGAGTGTTGAGCATGTCAGTGTGGGCTTAAGCCCTGCCATCTTGTAGGACCAAGGAAAGTGCCAACCAAGCTTCCCAACTTCAGCTTCTAGTCTGTGCAGAGTTGCTGGGATAGTGTCTGATCCTGGCAGTGCTAACTCCTCTGTGGCTGGCACTTAATAGAGTTTCTTCTCATGAATGATATGAATAACTGGGCAGGGGATCCTTCCTCCCCATATTCTAAACATGCCTCTTTATGTGCTAGAGAGAATACTGATGTATGAGTGTGTGTGTGTGTGTGTGTGTGTGTGTGTGTGTGTGTGTGTGTAAAAGCTGGACCTTTGCTTCTCCAAAGCATGGATATTGCTTCTGTGTATCTCAGATTTCACATCTGTGTTGGTTTTCATCCTCTCAAAGTCTCTGACACATTTGCATTTTCTTTGAATGTGAAAATAAATCACTAGAAATATTTTGTATCTCTGAACTCTTTCTTCCAAGCAGGTGTGCAATCATTTTCTACAGCAACAATTAGGATGTAACCAAATCCTGTGGGTGGTCACCAGAAGTCAATGTAATAATTTCGTTAGGAAACAGCCATGCTCAGCTGGCTCACTAACTTTCTAGTTGATTTATCCTCTGGGGACCTTTCCACCTTAGACAATGGGACAGATTATACATTAGTAACTTAAGTTTTATGCCAGTTGGACTGCTTAGACATTCTGGCACTTTCTCAGTAAACTAAAGCAAACCTAGTGTGAAGTCCAGGGTAACCCTCCATGGAGACATAACTGGCTGTCTTGTGGGCCTTCAAACCCCACCTCCCACACATGCACTTCTCGCTGTTCTGCCTTATTCTCTGCCTCTCCTCCACCCTGGCTCCATTCCCACTGTCCTGAAGCAGCTCACCGTGTCCAGGACATGCCGTTCCCCTAAGGAGATTTCTTTGCCTCCCAGGAGAGGCTGGTGAAACTTCTGTCTTCCCATGGTGCTGTGTGGGTTCCTCAGACCCACCAGACTTGGCTCTCACCCATAGGCCAAGGAAGTCTTTGGGGCAAGGAACTACCATTCAAACCCCCTGTCTGAGCTGGGCACAGCTCCAGTACAGTGAGGGTGAAGATGGGTAGTAGATACTTGCTCAAGGATGTGAGCCCTGAGTTTGTTTAAGGCCTTGAGAGCCTGAAACTCGGTGGCACCTGAAATACAGTTGTATTATGTTCCCTGAAGTGACAAATCACAAGCTGTCAGGGAGCTTGCTCCAGATCATATACACATGAGGCCCAAGCTTCCTATTTTCTGTGTCCTAGGTTTGTCTGGCTTCTGTAATAGCAATCTTTATCATGAGAGAGGTTATTTAGAACAAACCACTCATTATCAAACAAGGAAACTGAGGCCCAGCCTGAAAAGACTTTCTGCAGGTTGTAACACTAACTGGTGTATGTGGAGTATTGCACCGTGGCCGACGGACAAGCACTATGGTCTACTTCCCGTTCCCTGCTTCCTCCCGCTTTGCCTCTCTTCTGTGAACTGCACTCTGAGAACATTATGAAACCCTGTGTCTGCCTTTGTTGGAACTTCAGAGGGCCCTGAGCTGGAGGGACACAGAGGAAGTGACCTGGTACTTCCCACAGGAATACTCAGGACTTGGAGGGAGGGTAAGGGTTAAGGGAGAACAGCAGGGTCTGGTTCAGGAGTCCAGGGCTAGGTTGACAACTGGCTGTATATTGGTTCATGCATTAGAGGCTGGCTTGGTGGGCACTGAGGATCCACAAGGGGACAGGATGAGATGTTGGCTGGACTCAAGGGAAAGCTGCTGTAGGGTTCTGATTCCCAGTATTGGGTGCAGACTCAGGCAGAGAGGTCCAGATTGGCAGTATGTTCCAGCCTGAGATGCCACCTTTCCCTGAAGACACAGCACTTGGAGTGTGTCCATGGAGGAAGGTCGGCAGCCAGCAGTGAATTCCAGCATTGTCTAAAGCAAGTGTGGGGTGAGGCTTGTGTGCCTTTCTGGCCAGCTCACTCCACTCATGAGCCCATGAATTGTCTTGTTTTGTTTCTGAGTGACCATGTGTTCTCCTCCCACATTGCATTGTGGGTCTTTCCTGGCTCATTCATTAAGTCTAGGCTTGACACAGCGCCAGGCAAGCTCTGATATGAACTCCACCCGCCAGCTCTGTCTCAGATGCCAAGTAGAAACATACAATTTGCCCAAATTACAGAGAATGTGATGTCAGCCAAATAGGTACCTTGGATGGGTTTCCAAAACATACCCAGATTACACATTTCTCCAGGGCAGAGAAAGTGTGTGGTGTTACATGATTATGGCTTAAACTCTGAGTTCATGTTGCACTTTGCCATTTACAAAGACCATGCCATCTTCCTCATCAGGCAGGTGAATTTACCGCATTGTCCAGATGAGAAACTTGCTTTAGGCAGGCTGCAACCTGCCCAGGTAGCATCATCAGAGGCCTGAGCTGGGGCATTGCTTAGAACTCCCTGATCTCTCTTCTCTGTTGAACTCCAGGTGTATCTAAATCCAGAAGGGTCTGGGAGGGCCATTTAGCCATGAATGGATCTTCTGGGGCAGTCAACAGGTCATTGCCCCATGAAGTGTGGATTTCTTGCCACAGTGGAGTAACTAGTGAGCTTCCTTCTCGCCCAGCCTCACCCCCAGGAACTGGGTCAGGCTTCTGAATAATTAACTCCTTGACTTCCCTGGAGTGTCCTCCTTCTGTTAGCAGATCTTTAAAGGCATGGCCTTTTGTTTATTGTTCTAAACATTGAGATGACCTTGAAATTGTCCACCTGTGATGTTCTTGACCTAAACAGGACAGATCTCCAGTGTGGTAATTGGCTATCATGTCACCCTTCCCCCCACCAAACTTTCTCTAGACCAGGAAAGAGAGATAGTGTCAGTATCTTATCTATTTGGGCTGTGGAGGGACAAAGAGGCCCAACTCTCTCTTCTTACTGACTTCTAATCTCCCCATGATTTTGTCACAAAAGCTGGGGAATATGCAAAGAAAACTAGGTCGAGGGACAAGTGAGATGGCTCAGTAGGTAAAGATGCTTGCCACCAAGCTAGCAAGCCTGATGATCTGTGTTCAATCCCCAGGAGCCACATGGCAGAGGGAGAAAGCAGACTTCCACAGATTGCCCTCTAACCCCCACAAGTGTGCTGTGGTGTATAAACATGTCCAGAGAGAGAGAGAGAGAGAGAGAGAGAGAGAGAGAGAGAGAGAGAGAGAGAGAGAGAGAGAGAGAGAGAGAGAGAAATAAGTAAATATATGTATGCACACACATATACATATGCGTGCAATAATGCCTCATCACATAGCTCTGGCTGGCCTGGAACTTGCTATGTAGTCCAGGCTGGCATCAAACTCTCAGAGAACCACCTGCCTCTGCCTCCTAGGTGCTGGAATTAAACACATGTGTCAAAAGCCTGACATATAATTTTTCAGTAGAAAAAAAAATGCACAGTCAGGAAGGAATCCATGAGATGGGGAGGCAGTTATCATAACACCTTCCTGGCCACGCATTCCGTGAGTGGCATGAGGGTTGTATTTCGAAGCAACTGCAGGAGATCTGCTGTCCTCATTAGACTCTTGAGGTCAGCAGAGTTGAATGGAAAAAACAGTGAGCTGAGTGAAACCCACAGATCCCTGTGTGATCCACTGCGCCCCACTTAGCTGCATGTCTTTGGGGAAATTAGAGTGCTTCTTCTGCCTTGATTTCTTAGCAAGAAAATGAAGGCAATGTGGGAGGGAGTATCTTAAAGGAGCCCCCCAAGCTTCAGTGATCCTAATTACCCACTTTTACACTGCCTTCTCACCCTGTCGCCTCCGTCTTCAAGCAAGGAGAGCTTGCTTCTGTAAGCACTTCCCTCCTGGCCTGAGTAGCTCTGTCACAGCTCCTGGCCCCACCCAGGGATATGCCTAAGCTTAGATAAGAGCAGCCTGTAGCTGCCCTGGTCTCCTGCCAGGCTTCAGGAAGGACTCTCACTTGAAGAGTGCTACAGCTATAAGGAGAGAGACTGGTGTGGGCCTGGGAGGAGATGCTGATTTTCCAAGTTTTCAGTGTCCCTGGGTCCCAGACTTTGCCATTATTGACCATATATATATATATATATATATATATTTTTTTTTTTTTGGTTTTTCGAGACGGGTTTCCCTGTGGCTTTGGAGGCTGTCCTGGAACTTGCTCTTGTAGACCAGGCTGGTCTTGAACTCACAGAAATCAGCCTGCCTCTGCCTACCAAGTGCTGGGATTAAAGGCGTGTGCCACCACTGCCTGGCTAATAAATATATTCTTAATAATATGGTCTCACTGGACCTGGTGGCTCAGGCCTGTGATCTCAGCTGCTCAGGGGCCTGAGGTCGGGGGATTACAAGTTCAAGGCCAATGGGGTTACAATTAATTTAAAGCCAGCCTGGGTAATTTAGTGAGACGGCATCTCACGGAAAAGTAAGAAGAGGGCTAGGTGCTTCCCTAGCATAGGCAAGGGCCATGACTATCACCACTAAATAAAGAAATACATGTGTGTTCGGAAGTTGGCCAGAGCTTAGGGGTGACATTTTGCAGCAGTACAAGTAGAGACATTTGGTAAAAGAGGACATAGTTTAACCAGGCAGATAACACAGGATGAGGAAGACTCCAGAAGGGACCTGTCAGTAATATATTGCAGTTGTATAGAGTATTCAAGCTAGAGAACCTTCAGATGGTCTAACCCAGTCTTCACTTACAGAAGATCTATCCCAGCCTTCACCGTTGTGAGTGAACCCAAGGCCCAGAGACAAGACTGAAACACTCCCAGGAGGCAAGCTGGTGACAGGTGTGAGAGAGGCAACATCTCCATGTCTCCAAATGACTTCTCCCCAAACCATATTCCTTTCTCATGTGAGCTCAAGCTCCATGCCTTCCCCTTGCCTCTCTGACCCTGAACTTGGCTATCTAAGGTGTTAGCCGGGCCGCACCTTCTTGTTTATTAAGGCCTAATAAAACCCAGCACAGCAGTGTGGAGAGGCTGAACAGCTTTGGGTCTGTTTGACTAGTACTTTGTACCTAACAATTCCGAGTCAGCAGGATTCTGTTTTACGGCGTGTCTTGGGGTGGAGGGTCAGTTTTGAAAAGAAGAGGTGAAGGGAATGATGCCCAGCTTCAGCTCTGGTGGCTTCTTGTGGGTTTGTCATTTGGATAGCAACTGCATGGTTTGGTTATGAGACAGCCCTGTTCTGGGGCAGGACTCTTGGGATGAGAAGCCTATGGCCGCCCCATGACTACGATGGTCTCTGTGAGCCAGGCAGGGGTGTCTCACTCTTCTGAGGACTCCTCTTGACTCTGCATTTCTGCCTCTGTGAGGGTGGAGGGCGGGGGTGGGAGGGCCGGAGGGGAGGAGAGTGTCTTTTCGTTGGATGAGCCCTGGGTTTGCATACCCCTCCTTGCCTGTCTTTCCTCTTGTGAGGACTGAAGGACAGCCAGGAGACCATGGAGCAGAGAAGGCAGAGGGTTGTGTAAGGAAAGGGTAGGGTGGGAAGGAGATCATTCTATATTTGGAACTGAAGAGGGCTGTAAGCATGTTTTCTCCTTAGTTGAGAAAGAACATCAGCTGAGCCATCCCTCGGGGTTTGAGCTAGACTGTCAGGACATTTTAAAACCCTTGCTGCTACAGGAGACCTAGAGACCAGCGTCAACCCTCCAGATGTGATGTTTCCATGCATCTGGAGTCCCATGTATTTGGAACATGGAGTGGGGCCTCAGGCAGTTTGTGTTCTTCCCTACTTTGGGGGTTTCTTGCAGCAGTGAAGGTGGCTATTGGTTGGGAAAAGACAGCGAGGTGAGACATCCCACACAGAGGGTTCATGGGTAAAATATTTTGCCTTCCTTGGACCAAATAAGCTGAGATCAAATGTCCTTGTGAGTTTATGACAGACTGTCCCTCCCAGGACTGCTACATTCTAGACAAGGCCACATCATAATTCTGCAGGAGCTGGGGCATGGGCGAGAAAATGATATTTTTTTATACAAAGGCCAATAAAAATACATGATATTTATAAGGCAACATTACCCAGGAAATAGATTATTCATCACAAGGGCAAGCTAGAAATTAAAGAAAAATCCAGATCTTTCAAGTGGAGAGGGGAATGAGGACAAAGAGTCCCTCAAGAATTCTTCTCCCTGGCATGGACACCCTCTCAATGCCTTGCTGAGGCATTGTCCCCTCTGGATATTTGTTTGGTTTTACTTCCTTTGCAGTTCTGGGCCTTGGCCATCTGTGCAGACCCCCTGAGCTATCCCCCAGCCGTCAGTGGTTTCGAGGCAGTCTCACTACACAGAGCACACTGGCCTTGGGCTTGCCTTCCTGTACTTCAGCCTGGGAACTTGGGCGTGTGCCGCTACGCCTACATCAGTAGCCCCAAGTTTCGTGTCTTGACGAGGAAGGAGCATTGTTTCTGAGACAGTTGCTGTTTAGTGCATGTGTCTTTCAGAGCATGAGCCCAGACACCAAGGAAAGAGGTCAGCACCTTCTCTGAGCAAACACAAATGTATTACGTCTCCTTTCTACCATGGAAAATCAATCCTTGGCTCCACTCTGTGGTTCCTTTTCCTGGGGCTGTGGATGCTGGAGTTTGGAGTCACTGAGCAGCACTTCAGTCGAGTAAATGTCAAGATATTTGCTGAGTTTGGTTTATTTATCCTAGCATCTCCAAGCTCAGGAGATGTCTCCTCGGAGCGTCCCCAAGAGTCAGTCAGCATCCTGAGACTATTGCCTCTCCCTCAGTCTGTGTTGCTCTTAGAAACCAGCCTTGTAGCTACTTGGCTTTCAAACCCTAGTATCCAGGCTCTAGAAGATGAATAGGCCTGTCTAGGTAGCAATCTCCTTCAGACTCAGGTCACAGCGAATGGATTCCAGGCATGAATTCTATCCCATCTGATGAGAAAGCCTTTTTTTCTTCAATTTACACAACCTAATTGACTTTAGGTAAAATAGTTCTCAGTGACTTCCATTGCCCAAGAAGGGAGTGAGCTACCGTTGCCTTTGTCTGTGTATCTGTCTGTGCGCCTTCTCTTTCTTTCTTTCTCTCTCTCTCTCTCTCTCTCTCTCTCTCTCTCTCTCTCTCTCTCTCTCTCTCTCTCTCTCTCTCTGTGTGTGTCTTTCTCTCTCTTTTCTGCTCAGACTTTTGCAATGCCGGCTAACAGTAGCACAGCACATTTTCCACAGGCAGGGAGTTCCTTGGCCCTGGTGAAGGCAAAGAGGACTTTCTCGGAGCTGAGCAGCCTCACCTTCTGTGGATGATCTGCTACTTTCCTGGAGTCGTGTCTGGGAGCTGCTAGCACACTACCTGGCACATCCTCATCAGTGTTTGTAGGATGAATGGATGAGCATATGAATGAATGTATAAATTCATGGATGGGTAGAGAGATGGACGAATGAATGGGTGTATGAATGAATGGATGGGTGTGAGGATGAAGGGAAGGTTAGTTAGGTGAATATGAATGAATGAATGAGTGTGTGGGTGAATGAGAAGCAAGCAAAGCTCACTTCCTTCCAGCAGAAGGATAAAGGAAGTGAAAAGGTCCAGACTGAGTTGCCCACCTGCTGTCTAGGGTCCACCATATGCTTCAGAAGAAATTCATCTGGTCCTTGGAGCAAAGGGAGATGCCTGATAAAGCTGTTTCCTAGGAAGTGCCTGGGCAGGGCAGCTAACCTTTGAACCATAACACCTCAATAGCTCAAGTCTTGTTTTCAGGGTTTAGAACAAACACCAATAGCAATCACATGACTCTGGGAGAGCTGGCCATGGCAGAAGCTGGATAGAGTTCATCTGCCAGTTCCTTTTGCTTGTCCAAACCATGGGACTAGATGCCCTACTGCTGGACACATGTCATAGAAACCTCCCCATGGGGGTGCTTGCTTTGCCCATTGGCTTCTCTGAAGCATAGAGGAATTCACACTGATGCCTTAGATCCTGCCATTCCAATACACTGACATGCCAGTAGGCTTTAAGCCACTCAAGAGTCCTTTCTGACTCAGAAAGGGACTGCCCGTCTGTGCAGATGGCCTCATTTGCTCATAAAGGCTGGATGATGTGTGGGGGCCTTATATAAAGATGAGTGTGAAGATGTAGCCAGCAGCATGGCTAACTGGGTGGACATTTAATGGAGGGAGGGAACAGACAGATACTGCCCTCCCCCTGGTCTCAGCATGTTCACAGAGGCCAGCTGACTGTTAAGACCCAGGAAGGTGCTAGTTACATCATTAGGTTACATCAGGGATGGCGTCAGCAGCAAAGGAGCATGGACTCACACATCAGGAAACTATACTGAAAGTGAAAGTCCACGGCCAGAATTTAAAGATTTAGAGGTGGGAAGAGTAACATCTTTCCTGAGATAAATTTCTACTGGAGAACATTGATTCATTCAGTGAATGTATTGACTATGTACTGGGGGCAAGAACAACCTTAACCCTGAGATTTCAAAGATGAAAAGACGGGACAACTCATCAGTGGGGGAAGTAGGCAAAAACAACAACAACCACAAAAGAACATGGAATGTGGAGCTCAGTCACTGGAGTTCTAAACAGTGATTGAGTGCCAACAGGCCACTCAGTGTAGTGGTCACCTTGGGAATAGACAAGACACGAAGGGCATCTACCTTTTCCTTAAGTTGTTCCCATGTTAGTTACCCAGGCAGGACAACGAGCACACAGAAGGCTCAATGAATTGAAGGCTGGAGGAAGTGCCGGCAGCATGGTCTCTGTCCTGTGTGATCCTCCCCTGCCCACATGAGTCTTCGGAGGAGAGAGTAGGCATGTGTCTTGGACACCTGGTCCTGGCAGCCTACTGTGGTGCCGGCACTGTAGCGTTCCTCAGCGAAGAGATGGGTGGAACTCAGTGTGGCTGTTGGCCTTCGATCCTGGCTGGTCGGCAGAATTCTCTGGAGAGTTAAAAGCATTTCACCTCTGGACCCTCAGCCTCTGAGATTCTGTTTGGGAGTGGCCCAGGATGCTAATTTTGGGTCACCCCATGGGGAATCCACTGTGCCATTACCCAGCCATGGTGACTCTGGCATAGAGTTGAGGAGTCAGAAGAAGGCAGAGGGAAGAAAGGTAGGTAATGGATCAGGGAGCTTTTGCCTCTGAACGTTCCATCTCTCCCTCAGAGTCAGCCGGGGCTCAAACCCTTCATCTTGCAGTTCTGTGACCATGTATCATAGTGTCAAGCTTTGCTGCAGTTCTTAAGTATGTAGCTTCTACAGGGCATGGTGTCTAGTAGGTCTCTCACCAGAGCTGTGGGTGACTCTGTAGGGCAGGAAAAGAGCCCCAAGCAGAGGCCTGATGGGAATTCTGAGGAGGTACTGCAGAGTGAGACAGAAGAACTTCTGGAAGCGTGTATGATAAGGAGGAAGGTGCGGTGGGAGTCTTGGGAAGAACCTGGGGAGCTGAAGGTGGCTCCTTTCCAAACAGTCATACTCTAAGCCGCCGTATACTCTGAAAGCCGTGTGATGCTTTTGATTTGATTCTTACAGTTTTCATCAAGCATCTGCCAGAGGCACAGATTCCAGGCAATGATACAGGCAGCCGCTGGCCTCTGTAGATCAATGTGGTCATGTGTGGGAAACATCCACAGGGCACAGTGTGGGGAAGGGAGGCAAGGGAGGGCAAAGTAGTCTTCAAAGAACAGTGCTATGAAGAATACCACCTGGCCAGGCATCTTTGTACTTTATCCCCAAGGAGCCCAGCAGGGCAGGACTGTTATTATCCCCATTTTATGGATGAGAAAACTGAGGTTCAAAGAGGTTAGGCAACTCATCCTTGTTCACACACCTGGTAAATGGCAACTTCGGGTTTTCTACCAGTCTGCCTGACTCCAGGGACCACACTAAACCCCATGATGCTCTGTTGCTGCCTCTGCTGAGTTAGTCAATTTTCTCATTGCTGTGACCAAACATCTGGTAAGGAGCTGGTTGAAGGAAGAGATGACCATGTTGGCTCATGATTTGAGGGAAAGGCATGGTGTTGGGTGCCCCAGTGGCTACGGAAACTGACAGCAGCTGCTTGTTCATATCAGTGGGCCAGAAAACAGAGGGGTGGAAGAGGAAGTAGAGCCAGCTGTAACCCTGAAGTTCTCCCCACCCCATGTGACTCAGTTTCTCCAGCTAGACACAACTCCTGGAGGCTCCACAACCTGCCAAAAACTGTGTTACACCGTGAGGCTAGGTGTTCAAACATATAAGCCCTTGGGAAACTTCCCACCTAAGCCGTAACCACTGGGATTTAACCAGTGACCAGCGGGGGCTAGGGAGTGCTGAGGGCTGAAACTGGGGGGAAAGCAGGAGCTCCGCCATGCTGGTGGGCTTTGTATAGCTCTAATTGATGTTGGCCTTCACCCTGCCTTCACAGATGAAACTTCTAAGGCAGCAAAGCATCGTGGGTTGCCATATGCAACAAACAGTAACAGGGCTAAGTCCTGTGCATTTCTGATAGGGAGATCTCTCCAGCAACAGTTTCAGGTCTGGGCTGGGAACAGGTGAATTTGGAAACAGAAAATGAATTGATGAGGAGTCTTTGGGGGGTTCCAGAGAGTGGATGGGACCCTGAGCCCTGGATGAGGACCAGAGCTGGGATCAGGGCTACTGAAGAAGCAGGACTCATCTGGCCAGCTGTGCAGGATGAGGGGAAAGAAACCAAGGAATTGACCCCAAAGATGCGGCAGCAGGGTGTGGTGTAGAAGGAGACAGGAGCTAGTGAACTGGAGGTGGAGAGGTCACACTGGGGTTTCCGTAGGGGCAAGGGAGACATACCTGTGGCAACTCTCACCAGTGGGCCACCAGGACACAGCCATTGGTGGGACTCTAGAATGGCAGAGGTCCTGGAGGGCAAGGGTCAAAACTTTCTCTTTCAAGGTCAGTTGAGAGAGAGGACTTTGCCAAAGATGGAAATCACACACAGACCAGCAAGATAAGGCCAGATAAGTGGCGGTGAGATTTAGAAGCAGAGAGTGGGTGATGACATGGGGCCCGATGCCTGGAGTGTGAACAGAAACCAGAATGTGGTGGAGGAAGGGTGGGTGGGACCTGAGGAAGTGACCTTGAAAGGGAACACTGGCTGTGAAGTGAAAAGGGGAGGGTATAATTTTGTCTTTCCAGTAAATGAAAGTTTTGATCTAACTGGTTTGAGTTTGGGCATATTTGGAGGAGTGTCTTCATAACGATAAATTCAGAAATCAGAAGACAACCCAGAATGTGTGCAATGAGTCTTTGGAGGAGAAGGTGGAAAATTCAGTGAAGAGGCACACTCTTCTAAATGGGGGAAGTGTTGTAGGACACACCATCGGGTACCAAGAAGCAGTAGGGGGACAGAGCTAGCATGACTCAGTGGTCATCCTGAGGTTACTAGACGTGGGCTGGACATGCCGTAAACAGGCGTGGCTATCTGATCCTCTTCTCCAGCATCCCCCACATCTTCAGACTCTCAGTGGGGATTTTCACTCCCATGGCCTAATTTAAGCAAGCCAGGAGAGGCGCCTCCAAATGTGAAGATTCACCTGGGAAGTAACGTTGCAGGGGGGCCAGGCAGAAACGGAGGAGAAAGTGTACATCAGCCATCATATTTCAACAGAGAGTTGGTTCCATCCCCTTGAAAAAATGTCTAGTCTCTGGAGGGGAGAATCACGTCCAAGCCTGGTGCCCACATTGACGTTTACCAGACACTGTAAGAAGTCTCTTTATTGAATCGTCACAGGAATTCTGTGTTGTTTGTGACTTGCTCAAGGGGAAGAGTTGAATGACTCAGAGACTGTTTTGATCTTTTGATCTCTTCACACAGGTTTGGAGGGCCTTGGGAGTTCAGTAGCTGAGTTATCATTGAAACCAAGGAAACAAACTAGCTAGTCTGTCTCAGCAGCCTGCTGTATGCCATTTTCAAATGGGGATAGGACATGGGTTTTCAAGACAGTAGGTAGAATTATTTCTGGAGTTCAGACAACTTTTTCAAAACATCAAGGTCTTGTTATAAGAATGGCAGAATAGATTGTTATTGGAAGTTGCTCTATGTATTAGATTTTTCTTTTAAAAATTTTAATTATATAAATTTATTTTTATTTTTAATTAAATATAATCATGGCTAGGTGTTGGTGGTGCACTCCTTTAATCCCAGCACTTGGGAGGCACAGGCAGGTGGATCTCTGTGAGTTCGAGGCCAGCCTGGTCTACAGAGTGAGTTCCAGGACAGCCTCCAAAACAATAATACAGAGAAACCCTGTCTCAAAAAACCAATATACACACACACATATATGTATGTATGTATATATGTATATATATATATAATCACATCCTTTTCTGTCTTCCCTTTTCTCTCTCCAACTCCTCTAATGCCCCCTCCCATCAACCTCTCTCACGCTCCTCATTCCCTCTCAAATCAATGGTCTCTTTGATTTTTATTTATTTTATTTGATGTTTTCTTTTCTTTTTTAAACACTTTTTATTATATATTTAAATTAGAAACAAGCTTGCTTTCCATGTCAGTCCCAGCTCCCTCTCCCTCCCCTCCATGCCCACTCCTTCCCCCCAGCCTTCCCAGCCCCCCACCCAATCCTCACTCCATTCCCCAGGGAGGGTGAGGCCCTCCACTGGGGATCTCTAGAGTCTGTCATTTCGTTCTGGGGAGGGGAGGGCCCAGGCCCTCCCCCAAGTGTCCATATTGAGAGAGCATCCCTCATTGTGGGATGGGCAACCAAAGTCCATTTGTGTGCCAGGGATAAATACTGATCTACTGCCCAAAAACCCCACAGAGTGCCTCAATATCCTCACTGACACCCTCATTCAGGGGGTCTCGATCAGTCCCATGCTGGCCTCTCAACCATCAGTCTGGGGTCCAAGATCTCTCCCTTGTTCAGGTCAGCTGTTTCTCTGGGACTCACCAGCCCAGTCTTGACCCCTTTGCTCATCACTCCTCCCTCTCTGTCACAGGATTCCAGAAGTTCAGTTCAGTATTTAGCTGTGGGTATCTGCTTCTGCTTCTGCTTCTGTCTGTCATCAAAATTATTACTAGGGAGGGGCATTTAAAGTAGTCTCTCCACTACTGTTTAGTTTGACAGTTTGTGTCATCCTTGTAGATCTCTAGAAATCTCACTAGTGCCAGATCTCCCCTCAAACCTAGAATGACTCCCTCTATTATGGTATCTCTCATCCTGCTCTCCTCTATTCTTCCCCCAACTCAGCTTTCCTGCTCCCCCATGTCCTCCTCTCCCTTCCTCTTGTGTCCCTCTCTTTTTCCTGGTTCCCTTTCCCCTCCCCGACCCTGTGCTCCCAATCTGCTCAGGAGATCTTGTGATGTTTTATTTTCATTGATTATCATTGTTGCAGACACATATGCATAAAGATAGAAATACAGCCCATAGAGTCTGTTTAATGTTGCTTGTGTATCTATGATTTCAGGGCTGACCACTTGTTACTGGGGAATCAGTTAGGACCTCTCCCTCTCTCGGTGGCCATTCACTGCCTGTGGTTCTATGTCTGTGGGTGAGACCCTGTGAAATGTCCCCCTTCCATGTTAGCATGTCTATTGGTATTGCCATTGTTCAGGCCTTGTTTCAGCAGACGTATTGTTGTAGCATTGTGAATGTAGTTTCTCTGTCATTTCTAGGAGATACACTCTCACAGCAGACCTCTTGGTCCTCTGACTCTTACAGTATTTCTGCCCTGTAAGAGTTGTGTTGTAGATGTATCCGTTATGACTAGGCACCTCACAATCAGTTGATCTCTGTGTTATCACTCACTGAGGTTTTCTCTGCTCTTTGATGAGGAGTGAGATCTACACTCAACTGTGTATAAGTAGAGCCTTTAGAATGTATTCAGGGATTATGCTGGGTTAGTGATGTGGTGATGGTAGCTTTTTTTAAGACCCTTGTTCTCACTAGCCCTGGATAGTTGACTAGATTTCTATCACCAGGCATAATTTTCCTCATGTTGGCTTGGCCTTATGTCCAATCAGAGTGCTGTTGGTTACTGCCAAGATGTGAGTGTCACTATTGCACTTTTAGAGATATTTTGATGCTGATTATAATTGTGGTTTTTGAGAAAATTACCTATTTTAATATCACTTTGACAAAATGTTCCTTACAGAAACAATTCACGAGAGGAAAGGTTGATTTTGGCTCATGATCTCAAAACGTTTCATTATAGCTTATACTTGAAAAGTGGAGTGATGGAGTGAGGACAAAGTGACTTGGTCTGTGGCAGTAAAAACAAGTGGCAATGGCTGTTCACACCATAGTGGACCAGGAAGCAGTGAGAGCAAGATCAGTCTGGGTATAACTTTCAAAGATTCACTACTAGGGACTTCCTTCTATCAACCAGGCTGCAGCTCTTGAAGGTTCTACAGAAGCCTAAAATTGCATACTCAAGAAGCACTCAAGCCACTAGCCAGTGGGGACATTTTAGATTCAAACCATGACAACACATGGTGGCATAAGAGGGATGTAGATTCCCACATGGCCAGCATTCTTGTTTGAGGGATTGCTTTCTGATGACACAGGTCAAATTTAATATGCGCACTGATACCTATATGTATTTGTTAAAGTGATGTTTTCTGCCCAACAGATAAACCCCTATGTTCAATGACTTCAAAATACAAGGTTTTTTTAATACCTGTAAAAACTAAAACATGTTCTGGTCATAAAGGGCTTTTTTCCCCAAGTGGGCATCCAAGGGGAGCTGGTTTCTTTCTCGCTATGGCTTTAAACTACTTCACCATGTAGTTCCCAGGATTGTGGTGCTTTGAAAGAGGAAGAAGAACAAACAGGATCTTGAGATGAGGTGGAGCACTTATGGGTCAGTCTTTGGATGAGGTGGGGCACTTATGGGTCAGTCTTGGGATGAGGTGGAACATTTATGGGTCAGTCTTGGGATGAGGTGGAACATTTATGGGTCAGTCTTGGGATAAGGTGTGGCACTTATGGGTCAGTCTTGGAATAAGGTGGGGCACTTATGGGTCAGTCTTTGGATGAGGTGGGGCACTTGTGGGTCAGTCTTGGAATAAGGTGGGGCACTTATGGGTCAGTCTTTGGATGAGGTGGGGCACTTGTGGGTCAGTCTTTGGATGAGGTGGGGCACTTGTGGGTCAGTCTTGGGATGAGGTGGAGCGTTTATGGGTCATTCTTACAATGAGATGGAGCACTTATAGGTCAGTCTTGGGATGAGGAGGAGTGCTTATGGGTCAGTCCTCAAAGTGTTAAGTCCCTCCTGCTCCTGCTCCTTTAAGAGTATACCTAGTCACCAGTGTTCTCACAGCTGCAAGGAATAGCCCAGGAGGAAGGCACCACCAGGCTGGAGGCGAGATAGCTAATCTCCATAACTAAGTTGACACCCCTCAGCTGAGTATTTATGAATGTGTTAGTCACTGTCCTCTTTTGGCTCTTCATTGAGCTTTCATTGCCTCAGATCCTGCCATATTAGAGCTGATGAAGAGAAAAATGTGTGGGAACATCATGCATCCTAGGGCTAAAGGAAAGTCGGTCTTTGACTTGATGTGCAACGTAGTCTGTGTACCTGTGGTTCTATGCACTTTGTGAGGAGTATTATGGGAATGGTGCCTAGGAATATGCTTTTGAACTTGGCTATGGGGCCTCCAATGGAAGCTTCCAGACTCAGGTCCTATGACCTTAAGTAAGCTGCTGACTTCCAGCCCTTTGAAAAATGAGCCTGAGGTATCTAACAATGCCATGGTTTGTAACAATAATTAACCACTTCAATACTCAGAGAAGCTGTTAATACACTGCCTGAGACTTCACTGATGCCCATTAAATACCAACAAGTATGTTCTCAGAGAGTGAACACTCACTCTTTCATTCCTGTGCCACAAACTGTGTAGAGAGGGCCTTGTGCTAGGAGCTAGAAGCCGGGAGTAAGACATGTCAGTATGGGAACTGACTGCGGTCTAGGTGGGGACAGAGGGCTGTGGAAAGTGTGGGAGGGGCGCAACCCATTTGGGGAAGATACTGGGGTGGGGGTGTGTGTCAGGAGGAGAGGAGGCTGGGAGGACAGGAGTTACAGGATGAAGATGTGGTCAGGTCTGCTGCCCACCCAAGAGTGGCAAGCCTGGTAGTGGTGGAGCCTACATTGCCTTAGGATGAGACACTTTTTGCATAACAATAGGATTCTGATAAATCAAGGGGACTCCGAGGTAAGATCTTTAAACTTAGTCAATGAAAACTATGCTGAACCTTGATTGAGGAACAGAGCTACAGTGACATAACCAGTGTTTGCACACGAGGACTGAGTACAGTTCTGGGCTGATCCAGAGGTATCTTCAGGATGCTTTCAGGATTCTGCTCCCTGGATCCAGAGGTGCAGCCCCCAATACAGGGACCACAGGGACTGGGGGTTTGGAGTGTTCTCCCAGAAGGGAGTAATGCAATGTGACTTAGGAAGCTAACACTAAGGATCATGTACTCCCTTTTCCCATGGGGTGTTGAAATGGATTTCATAGGTGCTAAGTGGGGTGAGGGATGAGGTGTGTCAGCATGAGATGCTACGGAAGAGGGACAAAAGACCACAATGGGAGCTTGGTAGGACTAAGCTTCCAGAAGCTTCTTAGGCTCAAATGAGATGTGAAAGGAAGAATGAGAGAAACCTAGATAACTTTGGAAAAAAAGTTTAAAACCATGGCACTTCACCAAATAAGAACCAATGTGTTTCTTCCATTGATGTAATGGTTTATTTTGTTTGCTATGGTTTTAAAAATGGGCTTCACTCTAAATGATGCTATCCATTCATACCCTGGCCTTGGTTACTGTCACTCTTGGGTGGTTGTCTTTGTGGTTTTGTTTTGTATGGATTTGATTATTCATTTTCTGTGGTGAAATATGTATAGCATCAAATTTACCATTTTAACCATGTTTAAGTGTATAGTTCAGTGTCACAAAGGATGCTCACATTGTGGTCCAGCTGTCACCACCGTCTATCCACAGAACATTTTTATCAGCCTACACTGAAACTCTGTTTTGTAAAAGGCTTTCTCTCTCTTCTCTCTCAGACCCTGGCAACCTCCATTCTCTTTTTGTTTTGTTTTTTGAGACAGGATCTTACTTTATATAGTTTAGGCAGGTCTTGAAGCATATTCCTCCTGCCTTAACCTCTCAAGTGCTGGGATTACGGATTATAGGCCCCACTACACCCAACTCCATTCTACTTTCTGTCTCTGTTGATTACTACACGTAGCACTCACTGTCTAATAAGAACACAGGTTTCCATAGGGAATTCATTACCAGGGCCCAGTAAGCACAAACCAGATGTGACACGGATAGATGTCCTAGCACGCAGATGGGAAAGACATGACTTCTTTTGTTGTGGTTTTTAAGGTTACTTGAGGACCTTGTTAAGCAGCCTAGCCTGGATGCATGATTCTCTCTTCTTAGTCTCCCAACTGCTGGGATTAAACGCATGCCCTGCCACACCCAGCCTCATTCTCTTTCAATTTCTGAACTTGCTTGCTGTGGTCTCCCATTGTTCACCTTGAGACAAGCAAGCTAGCCTTCAGGACACTAGAAGTTTGAGAGCTCAGTTTCCTGGGTGATCCCAATGTGTGGTCGCCAGCCCACCTTCCCGCAGAACAGTCTGGCAAGTGTTGGTAGCAAAGATGGACTCTGTATGTGGAGAAATGTGTGTTATTTTGCTGACCAGATATATAGGTTTCCACTGGGGAGATCACATCAGCTGGGTGAAGTCACAGCCAAGACATATGTGGGCAGTTTATCATCTCCATTCCACACTGCCATAGAAGGACATGACACTTGGGGATTTTATGGTTGTTAATGTTTCTGTTAGTTTTTAGATTATTTGAGAAGCATTCCCTTAAGATAGCTCAGTCTGGTCTAGAACTCACTATGTAGCCGAGGCTGGCTTTGGACTTCTGGGAACCCCCTCCCTTAGCCTTTGGAGCACAGTCATTACAGGTGTGAACCACCACGCCTGGCTAAGGACACAGCTCTTTGGAAGGGGCCCTGCCACACTGACCGTAATGGCCCTGTGGTCCAGGAAGTAGAGATGCTGGAAGGGAACTAACTTTGTTAGTTAAACCTCACTAGTCCTCTGGCTGCCAGGGTTCCATGCAGGACTGTTCTTTCTTTTTCTGGAGGAAACAGCCAGTATTGTGGGCACTGGTGACTGAGACCTGAATACTTAACATCAAGCATAGCTGAGGGAAACAAGATGCAGGAGGCCATGTCCTATGCTAAATAAGATAAGCAGGGGGAAGATATTCCTGGATTTGGGGCATGTCAACGGGAGGGAGTTCCTTGAGCAGTGCATGTGTCATTTATTTGGGAACTAGATAAAGATACACTAATCCTTTTTTGTTCAGGATGCTATAACTCAAGAAACCATGCCCCAGAATGTCACGGGCTATGTACTTTAACCAGCGTAATGGGGACTGGTTAGAACCAGTGTAATGGGGACTGGTTGGAAGGACAGAGCAAGTACACATGCTGTTTCTTTTACATGGCACTGTAAGTGTGGGTCTCACCGTGAAAGGGGCCGGGCTCCACCTACAGCCTGCTTGTATCTGCCCACGTGGATCCTGGAACCACCATTTTCCCTGCCAGTCACAGGCAGGTGAACGAGAATGTGGATGTGTGAAGGGGTTTATGTAGCGTTAAGCACCCCAGCAGGGCTGAGGGAAGGGGTAGGCAGTGACTGAAGCTTAGTCTTCCTCATGTGAGGATTCTCCTAGGGGGCTCTGAAGAGAGTTTTAGCAGTACTAGCTGGAGGTGTGGGGTGCGGCCAGACATTCTTGTGGAAGAAATTTTAAAATATAGATATATATACATGGTACACATCCATACTATGCCCTTAGATAAACACACTCTCACAGATACACAAACACATGTAAAATAGCTACCATAAATAGCAAAGTTTTAGTTACATTATACATTCAAGGAAGAGATGGACAGGTTTTGAGATGACTTCTTTTTTAATGAAGAGAGAGAGAGAGAGAGAGAGAGAGAGAGAGAGAGAGAGAGAGAGAGAGAGAGAGAGAGAGAGAGAGAGAGAGAGAGAGAGACATATACAGGCTGGTTGCTGGGGCTCCTGGGTCAAGGTACCCTGTGGGCAGTGACCTTGGGCAAAGGCTGGCTAGCTATTATTATTCCCTCTACTTGCCACCTCCTGGCATGCACAGGACATAGGTAGTAAGACCCTGGAGGGTGGGGGCTGAGGATTGGCTCTCTGGGTTACCCTGGTGCCTGGCATTGTGTGTGGCTCAAGACCATAGTGGTGGAGGCTAGAAAGTGGTAAAGCGTGAGAGACTTTAACCCAGACCACAGGCGCCACCGGAGAGGGAGGCAAGGCACCGGAAGGCCAGGAACCAGTGGACAGGATGGCGGGGCACGAGCAGCAATGGAAGGCCAGGACCTACAGTGCACTGGAATGTCCTCCAGTGCTCACCTAGGGTGGGGGGTAGGGAGTGACAGGCTTTTCCAGCCCCACTGCAGCTGGGGGTCAGGTTAGTATCGTTACAGGGCATCCCTGGGTGTCTTCCCATTATCCCTTCCTAGAGAGGTTCCAGGTGGGGTGAGTAGAAACGGCTCCCGTGGAGTGAATTCTAGGTTAATATCAGGCAGCAAAGACACTTTGGCTAGACAGTGCCTCTCTCCAGGGCTGACAGATCTCTGAGGCCAGGGCACACACAGGTGGGAGGCCTAGGAGCCGGTGCACACCCCACTATGGAAGAGATTATGACAGGCAGTGGCTGGGAACACAGAGTGAAGAACACAGAAACACTTCAGTCCCCTTCTACATCAGAGTTACCCTTTTCTTTTCCCTCTAAGAACTGAAGTTGAACCCAGGGTCTCACACATGCTAGAAAAGGCTGGCCTTGAGCTAACTCTATAGCCTACATGGACTTCAAATTTGCAATCCTCCTGCCTTAGCTTCTTGAGTTGCTTGGCTTATAGGCAATGCTACCAGGCTTGGGGATGTTCCCAGTTTATGTTGGCTGCCTCATGCCTAGAGAAATGGAGGGCCAGATGGGAAGTTAGGGTTTCAGGTCAGCTGTGGAGACCAGGACTTCCTGTCCTTGCTGGGCTCCACAGACACCTAGCTGGGAAGGAAATTTTTCCTACTGCACCCCTGGCTGGCCTTTGTCTCAGCTTAGGAATTCGGGTAGCTGTGACTGATTTTCTTCAGTATACGAGGCTAATGGGCTGGTGTTTTCTAGCCACATGGAGTACAGGGTGACACCCGTGTCATTGCTGAGACCATCCCAGAGACTCCTTGCTGCAGGAGACCTGAGAGAAGGGGAGGGAAGGTTGACATGAAAAAGACATGAGGGTTTGTTCTTAGGTTGCGGTGACCTTGAAACAGATCTTGTCTGTGGGGCCCTAGGGTGGGGTAGACGGTTGAGTGTCCCCAGGCCTCATAGGTTTTCAGAACGCCACCTTTTCTCCAAGACATTGTCATACTGACCACCAGGTAGGTGGTGGGGCTCAGAAGACACATTGGAAGTGAAGTTCTAAATGTGAATACACAGGCCAACCTGGTCTCAACAGTCCTATCACTCGTGTAGAGAGGGGAACAGGTCTCTGTGCAAACCTTGACCTTGTCTCCCAGATGCTGTGTGCTGAGCCCATCACTATGCTGTCACCTACAGCACAAGGCTCTGAATGTTCATGTTTTGATTGTCAGAGGCAGAGGAAGGGAATGTCTTCCGTGACTCATGAAGTCACATAGTCAGGAAAGCTGAAAAACCACAAATAAGGGACTCAGTCAACAAAGCCCAAACTACTTCAGGCTATTCTTGGAAACGACACATCACATCTTGTTTCTTCCCAGAAAATGCAAAACCCTGCATATTTCTTGCTAGTTGGTTCTATTTCTATTACATGTCAAACTCCAGAGAGGCAACATCTGGGCAGTGGTTAAAAGGGCAGACTACCAAGATCCAGCCACCCAGGAGCCTCTGATTGAAGTATTTTTCTTGTTTTTGAGACTCTGTGGTCTCCTATAGCCCAGGATGGCTTTGAACTCACTTTGTAGCCAAGGATGACAGTGAACTCTAGCCTCATCTCTCTGCTTCTACTTTGAAAGCATTGGAATTACAGGCTTGGACCACCATGCTCAACTCTGCTCTAACAATTTTTGACCCTTGTCATTTGGGGCTTGTAAGAGTGTTCCCCAGAGGTTATGAACTCACAAATCTCTAGGAAATAGAAGCTTAGAGCTCAGACTCACTGTGTCCCTCTCAGTGCTGGGCAGGTCCCTGACCAGTAGCCTGCATGCACTCTATGTTTTCAGTTCATTATTGAAACTCCCTGGATGAGATTCCCCCTTGACATATGGGGAAATTAAAACTCACGAAGTCAATGATTTGTCCAAGACTACATGTCTAAGAAGGGAGCTCAGACCTAGATCTTCTGAAGTGATGCTCTTAGCTTCTAGAGTTTTTTGTTTGTTTTGTTTTATTTAAGACGGGGTCTTCCTATGTAGCCCAGACTGGTCTAACATTCTTGTACCTCCCAAGAGCTGAGGTTACTGGGATGCACCTTGTCCTGTAGTTTTAAGGTACATGTAATTTCTTGACATAGGAGCTAGTCTATCAGGGTTTGGAGGTTTTGATTGTATTTAGTTTTGTCAGTTCTGAGGCTCAAATCAGTTCCGGGTCTGTTCGTGCAAGGCAAATGCTCGAGGAAGCCCGCCTAAGTCATGGATTATGTTTCTTTTTGAGTTGGTTTTTGGGCCATTGAAAGACTGGTGCTAGTTACAAGGCCAGTGAACAATAAGTACATCCCAAACCAGACTGCATTTATGATAGTGCAATGATTCAATGATGTGAGAAGTATTGTCTCCATTTTACAGACAGGAAAACTGAGGCTATCGACTGAGATGACGTGCCTCGTGTCACACAGCTGGCAAGTGCAGGAGACCAGACTCAGGCACAGGTTTCCTAGACTAAATAAATGATCTGATGTTCCCACAAAGATGGCTACCCACCACGTGACAGTACCATCTTAAAGTGGTATGACTTGGCAATCCAGTATTTAAAAACGCAGAGACTATTTAGATCCAGGGAGGCATGTTCAAGCCTGGTACAGTGGGGTTGGTGTCCGGAGCCGAACTTAACTCCTCCCATGGGCTCTTTACCTCCCCTTCTCTTATCACACCCTAGATAAGAGCCAGTTCTGGGAGCTCTCACACCCCCAGACCCTTGGCACCGCCTTTGCCTCATCCTCTACTGAAGCCCAAGATTTAAGTGGTTTCAAGGGAGAGAGAAGACAAGTTCTTCAGGTTTGTAAATTGTCTCCTGGGAGACAGATCTGGCTTGATACTTGCTAATGGTATGCAATTTTAGACAAGAAGCTGGGAGTGAAAAGTGGATTTGGATATAGCATGTGTGACATGCATTACATATGTTAGCACACATGCCCAGCACTTCCTTATCATGCTTCTCTTAGAAGAAACCGAGTCTTGGCATTTAAGTGACTTGTGTGAGGTTATGTGGCAGTGAAGGGACTCTGTACACCTACTCCTGTATCTCCAAGGTCACCCAACTCCAAGGTCAATCTATCCTCAGCAGGGATTGTGGGGTTTTGTTCGAATCCTGGAAACCTTATTTTGTCTTCTAGCTACCCTCCACACCCTCATCCGATGCCATACTGTTATGGTTCCAAAGATAACCTGGGAATGTGAACACTCTCAGAGAAGCAGATGAGCCCCGCTTTCTGTGGGTGCTTTCTGGGTGGCAAGTGTGACTTGCACAGAAAGATGAGACATGGGAGTCCACAGCGCTGCTGTGAGATGCCAAGCAAATGCCCAGGATGTTAGAGGAGCTAAGGGAGCACAAGTGAAGGAATTTATGTCTCCTCCAAGCTAGGCAGGGCACTGCATTGCCAGTCCTTCCCACCTGCGTAACTTGGCATGGGTCAGGGTAGGCAGGTAGACCCTCCTGGAGGATAGGCCTGGTCAACATATGCAAGTTAAGACCTCGAACAGGGATGGAGGTTAGTCTCCATGTGAGCACAATACCAGGAACGGTGGATGCTCTCAGGGGAGCAGTAGGGGGAGGATAGGCTCCCACATAAGCCATGTATACCCGTTGGCCTGGAGGAAATACTCCATGATAGATCTCAGAACCCATAATCTACCACTTTTGCAGGAATGTTGAGCTGCCAACACCTTGAATTTGCTGTTGCTGTAAATGTGCCAGCTCTTTCCAGACTCATGCCTCTGAACGCTGCCTCACTGGCCCACCCATCCACGCCCCCATCTTGTACTGAAAACCCCTCCTTCCTACAACAGAAGCAATTTGGCATTTCCTAGTGACCTCTCCAGGCTCAGTGGGACACCTGCTTCTCTGAGCAAAACCCCAGGCTCTTTGTTTGGACAAAGTGTTCTTTTGTCCACTGTTTTGTCTTCTTCCCTAGATGGGCTCTATCTTTGCATGAGCCATCTCTATTCCTGGCACCCAGTGCGATGCTGAAACTGTTGTGGATGAATCAGAGATTAGGGAAAAGAATACACAGACAGCCTCCTGACTGTTCTGGATATTTTGAAACCAATCTCCAATCCCAATGTACCTTTCACAAATGATCCTATCTGGTGATCGTGAAGCTGCCTGGGGGCCTTGCACTCTGTGTTGTCCAGTCTCCCATTGCTAGACTCCTCAGGACTCCAACAGTCAGCCCTCACACTGGCCTTCTTGCCCTAACTATACATTTTGAGCAAAAAAGATTTAGCTTTGCTAGAAGTGGCTTCCCTTCATTTTCATTCCCTTGAAGCTGAAATGACTTCCCTGAGAAATGCTTGAGGTTAGAATGGCACAGAGGGAGGGAGGCAGGTAGCATGCCCCAAACCCAAGCAAGCTATTTCAGTGGTGTGAATGAATGCCCTGTTGCATGTCCAAGCACTTGTTCAAACAGCTCCCTGCTTGGTCTTGCACAGAACGGGCTTCTTTCACCATTGGCAAAGAGAAGGCCATGTGACTCTGTCTTCTGGTTGTCTGACTGAGGTAGATGGTATGCTTCCAGAGGATTCCAGAGACAGAAGTTGTGAGAGGTTGTCATTTGTCACCTGTATAGGAGAAAACTACCGCAAGGTAACCAGTGAAAAGGATCAGGGAGCATGGAGGAAGGTGGTCTATGGGTTTTCACCTGTGTAGTGACATAGTTATAACTAGGTTGAATTCCTGTTAATCAATTTGTAGCACCAAGAATGGTAAGTTTTCCATAGGGGCTAAATCAACTGTTCCTTTCTGGCCTTTTCCTTTTCTTACTCACAGTTTCCAGAGCCATCTAATTTGCAGCTTGATTGTCTGGGTCCTGTTGACATTCTCTGGAGTATATTTATATAGCTATGTGCAATCTGCCGTACTTTAGCCAGGGAAAGGATTGGGGGCTGGGGAGAGAGGCTGCCAGCAAGGCATCGTGCCAGCCTAGAAGGTACATTGGACCTTCTCCAAATAAGGCCCAGGTGAAGTGGTGAGCATGTGGAATCAAGATGAGCCCTTTAGTCCATTCAAAGGGTATGAGACTCACCTGTTGATGCCTTCCTTTGCAGGTGTGACACTTTCCCAGTGATTTATGATAACCCACTCTGACTCCTCCATACCACTGTTCCTCACAGCTCCTGACCATGGGAGAAAATGATGATGAGAAGCAGGCCCAGGCCGGCCAGGTCTTTGAGAACTTTGTGCAAGCTACCACATGCAAAGGTACCCTCCATGCCTTCAACATCCTCACCTGCCTCCTGGACCTAGATCCGCTGGACCATAGAAACTTCTACTCTCAGCTCAAGTCCAAGGTGAACACCTGGAAGGCCAAGGCCCTGTGGCACAAACTGGACAAGCGTGGCTCCCACAAGGAGTATAAGCGAGGGAAGGCCTGCATGAACACCAAGGTAAGGGGACCCCACAGACATTTCTCGTGGGACAAGGAGCTGAAGAACTATTGCTATCCTGCCATTTTGAGCTTCTTAATAGATGTGCCTGTGGGTGCTCTATTGTGGTTCTCCAGGGAAGGTTTCCTTTTCCTGGAAGGCATGCCTTGAAGTTGATCCTATTGTGGTGGTCACAGCTACCCTTTGTACCTTCTCCAAGGGAGGGAGCCAAATGCGAAATGGGGCCATGAAGCAAATGCGACCGTCCTATCTTCTACTTCTCCTGTCTCTCCATCCTGCTGCTTGTGGCCCCTGCTCTTTCCTGAACAACTTCTGCATACAAAGTACCTTCTGTTCCATTTGAGCCCACCTGAAGTAGGCTTTTGAACTGCTCTAGAGATGTGTAGACTGAGAAATCAATTGTTTTCCCTGTGTTCATACTTCCAGAAGATAAGGTGGCCCTGTCTTATTCCGCAGCTTAAGCACTGTGTTACCTAAGATGTGTCATTAGATGGTTGTCTACTGGTAGAAAACACTTTAGGAAGACTCCTGTTGTTGTGTGGGGTGTGGGTGTACTTGCCTGTGTGTGCGCCCAGGAGGAGGCCAAGAGTCAACTTCAGGCATCTTCCTCTATTGCTGTCCACATTATTCTTTTGAGACAGGATCTTCCACTGAGCATAGAGCTTATTATTTTAGCTAGACTGCCTGGCCAGTGAATCCCTGGAATCTATCTGTTTCTGTCCCCTCAATGCTGTGCTTACTGGTGTCTGTCTCCATGCCTAGATATTACATGGCTGCTGGGGATTGGAACTCCTCATGCCCACTCAGCAAGCCTTTTACTCATTGAGTCATCTCCCCAGCCTGACTCTCTGATTGTCAGTTAATAGCTATGGGGTAATCTCAGGTCTTTTCTCCTTAACATCTCCTTGCCCCTTCCCCAGGATCCATGCCTCTGCTCAGGAGCACACCTGTGGATACTCTCCATAAACTGATTGTCCCCTGTGGTCTACAGTTGGCAGCATCAGTTAACCTAGGGCCCAGAGTATCTCACCTCTGACATCTCTAACACATCACCACCAGACGGACTGCTAAAGCTGAGATTCATTGCTGGCCCTGAGGACTGTTGCTGGTACAGATCCAGGCTGTGTGTTTAGGTTAATGTTGAATGCCCGGTATTTAGACTTCTCAGGAGGTAGCTCAACAGAGTCCATGGAATTCTAGTCTGTGCCAATCCCAGAACAAGAGGATTGAACTCTCCATAGCAATGGAGCCTGTTGTGTTTTTGTTTTGGTGATGGGGAGTGGCTGAGGCCACCGTGGGATACGGCTGCTTTCCATTGCCCCAGGGAGACAGCTGCCAAGCTCCTGAGCCCAGTGCACCAATGTTCAGAGTACATTCCAACTGTACTAACACCATGTGCACTTCAGCCCTGAGTAAAAAAGCCACCCCCGTCCCCCACCCCGCACCCTGGTTCCAAACTTGTTATGCTCTAGCCTCAAGCAGAGGACACTAGGGTAACAAAGGAAGAGAGAGAAGACAGACACCCTGGGTCCCACTCCCACCAATGCCTCTCTTCAAAGTTGCTGTAATTTCCTTGTTCATGGCTCCCTGGGGAATTGGGGGAAGGCTTCAGGGTTACCCTTTTCAGTCATTTTATATGACAGCTTTAAAAAAAATCTTATTTACTGTGTATACAGTCTTCTGCCTGCATGCCAGTGGAGGGCACCAGATCTCATTCAAGGTGGTTGTGAGCCACCATGTTGTTGCTGGGAATTGAACTCAGGACCTCTGGAAGAACAGTTAGTGCTCTTAACCACTGAGCCATCTCTCCAACCCAGTGGCTTTCTTTTTAAAAGCACTCCATGTATTGTCCCTGTAACCCCCAAGAAAGTTGTACCCTCATAACGAGGATACTACAGAAAGGAGGGTTTTTTAGAACTGTTAGCCCAGGCTGGCTTTGAACTCATGGCAATCCTCTTGTCTCAGCACAAGAATTAGAGATGTGAGTCACCTTGCCTAGCAGAACTGTTTTATTAGGAAGTAGCATTGTCCAGGTGGCTGATCCAATGGTGAACCTTCTGAAGTTGGCCTTGAACTCCTGATCTTCTGTGTGCACATTCTGGGTGCACACCAAAAGGCGTGCACCATGTCTGGCTCTGAAGGAATGCTTTGAAAAGTCACTAGCCAGAGGATGGCTTGTCTTGTCTGCCCAGTCCTATTTTACAAGTTCTAGGACTTGAAGCAGCAGAGTTCTCACCCCTTGTGGCTGACAGATCACTATGTGTACCTGAGATACAAAGAAAGCAAGAACGTCTTTAGGTAGTGGTGCTTTAGGAAGTAGTAGTGGCTCTGAGCTTGAGCTGTTACCTTTTCGATTGTGAGAGAATCTATCTTATTAAAATTGCCTTGCTGAGGAGTGGGAGAGTCTGAACAGGCACTGGCAGTCTAGACTGGAGACTCTGTGAGGTCACTTCTGCTGGTCTTTTCAGCGACCTAGCTCAAAGCAGTCAGGGAAACCATTTAGTCATGGAGGTGGGATGGCTCACCATGCAGTCTTTTCCAGCCATGTTGGATATTTTGCTTTATTCCCCTATGTTATGGGTGGGTTTCTCTCCTCTTGGAATGTCTGTATCCCATCTTGACAAGTCTGTGACCCAAAAGCTACATCTTTCTCTTGCAGCTCAGTAGTGGAGTTTCTATTGCCCTGCCTCTGGATCCATTATGATCAAATCCAGGAAACCTGGCTATTGTAATTGACAGCATCATGTGATTGACACGAGGGTAGAGCAGCTTCCCAAGACAAGCACAGGTGTTCTCCACTTTTACTGGTTCCTTTTCTCTGGTCAGGCCCTCCCATAGCAGAGTCATGCATGGGTGATGGGCACTCAACTCTTAAGAGGCTGTGCTGCTTTTCTTGTGAGTCAAGCCAAACCACAGAAGACGGGTCCCACCTGTCCTCCCACGTGACGGACACTGACTTGTTCACACAGCATGTTTATTTTATGTCTTTGACATAATAGTTTATGCTTAGCATCAGCCGGACAAGAAATATTAGACCTTACCAAACATGTGGTTGATCATAAATGCTATTCCAGATAATGCAGGTGTGTTGAATGTCTGGCTTAATTAAAGCTCCCAGTTAGGCACAGGCATGAGTAGGAGAAAATGCAATTTGTCCCGACCCATTCTTTGTATTGAGGGTAGCATGAGCCAATCCCTCTGGAGCTGATTTGGGCTTCTCAGCTTCCTACCTACACATGCTAAGTGCTGTGGATGCTTCCGAATCTCTAGCCACACGTATCTGTCTGTGCTGGTGGCAGTGGCAGGAGGGCAGGGTCTATGAGGAGAAGAGCTACAATGGAGGTACCTAAAAATGAGAATAACCTAGCAGGTCTCCAGAGCACTGGCACAAGTGTTTATTGCATAATTTAGCCCGAGATAGTTGTTTATGACCCATTAATATTTATGAGGGTTTCATTAGGTACTTCGTAATTCATTCCCTGGGTGTGACTCAGGATAAGAATGGGGTGAACCAAGGATCAAATCATATGAACTCTCTTGAGATGGATGCCACCTTGGCACTAAGGCCACGCCTGGCTCAGATGTGACATCCAGGTGGGTAGGTATTATGCCAGGCCCAGATGAGCCTGTAATATGTAATTTGGAGTGGAGCTGTCACACCCCCAAACCATGCATTTATGTAATGCTAGAAGCAACTTAAGAGAATAATGTTCTCTTTGTCTGCCAGGTGACATGTGAAGTGGGTGGGACAGGCAGGGAGCCACAGCTGTTTTGGGGGAGCCATTGAGTAGCTCTACTGGAGTTCAGGCTACTGGTTTGCCCCCGCAGTAGGTGTTTGTAGATCTCTACCCCTTAGCTAGACATCCAATAGTAAAGATGGTTTTGAAAGATGGTTAAGAAGGTATTGATCAAACAGCCAGTTGTGGTGCATTCCTTTAATCTCAGCTCTCAAGAGGCAGAGGCAGAGGCAGGCAGATCTCTGCAAGTTCAAGGCCAGCCTAGCCTACAGAGTGAGTTCTAGGATAGCTGGGGCTTCACAGAGAAACCCTGTCTCAAAACAACAAAAACAAAAAAGAAGACATTAATCTACCTTTTACACAGTGTTTGAAGCCAGCCTGAGCTATGCTGCCAGTGAGAAGCTGAGATGGCTCAATGGATAAAGGCACTTGTCATGCAAGCTTGGTGACCGAAGTTCAGTCCCTGGAACCCATGTAAGGGTAGAAGAAGAAAGCCAGCCCGATAAAGATATCTTCTGACCTCCACACACTTTCATGGCACACATCCCCCTACACACAACAATAATAATACATTTAAATTATATTAAAAAAGAAATAGTTCTCAGGTTATGTGCGGTTGCTTATGCTTGTAATCCTAACACCAGGGAAGTGAAGACAGGAAGACCTGGGCTACATGAGTTCTCACCTGAGCTTTTTATAAGGGAGAAAGGAATATATTTATCTGCATATTTGGTACTTCACAAGATGGATGTTATGGAGCTGATACCATGCACCAAACATCGAGGCGCCTATAAATCCTTCCATAGCTCTGCAGACGGCTTTACCATCTCTATGCTTTTCTCTGTCAAGTAAGAATAACAGAGTGTCTGTTCATAGTGACTGTTAGGGTTAAATACAGTCATCCTTGTAGAGACCTTGAGTGTTGCCTACTGCATAGTTAATGATCAGCAAGCACTGAGCCATCATGATTATTGGGATCATTAACATCCCAAGTGCTGTGAGAGGGGTGTGCGCCCCAGGATGCAGGACTATAGGAAAACAAATGACTAACTGGTTGGGGTAGTCTGGAAATGCTTCCTGGAAGATGGCAGATGGTGTGGGAGTCTGCCAAGTAAGTAGGAGTCTGTCCTGTAGATCTGAGGACAGAAGGAAGACAATCAAGAAAGAGACATTGCTGGTGTAATAGGAAAGAAGCAGGGAGGGGATGGGAGGAGCCTGAGAATGTAGGCTGGATGAACGAATGAGAGGAGGAAATGGAAAAAGGCCTCCTGCTTTGGGGGCTAGACTACAAGGAAGAAGGATCATGGGCAACGAGCCCTCACCTCAACCTCCGAGGGCAGATCACTCTGCCACTCAGCTCAGAGCTCCTTCTAACATCTTCCTGGACTTGCTCTGTAACATCAGGCTGTCACTGCAGGTCAGCAGGCATTGTCTTCCTTCAGGAAAAAAAACTTGCAGAAATGACTCATGGACTCCTGTCCCAATTAGAGATTGGAGACACCTGACATAATGAAAACAAAACAAAACAAAACCTCCTTTTACACTGTCACTGCAGAGGGATGAGTTTGCATTTGGGAGCATCCAGCTGGGTTGACACACACCCCGATATGACCCTTGCTCATGGTCACCTCAGCACCAAATTCCCATGTAGAGCCCATGCCCTGGCTCTCACACATGACCCAGCGTGCCATGTGGCTCCTTCACTGCCTAAGCGAAACCACTGGGGAGTAGGAGGAGGGAGTTAGGAGTAGAAGGGGTAAAGCTGGGAGCACCCAGCTGCTATCTCCTGCTTGGATAAGCCTATCAGACATTCCTGAGGTCTGAAATCTCTCTCTCTCTCTCTCTCTCTCTCTCTCTCTCTCTCTCTCTCTCTCTCTCTCACACACACACACACACACACACACACACACACACACACACACATACACACACACACACACACACACAAACACACACACAGGCTGTAGCAGGTCAAGTGCCTCTTTGCCTAATATGGACAGGTATAGGCAGCTGGTAAAGCAGAGGTAGCTCTGTCTCTGGGCTGTGAAATTCTATAGTCTGTGGAAGAACTAGTTGAGGAAATTCTGGATCTGCCCACTTACCTGGCCAGAGACCACTGACCCTGCTACTGGACCAGCCTGGAGATGGAAGGTTGTGCTAACCGCTACACAGTTACCTATCTCAAGAAAGCACTCAAATTATTCAAGGCCACTTCCTGACAGCATTTTACGGCACTAACTTCACACGAAATCATTGGTCTGAGTCCACTGTGATTTGCCTTATGGAGGTACAGTCAGCCCTATGTATTTCTGAGTTTTGTATTTATGGATTCAACCAGCCACAGATAAAAAAATACTTAAAAACAATTTTGTCTGTCCTGAACGTACATGGACTTTTGTCCTTGTTATTCCATAGATAATAGATGAAATAACTATTTACATAGCATTTTCATTTTTTTGGTATTCTTATAAATGATCTAGAGATGCCTTGAAGTGCACTGGAAGATATGCACAGGTCATATGCAAACATGATATACCATTTTATTCAAGAGACTTGAACGTGCCAGATTTTGGTATCTGTAGGGAAGCAACAGGGGCTTCCTAGAGCCCCATGGACACCTAATAATAGCTGCATCTAAATATATTTTTTAAAAAGGTAAAGCTAATTGAGCTGGGGATGTAACCAGTTGGTAGGGTGCTTCCCAGCATGCATGAAGCCCTGGGGGCCATCCTTAGCATTCCATATGAGGCATGCTATAGCAGGACTGTAGTCCTAGCACTTAGGATTCAGGGACAGGAGGATCAGAAGTCCTAGGATACATGAGACACTATGTCAAAGAAAAGAAAAAGGGAAACTAATTTTCATTAATTAAAAAGCTGGGCTTGGCATGGTAGCACATGCCTTTAATTGAAGTACTTGGGAGGTGGAGGTAGGCAGATCTCTGTGTTCAAAGCCTAGGCTAATCAGGGCTACACAGTGAAACCCTGTCTCAAAAGAAAGAAAAACATGTTGAAGTTGGTAAGTAGCTTTTTCCTGAAGCTATCCCAGGTGAGCCGTGGTATTCCCAAGGCTGTAAGAGAAGTTTTCAGATGTGGTTCCAGCTAACCCCTTTACTTGTTTATTGCAGACCTGTCCACATTTGCCTCTGAGCATCTCTCCCTTGTGAGGCAGAGACAGTGATTGCAGCCACTTCTGGCTTTGGCTGGCATCTGTGACTCACAGAGCTCCAAAGGGACATGGGAAACCAGCCAATCAATAGGTCTACAAGGCTGGAGAGGAACCTTCCCTTCTCTTGTAGAAAAACTCTTTTTGCATTCCCTGGTCCACCCAGGGTTGTGCTCTAGGGAGTCTCTGGCCAGATTATCCAAATAAATGGATGACTGGATAGGACAGGAGGCAAGGATGGAGGGTTGAAAGCTGTGCTTCCCACACAGAAATTGCTGCTCTGCTTCTTCTGCTTTTGTTCCTCCTGTTGTTGTTCTTCTTCTTTAAAAAAAGAAAGAAGAAGGAGGAAGGAAGGAAGAAAGGAAGGAAGAAAGGAAGAAAGGAAGAAAGGAGAAAGAAAAGCCTTTGGGAGGGGTATTTTTCCATAGCAAGGACTTATCCTGTGGGGCAGCTACCCGGAAGTACACCAGGCTCAACCTTTAAGTTGTTCTACCTTGCTGAGTCAGGGAGGATTGTGTTCAGCTACAAGTAACTGTAAATAGCCACAAATAGCCATGGGGACTAAGAAAAGGTGTGGTTTGTAAAGCAGGAGTCCAGGGCAGAGGTGGCCACCCGAGGATCGGTAGCCTGAGTCCCTAGGCCCGATCTGCTTGACAGAACTATGGTGTGAGTCACACTGAGAAGTACAGGGACATGGTGGAATGATTCAGAAGATTCATTTTTACTTTATGTGCATGTGTTTTGCCTGCATGCGTGTATATGTACCACATGTGTACAGTGCCCAAGGAGTCCAGAAGAGGACATCAGATCCCCTAAACTGGAGTGACATATGTTTTAGCTGTCATGAGGATGCTGGGAACTGAACTCACATCCTCTGAAAGAGTGCAAGGTGCTCTTAACCACTGAGCCATCTCTCCGATTGGTGAAATAATTTTAAATACAGAGAAAGAGAGAGAGAAAGGAGCTATTCCCTCAGCTTTCCATGGGGATTCTGTAGAGGGACAACATTATTCTGAGGTCCCTCCTCTCTGGGGAACAGCTGTTTAACCCAAGGAGAGCAAGCCCCCTCCCCCCATTTCACTATCCCTTCTGTACTCACACCCACTTTGCTGGCTGTTAATTGAGTTTCATACATTTCCCACAGATACACAAGCCATACTTACCCCTCTCATCTGCTCACCTCCCCATCACCCTACCACTCTTTGTCCATCCCCTTCTTACCCACAAATCTTAGTCACATCCATAGCTACACATTTGTTTTTTCATCCGTGAGTCTCACTGGGGCTTCTGACGGTGGGTTTGGGTCTATCTCCTGGAGTCGGGTGGGTACACAACTAAAGACTGTGACTTCCTCCATCCCTGTTCTCCCAGAATTCAAAGTCACTAGCTCGGCAGTAAAGAGCAGGGCCCTGTGACTTCCTTTACTTACTCGTCCTCCCCTTTCTTTGACTTACTCTTGCAGGGTTGGTCTTATGTGCTCTGAGTGTAGGTAACCTTGGTCGTTGTGATTAGTGATCGCACTGTTTGTATTGTGTCTAGGGAATAGCATTCCACAGCTTGCCCTATTGTCTGGCTCTAACATACTTCCTGCCCTGTCAGTGTTCCTGAGCTTTAGATGGGGAAGTATACATGTCTTGTTTAGAACTGTGCCCACAACCATCACTTGTTCTCTCCATTTTGGCAGCCAGTTTTTGCTCTAGAAAGAGGCTTCTAATGGAACTGAAAAGTAGTAGTGACTGAGGTGACCCAGACGTATGTTTTCTCTCAATTGGATCCTAGCTTGACTTTCCTGTTTTGTTTAACATGACTGCCTGTGGAAACCAGGAAACTGGTTATTTTTAATTGTGGTAAAATATAGGTTACCTTAACCATTTTAAGGGTCCAATTCCATGCCATTAATCGCACAGTGTTATTCAACCATCTGTATGCCTGTCTGTTTTGAGTCAGGGCCTCACATAGTTTAGGCTAGCCCCAAACTCACTATGTAGCCTGGACCAGCTTTGAACTCCAGATCTTCTTGCCTGTACTTCAGAGTTCTGAGATTACAGGCACGTGCCAGCTTACCTAGCACCAATTTCTTATTTCTAAAAATTTCCCATGCTGTAAATAGAAATTGCTTTAACAAACAATAACATTTATTTATAATGTATCTTCTATTTTCTTAGTACTGAATCTCTGAATATCTGATATTTTTACCCTTTCAGGACTTCTCAATTTGGATACCAAATATTAGTTAGAAATCCTTGCTATAGGACGGTGGGGAGTTCCTAGGAACAGTTGACAGAGGGCAAATTGTGGTCAGAATATATCTTATGAAGATAGCTTTATTTTCAACAGAAAAAGAAGAAAGAAACCCTTGCTAGAGATGGGTCAGAGCGCGTGGGTACCACGTGGACCTGGGCCTTTTCACCGTATGAGATACAAGGTCACAGGAAACTTTTGGGTACTGGGTCAGCTGATTTACTTCCTCCTGGAAGAACTTGTGGTATCCCAGGGGTACTAAAGATAGATAGGAGTAGATTAGGGTAGCCCTTGTCCATAAGTCACACCTTGATGGGACTGAGGATTTCATAGTGGCCTGTGTTCTTGTGTCCCAGGGAGTGGCTTGCTTTTACAGCATGCCTGCAGGTCATGGAAGTGAGGAAAGTCAGCCCTGCCACCAAGGTCAGGACCAACGTGGGTGCCCACCTGCAGTGTGGAACTGGAAATGGTCATGTGTAGAGCTTCATTCACCCAGTGCTCATCCTTTGTCACTGCGTAGATACTCTGAGCCTAGAAGTAAGGATGTCAACAACTTTTCTTCTATCCCCGTCTGATAAGTATTGAGATAACAGGCACACACCACCTCACACAGTTCACATAGTGCTGGGATCACCAGCCAAACTCTGTCAAGAGTTCCATCCCCCACCCTCAGTTTTAGGTGGAGTTAGGTGGGCCATGGCTGAGCTTTTATCTAGCCTGTTCATTATTTCTAAAGTTGTCATTGTCCTCCTCCTTCTCCCTAGTGCATACTCTGCGGGTTTGTTGCTGCATCTTGTAGCCCCTGGATGTGACTTCTCAAGGAACATCTCAGCCACAGTCACCTGTGTGCTACTGATAGATGTCCTTTTATTGCACAAAGGTCACCACAGCCAGTCGGTCACTAGGCAAGGCCTCCCACGGACAGCCAGCTTCCCTTTTCTACACCAGCAGTGAGAATAGGTTCTGAGGCTGCTGGCCCTGACCCTGCAAGTATCCACCTTGACTTTCCCTGACCACTCCTGCCAGAGCTCAGGGCTTGGGAATGTTACGCTGCTCCTCTGCTCCCTCAGTGCCTGGAAGAGGGTCTTTAAAGCAATGTATTCTAAGACCAGCCCTTATGTTCGGCAACTGGACCACCAGATAGCAAGCCTGGGAAAGCCATTAATCATTGTCCTCAGGGACTGTGCCACATCCATACTCATGGACTCTCCATCTGTGGTTTCAAGCCAACTATTCTTAGGTGGAAAAATGTAGTCTATTGTCTTGGGGAAAGGTGCTAAAATGACGGAATGCTTTCTTTGTACAGGATGATGAGAGTTCATGGGTGGGGCCCGGACTCCATGCTGTTAGGAAACCATATCCTGACTCTATTTTTTTTTTCCTTAATTAATCCCCTAGTCCAAAAAGGTGTTGTGGTCACTGGCTCAGATGACACATATGGTGGTTTTTGTTTTTTTACTTCTGGAACTGTCCTGGCCTTTGGAGCACACTCTTATTTCAACTTGTCTTCCAGAGTCTGTGAGCTGGTTGACTGGTAGCTGTGCTGCCCCTTAAAATGATGCGTTGGCATCCTGGGTGTCTCCCTGTGGCCTGCCTGTCCTCTTCCTGTCCCTGCCTAGTCTCTCACCTCCCATGTGACTCTCTGAAGTTTGCAACAATGCAATGTGAAGAAGCCAATGCTTCTGAGATGGAGCCAAGACAAGAAGGGTTGATGATGGGCTTAGTGTCTGAAATGCCATGAGCAGGATGCTGGCTGTGGACTGCTGAGGGGAGAGGGACCACCCTGCACCAGGACACAGAGAGAAAGGCGTGCTCAGAGTGCCATAAAATAGACTGCCTTTGAGGTTCCTACGTCTGCAATGAGGTATCAGAGTGGCTATGGAACCATGATGGGAAGCATGGTCTATAGTGTCATAGCAGCCTGGGTTCATATCCTGCTACAATTATGATCTTTGTCCTTGTTGCTGTGCAGTGGGGCTCTTTGTTGTGTCTCCCCCACTGCTGGAGGGCTGCTTTGTGATTACTTCTCCCCTCGGGGCTAAGGTTAAGTGTCTGTCTTTGGGCAGGATGTCTCTGCAGCCCCTGAACAGCTCATCTCGGCAGGGCTGGCAGCCAGCTGCCTCTATTAAAGTTGCAGTTCAGGGGGACACCTGAAGAATCCAGGCTCCCTTTCTTTAGGATGCTGGCTCCTGAGTGTCCCATGGTGTCATGTGGTGGCTGATGCCACAGTGTCCGAAGCAGAGGAGCACCCTCGCTCTCAGTTCTTAGCTGGATGATGAGTTCTAGTTCTTGGGTCTCTGTACTGTGCCGTACTCTTCCATTCCCCAATGATCTTCAAATCCCACCAAAAAAAAAGTACAAAAGAGGAGAATCTCAGGGTTCTGGAGGAAACCCAGGCTACTCTAATGCACTTGCCATAAATGGCTTCAAACTGAGCCTCAACCCCAAGACCAGTCTGTGGCTTTGACTTTGTTTTCAAAATACTGTAGAACCTTTGAAATCTTATACCTTCTTCACACACCAGATACCTTCTGGGCACACAGTGGGTGCTCAGCAGTGGAATCCTGGAGCTAGTTAATTGGTCCAACTGTCTTTGTTGGATTCCCTGGCTCTTGGTGATGTAAGAGTTCCCCACCCCCAACTTGGGGATGTGGAGGCCCTCCATACAGCCCAATGGAAAGGCTTTGGTTTATGGGATTAACCAGGGCCTACATCATTTCTGGAAACCTCGGAAGTGGCAAAGAGTTCCCTTGGTGTTTTTAAGAAGTGGGATTCAAAAAGCAAAACAAACCAGAGGAGCCTACGCAGGCCAGGAGAGGAGGTCAGCTGTGGCTAAGGAGGCTTTTTGTTTTTCTGTTGGCTTAGTTGAAAACAGACTAGACTCTTTAAGTGCCCTCAACCCTTTGAAAGTAGGTCTGTTGCTTTTTTAGAAAAACAGACAGTTCTGGGTCTTACAAGTCAATTTAATAATGCTCATTTATAAGATACAGGGTGTGGGCCAACAAGGCAGTTTGGTGGGTAAAGGCACTTGCTGCCAAGCCTAATGACCTGAGTTCGGTTCCTGGAACCCACGTGATGAAAGGAGAGAACTGACTTCTGCAAGTTGACCTGTGACCTCATTGTTCATGCTATGACATGCTCTTATGTCACCATATTTCTTTCTTACACACATACACATACAATAAATATAATAAAACATTTCTTTTTAAAAAGATTTTTTTATTATATATACAGCACTCCATGTATGCCTGCAGGCCAGAAGAGGGCACCAGATCTCATTACAGATGGTTTTGAGCCACTATGTGGTTGCTGGGAATTAAACTCAGGACCTCTGGAAGAGCAGCCAGTGTTCTTAACCTCAGAGCCATCTCTCCAGCCCCTAAAACATTTTTTAAGAAGCAGAATGGGAGGATAATCTGGCTGTGACATCTGTCACTTTTTCATTGCCAGGATTGTGCCAGGATCAACTCACTTACAAAAAGCACTACAGCTTACAAAGCCCTTCAACATGCATTAGGTTTATTTGTATAGCAAGCATTTTCTGTAACTTTCCCCTTTAGTATTATTTTAAAAAAACCCACAAACTCATCATTCAGCCTGTAGTATAGTAGAAAGAACATAGACTTTCACTCTTGGGCTCAGTTTCCATCTGCAAGTGAAATCAATAATACAGGGGTGCCTAGGAACATGGATCTGAATAAAGCATTTGTTGCACAAGTATGAGGACTGGAGTTCAGATCCCTAGAACACAGGTAAATGTTGGGCATGTGTATCTGCCTGCCTATTATCCCAGTACTTGGAAGGAACTGCCAGGGAAACTGAATAGCTGAAATTGGCAAGGTCAAGATTCAGCAATGGATCCCGCCTCAGCATATAAAGCAGAGAAGGATTGAAGAAGACACCTTACTTCAACTTTGGGCCCCTACATGCAATCACACACATGCATGCACATACACACATACTAACACACACATAAGCATATAAATACATGCATGTATGCTATACACATGTACACATGCAAAAAAACCAAGGAGACAGTGCTAAGGAAATGGCCTCTTCACTGCACACACAGCGTGGTGAGCAGAGCTGAGCTATCTCTGGCAGTGACAGCAGTGACAGATATGCAGTTGGTAGGGGCTGCTGTTCCCTTTGGCAGTAGCCAATTTAGGGATGAGAAGTTTCTCCTCCTTGGAACTGAGTAGGAGGAAGCCCCCAGGTGTGAGAGCAGAAAGATTCTGGGCCCAGTCCACCCTCCTGAACCTGCTCCCCAAGATGATGAGGCTGGGTCTTTGGGGGTACCAGTAGGCCAGTTGTCCCTGGGAGTTTGAGTGGTCTGATGAACAGTAGCTGATGGTCCCTTCCTCTGCCCTGCCTGCAGATCCTTTCCTCTGTTTTGCTGGTGGCTCAATTAAGAGGGGGTGGTGTTTACACTGGGAGGGGAGACTCCTCTCTTGCCCTCCCCCTCCTCGCCCCCAGCACTGAGGTGGGTGAAGGCCAGGGCCTCCCCTTCCCTCTCAGTGGCACCTCCTTCTCATTATCATATTCCCACTCCACTCTGTTCCCATGCAGCTGCCAGTTTTTAAATATCAAAGGTAATTTTTTTCTGTTTGTAAAACTTGGATTCATGAAACACTTACGCAACCAAGGGGGAACATCTCCAAGACTTTTTCTTTCCAAATTATATGCTTCAGTGATCACATCCTGGCATCCTTTCCAGGGTGTGGTTCTCTCTGTACTAGATGAGAGTACACCTTTCCTCCCTGGGGTGGAAGCAAAAGAGTCCAGAATAGAGGCCAAGCAGTGGCAGCCTCCATCCTTCCCCTAAAGCTGTGCTGAGAATGGCAAGTGGTCCCACCTGATTCATTCAAACCAGATGGGAGTTGACTTGACTCAACAGCCTGCGGTGCTCGCGGAGGCATGGTGGTACATGGTTTTGAAGGCTGGCTTTCTGCACTTCCGGGGGCCAGAATCAGTCCTGCTTTGCAGCTGGTAGTAAAGGGGACTGGCGTTAGTAAAGGGGAAAGGTGTTCCCTGGCATGGTTGCATCATCTGTATGTAAAGTTCCTCCACTCCCAGAGGCTGGGGCTGATTCCCTGTGAGGGCTTCAGTTGTCCACATGTGTGAGCTTCCCAGATCTAGCTTTTTCACTTTCTCCATGTCTCCCACGAGACCACATCTAACTGCATCTCATGTTGTAGGTGTGCCTGAGACAAGACCTCAATATGTAGATCAGGTCCTCCTCAAGCTCATGATCCTCCTGCCTCAGTTTTCTCCAGTGCTGAAATTACAGATGCTGGGCCACCATGCCTCTACAAGCACCTTGGCACTTGCCAAACAGAAACCAAGTGTATACTACTCCCTGCTTCCTTCTTCTCTCCTGCTTCCTTAGACGTGTCCTTCCTCTAGATCTGCAGTCTCTGCTCACAGCCCCACCACACCCACTCCGGGAATCTGTGTGGTTTGACTTCCCCCTCCTTCCCTTTGGCCCACATTTGCACACTCAGCCTCTTTAGATTGTCTCCTCCAGCACCTCCATTCCTTCCCACTCAGTGGAGACCTTTCTTCCCCAGGTAGGTAAGCTCTGTCTTGCCTAGGTACCCATGCCAGTTTGCTGAATTGTGAAGAAAGGTAGACAGAAAACATGACATGAGCATTTTTGTTTCCCTGGCACCCAAGAGGATGCCTTGAAGAAAGCTGATCTGAGTGTTTCTAGAATAAATAGGCAAATGAATGATGGATGCGCTTCTCCTCTTGCCTGATGTGTGGAATCAGGTGTGTGGGGGGGGAGGGTGCATACAAATGTCATATTTTGTGTTCATAGTTTGGGAGAGCCTAAGCTATGCCCTCACCCAATACCTCCACTCTGAGTTTGAGCTGGAGAAGTTTGTCTGTCTGTGCCAGATATTTACAGCAGTGTGATAATAACCCTGGAACCCAGAAGTTCTGCATCACAACTGAGGGGTACACTAAGACCCTCTCCAGAGAGCAGGTGCTCTGACTGCTCAGGCATGGCACTGGTGAAAGAAGACAATCCCAGACAATTGCCAGTAGGCTGTGAGGTGCCTTCTAGATACGTGCCCTTCAAGATGTTCTCAGAAAGAAAACATAACATGTTTTGTGGCAGGTCGTAGGCAAGTGTCATATGATAATTGTGGGCGGTGAGGACTGTGTAAGATTGGAGCCTCCTGATGTCTAGACACTATGATCTAGTTACAGTTTCAAAAGCATCTTAATTACAAAGCACTCTACAGTGTAAGTTGACCCAGTTGGAATTGTCGAGAACTTCTGAGTAAATTTCTTCACTTCTTGTGTAGTAGCCACAACTATAGTCAAGATTACATTCCTCTGAGGAGGCTGAGTTCCCTGGCTGGGGAACATGTGTAAAAAGCTCATAGCTCCTCTCCTTTCACCTCTTCTTTGCAGCATCTTCTCTTTCTTTGCTGAGGAAGGTGTCTCTATGCAGATACTCTGAGATTAGCCTGCTGGAGCATCAGGATGATGGGCTTTCTGTGGGTTGGGTACCAGATTTGTACTTTCCACCCCCAGACAACAGATCCAGGTGCAGTGAGTGGGCAATGGCTTTGCTCTTAGAAAATCTGAGGATTTGCTGACACCTCTCACTGGCTTTCAGACATCTTAGTTTGTCTCCCTAGCTAAGCCTAGGGGTTTTTGTTTGTTTGTCTTGTTTTTTGTTTTTGTCTTTCAAGATACAGTTTCTCTGTGTAGCTTTGTAATTTGTCCTAGAACTCTCTCTGTAGACCAGGCTAGTCTTCATCTCACAGAGATCCACCTTTCTCTGCCTCCCAAGTGCTGAGATTAAAGGCATCACAGACACAGACACACACACACACACACACACACACACACACACACACACACACTTTATTGCATCTTTGATTCTTTCTACTCTCCAATCCCAGTTTATGTCTTGAAACCAGTTGTTTATTAATCCTACATTTATTAGGTCATAATATCTTTCATTTTGTTTGTTTTACAAAGTTCAGAGACACATCTCTGCCCCCCGGCCCTACCAGTGACCAATAATCTATTTTCAGACTAAATTGACAAAATTATGCAAGAGGGCTGGTTGGTAGCTTTGACCCAAAGTGGGTCAGAGCTGGGTTGAAACTTGGTCCTACTGTTTCTCAGATAAATATCTTGAAGTGGCTTGCCCTTACATGTGGTGACCTCACTGAAACAAGGAGACAAGAGAGTTCCCACCTCCCAAGTTAGCTCCTCCCTCATCTAATAGGATAGGTGGGTATCTTTATCTAATAAGATGGTATCCCTGAATCTTTGTAAATACTGGTCCTTGTACTTCAGTTAGCCTCTGCATCTATCAAAGATCTGATTGATTTGACTCATTTACTCAATAGGTAAATATGTATACACACACACATATATATATGTGGGGGTGTGGGTGTCTGTGCTGTGGATCAAGGAGACTATCTGTCTTTGGGCAGACCCATGAATTGAATAGAGAGGCAAGACCCCAGTGTTTGTGAAGCTTATATTCTCTGGGAAGAGACATGGAGAGAATTGGTTAACAACAACAACAAAAATAGATTTAGGATTGTGATAACCACAAAGAAGGAAGGAAGGGGGGAGGGAGGGAAGGAAGGAAGGGGAGAAGGAAGGAAGGAAGAAAAAAGAAGGAAGGAAGGTGAAAGAAGAAACAAAGACAGAAAGAAAGGGGCAAGTCACAGGGTCATGGGGTGGGGGTGTAGTGGGAAAGACATCTTGGAGGATTGTGATGCTTGGGATAAGAATGAAGCCTGACCCATGCAGGAAAACCAGCAGTCCTTGCAACTTTAGGTATTACAGATGGCCTCTGATCTCCCTTAAATATTTTTAAACCCCCTAAGAGTAAGGGGCTATGGGGGAAGGACTCACTGAATCATGGAAGCCAGCAACTGGAGTTCAGAAAAAAAGTATAAAATATTTACTAACTGGCCCTTCACAGAAAAAATAAAGTTCACTGACCCTGATCTGAGACCCCTTACAACTCAGGCAGTACACTCACTTGCAAGTTCAGGGGACCTGGCAACGCGCTGCAACAAGAGTAACTCACCCAGTGACTTCCTATCTGCACAGGCTCCTCACGTCCTGCTGATGCTGTGAAGTGTTTTCCCTAAGCAATGAAGACTGCTTCTAGCCGTGCCCCTAAAGGTGATGGCCTGGATCCTCCCCCAACCCCCATAAGAGGCCAAAAATGCTGATTTCACATGAATTTCTTTCCAGGAAGAAAGAGCTGAGGAGGGGGCCCTCCTTTTTAATATCTTTACACAGTGGGCACCATGCACCATCAAGGTGCCTTAATGAACTGTTCTATAGAGTATTCCCTTCATACCCATAGCAACTCTGGTTGGTAGGAGACACTCTTATCCAGAGACTGACAGCCTAAGTAATGAGCTATGTGCTGAAAGCCACAGAGTGGCCAACGACTTGCCTGCATCACTTCTCTAAGCTGCCTGCTGTTTCTGGAATGCTCAGTTCTATATACTTGCCTGAATGAGGTCAAGTGTGAAGCCAAGAAAGGTGCAACCTTATCACTTCCAGCTTGGGAAGAGGAGGTGATAAAGAAGAGGGGCATGTTCTAGCAGAGGGCTCCTGCCACCTTCTCAGAGTCACCTGCTAGGGTACTCTGGGTGGGTGGGTGGTTGTGGACTAGCTGCTTTCTGGCAGAGTTGGCCCTGTGTTCCTTGGTTCCTCCTCTGAGCTGGCTACAGGGACAGCTGCTGGCATAGTAGCTTGTCATTTGTTGACCTCTGAATTAGTGACAGAGGGATACCTGGTCTTGTCTCATACACATCCATTACCTTTGTGACCTTTCTGTGATGCCAGGCTGGAACAAAGCTGTGTCTATGGACAAAATTATTGTTGTCTGTGTCCATAGTGGTCATGGGTTGAGATAACACCAGTAGAGGAGATAAAAGGTGCCAGACAGAAAAATCAGGGTTTACATCTTTGAGACAGGTGGCAGCAAGGAACAAGTCAGATACTGACATCAGAAAGACCAGGTGGTAACTTCCTAACCTGCCCACCACTAGCTGTGTAGCTGTGTTATCCGATTTGGTTTGTTTTGTTGAGACAGGGTTTTTCTGTGTTGTCCCAGCTATCCTGGAACCCTTTCTGTAGACCAGGCTGGCCTCAAACTCAGAAATCTGCCTGCCTCTGCCTTCCAAGGGCTGTGATTAAAGGCGTGGGCCACCACTGCCCAGCCTAGCTGTGTCATCTTAGGTGAGTTTATACTTCAGCGCTGAACTGTCCATATTCAAATGGCAGTTCCTTCACTTCCTGGGTGCTGTGGATGTGCAAAGCCATTTTGCGCTTTGATTTCCTAAGTTCTGGTGGTTGTGAGGTCTGTAATTTTAAGTACTTGTGTGATATATTTAAAATCATGCTGCCCACTGATCAGGTTCTGGGGGAACTAGTCGACCTCATTCATCCTGGCTCCATGGTGGCTCCTGCAGAGCCTGACTGAATGTACTCCAGGCAGACTGGGCAGCAGGCACATCAGGATCTTAGAGATACCTCTCCTGACCTCAAGTGGTCCCCGGCTGTGGCACCTGTTGAGTGGAAACACTTGTCATTAGGTAGATTGACAGCTGCTCTTTGAAGCCCTGGCTGGAGTTCTTCCCATTGGGCAAGTACTGGGTGGCACTGCTCAGCCTGTGTTCGGCCTTTAACACTGGATTAGTGACCTATGCTTTTGGCTCCTTCGAGAAACCACCAAGTTTGGCAGGCCAAGGAACAATCTGCTGTTGCTGTTATTTTCCTGCTGGAACTTGAGGGTGTCCACTGTTCTCCCAGCCACCAAACCAGGCTGGCCCTAGGAGGTGCTGTCTCGCGTAAGGCCCAAGTATTCTCCATCTATCAGCATTCTGATTCTGTTTGATGCTTGTAAACCTTATCACTTCCTAATTCCATTTCAAAAATGTGTCTGGTAGAAATGTGCGAGTGTGAAACCAACACCAACAAGCACATTCATTGCAGGACTGCAGTGGAAGCAGGGAGCTGAGATTAAGCCACAAGGGATCCTGAGGTTGCCACAGCCTGGAGTGCCAGCCCTCTCCTGACTTCAACTGGTGCAAAACCTTCCAGGACCAGGCCTTGCTTCTTGTGTGTTTCAGTTTGCTTTGCTTTTTTGTTTGTTAGTTTGTTTTGTTTTGTTTTCCTAAGTGACTTTGGGCTGGACTCCTGTGACTCACGGGAGAAAGTTGTCCTCCCAGGGAGGAGGGAGGAAGTGAGGTGTTCCCCTTCAGGGCCAATGAAGAAAAAGGAAAGGAAACAAGCTGTGTATATTCATCATGGTTCTAGAGAAACAGAGTCAACGGGACATATGCAATATGACCTGAGGGTAGTGTCCCCTCCTCTTCTCTAATGCATCTCCTGAGAATTCCACAGGAGGACTGTATAGGTGGGCTTGAAAAAAAATCACTCCAATGTACTATGTCATAGTATAGTAACTGTGTGGATAGTATAGTAACTGTGTGGACTCCTGGTCTGCCTCCTGCCTCGCTAGAGTGATAGAGCAGGCACCAAGGCTAACTGCATGCTCTGGGACCGGTTCAAGGTTTAAGTGCATGCTCTGCGTGTTGTGACCTTGAAACCAGATGACTAGGTTAAATACATGATCTGTGCACAGTTAGACGCATGCTCTGTACACCATGGTTAAATGTGTGATCTGTGCACCATAGTTAGAAGCATTGGGTTCCACCACTCAGTAGCTATAGCTGCACCACTCAGTAGCTATAGCTGCAAAATATTGTCAATATTGGGCTCTGTGTAGTTGTGAGCATAAACTCAGAAACATTGTGGCATGTAGTTAAAATTTTAGCTATTCTTATAATATGGGAACCCCTTGCTAAGCTACTAAAAAAGAAAGAACATGATAAAATGGACTAATAATTCTAGATGCTGTACTATCTATATATTTTAGCCTTGCTTTTCCCTCACATCTGGCTCTGGGTGTTTTAGCTTTGGCTGTGCCTTGTACTCTCCTGGAAATTTCTTTCCCTCATTCCTCAATGAATGTGCTATTCTCATGAAACACCCCACTTTGGATCTTGGAAGAACCTATGGCTTCTCTTAAGAGAGGAAAGGCATCCAGCCAGGGCCCTGTCCTTGCTTAGGAGTCCCTTGCTGGTGACCCTGAACACTGAGCTGCTAGCCGGAAGGTTGAAGGTTCACAGAGCTACATGGAAGAAAGACCACTGAGAGGGAGAAGATGATTAAGTAAAGCAAGGATGTACTTTGTCATATCAAGTGACATATATGCTTGTATGGGCTTAGAGAGGGCTCAGTTCAATCCCAGAACCCAATTAATCACAAAACAAAACAAACAGGAATGGTAGTGTACGTTTGTAACGCCTGCACTAGAGAAGAGGGGAGAGGAGGATTCCAGGGGTCCACTGACCAGTCAAGCTAGCCTGACCCAAGAGTCCCAAGTCCTAGTGAAAAAGACCATGTCTAAGTAGACAGTTCCTGAGGAGCAATATCTGAAGTTGACCTCTGGCCTCCACAAGCATGGAGAGTCAGAGATTTAGTCAAGATTAAGTTTGAGTCATAGCTATGTGGGTGTGCACACACATGTAAAAGAAGTGGATTTCAATCTGTGTAAAATACACCCTAAAAATATATGATCAAGAAAATTAAGTGGTTTAGAATTTAAAGAAAAAAGGGGGCTGGGGAGATGGCTCAGTGATTAAGAGTACTGGATGTACTTCCAGAGGACCCAGGTTCAATTCCCAGTACCCACATGGTGGCTTACAACCATCTGTAATTCCAGTTCCAGGGATACAGTGCCCTCTTCTGGTCTCCACAGTCACCAGCAACACATGTGTTTACAAACATATATACATAGGCAAAACACTTATACACATAAAAAAATAAAGTAAAATTAAAATGTTTAAAGCTTGACTAAATGTTGACCTCTGAACTCTTGCCAATGATATCTACCCTGGAGTAATTGAGAGGAAATGTACTGGTTCTTTAATTGAGTTGAAATACACCAAAAAGTTACCATTGCTCTTCTTGGCAGGGACACACAAGCACCACAGTTGACTCTCTCTGCTAGCAGGAGCTGGGCTAAGGTAATACTTGTGCTCTGACTTCAAGACCTTATCTTTAGGTGGGGAGATGCCATGAGGCTCAAATACCACCCCTCTGCAAAGACAGCCATAGGCGTAAGGGGGTAAGGAAGCTTACAGCTTCCAGACCACTGCTAGCTTTGGCATACTCATGAGGAGAAGGGAAGAGTGTTTGCAAGTGAAACTTTCCTGGCCCAGAACCTGTGCTCCCCACTACACTGTTGTGAGAGGAGGAATGTACTGGATTATTCCAGCCAGAAGGGGAGGGGATGAAATGGAATGTTTCTCTTGGAGGAGGTATTTCTTGAGGAGAAGCATGGCGATGGGAAAAGACTAATGTTCTTGTGGATCTCTGTGGTTACTGAGTAGAATGTGTTAGTCGGAATAGCTGGGTGTGAAAACAATACAGGATAGAATTGGGGCTGAGGATGCCACTATGTTAATATATTGTCCAGCAGATGTGTCAAGTCCTGAGTCCAGTCCTTAGAACTGCATCATCTGGGTGTGGTAGCACATGTCTTTGATCCCAGCACTTGGTGAAGGTGGAGGCAGGAGAATCTGAAGCTTAAGGTCATCCTTGGCTACACATCAGATTCAATGCCATGCTGGGCTACATGAAAACAGGAGTGGGGGAGGGGTGTGCAGAAGCAGTCAGAGGGTTGGAGGAGGCAGGATTCCACCAACAAAATGAGATTTAGTACTCTGCCAAAAATGGACAGTGAAGAGTCTGTGAAGAGCCTTCCCTGGACAGTCCTTTCAAGGACTCCTTCATGGTTGGGATCTTGGTGAGCACATCTCCCATGAGGCTCTTTCCTGCTTGATGTGCAAAATGATGCACTAAAGTCCTCCAGCCCCCACCATGAGCCACCTCCCTGCAGGCACAAGGCAGGAGGTGCCTTGGCTTCAAACACTTTCCAACCTTCTCTTATGAACAGGCTGGTTTTGCTTGCAGTCTTATGGTAACAGCATGGACTTCCTGCCAGGGTTCAGATAAGTCGCTTGTCCCAACAGCCAGAGGCTGTGAAGCCACCCTAGGAAGTACAGTGCCAAGTCTCTGGCACCAGAATACTGCTCATGAGAATCAGCATGCCTGAAGGGCTATTGTTACCAGGGAGACCTACCAGGCCCCCAGCTCATCATAGAATTCTTGTGCTAGCTGACTGAAATGACTGCACTGTGGCACCTGCCAGAATGGCTTCTTGGGACCCGAACAGGCTCAAGCTCCATCTGGCCTGGGAATGTCCACCCTGGGGAAGCACATGAGGCTCAGTTGGGCACAGCCCTGTCCTTCTGGCAGAAATTCCCTGTGAACCCAAGTTGAACTGCATTCGTGTGGCCTCAGTGCAGGGAAAGAGGGAAATGACCTCTGTCCATTCTCACCACCAAGTTCCTGTTAGTTGGACTTTTCACTCTCAGGCAAGCCATTGAGAGCATAGGCCTGGGGTTAAATCCAAAGTTCACCATTTACCTGTTACACAGTTTGGGGAGGAATTTCTTGCCTTCTTTGTCTCCTTTTTTCCCCCTCAAAATTAGGACTGTGTTCTTGACTTCCAAACTGAGGGGCAGAGTATTTACAAATGAAACTGTCCTTAGATCCCCACCTTTAGCCCCTGGACACATTGCCCACACAAGACTCGCCGTGTGCATGTGTGTGTGCATGCCCTCGCATATCTGTGTGCAGGTGTGTATCTCCATGTGCTTTCAGAAGCCAGACAGTCTTACTCAATCACTTTCTTCTCTGTCTTTCCACTGAGCCAGGAGTTAGGCTTGCAGTCAGCAGGCTCCAGTGACCCTCCTGTCTCTGCTCCCAACTGGGGAGCACAGGGTCACAGGTGTGTGCATAGCTACACCAAGCCTTCTGTTTTTTTTTTAACATGGCTTCTGAGGATTTGAACTCAGATCCTTATGTGTGCACAGCAAGTGCTCTTACTTGCTGAGCCATCTCTCCAGGGTGTGTTTAACTTTTCTATGCCATTTCTAAGGTAGGCGTGATGCTAACACTCTCAAAGGGCAGTTACAAAGATGAGGTACAAGAAGTGGTTAGGGTGGTGGCCTGCAAGCAGAGGTGCTGTCAGCATGCATGTGAGGTGTTCAAACCTCGTTTCAGTTGAGGGCCAGGGCAGGTCAGTAGACAATGAATAGCAGACCCCTCCTGTCTGCTGGCTATTTCCCGTGCTGCACAGTACCTCGCCATAGCCTTGGCCTACATTGCACCCAAGGGGAAAGGATGACAGAAGCTGAGGCAGAAACAAAGACTGCAGACTGTTGAGCCCTGGACTAGCCCCGGTCCTTGCACATTCTATGCCGGGTCCCAGAGCCCACAGTTATTCATGGACTAAGAGGAGATATAGTTAGAAGATGCACTGCGCCATCAAGAATTGGGTAATTGGGTTGGGGAGATGACTCAGTGTATGAAATACTTGCCATGCAAGTGTGAGAACTGAAGCTCAGATCTTCAGAACCCACCTAAGTGCTGGCCAGGTGCAGTAGCCCACCTATAAACTGGGTGCAGAGGCGGGGGTGGGACTCCAGACCAGGAGCAAGCTGGCTAGGTAGACTAGCCTGTATCTGTGAGTTCTGTGCTCACTTGAATAACATGGAAAGTGATTGACTTCAGTAGTCAACTTCAAGCACACACACACACACACACACACACACACACGCACGCACGCACGCACACACGCACGCACACATGTGCACATATGTGCCTACATCTACACATGTGAACACACATATACACCCATGCATAACACATATACAAATGTGCACACATATGTATCTACACCTACACATGTGAAAACACATACCCATGCATACCACACGCACACACACACATGTACACACATATGTGCCTACATCTATACATGTGAACACACATTTACACCCGTGCATACCACACAAACACATGAAAAAAAGAGTTGGAGAGGTGGTTTAGTGGGCAAGAACACTGGCTGCTCTCACAGAGGACCTGGGTTCAGTCCCCAGTACGCACATAGCAGGCCACAGTTGTCTATAACTCCAGTTCCAAAAGATCCAACACCTTCTGGCCTTCACAGGCACTTGCAGGCAAAACACTCATGTACATAAAAAATTTTTAAAAAACAAAAATTTAAAAGAGTCATGCTTTCAGGGTCCCTCCGAAGTGCAGCGAGAGTTCTATGTGAGTCCCCACAACCCTGCCTAGCATTCTGTCCTGGCTGGGTACAATAGCTATTGTCCCACTCCAGCTCCTTGATAAACAGTCTGTTTTTTCCATGCAGTATGTTTGCCTCTTGTTGAGAATGTGCAGGTCCGAACTCTGCCAAGCTTATCTTTACAGTGGACTTCCTGCTGGTGGTGGATCTGCCTGCTCCCCAATGAGCAATAATTCACTTCACCCAAGTGCAAAGATAATACTGGCGTTCATGATGTAGGTGGCCTTGGCAGACCCCGACTCCTTCTGTCTGGGTGGGAATCTACAAACATTAACCCTGGCTGGCATGCACCCAACATCCCTCTCATGGTCAGAAAGCCAGGACTGTGTTGGTGGGGAGTGGGTGGGAAGTTCATTCATCCATCAGCAATGTGTTGAACCTCCTGTGCGTACCAGGCAGTAGATGAGCTCCAGGCACATAGATAACACAGGATGGGGCAGTGTTGAGGCCCAGCCAATGATAACATGAGAGCTTGTTCTGGGGCAACAGCAAGAACTGAGCTAACAGGAGTATAGGAAGAGTGTGCAATCTAATCTAGGAACTCGGGGGAGGCCTTTGGACTCTCTCTCTCTCTCTCTCTCTCTCTCTCTCTCTTTTCTCTCTCTCTCTCTCTCTCTCTGTGTGTGTTTTCGTGGGTGTGTGGTAGGTGCACATGTTTGCTCATGTGTGTGTATGGCCAGAGGATAGCTTTGAGAATCACTCACTCTTCAGGAGATCTTTACCCTGTCTTCTGAGATATGGTCTCTCATTGCCTGAAACTCAGCATTTTAACCAGGCTGACTAGTCAGTGAGCCCCAGAGATCCACCTGTCTCTACCTCTCTACCTCTCCACAGCTGTGTGCCACCAAACACAGCTCTCCCTCTCCTTCTCCCTCTCTCCCTCTCCCTCCCCTTCTCTGTCTCCATATCCCACTCTCCCTCTCTTCTCCTTCCCTCTCTCTCCCTCTTCCCCTCTCCATCTCCCTCTCCCCCTCTCCATCTCCCCCTCTCCCCCCCCTCTCTCTCGGATTCTGGGACTGAAACATAGGTTCTCATGCTTGTGTAGTAATCACTGACTGAAGCTTAGTTTTAGCCGAAGGTTCTATTTATTGAAAGTCAACTCTAAGTGGCAATTGCTGGCTGTGTCTGTGGAAAGAGAAGGGTCCTTTGCCTCTGTTCAGTCTGTTGGGCCACACCTGATATGCAGAGCATCCACTGACCATGGGCATCACAAGAAGTCTGTGCTGCTCCTCTCCCCAGACACATGGCTGCATAGAGTCTGGCCCCTTGTCAAGATCCCCATTCTGATCGTAACTAACACATTCCAAGGGGAACTGTCCTGCCCCTACCACCCCAGCCAACAGGCCCTTGTGCCAGCTAAGATTTTCTCCCTTGACATAACTAAGGCCATTGGCATTTACTTTGATTAAATGTTTGGTATGATTGGCATCTCTGAGATTCCGGGCCTAAAATATGTAACAGAGCCTAGGATAATAGGAAAGCCAAGCATTCGCTGGCAGGAATCCAGGTGCTGCCAAGAAGACTGGACATGAGTCCTGGCTAATGTTTGTACACTCTAGGTACAACAGTCCCTGGCTGGAGATGCTTCCTGTCTTGTCTAGGCAGTAGAGATGGGTTAGGCATGGTGAACGAAAACTACAGGAGGCCTCTCTCTCTCCTCTTCCTGCCCTTATTCACCCTACATCCTCCAACTGGCCTAGTGCTGGCCATGTAGTGACAGAGCTCACCAACAGGAAAAATGCAGTAACTCTGAAGACTTCACCCAAAGCAAACCTCACAAGCCTGGGGTTTGGAGCAGGTTCTGCAGTGACCGTCATTGTCTGGCTATGTAGAACAAGAAGCTGCATGGAGGGTGAGATAACATGTAGTTCTGGGCTGAGGAAGCTGCTTTTCTCCAGGCATCTCTGTCCAGAGAGGAAGCCAGGGCCCCACCCCCACGCACTCTCCAAAGTCTCTGGGGGTGAGTCAAATCTCGGCAGTGACTTCATTTCCTCTAATTGGGTGTCTACAAACTCTCTGGAAGGTTCCAGCCAGTAAACTACACTGATTGTTGTGTGGGAGCCTCTGATATGCTTGATCACACTTTCCCTCCAGGACCCTGGCGGCCTAGGGGAGTGACAGCTAGAGGATGGAACATTTGCTCAGGAAGAGGGAAGTGTTTTTAAGATAACATTTAATCCCAAGTAGGGGAAGTTTCCAGATGTCTCTTCAGCATCCGTCAGTGAGTGAGAAGTGGGTGAGGGTCCCTCTGATGATTTGCTGAACAGCCTCAGCTCTTCACATACACCCCACACACCACCCTCACCTAGGAACTCCTGCCACTGCTGGACTGCTGCCAAGCTTTCAGGTTTTATACAGCATTGCAGACAATTAGGTGTCAATGTGCCTATCTACATCACCATGTGTCCCCTCTTCTGTCCTAACAGACTGTCCTCTCTGGAGAAGAACATGGTCTTCAACATGCAGTGACTTGTACAAAGTTCTGTCTGTGTTTTCTTCACCCACGGCCCCAGTGCCAACAAGACCAATACATTTAAGACCTTCAGCATCTAGGTGCCGACTACTCTCCTCTTTTCTCCTCGTCCACCCCTCTTTCTCTCTGATTGGGCTCCATCAGCTGAGATGTTTGGGTTTCTTTTTATTTCCATCAAGTCAGAAGCAGGACTGTGTGCGAGGCTTGGGAGCAAGACCACTGGGTTTAGATCATGGCTCTGCCTCTTTAAATCTGACACCCATGGACAACTTAGGTACCTTGTGGCTTTGTGCCCTGCTTTCCACATTTGGGAGACAGTCAGAATGAACGTTCTAGAGTTTGAGAAGTGGAACACATGAATGTGATTGAGTGCTTCACAGTTGTGGGCGACTGTGACAATGATAACACTGGGAGCCCCTCCTCTGAAGTCCCTTGCATTCTACCAGCCTGAATTAGCTCTTCCCTCTCTGAGCATGAAGTAGAATGAACCACACAACATTCTGGTTCATTATTTCAAAGTTGTTGGGGGGAAATCCTGTGCATTTGTCAATAAAGCACTGCTGGCCAACAGGAATCTAGATAGGTGGGACTAGGAGTCCAGAAGGACTCTGGGAAGGAGAAACACAGAGAGTCGAGATGTAATGCCATGGGGTAGGAAGCCCGGAACTATTCTCCGGTAAGAGAAATAATTAAGATTAACAATTATGGGGTAATTACTTAAGTCAGAGCTAGCCAGTAAGAAACAAGCAAGGCCAACAGCTTCATAATTAATACAGCGTCTTGTGTGTTATTTGGGGACTATAACACGGCAGAGCCCAGGCAACTGGCTAGTGATAAACCAAAGCGGCTAGCAAGGAAAAAGCTTCTCTTTACACAAAGTACAAATTTACATCATAGCCTGAGAGTCTCTAGATACAGGGCACTAGTTTTCAGTAGTAAGACTCCAACATTCAGGGCTGGGGAGATGGCTCAGTGATTAGGAGCACTGGCTGCTCTTTTGGAGGATCCAGGTTCAATTCCCAGCATCCACATGGTGCCTTGCAACCACCTATAACTCCAGTTCCAGGGGCTCTGGTGCCCTCTCCTGGTCTCTGTGGGTGCTAGGGGTGTACCTGAGGCATAGACGTATCTATAGGCAAAACACTTATATGTATAATAAAATTTTTTAATTTGTAAAAAAAGAAAAAATCCAACAGTCATACCAGTGTGTGTCATCCTTTTTTCTAATTGCTGCCTTCTTCTCATGCGAGTCTTGTTTGTTGAATGTTACCTAGGATAGAATTCTCCTATCTGGGTCCTGAGATTATAAACATGTACCACTGGGCCTGAAGTTTTTATTGTTTAATACTTATTTTACATGTATGTTTGGGTATCTGTGTATGTATGCGTATCACATGTGTACAGTGCCCTAGAACTAGAGTGATAAGTGATTGGGAGTCATCATGTGGGTGCTGAAAATTGAACTTGAGTCCTCTGAAAGAGTAGCCAATGCTCTTAACTGCTGAGTCATCATCAGTTTGTTCTTCTTTTAGATAGGGTCTCACTATTTTATTTTATGTAATATAATCAACATACTATTAGACTCATCCTACTAAAGGGTGTAACTATCACTACTGCCTAATTCCAGAGCATTCCAAAAGGAAACCATATATCCAGTAGCATTCACTTCTCAACCCTCAGTTCCCTTTAACCTTATCTCACAAATCTTTCTGTGTATACAGATTACCTGTTCTAGAGTTCAGATCCCCAAACCAACACCAGCTGGGCGTGGCAGCCTACCTGCAATTCCAGTGTTTAGAAGGCAGATATCAGGGATCCTCAGAGCAAAAGCAAGATGGCTAACTAGACTATCCTGGATCAGCAAGCCCTAGGGTCACTTTAATAGGTGGGGAGCAATGAATGAAGGTAGACCTTGGGCCTCCACTCATGTGTACCTGCACCCATACATGCAAGCACATATATGTACCCTTGATATCACACATATATCCCATCTTATCAATTCATAGGCTCACGAGTTGTTACAGTTTGGGGCTGATGTGAGTAATCCTTCCCTTGATTCATGGATGTTGGGGAATATTATTTTAAAGTGTGTTGCATTTTCCCCTACTGCTTTTATTAATATTTCTAAGATGTGTTTGATTAAATAAAATTAGCCTGCAAGCAGAAGGCTGAGTCAGCAAGTAGCTGGCGGGAAGTGGTAAGGAGGAACCATGTGTAGCAGGGGTTGCTGGGAAGATGTCAGCAAAGGGAGAAGGTTAGCTGTCTGCTATTCAGCCTCTCTGAGCAAGCAGTATTCACCTCAAACCTTGAATTGTGAATCCTTTAGATTTAGATAGTTTCCCTTAGTAGCTTTGAAAGAGTGGGTCCTGAAGGAACAGAATTCCCTCAGTCTGCTGCCCTTGCAACTGAGACTGTTGCTTAATGGGCATCCACTGTAGATAATACAAAACACAGAATGCATGGAGATGGCTTTGATTCTCTTGCATATATATGCACCTAGGAGTGGGGTGGCTGGCTAGTATGGTACTCCTGTGTTTAACTGATAAAGGAATTGCTATACCAGACTGCTTGAAATCATTTGCACTAGCAAGATGTGCAAATCGATTATTTCCAGCTCTTGATTCACATGCCCCCTATAAAATTCAAGCCTCTGCTAGTGATGAGGAAATGACCACTCACCATGGCTTATTTTTTGCATTTCTCTTAGGGATCTTTTTATCTGCTTTCTGAATCTTTGCATACCTTTACCTGAAAAAAAAGCTATCTAAATTCTTTCTCTGGGGTTTACTTGGGTAATTTCATTTTAAGCTGTCAAATTTTTATGCATTTTAAGATACAAGTACGATATCAGAACTTACCAGTTATGTGGTTTGCAAATCTTTTCTTCTATCAATGGGGCTGTCTTTTCCCCTTTTTTCCTTTCCTTTGCCAGGTTGGGGAATGGGGTGGGGGTGAGACAGGCTGGCCTGGGCTCACAGGCATATGCTACCATGTCTTCTTTCACTTCTTTGGCAATAATACCTTTTGAAATATCAGTTTTAAGATACATTTTTATTTGTGTGTGGGGTAAATCTGTGTGCAGGTTCATGATGGGCCAGAAGGGGATGTCAGATCCTCTGAGCTGGAATTACAGGTGGTTGTGAGCCACACAACATGGGTGCTGAGAATGGAACTCGGGGTTTCTAGAAGAACAGAGAATGCTCTTAGTCACCGATCCATCTCTCCAGCCTCAGCACCAAAGTTTTTCATTTTGATGAAGTCCAGTTTGTCAATATTTTCTCTTGTGGTTTGGCTCTTTGTCCTAAGGAATTTTTGACTAGCGTTCTTCGGTCACGATGATGTCGCACATGCTTTCACAACTCAGAAGCACTTTCTTCTTTTACTATGCACTTATTTAGTGGTGCTGGGATACGTAGCCCAGGGCCTTGCACATGCTAGGCTAGCGCCATACAGCTGAACCACTTCCCTAGCCCTATATACTTCCCAAAGGTGATCCTGTTGACAAGAGCCTTCTGAAGAAGAGCAGCACTTCACAGACCCTGTTCATAGGAAAGGAAACTGAAGTGGTGTGGCAAGGCTGGGATCAGATCTGGTCCAGCCTCACTCAGAACCTCCCACGTATCTTACAGTACCTTCTCCAAAAATCCCTTTGTGTGTGTACTCCCAGGGCTTGATCGGGGAACATACACTGGGTGGATGAATGATAGGCCCTAGCAGGTGCCCAGTATGCTGTGGCTGGTGAGGTGGCACCTCGGTGACAGCATTGCCTGCATACTCAAGGTTGCTAAGTGTCTCCTTTCCCTCCACAGTGCCTCATCGTAGGAGGAGGACCATGTGGCTTGCGCACTGCCATTGAACTTGCCTACCTGGGAGCCAAAGTGGTTGTCGTGGAAAAGAGGGACACCTTCTCCCGGAACAATGTGCTGCACCTCTGGCCCTTTACCATCCATGACCTGCGGGGTCTAGGAGCCAAGAAGTTCTATGGGAAATTCTGCGCTGGCTCCATCGACCACATCAGTGAGTGGGGATTGGGGTGGAGTACTTCATGAAGGCCCATGTCATGAAGGTCTCGCTGTAGGTGGGCCCATCTTGTCACATCTAGGAGTTCCTCTGAGGACTCATACACCTGACTAACAGATGTTACCTGAAGGACTATGCCTTAGTTACTTTGCTTTGCCTGTGATCAAATGCTTCCTAGGAGTCAGCTTGAGGAGAGGTTTATTTGGGCTCATGGTGTGAAGGGACACAGCCTATTGTGGCAAGGAAGTCACAAAGGCAAGCAACCTCATGGCTGCTAGCTCGTATCTGGGCAGATTCAGATATGAAGAGAGGCCCAGCCGAAAGACTGGGCTATAAACTTCAAGCTCCCCTTTCCCCCAGTGCCCCACTTCTTCCAACTAGGTCACATCCTCTAAAGGTCCTCCAGTCTCCTAACACAGGAGCACTGGATGGGCTCAAATGTCAAAACACATGCACCAGTGAGGACATTTCACATTTTGACCGTGGCAGTCTGCTTTGTGGCTTATTCTGGGCTCTGTGCTATGTCCCATTGGTCAAAGACTCCGGCACATACTGCTTGCCAAAATACCTGTCACCAGGGCCTAAGTGCTTGACACATAATAGATGAATATTAAACATCTGTTGAGTGGATGAATGAAACACAAAGCTCAGAGTCTATATGCTCCGTGAGTACACTAAGAGCCTGTCAGTAATAAAATGCATTCTAATAGAGTGAGTCACATCGCCAGCAGCTCACAAAACCCTAACGGCCAGATGGTTGGGACCTCCTGTGCAGAGGCCTTTGGACATTGTGCTGCTTGTCCTAGGGAGCTGGCTGGTGGCAGATTAGAGGAGTGACGTAACTGGATGTGGAATCCAGTGCTCCTTAGAGCTTTGACAGGAGAAGCAGCATAGTGAGGCTGGGATGGGAAGTTGAGGATATACACCAGATGCTGGGCAATCTCTGAATGCCTGTGTGGAGCATGGCTCTTGCTCTGCCATGGGTCATCGTGAAATCTTGAGGCAAGACCTGCACATGCTAGCTTTGGAAAGACAGCACACCTCCTCTTCGGAGCTTTGCAGGGAAGGGGTCCCTAGCCATCATCTATGTGACAGTGGAGCATGGAAGTCAGGCAGGTCACATGGTGTCAGGTGAATTAAATACCAAACATGTTTCTTTTATTTCTTTCTTACTTAGATAAAATGTCTTACCTTCCTCAGGCCTCAGTTTTATCTCCTATAAAACAGGATTAATGTTGTCTCTGAGAATTGCTAACGTTATATGGGGTCAAGTTTGTAACATACTAGCACCACATCTGCTGTGTAGGGAATACTGAAGGGCTTTGTGTTTGGTGGCATAGAGTAAGCATGGTGCCATGTGTGGTCCTCAAACCTAACAACCTTATACTTTTCCATGGGAATGGGTGAGAGGGGATCCCAAAGAGCCATGTCCATATGAGACCAGAGTTGATGAAAAAAGTGAGTGGGGTGTGGGTGGGGCTGGAGAGAATTATCAGCTACTAAGGGTGTAATTTATTCAGACACAAAAGAATTTACCAGCAGCAGCTGGAGAGTTTATTCCCACTTTGGGATGAGAAAATTCCAAGAGTCCAATGGAAAGAAATTGGTATTTGCCCAGAAAGCCACAGCATGAGCTGGCGGGATGCTCTGACCCACCCAGAGAAGAAGGCCTGCTAGTTAGAACGTGGAGTGAAGGCTTTGAGCACAGTTCGGGGAAGACATGGCATCACCAAGTCCTGTGATAATGGAGCTGGGGACTTACAGAGCACCTATTGTGTACCGGAAGCCAGGAACCTTGACACAATGAGCTGTGGCCAAGCCTCCCCTGGAAGGACTGTCTCTTTAGCAGATTGTGGCCTGGACCCTGGAGCCTGTCTGGCCTCTGTTCAGAACATGGGCAGTCTCCAGCTTCAGCTGCAGCTGCATCCTCAGGTTCACCATTGCTCAGCACTTCTCTTTATGTCCTGGGTTAGCATTCTTCTTCCAGCCCTAGGTTCTCAGCAGTGATCCATTGCTGTGTCTGACAGAGAGAGGCCATTGACCAACCCTTCACACACTCATCTTCTTAGCACCCCCAGGACAGAGGCAGAGCTAGCCCTCCTTCAACTCTGCTCCCCCTGGGATTTCTCTCTTCCTCCTCTCTCCCCTCATCACCAGTCTTCCTGCTCCTCACCCTGGGCCCCACCTTCTATAGGGGCCCCATTATTGTTTGAATGCAAAGGATTTGTTCTAGAAGAGGAAGGGAAGACTGTCTATCCTCTCATACTCCCCCCATGGTTGTCTACTTCCTCTGTCAGTCGCCACACTAAAGAGATTTTTACCCAACAGCTTCCTGGCACCCGGGTGCCCTGGCCACATGTGCCCTCATTGTCCTCAGTCTGTCCAGGGGCTGTGATGCTCCCAATTGCTCCTCTCTTGCAGCCCTAACCCAGACCCCATTGTTCTGTTCATCTGCTCCCTCCAGTAAAGAGCATGCACCCATCTTCCTGTGACTTAAGATGGCACCTGACACATTGCAGGTGCTCAGTGAATATTAAATGAGCTAAGCCCACTCAATACAGAGAAGCCCACAGCGTCAAGTTTACAACTTCTCACTGTGCAGAAATAGTTGGAGGGATGCCCATTTGTGCCAAGCAGTGGGGAACAGCAGAGGTTGCACTCACTGAAGGCATTTGAAATGGTAAAAAGTGGAGAGCATTGAGCCCAGTGGTGGAGAGAATTTCATACCTTACTTACCCCTTACCATTGGAGAGGGAGGAGCTTCAGGCATAGGCCTCATCCAATGAGTCATTTGATCTCTGACTTTCTTTGTGGCTCTTGATTCTCACTGTCTCCTCATCTCTCTATCTTTATCTCATCAGGGCCGGAGTCCAGCTCAGCAAAGATGTAGGAAAGACAGATCTTCCTGATTAGAACAGCCTGGTACAGCTAGAGCAGGGCTGTCGGGTCAGACTGAGCTGGGTCTAGTCTGCCTTTTGCTTCTGTGTGGCCCTGAGCAGTCACTTGGCATTATCATGTCTCAGTATCTACTCTATTAAATGAAAATTAGGAGGATCCCAAAAGGCCACTGTGTGGGGTGGATGAAAAGCCTTGGGGTGCCCCATATAAACTCAGCTGGTGTGGTGCTGTGTTCTGGGCTCACTGAGCCACGCCTGCACAGCACTGACAAGTGTCCCTCCTGACCATCGTTTCTCCCTTCCCTTCCTTCCTGACAGGTATCCGTCAACTACAGCTCATTCTGTTCAAGGTGGCCCTGATGCTGGGAGTGGAAATCCATGTCAATGTGGAATTTGTGAGGGTTCTAGAGCCTCCTGAAGACCAAGAAAATCAAAGTACAGTATAATTCTCCCTCTCTGCCCTGAAGGCAGATATTCCAAGTGGGAAGCTGTGCTGGTAGCTTTCAGAGGCTATCTCTGCAAGTTATTTTTGCTGGGAGCTGTTTGGCATACTTCCACTGACAAATACTTTACCTTTTTTGACCATTTCTGTGGCTTTGGGCTTATTCTTCAGCTCCCAACAAGGGTGGGGTGATTGTGGAATTACTATTATGCCCTGAAGCCTATAATTTGGTTACTCAGACCCCAGGAAGATGCAACTTTGACAGATGACATCCAGCCAGTGGTAGGAAGAAGGCAGATCTGGTAGCTAGCTTAATAAAGTTCACACAAGCTTCAGGATGTGTGTCAGTTACACACAGATAGGTAGATGTGCCCGCTGTGCCCTCAAAATATTTTAAAATACAGTAAAGAAACAGACTTCTAGAACAGTTGTAAAACAAAGGTTCTAGATATTTCTTGGAATGCATATGTCTCAGTTAGGATTTTGTTGAGGTGAAGAGACACCATGGCCAGAACAGCTGTTATCAAGGAAAACATTTCATTGGGGCTGACTTACATTAAGAGGTTTAATATTGTCGTGGTGGGAAGCATGGCAGCATGCAGGCAGACATGGTGCTGGAGAGGGAGCTGAGAGTGCTACCTCTGGATCAGCAGACGACTGGAAAAGAGAGTCACTGGGCCTGGCTTGAGCTTCTGAAACCTCAAAGCCAACTGCAGTGACACACCTCCTCCAACAAGGCCATACCCCCCAATAGTGCTACTCCCAACAGGCCTATGGGGGCCATTTTCATTCAAACCGCCACAGCATATATACTATTCCTGAGATAGTCTTATGTAGCCCAAACTGGCCTCAAACTTGCTATGTTGCCAAGGATGACCCTGGAACTTCTTTCTGAATCCTGGGATTACATGTATTAGAGGTGTGCCATCATGCCCATCAGTATTTTTAATTGTATTGAGTTTTAACTTATAAAATGTATTTTTAATTGTATTGAATTTTAACTTATAAAATGCCTCCATCTATGCAGGTTCTTGATGGTATTCTTCATTATTATAAATATTTACATTCTGATACTTTAGCTGAACAGGTGGTGTGTACCTGTAATCCTAGCACTGAGGCAAGATGGTTGTGTGTTCAAGGCCAGCCTGAGTTACATACTGAGAACCTTAAAGGGAAAAAAAAAAACAGAAGAAAGGGAAATCAAATTCTGATCTCTTTCACACATCATAGTCATGGAGTTTGTCTATCAAGGTTTCATATCTTGCTGTTAGAATTGCCTCCTGCCTTAGACATGCTGAGTTTTGAGGCAGCATGTATCGGAGACTTTACTGTTTCCCGTGGGGGGGGGTTACACCCCTGACTTTTCCTGGCCTCAGCCCAGTATATAACTCAGGGAGGATTTCCTTGCTTTTTTGAACAAGGCACTATCATTTGGGACATTCAGAGACTGTGCTCCTGCTGGAACATCTCTGCTGGATAGTCGGTCCTAATTCCAAGGACCCAGCCAGGCTTGCCCTGAGAGTGTGCTTCTGTAAGCAGCAAACCATTGGAGCAAGAAGCAGAAATGCAAAGTAGCTCCCTGACATCTCCCACATCCCCTGGGATCTGCTTGACAACAAGGAGTCATTGAATATGGGACAAATAGGGGTGAATCTGATAAGATCTAGACAGGAGCAAGGAAGTCAGTTTGGGGATTGTTAGCATCCTAGCGAAGTTCAGCCAGACCACGTGTGGATTTGGCAGCGCCTCTTTGCTTTGTTCTGGGTTGCACTGACACAAAACCTGAGGTTATCAGAGAGAACCCGGATATGGACTGCCCAGGTATGCACAGCCTGCAGCATGGGAACCATATGCCACTCAAGATAGCTATGAATGTGGCCAAATATGAAATAGTAAGCTTATTCAAATGTCATGAGAGGTAGTTTTGCCATTAAAAGAGCCTCAATTGCACAGTTCTCAACCATAAACTTTGTAGATGACAGTACTGTGTCACAGTGTCAAAAGGTTGGATATGCCTGACGCCTGGGCCTTTCTTGGGGAGGCTCCACGGGGTCATTATCTTTTTCTCATGGCCAACGGGGAGGGGTGGGATCACTTTCTCAGCCTGCCTCTGTCTGATCATCTAATGGTCTCTCTGCCCTGGTAGAAGTCGGCTGGCGGGCAGAATTCCTCCCTGCAGACCACGCCCTGTCTGACTTTGAGTTTGACGTCATCGTTGGTGCTGACGGCCATAGGAACACGCTGGAAGGTAAGGACTCTTCTTTTGGGGCTAGAGCTGAGAGATAATGAAGGGAACCAGAGAAAGATGATCAAGATGGCAGCTGCTTCAGCTAAGAGTAGAGGGCAAGTTGTTCTGTCCGTCCTGAGGCTGAGTGTGTGAGGACAGCCATCCCACTTTCCCCCAAAAAGAATATGGATAGTGCCGGGTGGTGGTGGTGGCAGCACACGCCTTTAATCCCAGCACTCGGGAGGCAGAGGCAGGTGGATCTCCATGAGTTCGAGGCCAGGCTGGACAGACAGCCTCCAAAACAATACAGAGAAACCCTGTCTCGTAAAAACCAAAAAAAAAAAAAAAAAAAAAAAAAAAAAAAGAATATGGAGAGCGGAACCCTCTCAGAGCATGGGGACAAGAGGTGGGGCGGGTTTATCTGTGAAAATGTTTCTGAAATGTGAGTCCTGTGGGAAAAGTCAACACAGACTCACTGAGCACCTGTCATGTGTTAGCCAAGGTGCACTCTCCTCTCACTCCATCTAAGGCAAACATCTCAAGATTTTAAAGGCATCCATTCATGCTCAAGCACTCTACCAATCAACAGAGAGGCCCTCTTTCTTCATAATTCTTAAGCACATCCACTGCCAGGCAGCTAGGCAAACTGTCAGGATTCCATGCTTCTGTGACTCCAGGAGGCAGGTTTCACATACTCACTAATACTGAAAGGGTTGTGTGGCTGGGAAAACTCATTCTCTGAGGACAGGATGCACTTACTGAAATAGGTCTGATCTCAGAAAATTGTGAATGTGTGGTCCTCCAGCTCAGGCCTCCCCTGTCTGCTATCCGCCCCACACTCTACCCTGCCTGTATGCACCCTGCCTTCACCCCTATCTTCTCACAGCAATACCTGACAAGGCTGCCAGTGTGAATACATGTATGATTTGTGGGATTGCTCTGGCGTTCTGGGTAAAATATGGGTCAGAATACTTGAGAGCCTAGGGAATATGCTCAGCCTGCTATAAGTTGAACCCTCCCACATCAATCACTAATCAAGAAAATGCCATCACAGATTTACCCTCAGGCTATTCATCACTTGGGAGCCCCTCTTCCCAGGAATGTCTAGGTTTATATTAAGACGTAAACCAGCCAGCACACATCCTAGGCACCAGACAATGGGAACCAGTGTACTGGTTTCCTTTGCTAGACCTCGGTGTTGCTTTCAGAAGCACCACCCCTCTGCCTTCATCTTTAGGAAGCTTCTCCCTCAGTGTGTATATGTGTCCAAATTTCCCTGTGGATAAAGACATCAGGCATGTTATAGTACAGGACCCATTCTACTCCAGTAGACCCATCTTAACTACGCACATCTATAGTGATCCCATCTCCAAAAAGGTCACATATGGAGACACCCAGGGTTAGGACTTCACCATGCATATGTGGCAGGGAGATGGCAATGCAGTAGGACCCATCACAATAAAGATATAAAGAAAATGTTTTGCCATACCTGTACTATGAGTTTTGTCTTACCTTATTTTTTCAAAAGCTTTTCTTTTCCACTTAAAATGCTAACAAAATCATTTGACTTGGCTAATCATGTAAGGCCTCATTGCCAAAGCACCTTAAGACTGTTCAGTGGCAAACTCAGACATCTACAGAGGGCTGAGCTCTGTAGTAGCCTTCTGCACAGATCATTTTGGCCACCAGTCTGTGGATATGTAAATTGCGCATATGGCTCAACGGTACAGAAACCAGAGCCCCACTGACTTCAAAATGCTTCTTGTGGGAACAAGCCTGGTGCCTCTGCCTGCCCCAGAGCCCCTGACCCCATCTGTGTGGCACCATGAAGAGAGTTCTCAGCAATATTGTCTGAGTTCCCACTCGATCTAGAGGACTGACCTATCTACCCTTTCCCTCTCGCAGGGTTCAGGAGGAAGGAGTTCCGAGGGAAGCTGGCCATTGCCATCACTGCCAACTTCATAAACAGGAACAGCACAGCTGAGGCCAAGGTGGAGGAGATCAGTGGTGTGGCTTTCATCTTCAACCAGAAGTTCTTTCAGGACCTTAAGGAAGAAACAGGTGAGACCTCACCTCTCTCAGTCAGACCCTATTCACAGTGTGTGTGTGTGTGTGTGTGTGTGTGTGTGTGTGTGTGTGTGTGTGAGAGAGAGAGAGAGAGAGAGAGAGAGATAGAGGGGGGGAAGGAAGGGGGAAAGAGAGAGAGGAAGGGAGGGAGGGAGAGGGAGAGTGTCTGTGTGTATATGCTTATGCGTATGCATGTGGTAGTCATATGACAACCTCTAGCCTCATCCTTCAGATGTTGTTCATTTTTCTGTTTTGTTTTGTTTTTGAGAAAAGGCCTCACTGGTCTAATGTTTGACAAGTAGTGTAGGTTGAATGGCCAGTGAGCACAAGGAATCTGTTTCTGCACAAGGCCTTTCCCCAACTTATAGATTCTAGGAAGCAAATTCCATTCTTCTGTATTTGCCCAGCATACGTTTTTTCTGACTAAGCCATCTCCCCAGTCCCTTTCCGAGATTTTCAAACTACTCACAGGGCCCACTAGCTTCCAGTGGTTGCTGGATTTGGAGTCTGGGAGCAAAGCTTTCTCTCAGTACAGTAAATGTCCAGAGGCCCTTCAAGGACAAGAGGAAATCTTGAGAGAATGTTCTGGATGTTGTGTGTGGAAATAGATTATCCACTTTGCTGATGGATAATGGATATTTACTGAGTGTCTATTGTATACTTGTGCTCAGCATTGTGGGTAAAAAGTCAATGTTAGCCCCACCCCTCCTATTCAAAGAGGGTGCCAACATAAAGCACTGTGACACAGGGTAGTCGGGAAGCCTGTGCCTAAGGTCAGCATGCGATGCTGGGGACATTCTGAGAAGGAAGCCTATAATCTGAGGGGAGAACCTGAAGACTTCCAGGTGTTCTGTGCAGCACATTAACTTCATCTCCCTATGTGACAGGACAAGGACCCACACACACCTCACCCTCGCCCCTGCCATGCTCTGGTAGCAATTGTCACCTAACATGGGCCTAGAGGACAGAAGATATCGATTCCATAGCTTAACAGATAATCTTTTGAATATATGTTTCATGTCAAATACTGGGTGTAGAGCCTGAGGCAAATCAACAAACCAAGGCTTATATTCTATGTGGCCAGATAGCCAGTAAATGAACAATAGGTGCTCATAAGGGTAGAGGAAAAACAAAGAGAAATTGGCTTTCTTTATAACCTGACTAAAAATGTACATTGTTCCTTGAAAATGCAGTGCAATGATAATGTTAAACTAAGGTCTCTATACTTACCAGGCATGGTGGCACTTGCCTGTAATCCTAGCACTTGGAAGGCAGAGGCAGAAAAACCAGATGTTCAAGGCTAGTACTAGCTACATAGTAATTTTGAGGCCGGCCTCAACTATAGGAGACCCTGCCTATAAAAGAAGTGAAAGAATGCCATGAATACTCTCTGACTGCCCAGTCTGCAAGGTCTACTGACATTCTCTGTCAGAGCCTCTTACATACTCACGCCACGTGGCTGCAGTTCTAATCAGTGTCCATATTTTTCTTCTCCTTTTCTTAGCACATTTTAATATTGCCTATGTTTCTTATCTTCTCATTCAGTGTCACAACTTAAATATAGTCCTGATAGTAGATTTGGGGGACTGTGGCTTCTCTTGGCATCCAATCCTGAGGACTGTGGATGATCATGTGGCTTTGGTATTGCCTCTGAGATGGGAATGGTTTTCTGTGTTCAAAAGGTCAAAGGGAGAAAAAAAGATCAAAAGGGGGCATGTTTCATGGTACATTGAGATGATAGGACGCTCAGGTTTCAATGTCCCTTAGCAAGCTGTGATTTCACAACACAGTCATATGCATGATGAATTCACCCTGTTGTCTATGGCTGGTTCCACTGTATCTGAAACAGAGACCCTGTGACCCACAAAGACATTGTTTTAAGTTCACTTAAAACTCTGGCCTCCGATCTCCACCTTCCATGAGTTTCCTGTTAAGGTACCATTTTCCATGGAATCATTTTCTATAAGGTTCGTCTTCTAGGAATGGGCTGAGTTGCTGAGCCTGGCTCTGCTTCTTTCTGGTCACAATATTTGCCATCTTATGTCCCTCTGAGCCTCCACAATTTATTATTACAAGTTTTAATATTTCCTTTCCAGGGTATTATATCCTTTGAATGATTTAATACTTAATTTTCCAGCCCTTCCTTCCCCTTAGAAACAAAGAAAATAAATATCCAAACCATAAAATGGGGATTATGGCAGGACATTGCGTGTGTTTCTCCAAACCTTTCACGAGCTTCCTTTGAACTTGGCTGTTGTTACCCTGTAAGTCATTGTCTCACATCAGTGACAGCAATACATTTCCTTTGATTCTCTTGGGGGCCTTCTGCATGCATGGCTATTTCCTATTTTACTGTAATAATAGGGGTGTTGCTACGGTTACCCAGCACACCTTGTGTGGATGCTTTGAGCTCACTGTGTACCTATCACTTCCCTTCACATAAGCTAATCCAGAGGATCTCATGTTCTAGTGACCATCAGAGTCACCTAGTGAGCTTAAGACTTGAGGTGTTAGCCCTACCCCCAGTTTCTAATTCATCATTCACGATGATTTGACTTTCTGTTAAGTTCTCATATGAAGCTGCTGGCAGTGACTGAGCCTCCCCACATTTCTTTAAGAGCTCAGAGCTAAGTGGTCATCTTATAGCATGACCTTAAGTGCAGAATCCTAATGTGTGAATGTGTTGCTGTCCATGGAAAGGACAAATGATGTGATCTAGGGCTGGGGAGATGGTTCCACTGAGGATCTGAATTCAATTCCCAGAACCCACATAAAAATGTTGGGTGTGGTGGTACATGCCATAATCCCAGCTCTAGGGTGTGGAGACAGGAGCATCCCTGAGGCTTACTAGCTGGTCAGTCTAGTTGCTGAGCTTTGAGTCAATGAAAGATCCTGTCTCAAGGAGGAGGTACCTGACAAATGATACCCAAGATTGTCTGTTGGCCTACACACAGGCACATGTACATGCCCACATACCATGATGCAATCTAGGCCTCTGATCTAGAGAACTGTTGTTCCATTGGCCTGGGTTGTCTCATGCAAGGGAAGACATGGTAGACATGCTCTGTGGGACACACAGTACATGGGGCCTGAGTCATACAGTCAGGTGATGGGGGATGTCCTTCTGCATGTATGTTTCTCTTATTGGTTGATGAATAAAACTGTTTGGTCAATAGAGGCAGGAAGATAGGTGGGTCTAGGAGATGAGGAGAATTCTAGGAATGGTAGGCAGAGAGGGCCCAGGACCTGGTGGGAAAAGAAACCTCAAGCAACAGTCAGGTTCAAAGTTGGTTTTTGCTTAGCATCCATGGTCCTATCCAGTACTTCCTATAACACTTTCTGTCTACCTTTAATTTAGACAGGACACCTGTGGTTATTTATGTTGTTTGGTTGTTTTGTTTTTGAACATGTCTTTGTGCAATCATAAAAGCTAGCTGCTTTAATCTGGGTGTCTTCTGGTTCTCTCTTCTACCTTCCCCAGCCTGATACGTCTTCATTATTTATCTTATATGCCTCATATGCATCTTCTGCACATACATAATGAGACCTGGAATGAAGTAAGGTGGTAAACTGAGTCTGAATGTTTCTCCTTTCAGGGATTGATCTCGAGAACATTGTTTACTACAAGGACTGTACCCACTACTTTGTCATGACAGCCAAGAAGCAGAGCCTGTTGGACAAAGGTGTAATCATTAATGTACGTACCCATCGACAGTGACATCTCATCTGTCTTTCACCAGGCAACATGGACTGGCAGCATCAGCAGATGTGAGAGAAGATACTGTCCTGCTAGAACCTAGGGGGGGAGGGAAAGAGAAACTGCCAGGCACCTTCCTTGCCTTTGGCATTGTGAGACTAATCATCCACATAGATATGTTCCAAACCTGTTGTGGTGAGAAACCTTTACCCAGAATATGATCAGCTGAATCTTTCCCTTCCACAAATGTCGTTCTTCATTTGTCCCACTCCTTCTCTAGAAGGTCACTTCCATTTGGATATGGGGACTCTTTGTCCTTGTGGGACATAAAGATGCCATCACGTGGGAGCCTCACACTGTGTGCCTTTGCCATGGGAGAGTACTCACTGTTCATGCCATCAGAGATGAGCATAGACCCAGTTCTCCAATGAGCTAACTCAGGATGGTGGCCAAAATTAATATTTTTTTCATGAATCCCAGTCTTATGTCTATAAAAATAAAGAACTCCTGTAAGTCCTCTGAAAAGTGTTCTTGAGACATGACTGGGGAATGCATGAGGAATGTTCACACATGTATGTATATGTGTGTACACACACATCAAGCTCAGTACAGTGTCTGGCAGGCAGTAGATTTCTGGGTTATTTACCCCCATCTTTGTTTGGACACTTGCTCTGCCCTGTTGACCCTTTGGTTTCTCTCTGTGGCTTTGCTTCTTGTTTTTATCTATTATTTTTGTTCTGAGATAATGTCTTGCTGTATAGCCCAGGCTGTCCTCAAATTCTCCATCCTCTTGCCTCGGCCTCCCAAGAGCTGAGATTGCAGCCACACACACACACCAGGCCTAGCATGCATCATCAAGTATAGAAAGAGAACAAGGTAGAGCAGAAGAGATGATTTAGAGGTTAAGAGCACTTGCTGTTCTCCCAGAGGACCCATGTTTGGTAACTACCACCCACCTCAGGAGGCTCCAACTCCAGTTCCAGAAGACCCAGTGCCCTCTTGTGAACTCTACAGGCACTGCATTCGTGTGGCCTATACTTAACATAGACACACACACATGGATGAATAAAAATGAGAGAGAGGAGGTGGGAAGGACCAGGACTTTGGTCAGTCCTCACCCTTCTAGAGCTCCAGTGCTTACAGCTTCACGATAAGGGTCCTACAGACCCAGGTCAGTTGCCTTGGTCCTGGTCCTGTCCTAGACTGGGACCACTCACTGTTGCTTGCCAGAGTACAGCGTGCCTATTTTCTCACCAGCTTGTATTGGCATCTGGCCTGGAAGCATGAGTAACCCAGGCCTCCCCTGGGCCTCCTCCACCTTAGCTGGGGCCTCTGCTGAGTGCATGGGATGCGGGTCAGACAGGTGAAGCTAGCCTCGCCCCACCCACCCACACACTTATGAGTACTGGGCTTCCACATCTGCCAGCTGACTGCTGGCTGGTCAGTCTGGCGACATGAGGTCCTCTTCTTCCCTCACATGTGTTGAGGTGGCTTCTTCAGTCCTCTCTTAGGTGAATGCTGGGTATATTCTCTGAGGAAATACTATAATTTCCAAAATAAAGCATTTGAAATCACAGGAAATGGAAAGGGAAGGTCACTCTGAGTATAGAGGAGGTTAATCGTGGGACCTGTTGATGTGCCCATACTGGCACCTTGGATGGGTGAAGCTGGCATCTCATCTTATGACAATATGAATTGGTAGAGGCATCTATAGAGCACTTCCTATGTGCCAGCCATGGCGTGGGGCATTTCATGTCTATAGTCTCACTTCATTTTCATATGACTCTGAGGAGGAGTCTTGTAATTATGGTTTTGCAATGAGAAAATGGAGGCTCAGAGTGAAGCTAAACAGCATTCCAGCTGTGATAGGGTTTCATGTATGCCACACTGGCCTTGAAATCATTTTGTAGCTGAGGATGACCTTGAACTCCTAATCACTTTGCCTCCATCTCCCACATACTGAAATTACATGCACATGTCACCATTGCCAGTTCTATTCAGCGCTGGAGACTGGACCCAGGTTTTCATGCACACTAGCGTATGTTCTATCAATGGAAACGTGCCCTTTCACATCATCTTTAGGAAATGTGGCCTTTAAGTTTCTTTGCCAAAGATGAGCAGAATAGACTTTGGAAATCTTCTAAACTTTTCTCTTCATTCTCTAGCACTCTTCATCTCTAGGATGATTTTTCTCAATCTCCAAGTGTAGGCATCTTCACGCCAGCAGAGAATTAGAACACTGCCCACTTTCACAATCAAGCCACAAGCATCCCCAGAATCATAGAAAAAAGGGCAACTGAGTCTGGAAAGAAATCCAGAGAGTGGCACGGCACACCCTCTTTTTTCTGATCTTGTTTGCCCACTAACCACAGCATATCTGCACCCAGGGAGCTTAAATCCACCCATTATTAAGTCCCTGGCTTGTTCTTCTGTCTCTTAAGTGTACAGAAAGTTATCACCAGAACCAGCCATGTGCAATGTGTTCCTTGTTTGCCGGGAGGCTGTTATCAAGTCCTCTGTTCATTACAGTTCCCAGTGTCCTCTGTCTAAATTCCTACATGGGAGAGATCTGTCAGCACTCCGTGCCAAGAAAAACTTGCCTCCCGTGAGGAATTGCTATGCTTCATTTTCTGATAAGGAAAGCCCATATCGCATTTCTCCTTTGCCTTGGATGCCAAGAAGCACAAAGCCAAACTGGGTGCTTAATCACAGCCATGCTAACCACTGTGGCTGGACCATGTGTTTATTTCCTTGCCTCTGGTTTTCTAGTTATGGTTCACACATGCATGCACACACACGCACGCACATGTGAGTTTCCTGAAGACACACATACACACGTATGCATCTCTGTGGTGGTCATAACTTGGCTCCTCTTGTCTTTGGACACAAGGTCTTTCACTGTCCAGGAGTTCACCCATTAGGCTAGGCAGACTAGCAAAGGACTCCTAGGGATCCTTCTGTCTCTGCCTCCCCAGCACTGAGATTATAATCACACACTTTTCTAACTGACTTTTTAATGTGGGTTCTAAGGATCCAACTCAGGCCCTCATGTTTGCATAGCAAACATAATTCATCGCCCATTCCCTCTGTTTCTATTTTGACTAGCCTCTCTGTAAAGACCCTTCCCATTGTCTTTTTCCTAAAGGGGGCTCTTTGGAGAGGAGGGAGATCTTGACATAGGTTTTGATCTTCTCCAGGACTACATTGACACAGAGATGCTGCTGTGTAGTGAGAATGTGAACCAGGATAACCTGCTCTCCTACGCCCGTGAAGCTGCAGATTTTGCCACCAATTACCAGCTGCCATCCTTAGACTTTGCCATAAATCACAATGGGCAGCCTGATGTGGCCATGTTCGACTTCACCTCCATGTATGCCTCGGAGAATGCAGCCCTGATGCGCGAGCGCCAGGCACACCAGCTACTTGTGGCCCTTGTGGGTGACAGCTTGCTTGAGGTACCACCTGCCCTTAGAGCCCTTTAATCATGGTACAGTTCAGATCTCTGTACTCAGGCTTGTAGCCTCTGCTGCCAACATCCCAGGGAAAGGCAGGTTCTCAGACAATGGGCAGACCTCTGCCAAGGCCATGTGGGCCTGGGAGCCAGACCTTTTGGCTGTATTCTGGGATTTGTCCATTTGCCTGTAGCAGGAGCCTTTGCTTACATTTGCAGCTTCTTCTGGTTGCTTCTAGATTGAAGAACAAAACTAACCAGCCCTGATCTAGAGCCCAGGACTGCTCTACTCACAACATGTAGACCCTAAGCATGGCTGGGACCTGTTACCCATGTGGGTGGCCCTGTGTGGCCTTGCAGTGTAGAAATTTTCCAGAGTGTGATGGGGCCTGTGGGGACAAGGGGTTTTCCCTCATGACCCCATGAGTGCAAGGATTCTTAGATAAATGATCATCGAAGGATTAGCTTCCGATCTTAATATGAACTCTGACAGTGTCTGCAAAGTTATCCAAGGCTGAGAGTCAGGTTGCAAACCCTGCTCTGGGTATACCATGGGGCAAGCTGTTCATCCTTGACTTGACCAGATCAGTCCTTGTTCTCCCTTATTGTGGCGTGTTGCTTCTATCCCTGTCTCCCTCCCAGTCTCCCCAGTCCTTATTCTCCTGTGTTAAGTGTTCTGGCAGGCTCCAGTGTTTTCTAGCACGCAGCCTTTGCCACTGATCTTCCCAAATGGAAGGAGATCAGAATCCCATCTGATGTTTACGATGAACATAAAGCCCACACTTTGACGAAGCATTCCCCGCTTCCATTCTCTCTCTTCCATAGTACCCAGGAAGCTTTGCTACATGTGGGACTATTATACCCTTCATGACTATGCTACAGCTACCTGTGATTCTGGTAAGCTGTAGGCAGCAAGGTTATGCCCTTGCTCTGGCTCAGAGCTGGCAACCATAAAGTGCCAGATAGAATGGGAGAGGAGACTGGGAGTCACTAGAGTCGATGAGAATTTGACATGTGTAATCTTTTACAGCCATTTTGGCCAATGGGCACAGGCTGTGCACGGGGCTTCATGGCAGCCTTTGACACAGCATGGATGGTAAAGAGCTGGGACCAGGGCACCCCTCCCCTGGAGGTGCTGGCTGAAAGGTGAGCCACAAGAGCAGAGTTCCTATCTTGGGGCTTCTGGGTAGAAGGTTTAGTCAGGAGTAGAGCCAGGATGGCTGTCCTGCAGCCTCTGCATTGAGCATAATCTGCCATCTCACTTGTGGCCTGATGTGATGCCAGGGTCTTCAAGGACACTCTGTGCCATAATCTCTCTCCATCAGTGAGTTTCTCTAGTGTTCACAATAGAGACAAATCTTGACATTGTCTAGTCCTAAATCAGGGCTCTCTGATTTTTCTCATCCAAGGTCCAAGAGGTTTATTTAAGGAAGTCTTCAAGGACATTACACAGTGTTGTATGTGTCCTGGGTAAGGATTCTGTGACCTGTCAGGCCTCTCCTACAGTTGAAGTCCTGGCTCCCTCCCAGGTCCTTGCTGCTGGCCATGGACCATGAACAGATGGCTGACTGGGAGTTAGTGCTGATATGGGAGACAGGCTTTTGATGGCCTTGGGTGTGGACCACTGTAGCCACAGAGGCAGGTCAGAGGAGCATTGTGGCTGTGAGGTAGCTTTAGCTGAACCAGAGGCTACTGAGATGTTGGGCCTGCATTCCTGCCTCCTGCCCAAGGAAAGAAACCATGTCCCTACCACCCTCTTTCCTCTCTCCCCCTGCCTGTCCCTCCCCCCACATTTTACAGCTCTCAGGATTACAGTTGAGGATTATACAAATACACCCAGAGGCCTTCCCTGGAACCAGGGAGGCTGGAGGAGAGGAGAGCATAGGAAAAAGGGCCTGAAGTGGCAAGAGTAACCCCTGACCTCTGGACTTTGACTCCCTGCAGAGAAAGTCTTTACCGGTTGTTACCTCAGACAACCCCAGAGAACATCAACAAAAATTTTGAGCAGTACACATTGGACCCAGCAACACGATACCCAAACCTCAACTTGCACTGTGTGAGACCTCACCAGGTAAGCCCACTCCCAGCCCACAGTGACCTGAGGAAAAGGAATGGTCTAGTAAATTGTCACAGTCCTGAAACTGAGTCCACCAAAGCTGGCTAGCAAAAGGGTAGAGCCAATTCTTTTCCCCACAAGATGCAAAGGTACAATAAAGGCCTATAGGCTTCTTTATAGTCTATAGCAGGGAATAGAACACGAATGGTACTATGCATATGTATTAATTTGTCACTGTGCAAACATGACACTGATTATGTCTCCTAGACATAATCTACTTACCTAGATATCGCCTCTCTTCCTTACCATGCATAGACCTGGACATTATTTACCCACCCCACCTCTACCATCTTCAGTTAATAGGACAAACAATCGTATGGTTTCCTACTAGGAAATCAGATATTCCCTGTCAGTTCTTCCTCATTTGGGAAGACAGTTGAGGCCTGTTGTCTGTGACTCAGTTGTCTGGATGCCCTGCTGACAGTCATACCAGCCAACATCTGAGGAAAGTAGTACCAGGTAGGAAATCTGGTGTGGAGCATAGAGAGGCTTCCAGCCCGGGATCTGGGAACTGGTGGGCAGATGTGTGGTCTTTTCCTCTTCATAGGTGAAGCATTTATACATCACTAAGGAGCTGAACTGCTCCTCTCTCGAGGGATGGGGCACAGTACGGAGATCTGTTAGCCTCTCCAGGCGGGGTGAGTTGCCCTTCTGGGACCCTGGGATAAGTTGTGCAGGGGATGAGGCTTGCCCAGACCCAGACCAGCCTAGCTTTGCCCCATTACCCATGTGACTTTGACAGGTGCCCTTTCTCTTTGTCCTTCAGTTTCCTCTTCTGTAAGAGCAAGAGTAAGACAGGATTATCAGAATTAAGACATACAGTTACTTGCCGAGTACTTAGCCCAGAAAAGTCCACTGTAGGGAGTTCCACGGGGCTGGTTTTTCTTTGCCTATTGTTTCTGGAATGAGTGTCCTGTCTCCCCAGCAGCTAGACAACAGATTCCTGGGGCTTTCTCCTTCCTTACTTTCATAATCCTGACACAGCACTGGCACCGAGTGGTACTCAGTGTCAGGGAAGGGGTGGTTCAATGAGTAACTCCCCAACAGCCCTTCTGTTGGGTCCCCATCCTCTACAACCCAGAGACACTCCCACTATCTCCATGTAGAGCTTCTCCCTCCCTTCCCTGCACACACCACATGCCCAGCTGCAGTAAAACACTGTTTACAGCAGTAAACTTTTATTGTTACACAAGCATGGCAGGCTCTCCACATTCTTTACTGTCACTCCATCCAGTTTTCCTGAAATGCCTCTGTCTGAAGAATTCCTAGACATTCTTCAGTAGCCAGCTCAAGTATACATCCCCAGACACTTCCTTTAGGGAATTCTCCCTGGACCAGCTTGCATCAAACCTGGCCATGAGCACTTCTGTCCACGACAGTCCCATGTCATTAGTGTCAACTAATAGATTCAGGGTCTGTGTTCCTAGCCTCCAACCCTGGATCCTAGCCATAGTGGACTGTTGGGACAGTACTGCTAGACAGTGTGATTCCTGTGCCGTGGCCATCAGTGTTGCATCTACGCCATCCACCCTTCCTGATTCCCAGCCCTGATGGCAGTGGGAATGATGCTCAGGCTGAACTCTCTGGAATTTCTGCAAAGCCTCACCACCTATGTCTTTACCACAGAGTCAGACATCCGGCCTAACAAGCTCTTAACCTGGTGCCAGCAGCAGACTGAGGGTTACCAGCATGTCCGTATCACTGACCTGACCACATCCTGGCGCAGTGGCCTGGCTCTGTGTGCCATCATCCACCGCTTCCGGCCAGAGCTGATGTGAGTGTAGACCTTGGACACAAGGAACTGCAGCCTTCTCTGGGTGAAGACACCCAACCTGGCTCAGTATTTCTTTCTTCAAGTTCTGGTTGGGTGGTTTTCTAAAACTTGCTTTTCCCTTGTTTGGACAGCAACCTGTATGCCCTGTGTCCCTGGTACATGACAGTCATCCTAGGGTCAGTGGTTGTGTCTCACCACTTGGCCCCCAACCCTAACAGCCACATTTTGGAAATTAAGTATAGGTCTCAAAGCTGCCCCCCCAATATAGGAAGCATAAGAGAGACCTACTTAGCCAAAGAAGTACTTTTTGACACCCAGATTCATCAGATCATTTCTAAAATCTTCTAAGGCTTCTTTGTATGTTGGCAAAATGGCAGGGTCAACTAGAAGGTGAGATGACATTCTAGAATTCATGATATTCAAAGAAAAATATGTATAGACCTAGGGATCAGCACAGATACTCACCCAAATATAAACCATTCCTAAAGGGCTGTTGGAAACCTACCAAACTCATCTAGTCGTGAGGAGATGAGAATCTCATCTCCATATGATACACATAATTTGATTAGTTTGAGAAAGGTACTGTTAACATAGCAATTAAAATGAAAAAGAAAAGTAATTAAAGTAACTCCTATATTTTCCAAAGTGAGTAAATCATTTTTTGATGGCTTCAGCCTAGGTTAGTGGTGTAATCATGGTCTGATTCAGTTTGGTTCAGTCCCTTCATAAGCAAGGCATGCTCCTGGACTTGAGGTTGGGGCTCAGTGGGGCTAAAAAATCATCATCCCACAGTACTCCTTATGGGTTCAGTACCTCCTGTCTCACCCTGAGCTTCACCTGGTATTGGTCCTCCAGCAACTTCGACTCACTAAATGAAGATGATGCCGCGCAGAACAATCAGCTGGCATTTGATGTGGCCAAGCGTGAGTTTGGGATCCTGCCTGTGACTACAGGCAAAGAGATGGCGTCTACTCAGGAGCCTGACAAGCTCAGCATGGTCATGTATCTCTCCAAGTTCTATGAGCTCTTCCGGGGAACCCCACTGAGACCCAAGGGTAAGCATGGAGCCTGTGTCTAGTCTCTAGTATTATCTTTGTCCCCCAGCCTGAGTGGCTGGTGCTGTCTACTCTGCAGCTTCAACACACCTTCCCTTTGACTCAGAGGCCAAACAAAGGTGACTACCTTGAAGAGAGATGGTGGCCTCCCCACACCCCTCAGCCATTCAAGGATTCATAAAGGGTGGGATAAGAGAATTATTTTAGAAGAGTCCTGATACAAGGACACCCACAGGTTACAACATCACCACCAGGGCTCTACATCCCAATGCTGCTTTACTTCTCAACAGATTCCTGGCATAAAAACCACGGAGAAAATGCTGACTTCGGCTTGGGCAAACCATTCATTCCTAATAACTATCTCAACCTCACATTTCCCAGGAAGAGGACCCCACGGGTAAGTCTCAGGCTTGTCTTTTGTTTATTCCTCACTGCAGGTGATGGTGGAAGAGGAAGGAGAGTTTCATGTCCGGGTTTGTTTGTTGACAAATTATGTAGATCAAGACTCAAAAGATGTGCACATAGCTCAGAGTGTGGGTGTTTGAAGAGTGAACCCAGGTCAGCTCTGCTCCCTGAGTGGTGGAGTGAGCTCATTTCTCATGTCATTAGACATTTCAGAACAAGGGGATGATGGACATTGGTTAAGTGGCAAGGGCATGATAGTAGTCTACAGTCTCACATCTCCATTCATTTCATTCATTCAATAGTCATAGTACCCCACTAGATAAGGCTGTGGTTTTAGTTGTTTTGATGATAGGAGTAATTACACAGAAGTTTGCTTCTCTGTTGCCATGATAAAACACAGGCCAGACCAAGTTGAGGGGAGGAGATAGTTTATTTGGTTTACACTTCCATGTCTCAGTCCACGATCCAAGGAAGCCAGAGAAGAAGCTCAGAGCAGGAATCTGGCGGTGAGAACTGAAGAAGAGGCCATGGAAGAATGCTCACTCTCCATGGCTGGCCAACTTTATTCTACAACCCAGAACAACTTGCTCTGGTGTGGTACCACCCACAGTAGACTGAGCCCTCCTACATCAATGAACAGTCAAAACAATGCCCCAGAAACTTGTCCACATTAGGTCAGTCTCATGGAGTCATTTTCTCAGTTGAAGTTCCCTCTTCCTGTGTAACTCTAGTTTGTGCCACAAACACTAATCAGTACAAGCCCAGGGTGTAGTGAACTTCTAGAACCCTTAGTGTCTGTGACTTTCACAGTACTCCCAGATCAGGGGCAAATGCCCGCGTCCTGTTCTCTAAGCAGCTAAGTCCAAATAATCAGTATTTTTCAAGATGTCTGACAGATGCTACTGAGTGTCTTGCCATTCCTCTGGGTTCACTCTGGTATCATGGGATACTTAACTACACAGTTTGGGAACCACAGGTCTGAAGAATAATTGCCATTTTATTCAGGATATCCAACCTGTGGCCTGAAAGTGGAAGTATACCCCCAGAATATCTATGAATTTAACCTAACACAAAATCATGAGTTTAATTCAAACATGATAAAGACCTTTTTAGAGACCAGGTCTCACTATGTGAGAGCAAGCTGACCTCACACACACATTCCAAAAGTCAGCTGGGTAACCCAGAGACTTTCCCTGTTCAGCTAGGTCCTGCTTTACCAGCACTGGTTCCTAGTAGAAGTGAAGTCGCACACATGACCCTGTGTGTAGTCAGAGTGGTCTAGTAGATGTTGCTCTAGAGCACACAGAGAGCTAAAGATTTTTTAAAGCACCTCTTCTATTCATCTAGCCTGCTCACCAACTATCCATCTACCCACCTATCTACACATTGGTTCATCCATCCATCCACCAATCTATCTATCCACCCACTCACCCACCTATCCATCAGTCTATCTATCCACCCATTCACACACCCATCCACCTATCTATCCATCAGTCCATTCACCCACCCACCAATCTATCTACCCACCTACATACCTACCTATCACCTACCCATCAGTCCATTCACCCACGTACTCATCCATCCACCCACCCACCTTTACATATATCCTTTGGAGGAAGGTTGGGAAAATAGTGTCCTTGAAGTGTGGTGGGTAAGGTAACTTGGACTTGGAGATGTTAAATTTTAGTAAGTTATACAGGTATTATCAAAGAATTCAGATGTTTAAAGTTCTAGTTCTAATAGCATTAATTCTTGTACAGCAATGTGTAGTTTAAGAAGTGTTTTACATTCCATCAACCTTCACGGTAGCTTATGAGTAGATGGTGTTAGACTCTTTCCTATAGGTGAGGGCATTGAAGACAATGTAGCTAGGTGATTTTCTGAACATCACTAGGCACAGACTAGCATCTGAAACTGTGATTCCTTGAAGAAAGCTCTTTCTTGCTAGTATCACTGGCCATCTTTTTAAATATCAAAGCTGATACCCAACTCAATCACATCTAAATTCCTCCATGGTTAGACTAGGCCAGATAACTAAATATAAATGTTGTTTGCATTGAGCCAAAATAACTCAGAATGTGTGGGGACATGACTGTCTTCAGCTAGTCAGATTAATAATCAGACTAGCGGATATGTGGCATTGATTGTTATTTAAAGAGGGAAACCATTTAGTTTAATAAATGGCTTTTGGCATATCAACTCTTTCAGATCCTTGGAAAATCATGATAAGAAAATGTTCCTAGGGTGAAAGAGCTGGAAAAGTTAATAGGAAGAGAACATAAGTCATTTGTTTATTCTCATGTTCTCTCTGCCTGGCCATGAGAAATATTTGGTTTTGTTATGCTCCTGGTTCTTTTTCAAGTATAATAAAGTTCAGAGTGATTAGAGCCTTTTTGTAAGATGTATTTTTATTTATTCTTTAACAATCTCACACATATGTGTAATATATTTTATCATATCCACCCCAATACACCCCCATTCCCACAGAAGCCCCTCTTCTCTCTACCTGTCCCCCTCTGACTTGTGTGTGTGTGTGTGTGTGTGTGTATGTGTGTGTGTGCCCATGTCCCACAGAGTTTAATTAGGCTCGCTTGCACGAGCATAGGTGGAGGTTATTTCATGGATCATAGCAACTTATCAGTTGCTACATCACTAAAGAAAATGACTCTGGGTTAGAGATTTTGAGTCAATTTTTGGCTTCTAGTGAGAAAAATAAATAAATCTCTATGTTTTACTTTTCTTAGACTTTCATTTTGACCTGCATCTTAATAGTACTTTTCCATAGGGGAAAGTAAACATTGCTTGGATGTGTATGCATTGCTAACCTTTCCGTGTAGATGTCTTTTATTTCCTGGGTCACAGTGGAGGCATCTAAGAAGCAAAGGTTGCCTCCTTGTGCTTCATTTACTCTCCCAGAAGGATTTAGGATCTTCTAGGAGCTCCTGACTGGGCCCACCACCCTGGACTGCATTTTGTGAGCCCTTCTTAGGTCATATGTCTGAATGGAGCCAACCAGGCTCCAGTTGTTTGAATGGTCCCACCCTGGGCTGTCAAGTCTAAGGGAGAGAGCGGGATGTATTGCTCTTTGTGAGAAAAGCCAAGTCCTCATTGAAAGTGGAAACAAAAATTCAAAGAGAACCCTGAGATTATGCACGAAGCATTCTTGTTGATGGGACATTCTGTGCTTTCACAGTTCTGGTCTCTGGGCCTAAGTGGCATTCACATCGGTGGAGCTGGGAGCCCAAACACTTTGTGCCTCTAAAACTCAACATTGTTGAAAATAAGGTCATCTGTTTCTCTTGGTGTTTGTCCAAGCATTTAGACTGGGATTATTTCCATTCACAAAATAGTGATTTATGAGAAGTTGAAGGAGATGTTGAAGGGAGGCAGGGCCCTTTTATCTGTTGTTTTATGGTGCCTTGGTCAAATTTTCGAATGAATATCCATGACTAAACTGTGGTGTGTTTTTCTTTTAATGGGGCCAATGAACATGGCAGGTGTGTGTGTGTATGAGTGTGTGTGTGTGTAATGAGGGTGCTTGTTGGACTCAAGTGATGTACAGTAGACTTGTGCTAGAGTTCCCACACTGCTATTTCAGAGTTTCCAGGCCTGAAAGAACCCTTCTGGAGGACTATGCTTGGGCCTAGATAGATGTTATGCCTGGGTTTACAGTGAACCTGTGGCAACTTCTTCCTGCATTAATGGTGTCTGAAAGGCTTGGATATGATGTGGAGGAAGTTAGAGTATGGGAGAAATATGCAGATGTGATCCATGCTCTGTGGGATGTGACTCCAGACTCCAGCAGAAGACAACTATTGGGAGAAGCTGGTAGTTAAAATGACTAGCCTTAGGGGATAGACCTAATCTGGTACCAAAGATGCATATGGAGAAGGTACAGCACTCAACCTGCACCCCACCCTTGACCCCTCCCCATCTGATTAGGCCAACCTGACAGGCCTTGGATAGATTGTCCAGATTTGGGCATCAGGGGGTAAGCTATGAGGGGTTATTGGGATAGCTAGGTAATACTCTATGGAAGGGAATGTGTCTATTAATAGTTACAGTTACTGAAAGAGTCATTAAATCTGAACTGTCCTTGGCAAGCTGGACATTTGATCTTTAGTCCTCAGGTTGAAGCTAATATTTATTTGAAATTAACTAAATCTTCTAATGGTGGCTGAGTTACAACTTCATTTGATGCCAAATCCCTGGACAGCTCACTCAAGTCCTGAGAACCTGCCCCACTTCTTTATGGGAGGCCCAGGGAACAGAGAGTTCCCCCACAAGGCAGCAAACACAGAGGGCATCCCCAGGCCTGACCTCAGGCACATGATTAATCCCCCTGCAAGCCCATAGTCACTGCAATAGAGATGTTGCCTGCCCTGCTTGTGTCACTGGGATTCTGAGATTGAGTAGAAGCACTCTCCATTGTGCTTGGCCATAACTCCATGGCAGCACTTATATGCAGGGCCATCTATTCCAATGTCTACCATTAGGCTGACAGCTGTGTTCAGACAAGCATGCATCCTTCTGTGCTTCCAGTTCAAACAGTGTTCGGGGCCCTGAGCTCACCATGCTTTCTTGGCCACTGCAGGTAGACACACAGACCGAAGAGAATGACATGAACAAGAGGAGGCGGCAGGGCTTCAGCAATCTGGAAGAGGTATGTGTGCCTGGGCTCAGTTGGTACAAGGCCCATGTCCTGAGAACTAGTGGCTTTGGGTATGTTTAGCCCTGGTTCCATTTTGTTTTTTTCTCTCACAAACCACTGGGATCCAGGCTCAGTTTAATCACTTTACTATTAATTTCCTAGCTGTGTAATCTTGCAAAATAAAACCTCCCTGGGGTGAGTGAGGGCTATGGCTGTCAAATGTGCTGATACACCCAAAAATATTGAGACTTTGAAGGGTTTTTAGATTAAGGAGATGACATACATAACATAGTTAATTAATATTGAGTTACTAATTATAGTAAGTAGGAAAGAGACACCAGCAGGTCTGCTCTCAGAACTTTTTGCTTTCCTCTGTACTTGCAGCCTTTAAGACGAATGTTGGGCACCTACAAGTGCCACCATATGGTGAAAGGAGATAGTGTCAAAGTCTAGAACCTCCCTCTGAAAATGTGAGCAGGTGGGAGTGAATTCTATTTTAATGAAACAATTTAAAGAGGCAGAAGATATGCACTTCCTTTCATTTTATTTGTGCATGCATGTATACATGTTGCAGGGTAATCATGCACCTTATGCGTGTGAAGGTCAGAGACTGATGTCAAGCATTTTCCTTGTTTGCTCTCTACCTTGTGTTTTTTTTTTTGAGACAGGGTAGCACATCCAATGGGCTTGACTGGATGGCCAGTGAACCCCAGGGATCAGACTGCCTCCACTTCCCACTGCCGGGACTATGGACATGTGCCACTGCACCCAGATTTTCATTTGGGTTTCAGGGGACCTGAGTTCAGGTCTTCATACTTTGTATACCAATCATTTTACCAGCTAAACCCCCTCCCCAGCCCTGTAATTCATTTTTCAAAGCCATCCTAATTCTGCAAAAGGAAGTATGCATATGTCAATGATGTATAGATGCCAGCTTTGTTTTTTGTTTGTTTGTTTGTTTGTTTTTACGAGACAGGGTTTCTCTGTATTGTTTTGGAGGCTGTCGGTCCAGCCCGGCCTCGAACTCACAGAGATCCACCTGCCTCTGCCTCCCGAGTGCTGGGATTAAAGGTGTGTGCCACCACCGCCTGGCTAGATGCCAGCTTTAGCTAGGCTGCTGTCTGATGTCAAAGATGACTCAGAGACACATGGGCTAATTTATAAACTACATTGGTGCTTGATTCCCCAACTTATAAGAGACTTACTTGTCTCTTCTGTGTGGTTGAGGAGGCTTTATTGCTGTATTTTGTAAACCATTATTGTTCATGCCTCAGACTTGTTCCACCTTCCATCAGTGAGCTGTCAGTCAAGCCAGGAGCACCCCCTTATAGAGTACAACTGGTCACCATTGACCTCATTTTCTGATCAAAGGAAATCTGGAGTTCACTTCCCATCTTACAGTGTGAACATGCTCACTCCCCTCATCTGAAGGGTTCCCAGAATTTTGGGGGGTGATCCCATCAAGAACTGTGGCTTCAGTGGCTAGAGCTATGGCTGAGCAGTTAAGAAAGCTCACTGCTCTTCCAGAGGACCCAATTCAGTTCCCAGCACCCACATCAGGTAGATCTCAACTCTTAACTGCCTAAAACTGCAGCTCCGGAGGATTCAACGCCCTCTTCTGGCCTCCACAGGCACCCCTGTGCATGTCTTCTCTCTCTTTCTCTCTCTCTATCGCTTTCTCTCTCTATCGCTTTCTCTCTCTATCGCTTTCTCTCTCTATCGCTTTCTCTCTCTCTCTCTCTCTCTCTCTCTCACACACACACACACACACACACACGCACACACACAGGTGCATGTGCACACACATTCAGAAAATGAAAATGAAAGAAAAATGCAGACCCTAGTGCCCTGACTGAATGAATCAAATCTGGTTTTGAAAATGGAGCAAAGATTATTTGTGCATTGGTGACTGTGTGACACATTGTTCTGGCCAATGTTGATTTTGTGCAGTGTTCACTCGGTAGACTATATCCGTGTGCAACCACACTTCATACATTAAAGCAAGGAGTGGCTTTCAGTTTTGTGTTTGTTCAGTACTTGACTGTGCTATGCATACACAGCACCCCCCCCCCAGGCTGCTTCTCTTTGGATCTTATTTTAAATAACAATCAACTTTAGCTTGAATCTTCCCACACATCTCTTCTGAATGAACGCATCTTTACCATCTCAAGAACACTGTTCCTGTGGGGAAGACTCATTGTCTCATTCAGGGGCCTGACCACCAACCCACTTGGCACAGTACCTCTCTGTTTGCTCTGAGGTGTATGGGAGAGGATGTCATGGAACAGGAAAAGACATATTAGGAAATACTAGAAATTTTCAAATTTTATTAGTTAGTACATAAGTGAGATGGAACTCAATTTTATACACCATCTTGACCAAGCTTCCCATCACTCCTCATGAGTCTTGCTGCCATCATGCATCCCAATAGGATGGATGCAAAGGGCCCTTCACCCCTGTGCTGTGAATTCCCAGAACCTCCAGTCACAGGCTAATTGTGAGAGCACATCAGACCAACACAGATTGAGATCTTTTTATAAAATAGCTGTCTAGTGCCCTTCAGAAGTGTCAGAGCCAAGGAAGATAGCGGAATCGCCAGAGATTAGAAGAGGCTAAGGAGACAAGATGACTCAATGTGTGGGATCCTGGATTAAAGCCTGGAACAGAAGATGGGTGTGAATGGAAAAACTGATGCAATCCAAACAAAGCCCCTGGTCCAGTTCACAGTATCATGCCAGTGTCTGTTCCCTAGCTTTGATAACAGTGCTGCAATTATTGCTGAAGCTACATCAAAGGGGGCTGGGGAGGCGTGCTCAAGAGCAGGCTGTACTTCTTTGTACCTTCTGTGTAAATCCAAAGTTATTTCTGAGTTAGTTTTTCTTTAAAGATTAGGGTTGTGGGTGAAGTTGGGAAAGGGAGTACATAGGAGAGGAGGGGAAAGCCGAAAGCCTTTGCTTACTCCCTCATCACACTCTCTACTCATCAGTCAAAATGATGTATTTTGGAAACTATTTTATGTAACACTTCTCTATTAGAACTGATTTTTTTGTAATAACCTTTTGAAGTGGGACATACTTCCCATTTTGTAGATGGGGCAAATTCTGAGACATAAATTGCCTAGGTCCAGGGCTGGGAGGAAGAAAGAATTCAAACCCTAACTGATGGGTTCCCAAGCCCGTATGTCCATCCTTAAGACACATGCATTGTGCTGTGGTCAGCAGTCCTAGAGGACACCCCTGTGGCCTGCACTTGCTCCCTCAATCCACGGAGGAGCCCTGTGTCCTGATGATACCTGGATTCCAATGTGCTGTTTTAACCTTTGCAGCTGCCAGCCTTCTCCAGCCGTAGCTTGGGCTCCATTCAAGAGTGTGCTAGAGAAAGTGGCAATCAGAACAAAGTCAAGTCCATGGCCAATCAGCTGCTAGCCAAGTTTGAAGAGAGCGCACGGAACCCTGTAGCCCTGAAACAGGTAATGCTATCATGTGGTCCCTGTACCTACCCTACCAGTGGCAGAACCCTGCTGGCTAGAGATGGCCTTAAGTTTGCCACCTGGGTCTGACAAAAAAAATACTTCTTGTTCCTGGTTATGAAATAGCAGGCTTCCATGCTTCCATGAGGTCAGATAGCAACTCATTTCTACTTTGGAGTCATAACATCCTGTTAAAACATTTAGGCCTCCATGCTGAATCCCTTAACAAGTAGGGGTGATGCCATTCCAGTAGAAACCTATTTACACCAACAGACCCCTGGATTTGGCCTGTGAGCAGCAGTTTGCTGGCGCCCATCTTGCAGTAATTAAATCCACTTCCTAATTTGGTTTTGCACTCAAAACATGATTTGTAGCCAGTGTGAGTTGGGACAATTCAAGTTGAAAGGCTGTGTGGGAGAGGACTTCCCCAGTCCCTGGTGAGGTGAGGCACCCTGACCAGAGATACTGGCTCAGAGAAAAAGCAAGGACTTGACTGACGTCCTCAGTGTTCCCTGGCACCTCTCCTTGCCCCCATGCCCCATCAGGTCCTGCAGGGTCTCTGTGTTTGACAGGGCAGGCTGGCTGCTGTGGCTTATGCAGAGTCCTCACTTGAAGTCTGTGCCCATAACTTGGTTTCTCTCTTCTCTTGCCTTTGGATGTGTGTTGTCATGTTACAATATGTTGTCATGTTATAAAACTCTGGGACCAGATTCCCTTTGTCTATGCTGTGCACTGGTGCCAAGACAAAATTGGGCTCATTTGGTGGGAAGAAGGGAACAGTCTCTTCCCTGGTTAACTTTAGAGGCAAACATGAATGTCTTCTTGGTTTTAGGATTAGCCACACCCTTCATGAATAACTAACCTTCCCTAGGAAGTGGATTTGTTACAAAAGGGCAATTTTCTTGAGTTCTGTTTTTGTCTAAACATAGATAATTTCAACGGTTGCTCCTGGAGGCCTGGCTCTGTTCTTTTGGCCTGGACATCCCTGTCCTGGAGTGGGCAAGACACTCTCTGTTTCTAGGAGGACTGTGCTGGTCACCCTAGCCTGGTGTAGGCTAGCACTGATGGCCCAGAGCCCTGTGTTTAAGCCAAAAGCAATGCCTGTGGGATTCACACATTGTCCCAGAGCAGGGGACTACAGAACTTGTCCATCTACATGCTTGTAGAGCCAGGGATCCAGTTTCCGAGCTGGGCTGGGCTTGCAGGAACCTAGCCAGCCCCATCTCCGCTCATCCGCGTGGCGGAGTCTCCTAGTCTGCTTTCCCTCTTCCCCATTCCACACGCCTCTTCTCACGAGTCTCTTCTTTCCTGTCTCCTGGGGCTGCTTCTGTGGACTGCTTTCTCCTCCCAGGACTACCACCGTGTCTCGGGCATAGGTAAGCCTGTCTTGTGCTCTGCCTCTCGCCCTCCTGCTACCTCTCGCTGCCCCAAGCTGGAGGAGTCCACTCCCAGGCTTCCACCTCCTCTGATAAGGCAGGTAGGGCTCTCTCCAGTGGATACTGTTTTGGTAAAGCCAGGGGGAAGGGACTTTGAGCCAAGGGGTGGGATCCATGGCTCCCTCCAGCATCCATATATAGCTGAATGTAGAATCCCTGTGCATGCAGACACAGTTCAAGGTCACTATCCTTATGAATAAGAACAACCACACAGGCAGCACCTGAAGTATATGCCACTGGACCCTGTTATCCAGCCAACCATGCACACTCGATGCTGTTTTGGGGGTGGAAAGTAAACATCTCCATGTGACCTCTTTGGAGAGTTCCTGTGCTATGCTTTAGTACAGAGGTGTTAGTGAATAAGCTGATTTCCAAGCAATTGAAAAAGCAATAGTAGAATGGACAGGGTGGCTGGGAGGTCATGGCTACACTCACTGAAAGAGTGAGGCTGAGGCATGGTAAAGGCCTTTTCAGATGTCTGAGCGGCCAGAACATGCATGGAGACACTGTGGCTTATCTCTTCTCTGGCTTTGGAATCTGGACAGAGTCAGGATGAGTGCCCACAGATTCCAGGGTCATCTGGTCAGCACTGAGCATTGTTATGTGGGGTCCCAGAGATGGCTAGCAGTAGGTGAGGTCAGATGCAACAGCAGTGTGTGTGTTTGTGTACCAGTCTTATGAGGAGGTGACTAAGGTGTACCTGTGTCTCCTGCATACTCAGGCCCCTAATGGGATGGGTCAGACCTTCCTTAAGGTACCCTAGGCAGTCTCAGAATAGAGAAATGCATGGGAACCAGGGCTACAGAGGTTTTCTTGGAGGGCTCTTGGGTGAGGCCCAGGTCTGAGTGCTGGGGATACCAATTCAGGGTGCAGAAGCTCCTCCTCCACCCAGCTTGTCTGACAGTTCTCAAGGTGGTCCTTATGGGGGTTCCTCATGGGGGTGGGGCCTATAAAGGGAAGGAAGCTGACTTCCCACTCTCTCCCAGTTCTCTTCCGTGGTGGCAACAGGACAGGTGCTCAGAGAACTCAATCAAGTCCCTGCTAGTGGCGAGTGCCCAAGCAGACCCTGGAGAGCCAGGGCCAAGTCAGACCTGCAGCTGGGTGGGGCTGAAAATCTCGCTGCCCTACCTCCCACCTGCCAAGGGGCACTGGCCCTGTCCGGGGTGCTGCGGCGGCTGCAGCAAGTAGAAGAAAAGGTTCTTCAGGTGACCACCCTCTCTGCCCGCCTGTGTCCATGTCCCATCCCACCCGCTCCTCACCCACCTGGAGCCAGGCCCTCCTCTGCTTCCCTCCCTATTCCTCTGTCTGCTGTGTGCGAAGAGACAAGCCTGGCTCACTCCTTCCCCTCTCCCTTGGCCATTGTCACCACCTTTCTCCTTTCTCACCTTGGCTGCAGAAGAGGGCCCAGAACTTGGCTAACAGGGAATTTCACAAAAAGAACATTAAAGAGAAGGCAGCTCACCTGGCCTCCATGTTTGGACACGGGGATTTCCCACAGGTAAACCAGGGGCTTTCAGAGTCTTCAGGATCCAGGGCGGGATGTCTAGCCAGGTAGCCAGGAACCAGCCCCAGAAGCACAGTTCTCTTCTTTCTTTTCTATAGTACAAGAAGCAATTCACTTTTTATGCCATTGATAAATTTGAGCTTGCTTCTAAGAGACCCGGATGTATAGTTTTGAGATAGACACATTACAGCAAAGGGAAACGGAGGCAGGAGAGTAAGCTTAAGTGAAAAAGAACCCCCCACCCAGCAAAAGCAGGGGCTTTAAGACCCTAGTCGGGCTGACTGTGGTGGCACAAGCCTTTAATTCCAACACAGCAGAGGCAGAGGCAAGTAGATCCTTGTAAGATTGAGACCAGTCTGGTCTAATAGTGAGTCCCAGGACAACCAGGGCTATACACTGAAACTACAAGTTCATGCAAAGTAACATTAAGTCAAATGAAACAACCCTAGTTAAGGGTTCCCCATCTTCTGACTTTGGAATATGATGCTGTTATCCACAAATGTGCTTGGTCACATTTATAGATGTCCTGGGATGCGTGTGACCTGTGGACCGCAGCTTGGGTACATGTGCACTTAGATAGTTTCTAATCGACTTTGAGCTCCCTGGGAGGGAAAGAAGGACTGCTGGTCAGCTGCAAGGTTCTGGGTGTCTTAAAGGTGAAAGCAAGCCCATTGCTTGTGCTGTTACTGCCCATCCCCCCAGTCAGGGAGGTAACCCTCAACTTCAGCTCTGCTTCTCAAAGCAACAATGCTAAGCTAATGCAAGAAACTTTGCCTTAGCATGGGAAGTAGAGCTTCCTCCAGGCCACCTACTTACTCGGTAACTGGTAGAAAAAGAAGAGCTGGCATTCTGGTGTTCGCAGAGCAGGAACTGCGAGTAATAGTGAAGCCCAGGAGGTGGGGGTGGGGGTATCCTTGTAAAACCCTCCTCCTTCAGCAAGCTATCTCTAGAACACATCTCAGTTACCTTCACTCAGCCTCCTCCTATGTCTCTAGCTGTCAGTGGAGTCATAAACAAAGGAGGAATATTCTGCATTGAGTTCATTGCCAGGGTTCTAGCAGCCTCCAGGAGGCCAGCACAAGTGTGTGCCTACAGCTGTAGAAGCCCCAGCTGTGGTGGGCTGCCCCCACCCCCTGTTGGCTCAGGCTTCTCCCCTCCTAAACCTGCAGCTGCTCCCTCATCCCAAACTCTTCTATGAGGGCTTCTCATGAGCACTGCAGTCTAGGGCAGCTCTACACAGGAGCAGAATGGGTCTCCTCGGAGTACTTCAGGGAGCTGGAACTGTAGCGGAGTGCAGTGCAGCCAGGAGCCACGTAGTCCCACTTGGCTCTAAAGACACACTTCTGTGTCATCCTGAGACACGGGCCCCAGGATCTGCTGCTCCGTGGGTTTGTTAAAAGCATGATTGCTACACCTGCCACAGCTATAACCCTGCTTTCTTTCCTGTCTCTGTTCCATGCAGGACAAACTTCTGTCTAAACGTCTGCTTCACAGTCATCCTCCTTCTCCTCCCTCTTGCCTTCCGTCTCCTGATCCAGCTGCTCCTTCCTCTCCACCAGCTGCCGACTCTGTTTCTCCTGCCAGAAAGGTAGTCACCCCTAAATTATTGCCTCCTCCACCCCCTGAATGTTGAGATGTTCTCGGGCTCCATTTGGCCAGCACAGCCGAACATCTGGAGCTAAGCTTGGCTGGGATGAAAGTTTGTTAGATAGTGTACGACAGTCCTAGATCCGGTTTGGGTTTTCTTTAGTACATGCATCTAGCAGAACAACTCGAGCCTGCACTGCCAGCATCACTCTCACACAGAAATCATTCACCGGGTACTCGGATGCTGAGCCCTGCCCAGATGCTGAGAAAATAAAGGAGAATCTTTGGGCCCCATGCTACAGTTTGATGGAAGCACCACTCCATCATAAGAATAACATTTAACATGTGGCATTGCTGAACTTTGGCATGCCTGACCTAAGCAAATGGCAGTTTCACACAGTAAACTTAATGCAGGATTTATTACTCATGAAGTTCTCGAGATGTATAATGGGCAAGATTATAAGAACATAAAGAAGCCTGGGAAGGGTTTGGAGGCAGTGGTAGGAGACCTGTGTGGAAGATTCCACAGGGATAGTTTTCTAGATAGAGAGCTAGGGTGTGGTAAGAAGTGATTAGCATGTATAAAGGTAGGCTGATGTCACCTGACTTTGGGGTGGCAGAGTGTAAGGATTACAAAGAGTGAGAGCAACATACAGCACTGTCATGATGTTAAGGAGTTTCACCCTCTCACTGGGCTAGAGCGAGCTACTGAAACCTACACCCTATGTTCTTAAAAGATGATTCGGGTAGCAGCACAGAAGTTAGCTTGGAGGGAGGGAGGCAGGGAACGAGCTGTGATTTAGTGGATAGTGAAGTGTTCTGTGGACAAGAATTAGTTTGGGTCTGTGGCACATTTTTAACCTCCAGAAAGAGTGAGTTCTCTTCTGCACTTAATCTGTTGGCCTGGCTGCTGCTGAGGTCAGCGTGCAGGGCTGAACGTCCTGTCTGAAGGACTCCTGTTTGGCTCCTGTGTTGTTGAGCTGGGGCACATCCAGCTTCATGCTGTCATCTTAGGAAAAAGTGCTAAGTTGTCCCTGTTTTGTAGCTGAGAGTTCTGTTCCCATTGACAGCCCTAACATCTCTAGGGAAACGTGTATAGAAAAAACGCCCACAGAAAGATGAAATAACATAACCTAGCCCCCACCTGGGCATGAAGTTCCTCCAAAGACTAGGAGGAGGTGACATGAGGGGACACAAACAGTCAAGATATCAACACAGCTGTATCCTGGCCAGTGTCAGAGCATTGGTCAGCTGTTTGCCTTCAAGTTCTCTGGCCTGTCTGGTCATCTTGTCTCTCTCCACCCACAGTGTCAAGGGGTCCTGGCTCACACCACGATGAGCTGTATGAGTGGAAACACACATTTTTGTCACCACCACCATTAGGTCTCAGGATAGATTTTCCATCAAGGATACTATTTCCTGCTGTGGGGAGCATTACCTGCACCCTCGGTCTCGGTGGGATAACAGGAATGAGGGGGTCAGGGCACTGGGCACAGGCCAGGCAGTGGCTCTAGTCATTAGTCAGAGCCACCTTGCATTTCCCTGCCTGACCTTTCTCCCACTTCCTGGGACCTTCAGGACTGAGCTCGACAAGGCCTTCCCTCTCTGTCCCTAATTCTCTTCTACCCTCAAAAAGTTCTCTCTGCCCTCTAAGTGATAGCACGAGACAGAACCCGGGGGGTCTGACAGACACTTGTCACTAATAAGCTTATCCCTATCACATTATCATAGAGCCCTTTCCAAGGCCTTTCTCATCAGGTTCTCGGGCAGTTTTTTAAAAAGGTCTCTCATTAAGCTAGTTAGTGAACCTTCATTTATCCAACAAGTATTTCTTAAATTCAGTTTGGATACTTTCGGGCTCTTGGTATATGCACCAATAAGTCAGAGTTAAGTCCCTGCACTATGTAGGCTTGTGTTATAGTAGAGGAAAAACCAATGTTAATGTGACATATAAGTAAGTCATTTATGTCACCAGGTAAGATGATGATTGCTATGAAGGATGTAAAGTGCTGGCAGGAGCCCAGGGTGTAGCAAGGAGTGGTATAAAGTGGGATTAGCAAGAAGGGCTGTCCTGTGACTGTGAGAACTGAGCAGAGTCAGAGAAGAAGACAAAGGTTTAAGGGGTCCATAGCTCTCAATCTGCAGTTCAGTGGTCTCTCTGGACCAGGTAGATGGAGCTCTGGCAGAGGCACTAGCCCACAAGTTGTGTCCATGGGAAACCCCATACCTAGGGAAAGGCTGAATGAGATTGGCTCAGAGATGGCCCTGCCCCTTAAGCTTTGTTCCTTGTTTCTGTGGGCTTGATACTCTGTGGACAGAGCCTTTCTGTCTCCCAGGCTAACTTCGGTCGTGAGATGGTTATATATATAATTGGGACATTCTAACAGCTTCCAGCTTGTTAGTCACAGGCCAATGTGTCTTTCAAATGTGGCTGGGGATAATCCAGGAGCTCTTAGAAGTCACCATGGCATGGTAGGTAAGTGACTGAATCTCTCTGGGCTTCAGTTTTTCCCTCAGTGCCCACATTCAAAGACTCCTGCCATTCTCACTGAGTCCATGACAGGCAATTGGGGATGGAGTTGTGAGCCTCTTTGAGAGTCTTCCCAGCCTTGGGCCTACCCAACCTTTCCTTCCCTTCCAACTCCTTGTCCTTAAGTCAACACTAGACTTTGCATGTCTACCATCATGCTAGCCTCCTCTGGGGATGGACCTGGCTGCCCCTTACAACAGATGCTTACTTGTTTGATAGACAGTTGCATTCCGTCCTGGTGGAGCACAGAGCATCTCTCCCAAAAAGAAAACCTGGAGCTGGATGCTTCTTCCTTCAGTTGAGGAAGTGCTCTGATTGCACAGTACGAGGCTGCTACAATTACAGAAGATTAAGGAAGAAAAATATCTGGAAATTAGGCCTAGCTTCACATCAGGCAGCATACACTGATCCTGCCTTAGGACTTCAGACCCTAACTCTGAGAGTCCTGGATTGGTCACTTTGTCAGGGGAGCAGATTTGGCCAAACTTACTATGAGAATCATATATTACCCACAGGGATGCAAACATGAGTCACCAACCCCAAGAGATGTGGCCAGGGCTCAGCCTCCAGTCTACACCTACCTTCTCAAATGATACTTTGATATTCAGATTGGTCCTGGGGGTTTTGTCTGAATAAGTCTTGAGGCTCTCTTTTGTACCACCCAGCATCAAAACCTTGGACTTTGGGTTCCATCCCCAGTCTTATAACCAGTATCATTTTCTCTTTTGTCTCATCAAACCCCTATCACTCATTCATTTTTTTTCTTTGAAAAGATGAAGCCACATCAATTTGGTCCACAGTTTGACTGCTGACATTTGCCTAGGTTGTAGAGCTCTTATAAGAACAAGATGGTGGTGAGTGATTGCACAGCTGGGCTGAGGATTGCTTCACTATGGTTTAACCAGCTGACAGAGCCTGAAGAGCAATGAGTCTCACAAGAGGAGCTTCCTCTGCCCCTTGGGGTGTTTGTGTTAAGACAAGATTTTCAGGATTTACTCTGGGATTTATGTATTAGAAGGAGATGCCATCAATGGGAATGTTTTGGCTGGGCAACCTGTCCTGTGTTATCCCTTGCTAGAACAGATCTCAAGGTCCCTCCATCCTTAGCATTTTCCCTCTGTCCCATGGATAGGGTTAGGCATCACAGTGGAGATCTCCAGTGCACATTCCAGTCTAAGGGTATTTGAATATGTCAGTACTGGTGTATATTAGAGAAGTGGGATGTTACTAAGTAGAAGAATCTAAGCTTAGAACCAGATTTGAATTTAAAGTACCACTCACTCACTGTGTGACTTTCGACAATGTAGTGGGCCTCTCTGAGCCTTAGTTTCTTTCTTTTTTTAATAGTTTTTTCAATATGAAAAGGTCTTATTAAAAGAAACAATAACATCAGGTAAAAATGCAAAAAATGGTGCAATTATGGCAAAATGTTTAGAAATATCTACACATTTGTCCCATAGGACTACAGTATGGAGCCCCAGTGTAAAGACTTTAAAATGTCATTCAATATTCAGTGCCTTTTTAAGCATCTTTAAATGGGGCTCCATTTCCTTACAGATCACATCCACTTCTCCTCATGCACCAATGAAATCAACTCGACACTTACACATCAGCTTTGTAGGATAGCAAGAAACAAAGACAGACATAAACAATTTCTTCTTTCCTATAACATAGTTACAACTATCCCAGTTTTCATCTTGTAAAAACTATATAGGAAAAGTGCTACGTACATTCTTCAAATGCAGAAACATAGTTGAAGTGGGATTGGCATTTGTTAGATCTTTTAATCCTGTAGTACTCATTGTGCCTTTTACTAATATTCTCATACTATGAGAATGTACCTTAAGTTTCTACACATAAACCCACACATATAACTAATCTTACTTTCCTAGGACCTTTTCTGAAATCACTTTAAAAGTGGCAAAATATCCCGGTTATGTAACGTAAACAAATAGTTCTTCATATAAAATTCAATATATATTCTATTCCTATAGCAAATTCCAAACCTTGGCTTTGATACACATTATGATACCCTCAATATACACTGTTATAGCAAAAGGACAAACTGTTGCACAGATTAACAGAATCAACCTAGCATGGAATTAGCCACAGTGTTTTGTTCTCTTACATATCATATGGAACATGCGCATTACTGACTTGATGTTCTATGTCTTGTTTTCAAGTAATACATTTTCTTAAATACAGAGATTGTCAAAGTGACAGGAAATCTTACTCAAGAAAGCTTTCAAAAATAAATTATATGGGTATCTCGTATAAAAATTATTTTCCCTCTCATTAGCAATGCAGAACTATAATATAATTCAAAAATTCACAGAAATAATCCTAAAACAGCATGAAGCAAAAGAGAACACAAGACTAACTAAAGAGGTAAAAAAAATATTGATTGACAAAGTTCACAAAGAGATTAGGAGAAACTGTATATCTCTCTGTGTGGGAAACAGACACTATTTCTGTGAATGCTGTCCACTTAAGTTCCTGCTTCAGAGAACCATCTCTACTTATAGGACCTTTGCAAAGTCGTCTACAAAGTTTTCTGCAAAAGCAGGTATGTGATGCAAGAGGCAATGTTTTCAGTTTGTTTCACAGTATCACCTTTCAATCTGTGCAAGACTTTTTATCCAATACAATCCATGCCAGTTTTCTTCAAGAGAATCAAACTATTCTGACTGCTGTGTGTATATTACTCATCAGTTATAGCAAGCATAGTAATGAATATGCCATCAATCTGAATGCCTGCTTTAGGCAAAGCAGGCATGGTTTGTCCTTCATGTTACTATTCCTAACTAATTGAGAAACTTGTCAGTTAAATATGCACAACACCTTAGTACCTACAGTACAGAAAGTTAAAATTCTGTTCACTCACTCATCCTTCCTTCTACATAACCTTCAGCTAGAAAAGTGTTACAACAGAAAAATATTCACTACTGTTGAATGGAAAAAATAGAGCGGTTGTAGCTGTAATGTGCACCTTAAAAGCCACTGAATTATGAGATCAATGCAAGACTCTTGTTTCCAGAAAACAGAATTTTAAAAGTAGGTGTTAGACTTCACATTACAAGTTAACTTTCATGGTACCAACAATTGGACAAATAGAGGATGGAAAATAGGTTGAGCAACAAAAACAGCCTGAGTTAGTGCAAACTTAGAATTATAAAACTGAAACAAGTTAGATCAATGGCCATCAGCCACATCCCATCACACAAAAAGCAGACCTTGAATAGATAAACGGAGTTTATTCTGGAAAAGTACTACCTTTAGGTATAGATTTATAGGCTGATCACATGGAAAGTCCTTCTATGAGTCCATTTATTCATATCTATAGAAGTATAGGCTTCTACAGTAAAGACACGCTGATGATTTTTACAGCTTCCAGCTCTGTAGACGGAGTCCTTGTATACAACTGCCAAGCCCTGGATTCTAGGCACAGTCATGGGGGTTAAAAATCCCCAGTAGTCTTTTTGAGGCTCCTAGTTGAGGAAAAAAATCTCTCTGTAAGACATAGATCTTTTTTTGTGCCCCACAGCACTATGGAACTCCATTGCAACTGGCATGACACAAACATTATCCAACAGTGTTCTCTGCTGTCATAGCACTCCACAGACTTCAGGGAGTTTCTGCCACCACCTTGATACACAACGTCCTCCAGTTGCATACATTTTACCACAGTAACACCCTAGTTTGCAGCCTATTCTGGCTCAAAGCAAGGATGGCTTAGATAGCCATCTATTGGTGGAATGGTCATACATCCAAAAATCATTTTCTGCCTTCTGATCGATGGAGACCCTACTGCTGCTTGGCCTGTACTCCTTGCAATGTAAATGTCATTATCTGGTGATATAAGAATCCCAATTTCTCTTAGGTCATTTGGTGGTTTGCATAGTGGAAACACTCTTCCTGTGACTATATCTGGACACGGTACTCTTTGCTTCTTTCCTGAGTGTTTTTGTGCAGAATCAAAACATGATCATTTCAGAAGCAGTCATCCCAAGCCTCTGTGAAAGGCCATTGGTGTTGGATAGTCCCTTTACCTATAGCTTTTGACTATGGCCTCTGCAAACTGAGGTGGAATTTTCTAGATAAATGTATCTACCATCAAAGGAAAACATATACATTTGGCAAGAATTTCTGGAAAGTGTACTTTTCACATTCTGCTGATGTTCAAACCACCTTATACTGCTTTCACAAACATGTTCTTCCTAGTCAACATTTATATCATCACTAGCTAGTACGCTTATGAGTTGATCTCTTGTCAGCTGGAGAAACTCTTGCTCTTTGGTGACACGCAGAAACTTTTAATGGATTATTCTTTTGGTCCATCTCTGAGTCCCTGATAACCATAATGACCAGCAAAGATAAAGACCCCAATAGAATTTTGTGGGTCCAAATGACTAGTCATATACATAGCATACTGGTCTTGTATGGAAGGAATTTAGAAGATGCTAGTTGGAGTTAACAAAGCATCTGTCAGAATAATTCTAGAGGTATATGCATAATTCAATACTAAATCCATCAATTTAGCTTCACCGCCGATAATTTGACTTCTTTCTGAGTTGTTCTGTAAGGCCGCTAGTAAACATGGATCTGAAGTAGAGGCTGATTGCAGTGAGAACATGGATATGACAGGAAAATGTTCTGTGATCCACTTCTACTACAATGTCTGTCAACTCTCCTTCATCGTACATTGTTTTGGGTTGCTTAATAATACTGCAAGCATTATTAAGGGTCTATGACTTTGTTGGTTTTAGCTGAAAATGGAATCCTATTTGTTGTTGGGGAAGACTTACTTAAATCTGCCAACACAGCCATTTCTCCAAGGGGCCCCGAGAGCCTTAGTTTCTTAGCCCATAAGCTGGAGATATATCAACCACTCTTTGCAGTGATTAACATATGCAAAATGGTTGAAATATTGAGTAAATGTTCCCTTACCCAGTAGAAGAAACATCTAGAAGAAAGCCAATTTACCTTAAATGCACATCTTTGAAATAGCAGTCATTTTAAGGGTTTCCATTTTCTACCATAGCCACTTATGAGTAAATGACGTTCTGGCTAATTTAGAGTCCAAAGGGATTTGAGACTCACCTGCAGATCTATGAAGGCTAAATGCATATGATCAATGTTACATGCCTGTCAGCACAGGTAAAGTTGGGTAGATGAAGACTCCCCCAAGGGAACTCACTACCCTCAAGGCTTGCCTCATATCAGCTCTGAGTCTGTCATTTCCAATATCCTCATAAAAGACAGTGTAGGTACCTTGCTGTCTCCTTGCCTTGAACAAAGATGAGGAACCAGGTCTGAAGGCCTGTTCTCTGTGGTCTTATCTAGGGGCTCCTTAGTGGGGGATGTCCTTGATCCTCAAGGCCCAAGAGACCACTCTGGTTCTGCTTATTGAATCTTCCCCTTCTCACAAACCTTCAGCTCCAAACTCCTGGAAGCTTGATTCTTGTTCCCTGACTGTCTTGTGTGGGCCTACTTGATGCTCAGAACACGCTAGCTGGCCACAGATGACTCAACTCTACACAGAAGCACTACCTGGTCACCTGCTGTGTGAGCTGAGTTCTGGGCCAAAGGTGGGGAAGTCCCACTGTTTTGACTTAAAGGGCCCCGCAACCTGCATCCTCCTCCATTGAGAGCACCATGTCTGCTGTAACAGAGGTAGAGAGATAGCTAAGACAGGACAACTGATATCAGGGATGTAGACTTGGGGAGTAGGTGAACCAGCCCAGTCAAGTGTAAGAATGATTCCCACATCTAGAGACCTAAGTTGGAGAGGGCCACAGGGCTATGTGAGGACTGTCTCTTTGAAGAAGGCTAGCCAGCCCTGCAGCCTCTGGAACCGATGCTTGTGACAATATCCGCGTTGCCGTGTTTGAATCAGGAGTGTTTTAGGGAAGACAGTCACACCACTCTTGTTTGTGCAGAGGAGAGAGAGTGTGTGTGTAAAAACCAGAATTCAAAATGGCATGTATGACTGGTTATTTGCCAAGGACCTCTGGGTGCCCAGCACTGTGTAAGGCTCTATCATCCTATAACTCATGCTAATGAATTCGCTGAAAAATAGTTTGAATTCAAAAGGAACAGCAAACAATGGAAAATATTTAAATGTAATTCTTAAATTATAAAACTATAAGATATATAAGAACTATAAAATTAGTCTTGGGGATTCTAAAATTGATAATTCTTAGTTTTTTGTTGTTGTTAAATCAGATTGTCCAGTTTCACATTTAAATAAATCCTTCCCAGTCAGATCACCAGTGTTTCCCTCACCAAGCCCTACACCCACAAACACATGTGGCTTGTCATTCAATGTATGTGAGTCTTCTTGCTGAGAATGTGTGGCTCTTATGCTGTAATCACTGCCAGGAGAAATATCTCAAAGTCCACAAACTATGGCTTTTATCATTTCTCAGAATACGGGCCACCTGGTAACTCTCAAGCTGGTGAAAACATGGTCCCCAGGAGACTGGGTTATAGTACTCCTTTCACAGAGTCAAGGGAGTCTTCATCCTGTCAAGAAATAGAATGACTGGATAGATGACTCAGTTAAGAGCATTTATTGTTCTTGCAGAGGACCTGGGTTCAGTTCTCAGCATCCTGATGACTCACAAACACCTGTAACTCCAATTCCAGGGGATCTGATGCCCTCTTCTGGCCTCTGAGGGTACCAGACATACACATGGTACATGGACATGCATGAAGGCAAACCCTCATACATATATTATAAAATGAATAAATCTAAAATAATTTTTTAGAAGGAAGATAACTCCCAGTCCTGGGAGTGATGCTCACTTTCATGATGATTTTGAGTAGGCTTCAAGGGTCCTCTCGTCCCTTGGAGTAAGTCTCCAACCTTTGAGTGCCTAATGGTGTCTGTGAATCAGTGATCTGGGATGGTTCCCAGCAGGTGGGAAGGGCAGCTGGGCGTTGGCTTATAATGAAAAATCTGGGTGTGGTCTTCATCTTGGATGTTACTGTCTCCCAACTCCCCACCCAGGTGACTTGCACAGCTGATTAGAACAACTGAACAGGCTGTGACTATCCCAGTGTGTTTTGGGGACACCCCCAGCACCCTCACAGCCCTCTTCAAGCTTCAGTGATTTCTTCCTAAGACAGGATTGCTTAGAAGTTCAGTGGCATAAAGTGCTTATTAGCTAAGTAGTTAATAAGGTCTCATTAGACACTTGGGTTTCTAGTCTCAGACAGTGCAGGTTGAATCTTGGCTCCATCAGGAGGCAGGTACTGCCTGTGGGTGTTGAGCACCCCTCATCTCCTTTCTGGGAGAGTGATATGGAGCCAGTTCACATGATAGGAGGCTGGGTGGGCAGTACCCAGTGGGAAAGCTAGCCTCCCTCCTTTATTTTCAAGCAAACCTTGTATTCTACAGCCTCTCTCTGAGGGGCAGAGTCGGGTGACCCACTAGGGAATGGAACATCAGAACAAGCTTATTGTTCTGAACCAATACACCTGAACTTTCCTAGAAGGAGGAGCCAGATTTCTTGGCTTGCGCAGGTTCCTCAAAGTAGAAAGAGGTGTGTCAAAGCAGAATTCTAATCTTTCCCAGGCTAGACCTGTGGACCCAGGTGGGGCTGAGGAGGTGCCTCACCTGGCAGCTGCTGTTCACAATCAGGAACATAGGCTTTGCACAGGCTGAGGCGGCCCCAACCTACACTAGAGGGATAAGACCCCTTACCCCAGCAGCCAGCAGCCGTGTTCCTATAGTCCTCAAGAACCCTCCTCATATGGAATGACTACCAAGCCGCTCTTCATGGTACAGCTTCTAGACTAACCAAAGGTGCGAGGATCTCTGTGGCCTTGTCTTCTTCCTGCTCAGTTTGCTTTCTGTTCACCCCAATGATATCTGCTTTGTCTGAGATCTGAAGAGTTAGCATCTGATGCTGGGGTGGCTCTGCTACAGGAGCTGGGAGTCCATGCTTGGCTGTAGTTCCCTAGATCTCCTGCTTTGTTCTCAAGCCTGACTGTTACCACTTCAGACATGGCTTCCAAGAGCAGTCTCCGGATTTGGATGAAAGGCACTGTTTTATCACATAAGCCTCAGTGTTACTTGAAGCAACGTCTACCAGAGTCCTGGCAGCCTAAATGGCTTCTAGTTCTGTCCAGGCCTTTCAGAGGTTGAATTTGGAAGGCTGCAGATATTGGAACCTCCCTCACGAGCCTGGAGATCACAAGTAGTACTTCTGGCCCCTTGGGCTGTGCATTATTCACCTCCTGTCAGAGCAGACAAAGCCTTCTCAGTATGGTCTGTCAGAGCTGCTGGGGAAGGAGCTAGTGGGCTTGGCTGGGCCTGGATGTGTGATTTATCTCATCCCCTGTTTGAGCTGTTCAGTGATGCCAGTCTATAGCCATGCCCCCAGAGCACTGTCTTCTGGCTGTTGTGCTTGGCCACTGAGCAGCCTGTAGGGTGGGGCTAAGACCTAGTTCCTTTCTATATGGGTTTCAAGGCATGCCACAAAGCAATGAGCTCCTGGACTTGGTTCACTCATTTAGGAAAATGCAGATCTTTGCATCTTAGGAAACAAATCCCAAATCCGTTATGTACAAGCTCCCTCCCCCAACCCCTGGCTGTAATTCCATTGTCTGTGATTTTATTGTTTGTTCTTGGGTTTGTTTGTTGGTTGGTTGTTTTTCTGAGTTAGGGGTAGGATCTCATTCTGTAAGTTAGGCTAGTCTATATCTCACTATGTTACTCAGGCTGGCCTCAAATCTAGTCAGATTGCTGAGTTTTAGGATTCTAGGCATGTGCCACTGTGACTGGCTCTACCTCTGATGTGACAACACTGCATAGCTCATAGGAGTAGGAATGTGGACTTTTTTCCTTTTGCTACCACCAGTTTGGATGCTTTCCTTCTGTTAATTTCGATAACTCTGGTATCCACTCCTGGTGGTCTGCTTTACCTCTGGGGACTCTGGAGTTCTGCTTTCCTGTGGGCTGGAACCTTCATTCCCTTGCCCTATGTTCCTGCTGGGTGCTAACTGGCTTTCCTTTTGTCTGTTTCCTCACTTCTGCCCTTGGCTAGCTGACAGTAGGGAAAGTATCCAGCGGAATAGGGGCTGCAGCTGAAGTTCTGGTCAATCTGTACTTGAATGATCACAGACCTAAGACACAGGCCACCTCTCCAGACCTGGTAAGGAAATGCACTAGCAGGCTCCACCTGAAGACATTTGCCCAGCCTCTCCAGGCAAGAGTATGGGAGGATCCAAAGGTACCCTTTCTCGGGGAACAGGGGAGTACTGACTGCAGGCTGAATCCAGCAGAGGCTGGGAGAAGCTACATTTTCTCAAAGACTGACTTCACGTGGGTCCTTGTGTTCACTTCCAGGAAAGACATGCTCCCTGCTATCTGTGGCTTTCAGGATCTATTCAACATCAGGCCTGCGGGGCTGCTGGACAGGTCCCCCACCTTCAGCATTTAGTGTCCAGCCTAAGCAGACCTGGGAGCTGAGACATGTGAAGCAGGGCGCGTACATCTTCCCTCTGGCTCTTTCTCCCCTCGCTCTAAGTGGCACGTTGCCATCAGCAACACTGATGATGGTTGATCTGGTTTCCTTTGGGCTCATTGACCTGGAATTGTCCAACACCAGTCTGCTCTAGCCCTTCCGTTCCCCACTGCAAGTGTGGAGGGAACTGCAAGACACAAGCTCCCCTTGTCTTCACTCTCTTGAATAGATTTGAAATCACACCCAGTCCTCACTTGGTCCCTATCACTGCAGGGGGCAAAGACATTACCACACCCTGTCTTGGGTTTTTTTTTTTTTCTGTTGCGATAGACTACCCTGACAAACCTAACTGCAAGACAGAGAGTTTATTTAGCTCACTGTTCAAGGCACAGTCCATCATAGCAGGAAGTCAGTCAGGAGCTTGAAGAGGTGGACACATAGCACTCATAACCAGGAAGCAGACAAGGATGGATGCAAGCTTACTGCTGTCCTGTCTATGCAGTCTGAGCTCCTAGCCAATGGTACCACTCACAGTGGGTTGGTCTTCCCATCTCAGTTAACTAATCAAGGTAATCCACCACAGGCACACCCAGAGGCTCATCTCCCAAATAAGACTGGATTCTGTCGAGTTGACAACTAGCGTTGATCATACACATTGTCACTGTAGTACCCAGTGACATTTATCCTCTAGGATAGACTGCAAGAAACCAACACTAGGTAGACATATTCAAGCAATATGTCCACTCATTTAGATCAGCCTGGGGGGGAACCCCTGGAGGGAGGAGACTGTAAGAGGAGTGTGTCTCCCTGCCCCCATGCTCTTGTTTGCAGTGACATAGCAGCCAGGAGCCCTGAAGACGCCGTGGTTTGATTAAGAATTTTAACATCCCTAGGCCTGGCCTTTAAAAACCTATTTGGCCCTAACACGTTGCTCTTTTCTCCTGGCCCCAGGAATCCGTGAAAAGGACATTTCCCCTGAGCCTGGGCGGCAGCGACACCTGCTACTTTTGTAAGAAGCGTGTGTACGTGATGGAGCGGCTGAGTGCTGAAGGCCACTTTTTCCACCGTGAGTGCTTCCGATGCAGCGTCTGCACCACCACCCTGCGCCTGGCTGCCTATGCCTTTGACTGCGATGAAGGTAACCCCTGGGGGCCAGAACAACACTAGCCTCTGTTCTCTGTCTCAGATGTGACCTTGTTCTGGGGTTCCAACCCTCAGGAGTCTGTGGGACACCCAACACTTACCAACAGGGAGTATGGTATCATCAGGAATGCTAACTAGAGAAACTTGGAGACCTTACTGTAGAGAGCAGAGGCCATTGGCACCTACAGTGAGTCTGCTGAGGGCCCTCACTTACCTCACTCGGCCCTACCACTTTCCATGGTGCCTGTGAGGCCAAGATAAATCAAACCTGATAAACTGCGATATGCCCAGAATTATACCTGGCACGTAGTAAGAGCTTAATGAATGATGGCATACTAATAAAGTGTGAAGGGCTGGGGAGATTGCTCAGGAAGTTGAGTGCTTGTCTTGCAACCATGAGGACTTGAGTCCAGTTCCTAAACCCAGGTTTTGTTGGGACCAGACATGATGGTGCATACCTATAATCCCAGCACTGGAGAGGCAGCCTCAGGTGACTAAAACAAAGAAATAATAGTTCTTAGTTCATGAGAATGTGGGAGTTATCTGCAGTATTTATTAGGTTTTCCCATTATCACCATCATTATTATCATTATTATTGCCATCATCATTGTTACCATTGTAGAAATGGGCAGCAATGCTATCCAAAAAGGTACCCAGCAGTCCTGGGCAGTGGCAGTTTTACCCAACAGGTACCCTGCCTGGGTCTTTTCTCTCATCACTGACCAGCTGTATTGACACCCAAGATTCCAAAAAGAACTGGGGTTGAGGGGGGGAGCTCATTCTCAGAGCTACTTATTTTTCTCCCTGACAACTGGCCTTGTGAAGAAATCTAACTTCTGTTTGGGTTGGGAGTCACCTGAGAGTTTTAGCCCCACTCAGGGAGTTCCCCCATTGCCAGCACCTTCTCTGAGGGAGGCAGTAGAGTGTTGCTGCCTTGGTGCCACTTTAGGGCAGGTGGATAAACCCTTGCTCATGTCTGAGGTAAGCTCAGCTGAGCTGATTTCCCTGGCTGTTGTATTGACTGGACAGTGATGAGCATTTGTTCCCAAGGTTCTGTCTACAGAGAAAAATCATGTTGTGTGTGTGTGTGTGTGTGTGTGTGTGTGTGTGTGTGTGTGTGTCTTCTCACAGGCAAATTTTACTGCAAGCCCCATTTCGTTCACTGTAAAACCAACAGCAAACAACGCAAGAGACGGGCGGAGCTGAAGCAGGAAAGAGAGGTATGTTGGTCTCAATGGCGGTGGGAGAGCAAGGACCACCCCGCCCCTGTGATGAGGTCTCTAAAGGCAACCTCAAAGTTAGACAGATTTCTCTAGTCCTGGAGGGATAGAGACTGCTCCCAAATAAATAAGAGTCCCCTCCTAGAGTATTCTTTTGTCTTAGTCTGTTCAGCAGCCTCTGGGTTGGCCCTGTTTCAGACTCCAGGTCCCTGATAGGTACCTAGCTTCTTCTGAGAAGCTTGCACGTGTGTCAGGACTCAGCTGTATGCTGAACTGTGCAAAAGCCATGTGGTCACACTGTCCAGGAATCACAGGACACTGTTTCTAGGAAGAAGGCTAAGTTTCCGGGTCCCTTCCTAGGCCTTTAAAGCCACCACTGAATTAACCCATGGTTTGTGGTAGCGCCCCCTCTGACAGCTCTCAGGAAATACCGTCTCTCCAGTTTGATGAATCGCCTAGCACTAATTGAAACCCACAACTTGAACTTTCCTAATGATACAGTCTTAGGCTCACTATAGGAAAACAAGAGAATAAATAAGAGAGGGGAAAGGGTAGAAGAAGGAAAAAAGAAGGGGTAGAGGCTGACAATTCAGGAGTAAAATTGCTGGTTTGGGTTGTTTTAATTGAGATAGGATCTCACTATGTAAACTTGACTGGCCTGGAACTCAATAGTTAGCCCAGGCTGACCTCAAAGTCACAGAGATCTACCTGTCTCTGCCTCCTGAATGCTATGGTTAAAGGCATATGCCACCACACCTTGCTTAGGAGTAGAATTTCTAATGCTATTGAAAGATTGTATTTTATGCATGGTCAGTATCTGCTTCAGTAGTTCCATTCTGTTGGGCTTTTACACCATTTAATACTTTCATACTTGCAAAGATGTTTTTTTACAGTAAATATATTTGCATACAAATCTTAATCCCTATTTCTAATTATTCACGTACTATATAACAATACAAGTAGGTATGCAGGGTCAAAGGGCATGCATATTTTGAAAGCTAGTGAATGGTATGGTAAGTTTGTCCCCTTAAAATCGACTTGTGCCCACATTCAACACCAGTATGGGAGACACCCCAATTAGTCTCTCACTGGCTCAACCTGCTCCATTGGAGGCAGCCTCTGAGACGATTGGACTAAGTGCTTTTGCTTTGCTGTCTTTCTCAGGAGGAAGGGACATGGCAGGAGCAGGAAGCCCCTCGGAGAGACACCCCCACGGAAAGCTCTTGCGCAGTGGCAGCCATCAGCACACCAGAAGGCAGCCCCCCAGGTATCTCCACCTCCTTCTTTAGGAAGGCACTGAGCTGGCCTTTCAGACTGACAAGAGGCCTGCTTGACCTGCCCAGGAGCCTGCTTAGGTGGATGCAGGGACTCCTGAATGCTGCTGGCCACCATGTCAGGGACAATGCTCACAACTACTGCTTCACGTTTGAGGTCCTGAGCCTGGGGCTGCTACTTCTCTGGGCCTTCTCTGAGGTCCTGGCCACCATGTACAGGGAGTCTGAGGAATCCCTGGAGAGCATCCGCAGCTGGTTGCTCAGGTTCATCCCAGTGAAGCTGCAGTGAGGTGCATGCTACCCCACAGTGCCCTAACATTTCCAAGTGTAGACCCCGACATTGGTAGTTTGCTCAGGCTCTGGCCAGTGTCTGTAAGCAGTTAGTTCCAAGCCAAAGAGTCCCATCCTGGCCACTTCCATCTGGCTTTGACAGGGTCGAGCATCTCTTCATGGTGCTAGGGCCAGGGGCAACATGAAGGATTTTTTTAAGAATAGCTTTGTATTGTTTTGTCTTTTCATACCAAAGCGAGCCATATTTCTAGGTTTACATTTCAATTTTTAACTTTTCATAAGCCAAAAAAGCATTATTTTTCTACAAGTACTTCCAACCGTTTCAACTTTTATCACCAGTTTTACAAGGCCTTCTAACTTCACAATGAGTTGAGATTTGTTGCTACCAGCAAAGTTAATGAGCTGAGACTTTAGAGCCACAAAAGGGCCATCACCAGACCAATGCCTTTTGATTTTTTTCATACAGATGCCACCTGTTCACAGTGGGTGTTGCATTTGTTTGTTTTCAAAAACACATATGTGTAAGACCATAAGGTTAAAAGAAGGAAGTAGAGGGGTAGAATAAACCACAATTAATCAAAGCACACGGCAGTGTGTCAATGCTGTCTGTCCTCAGGGTCAGAGAGAGGTATTTTACTCCTATCTTTTGAAGTCAAAAAGTAGCTTAAAAGCTTTCCCTCATGCCCACCCAATCACAGCCAATGGCATAGAAGCACAGGGCTACCACACTGCAAACATACATTTTCCTCCCACTAATGGGCACTGCAGTGAAGCCCATTGGCACTTGGCCCTAAATAGCTGTCAGGCTGATGTAATGCTAAGGACAAACTATTTCAGATGGTGTCCTTTTTACCCCTATCAAGTCCCCAGCCCAAGCCGCAGACTGAGTCAAAGTCACTGAGGGCCATCATGGCCAGGCTGTCTCTGCCTGGTGTCCTTTGAACCTGAGAGTACTTGCTGATCCTGATCAGTGAGCCTTGATAGTGGTATCCTGGCTGCTCAGTCATATTTCACCTATACAACCAGAGACCCTTCTCCTAGTGCCCCAGGAAAAAAAAAAAAAAGAGTGTCTGGTGGTTTCAAGCCTAAAGTGTTTTCTACACTGGGTGTCTGGAGAAGACTACCACTGTCCCCACCCAACTCTGTGATGCTCAGTTTCTGCAGCAGGTTGGGCAACTGGAGGGTTGATAAGGGCCTTCTAAGTACTCAGGGTATCTACAGTCATGGGGTACAATGCCGCTATGGAGAGCTGCAACCACTATAGAGTGCCCGCCAAGATTAAGAAGGTCTGGTTAAAGACAAGGCATCTTGAGAGTTTTGACGTAAGTTTCTGTAAGGTGGGAAAGAAGAGTGCATTTCTAGAGAGTCTGTTCTGACGTCATGGGAAAGACAGGACATGGCTATAATCAAGTCTATGAGAACCAGCACCTCTGACCTTGCTGGAACTATTGCCAGCGTGATGACGTACATTGTTATTTGCCCCACTTGTAGCTGGGGTTTTAATGGTCAAGCATATGGGAGAAGCCCTTGAGCCCTATTATGTTTCATTATGCCACATGAACTCTTGAGGTCATATTATAGTGATTTTCTCCAGCTCAGGGTGGGCTGAGATGGGCTGTGGAATGCTCTGGGAAGCCAGAGTGAACTCTCTAAAAAATGTCATTTATAGCCATAAGGAGGCCGGTTTGAATTACTCTGGTAGACAGGGTGTGTCTGTCACAAGGCCTAGACATCTGTATGTTTTGAGACCTTGATCCTTCCTGGTGGGCAACAGCAGGGGCAGGTCCTGGGAGACAGATACTCCAGAAATGAATTTGCCTGGAGGATGAGTGTGAAACCCCAGAGTACAATGGACACCAAGAGGCTACTGGGGCTGAAGGGCCTGGGAACATTTATGGACAAGAATGGGGTTCTATGAATGTGCAGATGTGGTGCATCCGCTCTTGGAAATGAATGGCTGACCGCCACCAGGAAGGTCTGTCTCTCCCAAGCACACAGTTGTTTGTGGCAGGACATGGCTGCTCTGTTTCCACTCCAATGCCTTTTCCTCTTGTGATTTGGACTTGTTTTACTCCCTGGCTAAGTCCTCCTTTTTGTCTTTCTCTTTCCAACCTCACACTGTGGCCGCCAGTGCGTTTCAGCCTTCCAGTCCTACACCCACTCCTTGGCTGACACTCCTGCTCTAAGGTGACTGATTTTCTTGGCAATTTTTAGAGAGAGGTACTAACCCCCACCCTGCTTCCCGCACCCCTTCCTCTGCGTCAGTGGTACTGGTAGCACTAATGGTGTCTTGCATACTAATGGACTTCCTAAGGCATGAGTGGTTAACAGCATGGGGTGGGGGTCAGCTTGAAAGCCGCGTTCTGCCTTCCCTTCTTTGGAGCCCAGCCAGCAGCCTGGGTCCACAACAAGTGCATGCCCCCCTCACCCCCCATCCTTGCCACCCCGGGCTGGCCTCTCTGCATGCTTTCTCAATTGCACCTTCAAAGCCTCTTGTTGTCTTGGGAGGGTTCACCATGATTGTGAGACAACACCGTATAAGGAGGCTCTGTGGCCTTTGAAAACGTGTCTGCTTAGTGACCTTTTAAAAAGGACATGTCTAGGAATGTCTTCTTCAGTCAATTCTAATACGAAGATTACCGATGACTTTGATTGGAAACATAAGTTGCTCAGTGTGGTGAGGCTTTAAGCGTAGACTTGTTCCCAGACTCTGTGTGGCCAGCCTGACCCATGCTCTGTACGGTGAATTCGATGAAGCTAGCAAGCCTGCCCTCTGTTTCAGCCTAGGGCCTTGCCATGCATTTCATACGCCTCTGGGCTCTTAAGTCCCTACTGGTTAACAAGCTTTAATCAGAGCAGTCACGGTCACAGGAAAAGGGCTGACTTTCAGAAATAAAGCAGGTCACCCGCTGTCCATACTCCTGTCAGTCTATCCAAAGCACATAGTCCCTCTGCTCATTTACCTGGGACAGTGAGACGGTCACATGGAGGGCAGAGAGCAAATGTGAGTCCAGCCCCACGTGCCCAGACTGCAGTCGCAGTCTGTCTCCTGTAGCTAGAGTTGCCCTGCCCTTCAGCTTCTGCCCAGTCCTGCATGCTGCACTTGCTTGCTGTATTGGAGCAGAGCCCAGCCAGTACAAAGCCCTCTCCTCTCCTCTCTTCTCTTCCAGCATTCCCCTCTCTAAAATGTCAACCAAAGAGAGCCCCCTTGCTCTCAGCCTCCTTAGCTAGCCTCCTCCCCATCTCATGGCAAAGCATGTCTGTGACCCTAGAGAATTCATTTACAGTGCCATATGGAACCCTGTATTTTACACACAGCAAAATGATGTTTAGGTTTATTTATGATATTTGATGCTGTAAATGAAAATAAATATGGTTCTTTATAAAGCTCATTGTTTCCTCTCTTCTTTGCCGTGGAAGCTTCTAAACCTCAAACACGGGCCTGGTTTAGGGGGGCCGTCCTCTCCTAAACGGCTGGCGGGGCTTGCACTTGTGGTGGTGACCCGGGACTCTGTGGGGCTGTGCCAGGGCAATCTGAAATATTACCCAAAGGTAATATTTGGAAAAATGTCAACAATACTCCGGTGCCAGGCTTTGGGATCTCTTCCTTAAAATGTGTGGTACTTTGCTGTTGTAGATGCTGGGCAGAGGAGGACAGGGCCAGTATGACTTCAACTCTTAGGAACAGGCTATGCTGACCCATTTCCCTGGTACCTGCAGATCATGGCTCTGTAGAAGGGCTTTACCAAAAGCCCACCTGTTTTGATTCTTAGAGGAAAAAAATGAGTCTTTTCATGGTTTGTACTGGTCCATCCAAGTGGTGGGCGAAAGGTAAGGAGGAAGGAGTGAGCTTCGGTCTCTGGAAGTCAGTGAACCAGCAGGTATGCTAATTGGTGTCCTATGCTATGAAGTTCCACCCACCTGGCCATTCTGCACAGTGCCCAGCAGGCTCTGCCCAACTCCATTCTGTTTAGGGGAAGGACTTGGAGTCTCCTTTGACTATCCTGGACTCCCCAGGGAAGAATTTCTGCCATTGCCAGATTGGATGTGGTTGGGCTTCTAATACTGGAATAAGAAGCCCCCTGGGAACTATGAGGGCCCTGGCATCTCCCAGAGAACATATCTGGGATTCCACTCTCCAACTCAGTTGCTGGTACTTGTGTCTGCTTTCAGAGCCACCTCAGGTTGTGACCTAGGGCACCTGTCTCCCTTCTCCTATGGTCAAGGAAGGCTATTAGGGACAAGAGATTAGGTGGAGGGGTAGGCAAATGACTGACTCCTTAACCTATACAACAGTTATTTCCTGATGCATTATTCTAGGTCCAAGAGACATAGCAGCAGACTCCAAAAAGACCTTGTGGATCCCTTTTAAGACGTGCGTGCCTTGTATTGCTGTTCGGATTCTGGTTGTCTTGTCTATGCTTCTACTCTTTCACCTCTTTACCTCACTTTTCTAAGCACCTACTGTGTGCTAGGGAATACAGCTAATCTTGTCAGTCTCTAAATCTTGAAGGCTCATGTTAAGTCTCTGATAGAGTCCCCCAGTAAATAAGCTTAATTAACTGCTTGGGTTGGCTTTCTCAAACCTGCTTGGAGACTGTCTTGGTTTGATTTGGTTGGACTCTCATTATAATTCTACATAATTGGTATTTGGTAGAATACTCTTTAATCCAAAAACACTGGAGACTTAACTTTTGTGGTGGGGAGGTCAAGTTCATGACTTTGTATAGGTAGGCAAGCTACTTATACAAGCTACCACTGAGCTACCTCCCCAACCCTAAGACTTTCCATTTTAAAAGTAGAATTAAATATTAAATAGAGGGGCTAGAGAAATGGCTCAGTGATCCAAAGGCCCTGAATTCTATTTCTAGCTACCACATGGAAGCTCACAACCATCTATAATGGCATCTGATACCCTCTTCTGGCCTTCAGGCATACATGCATATAGAACACTCAAATACATTTTTTAAAAACCTTAAAAATATTAAATAGAAGTTCCATACAACAGTCAGGCAAGGTGGCTATACCTACAATGCCTGCTCTGGGGAAGTGGAGCAGGAAGATCAGTAGTTCAAGGTCACCCTCAGCCTCATAGCAAGTTCAAGAAAAACCTTGGCTATATGAGACCCTGTCTCAAGAAAACACCCTACCCCACCCCCAAAAAGAAGTTCCTAATGGGGAAAATGTGTGTTATATGTGTAGTAAATACAATTAAATATTTGTTAGACCATGAGGGGATGATTCTGAGTTTTAGAACTGCTACCAAAAACAAATTCATGTGGGGAAAACATGAAACAAATTTGACCATTTACATTTTAAATAGTTTTAAATTATGAGTGTGTGTGTCAGAGTGTGGGTTTATACACATAAGTACAGCACCCTTGGGCGACAGAAGAGGGCATTATGTCCCCTGGAGTTGGAACTAAAGGTAGTTGTGAGCTGTCAGATATGGGTGCTGGGAACCAAACTCAGGTCCTATGGAAGAGAAATGGGTGCTGTTAATCACTGAGCCACCTCTCCAGCCCCAACTATCTACACTTGAAAACAGCAGGAAAGTCAGGCGTGGTGCACACTCCTTAAACTCCAGCACTCAGGAGGGAGAGGCAGGTATAGATGTCTGTGAGTCTAGGCCAGTCTGGTCTACATAGTGCGTTCCAGGACAACCACAGATATAGAGAAACCCCATTTAAAAACACCAAAATAAACCAACAAACAAATCACATAACTGTAAAAACTAAAACATGAACTATGCAGTCAGACTGGGGGAAATCTGAATTAAATGTAACAACACGGAAGTTCATTGCCGTGGTATTGAAAGAGTTCACTTAAAGCAAGTGTTCCCGGGCACCTCCCACAGTGACACTGATGAAGTTAATCTTCACTGAGCAATGACCCAAGGATAAGTGAGTAAAGGCTGTGAGAAATTGGTTCCCACTCAGGCAAATTCAAGAAGTAAACACTAAAAAAGGAAAAGGAAGCATCTGGGAAAATGTCCCCTCTTGCCCTCCAAAATAATGTAAATGAATCATGTTCCCCCACCTGGTCAGCAAAGGAGACAGGGAGTGGTGATGACGGTACATGAGTTTAGGACTGACAATAGGGACAGTCTGTTTCCTGAAAGGCAATGTAGCAACCAAGATTAAGTCTCATTAAAGGGCTCTGACCGTTGTCCCCATAAGAAAGACATCTCTGTGTACCTTCAAAAGTAAGAGTCGTCCCTCCAGCGTCGGTGGGCTGTTCCTCATTCATGTGGACTGTTCTTTATATGATTTAACACCCCACACCAGCACCCCCAAAATCTTTAATTCAAAGACTGTCTGCCTCCTTCACTGCCCTGGGTCAGCGGCTATCTGCCCAGTCCTTTCTCTATGGACATCTCTGGACCAATCTCTCCCCCTGTAGCTCATGAAGTTCATGCAGATATGAGAGAAGACCCTAGGAATGACCATTGGTGCTAGGCAGTCCAGTTACATTGGTATCCTCTACTCTGATGGAGCAGCAAGCACTGGGGCCCAAACTAGGTGTCAGGGTCCTATGTGGGAAGGGCTGGGCTTGGCTGAAATCCCAGCTTTGACCCCTGAAACTTAGTTCTCACTGTGTCCTGGGGTGAGCCCCCTCTGTGTACCAGGAGCTGACATAGTCACTGGCATTGAGTTTTGGGAAGGTGGAATCAACAAGCCAACCCAGGTCAGTGCCTGGGACTGTTGTCAGGCATTCTACTGAGCTCTGGATGGCACCTCTCTGAAGGGATTGCTTCTGGGAAGGCTTCCTTCTGACACTGTAGATAAACTGTGGCTCTGGATCCCATACAGGGTAAGTGGACACTGGACAGAGGCCCCAGAGCATGCTGGGAGGCACCTCTCTTACACTCTCATCCCCAGCCTCTTGAAGGCAACCAGCTACTTCCCCTCAGCTCCAGAGTCCTGCCTCCTGCCTCCTGTCAAAGGTTGGGTGGGGAATACCAGAGCATGAGCTAAGAGGAAACACAGGCCCTGGCTGCTTTGCTGCCTTCCCCGCTCTCCAGATATACATGGACATCCTTTAGGCAACTCCTGCTCACATCCATCTCCAACACCAATTTTTTTCACAAAACAGTCTCCATTGTTAACCATCCCCCTTACAGCGAAGAGCTGTACCCACTTGTTCTTCTCAAAAGCCCTGAAGCCATGCTTGAATCTGCTTTATCCTGGGCCCACATGTCACCCATCTAGAATCTGTCCTGAGGACTGGAAGAGTATATTTAGGCTGGGAAGGTCTTGCTGGTGTCCAGCCACAGTTCATGACAGAGCCCTACAGGGACAGAAGGCAGACATCCTGCATTGTGCCACCCCTATGCAATGCCTCCACGTTGTTCCCTCCTTGCCTTCTGAGGACTGTCACCTGCATCTTGTAACAAAGCAGATTTGAGTGCCCCCTCCCCCAGCCCCAAATGGATGCATCTGAATTGACAGTCCTTCCTGTGGTAACTTTGACACCAAGGTCTTGCTTAGTAATGTGTCAAAGGCCACCAGGCCATATACATCCTCTCCTCTATCCTCACTGTCTCCAACATAGGAACCCAGTTGACACTTTGAGACAGTAAGTGGAGTAGAGAATGTTCCGCTCTTATAATCTGGGCTCTAGGTGGGCCAAAGGCACTGACTGCTGTCTTTAATCCCTTGAACTTTATGTGGCTATAACACGGGGCCCACCTGGACAGAGCGACCAGACTCTCAACTGTGTGGGAGTCCTGAACTGCTCTCAGATCTGTCTCATCAACCTACCTATCCAAGTGTAGACCCCAACTGGACTATGGCAAAGCCTACCATTCCCTCTGACCTTAACACTGGCCTGAGAAGGAGGGTAACACACAGGCTGCCTCCCTCCCTGCCTTCCCAGATTGCTGCTGGAGGTGGGGAAATACCTTCCAGAAATTCCAGGTCCTCGACTTCCCATCTTGTTACCATAGTTATTAGAGACAGAGCCAGGACCCTAGAAGTCCTAACAACCCAGGCTCAACCACTTGTCCTCAATAAACCAATTAAACAGACTAGTAACAGAAAGGTATGCAATGTGACTACATTAGGAAGAAAAACAAATACACCTACTGAACCACATCATTACCCACCCCCTCACCCCCACTCCTCACTTCCCTACCCCCACCACCACCATCACCCTCACCCCAAGGTCTGGAAGCTGGTATTTGTTCTCAGGATCCATGTGAGGCTAGAGTTTCCCTAGTGTCTGGCTCATGATTTAGGATGAAGGGTCGGGGATGGGAACAGGTAAATTCCACTGAGGTCACAGGATCAGGTTGGGCCTGGTTCCCTTCCTCTCTGGGCAGAGGCGTGGCTTCCATCTGGATGGGAATAGCTTCTTCCCATGTTCATTTAGCCGAATGTGTCTATCTCTTTGGTTAGGCTTTAGCTGGGGCCAAGGAGGGCCCTCTAAGTAATGTTATCTATCTTGGTTTCATTCAGCAGAGGGTGGAGCTGTGTATCCATACTCCACACACCTCCCCACCCCCACCCCCACCCACACACACACACACACACACACACACACACACACACACACACACACACACACACTGGGTCTATGACACCTGGGGAAAGCACAGCAAACAGAGTGACCGGGCTTCAGGGTGGAGGACAGACCCAGAGACCCCAGGGCTACCTATCCATGTATTCATCTCTGAACCTCCCAAGACACTCTATCCCATTAGAAAATGTGAGTAACTCTCAGAAGCCCTTGGGGTAGCAGCAGTGTCTTTGAACACATGTCCTGCTGAGGATCTTGGCACTGCCAGGGACAAATCTTCCTCCCAAGGCAGTTATAACACGTCTGGTAATGTGTGAAAGGGCTGCCTGCTCAAGCTCTGTCATCTGCCAATGCCTCATCTCCCCATCACTGGTCACAGTCCACATTACAAGAGGCTGGGGAGCCCACTCTGTGCATAGCATCATAAACATACATCTGCATGTCTGTGCTACCTGTGTGCTCTGCCATCTCCTGTAGCCCTATGCTGCAGAGGCGTAACCCCTGCAAACTGTTCTCCCGGGTGCCTTGAACTAGCTTCCTGTTAGGTCTGAGACCAGGATGCACCAGTGGAAGGGTGGGATGGGATCAAAAGAGAAATCAGGGTATTACTCCGGACACCCCACCCTTAATGTCATAGCAGTGACCTTGGCCTCTGGGATCTGATAAAGCTGCCCCTTCACTTTGTCCAACGCCACCATGTCTCCTTGCCTTCCATGACCTTCCTCTGCTGAGCTCTTTGGCTGGGGTTCTATATTGTATCCTGATGCCTTTCGTTCCCTCCATGTGTTTCATCCTCAACTTTTGTCCATGGGGGCAGGGGCAGCAAGAGGAATTTCTTTAAGCCCCAAACCAGAGTGACTCTGAAATCTCTCAATTTCAGGGGTGTGTGTAGTCTCTTCTGCTTCCTATTCATGAGTCTAAGGGTTGCTGGGTGACTCTACAAGTTGGATGTCTAAGGATGGGCTCCAGGTCTGTCCTTCCATGTACCTTAAACTGAGGATCCAGGCTGACAGGACAGCAGCCATCAGAAACAAACCTTTTCAACAGGAACGTGAGTGACAATTCAACTCAGCAAGGCCACTCAAAGCCCTGGCCCACATGGGTCACAAAAATCCACTGGTCTGAGGCAGACAGGTGGTACATTGCTGGGGCAGGGGTGTATTCTGCCTACTCTCAGAAGGACTACAACATCAAGGATGGGGTGTGACTCTGTCTAACTGAACAAATAGTTCTATCATGTTCACAGACATACAGAAGGGCAACACATGACCATCTGTGGGTATCTTAACCTATCTCAGCAAGAAAATGTGGGTCACAAAGTGCTTTACTTGAAGGATTATCTGAGTTACAAACTTAGTACAAGTCAGTGCTCAACTGTCCCTGGCATATCCTGGGGACCCAATAAAATAAACAGCCACTACTCTTATTACAACCATCACTACAAACACAAGCAAAACCAAGCCACCACTGATATCACCATATATAACACCCTCACTATAACCAACACCACAATCACCACCCAAAACAGCATCACTGTTACCCCACAACTCCCATCACAACCACTTTAGCACAGTGATCACCACAACTGTCACTACCATCACCATTAGCAAAGCAGGCCAGTAACAGTCTTCAGATACCTCCTTCCAGTTGCACCAGCATAGAAGCATAGGCATGGGTACACATAAGCAAGTTTGCACACACTTCGGGGTGCTGGCAGCCCACTGGCTGGGTCTGCCTGCACTCACATTTTATTTGACCTTATAGTATTTTAAAACCTCAGGAATTTCACAGAAAGCTCCGACTCCTTGAATTGTCTTGATAGGTGGCAAATGCAGCTACGCAGATGCCTCTCCCAGGGAGTATGGGGTGATCAGAAGTGGCTTGGGTGAAACATGAAGGATACAACATTGAAGGGCAGAGATGGAGAGACAAGGAAAGGAAGACTGTCCGTAGAGGAGGGTTGGAGTCAAGGGCCAGAGAAGAACCTCAGGGGGGAAAAATTCTGTGAACTTGATTTAGCAACAAGCAAGCTCCAGTGAGTTTTCTAGAAGCAAGAGGCTAGAGAGGTAAAGCTCTCATCAGAATTGTAGGGATTGGTAAAGGAACCGAGAAAACTTGCCCAGCTCTTCCAAGGTTGGCCAGGAATGAGAGGAGAGTAAATGGGCTGGAGGCGGGGCCTCCTGTATATTAATCACAGATGAAACCAAGCCAGTAGGTGAAGTCAAGAACACGGAAAGAGAGCCATATTGGGGGCAAGAAGTGAGAGGGAGCCAAGTCCAGCTGAGATCTAGTTCTAGAAGGAACATGGGCAGCTGCTTCCCTGTGACAGGAGAAGGCTCCCCACCTAGCTAGTGGCCAGGCTGGAGTTGGGCTCATGCATTCATCCACTCAACAGGCATTTCATGAGCACCAGTTTACAAGGCATGATCTTACAACAAACAAAACAGACAAAGCACTGCCCACGCTAGTCCTGGGACAAGACAGCAAACAAAAGAGGGATTATACAGCTTATTAGAAGGCAAGACTCACTATGAAGGGAACAGAGCATGTGGCCACCTTCAGCAGGACACACTCCAACACTGAGAAGGTGACATTTGACCAATGCTTACAGGCAGTGACAGGAGTATCCAGGGACAGCTCTGAGTAACAGATTCCAGGACAACGTGAGGGGCCTGAGATGGCACCTGCCTGAGGCCTGAGGGGACAGCACAGTGGTGACACAGCAGGAGCAGAGCAAGCCAAGCGACACTGTGAAGAGAGGTCACAGAGGCCACAGAGCTGGATTGGATGGGGCTCCTCCACTTCTCCTCAGGGTGAAATGAGGACCCTCTCAGGGGATCTAGAGCAGGCATGCCATGCCCCAACTTGTGTTTTCAAGGGGTGACTCTGGCTGCTGTTGAAAATCTCAGGGGCAGAGCTTGGCAGGAAAGAGCTGGGGGTCCAGAGAGAGATGGTTTCTATCATCTGGACAAGATGGGGCCAGCCCAGGGAAGACTCCATTCTTGGCACATTTGAGGGAAGAGCCATCCGCACTTGTACAGGGCTTGGTGAAGGATGGTGGTATCAAGTATGCCATTGTGGTGCCAGCCTAAGACACCTTGGCTTCAGAGGGCTCCAGATGCCACTGACTGAGCTGGGCACGGTGCTGGGAAAAGTGAAGACAGAGGATTCACATTGGACTTGCTGCATATGAAGTGTCTGCTAGACACCCACATGGAGGTGTCAAGAATGGGAGACTCTCATCTAGATGCAGGGGAAGCGTCCAGGCTGTGGATACAGATCTGGGACTCCTCACTGTCCAGGGTCACTGGGACTCATGGGAGCAGGTGAAATTAATGGCTGAGTAGAGACAAGACTAGAACAAAGGAAGGAGGAGCTGGAAAGAGCTGTCTGGGAGCTGAGGAGCCTTTTGTGGAAGAGCTTGACAGGCTAGGTCACAAGGTCAATAGGATGAGAACTGAAGAGCTGTGGAGGTTGCTGGTCGTGCAATCATGAGGACATGAGTTCAGAGCCACAGAAATGCCAGGTAGGAGCGGTGGCCCCTATGTAATTACAGCCTCAGAAGATGGTGATAGGGGACTCTGAAAGTAAACCAGCTAGTAAAACTAGCCATATCTCTGAGCTCTGGGTTTGATTGGGAGATCCTGTATAAATGGATAAGGCAGAAGAGCAATCAAGGAAGATTCCAGATATCAACTTCAGGCCTCCATATGCACATGTACACACATACATATGCATTCACACACGTGTGCTTCCATACACATGTAAAGCTGTGCATACACACATGTGTATACACCACACACATATGAAAATAGAAACTGTTTTTCTCTGTGTGTTTCTCTGTGCAGTCCTAGCTGTCTTGGAACTCTATTTGTAGATCAGAGTGGTCTTGAACTCACAGACACCTGTCTACCTCAGCATTCCAATTGCTGGGATTTAAAGGAGTGTGCCACCACTGCCCTGCAAAAAAAAAAAAAGAAAAGAAACTGTTTTAATTTTTAAGACAGGGTGTCATTGTGTAGCTCTGGCTGACCTGGAACTCATTGTGTAAACCAGGCTGGCCTCAAACTCACAGAGATCCTCCTAACTCTGCCTCCTGAGTGCTGGTAGAAACAATTTTTAAAGATGAGATCTATGATGTCACCCCTGAGTTTAACAAGACACTGGCAGAGGCAGTTTGAACTAAGCTGTCCAGAGGCCAGTGCGCCTGTGATGGACCCTGAGGACATCTCAGCACCTCCCTCCAGGTTACATGGGATGGTATGTGTACTCATGCCTTACACACATCAGGAGTGCCCTAAGCATTGGGGCATCTGCTAGGCAGAGAGGTGGCACTCACCAGTGGCACAGAGGATCGGAAGCTCTGTCCCTGAGCATCTGAGTGGACCACAGGCTTCCTTTCTAGCATCCTATCCAGATGCCTGGAGGAGCCCTTTGTTCCACTATCTCTATAGGCACTGTTCTCTCAGCAGATGAGCCCACTTCCCCCAAGAAGCCAAAGAGTGTCCCTGAGCCCACTCCCAGAGACATGGAACCTGAAGTCACCTCTCCCCGACCCTCTGAATGGACTTCAGTGAGGATTGGCCCTGAGGAAAATGTGGCTGGGCAGGACGTGCTGGCTGTACGTGTCCTGGTCACCAGTGAGGACAGCAGGTATGCCCAGATTGCTGAAGGATGGAACAGCATCAAGGTGATGGTGGGGGCAGATTGCAGCTGGGATCCACTTTTCTTTCCTCATCTGTTAATGGGGACCGCCATAATGTCTTACCTCTGAAGGAGCTATAAGGTGCAAAGAATTGACACGTGCCAAATATTGCTTGGTGCATACGTAGTAAATCCTATAAGGCTGTGTGGTCATTATTTTCTCAGAGAAGGGAAAGATCCTGGCACATGGAGGGCTGCAAATGAGTGGCACTGTCACAGGGAGAGGCTCCTGGGGTCCCCCAATGCTGTGATACATGGTGATGGAGAGGCCAAGATGGGTAGAGAGGAGGAAACTGTTCTCATGCTCCCAGCATCCAATCTGCACCAACTGTGATTATGAGAAGCACAGCCTTCGGGCCTCTCCAGCTCCCACATACACTGAGTATGTTCAGAACAGCCTCAGTATCAACTGCTTAGTAATGCCTAGACACTGAGTGTGTAACTGTGACTCATGCACCAGGTGAGGTCCCTGCTATCTGATATCTTCATCACCTGGGTAGACAGCCAGGGAAACAAGGAAACATTAAACAAGAAAAATATCACGTATGGGTTGTGCCAGGTAGAGAAATAAAGTGGGGTTGTGTTATAAGCAGGGTCGGGATGGTTACCTTAGACTGGATAGCCAGGAAAGGTTTCTGTGTCAGTTACTGAGTCTCACAATGACAGAGTGCCAGAGTAGCACCTGAGCGAGTGAGTTACGCCCTCCCATCACATGTGGTCCAGTAACTAAGGGGCCTCTGTGAGACAGTAGTGGCCATGCTGGGCTCACCCAGATGGGGTCTGGAGCTAGCTGTCAGATGGAGCAGTGGGAATGGTGCATGAATGGGATGGAAAGTCCAATAACGGGTTAAGGAGGGATTATATTGGGAGGCTGGGGTGTAGTTCAGTGGTACTTACCTAGCATGTATCAGGCCTAAGTTCAATCCCCAGCACCATGGAGGGCCTCACCCTCCCTGGGGAAATGAGGGGATATTGGGGGGTTGGTAGGAGGGCACAGGAGGAGGGGAGGGAGATGGAGAGGAACCTGGAATTGACATGTGAAGCAACCTTGTTTCTAATTTAAATTTTAAAATTATATATATATATATACATACATATATATATATAAGCTAGTGGCTGGCTGCTTTGCTTTTCTGATTTTCAGCTTGAAGTTTGAACCCAAATATCAGTCTCTGGGTCATTTACTTATTCATGTTACCAAAGTCCAACTTGGTGAATCATGAGTTAGTTATATTGGGGTTACCTAGAAGAAAATGGGTGAGGGGTTAACTATAAGGAGCAGAAATGACTCAAAGACAGCTGCATCAACAAAGCCCATCCCAGCATGGGTGATGGCTCACAAAGCTGGGAATCTGGAGAGCACCGCACAGCATGTAGGCAGCTCAACAGGCTGGAGAGTGTCCTTTCCAAGTGCCTCGGTTGGTCTAAACCTCTTCTGGGCATCTCAGCTGGTTTCTGCTCCTTCCAGGCAGTCTGCTCTCAGAGCCTTCTTTTCATCAGCTTGTCTGAGTTTTCTTGCCTGTTCAGCTCTCTCTCACCTGAGGGGAATTCTCAGCTTACTCTGGCGGGGTGGGGCTTAGCGAATCTAGTCAGATTCGGGGACTTCCCGAAGCTACTTTGAGTTGTTTACTTTCTTGCCTAAGGAGATTCTCTGCAGGATGGAATATTTCAATATTGGAGGAAACTGTCACGTGACAAGTATAAGATGAAAGGATGTCAGGGGAGAATTCCCCTGGGGCCTCTGAGCGAAGGATCTATCTCAAGCCTCTCCCTGGCCTGTAGATGGCACCTTCCTGTTTGCAATGATAATCACCTTCTGTGTACACTTATATCCCAGTTTCTTCCTATAAGGGCACCAATCATAGGATTAGGACCCCCATAATGACCTCATTTTAACTTAATCTTCTCTTTAATGGTCCTCTCTCTAAACACAGCCACATGCTGAGGTGTTGGGAGTCACCCCTTTAGCTTAGGAATCTAGGGAGACATAATCCAGGACATGGCAGAGCCAAGTCTGGGCCAGAGGTAGCTGAGCTGACACTCTTGCTCCAGGTGCCCGAGGACTGTCAGAGGAGGTGATGGGTAGGACACGGAGTGTGGGGGTGGGGTTCCAGAACAGCTGGCTCACCCTCCTCTTCCTTCTTCTAGCTCTGATACAGAATCTGACTATAGTGACACCAGAGCCCCCTGGGCAAGGGCCTGCGAAGAGAGGTCCCAGCTTCCAGAATCCCCACCTCGATCAAAGCCCCCAACCCGGCACGTCTCCCTGAGGGAGCCCCTGACTAGACCGGTCTCTCTACTACACCATGAGGAGTCACAGGCTCTGCCTGGTGAGTAAAGTGTCCAACAGGCTTCGTCTGAGGACACAGAGAGGGAGCAGGGACCCGTACATATGGAGGGGAGGAAGTGTTGGGGTCACAAGTAGGATGACATCCAACAGATCTGAGCAGGTGTTGGACGTCATTGGCTGCCATAGATAAGGAAGTCGAGGTCTCTTTGCCTGGAGCAGCCTCCTTGTGTCTCAGGGGCCCCTCTAGCATCCCATAGTGTTTGAGAGAAGGAACATGGGTAACTCAGTCTCCTAGGACCCCCTGGCACAGGAGACATTACTGGTGTGTGAGAGAGTATATGGAATGCACCCAAACTTGACCTACACAGTAATGAGGGTACTTTTTCTTCTGGAATCTTCTTCACACATGACCCCTTTCCACCTCTAAATTGACCTGTCAAGTGAGTAGCATGTAGCTCATTCTGTGGGGCTTGCTATGGTCTCCAGACAGTGAGCAGTGTGGCCAGGGCTAGTGACTCCATACCCTAAGCTCAAGCCAGCTAAGACTTGCCTGTAGTATCTTAGTTTTTTACTCAGTTAGCAGCAACATGGGAGCAAATCAGAACATCCTTTGACATCCTGGGGGCCCTGGCAGGGCCTGGGAAGAAGCAGGGTCTTAGAAACCTGCCACCTGAAGGACCAACTGCTTTAAAGAGCCAGAGAGCTGGCAGTCAACTTGTCCTGCATTGTCCTCTGGTGGCCAAGAGCAGAATCTCCAGCTGATCCTCCCTCCAGAGTGGGTGGGGGTTTCCCAGAAGACCAGGTCTGGAAGAGCTGGGCCAAAACAAACTTGTATAGACATTTCTAAGTCTTGGAAACTCTGAATTTAACCTTCCATGTGGGCCTTTAAAGACTAGGAAGCAGACAGGCGTGGTATGGGCTAATGCCTGTTATCCGGAGCTCAGCAGGTTAGGCAGGAAGATTGCCACAAACTTGAAGCAACACCAACCTGGGCTACAAAAACAGAACAAAACAATAAAAATTCCTAATTTTAAGCATAACCCTGACAGAGGGAAGTCTGCCTCCTGTTCACCCTTTTCTCCGAGTGTCCTCCCTCCTCAGTGGGACTTTAAGCAGCTTGCCCGGAAGCTGTAAATCAGAATCATGTGTCTGTCTGTCTGAAAAATAAAACACTGGATCAAGAATAACAAAGCCAGTTTTAGGAGGCAAAGACTCCAGAGAGGGAGGCCAGAGTTCTAAACAGAACTGTTTAGAAGGAAACAGTTTCACCAGTTTAGAAGGAAACCCAGAGACAGTTGTTTTCACTGTCAAAGAAGAAACCACACTGGTTTGTAGTTGTGCGCTGACACAACTTTTATCAATGCTAGTCCCAGTTTGTGTCTCTGCTGCCATGATAAAACACTGACCAGAATCAGCATGGGGAGGAAAGTGTCCATTTGGCTTACAGGTTGTAGTCCATACTCAATGGAAGCCAAGGCAAAGACTCAAGGCAGGAACCTGGAGGCAGGAACTGGAGCAGAGGCCATGGAGGGTGCTGCTTACTGGCTTGCTCCCTCTGGCTTACTCAGCTGTCTTTCTTACACGGCCCAGCCACCTGCCTAAGCGTGGCACTACCCACAGTGGGCTGGCGCTCCTACATCAATTAGCAATTAAGAAAATACCTCCACAGACATGTCCACAGGCCAGTGTGATGGAAGGGATTCCCTCTTGCCAGACGTGTCTAGGTTCCTGTCAAGTTTGCAAACCTAACCAGCACAATGCTTAACTCTACTGAAAGATTCTGACTTATGTCAAATAAATGATGTCGAGAGATGTCCTATGTCTGTCATGTCCTTAACAATGGCTGCCCATTTTTGGTTTTTTTAAGTACCCTGTGCTAGCAGGGAAGGGCATGCCAAGACCTGACTCTGTGAAGCATGGGTTAGCCCTCAGGACAGCCCCAGCTTTATTCTACAGTGAATTACTGAGCAGAAAGAAAAATGGGTAGACCATGTGACTTCCAACCCTTTCTTGACTCGTCTCAGCAGTCATGTTGATGAGTGACAGACAAGCCCCAATGCAAGCATACCATTTCTTAAATAGATGCTGCAGCTGAGATATGACATGTCCCTCCCCCAACCCCCACCAAATGCTTGTGTGTTGAAGGCTTGGTCCCCAGCTATGATGGTTAATTAGATCATGAACTAACTGCAGTGGATTAACTTATCAATGAGGCCTCCTTGGAACAAGTAGGTCACTGCAAGTATGCTTTGCAAAGGCACACCCTATCCCCAGAGTCTTCCTCCCACTCTCTCTGCCTCCTAGTGGAATAGATCACTTCACTATGAGATGCTGTGCCTCACCAAAGGCCTGTGGCAGTGAATCCAGCTGGCTATGGACTGAATCCTCCAAAACCCTGATACCTAGCAAATCTCTCCTGCTTTAGATAGTTTGCACTGCCTACATCATGGTGATGAAGTGAGCCCATCACTTTCCCAGATAGCACAGACTAACCCCATTAGTGGGTCTCATGGAGGTTCACCAGCCAAGATGCTCACCTGCCTCACTGCCTCCTGGTGGATTCAGAGGAGCTGGGTAAGGGCCAGATATTGTTTTCAAGACTCCTGGTCTATAAAGCCATGACCACAGTGGTGTTATCCACAACAACCTCAGGGGGAGACAAAATCGTCTCTCTTCATCTCTCTAGACATCATTTCTATTTGGTTGCATCTGGTTTTATCATTTTACAACACAAGAGTAAATGTAAAAAGATAATGGTTTCGATGGTCCTTTTTCTGTTAGTGCATCTTACCGCTGCTTAGTGAGAGATTGCCAGAACTGCCTTGGCATGCCAAGCAACCTTCCACACCCTCCAAGTTCTTCAACACAGAACCTTCCTGAGATGAATGTGTGAAGCAACTTAAACACTTGTGCTATGGAAACTCTAGAAAACACTCATTTAAACTATTTGTGTCAAATCAGCTTTCCATTGCTCTGATAAAAAGCCTGAGAGAGATGATTTACACAGAGGCAATACTCTGGCTCCTTGTTGTTCCTGGTCTCTTGGCCCAGTTGCCTGTGGTGGACAATATATTACAATGGAGAAAACTGCTTGCCTGGTAGAACCTTAGAAATAAAAAAACAAGGAAGGAGTAAGGGTCCTCATGTTCCTTCAAGGTTACAAGACTGGTGGAGCTTCCTTTCACTAGACCCACTTCCTGAAACTGCCACCACCTCCCACAGTACCACAGGCTGAGGACAAAGCTTTTAACAGAGCCCTTTGGGGGCACTAAACATCCAAAGCATAGGGACACCATTCAGTGGTTCATATAAATCTTGGGTAAAAGACATAGTTCCAGATTTCCACCACCCAAGAGCCAGACTCTGTGGGCCTAGATTGAAATTGAGTGTCTGCATTTAGCAGAAGATCCCCCAAGTGCTCAGATGCAGGTAAGCAGGTTTGTGATGTAGGCATCACAGCAGGGCAACTTCCCAGCATGCCTGTATGAAGTAGTGCGCGCCCAAAGCAACAAAGTGGATGTATCTAATTCATCAAGTTCATGGACAGAAACCATTAAGATTTGGAAGGACAGTCTGTCCCCAAGTAGTTCCAGCCTACACAAGTTGGTATTCTCCTTGGAGCAGTCATTTGTCAGCAGCTGTAGGACAGAAGACTGGCTAGTGTGTAACAATAAAACCAGATCAAAAGCATCTGGCTAAATGCTTGCCCTCTACTCCTTTGTCTACAATAGGATGGATACAGTGAGCTCCAAAAGCAATCCTTTAAAATTAATACAAAGTGGGGCTGGAGAGATGGATCGGAAGTTAAGAGCACTTGTTACTCTTGGAGAGGACACAGATTTGGTTCCAAAAACCCACATACTGGCTCACAACTGCTGTAACTCCAGCTTGAGGGAGTCTGACACACTCCTCTGGTCTCTGAGGGCAGCAGGCATGCACATGGTCACAGACATACATACACATATTTAAAAAAAACTACAAAGTTATTCAGCACACATAGAGCACAACTATGTCGGATGCTGCTAGATAAATCATCGCTGTAAAAGCTACCTAGACATTTCTTTTCCAGATGTGAGTGTGCACACCTGTAATCCCAGCACTCAGTTAATATGTGAGTGTGCACATCCATAATCCCAGCACTCCAGAAGCAGAGGGAGGAGGGTTGCTGCTAAGCTGAGGTCAGCCTGGTGTGCACAGCAAGACCCAGGCCAGTCAGTGCTCTACAGTAAGACCATTTCAAAACACAAAGGAAGGGAAAGAAAAGAGATGAAGGAGAGAGGGTTTCTTTTGTTAAAAAGTGCTAGCTTCAGAGGACCAGGGAGTTTGCTGTGAGACTGTCTCATGTCAGAAGCTATACCCATAAAGTCTCAGCAACATGACTGACCAAATATGAGCTGAGCAAGGACAATAGACATGCCAAAGTAGACAAGAGCAAGCCTGTGTGGCCCCAACCTTACACAAAGAACCACAGTCAACTAAGGAATGCTGAGAGTGGGAGGATCTCCCAGGGAAGAACACATGAACTGGTTCTCCAATACCAGATGCCAGCCCCGAAAACACACATATGAGTAACATTACACAGACAGAGAAGCTTGTATGTAGGAATGTATATGTATATACACATACATATATGCATATAACAACAATTAGTGAGAAAAAGCCATGAATTTGAAAGAGAGCAAGAAGAGGTATATGGGAGAGTCCAGAGGGAAAGGAGAAATGGTGTAATTATATTATAATCTCAAAAAAAAAAAACCTGCTCCTCACATGGGCCCATGAGGTAATGCGGAGCAAGGTAAACATCTGGCTTTTCTACTTGAGTTTGCATCTGTCTTTGTCCAAACTTTAGACCACACCTTTGCACATTAATCACTCCAGGAGAGTGTCAGTGTCAAGCCAAGTGACACCTACCCTATCTCATCGCCCCCAACCCTACTTCATGACAGCACACAGCAAAGAGTGATCCTGGTTTTACTTTTAGCCTTTATAATGTCCTGTTCCAGACCCCAAAAGTTTTTAGTCATTGTCCTAATCCTACAGTCACCTCTTAGATTCCAGACCAGCAGAGCCTTACAAGTGGGTCACCTGGTGATGAGATTATGCACAGCCCACCCTGGTGCCCAAGCCATGGCCATCAAAGGACATGGCTTGTCTTCTCAGGCACTAAGGACTGCTTCTCACCGCTGTGCAGAGCCAGAACAGAGCACTTGGTAACAACACCACACCTCCACCTGCCTCCTGGTCCAGCTCTTGGTCTATTAAACCCAGAGCTCACGTCAGTGCTCCAAAGATGGGCTCAAACACTTGCTTTCTACCCCCTTAGTGATGTTATTAAAAACCCTTTCCTGTATTTTCACCATGATTTCTGCTCATTTTTTCTGGGGCAAGCTTGACATGTGGGAACCTGTCTGAGTGAAATGCCACGGCCAGGGCAAGTTAGAGAAGGACGGGTTTATTTGGGCTTACTGTTCTCGAGGGATGATAGTCCAGCACGCAGCAGGCATAACAGTCCACAGCAGGCATGGCGGCCAGAGCAAGAAGCTGAACTCTCACATTCAATGGCAAACACAAAGCAGAATGTAAATGGAAGTAGAGTGGAGCTTTATGTTCTCAAAGACCACCCCTCTCAATGATACACTTCCTCTAGTGTCATTGTGGGGTTGCAAGTGTTCAAATTCCTGAGCCTCTGAGGTCCCTTATCAGTCCAGCCATCACAGAACCTGTGGAGTCAGGCCTCTGACCTAAGACTCCAGTTATATTATGACCTCACTATTGTTCCCATCATGGTAAAACTGTGCCTGGGTGCTCTATTGGCACCAGTGGTATGTCTGAGGCATCGGTTCCACCATCCGACAGTTTAAAGCAGAGATCCTAAGGAGCTGGGTGGGGGGGTCTTGTCCTGAGAAAGGAAAGCCCGGGTAGTGGTGTCAAGCTCATAAGGGCAGGTGTGGGATGTCTGGTAGATGAGAGACCCCTCAGTACACCAGGTCTTGGATTCAGAGAGCTCTGTGTTCAAACCTTCTCTGCCCATTCTCCCATACCCAGACCCCTCCCATGGGTGTCTTTCTTTTCCATCCTCCTAGGTCCATCTTTTGCCCCTCAGATGTGCACGCATGCCCCTCCTTTCTCTATGAAGAAACAAAGGGGCCTGAGTCCAGCATAGGAACAGGAAGCACTTGAATGCCACGCCTGTTCTCAGGTTCAGAACGGCCAGTGCCTGTGCTCAAGGCCCAGCCAGGCAGAGGAGACACACGCGGGGTCCTGCAAATGTGCTTCCATCGGGAACCCAACTTCCAGGAGTCAGTTCTCACCTTCTACTCTCTTGAGGCAGGGTTTGTCCTATTGCTTCCATACATTGTACCACAGATGAGCTGGACTGTGACATTCCACTGAGTCACCTGTCACCGCCCATCTCACCACGGGAGTGCTGCAATTATAGACACATGCCTCTACGAACAGATTTTTTTTTTGAGATTGTAATTTAATTGAATTTTTCCTTTCCCTTTCTTTCCTCCAAACTCTCCTATATACATCTCCTGCTCACCTTCAAATTCATGTCCTCTTTTTTTTCATGAATTATTATAGCATGCATATATGTGTTTGTATATATGCATATATTTCTAAATATAACCTGTTGAGTCCCTATATTGTCACTTGTATGTATGTTTTCAGGGCTGACCATTTAGCATTGGACAACCAATTGATGTGTTCCTCCCTGTAGAGGACCATCTCTCCCTCTCCGGATTTTTATATGGGTTTCAGGGATCAAACTCAGGTTATCTGCCGAACCATCTCCCCAGCTTCCTGCGTAATTATTTGGTGAAGAGTGAGTGAGTGAGTGAGTGAGTGAGTGAGTGAGTGAGTGGATAGTGGGATGGGATCGGAGAAGCGCACTGTCATAAGAGGGAGTGTCTCCGTTGTCCATCCTAAGTGTTAGCCTGATAACTTTTGGTGAGAAAGCCACAGGAGACAAATTCTCCTACACCATTAACAGACTCTTCCTCCCTCCCATCCTCCCTGCCCTTTCTGTTTTCCACTACAGCTCTGCTAAGGACCCACAGCCTCCAGTCTCCAGTTCCAAGCAAATACCAGAGCTGGAGGAGAAAATTCCAGTCCAGTGAGTCATGAACGGGGGAGGGGGGAGGAGGGGGGGGCAGCTGCTCTCATTCCTTACATGGTGTCTTCTCTGACATAGCCTGGGATATGAGGACAAGAAAACCCATTAGCTTGACTTGATTTCCATTGCTAACTAGAAGCATTTGCCAAGGGATCTGGGACCTCCCCATGCCTCCCCCTCTGCTCTGAAATCCCAGTGCATTCAGATTTCTATGCTTTCACCAGAACATCTTCTCTGTCATGAGCCCCAAGCTTAAAATGAGAAAGAAGAGAGACTTAAAGCCAGGCACTTAAGGTTCTGTCCCAGGAACTGGACTAGGTCCCCCTTTTGGTTCTATGTCATTGTGGACAAGGCATGAATGTAGCCACTTGCATTAGAACATGAGTGTAAACACTGGAGTGTATGTGCACATACACACACACACACACACACACACACACACACACAGTTTGTTTCTTCTGAGCAGGTCTTAGCCCCTGGTGAGTTCCAGGCCTCCCACAGGAAGTATTGTGACCATGCACACAGTCACACAGCAAACAGAATTCCTCCAGAACCTTTGAGTGAGAAGCTGGGGCTCCTTTCTGCTCTGAGCCCATCACACCCTTCTGCCTCCCCTTGTATCCATGTTTCCCCTCCAGCCTCCCTATGCCCAAGGCTGGCCCAGGAAGGCCTTGGGCCCTAACTCTCCCTTCTTCTGAGTCAGCCTGATTCCCAGTCAGTGAGTCATTTCCTATCAACCCCCCAGACTCAACACCTCTCATTGTGTCTACCAAGCACAAGGGCCACCTTTGGGGCTAGACAAGACCTGCGGACCTGGAGATGAGCTAAAATGACAACTGACTCATCTGAGGTCCCCCCAGGTGGCAAATGTGAAAGGGCAGAGTAGTCTTCTCACCCTTTGCCTAGTACTTCTGATGCACTAGCATCCTGCTCTCAGGCCAGTCCTCCTGGGTGTTGAGGCTCTCCCAGTGTTTCTGAGGATCACCAGCATCAGGGTCTCAGTCTGTCCTCAGCAGGCTCCCAGCATGGGGTGAGATGGGAGACTGGCAAACAGCAGGGGCAGGGATTCTAAAGACAAGACAGAGTTCTGCTACTCAGAGGTGGGATGTGGGAACCAACCATAGACTTCAGTTATTAATGAATGTAGTGTTAAGTGATGCTGGGTGTGAACAGGGCTTGAGCCTATCATTTCTGTGGTCCAGCAAGGTCTGGTCCAAAGGAGCTCTTGTATATGAGTGGGAGGGAGGGAAGGAGAGAGGGAGTTGGGAGGTTGGTTGGATTAGGCACAATGAAACAGCACATGGGTTCCAACTTGCAAACTGCTGCCCCTAGAGGGCGCTCCAAGACTTTGAGAAGACTGAGTCCTCCATAGCCTTCAAATTCCAGGAAGCAGTTGCACCCACAGTCCTCATGGCAATCCCAAAAGTCAAGAACCCCTATGCCCCCAGAAGAAGGTTTACCAGTCAATAAGAGATGGAACATAGACAACCTTTCCAAGATGAGCATGCTCAGAGTGACCTTTACCATGGGGAGGGGGCACCTCTGTCATCAAAGCCAACAGGAGGTATAGCACAAGGAATTGTCCCAGTGTGCACAGAGGCTGTAACCCTGGCCCAGGCCTGCTTATTAATCCTTTAACACAAAAGGACCTGAGAGCCAGCAGCCCTCAGATCCTGTGCCCTATAGACGACAAAGTAGCCTGACAGGGCCATCCCAGAGTCCCTGGGCAAGCACCAGAAAGAAGGATCTAAGTAGACAAAGAACAAGTTCCTAGGCCAAGAGTTAGAGAAACCCTAGCTGGGTTGGGTGTCCCATTCCCTCTGAAACAGATGGAGGGTCTCTCCGTCTCTTTGCTGGCTAGTTTGTGTGTAAGAGGGAGAACTAGGTGTGATTTGTACTGAGCTACCGCTTGTCTGCATGGTTGTGTGTAATTTTGGAATGAGGACACTGGAGATAAGCAACTTGCTCATGTCAGCTACAAATGTAAATAAACTGGGGTACTGAGGTCCCCTTTATCATCTTTTAGAGGAGCTTGACAACACCACCAGTCTTTCAGGAGAGCTTTCCTGTCTCTCAGCCCCTTTCTGGCTTTTCTTTCCCCTCCTGGAGTCATGCCTGGCCCTTGGGCGGTGACTTGGCCCAAGGACAAAGACAAAGGAGAGACTGGGCCTCAGTTTCTCAAGTCTTCCTCAAGGCCTGTCTTTAAGATGGGGCATAAAGACCTTATGGCCAGAGACCCTACCACAAGGGTGGGGCTTGGGATCAAAGGAAGAAGAAGGAAGCAATTTCTGGGTCACAATCTTGTAGATACCAAGACTTTTCTGTCTAGCTTGTGTCCCAAGGTATCCCTGGCCCTGTGTTATGAAGTCCCCTGTGGCTCCTCAGAGAAACAAAGGACAGTCTGTGGAACTGAGGGGACTTTTGAGGCTACTTAAGGAGCCTGATTTAGAGGATGGCAGAGACAGGAGAGTGGGGGGGGGGGCGAAGAAGAGGGGGAGGAGGAATTTGGCAGGAATTTAGCAACTGGGGGCAGGAAGCAAGATAGACTGACTCACAAGTTTTGCCTTTTTAGGCTTGAACCATCATGTTGTGGGCTGAGATGGGGTACGGGTGATGGGATAGAGGCCAGCACTCCCCTGTGTCAGCTCTTGGCAGCAGATGGCCTTTCTCCCAGGATCTTCTCTTTGGCCACCATCAGAGCAGCTGTGTTTCCCCAGTTACCTTTTCCCTCAGAAGCGTCCTGGGGCAGTGGTGGGGTACCCTATGGGAGCTCAAGGACCACACACATACAGAGCCATCTTTTCAGAGCCTGTACCTGGTATGTGCTGCCCACATTTGCCTTTGTGTGAGGAAACAAAAAGCATACTAAAAGTCCATCAACATCCCCCCCCAAAGATGTGTGGGACACTTCTTGAGTGGAAGGAACTTAGAGATGGCTTTTCTTCTGGACTTGTGTCCCCAGCAATGCCTGACTCTGTGGCATTTAGTTCCTTGAATTTGCTCAAGGTAACAAAAAGCGCAGTTGAAGCACCTGAGCAGGTTCCTGTCACCTAGAGCTTTGGGGAAACTGAGGCCCGAGACTTGTGTTGAACTAGAAACATAGATGTGAGAACCTGTAGACTGGACAAAGAGAAATCTGATGATCCACCTGAGTTGCAGGAAGCAGGGAGTTGAGGTACTGGCTGAGAGAATCAGCTAGTGAGATACACAGTTCCAGGATGTGCCTAGAGAACAGTGCTATGGAGCCACAGTGGTTTGTGGTGTCCCGTGTGGTGACGTCTTGTTTATACTCTAACAAATAAAGCTTACCTGAGGATCAGAGGGCAGAGATAGCCACTAGTCAACCATAAAGGTCTGGAGATCTGTACAGACAGACAAGAAGTGATGTGGCTGGGCAGAGAGAGGAATATTGACAAGGGGAGACAGGAACTTGGTTTCTTTTTGCTGAGGAGTTACCAAGGTAAGAGTTGGCTGTGGCTTGTTCTTTTCTCTCTCTGATCTTTCAGCATTTGCACCGATATCTGACTGTGGGTTTTTTTATTAAGACCAATTAGAACTCATGTGACAGGCCGGAGGATGAAGCAAAGATTATGCTCACAAAAGACTGTGTGCTGTTTTTCTGAATTTACCTGAGCACAAGTTATCAGAAATGCTCCCACCTGGGGGTAAAATATTGACATTGCAGACTTAAGGTTACCAAGTTGGGGGGGGGGTGGGGAGAAGTGTCGAGGGACAGGAAGTGTCAGCAGATGTGAGTCAGAATGACTTCCCAGGCTGCACTGTCAGAAGCCTGCTCTTGCAGGACCAGATGACTTCAGCTGCCCACAGTTCAGAACTGCGCTCCTCCCCAGAGGCCGGCGTCACTCCTTTCTCGTGTATCTCTGAACAGACGCATTGCTTCCTGCCTGTTCCCTGAGCCACAGAAGTCTGGTCAGGCCAATTAATTCTGCGTGATTCAGATCACTGATATGGGTATAGCTTCCCTCCCTCGGGTTCCCATAAGATCTTAAGCTAACCACCTTGTCTGAGAACCCCTCAGCAACACACACGGAGAGGGAGAACCCATTCATTAGGACTAGCATCTGCCCTGCCTGTGCCCACAACTAATGGTCTTGTGGAAAGAAACCTCAGGTAGTTTATTGATGGAGAGACTTAGTGCAGCCCCAGCTCCTGACCACGATGACTTCAGGGAAACGTTAGCAGTAAATGTCCATCTCCAAAAAGCACTCTGGGGGTTGGGCTCACATCTCCCAGGAACAATCTTACAGAAGTCGGAAACACTGACTGGCATGGCTTCTCCTCCAGGGCCCTGCTGCCAAGTCCCATGCTGTGGGCACTAGGGACTGCCCTCTGAATCCATCCCCAGCCTCTTCCTTCTTAAAACTGAGGATCCGCCCACAGTCTTCTCTGTTTATGCTAAACACAAGGCAATAATGAAGTATGCTGTTTCCTTGATAGGTTCAACACCCATGAGCAGAAGAGCACCATCACCTCCAAAGGAGCCTCCTCCTCCTCTTCCATCTTTATCTTCTTCATCTTCCCTGTCATCTGCCTTTTCTTTGGCCAGTGAACTTGGGCACACTTCAGATAATTCCTCCCCACCTCAGGTAAGTGCTCTTGAGGGCCTCCACACTCCTCATTACTGCCACACTTAATTCTGGATTCTAAGTGCTCACAGGTCCCTTGCAAGTGCAACCCCAGGGCAGAGACAGGCTCTGCTGTGGGCCTCCAGACACTCTTTACATGTGCCTTTCATAAAAACTCATCCTAGGCCACCCTCATGAACACAGTCACCCCCTTCAGCATTGTGTGGGAGATGGGCATAGTACATATGCCCTCGAGGAAGTTCACACAGGGAAGAACAGCCCAGGGGCGATAGGTCCAGAATAAGGGTGGTCTCAGTAGCATTCAAGGACCTTTAGAGAAATGTCTACCTAGAAAGCGGTGTCACTGAAATGGGTAACTGGACTTTGCTTCCATATGTGTCATACAGTCTCTGTAATCTGCTAGGACTGCACTAGACTCAGTAGAGCCCTCAAGACAGAAAAGGTGTGCACTCTTTTAAAGCCCTCTGACCTGTGGCTGGCATCTCAAGCACCAGGACTCCTGGCAGGGCATGACCACTCTTTGTAGAGTCCACGTCTGTTCTTCAAAGTTCCCATATACTACAAACATTGATTTCACGGTGGTGCATGGTGTGACATTTAGAAGGGTCCTCGGAAAGTCCCAAAGGCCATCCTTCACTACCAGCGCTTCAGCTCAGAAGGATAACTCCTCACCTTGAGGACCCACAAACCATGCTTGGAGAAACTGACTTGTCGGATGTCAGAAAGCATACCTATGGGAAGAAGGTCCTCTTTAGCAAAGGCAGTGCTTGAGCGAACCACGAGGAACCCACCCTGTCCTACCTATGTTGACTGCTCAGGAGCTTGTCAAGAGCAGCAGCCATGCCCTAGCTTTCCCTTCTGGCTTTTCCTCCACTTATTCTAGAGACTTTAATGGTCTTTGATTAGAGCATTTTTAGGGACTGCAGGTAAATGCCAGCAAGTGCTAAACAGCCACTTAGAACAAAGAACGACCCTTCTGAAGCCCCCTTCTGACCTTGAGTACCTAAGAGCATGAGAAAGGAAGGAGGTGAGGTGTGCATCGACGCTCACCTTCCCCACAAAAACGAACATTAGGGGCTTTAAGTAACTGGTATTTCTGCCCATCCCCTGTAGGTGCCAGCATACAACCTCCACTGCCCACCTGTATCCAGAGGTGATTGCAGCCCTACTCCACTATACCTGAGACGTGCCAGGGCTCAAGGGATCTCGAAGGAAATTCCTCTCTATCTGCCTCATGTTCCCATGCTGGAGAGCACAGGCCTGGTCAGCCCCGGTGGGGAAGACTTCAGCAACTCTACAGAGATGACTTCAGAGGACTGCCAGGAAGCACGGGCTCCTCTTGGGAGCACCAAAAGCATGTACAAAGATTACCACCCCGTTGCAAGGAAGGACCAGTATTTGCACAATCAAAACATAGCTCTTAGGGCTGCAGGGAACCCAAGAGAAGTGAGGGAGGGACCCAGGAGAGACCAAACAGGTACGCCACAGCCCTCTGAAGAAAGGAAGTTGGGCTTGAAGAAATTAGTCCTTACACCAGAACAGAAGAGCATGTTGCTAGACTGGAGTGACTCCACCCCTGAGCACAAGGCTGGGAAGCAGCTGTCCCAGGAAAGAGCTGAGAATGGCAGAAACTGTACCCTGAAACCATTCTGCTCCTCTACCTCTCCTCGGACAGTGAAAGAGAAGTTGCTATCCCAGACGGGGACCCGGGAGGAGATGCGTACTCCAGCTGTCAAGGTGCCGCGGGAGAGAGAAGTGCCTCCACCCAAGTCCCCCCTAAGGCTTATAGCAAATGCCATCCTAAAGTCTCTGCTCCCCAACTCTGAAGGTGGAAAGAAGACCTGCCCTAAACCAGAGTCAAAAACATCACCTCGGGGCCAGCCACATGGCTTTACTCGCTCCTTTAGTCTTCGGAAACCCAGTTCCAATAAAGATGGGGACCAGCAGTCTCCAGGGAGACATATGGCCAAAAAGGCCTCAACCTTCTTCTCTTTGGCTTCTCCAACTTCTAAGGCTGCCCAGGCCTCAGACCTTAGCCTTCCTGACCCCATTCTCCGCTCTCGGAGTTTGCCCAATCGTCCCTCCAAAATGTTCTCTGCAACCACATCGCCCCCACCCGGCAGCAAGACTGAAGATGTCCCCACCCTCCTGGAGAAAGTGAGTTTGCAGGATGCCACTCAGGTTCCAAAGAAACGAGCCTCGCGTATTTCCAACCTTGGCCTCAAAGATAAATCCTTTGAGAGCTTTCTCCAGGAATGTAAACAAAGAAAGGACATTGGGGACTTCTTTACTAGCTCCAAAGAAAAGGGGCCACCGGGGAACAGAGTCCCATCCTTGGAGAAGCTGGCACAGCCTTTGGGCAGCACCTCCCTGGGGCAGGTGGCACAGCCTTCTACAGGGAGAGATGCACGTAAGTGGCTTGCTTAGTAGTGGAGTCTAGAGTTCCTGCTGGGCAGTTAGTGGTCTCCCTGGATTTACTAACAGGCACTGTGCACTTTGATTTACTTCTCCAGTTCATTCTGACAAAAGAGGGAAAAGTTGGGACTGGGGAGATGGCTCAGCTGGTCTTTCAGGCTCTTGCTACCTGGCTCAATGACCTGAGTTCCATCCCCAGGACCCACATGGTGGAGAGAGAGGACCAGCTCTCCCAAGTTGTCCTGTGCTCCTCCCTTCTTCAATACACAAATGAATGTAATTGGAAAAAATGTAAGGAAACTTGAAAATTTTGTAAGATAAAACCTAAAAGAAATTGAAATTATGTTAGAGTTAAATTAACAATAATCCTAGCACTTCCCTTTTCTCTGTGAGTATGTAATATTTTTGCTGAGATGTACTTACAAGTGTATATTTTAAAGTATCAACTTTATAGTCTAGGTATTATACAAATAATCACAGAATCTATATACATGTGATTTAAAAGGCTGTTTTATCTTGTGGCAATATTGTCATTTAATGAACCATTATTTGATTGTTTAACTTATAAGTATATATGTAATATATCTATACATACACATACTTGTAGGTGAATGTATTTATAATGTATGGATGGTGCTGGTTGCACATTTTTGTACATGTACCTTTTTGTTTCCCTTGTATTACTAACCACTTTTCTGTATGTTTGATTACCAATGAAAATAGAGACTTTTTATATTTAAGCCTGGTTGTTGCTCGTTATTTAATATATCAAAGATTCAGAGTAATCAAACATTACGGAAATACCTAGCAAAAAGCAGAACATGTTATTGTTTCTGCACCTTGCCAAACACTTAGTGTATTTCTTTAAAGATAGCTTAAACACATACATGATGTTGTTGTTTTTAATGTGGGTATGTGAGTGTGTGGTATACATGCATGTGTATGAATGTGTGCGTGTGTGTGCCCTCTAGGCTAGAGGGACTTGCTGGGTGTCCTGGTCAGTTGCTCCCTGACTTCTTATTCCCTTTAAGACAGTGTCTCTCACTGAACCTGGAATAATGCTGGTAGTAAGAAAGCCACCATGATCCTCCTGTCCACTCCCCTACAACGCCGGGATTGCAAAAGTGGGTGCAGCCATGCACAGCTTTTTATGTGGGGATTTTAACTTTGGTCCTCACATTTGCACAGCAAGCAGCATCCTTACCCCATGAGCTGTCTCTCCAGACAATGGTTTCTTTTGTTGCTGAAGTGGTTCATTTGACCCCTTTCAAAAATTCTGGTTTTCTTTATATTTTTCCTTTTAATTTTTTTAAATTGTAAAAGATAATCAGTTATCAAGAAATTATTTATGTTCTTTGCACCATAATCAAATATCTGTATAGATTAACAAGAGAACTTATTTGCAGCCAAGCTTAGAATAAGCATAGGTAAGCTGAGATGTAAGAATTCTTTTAAAATCACACACTATGAAATTTCATTTATTATATATCTATTTGATTTTTATATTTAGTCACTTTTTATTTTGTGTATATGCATATATTTCTTACATGTATGTCTGTATACCATGTGCATGCCAGGTGCCAATGGAGGCCAGAAGAGGGTATTTGATCTCCTGGGACTGGAATTACAGATGGTTGTGAACCATTGTTGTGGATGCTTAGAGTCAAACCATTGTTTTGGGTGCTTAGAATCAAACCTGGATCCTCTGCAAGAGCAACAAATGTTCCTAACTGGGCCATCTCTCCAGACCCATGTAATAGATGTTTAATAGATAGTACATTTATCTGTTTTAAAATTAAAAGGCATATAGCTGGATATGGTAGTGCATGCCTGTAATCCCAATACTCACAAGTCTAAAGCAAAAAGAGTGTGAGTTTGAGGCCAGCCTGAGCTACATAGTGAGACTAGCTCCAAAGGTGGGGGGGGGGACAAAGAAAAGATAGCTGGGAACTCAATCCATTTGCATAAATATGAATTTATCCATCCAATTAGAAAGTTTCTGCATAGCAAAAAGTACTGTTAACAGAGTGAAAAGGCATTCTAAAGAACTGGAGAAAATCTTTGAAACTACTCATCTGATTAGAGATTCATATGCAACTCATTAAGAACTTAAAAAATTAAACACCCAAACAGCAAATAATCTAACCAATAAGTAGGAAAATAAACTGGATAATAGAAGAATAAATGTCCAATAGATGCATAAAATGTTTATTTAGCCATCAGGGAAATGCAAATCGAAACTGCCTTAAGATTCCATCTCACCCAATCAGAAGGGCCACCAAGGAAACTATAAATGCTGGCCAATGAGAATGGAATTGGGTCATACATGAGAGAATCTTCTGTGTTATTAATAGAATATAAATTAGTTCAGCTACTGTGAAACTTGGTATGAAGGTCCCTTGAACACTGGAACTGGAATGTCCCACACCTACTTACACACCTGAAACAATCCAAGTCAGCACACAACAGTCCCACACACCCATGCACACTGAATACTATTCAGAACAGCCAAGTTATAGCGTCAGTCAGCCTAAGTGCAGATGGAGAGATCCCCGTGTGGCAGCATAGGTCTGCAGTCTTTGCACTTGGGCAGGAGAACTGAGAGGTGGAAGACGACTTGGGCTACACTGAGATCCTGTCTCAAAACCAAACCAATGGGGGAAGTGTGTGTGTGTGTGTGTGTGTGTGTGTGTGTGTGTGTGTGTGTGTATATATGTATATACATACACACACACATAAAACCCAAAACAACAACAAAAAACAGATGAATAAATAAAGAAAATGTAGTATACATACACAATGGAGTGGGGAGGTTGTTTTTGTCCTGTGGGATTTTGTTGTCGAGTAAAGTGTCCATAATGTGAAGTGTGCTTCAGTTTTTCGGTGATGCTCATACCAAGAACTCTTACATTGGTTGGTTATTTTCTCAATTACTAAGAGAGTAGAGGGAACACCCCCAACTACAGTTGTTGTTTTTTTTCTGATTGTTTTTATAGTTTCAGTTTTGTAACTTGGGGATCATATACATATTTTTCTTTTTTTTTTCTTTCTTTCTTTCTTTCTTTCTTTTTTTCTTTTTTTTTTTTTTACGAGACAGGGGTTCTCTGTATTGTTTTGGAGGCTGTCGGTCCAGCCTGGCCTCGAACTCACAGAGATCCGCCTGCCTCTGCCTCCCGAGTGCTGGGATTAAAGGCGTGCGCCACCACTGCCCGGCTTTCTTTTTAATGTATGTATCTGTGTGTGCATGTGTATGTGTGATGTGTATGAGTGGGGGGGGACGTGCAAGTGCCATGGCACACACGGGGAGGTCAAAGAACAACTTTAGGGTGGTCCTCACCTTCTGCATGTTTAAGACAGGGTCACTCTCTTGAGATTTTAATTTCATTTGATATGTGTGAGTGTTTTGCTCAAATGTATGTCTACAGACCGAGGTCATGCAGCATTCAGAGAGGGTGTCAGATCCTCTGGAAATGGAATTACAGACAGTTGTAAGCTACCATGTGGGTGCTGGGAATCAAACCCAGGTCCTTTATAAGAACAGCTTGTGCTCTTAACTGCTGGGTCTCTCCAGTCCCAAGATTGCTGAGTCATCTCTCCAGCCCCAGACTGTCTCTTTTGTAGTGGTTCACCATTATATACTCCACACTAACTGACCTTCAAGCCTCCCTTCCCACAGTGGGAGCATTGAGACTGCAGATGTGTACATCTGGCTCTATGTGAATTCTGGGGATGTGGACTCCAGTCTTCATGTTTGCCTTACTCACTGAGCTGTTGCACGGCAGGGAACACATTGTTGTCAGACCAGCTCCTATCTAGGCTGTGGGGCTAGAGGCTGATGTTTTCATCATATCAACAGTCAAGAAGCAGAGAAACTGAGCCAGAAACAGTGCATAGTAGCATTCAAAGTCCATTCCGCAGTGACTTTCTTCATCTAAGTAGGCTCTACCTCCTAGGGGTTCCAAAGCACCTTCCAATCAACTGTTCAAACACATGGGCCTATGGCAGACATTTTACATCCCAACAATAACAGTCACCATGCTGTAAAATAGATCTCTTAATCTTGATCCTATTGAATTGAAATGGCATATCCTTGAACATCTCCCCAGCCCCCACCTTCACCTACTAGTTCTAGGGGTCAGCATTTCATTAGATTCTCCACTCTGTGAGTTTCTGTGATTTACTGTTATACAGTTGTATGTAAGTAGACAGAAATGCTACTGACTGGAGTGGAGGATTTGGTTTTGCTGTAAAACTCAAGCTTAGCATGTATGATTCTCTGGGTTTAATTCTCAGCACTAAGCCAAAAGTGAACCAGGGAAGAAGAGAAGGAGGGAGGGAGGGAGGGAGGGAGGGAGGGAGGGAGGGAGGGAGGGAGGGGAAGAAGAGGGGAGAGAAAGGAGCAGGAGGAATAAGAGGGAAAGGAGCTAACCACAGTAACATTAATTTTATATACTACTACTTTACTAAATTTGTTAGTTCTCAAGATTGTTTTGGTAGCATACATTTGAACTTCTTGAGCACAATTATGATAATTTAAATACTTGTCTGTTAATTTCATCCTATCAGTCACTTCTGGATCTGTTTTTATTGAAAGATTTTTCTCTTGATTATTAGACAAATAGTGTGTGTGTGTGTGTGTATACATAGTCAATATTTACCAACTGATAGTTTATGAGTATTTTGTTGAAAAGTAAAAAGTAACTGGATTTTATTTTTTAATGTTAAACAGGGACTAAAGAATGTTGAATAAGCAGTAGAATAACTTTAAGATCACTCTGTTCCTTCCAAGGCTTTATCTTTACATTTGTTAGGTGTGTCTATGATAAGTGTTACTTTAGCACTAATCTATCCCTGTTAGTAAAGTAAGTTTCCTGTGATCTCTATAATGCCCCAGGTGTCTGTGCTACTCTAACTAGGGACAATCAGAGCATCTCCCACCCAGGAAAGCTTAAAACAGTGGTTCTCAACCTGTGGGTCTGGACCCCTTTGACAAACTTCTATCTCCAAAAATATTTCCATTAAGACTCATAACTGTAGCAACAACATAATTTTATAACTGGGGGTCACCACAACATGAGGAACTGTATGTGTTAAAGGGTCACAGCATTAGGAATGTTGAGAACTGCTGCAGTAGAGACTGTTGAGCCTGCAACTTCTCTGTAGTTGTATACCCAACCAGGTAGTTTCCTTTTATACATCTTTAGATTGCTGTTAAGCAGTAGATACACATGGACTTTAGTTTCTAAAGTTCTTTTTTCACAGCATTCCCTCCTCTCCAGGGCTCCATCCTACACATGACCACTTTCTCTACCTGACCAAATGCTCAACTGCCTTTCTTCTGTGTCAGCAAAGGACCCCAGGACAGACACATCTATGGCTATAGGACTTTCTTTATGGGTTTCTGCTCTTATCTTTTACATCTTTCTGTACTGCGTGTTGGCAAATGTCTGGGAAAGATGCTTCATACATTGTGTCCTGAATTCTACTGCTTTCTGGTGGGAAGTCAATTCCAAAGTCAGCCATTCTAACATAGTGTAGTGGAGCGATGCTGCAAAGTCCTTAAGAACTGCAAAGGAAAAGTGACCTTCAGAACAATTGGTACTCCATTAACTAGAGGAGAGACACCTGAGGAGGTGCATATTTTTAGAAGCTAGTTTCCAAGTGAAGTTGTACAGAATATTTACTTTGTGAAATTAGAAAACGTTGCAACTTTACACCTATACTTCTCCCATACATAAAGGTCAATTAGGCAGTTGTAGTACCATGAAAGTGTTGTTAGTTGAGTCAGTGATAGCAATGAAGATGGTAGGAAACAGTTGGGATGTTAATATTGGTTGTCAACTTGACAAGGTGTAGTACCACCTAGGAGACACACCTTTGGGTCTTGTGCAAGGATGTTTTTAGAGAGGGTTAATTGAGGATGAAGACCTGTCTTGAATGTGGACAGCACCATCTCATGGACTGGATGAGTAGACTGATTACAAAGGACTAAAAGAACTGTGTGGCAGCATTCATCTCTCTGCTCCCCAATACTCAGAGGCGAGTGAGCAGCCTTCGCCTCCATGCCTCCCTTCCATGATGGACTGTATCCTCAAATTGTGAGCCAAAATAAACCCTCATTCCCACAAATTGACTCTTTTGAGACAGTCTCTACCTCAGGCTGACTTCAAACTCCCTATGTAGACAAAGATGACCTTGAACTTCTGGTCCTCCTGTCTCTGTCTCCCAGACAGGAGAATCTAATCCAGGACTGGGAATCTAGTCCAGAGCCTCCTGCATGCTGAATAAGGGATGTATCAGCTGAGCTACATCCCCAGCCATGAAGTTGTTTCATATCAGGTATTTGGTCCCAGCAATGAGAAGAGGAGTGAATAAAACACGTTTAAACATTCCCAATAGCTACCTCCCATATACTAGCTACTGTCAGGGCCTTTGATTGTGCACAGAAATTCTGCACATAGGAATCATGACAGTAGAATTCAAGGGCATAAAGTCTGTTCCTCTAGCTTCTATACTTGGTGCCCAGTGCCTTAGTAGCTGAAGCAGGATGTGATCCCTCCCCAAAGAGAAGTCCTCCTATGGCGATGATGCCATTCTCTGATTCTATCTTTACCTGAGCTTTCCCATCTGGCAAATTAAAGTGGAAAACAGCAAACTCCCTCCCTAGAGAGGCTGGGTTGTTATATGCATGTTTTGTATTATTTTACTCTGAATAAGAGCATATGTAAATGTGTTGCTGGAGGTTAAAATTACCCTTATTTTGTAACACTTGGCTGCTCCCACTGGGGTGAATAGTTGAAAATTATAGGGAGGCTGGAGAGGATGCTAGCTGACTTGGAATTACTTCCCTTTTCTCTCTACCAACTCCATGGCTCTATGCAGACACGAGTTGCCACTGTAGAGTCTGATTGCCATCACTAAGTTCGAGTAGGTTCTGCAGCGCAGTGACCAGCATGGGTTCATCCTGGCATTGGCATAGACTCCATCAGGTGTATGTGCAGGGGCAGATGTTCTTGCTGAGAAAAAATGAAAGTCTCCTGTAGCACCTGGAAGCCCCATCATGCCTGGTCCCCAGCCAGATCACAAAAAGGTGTTTGGTCAACATGGGCACATTACGGTCCTCAGCCATCCAGTTCATGTTTGCAGTCTGGTATGGCCCCTCAGCTTTAGCTTCCCATGGGCCTGCTTTGTTGGGCCATCCCTATCTTAAACCGCTTTTTTTCTGGCATTTGAATCATCCCTTCCATGATGTGATAATATCTGCAAGTTGGGAAAATAAAAGTGGCATTTGTTTAGCCATAATTAATGAAATATTTATGTTGCATGAGGCTATGTGATAAAATCCTTAGGCTTAGAGTCCTTTTGCTTCTGATTACATTTGGGATTTTTTTTTCTATGACCAGACATTCTGACGCCAGCTCTTTTACACTGAGCAGATGTCGTGTAGTAAAAATGGGTGCCAGATGCTGCGAGCCGCAGAAGGGCGATTTGTTTAAGAGCTGGCTCTGACTTTTTTTTTTTTTTGCATTCAATTACTCTGTAGAACGAACCTTACCCGAGCTAGTGTTTAGGTAACTCAGCTAACTTCAGATATGCATTTCCATAATAGATTTTTGATCCAAAAGCATTGTGAGCAAGGCTCCTGCCCTGTAAAGGGTGTTTAAGGACTTCCTTGATTTCTGCATAATACCTTGTTTTGTTTTGTTTTGTTTTGAATGTGAGAAGAGAGCTGCAGAGCTCTTGGCAGGGATCCAGAAATGTAATTAACGTGGAGGGCCAACTTTTCAGTGGCCCTGAGGTACTGCTTTCCCAAGCTCCTGGCAGGTGCAGTGAGGGGTAGGCAGGAGGGAGCAAATGGGGTGAGGGAGAAGAGAGCAGCTGTGAGGCGGGAAGGGCAGCCAGCGGTTTGGTGATTTCTCTGGCTCTTGTTTCAGGCCTTGGAGCTCCAGTGACAGAGGCCACCTCTTCTCCCTCTTCTACCACCTCCTCCTCTGCAGATGAAGACTTTGACTCCCAGCTTTCATCTAGGTTAAAGGTAACATCACTTGGAACACCATCCAATGCCTTGGCTGGCTGGGGCTCATTTCCCATCCAGGTTTCAGAGCCAATGTGAACTCCAGCTGCCAGGATCCTCATGAGGATCAGACCACCGTGCAACTGACAACCACTCTTCTTCTTCTTATCTGGAACACCTCAAGATTTGTCTTCTATTAAAAAAAACACAGAAAACAAAATCTCAGAGTCTTAAATGGAGGAAGGAGAAAAGAAGACATACGGGCTTGAAACCATTTGGCGAGTGCCATGCTTAAAGTGGGTTTAATATGTGGTCCAATAAGCAAACCATTGAAAAATTTCAACAAGCAGATGCGTTATTTCCCCCAAGGGAAGCACAACTTCATTTAAGAAGCACTAGAGGCAGATTGCATAGACAATGTTATGTTTATTCTAATCAGAGCTACGAAACGAACCATGCAGTTAGTTGCACAGAGACAAGGATGCACCAAGGCACCTACTGTTGAAGGAACACATGCATGCCACAGGGAAGGCAACCCTGCCCTTTGTTAATGCCAGAGAGCACCTTCCAAATCTCTTGTACTAATGCAGAGAGAGCAGAGTATGGCATGCCTGTAGATGTGTTTGTATATCGCAGACACAGAGACGAGTGTTTGCCACCCAAGCCCACTGCTGTTTTATCGAAGCTCGTCCCCTAGGACTCAAAGGGGTAAGATGCCGGCCAGCGGCCCTCACATGCCTCTGGGGTAGGCAGAGGAGCAGCACACTGCTCTGATAGTGTTTATAGTTTTGGAGCAGAGAATATCTAGTGAGGGAAGAGGAAAAGCAAATGTATTCACTCACACTCGACTTTTCCATATCCAGCAAGGGAAGCTTTGGCTTCAGTTCCAGTCACAAAGGGAGATTCCAACTCCCCAAGGCAAGTGAGTGCGCACGCACATGTATACACATACGGTGGAGGGCCAGGTAGGAAATTTTCTTTTTTAAATTGTGGGCTTCTTGAGTTCCTTCAATCCTCACCAGAAATGAATTGTATGTAAATTGTATTACATTAATTTCTGGTGGTTCCTTATTGCCCCATCTCCTCAAATGAGTTTAAGTTAATTCTCCACTCAAATGGGACAGAACCTAGACTCTGCCTTCTTTTTTTGTGTGTGTGTGTGTATGTGTTTTGAGACAGGGTTTCTCTGTGACGTTGGAAGCTGTCCTGGAACTAGCCCTTGTAGACCATGCTGGTCTTGAACTCACAGAGATCCGCCTGCCTCTGCCTCCTGTGTGCTGGGATTAAAGGTGTGCACCACCACCGCCTAGCCCAGACTCCATCTTCTTAACACTCAAAGAAAAAGAATAGTAGAATAGTTTAACACTAGCACCTGGAAGTAGCAAGACAATAATATCTCAGAAAAACCTCATGACCAGCTCCTTGTCATCTTGCTGGCCTAGCACACGGCTAGTTGTCACTTCTGAGTGCCAGATGGTAAGGTGTACCCATGCTACTTCCTTCTAATGGCCCCATTCCTCCAGGAGGCCTTCAAGTCGGAAGGAAGGGGTTTGGCCTCTGGGTTCTCTGTTTCTTTGGGTGCATTTGGATGTGTTCCCACCCAAGGGTCACAATAGAGCCTGCTCAGATGAGCCTCTGCACAGGAAGCTAAAAGCAGAATGCCTGAGGCAGGGGACTTGTGGCAGCTGGCCCCTGCTCCTCCTCTCCTGCACTGGCTCTTTTCCTGCTCAGCTCTTAGCGTCTGACCTTTACTCTCTACAACATCACTATTGCAGTGAATAGAATAAACAGCCTGTGAGTATGGGAACCTGAGCATTGCTAGAATATGTTTTAAATAGAAGATAACCAATTTCCGGGCGGTGGTGGCACACGCCTTTAATCCCAGCACTCGGGAGGCAGAGGCAGGAGATCTCTGTGAGTTCGAGGCCGGGCTGGACTGACAGCCTCCAAAACAATACAGAGAAATCCTGTCTCGTAAAACCAAAAAAAAAAAAAAAAAAAAAAAAGAAGATCATAAATTACTTTCTACCCCCAACTTTGGACTCTGTTCTACTGACGCAGGAAAGAACAGACTCGTGTGTGTGTGTGTGTGTGTGTGTGTGTGTGTGTGTGTGTGTGTGTGTGTAATCAAACCCAGAACCTCACACAATGCTCAGCAAGCACTCTGCCACTGAATTACACTCTAACCCTAACCCTAACCCTGTTGGGAGGACTATGCTTCTGGAAGGCTTGTATGGCACTGTTGTGGTCGACCCTTCTCCAAATGTTCTTGTTTGCTTTCTATTGTTGTGATGAACACCATGACCAAAAACAGCTTGGGGAAGAAAGGGTTTATTTCAGCTTACAGATTACAGTCCATCACAAAGGGAAGTCAGGATAAGGGCTAAAGGCAGCAACCCGGAGGTAGGGACTGATGCAGAGGCCATGGAGAGATGCTGCTTATCAGTTGAGGTCCCTTCTTCCTAGACGACCCAGCTTGTGTCAAGTTGAAAGAAAAAAAAACCTAACAAGAACACCAGAATTTGTATTCATTTGTCTCTGTTTGGAGGAAAATGACACTACTATAGACCTTACCACAGAGCAGGGGTCCTAGTACTTGGCAAAAGGAAAGGCAGTATTGCCTATGGAAAAATATGCATACTGAAGATACCTGTGCTCTATTACTAACTGCATCAATTTGGGCAGGTTATCTTTCTGAATTTTGTTGTCCGTATTTGTAGAGACCTACAAACTGAGAAATAATGGACACACCACAAAGTAATTAGTTTCATTGTCTGTCTGGCACACAACACTCTACACATGCTAGGATGTGTGTTTATGTGATGGGTGCTCCTGAGATGCTTATAAAATAAACAAACCAAGTCTCCAGGTGAGCTGAGATCCTCTCAGGGCAGGAAACATCTCCCACCCTGGTCCAGACTTTCTCCAAAGATCCTCACTGATAATTAGAGGGTCCCTCGGCTAAAGCCAGAACCTGAGCAGTCTACCTGGGGGTCATCTCCAGGAACAATGATGGAACTGTGTGGAGATGTGAAAGTCAAGATTTTCTTTAGGATTCTAAAAATTCTAGAAGAACAAATTCCATCCCTGAGATGAAGCACTTGGGAGGTAAAGGCAGGTAGATCTCTGTAAGTTCAAAGACAGCCTGGTTCATGTATCAAGTTCTGGGCCAGTCAGGGCTATACTGTGAGGCCCTGTCTCAAAATAATAAGGATAATGGTACTGCTGATAGTGGTGATGATGAAGTTAAATGAAATTTTAACTTAAATTTTTTTATTCACAGCTCAATTCCAGTGCCACATGTGGATAGTGGAGTTCATATTTCACACAGTGCAGATAGAGGTCATTGTCATCATTGTAGAAAGTTCTATTGGATGTCATTATGCTAGAAACCCAGCAGTGGCTTGGAGCCATACGTGGTGAGGGTAGAAGTCAATGGTGAGGTTGTGTAAACTTTAACCCCATTTTCTTAGTCTTGGCTTTTTTTCTTCTGTTGGTTTGTGTAGGAGAAGACACCCAAAAGAAGAAGGAAGCTGGAGAGGCTGTTAGTTAAGCAAGAAGAATTGAAAAGACTCCATAAGGCTCAGGTCAGGAAGCAAACCCCGGGTTTGGGTGGGAAATCCTTCAGGAGTCAATCTGCACTTGGGAGACAGGCCAGGGAAAGGCCCACCTCCCTTCTCTGAGAACCAGGCTTGTGGCCATTCTGAAGGTCCTGGCCCAATCCCCAGTAGGGCTCTGGGGTGAGGAGCTCAGGAGGTTGAACTGTTCCCATCCATCACCTTTTCAGCCTCAGGTTTGTGTACCGCAAGGAGAGGCTGGCATGTGTCTTTGGCCATCATCATAAGCCCTTACTCCGGCAAAGCAGTGATCTTGGTTGTGTCCTCAGTGAGGACAGAAGTCATCCTCCAACTCCTTGACGGAATCCCTGATAAATTGCTAGCTACTGGGGTCTAACTCCATTTTAGAATTAATTGAAAGCATAAGTACCTATCACTTCCTAACCTGATGATTTACTCCAAGCATTTCTGCCCAAGCTGATCTGTTTCTCTCCCTCACTGGTGAACAAAATGAAGCAGACAGCATAAGCATTGTCCCTGTCCAAGCCTGGTCTTGAAGAACAGCTGTTCTTTAGTATATAAGTACTTAGAACAATCATGCCTGTTAATCCATGTAGCATTCTATTACTTTCACCACTGTGTGCTTTATATAGCCTTGTAGTCTTGTGCACTAGTCAACTTTCTGTTACTGTAACAAAATGCCCAAGGCGACTAACTTTAAAAGAGGAAAGCTTTGCTTGGATTTATAGGGTCAGTCCTTCTAGCTCATGGTGAGTTGGCCCCGTTGCTTTGGGCCTGTGGGGAAGCAGCATAACATGGCAGGGAGTATAGATAGAGCTGAGACAACTGTTTACTTCATGGTTCCAAAAGCAGAGACAGTGAGAGGGCACACTCCCGGTGATGTGACTTCTTCCTGTGAGGCCCTTCTTTCTAAAGGTTTCACTGCCTGTGGTGGCACCCTTGACTGGGACGTGGGCTTTTGGAGAATGAACACTGTGTTTACCTGCTTGGGCTTCCACAGCCACAGACCACAGCCTAGGTGGCTCAAACAACTGATATTTATTTTCTAGAGGCTGAAAAAACAAGATCAAGGCACATAGGGCTGGGAGTCTGCCAAGGTCTCTGTTCCTGGCTAAGAGACAGCACCTTCCCACTGCATCCTCACAGAGTCTTTTTGAAGTGTGAGGAGAGGGGGTGGGGAGTGGGGAGAGGAATAACTTCCAGTAATCATACAGGTAGGGGGCCCATTAGATCAGGGCTCCACCCCTATAATCTCAATGGTCTCCTAAAACACCTTGTGTCTAGTATAGTCACCCTGGGAATTAGGGTCTCAACCTATGAAATTAGGGGCAATTCATTTCATTCCAGAACAACTTAATAGCTGCAACTGCAGGACAGTCAGCTATAAAGCCACCTAATGTCCACCTTCTTTAGCGATTCTGTGCCTTATCTGCAAGAAGAGATAGTTTTATCGAGACACACCCTCTTTCAAAAGCGGCAGAGAACAGGGCGCATGAAATTGCAAGCAGTTAGCAGCAGAATCCTCATCTAATTTATGTTTCCGGATTAAATATTCACAGCTGGGGCAAGAAGAGCCAGGAGGAGGTTCATGTCCCTGTTTGGGTCTCTTGGTGCTGGGGATGCCTTGACCATTGCACCTATGATTCCAAGGGAGATTTAGAAGGATGGACATTATGGGGAGAGAGAAGCAGACAGATGTACCACCCATCCAGGTGGTTCATGGTTTCTTTTCTGTTCCTGTTCAGCTGTGTTTAAGTACTGTCCTGCCTCCCGGTATCTCAGTGCTTGAAAGCAGGGAAAGTTGATGAAGATGAACAAGGCTTACAAAAAATGACCTTGTTCAACTTTCCTTCCTCAGAAACTCCATGAGAGCTGGGCGGTGGTGGCACATGACTTTAGTCCCAGCATTTGGGAGGCAGAGGCAGGTGGATCCCTGTGAGTTCAAGACCAGCCTGGTCTACAAGAGCTAGTTCCAAGACAGCCTCCAAAGCCACCGAGAAACCCTGTCTCAGAAAAAAAAAGAAAGAAACTCCATGAGAGTAACAGCTAGAAAGGAAAGTAAACCCAAGTATAACCTCAAACTTAGCAAGTGCTCAGGGATCCAAGGAGTGTGAGTTGTGAACCTTATGGGTCCAGCACCTGTGTTCCACCTTCATAACTGGATGGTAACAGATCCACAGGCACTTTTGACATGGCAGCACCCTGGGCCACAACCAGGTGCAAGGCAAGGACAGGTGCCCTTTGTAGCTAAGATGGGATGAAGGATGACCCCCCCAAAAGAGGACCGATCCCCAGGAGCAGCTCCTTTTCAAGAGGTGTCAGCTGATCCTTCCTGCGAAACAGAATCTGTGTGCTCCTAGCCTGTGTGGAGGAGACAGCCCTGGCCACTGAGCCCATGATCACAGTCCAGGACTCATGAGGATCCCATGGCCATCCCAGGAGCCTCTCCCGAGACTCCAGTGTGGTGGGCCTTGTCAAAGGGCATGCCAATTACACATATACAGATGCTGTGCTCTGTGCTCATCTTAAGGACAAAAGCATCAAGGTCCAGACCTGAGGAGCTCACAGTCTCCGCCGAGTGAATGGAGGCAATGACAACGTGGTGACAGCTAGTAGCAGGCTCAGCCCTCTCTTGTGCTCCCACATATACAGAGCCCTCTCATGATGTGCACTCTTGGTCTTGCAGGCCATCCGGAGGCAGCTAGAGGAGGTGGAAGAGAGGCAGAGGACCTCGGAGATCCAGGGTGTGAAGCTGGAGAAGGTGCTGAGAGGAGAAACAGGTGCAGTCATTGGGTTCACAGCTGGGGCGTAGGTCTAGATCGAGAGTCTGACAGCGACACTGGCCTTGCATGGGGGGAGCTCAAAGAGCACTCTTGCCCTTCAGGGGACAGATCAACACAGACATATGGTGCTAAGTCCACTGCCTTATGCTTTTATTTTTAATTCACTTATTTTTATTTTATGCGTATGGGTGTTTTGCCTCCACGCATGTCTATGCATCATTAAGATCATTGAGTGCAATGTCCACAGAGGCCAGAAGAGGGCCTCAGGTTCCCAGGAACTGGAATTACAGCTGGTTGTGAGCTGCTACATGGGTGCTGGGAATGGAACTCTTGTCTTCTGGAAGAGTAGCAAGTGCTCCAAAGGGATAAGTCAGCTCTCTGGCCCCATGCCTCACACTTTAACCATGAAGCTGCTGGTTTGATCTGAAACTCCCCTGGACATCCTCTGTAGGTTTCTCTCTGCATGAATGACCTTTAAAATTCACAAGTTAAGAAAAATCCAGGAGGAATACCTGAGTGTTCATGTTGGTTAAGAAGTAAAGCCCAGAGCTCAAATCCTGCTTTCTAGGGGTGGCTCAATGGGTAAAGTGCATGCTGTGCAAGTGTGAGGACCCGAGTTCAAATCCCTAACACCCATGTAAAAATCTGCACACAGTAGCACATGTCTAGTTCTGGAGGGGCTGAGGGAAGATGATGCCAAGGACTAAAAAACCAAGCTCTTGCCGGGCGGTGGTGGCCCACGCCTTTAATCCCAGCACTCGGGAGGCAGAGGCAGGCAGATCTCTGAGTTCGAGGCTGGGCTGGACAGAGAAACCCTGTCTTGAAAAACCAAAAAAAAAAAAAAAAAACCCAAGCTCTTGGTTCAGTGAGAGGTCTCATGTCAAAAAAATAAAGTGGAAATTGACCAAGAAAGAAGCACACCATCAACTTCTAGCCTCCACATGCATGAGCATACAGTACACAAGCATACCACACACACACACACACACACACACACACACACACACGCCTCTATTCCCTCCCATACACATGAACTCTAAATTTGTTTCTCTTCATGCAGAGTGAGCAGTGAAGGGATGTAACTCAGCTGGTGTAGTGCTTGCCTACATGAGGTCATGGGTTTGACTCCTAGAACAAACAAACAAAAATGTATCATCTATTTTGGCTAAGCATAGTCCTAGGAAAATCACTCACCCAAACTCTCTGACTCCTTAGCTGAAAAGTGAGCTAACCCCACAGTACCAGGACATTTTAAGAATTCAGGCATCATCTACCCATGTCTCTCCTACGTGGAGACAGTCCACAGACACTACCCATATTCTACAAAGCATTGCAGTCCACACAGACACTTTCAAGAAAATACCCAGCTCTGCCATCTTTCCTGCCAGAAAATTAAGTTAGAGACCCAAGATGTTTAAATCTTGCTCTGAGCATCTTCCCCAGGCCCCAACAGTGGGAAGGAGGAAGCTATTTTGAGCCAGACCTAAAGAAATGTAGTCGGCTATCGGGGTTGTCAAAGGTGAGTCAAGCCAGCCCAAAGATGGATTCTCTTCATTCCCTTTCTACTCTCAGTAAACTAATTACCTGTTAGGTTTCTCAGCCTTCTCTCCTTGTGAGGGTGACAGATGGAAATCAGCAAGGGACAAGGGGAAAATAAGAGTCAAGTCACAGAGAGTGGTCTCAGAGGGAGCCAAATGGAATCTTCACAAACTGGGCCATCAAAATGAAGACATTTGTGCAATGGTCGTGTTTCTCTTTGGTTCCATAGTCTATGCAGTCCCTTAAAGAGACTGCCCTGCCACTTGGTGAATGACCGATGCTTATTGGGTTAAGTTGTATTTGAGCTGGCCTCTGCTGCTCCCATTCAAGAGATTTAATGAGAATTATTTAATAGGTATTATTAGGATAATTAGACAATGATCACAGTTAGGCAATAATATTGAGCTATCAAGATTGTGAATAACCAAATTTAGAGGCAGGCCTGCAAACAAGGAGTGGGCTGCGACAGTTAGGCGAGGCCCCTCTATAATGACTGGGGACAGCTTGAAAGGGTCTTTTGTGCCTGGGAGTTATTCATTAGGCCCATTGAATTAGAGGACTACGCAGGGGTGCAGGGTAGAGGGTGCAGACCCAGGGCCTTGACGTCTGAGTGAAATGAGCTCTTCATTGTCCTGACAACAATTCTGGCTTTCTTTTAAATTTTTTTCCCAACAGTCAGAAATGAGCTCCCCCCCACACCCTAGCATAGGGCCGTGCTCCTCCCCCCAACCAATTTGTTCAGGAAAAGGAAACAAAGTGAAGCAGAGAGCTAACCATCAACCCCAAATGACAAACCAAGACACACGGGATATCTGTGAATGTGGTGGGGTGTCTTTGGCAAAGGCAGCAGAGAACCCTGTGGTCCCCCGTGACTAAGTCACCAATGGAGCAGGATACTCAGTGACCTGGACCCCCTGAGTCCCACCTCCTTGCTTGAACAGACAGACCTGGCACTGTCAGCTACTTAGACTTGCCTAGTTGAGACACTGGAGAATATTAGGATTACATCATATTAAATGGTAGGATCATGTTATGTCCCCGCAAGAAACTACCACGCAGATTAAGTGGTAGGACAGAGCCTGAGCTTTCTTTCCATGTCTGGAGACAGGAGAAGTCAAACGCAAAAGAAGAAACGTTCCAAACGATGAAAGGTTGATTCTGAGGGAAGGTGGGCGAGCAAGATCCTTCCCTCAGGTAGCCTCGCTCACTTCAGCTGGCTGCCTGTCCACATTGGGCTCCTCTTTTGGTGGAGCCTCACAGTTTCCCCTTCGCAAGGATAGCAAAGACCATGCAGATGCTGGAGGCTACCAGCAGAGGGCAGCAGCAATACATTATGAATATTCAATGGCCAGCTAAGCTAGGAAGAGGGGAAGTAGTTTGGCTGCTACCCTGTGGTTTTACCTTGTCTGCTGCTGAGGAATCCAAGGGATGCTAATTTCCTCCCTCATGTGACAGTGAGGGATTCTGGACAGAGCACAGGAATGAATCAGGTGTTCTTAAATGAATCTTGCCATCACAAACATTGTGAAGTTACTGCTCCGTCAAATTTTCCCATCTGCAAAATGGGACGGATAAACCTTCCTCCTAGGGATGATAGAGATAGATGAAAGATAAATGATAAAGTAGGGGTAGGGAGGTGGATCACAAACCTGAGGAATACAGTTTAATCCCCATACCTATGGTAGAAAGCTTGGTGTGGCATCCCGATCCCAATGCTGGGGAAGTGGAGGCCAAGGGCCTTACTGATCAGTCCTCAGCCGTGTCAGTGAGCCCCAAGTCCCAGGGAAAGACCCTGTTTCTAAAGGAAGGTGGCAAAGAGGTCGAGAGGTCGAGAGGTCGAGAGAGAGAGAGAGAGAGAGAGAGAGAGAGAGAGAGAGAGAGAGAGAGAGAGGTCGAGAGAGAGAGAGAGAGAGAGAGAATCAATGAGATCATTGACAAATGGGGCTGTCACATCTTAGGACATCAAAGGATTCTTCTCTTTCCCTTTGAACCCCCCCTTGTAAAACCCAGCCAGGGGGCGCTCTTCCCTTAGCTCAGCTCATCTGTTTATCCAGACCTTCACATTCATTGATTTCTAACTCTCTTCTCCAGGCAGAGTTTAAGCTGCTTTCCGCAGACATGTATAGTCCATGATTTTCACATGCTTACCCACAGAAGAATCTTGAAGGAATTCTGACTTAGTGGCTCACGCCTCTTGCTGAGGCAAGAGGATGAGACGTTCAAGGCCAGCCTGGGTTACATGGTGAGCCTATCTCACAAAGAAGGAGGAAGAAGAAAGGGAGAAGAAAAACAGAGGAGGAAAATAATTTCAATGCGGATTTTGAAAATCTGTGTTACATTGATATATAGATATCATGTGGATGCTTGGGGTCACATGTCATGGCTGGCACACAGAGGGCAACTTGCAGGAGTTGGTTCTCTCCTTCCTCCACATCCACTCTTAGGATCAAACTGTTGTCAGGCATGTGGAAAATGCTGTCTCACCAGCTGACCAGTTTTTTTTTTAAAGTGTGTGTGTGTGTATGTGTGTGCGCGAGCACATTTGTGTGTAGTACCCATGGAGGCCAGAAGGGGGCATTAAATTCCTTGAAGCTGACAGGCAGTTTTGAGTTGCTGGGCACCAACCTGGAAGTGCTCTTACCCACTGAGTCAACTCTGAAGTCCCCAGTATAGATTCTTATTGTCACTCTCAGCACAGCAGCAACTAAGTGAAAACTGTTCAGTGAAGAAGACTAAGCCTGTGGCATGGAGCGGTGCCTGTTTGACTGTCAGCCATCATTTGGAGATGAACTGTGGGGAGCAGACAGCTTTAACACGATCTCTATAACTCTTTCTTTTCTGAATGGAAAAGCAGTGAGTTGAGGCTAGCCCCTTGGCAACCAGGCCATGTGGCCGGTTTCTGTGCTTTCACAGGCAGCCGAGCAGGGGAGGAAGGAGATCTCTCCGTGATTGTCTAGTACAGATGGACCATAAAAGTGGAGCCAAAGGTAATGTTAACCCCGTATTTAAATATGATTTCACAAAAGAGCCAGATTCTTACAGAGGGTCTCCAGGAGTCTGTCAGATCTGAGGTTACTGAAGCAAGGAAACAGTTTGCCTCATTCCCCCCAAATCTGTAGAAGCCATTGCTGAAGTCAAGTGTTTCCAAGGAGGGGGGGTGTTGTGATTCATTTCACAGCAAACAGCAGGAGCAGCAGCACAGTGGTACTAGAGGTCTGTCCCCACATCCCAGGGTATGACACAGTAGGTTCTGATTAGCACATCAAAGCTAGTGCCACAGCTAGGGAGCCCAGTATACGGAACACAGCAGGCGTTATACCAAACAGTGGGTGAGTGGGTTGTGCAGTCAGTGCAGCGTGGGGTTCTGAGCGGCACACAATCTTCTAGTGTAGTCACAGGAGAGGCTCAGTATTAAGACACATAAGCCACATGCTTTGCACACTTGGCAAAGACACACACAGGTGTGCTCATAGTCCAAGAAGACAGCCTCACTGACAGATATCAGTAACCTTCTGTTACATGTCCATTCTGTTCCCGGCCTCACTGGCTACCCTGAAGACACAGGTGTATCCGACTTACAGCCCATGGGCTGCCTGAGCCCAAGGACAGCTGGGAGCACAGGCAAGCACATCTGCTTAAAAGGCTGTGAGCTGATTGGTTGGTTGATTTGTAACTCACGTGTGTAGTTCTCTTCCGGTGTGAACTTTGTAAGGGACAACATCCTGTCACAATATCAAAAGGTTGGTCACTGATCTTTTTTGCCAACTGTGCTGATAAACTAGAGGTAACCTTCCTAAGCAGATTGTTTAAAATCTGCTTTAATCCTAGCACTCAGGAGGCAGAAGCAGGTGAATCCCTGTGAGTTCCAGGACAGCCAGGGCTAAACAGAGAAACCCTGTTTCAAAAAAAAAAAAAGAAAGAAAGAAAAGAAAAAAAAACAAGTACAGAAGAAAAGACCAGGGCAGACAAAGATAGAACAAATATTCAAAAGATAAAATAATCCAATTGAAAAAGCAGACAAGAGTGATTTTATAGCCACCAAACTAAAAATTGAGGAAAGCCTTATGATGTTTTCAATAAAAGGAGCAAAAATCATCTGAAAAACCTTAATACCATGACTCAGTGAGATTTTTCAGAGGCCCAGACACTTGCCACCAAGTTTTGTTTTGTTCTGACAACCTGAATTTTGTCCCCAGGACCCACATGGTGGAAGGAGAGAACTGGCATCCACCAATTGTCCTCTGACCTTCACAAGTGTGCATGCATGTGCATACACACACACACACGTAAATAAATAAATCTAACAAGTCAATATCTACCTGGGATTAAAAAGAATCTTTCAGAAATAGAACTTTTTCCCAATGATGGGTCATCATTGTTATCTGTCAGAATCTGCAGGAGACAGTTAATTCTAAGTTCTGGGACCTTGAGTGAAGCCAGCCGGTGTGAACTGAGCCATGAGCTGATGAGACGTCAGAGGACATGGGTTGACATGTAGCCCAACTGATAAAGCACTTGCTTAGCATGTGCGAGGCCCTGAGTTCAATGACCAGCACCCAAAATAAACGAAAGCAGAGAACAGAAGGAAGCGCTGCAGCCAGTCTGCAGAAGATCCCCACAGAGTGCACAGAGGGTTCCACCACAGGTGTCTACTGCCAGCAAGCATCAGTTAGGATGTGCTGTGCATTACCAAAAATGCAGTGAAAACCAAATTAGGACTCCTCACAGATTCTAAGGAGGCAGAAAAAACACATCTAAAGAATTAGCTCTGAGCCAGACAGCAAACAAGACTCTATACACAATGCACAATACACAATCAGGAAAGCAGCAGCACCTGGAAAGGAAAATGGACAAAACCAGCATGGCTTTAAAGGACAAACTGTACATTTGTTCCATTATTTTCCATCCAGCAAACAAACTACTGAACACTGTATGCCAGTCACCCCAGGTAAGCAAGAGCTAGGGTGCACCAGGTTTGGTCACTTGAACTTGATATGGAGAGTCATTGAATTTCAGTAGAGACTGACATAATTTGCTTTGTGTTTTTGAGAGCACTGTTGGGCAAAACCGAGTCAATATAAACGATGATGAACAAAAAGCTGGTTTGTGTTGAGCTTCTGGTGTTTTGTGGTGGTGGTGGTTTTTTGTTTTGTTGTTGTGGGTTTTTTGTTGTTGTTGTTGGTGGTGGTGGTTTTGTTTTTTGTTTGTTGTTATTGTTTTTCTTTTTCTTTTTTTTTTTTGTTGATTGGTTGATTAGTTTTTTGAGACAAAAATCTCACCTACCCCAGACTGGTCTTGAACTCCTGACCCTCTTGTTTCCACCTCCCAAGTGCTGGGGTGCCACCCTGCCCAGACTCTGAGTGTTGATTTCACCATAACAAGTGGAATCCTTCCATTGTGTCAAAGAAGAACCATGGCAAGAGTTCAGGAGCAAATAATCTTGACAGTACCAGCAAGCAGAGAGGATAAGGGGAAGGGGTAGATAATTGAAGTGTCTCAGTCATGGCCAGAAGCTACCTTGCCTTCTGGCCACACCCCTCCAGCTGAAGCCTGGCCCTAGATGAGGAGTCACAGCCCTGTGGAGACAAGAGACAGTAAAAGGCCTGGATAGGCACTAGGCACTCGCATCTTTGTAGATGATCCACTCCACAGTGGGCATTTCCACTGAATGAGTATTTGTAAGGTGGTAGTGGTTTCAAGTTGTTAAAAGACAAAGTTTGTTTCTGTTTTTTGTTTTTCGTTTTGTGTTTTATCACCTAGTTGAGTTTTAAAGATTAATAGAAACTAAACCTTTCTGCAGCTAGTCATGGGAAGGATGACTGAGTAGTATTGCAAGGGGACAATTCGCTGAAGGGTTACTATGTACAAAGCGCTGTGTTGAACATTTGCCATGTATTATTTCATTTAACATCCTTCGCCAGCTTATAAGGTAGCACTATCTGCAGCATCCTTATTTCAGAACATGGGGAAGACCAAGATGGAGAGATATGAGGTAACTTGAATGTCCCAGACCTGACTGACCCACGAGAATCAGAATATAATAGGAGACCATCAGTAAGTGAAGCTGTAGACACATACTTCAGTGCGCTATTGTAATTAAGAAAGCAAGATCCCTCTGTATTTGAGTCTTTAAGAGGGCAGGTTCCCTGGTATCCTAGTTACTCTTCTGTTGCTGTGATAAAATAGCCTAAGGGATTTATTACATCATGATGGGGAAGACACAATGGTGGGAAGGAGTGCCGGCAGGCAGGGAAGGCCTGGCTGGTCACATCATATCTGCATTTAGGAAATAAACAGTGAACAGGAAGTGGAGCCAGGCTATAAGACCTCGAGGCCCAGCCCCAGTGACACACTTCCTCCAGTGAGGCTTGGCCTCCTAAAGGTTCCACAACCTCTCAGAACAGCTAGGGGCCACGTGTTCAACTAAGTGAGCCTATGAGGAACATTTTATGTTCAAGCTACAACACCTGTAAACCTTTTCAAGAGGCTGTATCTACAGATTCCCCAAAGGGACTTTGTCTATTAAAGAGCAGAAGGCTTTAAAAAAAACTGAGCCAGAGCCAATAAAATCACCAACTATTCTACTGATAAAGGAAAATTAAGTGGCTCAGTGCATCTTGTGTTTGCTCCATGTGTGGCAAGGGAAGTCACTGTGACGCATAGGGAAGTCCGTTGTGAGCAAGATTTTCAGGACACATGAGACGGAAGCAAGGACATGTCATAGAGGGCACCAATCTAACTAGATTGTGCAGATCCTCGTAGCAGAGCGACTGAATTTGAAAAACAAAAGCAAAAGAGTCTCTACAGACAGCAAAACAGTGCTTTAAAGCTGTTTCTTTTGGATTGGGGACAAGGAAGAGGAAGCCCAGAGCGGTTGGCAGATGGTGCCGTGGTAGTCGATAAGGAGAAGCAGCATTTGCAGCTCGCAGCTTCTCTGTTTTCTCTATCGTGGAAAACGGTTCCTAATGTAGAAACATTAAACAAACATCTAGAAGAAATTGACTCTGGATAGATGATAAAATGAGCTTTGAATTTAGATTGTTTTTTTTAAAGAATTTACTATTTTTAAATTGGCTGTGTATGTGTGTTGTGTGTGCCTGTGTGTGTTATTGTGTTGTGTGTGTGTTGTGCATGTGTGTGTCTGTGTGTGTTTTGTATGTGTCTGTGTTAGTGGTGTGTGATGTGTGTATGTTGTATAGTGTGTGATGTGTGTGGTGCCCCACAGAAAAAGGATTAATTGTACATACTGCTCTCACAGAAGACAGTAGTTCAGTTCTCAACACCATGTCAGGAAATTTACATCTACTTATAACTCCAATTACAGGGCATCTGAATTCCTCTTTTGGACTCCAAAGAAACCCACACTCACATGTACTTACCCACATAGATACATTTTTTAAAAGAAAAAAGAAATGTGTCATTTGGATAAAATAGTCAAGAGATTTCCCTATAACAGAGAAAAACAAGTTGGTATTTAATTCATTTTAGTTAATTAGTTAGTTAGTTTTTTGAGACAGGGTCTTTCTACATAGTCCAGACTGGCCTGGGACTTACTATGTAGCAGGGGTTGGCTTTGAATTCATGGCAATCTTCCTGCATAGGCCTCCCAAATGCTGTGATACCAGGTGTGTCCTTCCACACTCAGTTTAACAAGATGGTATTTAATAAGATACATGCAAAGTCTTGAACTGGATTAAGAAAAGGACTCACTACCTAAACAAAACATGGAACATCATTGCACCATCACTGCGGTGGAAAGACAGAGTTCCTTTGTTAGTGAATATGAAGTCCAATGACCAGGCTGTTAAAAAACAATATCTGTAGCCCTGGATCACAGGACAAAGGTGTGAGAGTCTCCCCCGCCTCCTCTATATTTCCAGAGGGTTACTTTGTTGAGTTTTGAGTCAATCAGATCACAAAGATTATCAGACACTACTTTTTCTAGATACACTGAACTCTCTCCAAATTTCTTGAGATAGGGAACATAACTTATCCCTCTATCCCTGACTTTGATAGAAACCGAATAAGCAAAATTCTTTTTGCAACCTTGAATTAGGGGCTGGAGAGAGGGCTCAGTGAGTAAGAGCACTAGCTGCTATTCCAGAGGACCCAGGCGTGATCCCCAGCACCATATGGCAGCTCACAACTGTCTGTAACACCAGTTCCTGGGGAAACTGTTCTCCTCTTCTGACCTCCATGGGCCGCAGGCACGCACAGGATACACAGCTAAGTCTCTGTTTAATAAAGGGGGGTATCTATGCTGTGATATCATAGGGGTACAAATTCATGCACAGGATACACAGCTAAGTCTCTGTTTAATAAAGGGGAGTATCTATGCTGTGATATCATAGGGGTACAAATTTCTCTCCTGTGAGACTCAATTCTAGTTGTGATTTTTTTTTCATCATTTGGCTTTTCTTCAGAAGAAAAAAAATCAAAATGCCCATCACCTGCCTGTGATCAAATGTGGTGTGAGCATCCCTGGCCTGAGAAGGGACCACACTCTACCTGGGCACTCTGTATGAGTTTGATTTACAGAGGGGTGATGGGATGGGAAAAGGTCCCTGGCAGGCAGCTAGGGCTTCTCTGACACAGACACACATCAGTTTTATGGACACACAAGTAGGCAGGAAATGAGTCCTTGGCAGTAGGACATTAGTCATCACAGGCATGTGCCCTTGGAATTGAAGTAGCCATGTCCTCCAGGCCCCAGAGGACGCCCCCAGAGCAGGCACAGGTGGGTTTCATTTGTGATGCCCATGACCTTGAGGTATCCACAGGGTGCCAGGAGCTGCTCCCTGCCGAGCCCTGCTTGCCACAAACATGGCCTGCTAAAGTGGCTCGGAAGCAGTTTGATCATGGGGCGAGAAATGCCAATCTAACCCATTTGTCATTGATTTCTTAAGCAGATTCAGGGACACAGGACGAAGCCCAGCTTTTGCAGGAATGGTTTAAGCTGGTTCTGGAGAAGAATAAATTAATGCGATATGAGTCGGAGCTACTGATCATGTAAGTAAGGCAACACAGATAACAGTGAGTGCTAACAGCCTGGTAGCAGGAGCGGGTGGCTCACCGTCCTTGGCTGGAGTCCCAGGGTTTTTCTTCTTTGTGCATACGGAACAGTGATTGAGGCAAATTGGTGTTTTGTGTCTTGCATATCATGCTGGCATTAGTGGAAAGACTCTTTAGTGGCCCGCGATCTCTTCGGAGTTCAGTGGCTAAAATAGATTTTAGAAGCAGGTAAGGAGCTAGAAGGCAGCCAGCCCATTCCTGGCCCCCAGTCACACACCATCAGTGGGGAAGCTGTGCTTGGCCTGTGTGTGAACCATGGGAAATCTACCTGACCACTTCCTGGCAGCTTTAATGAAAGAAGGGCTGAACACAGGCTGTCCGGGATCTGTCTGTGTGTCTTTTTGGACAGAGGGCTGGTGGCCTGGTCAGATGGTCAAAATGAAGACTTATGGTTCATCACATGATCCTGAAGCAGACGAAGGACACCGTACCTGCCAGCATACTGGACAGAGAGAAAACAGCATTGAGAGTAAACCCCTAAGCTCTAGAACTATGCAGGAGTTTTCATTTATGCTTTTGGTTTTCACTCTGATCCTGAGTGGTCATCCGGGGAGCTTTAGAGAGAGGATCCACTCTTCCCTGCCCAGGTTGTGAACCAGGCGAGAAACAGGTAAGCCATCCCAATATCACCTTTATTATTAAAGGTGACTAATAGCTGAGGATGAGAACCCAGGCCGGCTTGCAGGGCTCCTGACAAACTATAAACAAGACGACTCACAACTACAGAAGCATCTCCCCCAGTCTGGAAGGCAGAGGTCCACATGAAGGCGCCAAGGGAGCCTCATTCTCCCAGACACTCAGGGTGCTTCCTTGTCCCCTCTGCTTCTCGTGGCTCCAGGGATTCTTTGGTGGTGGCTGTGTCTCACCCCATCTCCACATGGTATTCTCTGTGTGTCTGTGTCTCCTCGTCTGTCTCTTTGAAAGTCTCCCTGGGCTGAGGGCTCTCTGATAGAATCTAGAATTTAGCCATCTCAAGGTCCCTAACCGTGTCTGCAAAGACCCCTCTTAAAGTAACATCACATTTACTATTTTCAGGGCTTAGGATGTCGACATGTCTTTCTTATTCAACCTGTGACACTTAGTCAAATCTAACAATTGGTATATCTACCTCATGAAAAAGGGAGTGGACCTACTTGATCTTTAGAGGAAAGGCTTTATCCTAGACCTTGGGTCTCAAGAGTGGAGAGGGGGCGATATCCCCAGAGGCGACATATGCAAAGGCCAAGAAGATGAGTTTGATTGTCACATGTGGGGCTCCGACTAAAGGCTAGTGAATGCAGGACAAGGGTGCTAAGCTTTCTTCCTATAACACACAGAGCAGCCCCTCCTCCCACCTGCAAGCCAGCAGCCTAAAGCCAGCAAAGCTTAGGGGACTTGAGAACGAATGGCTGCTGAAGATAGACAGAGCCTGGGAGAGAAGGATAAGCGAGGTGAACATGCCTCATCTATTTTTGCAAAATCTACCTGAGAGTGAGGATGGGAGGGGTTAGAGGAAGAGGCCAGGAGTTACACTCTCTACTCTCCATCCGCATGGAATGGAAAGAGGGGGATCCTCTCTAGGAATCGTTTGCTTCTAGACTATCGTTTTCAGTTGATGAGTATAATGAGCCTCAGAGGAATCAAATAAAGTGTGTCCATATCTGCCTTGCATGCGGCCATACAGTCTGTATTGGAATTAGGTCTGAATTATAAAGTCGTTTCAACAGAAATTTATCAAGAGCATCTTTGAACTGGGAACTCAGCTGGTTTCTATAGAAATAGGTCATAGTCGGGCATGGTAGTACAAGCCAAGAGCCCCAGCACTTCACAGGTTGAAGGGGCAGGGCAGAGAAGTGACCACATGGCAATGAGACAGCCCATCGAGAGTTTCATGAAGGGTGCAAGAGTCTGTCTTGGGGAGAAGGGAGACCAGCTGTGGCTGCAGGCCAGAGCCAACAGCTAGCTTCACCAGAGAGCGCTCTGGCCAAGGACTTCTTCCTCAAAAGAGGTCAAATAGGACAACCGGGGTGTGTGCACTGGACAGAGGCATGTTGGAGGTTTTGGTTGGAGGATGAACAGGGAGAGCTGTCTTAGATTGGCGTGTCAGGTCAGACCCTTTGGGCAGGCAGAATGAGTGATATGTAAGATTATTTGAGCACGACACCTGTGAAGGATAAAGAGAAAGAGGACAGGGTAGTGCAGAGTCTTGGGCCCCTGTTGCTGTTCTGATGCCTTGTAACAACTGAGGACAGAGACTTGGGCAGGAGTTCTGGTGTGAATGGCTCCGAGTCTCTGCCGAAGCAGACAACATCAGAGTGGAGACAGCCCATCAGAGGGCTCCATGTTTGGAAGGACTTGCCAGGTCTCACACCTCTATGATGCTTAGTCCTTGGCTGGGAGTCACCCAGGAATAACAGAGCTTCAGCATGACATTGAAGGTGATCCTATAGCAGCCTCCTTGTCATTAAGCTCCTCCCAGAGACTCTCTGAGAGCTGCCATCACCTCTGAGTTCCTACATAGGGCCCAGTTGTCATTAATAAGGTGGGACTTCCACCCAAACAACTTTGTGGATTTTTTTTAAAGATTTATTTATTATGCACACTGGTCATCTCCCTCACAGTTTCCATCCCAGACCCCCAGAATAAAGGAGGGGCTTAGGGAGCCCTGCTCTCTTGAATACCATCAATAAAGTTCACTAGACCCGTCAAAAAAAAAGATTTATTTATTAAGTATACAGTGCTCTGCCTGCATGTATGCCTGCAGGCCAGAAGAGGGCACCAGATCTCATTACAGATGGTTGTGAGCCACCACGTGGTTGCTGGGAATTGAATTCAGGACCTTTGGAAGGGCAGGCAGTGCTCTTAACAGCTGAGTCATCTCTACAGCCCGCAACTTTAGAAGTAGAGGTAGTAACAGGGCTGAGAATGTAGCTCAGCTGGTAGAGTGCTTGCCTAGCATTCGGAAAGCCCTGGGTTCAATCCCCAGCACTACTGGGGTAGCGGCACACGTGTGTAATACCAGCAATGTACACAGGGGTTGAGGGGGTGTCAGGAAGAGCGGAGGTGCAAGGTGACATAGCAATTCTGAGGTCAGCCTGCAGTACATGAACCCCCAACTCAAAAACAAAGAAAAATAAATATGAAAACTAATGGCAGCAACGAGGTAGAATAAGGGGACTCAACACTATCATAGGCACTCATGCAACTATAGGTTGGGTCTAGAAGAGAATGTTCTAACAGAGGGACCCATTTCCAATCTTTGGTCTTCTTTTGTGGCCCTGGAGCAATGGCCCACAGCCTCTAGTCTCTGTGAGGGTGCATAAGCAGCTGTGCCCTTCAACCCTTGAGGGTCACTCAGTCCTTCTCTCCTCAACCCTGTTCTTTCTCTACAGTCTTTCCTTAAGGATCATGTGACTCTATGTGTCACCTCTTGACATTACCACATCTGTCTGGGTCCTTGTTTCTCTGGTGAATTCCAGAGTGGCATTTAGGAGTCCCCCCAACACTGCATGGGCCAGCATCTGGGGAGCTACACAGCGAGGAATGCCTGAGACATCACCAGGCTCTGAAAAGTTAAGTCCTCAGTTGACTGTCAAAGAGGACTCGGCTCCACTCCCTGCTCTGCTGGTCCCCACAGAGGCAAACCCTAAAGAACAGTGTGGTGATCTCCAGCATCGTCCCCTCTGGCTGTCTCATCATCTCTCAAATACAGCACATCTCAGTCATCTTTCTAGGCCCCTCTAGTGGTCCCAGCAGTAGCAATGCCTTCTATTTAGAGGTATTAGAAGATGCCAGTTTTAATGGGGAAAAAGACTGTGCCGGTCACTGACCACGGGCAACTCCCTCATGTTTCCACGTATTCCCCTGTTGATTGTTGGAACATTTTCTTGTACTCAGGGCCCAAGAACTGGAACTAGAAGATCAGCAGAGCAGACTGGAGCAGAAACTACGACAGAAAATGCTCAAGGATGGTGAGTATGGGGCACATTTGGGGTCCCTGCTGAAGACACCCTGCAGGACATTTGAGCAAGGCACCCTACGATATGATGGAGAGGCCATCCCACCTTATGTAGCCACCAGTTTGAGACCAGAACACAAGGCCAGCCTGTTCCTTGACTTCCCCTGAAGCCCAGCAGGTCTCCAGCAGGTGTCATTCCCTTGTGAGGGCCACATTTCCTTCATCCCATGTGTTGATAGGAATAAAGCAATTTACTTAATTTTTAAATGCGTTTTCATTAAGGTGGACTCTTGTGTAGTTTAAACTGGCCTTGAACACCCGGTCTTCCTGCCTCTGTATATTCATTACCTTGCTCATGGCTGTGACCAAATACCTGAAGAGGTTTGTTTTGTCTCACAGTTTGAGGGGGGCACGGTCCCCACATCTGGAAGGATGGTGACTGGTGGGTCTGTGGTAGGAGGAGCATGCTCTTACAGAGCAGGGAACAGAGATGGGACAGGAAGCCAGGAAAGACTATAAACCTCATCCCTTGCCCGACAGTGACCCAGTTCCTCCTGTGAAGCCCCACCTCCCAAAAGATCAGAAAATCTTCCAAAGCAATGCCACCAGGTAGGGACCAAGTGTTAAACACATGAGCCTATGGGGGAGATTTTCCTATTAAAACCATACTGCTCTGCCTCTCACCTGCTGGGTTTCTGGATATGTGCCGCCATGCCCAGCAAGCACAGTGGTGTCCGTCTATTTACTTAACTATCCTTTCACTTAGCAAATATTTATGGAAAAGGTAGTTCAGGCTCAGCACAAGGCGAAGACCAGCCCCTCCCCACTGGGAGTTTGCGATCTCAATGGGGAGACCAGTAGCCAGATCAGTTATCACAGAACATGAGGACAGTAAAAGTTGTTGGGGGCCATGGAGAAGTCAGACCTGGCTCTGCCGGGCACTAGAAATGGTAATAAGAATAATCCCTGGTGGCATGGGCTGGGACCATGACGGGGCACTGTGTGTGAGGCAAATATCCCACAGGGCTTTATGAATTCATTGACTCCGGTCATAAGAGTACTTGCTCTAAGGTGTGCTTGTGGGATTGTGGGTCTGGCCTATGATGACTTTCTGACACTGACATCTTACAGGTCTTCTAGATCGCATAGGGCCAGCGTTATCCCAGCCTCACTGGGTTACCTGGTACTGCGAATCATCATTTTTGGTTAAGTATTTTATTGCCATTTTAAGACTTGAAAACCAAGTCTCAATGAAGAGAAATAATCAAGGTGAGAGCTGGGCTCCAGTTTAGCACAAACTCATCCCCCACCCATGGAAGAGTGATTTACAAGCTCCTCTCTCTCATTCAAGGTCTCCCTCTACAGCTGAGACTCAGCCCAGACTATTGCTTTATTTTAGAAAACTACACTTTCATTTTATCTGTGTGTGGGCATTGGGGACACACATGCCACAGCACACATGTGGAGGTCAGAGGACAGTTTGTGCGACTTGGTTCTCTTCTTCCACTATGCGGGTCCTAGGAATTGAATTCGGGTCATTAGGGTTAATAGCTGGCACCTTCATCTGCTGAGCCATTTCTGTTTCTCAGAAGCCTTATAGGGCTGCATTATATAGCACTATTAAGAAAGGCATTCGAGGTAGCCATGGTGGTGCATGCCTGTAATCCCAGCAGCAAAGAACAAGAGGGACCTTGTGGGAGAACAAGGTGGAACCCAAGAACCAACTCTTGAAAGTTGTCCTTCAACCTCCACACCCATGCCATAGTGGTGCTTCCCTATAATCCCAGTCCTTCAGAGGTGGAAGCAAGAGAATCAGGAAATCTCGACCAGTCTCAGCTACATACAAGCTTGACACCAGTCTGGGATAGAGGAGATGGCACCACACAGGTGCACACACACACTTCATGTTTAAAACAAGACAAAAATACGATTTATCGTTACATACAGATGGCAGAAGTGTTGCTCTCATTGATGTAGGAGCCCCTGATGCGGGCAGTTTGGCTTGCTTTGGCTCAGATGTGCTCAGGAAAAAGGCCTGTTTGCTGTCCTTCTTGGAGGGGAAGGAGGCTTGAGGCTCAACAGGGTATGGCTGCATTAGTTCTCTTTCTCTCAGGTGCCCCTCCCCCACTACACACTCATTGACACACAAACATGCTCTCTCTCTCTCTCTCTCTCTCTCTCTCTCACACACACACACACACACACACACACACACACACACGCACGTGAAATATGAGCTGACTCCAGCACAAAGCACTCACCTTTCTCCTCTTTGGCTTTAAGGACAGCTCCTCAGTGTTAAATTCACTTCCTTGTAACCAAGCCCAGAACAATTGTGAACTCCCATGCTAAGAATTCCCCTGGCCCCAATCTTACCTGGGCGCTTAGTTTTTTCTTCTTTCTTTCTTTAGAGGGCCAGAAAGATGAGAATGATCTAGAGGAGGAGCAAGAAATATTCAAGGAGATGATGCAGGTGATTGAGCAAAGAAACAAGCTTGTGGAGTCCCTAGAGGAACAGCGTGTCAAAGAAAGAACCCAAGACCAACACTTTGAAAACTTCGTTCTCTCCAGAGGCTGTCAGCTCAGCAGGACGTGAGATGCCCTCCCCACCCCACTGAAGCTAGAGAGCCAAGAACACCACACTTTCTCACCAAGTTACTGAATTTAGACCTTACTGCTTAAAAGAGAGAAAGAGAGAGAGAGAGAAAGAAAGAAAGGAGAGGGGGAGAGAGAGAGAAAGAAAATTAAATGCCTCTCATATGAGCTCCATATGGTAGTTCACATGTGTAATCCCTGCTGAAGAAAGCTGAGGCAGGAGGACTGCTGTGAGTTCCAGGCCACCCTGCATTATACAAGGAGACCCTGTCTCAAAAAGCAGACATCTCTTGTAGGTCTTACATCTGTTATGGCTTCCCAAGGTTTTTTCCTTTATGAAAAACTGACTCTTGAGCTTTGGCAGTGCACACAGCCAGTCCTGAGAGTGCAGGTGATCTTGGCAGATGACCAGCATTGTTTGCTCCCTGGAAAGTCACACAGGCTTGACCTCTCGGCTGCCTTTGTCATTTTTCTTTATAATTCATTGAGTTACATGTTTTAAGACTTCTAAGAAATGCCTTTTCATTAATACGCCCATATTTGTCTTTTTTGCACGGCTGACCAGTTTCCAAATGTCAGGACACAGCAGCGGCAGTTTAAAGATTAGCTTAATATTTAAATTGTGTTTCCAGAGAAAGCAGAGAAACCCTGAGATTACTGATTAAATAAAGCCAATAACTCATATAGCAGGTGTTAATTCAATCCAGGGTGAATTTAATTTACCAGGTATATTTATAAGCCTTAATATAATATACATAAGCAATGAGAGTTAATTTAATTTTTTTAAAAGAAAAAAGGAAATAAAACTTGAAGTTCATGCCAGCAGGATTCTTTGGTTTTCACCAAATCTGCTACCTTTGAAGCCTCTTATTCCCACAATGTTCTGTTTGTAGCCCTGGACTATAATAAGTACTTTTAGGAAATGAATGGTTTTATAGTACTTTTTGAGGGAGCTTTGGTGATGGCAGAAAGAGAAGCTTTCATTTGTTGATAAAACACTGGTGAGCTGACTACTACTACTAAAAAACACACTGTGGTACCAGGGGAAGCCGCTTTTCCATGGTCACCTATGGTCATCTTAAGTGCATGACCTTTTTGAGACAAAGACAAAACCACTTCTAACTTCCAGGTAGAACTGAGGGCAATGCCCATATTTATTGAACTCCAAATTGAGTCATGAGTGTGTGTGTGTGTGTGTGTGTGTGTGTGTGAGAGAGAGAGAGAGAGAGAGAGAGAGAGAGAGAGAGATTAAAAGAGAGAGACACAGAGAGAGAGGATAGAGAGACCGTTTAAATTTGCAAAAAAAAAAAATGTTTGTGGATCGAGTGGCCATGTCAACATGTTGGGTTTCCTTGAGTATACAGGAACGAAAGAAGACAAGAGTTAGTGTTGATATATTTGCCATAAGTTATTGGAAACACAATAGGTTCCATGCCAGCCAAGGTGACATAATCAGACTTCGTCTCAAAAAATATTTTTCAGTCCCCAGGCATTGAGAAGAATATTGGATACATACAAATGAACTCATTTTGAGAAAGAGATGTGTGGCTCCAGTTTTCATTTCCAGTTAGATGAAAGCACACTTTCTGATGTCTGCATGTGTTTAACAGAGGATTTGAGTTGGGGTACCTAGGATGTCATTGTGAAAAAGAATTGGCACTTCTCTTAACTAGTTGTATTAAAAGGGATTCTCTCAAAGTGGGCAAGAGAGAAGACGATCTTGGTCCTACTGTTGGGTTATACTGTGGTTGCTGGGCTAGTTAAAAAGGTTTGATTCCTTACAATGGAGAATGTTCTAGGCTCTTCAATGCACTTCTTGAAGATGATTCCTCTGTGCAATGGAGCAGGACTGGGAAAGGATTCCGTCCTGCTCTACAGAAGAGCACCAGGGTAGAAAGTCAAGAAGAAACAGAGATCAAGTCCAGCCTTGGGTCAGATTTCACATCCAGCCTCCCACGGTGTCCAAATCAAGCCTGACAGGTTTTGATAGTCACAAGCTCAGAATTTTACCCACGCTGGATCAAGAATTCATAAGTGTGGTCTCTCCAACTGTCCATCTATAGATCTACTTATTCAGCATTCTCTGAGTGCTGGTGGGGTGCTGGGTGCTAGGCTACACAAAAGAGGTTCGTCCTCTTCTTCATTTCCAGACATACACAAAACAGGAACTCACTGCCATTCCCAAAGACAAGCATAAAGAACTAAAAAAATAAATAACAAACAAAACCCAGCACTTGGGAGGCAGAGGCAGGAGGATCTCTGTGAGTTCGAGACCAGCCTGGTCTATAAGAGCTAGTTCCAGAACAGCCTCCAAAACCACAGAGAAACCCTGTCTTGAAAAAAAAAAAAGAAAGAAAAGAATAGCTTTTCTCCCTGAATACTGTAGACTGGCAATAAAAATAAGTTCGTGTTGCTAAAACTGTGAAAAATCCTATCAGGTTGTAGCATTTCATTTAGACCTCCTTGTTGGCAGCATCAGGCTGCTTGGAATCAATCAATGGCAAGCTACAGCATGTTAATTGCCACTGAGAAAGGAAGTGGCAGGTGGTGCCAACTCTGATGAGCTGCAATGCAACTGATGTTTTTTTGCGTGGTGGGGGGGCAAATGACAATTCAGTGATGTCTCTCTTCCCAGGCAGCAGATTGATAGGCTTCTCCCTCCAAACAGAATGGCAGCATGCCCCACCCAGGTGGCTGATCAGAGAAACTACCTCAGCTAGGCAGAGGTGGCAGGGGGCAGCTGGCGCCATCGCACAAATAGAGAAAGTGGCGGTTGATGGATGTGGGCAAGATCCAATGTGGGAACTGATTGTCCTCAGAAGGTTCACTCGGGGCAGAGTCTCCTATTTCATCTCACCTCTCTGCTGACAAGCTTGTAAAAGATTAATCTGCTGCAACAATTGGTAGCTATTCATGATGATGGAAACGTGTTATATGTGCATGGCTCTAAATACCGAAATGAACCCGCAAATAAATGGTTTTGTGTCTCAGGAATCAAAACATATTCATGTGGGCTTGCCGGCCCCTCAGAGGGCAGCGTTCATTTCATCTCTTTCTTCTCGATGAAAGGACCTGGGACAAAGCCTTGATTTCATACAGGAGTTCGGAAATTAGCATAAGACCTCTCATTACCCTAGGCACCTGGAAGGATTTACCTGCTAGCCTCTCATTGGATTCCAGTGGGAGAGGCGGAGAGAGCTCAGCTCAGGTGTGTTCTCTAACAAAGAAAGGTATTTTCAATGCCATCGTAGGGGAGGGACGAGGCCATCCTTACCCCAACCTGCCTGGTCCTCTCATTTTCTTGCCTGGGGACGGCTGGTTTTGAATTCCACTTATTCACCAGGGACACAGCCTTGTGCACAGAGCTTGCTGCTTTCTTCCATTCACAGTCTTTGAGGATCAAGTTTGTTTTGCCTTGGTTCTTAACCTTAGCACATGCAAATGTGTGGAATGTAAATTATAATGCAGCTAGATGGCCACAACGGGACATCAACCGGTCAGTCCTGGGAGCACTCCCCATTCCATTCAGTCTCCCTGCATGGTGAGAAAACTTTGATCCCCTGTTTGAAAGGGATCTGCTTTTCTCATTGGCTGCCAATGGGAAATGCCCACAGTTGTTAGTGCTTTACAGTCTGACCTATGAGGTGAAGAGACAGGGACAGCCACCTCGGAGAAGCTTGACGGGTATTGTTTGAGAATCTTCTGGAACTCAGTTGCCTTCTCAGTGATCCTGAGTGGCAGACAGACTCAGCCTTTCCACACCTGTTAACTACAGACCACCATCCCAAGCCTTCAGGAGCAGACTGGGTAAATATGCCTGCTTCTTCTTCCAGCTCACTTCTGCAGAATAGGGAGGACGATGGGGAGGAGAGGAAGACGTAAAGGAAGAAAGGGCGAAGGAAAAGAAAACATAATGTTCTGGCTTTGACCCTCAGCACCACAAAAAAGGAAAGAAAGAATGCAAAAACCATGACAACCAGTTGACCAGGGCAGCCCCTGGACCCCACACTAGCATAAGAGTCACTGCAAATTCAGCTGGCCCCACCTGTTGGGTGCTATAAACTCTGCCTCATAGTTTCCTGTCTCATCCCGAAAATGCAATCCTGAGTAAGCATTGTCTGAATTCTCAGAAGATGAGCCCAAGACACAAAGAGGCTCAGCCACTCAACTAACTACCATCGATCATGGTCATGTCTGTAGTGACCCAACCCAGCTGTGGCCTCGGAAGTCTGGGGCCTGGATCTCCAGGCTGCACAGCCCTACTCTGCACCCCCTCTGGTCTCCTGCCTGGTATCACCTGCACTTTCCCTCCCTGCTTCGGATGGGTTTCCATCACCAACCCTCACAAAAAAACGTGCTAGCACCTGCTCCATCAAGCTCAACCTGGGAACACAGTCCAGGCGCCACTTGATCCAGTGTTTTGTGCTGCTTGCGCGTGTGCATATATGATCCAGTATTTTGCCCTGCTTTCATGTGTATGTGTGTGTGCTCCAACATGTAAATAGAGGTCAAAATTGTTAAGCTACTAGCTCTGCTGCATCTCTCCAAACTCCAACCTGAGACCCACAAGCTGCATGCTCCCTGGGATAGCTATGGATGTAGCCTGACATAAATCCTGAACTCACTTAAAACTCAGTGTTATATATTTTTTGTCCCCCACCCACCCGCCAATTGTGCTGTTCTCCAGCATGAACTTTGTTGAGGACAAGGTCATGTTGCTACTAGACTAAGGAGATGCCTTTTTTGTTTGTTTGTTTTTTTACGAGACAGGGTTTCTCTGTATTGTTTTGGAGGCTGTCGGTCCAGCCTGGCCTCGAACTCACAGAGATCCGCCTGCCTCTGCCTCCCGAGTGCTGGGATTAAAGGTGTGCCCCACCACCGCCCGGCTAGGAGATGCCTTTTTAAAAAAATCTCACATACTGATGGAGTTGTGAACCTAGGTTAGGATGTGGGTGTCATGAAATCATGCCTCCATCCTAACCTGGCATGGTGGCCCATACCTGTCTTCTCAATACCTGGGAGCTGGAAGCAGGAGGATCTGGAGCTCAGGGTCAGCCATAGCCATATGGTGAGTTCCAGGCCAGCCTGGATACACAAGACCCTGTCTCCAAAAAAAAGTATGTGTGGTATGAGAAGGGTGCAGGAGAGATGGCTCAGCAGGTAAGAACACTTGCTGTACAAGCTTGGGGACCTGGGTTTATATTCCCAGCACCTGTGTAAAAGCCAGGCATGATTGCGCTTGTGGGGTAGATACAGACTCACTGCCCAGCTGGGCTAGCCAAGAGGGCAAATTTCACATTCAGTGAAAGATCCAGTTTCAAGGGAATAAAGAAAGCATTAGAGAAGACACGGTGGCACGCTGGAGTGACAGCATAGCTGTATGCACTCACCTACACACAGGCACACACAATGATAGATGCGTTTTAAAGAAAGGATTATACCCAGTGCTAAAGAACAAAGGGATATGAGAGGAAAAGAACTGAGAGAGGGTTTGGGGTGAGTGTGAGGAGAGGTGGCTCTTGCAGGCTTTTAGGGGGACAAGGCATTCCATGAGGGAGGCAGGACATTAGTCATTGGAAAAGCCCTCATGGTCCTGTGTCACACTGGAGCTAACAGCCTGATCCTGAGCAGTGCTAGCACATGTCCTGTCCCCTCCCCATCCTAGAATAATAGTAGTTTGATATGTGCACGGATATGTGTGTGTGCAGCACTCATGTGCATGCATGTGTAAATAAGATCTAAGGAGAATAATTTTGGAGTAATCCAGCAGTTCAATAAGTATATCCTTTCTAAACACATTCCCCGAGGGAGAGGTAGCTAGGTTAGGATTCTAATTCCTGTTCAGTCTTGCTCCCGGGCTGCCCCAGAAACTTGATGTGCCTTGATGTCTCCATCTGTGACACGGGGATGCTCCCCCACCTGCCTGCTGTATATAGTTTTTAAATGGATGTCACAGGGCTGTAGAGGAAGCTCAGAGGTTAAGGACACTTGCTGCTTTTGCAGAGGATCTGGGCTTGATTCCCAGCACCCATATGGTGGCTCACAACCATCTGTAACTGCCGATCCAGGGGATTTGATGCTTTCTTCTGGCCTCATGTGCATCTGGTATGCACATGGTGTATAAACCTACATTCATATACATTATATAAAAATAAGTAAATAATGCATCATATTCGTTGTATAAAAATAAATAAATCTTAAAAGAAAAACACTTTAAAATGGGGACAGCCAGCATTTAACTTTGTAATTGGATTCAGCGGCTCAGTCCCAACAACAGAGCCAGAAAAGGACCCACAGAGTTTCAGGTCAGAGGGGGCAGTTTCTTGTAATGGGAGACATAGGCAGAAGACAGGTCAGGTTGTGCACTCCTTACAGGACTGTCCCTTGGATAATGGTATGGAGTCATTTCTACGTCCAGCCCCTTCCTTGTCCACTAGCCAGCAGTGCTTCAAGCCCACTCTTCGGGGTTTTCCGAAGAAGCCACCTGCAGATTTAGTTCCATTTCACACACCCCTGGCCTTCCTCCGTGAAAGGGAATGTCTCAGCTCTCAATAGATTTAGTATCTCCCCAGCAAACCACACAAGTCTGGAGATGGGGAGGAAGCAGTTACTACCATAGCAGAGAAATCTTGGTTCCAAGTCACACTGATTTGGGAAGGGGCAGAGGAGAGGGGAAAACAGAGTGGGGATGATAATCCATAGTGTGAGACCAATTGTAAAGTGACTCCCACCTGCTTTCTTTTGTCCTTATAAGCTAGGAGTCCAGTGCTTGAATCCCAGCACTGGAGAGACAGAGACATACATGCAAGTCCCTGGGACTCACTGGCCAGCCAGCCTAGCCAAATTAACAACTCCAGACCAATGAGAGCCACTGTCTCAAAAATAACAGCAAAAAAAAAAAAAAAAGAGGATTATGTTGTCCTTCTCTGGCTTCCATGCACTCAAATGTGCAGGTGCCTGTGAACTGTAGTGAGATTTTTTTCTTCCGGGACAGATGTAAACATCTACCTAGTCGTTATAAGGTCAAGGACAAACCAAAGTTTACCCAGGGAAACCAATGAGTTCATGGGGCTTCCTTACAGAGCAGGAGCGTGGGGCACTCAAAGTAGCCACTGTAAAGTCTGCACCTAGGATGGACACTGGCTTCCCATAGTGTATACATAAGGTCCCTTTCTGTTAACCTTTCCTAGTCTATATGCTGATTCGCTTCCCCAGACCAGAGGCCATATGCCATTAGGCAGAACTGCAAACAAATGACTGGGAAGAGTGGCTGGACTATTAGGTGAGACTCCAATGGCTCTCCCGCCCCCTCCTGTGACGGAATGTCCACAGTTCACAGGCCCAGTTGGGATGGGTTCTTCAAAGGAAGCACAGCTAATCTGATGAAGATGGCATCGGCTTCACCTGGAGGACCATGTTCTACAACACATACTCACAAACGAATGTGCACTTACATATCCATAACATGTATTCATACGCACACAAGCTTAGCTGCTGCTACCATTCTTAGCCATGTTCTCGGGTCATCCCCTGGATGACTTATGTCTCAGCTGCTGATTCTAGAGATTTGCCTTTGTAGCTGGTAGTCAGCTATTAGGGAAAAATGTATCAAGAACCACAAAGATATATATTTACATAAATTTATCAAGGGGTGCTATGGGGAATAGACTCATGGATACAGGAAAAGGCATAACCAGTTGCAGAGTCCTTTCATTTTGTCCAAAGGAACTAGGAACCCACCACACACTGCTTCACACTGCCTGACCCAGTCTCCACGACCCAAGTGAGCACACAGCCCCTCCTTTTAAGCAGTCAAGTCCACAGACAAGAAGCCACGCACTACGTCTGGTACCCCAAAGCTATTGGTGAAATGAATTGCCACAATAAAGAAATCTCTCTGTGTATCTACAGTTCATTGTGAGACCCCTGAAGGATATAGCTAAGTGCATCATCTGTTTCAAGAACCTGGAGACCAGCCCCCCAAAGTCATCTGTGTAACCCTCAAAGACACCCCACTATGGCTGGATGTGGTGCTGTACATCTTTAATCCCAGCACTTGAGAGAGACGCAGAGGCAGATGGATCTCTGGGTTGGAGGCCAGCCTGGCCACCAAGGTGAGTTCTAGGCTACTCAGGACTATACAGTGAGACATTGTCTCAGAAAACAAAACAAAATTCATTCCACCCTCAGTCTACCATGTTCTCAAACATGCCTGAGGCCTCCCACCTTCTTGCTGCATGCTCCCCATGCTCACTGGCAGGCTGGCCTTTGAAGACCACCACTGCAAACCCAGAGTCCTTGAGTGTGCACAGCAAGGTTTCTATAGTCACGCCCAACGACTCCAGAATATGCCTATATTCAGATATTCCTTTCCTCAAAAGGACATCAGTCTTCCTGGACCCATTATTCTTCAGGGAACATGCCAGAAGAGGGGCCTCAAAGTCCCTAAGGAGGATGCTTAGACGACCCCTCACATAAGAACTGTGCCTGCCCCTTCTCCCCAGATTCTTTCATATCACACACAGGGCTGTCATCCTGGGAGCATACCTCCTTATCCATGATCAGAGAGCTTCCCAAAAGACTTTCCCAGGCTCTTCTGCTCCCTTCCCACGTGTGTCACTGTGGTCAACAACTTCTGGTTATAGATTGGGACCTGCAGTGCTTGTAAAATGCTCATCCCATGTTACAGTCACATGGCTCTAAGATGTGTGTTAGCTTCCTGGGACTGCTAACACAAAGGACCAAGAACTGGGTGGCTTGGAGCAAATAGAGATCAACTTTAGTTTAGACACTGGAAGTCCAAAACCCTGGCGTCTGTTGAGCGAGGATGCCTCGAGATTCTAAGACACTTCCATGACTCTGCCAAGCACTACTTGGCTTGTGACCATCTGCTTCCTATCCTGCCCTCTCTGTGCTTGCCTGGGTCCAGATGTTCCTCGTCTCACAAAGCTTTCTTGAATTGGCTGGCCACTGTACTTCAGGGACAAGCTCACTGGCAGAATTGGCCTTCAAAGACTACCACTAGTCCAAAAAGGATCTGAGGTCATTCTAACTGTGTCTTCAATAATCCTATTTCCAAGTAGGGTCCCCTGAGGAGACACTGTTCAGTCTAAAATATTCACTTGTAGGGAAACCTCCCCCTGGCATAAGCCTTTTAAGTTTTACTGTAACCTGTTTTGAGATGACTAGCTAGCCTTCATCCTTAGCTTTGAAGAAATATGATCTTTTTTTAAAAAGGAAAACACTGTAAAAGTAAAGTTGACAGCTATGTGACAAGTAAAGATTGCACACTCAATTTATGAACTCTGTCTGAACCGAGCTCCAAGATGCCAATTTTCACTCCATTATCTTAAAACCTTAGCTACTTTTCCAGAGTTCTCCCATTGGTTATGCCGCCCCATCCATTTGTCAAATTTTAATATCAAACACATTCTTTTACTTCTTCACAAGGAGTGGCTGGACCTGAGGACATTCAATACTGTTTACTCCCCTCCCAGTAGAAAGGTTTCTTCTCTTGCATATTTTAATTTGATTTCTATATTTTAAATCCTATAAGAACTTTTTGTTATTTTGTGTGTTTATCATGCTTTTGGACCTGTTTGTAGCTTACTCTTTTATTCTTATTACTTACTACATTTTCAGATTTAATTAATGTGGACAGTTGGTTGGGTACAAGCCTCATGGTGCATATGTGGAGTGCAAAGGACTTTCTACTTTGCGGAGCCCAGGGATTGAACTTAAGTGGTCAGGCTTGGCAGCAAGCACCTTTACCCTCTGAACCATCTTACTCCCCCACCTTTATTTTTTGGAAACAAGGTCTTGCTATATATCTTTGGTAAGAGGCACCAGGAAAATTATTATGTTGAGAAAAGGTGAAATGGCAATTCTTGAGCAGACACAAGTGAATTCACACTCTGCTGGGACCCTGTGGTTCTCAGAAACTGCTGCGAGTCAGTGTATGGGTTAGAACGCACAATGGTGGATGGTTCCAAGAAGGCTTTAGTAGCAGTATCTCCTTGAATGGGAAACACAGCTGGCCTGGCAGGGACTTTGTGTTGGAATGGGAAGAGATGCAAGATCCCATGAGTTTTCAATGCTTAGACTACAACATGACCTTTATTTTGAGACTATCTCACTACCCAGTGAGATTAAACCCTTTCTCCTGACTTCACTTTCTGGGTGCTAGGATCATGGGTGTATGCTACTATGTCTGGTCCACATAGACTCTTGAAAACATTCCTTTATTCACTTCTGGATACCTGGAGTCTCTCTCTTTCTCTTTCTCTTTCTCTTTCTCTTTCTCTTTCTCTTTCTCTCTCTCTCTCTCTCTCTCTCTCTCTCTCTCTCTCTCTTTCTCTCTCTCTCACACACACACATACACACACAGTGCACCAGATAAGGCCCTCTGTCCCTCTGAATGCGTGTGTGCTGCTTAGTTTTTGGTCAACCAGACACAAGCTAGAGTTGTCTGAGAAGAGAGAACTACAAATGAGAAAATGTCCCCATTGGGTTGGCCTATAAGCAAGACTGTGAGACATTTTCTTGGTTGATGATTGCTATGAAGAGCCCATCCCTTTATGTGTGGTGCCACCCTTGGGCAGGTGTTCCTGTGTTGTATAATAAAGCAAACTGAGCAAGCCAAGCCAGGAGAAGCCAGCCAACAAGCAGTGTTCCTCCATGTTCTCTGCTTCAGTTCCTGCCTTGACTTCCTTTTATGATGGGCTACAACCCAAGAGGAGAACCCCCCCCAAGTTGTTTCTGGTTCTAGTCTTTATCTGAGCAATAGGAAGTAAGTTAAGAGTCATGTGCCCCTTATCAACATGCATGTCACTCATCAGCATACCTATGATTGAAAACAAACACCCCTGCCAGGATGGGGCATGATCGGCAGCCTAGCGCTCACCACAGGACCAGTTTCTGCAGCTCAGTCCAAGCTCTTCTATAAGTGTGGCTAGAAGACTGTGTGTGTGTGTGCGCGCACGTGCGCACGCACATGCTTGTGTGCACGTGTGCTGTAGAGCATCCTCCTCAGAGCAAAGCAGCCATCATCTTTCTCTAAGCAGTTGTGAGTACTCGACATCCCCCCACCCCCCAATGCACATTCACCTAGAGATCTGGCCTATTTCCTTATAGATGTTTCCTTACAGAAGGAGGGAGCCAGGAGATTCATTGGATTTTCATCTCAATTCTGGCCACTCCCTACTGCAACCCCCATAAGTAATTCTGCCCTAATTGCATGTGGTCTCTGGAGGTATTAGAAGTAGGCTGTGGAACAGCAGCTGAAGGGGGTCTCCCTTTATATAGTTAGGAGAATTCAACCATGCTAGGGTAGGATTTTGCAGTAGTGTGGCTGCTTTGGAGTCACCCCTTACCCAGGCTCTGTAACTAAGTCTGATAAACTCATTGGTCCCCCAAATTTGACTGTAATGGAATTGTAGTTTGTTGGTGGTGCTCTTTTGTAAGGAGTAGATGTTTATTTCTGTCTCACCAAGGAAAGAGCTGTGGAAACAGTATTTAACTCTTCTGACTGGTGAGCTACCAGGATATTCTGTAAGTATGGGAAAGATAGGCAAACACAAGAGACCAAGCTAGATCTTAGGTCTAAGAAGCACAATAAAGCCATGTCTTTTAAATATCACCAGCAGTCTTTGAAACCGCCCTGTGTGACTCCAGTGTCAGGCCAGGAGAGTCTGGAAACAACTCTGTCACTTTTGGCTGTAGATGGGTTAGGATGAGTGTCTCGAAGGAGTCCATGGTTGTGTTTGCCTCACCTGTGTTTCTACATCCGGTCTTGTCATACAAGCAATTATGATACCAGACCCATGGATGCCTTGCAAGAATAAGCTGGCCTCTGCCATCTTGGATGTCCAGCTCCAGTTGAGTGTGGAGAAAGGGTCGAAGGCTACAGATATTTGCAGAAGTCTGTTGGGACCAGAGCCCATTTGGTTAGGGTCCCATTCAAACGAACCCCAGCTGCTGTGTGTGTGTGTGTGTGTGTGTGTGTGTGTGTGTGTGTGTGTGTGTGGCGCGTGTTCAAGCCCCAGGGGAGAAATGAAGGCTTTCACGCTCCAGATGAAGCTTCATCTCCCCCTTGCATGCACGTGTCCCCGCGTGCATGGACCCCAGGAAGCGGCAGGCCTGGGCATCCTCGCAACCAGGACAGGCCGGGGCCAGGGCCCCAGGAGCAGCAGCTCCTTGCAGGGCGGAGGGCGGCGCGAGGGAGGGAGCGAGGGACGGGAAAGGCGAGCGAGCTGCCTCAAATGCCTGGAATAATTCCGCTTCCGTTTGGAAAGCCGCAGCCTCAGTCCCGCCGCCGCCCGCCGCTCGCCGCGGCCGCCCAGCTCCAGCTCTGCGTCCCGCCGCCATGGCCACCTCCCCGCAGAAGTCGCCCTCGGTCCCCAAATCTCCCACCCCCAAGTCGCCTCCGTCCCGCAAGAAGGATGACTCGTTCTTGGGGAAACTCGGAGGGACTCTGGCCCGGAGGAAGAAAGCCAAGGAAGGTAGGAACCGCCAAAGCCGCGAGCACTACGGGGACCTGGGAGCCTGGGGGTGGGGGACCCCCTTGGCAGTGCCCGGACGCGCCTCGCACTGCCACCGCAGTCTCCTATCGGGGCCTGGATCGGGCCGGTGTCCTCGCTGAGCCACAGACGAAGCCCAGGCTTCGGGCGACTGTGGTCCCAGAGCCCAGGCCCAGCGGGTCCCCTGCACCCTCCACTAGGCCGCTGTCCCCGCCCTCTGCGCGCCCGAGGGCTGGCATTTGCGAAGTTGCTGCTGGAAAGTTTTCTCCCGCTCCGTCATTCCCCGCTCTCTGCCTTCATTGGTCTCTGCAGCGCCGTCGTTTCCCGGGCGCCTTCAGGTCCTTTACTGCAGGGGCGCTGGCCTCTTTGGATCTCTCGCGGGGCCCCTCTGCTTGTGTGGACAGTGATGATTTGCATCAAATGTTTGTTGACAATGAGAGAAGAACGCGCCGAGGTGGAAGAAGGGATAAACTCACTACAACTAAGGAAAATGACCCTGCTGTGAACCCAGGCTTTCCATTCTGAGCTTTTATTTAAAAACAAACAAACAAACAAAAAACAATCAAAACAACAAAAACCTAAACATTGGAGTAATCTCTCTCTCTCTCTCTCTCTCTCTCTCTCTCTCTCTCTCTCTCTCTCTCTTGCTTTTGGGTGTGTGAAATGAAGTGATGGTATTCTGGTATTCAAAAATCAGTGTAGTGATAGGTGTGTAAATTAGAGCTGTAGGATTAAAACTGTTTTCTTTTTTGGCAGCTTGATATTGAATTTAGAGGGCCTTGGATCTACTGCGGGAGTACCACTCTCTTGCTACTTTTGCTTTGAGGGAAGTTGCCAGCCAACTTGAGCTTACTTGGTAGCCCAGGCAGGACTTTGTGGTCCTCCTGCCTCAGCTTTCAGAGCAGTTGGGATTGCAGGCCTGCCCTACCAGACCTGGGTTGCTGTTGGTTGATTGCTCTTGCTGTGGTACTGGAGGGTGGTCTTGGGGCTTCAGTGATATTATGCAAGTTTTCTACCACTCTGTTGTATCCCAAGCCCCCAGATCATTTTGGGAGACCGATTAGGAGTGGGTGTGAGGTGATGAACTTGGAAATGCCTCATGTTCTTGTCTCCCGAAGTATGGAAGCTAATTGTTGTCTAGATTGCAGCAAGAGTCTACTCCCCCCCAACCCCCACCCCCGTTAATGTTATCACTGGTTCACCCTTATCTGTAGGGGAATTGCTCCAAGCTGCCCAGTAGATGACCAATACTATGAGCTGAGCTGAGTCTAATATATAGTATGCTTCTTCCTATACAAATCTATGGTGAAGTTTAAAAGTTTAACCTGTATGTTAGGCACAGAGAGGTTCACATGACTGAGTTGGGTTGGTCCGGCAGATAAAGGTACTTTTCCACGCCAGACTGGTGATTTGAATCCTACATAAAGGCGGAAGGACTGACTCTTCAAATTGTCCTCTGACTTGTGCCAGAGTGCTCACATACATACATCATGCACAGACACATTAATGAGAATAATAACAGATAGTACTTAGTATTGCAGGCATTTCAGTGCCGAGATAGTCAGCCGATATTGGAGCCAGTAACAAAGATGGCTACTAAGTTACCAATGCCTAGTAGCATATACAGTGTGGAACCACAGGACTCCTATCCTAGGCAGGAAGGTGTATAATGATGCAAATGTTCATCATGTCAATCAGACCAGTGTGCAATGTAAAACTTAGTTATTTCTGAAACTTTCCATTTAGGATTTTGCAACCACGGTTGACTACAAGTCTCTAATACCACAGAAGTGGAAATTGTGGGCACGTGTTTTGTTAAACCCTTGATTAATGTCCAGTGGGTGACTGATGATGAGATCCTAGCTTGGGAAGTCCTTTCTCTAGGTTGTGTCCCTGCTATAGGCTCATCCACCTGATGGTTGGCAACTCAGAATTACTAAGGCTTCTAACTAGCCAGCAGTGTTCATCCCAGTTACCAACACTGAGAAAGGTTTGGACCAGCCCCAAAATGATCAGTTTGCTCTTGCTAGTATCTTGGGGTTTGATGTGGATTCAGACATTTTGAAATAGATTGTAGTGATTTCTGGACTCTACTCTTGACCAAGCACAGTATCCGCTGTCCCTGAAGCTGGTCCCCAGGGACATGATCTTAAGGCTCTTTGGCATCCTGTCTCTTCCGCTCATCAGAGCCCTGGGGAAAGGTCAACTTGGATGAGATTTTGAAAATAATGAAGGAGTGTGGAGAGGCAGTGAAATTCTGTGGGACTGTATATTGTTTGACATGAGCCAGCCATGCCAAGCACTAAAGTTATGGGCCCATGGGAGGCTGGCAAAGCTTTTCCCTGGAGCAGATTCAGGGCAATGGCAAAGCCTTCCTCTGGTCTGAGTGCAAATGCTGACAGTGTGCACAAACATGAATGTTATTAAAGACTGACCAGTATGTGCAAAAATAGCATCCCTGACTTCCTCCTCCCAGATGTTTAAGTCGGAGACTGTTCACCTACTGACACCCAAGCCTGGCTAACCGCCTCTCCTGTGGTGTCCATAACAAACTTGCTGAAGTGCTGAGTTACTGCATAGTTGGCGCCACACACCGCCTGACCAACCTTTCTCTACCTGTGTTCTTTCTTCATTTCCTCATCACCTCAGGTTTTTGTGACCCAAGAAGCGTGTGTGGCAGTAAAAGTTACAGCTCCATGGCCAAGATTATGAGAACCAAGACAGATGCCACAATAGCAGCCATGTCCAACCTTTCCATGTTGCCACATGATGTTACCTATAAAGTTGATGATTTAAAGTCACCCGATTGAGTTACCCCCACCAAAAAATGGTCATAGAGGTCTTCATAATGTTTTAAGTGGATTTAAGTGTTAGGCTGCATTGACAGCCGCCCTTGGCTGTGGGTAGCCTGAGGCCCACAGGTTCGAGGGCTGGCAAGAAGAAGAAGCCATTTGTTACCTACCCTATGCCTAAAGGGGCAAGAAAGGTAACCGGAACCCATTTGGAGCTGGAGCCTGGTTTGTTTTTTGATTTTTTTCTAAAAATTATATATGTCAGTGTTTTGTTTGCGTGTGTGTCTGTGCCACATGTGTGCTTGGTGCCCACAGAGGCTAGCAGAGAGCATTGGATCCCCTGGAGCTGGAGTTACAGACAGTTATCAGCTAAGACTCAAACTTGGGTTCTTCATGAGAGTATCAAGTGCACTTAACCAGGTAGCCAACTCTACTGCTCTTGATTTTACTGTTTTTGTTTGTTTGTTTGTTTTTGTGATGCTTACGGCTTTGTACGTGTGAGAAGCAAGTCCCATAACACTGAGTTTCATCCTCAGTGGGCTTGCTTGTGCTCGCCCCCCCCCACCCATGGCATATGTGTGAGAATATGTTCCCATTTGCATGGGTGTTTAGGATAGAGGTCAGTGTTGGGTGTCTCCTCAATTGCTCTCCACCTTAAATTTTTTATTTTTTATTATTAAATGTTCAGATGATGCACATGTTGGGGTACTTACGTGCCATGGTGCCTATGTGGAGGTCACCAGCCTTGCTTAACAGTCTGGCCAAGCCATTTTGACAAGCTTCTACCTTATTTATTTATTTATTTATTTATTTATTTATTTATTTATTTTGACACAGTCTCTTCTCTCAGTGAAGCTGGCACTCGCTGATTAGGGTAGAGCAGCTGGCCATCGGATCCTCTGCCTCTGTAAGGCCAGGGTTGCAGGCACACACTCTTGAGCCCCGTGTTTAAGTGGATGGCATGAATATGATCTGGGTCCTCAGGCTTGCATGGTGAACACTTTACTGAGTGCTCTCCCACCCCTCCTAACCCTCTTTTTCTTTTTCTTTTCTTTTTGAGACAGGATTCACTTCAGAAATTCAGGTCTTGAATTTTTAATCCTCCTGCCTTAGCCTCTTGAGTAAGCAGGATTACAGGCAGATGCTCCAGGCCCAAGCCTTAGAAAAGGATTGTCGAACAGGAACTGCAGTCAGTAGGGACACAGCCACTGTTAGGAATGTGCAGACCACAGGGAGAGAGTGGAACAAGGAGGATTCGTGCTCTTTCTTGTCCTTGAACCTAGTGAGATGCCACCAGGGCCAGGAGACTGTAGGAGGCAGACTGCGGGGCCTGCTCTTATATATTCTTCAGCAGATGCTGGGTCCCAGAAGAGAGAAGGTGGAGTGGACCCTGTGAACCCCATCAGAGTCGTCTCCCTTTATCTAGCAGAGATAGAGCGTCTCATTAGTACTGGCACAGGGTAGGGATGGGGCTCTTCATTCTTCCACCTGTACCACACTGTCTCTTACTGTGCTTGTTTGTGGCTCCTAAGCCCCGTCCTGCCTTATCTTGGGTTTAATCAATTGAGGTTTTTGAAACCAAGTGCAAGATCTTGTTTTCCTGTAAAGTATAAAACCCCAGTTCTGTTCAGTCCATTAGTGAAGCCAATGGCCATAAATGGTCAAATAGGAGTGCACACACACAGCTTCTGACAGGGCTGGCCACCACCCACTCCAGCTAAGACAGTCAAAGAAGGCTTGAGGCTGGTGTGAAAATGACTGTTGCTGGTGAATGTGTGCCCATACCCAATAAGCCCTCAATGGTAGTGATGTCGGATTGGGCCCTGTCTGCATCATGTGTGAGTTCACAACTCTGTGCTGTGCAGAAGCTGCCTTCTAGTTCGCTCCCATTCTTCATGACTCCTCAGAATCATGTGAGTTGATATGCTGACAAGCTATCCTAGGGCTTCCTCATGGACTTCTCATGGGACCCGGAAACACCCTTCACTGTTTGATATCTGCCTGCTCTGTCCCACTCTAGGACACAAAGATTGGAAAGATATCGTGTGTGTTAGAATATTTAGGTCAATAATGTCTATAAAAATTGTCTTCCTGAGCCTGGTGGTGGTGGCGCATGCCTTTAATCCCAGCACTCAGGAGGCAGAGGCAGGTGGATCTCTGTGGGTTTGAGGTCAGCCTGGTCTACAAAGCTACACAGAGAAACCCTGTCTTGAAAAAAACAAAAAAAATTTTAAAAAATGTCTTCCTAAGGATACTTGCTATTTTCATCATAGAATAAGTTTCATTTAGAAGATATCAATTTCAACATTTGTGTTTTATTGTTTCATTTTGACAGGGCTGGAGATCAAACCTTAGGTCTCCTGCATTCAAGGTTTGGTAGTTAAGAGCGCTGACTGTTCTTCCAGAGGACCTGAGTTCGATTCCTAACACCTAGATAGAACTCACAACCATCTGTAACTCTAGTCCCAGGGGATCTGATGCTCTCTTCCGGCTTATGCAAGCATCAGGCACACATGTGGTACACAGACAAACATGCAGGGGAAACTATATCCATACACATTAAAAAACAATTTCAAATGCACACAAATTGCCCTTAGATGAACAAGAAAGAACAGGAGTAGCTTACAGTTTTATGTTTGACTTCTGTCCTATCTGTTTTAATGTCTGTGACGTAGAGCAAGTTCCATAAAATACCGTAGTGTCTCATCATCTTTAATGTGAGACTAAAATTCCTGTTATTTAGTTAGTTAGTTTTGCAGTGCTGTGACCAACCCCAGGGCCTTGTGCGTGTGAGGCAAGTGCTTTACCACAGTCTCCTGGGTCCCCAGATACTCCTGGAAGTTGTGGTGTTTGGAGAGGCTATATCATATGCATTCCAAGGCACAAACAGTGGCTATTAAAACTGACAACTTACTTTTAAAGAGTCGTTGAAATTTGGAAGTCTTTATCGTGGGCTGTAGAACCTTCTATGGCTTCTGTAAGTAGCTAGTGACCATATGGCACTAATTTGGACCTTGTAGGAAAGGCTAAGTATCCTTTCCTTGCAAGCCTGATACTATTCCCAAGATGTTACATGTGAGCTTTCAACCTGGGCCTGTGCTCAGGGGTTATAACTCAGCTGGCTTCTGTTAAGCTATGGGGATCTGATGAGTTTCCACTTCTGAGCCATTGTGAGACCAGGGCCTCTGCTCAGAGAGAGACAGGAAGGTTTGGGAAGGTTCACACAGAAGAGCATGGCTTTCCTCCTATCTCAATAGCTGTCATTAGTAGTAGTGACTGAGGAACAAAAATGGAAATGGAGAGATGAGTCAGAAGGCCCCTAGAGTGATCTAGATGACAGACAGTAGCAGTCAGACACAGAATAGTAGGTGTGTGTGTGTGTGTGTGTGTGTGTGTGTGTGTGTGTGTGTGTTGAGCATTGAATTCTGGGTGTTGTCTGAAGATACAGCAAGAGGGAGTTATCAAAGGCTAGATGGAAGATGAGTGTTAAATCAAGGCACTAGGGCTCATAGGTTTGAACAGCTGCAAAGATGGAGTTGATTTGAAAGTGGAGAATCCTGCAGATCTACCTGGTTTGGAAAGGAGGAGACTGTTCTGGGTTTTGGTCTTTGGTAAGTATTTTGAATTCCCTGTTGTGGGTTTCTCCACATGGAATAAGCCAAACAAGCCAAATTAATAAGATCAGGTTTAATCTGAGCAGAGCACCCTCCCCTCAGGTGATCTTGGGGGAAGCAGGAGAGAAGTCACATGGCACATGATTGGGTCTTAAATACCCTGTAGGCTCCCTCAGAAAGCCTGCCAAAAGGTAGCCTCTCCTTCATATCGGAAGAGAGAGCAGTAGGGACCGAAGCCGGGTTCCCAGCTAAACAGTCTTGTCTAGATAATGGTTCCTGTTGTACTTCCTTATAGAGATGTTGGGTTTGAGTTTGTTCTGTGCGTCAAGGGGAGGGTCTAGGTGGAGGTGCAGCCACGTGTATTTAAATCCCTGAGATTGGATGAGATCCTTAAGACTGGTTATTACAATAGAAGAGGTCTAAGAACTGAGGCCTATGGATTCCTCATATCCAGAAAGTGGGAGATGAGGAACCAGCAAGAAAGACTGAAGAGGACAGGAGCAGTAAGAGGAAAACTGGGCAAATATAGAACCCTGAGAGCAGAAAGCCAATTTTGTTTGCTATTCAGGTGACTTCCCTGGCCGAGGGCTCCTTTTCCGATTCTGCTCCTGACTCTGCCTAGGATCCTGGAGGCATTCAACATTGTCCAGCTTGGGTCTCTAAATCATCTCCCCTACCTTGTTCTCTCTGAATTTGATCCTGGTATCTCTCCACTTTTCAGATCCCTTCTCTAGCTGCTCTTCTGCTCAAGAGTTCCTCCTGGACCCCCCCCCCCCCACACCATTACCTTACCTACTCTCCCACCTGTCATCTGCCCACTGATGATTCGCACGCAGCTCACATCTTGCCGGTTCACCCATGTTCCTAATATATCTTCCCACTGCCTCTTGGATACTTCATGGAATTCCAACATTACATGCCATCAGTGGAGTTATTTTTTTTCTCCCTGTCCATTTTTTTCATCATCTATCAGCCACCTAAAGTGTATAAGACACTTTAAGTTTCAGAAGTCAGTGACTTTTTTTTTTAAGGGTCAGACAGTAAATATTTGACACTCAACCTGAAGTTTACATAAAGTCTTCATCTTTTTTAGCCATTTAAAAACCATCAAGAGCTTTCTCAGCACTAAAGCTGTGTAAAATAAGTAGCAAGCTGTGTAGGGGCATGGGCAGTATTTAGCCCAGGTTTAGCTATCTCTCATCTAGTCCCACTGATTCCGCCTTTAAACACCATGACTTCCACTTTTTATCTTTTAGGCTAATTGTTTATTTTTTAAAACCTCCCCCTCTTTTTGCAATGCAATGTAGACCCATTTAATCTATCTCTGGTCTATTTTTATTCTTTCTTTATCCTTTGGCCAATGTATTGTTTTGGTTTAGTTTGGTTTTGGAATTTTGAAACAGGGTCTCACTGTATAACCCTGGCTGGCTTGAAACTTGTGATCCTCCTGTCTCTGCATACCAAATGCAGGGACTGCAGGTGTAGGCCACCATGCCGGAAAATATGTTGTCTGATTTGTTCCCCCAAGAGTTATATACTTTTATTTATTTCTGTGTGTGAGCATTTTGTCTGCATTCATGTGTGTGCACCATGTACATGCCTGGTGCCCAAAGAGGTCAGAAGAGGGTGTTGGATTCCCTTAAGTTTCAGGTGGTCTGAGCCTCCATGTGAATGCTGGGAACCAACCCTGGGTCCTTTGGAAGAGTCGCCAAAGCTCCTAATCACTGAGCAATCTCTCTAGCCCTAAATTTTGGGTTTGTTTTTTGTTTTTTTGTTTATTGTTGGTTTACTTTTTTTATTTTTAACTATCTCTGCAGACGAGGCTGGCCTCAAACTCACTGGGATCTGCCTGCTTCCTCCTCCCAAGTGTTGAGACTAAAGTCCTGTGCCACCACTGCCCAGTAGGAACGATGTTTTCTAATGGCTAGTTTTCTATGAAGCAATACAGATATGTCACCACCACCCAGCTTTGTTGTTTTACTTTTAAACATAAAAGGAATTTCTCCCCAGGACAGATTTCTCTGCATTCTAGGCTTCATTTATTTCCCTTTTAAGAAATCTCCAATAAAAAAACCCTCCATTTTAATCACAACAAAGACCCTTCATTCCCTAAACATATCCTGTTCTTTCTTGTGTGCATACCTGTGGGTTGGAGAGATGGCTCAGCCCTAAAAGCTAGACTCACAACAAAAATGCCATAGTCTTTTTGCCTGTTCACATACTACTTGGCGTTTCTAAAATTACCTTCTCTGTTCAATAAACTCTGTTTATTCATTAGACCAGGCATGGTGGTGCAGGCCTGTAATCCTAGCATTTGGGAGGTGGATGCAGGAGGACCAGAAACTCAAGTCATCATCTTCTGCTCCGGAGAAGCAGCCCTAGGCTGTATGAAAACAAACAAACCACACTAACTCAGAAGTCTCCTTTCTGCATGTCACTTATAACACTCTGAAGACAGTGGAAGGCTTCCTTCTGTATGTGCCAGGTCCTCTTAGCTGGCTGCTCTATTGTGACACTATGTCTGTGTGTGGAACCCACTTCAGGGAGGCTTCTCTCTGTAGCCCTGAATAATATTTAACACACATCCGTATTGGGCTTTTTGTGGGATGAATTTCCCTGTATTTACCTTGGTGAAAATTGCCCTCACTAACTGGTTATATAATCACAGTCAAGTCGCTTCTTTATGGTGGCTTTCGCCCATTTCCAAAATTAGGGGATTAGGCTGAATAACCTCTGGGGGCCCTCATAGCCCTTCTATGATTTCTGAGCTCAGGTTTCACCAGGCTTCTCTCAAACTCTGGTTTATTGTCTGCATGGGGTGGTCCGGGAATTACATCACCACAAAGATTCTTTCTTCCCTTTACTAATGAAGGCACCTCTGTGTCAGGAAGAGGAGATGGAGCCCTGGATAAGTGGGCTCCAGCCCAAGGACACCTCCATATTAGGGATCATTCTTGTCTCCTGGAATATCTTTATTTGGTTAACATGCACAGTTCATAATTACACTTCAGACATTCATACAGGAGAAGACATGGAGTTCTCCCGTGGACATCGGTGAGCACTTTAAACCGTCACTCACTGTTGTGGATAAATGGGCAATGTTTGAAGAGAGCTGCACAACAAACTCGCTATTAAATCACTTTAAGACATAAAAGTGAAGTACTTGTAAAGCCAGGTGTAAACTTGTGTGCTGTTTCAGTACGTGGTGGAGCCTGAATCCAGTATGAAATTCAGATGATAAGGGCCTTCCTCAGCCTGGGCTTTGGGCCTCACCTGTCCTTTGTTTCCCCTGCAGATTCCATGCAGGCAGGAGTTGTATGTATTCCGGTCAGATGTATGTCCCAGGTGTCTGTCATAGCACAGGGTACTTGATACCCACTCCATGTAGTGTGTCTTAATTGTATTGCACATCAGTGGGCACCTCGTTTGCATCAAGGAAGTCCCCAAACAACCCACAAATTTTCTTGTAATCTTGAGTGACTTTTCTGGCCCCTTGATTCCAACTAGACCTCAACTTTTGGGGTGCATGTATGCTTAGCTTGTGAAAATACCTCCTCTCCTCCCCAGGGATATGTCTTTTTCATGGGAAGACATTCTCAATAAGTCCTATTATTTGGTAAACCTCTAAGAACAGAAATAGAGTTCTAGGATATGTGGGTACTGACTGCGTAGTGGGGAGGAGTGGGGTGAGGGAGGTGGTATGGGGGAGCTGGGAAGGCTTCCTTTGCTCACATGGCTCTGAACAAGCTCATGTCCGTCTGAGTGCTTCCTGAGATCTGGTGTAAAGTAGCTCACTGGCCAAGGTTAGGAGGTGGGGAGCATTAAGACATAGGTAAGCCAGACTTCTTGAAGATTCAGAATTATTTCACCCCAGTCTGTCCCTCCTCCCACCTCATGTATCCCTTCTTACCTGTCTCAACATTTCCCCCAACCCTCAAGTGCAAAGCTTAAGGAACTTCCAATGAACCAGAAGCAAGGCCACCATGTCATTCCTCAGCAAGAGTCCTGCCCGTCAATCAATCATGACAGCTAATTATGTAGTGTGGCACCAGCCTGTAACCCCAGCTACCTAGGAGGTGAGTCGGGAAAGTCTCAAGTTCAAGTACTGCCTGTGGTACTTTGAGAGACCAGTCTTAAAATGAAACAATAAGACCAGATGCGGTGGCTAGTTCAAGGCTAGCCTGGTCTATAGAACCAGTTCCAGGACAGCCAGGTTACACAGAGAAATCCTGTCTCTACAAACAAACACACACACACACACACACACACACACACACACACACACACACACACACACACACACAAAACAACAAAGAACTGACTAAAAGGCCCAAACAAACAACAAAACCCACAGGTGTCTGGAGTGTTGTTACCCAGGCACTAATCACTGCATTTTGAGGTGGTAGCCCTCATTGGCCTAGAACTTGTCAAGTAGGTAGTCCAGCTGGTGCATGAGCTCAGGGGACCCATCTGTCTCCATCTCCCCTCCAAGGCTAAGATGATAAGCACACACTGTCACACCATTTTGGCTTTTATTGATATATGGGGGTTCTGGGGATTGAACTCCAGTCTTTGTGCTTGCGAGAAAGTATTTTACTGACTGAGTCATCTCAGCGTCCTTCTTTTGGCAAGGGACTGTGCAAGTAGGTGCTCTTCACCTGCCAGAGGTGTCAGCCATCAGGTGTCTCACATCTGCTGTGGAGCTGAGGAGGGAAGGAAGGCAGGAAGGTTGGCTGGTTGGTTTAATTTTGGCTCACAGTTTGAGGGTGTGTTGGGGGGGCATGACAGCAGCAGGAGTGAGTCATACTGGCAGTCAGGAAGCAGAGAGGGAGAGAGACAGAGGCTGGTTGGTGCCCACTGCCTCCTCTTTGTGTTCCGTCTTGGACCTCACCCCACCCCCAAGATGGTGCCACCCACATCCAGGATGGGTCTTTTCTGTTCTGCAAAACCTTTCTGGATGTATCTTCATAGATCCACTCAGAGGTATGTTTTCATTGTGATCCTAAATCCAGGTAAGCTGACAATCAGGATTAACCATCACAGTCTTGAATCAGAGAGAGTTACGGGAAATCAGGACACAGTCTCAGATGAATGGTCCTGGGGACAAAGGCCAGCAGGATTCTGCAGGCAGATTGGGATCCTCACTGAGTTAATAATGAGCTTGAGCTGTTGACGCCACTACAAAATCACAACTTCACTGGCTCCAGGAAACCAAGAGGGTGCGGGGGAGGGACGGACACACACACACACACACACACACACACACACACACACACACACACACACACACACACACACACACACTGCTTCTTGCTCTATTCACCTCATACCCCCATATCTCAGGCTTGGAAATCAACACTGCTCTCTGCTCTGCTGGAAGGAGTCTTCCTGTTTATCATGAGGTGCGCGCATGCACTCTCTCTCTCTCTCTCTCTCTCTCTCTCTCTCTCTCTCTCTCTCTCTCTCTCTCTCTCTCTCACACACACACACACACACACACAAGCATGCACACTCCCTTCCTGGCTCTCAGCCCTGGTGGAGCAGACCTGCAGATGACAGGTAGTTAATAGTGACAGCTGGGAGAAGCCTGGGCAGCAGGAACTGACAGTTTTGAGGCTGTTTGCAAAACACAGGGGGAGGGTAACCCAGTTCTGATGTAAAACGAGTCTGAGGGTGCAGCCCTTCGCAGGGAGCTGCAGCTGCAGCTTGGCTGAGGGTTGCAAGGCCTCATGGTGGGCTCGGCTGTCCTTCCAGCGCCTGTCCAGTCTCCTGGAGGAAGAAGGATGCTTCACCTGCTTTTCCTCCCTGCCTGTCATGGTCAATTGCAAGGCTCCCTGATGACTCTGGAGAGGAAGATTGATTTGTTCCTTCTGATTGTCACTGTGCTAATGTGACAGGGTGATGGGCACCTAGATTCACGCCTAGTAATGGCCCTGCCAGAGGTGGATGTTAACACAATTGGGACCTGACACTTCAATAAATCGGGAGGCATTCTACCACAGAGATCAAAGTTCAGGATTGCTTAAATTGGTGTTGAAGCAGGTGGGGAAGAGGAGTCCCGGGGCCATGAATTTCATGGTTGGCAATTGACTTTCAGTCTGGCAGGCCAACTGTCAGTTTTTCCAATGCTATGACATCAATTGAAGTCATCTGGGCTCCTGGCTACCTATCCCTTTTAGGATTTCTGGTTCTGGGAATTGTGATTCATGGTGTGCTTGTGTGAAGAAGAAAAAAGAAAGAAAGAAAGAAACAAAATCTAACAGCCCTGCCTGTACATCTACGGTTGGAAGACTGTATGATGAGGATGAGGGAGGGAGTGTGAATGGACAGGCTCATCTCCTTCCTGGGATGCTGGTACCTTCCAAGACACCCTTCTCACCCAAACCTCTTAGCTTTGGATCTCTTGTCTTAACTTACAGGCTCATTAGCATGCGTGTCATGATGTTGTCACACAGTAGTAACTTGTCTTCACACAGCTTCTCATGAGGTAGGAATTTATGTTTCATGTCCCTGAGTCAGAGGAAAGACCATCTGGTCCCTACAGAGGGGTGGTAATTTTTTTTATGTCTATACTGAGATATAACCCATCTTTAAATGGTATCATTCTGCAATGGTGTTCACTGTTGTACAGTCATTGCTGTAAGTTGAAAATAATTTCTATCACCTTGGAAAAATTCCCTGTACCAACATCCCCATTCCTCTACTCCAGTCTACTATTTGTTTCCATGGATTAATGTCCTGGGTAGCTTTAAGATCAACTTGACATAGCCTCAATTGAGGAATCACCTAGATCAGATTGGCCTATGGGCATGACTGTGGAGAATTGTCTTGATTGTCAATTGATGTAGGAAGGCCCAGCCCACCATGGGCAACATCATTCCCTAGATAGGCATCCGGACTGTGTAAGAAAATAGCAAGCTGAGTGTAACAGCCTGCAAACTAGTTAGTGAACCCCATCTCCATAGTTCCTGTGCACCTCAGTTGTGAGTTCCTTTGGTCAAGGTGTTGTGTGGAATAGCAAGAAGGTTTGCTTTCAGGTTCCTGCCTTGACTTCTCTCAGTGATGTACTGTGACCTGGAGTGTAAGCCAAAATAAACCCTTTCACAGCAACAGAAAGAAACTAGAAACCTGTTCTCAATATTGTTTCTAAGTGGAATCATACAATGTGATTTTCTGTGTCTGATCTCTTAGCAGAATATTGTCAAGGTGCCCACACATCAGCGTGTGTCAGCATTTCTTTTTATAGCTGGAAAACACTCTTTTGGGTAGATGTACTTATTCATCAACTTATGGATACAGGTTATTTATTTTTTTCCCATTACAAATTATCACTGTGAATTTTCACATATAAGCATTTGTGTGACTATGTGTTTTCATTTCCTTTGTGTACCTAGGAGAGACACTGCTGGGTTACACAGTAATTGCCAAGTTGGGTATTTTGAGGAATTGCCAGTTTTTCAAATGTAACTATACTAGGGTTGGGGAGGTTGCTAAGTGGTTAAAGTACTTGCCACACAATAGAGGGGACCAGTGTTTGGACCCCTACAGCCTACATAAATGCCAGGCAGCATGGCAAGTCCCCTGTAAGTTCACCCTTAGAAGGTGAAGATGGAATGCCTGAGTAAGCTGGCTAGTGAGACTAGCTAAAACAGCGAGTTCCGGTTTTGCTGGAGAGACTCTGCCTCAAAGAATAGGGTGAAAGAGTGACAGGAAGATTCCCAGCATCACCCTCCAGTCTCCTCACATTGACATGTGTGTGATATGCATGTGTACACAGGCACACATACATAGGCACAGCAAACACATACATATGCAAAAAGAAGGGGAGAACAAAACAACTACTCCAAGTACGTTTTCACCAACCGTGTTGGAGGAGACCAGTTCCCTCATGGTCTCGCCAACCCTTGTTGGTGTCTGTCTTTCCCATGATACCATTCTAGCATAGGTGAAATGTTTCTCACTTTGCTTCCTGCTTGTATTTCCTCGGTGGCTAATCTTTAGTAGCTTTTCACATGCTTTCTGGCCACTTGAATGTTTTGGGCACCAAATTCCATAGAATGCATGAGCATCTCCTGAATGTTAGCCAGAAAGATGTCTGTTGAAGCCGTCTCCTCTTCATTTTTGACATTGACTAGGGGCAGTAGGGCCACTTTTCACCTTGAATTAGGCATATTTCATCTTGCGGTGTTATTCCCAAAATAACTCCTGTTAAGAAAATTGTCATAATCTTTTAGCTTTTATCATTAAACTACAAGTTGCTTGCTTGGAATATAGCTTCAGCTCCAACCTATAAAAAACAAAATCATTGGTCTAAAGAGATGGCTCCACAGTTAAAAAGCACTGCCTGCTCTTCCAGAGGACCTAGGTTCAATTCCCAGCATCCACATTGCAGCTTACAACTGTCTGTAACTCCAGTTCTAGGGGACCCAACACTATAACACAGACATACATGCAGGCAAAACACCAATGTACTTAAAAAAAATCATGCCAAGAAGTGAGTAAAGGTTAAGAATGTATACATTTAAACGACATACAGAAAAATGTAATAACGTGTTGTGTCAGTTAGCTTACTATAACTATAATGAAATGCCTGAGATAATTAACTTATAAAGGTAAAACATTTAGTTTGGTTTATGATTTTGAAGTTTTGGTTCAGATATGTGTTGCTGCTAGATGTGCCCAGTGGTGATGATGGGGAGCACATGGTCCAGCAAATGGGTCACCTTGTGGTTGAGAAGGTCCTACACTCTAGTGATTTGAGGCTCTCTCAATAGAGAGGTCGTACCTCCTAGAGGTCCTAGAGGTCCCACCACCTCCCAGTAAGCCCCCTCTAGGATCTGCATCTTTAACACATGGGCCTTGAGGGCCACTAACCTAAGCCTTGTCTCTCTATATAGTTACTCTTCAAACAATAATACTGGCAGTGGGGACCATAATACAGTCCCACTGTGGGGTCAGGCACTGTGGTTGATGTCTTATATATATTGACTTATTGGATATTTGTGGCAAACCTATGAAGGGAGTTAGTTATCCTCTTTTCACATGAGGATGCCAAGGCGCAGAGAGTCCAGGGAAGATTTCTAAAGTCAAAGCTCCTGTGTTGGTTAAGGAACCACCAGCTGCTGTAGCAGCTAGGCCCTCAATTCTCTGAGGTTCAACACAACAAAAATGAGTATAAAGAAGCCTCTTACATCCCAGCAGAACCCCCTAACAGTGTTCCTTGATTGGATTGTTTACACGTGATCATCCAAGGATTATTTGGGCTTTTTATGATACGGGATATCAATATGTAGTCTGCCTCTGCCTTCCTAGTGCTAGGGTTAAAGGTGTACACCTCCATGCCCATCATGTTTTTGTTGTTTGTTTGTTTGTTTGTTTGTTTTGAGAGCAAATGTGAGTTGGACATGATGGTGTGCTCCTATATTCCTAGTACCTGTGAAAAGGAGACAGGAGAATCAAGTGTTCATCTTAGGTACATAGCAAGATTATCCTCAGACAAATAGCAAGTTTGAGGCCATTATAGGCTAAATGAGACCCTGGCTCAAAAATTACGTATGTCACTTACTTAAGACTTATTTCAAAGTTTGAAACATTTGGATTAATTACAATGGTACTGTGATTTCTTATAGTATATAAATAGTATAATATTTTTGAAATCTAGATAATTAACTGCCTTCTTTACAACACACCATATGGTTCTAGAAGCAGTGGCTATTAAATAAAATGTCAGGTGACTTTATTCATGAACTTTCACACACTTGGTGAGACTAATTAGCAGCATCTATTCAGACTAAACAAACACAGAAATGACTTTAGACTTTGCTTCCTAAAGTCACTGATAATTGATGCTTCTTTTGTGTGTGGGATTCTAACATGTAACATGATATTTTTGAAGCTGGGGCCGGGGCTCAGTCATCTTCATTTACATAGCAAACTTGAGGCCAGCCTGGGTTATGTGAGACTCTGTCTCAAAACAAAAAGAAAGTTTCCCAGGTCTAGAGATATCCCAGTGTTAAACAGTTTAAACATATGCCTAGCTCACAAGCAGAACTCTTTGCAGCCTTCATGTCCTGTGGGTCATTGCTGCCCACCAGAAAGAGGGGGAAGATACAGGGGAAAGTTTGGCCAGACTGTCCTAACACATTGCAAACCGCTATCCATGAAGCAAAAAAGAGGCTGAGAAGCATAACCTCATTGCTTTTGAGGAGAAATGGAAATACATCCCACTGTATCTTAGCACGAGACTTGGACCCAGGAGGTCTGACTCAGCTGCTTGTTCTTCAAGTCTTTACTTCCATATCATGGAGCCATGGAGTATAGTGACTCTCCAGCCCTGGTATTGCCTTTTTTTTTTTTTTAAAAGATTTATTTATTTATTTATTATGTATACAGTATTTTGCCTACATTCATATCTGCATGCCAGAAGAGGGCGCCATATCTCATTTCAGATGGTTGTGAGCCACCATGTGGTTGCTGGGAATTGAACTCAGGTCCTCTGGAAAAGCAGTCAGTGTGCTTAACCTCTGAGCCATCTCTCCAGCTCCCTGGTATTGCTTTTTATAAAAATATTCTTTAAATTTTTAAAATTTATCTTTGTGCATGTTGACACATGATTGTAATTACAGTTGAAGGAATAGGCAAGGAGGGTGATTATTGCTATTGCTACTTTAGGATATAGTTGAAAATTTCCACTTTGATTTTGAGAAAAAATAGAAACCTTCTGTGAGTCCTAAAGGTGGACATCCAATGTCCCTATAGTGAGTGAAATGCCAGGTGTGCCCCGAGCACTGAATGTCCTCACTGAAAGCGGAAGCTGCTTTGCTTCCAGGGTAGGTCTTCCACAGGTCTCTGTGTGAGCCATTGGCAGGTTTTCATTTGTTTATTCTGTTTTGTTTTGTGACAGGGTCTTACTATGTAGCTCTGGCTTCCCTGGCTAGCCTCAAACTCACAGAGATCTACCTATCTCTGCCTCCTAAGTGCTGGAGATTAAGTGTGTACTACCACACCCAGCCATTGGCTATTTTAAAAATTCAGATTCTGAAATGCTCCCAGGTAAAACCAGCTGCACCTAGAGGAGCTCATGAGGGTGAACCTTGGAGCTACAGAGATGTTGACACACAGGCTTCCTGGGCAGAAAGAGCAGCCAAAGTCTGGGCAGTGTCCTGCCTAGTGGCCTCAGCATGGCCTAGTTACACAGCCTATGACAAATGTCTTGCCAAAGGGTACAGTCCAGGCCCAAGCTGCACAAGCTAAACAATGAAAATCCATCACTCTCCTGAGTACCAAATAAAGTCTGGCCAGGGACCAGGAGGAAGGCAGACTTCAGGGCTAGGGGGGTGCTGAAGTCCCTGCTTAAAATCAACAGAGGCAGTCAGCAGGCTGGCTTTTGACACAGTACAAATGAAGTATGGCATTTGGAGATGGTATTAGATGTCCTGAGTCAATATTCAAGAGGTAGGATCAGAACAGTTAAAAGCCAGCTTTCCCAGTCAAAGCACTGGGAGATGTGTATCCATTTTCTAGCCCAGTTTTAAGATGGAAAGAAGTGGGGTGTGTGTGGTGATACCCCCAGTGTGATTTAGTCCCTCCCAGCATATGTGTAGCCAGCATATGTGATACATTCAGATGAATTAAATCACTGTAGGAATCCTGGGAGTTCTTGTCACTTCCATTTTACAGATAAGGAGACGAGGCTCAGAGCAGTGAAGTGACTTGCCTAAAGTTGCTCCCCTATTAAGAGGCATAAGAAGGTGGGGTTGGAGATTGTTCAAGATGGCTCAGATTGCTGCTCCTCTAAAGGAACCAGATTTGGTTCCTAGCACCGGTTTCAGGAAGCTCACAAATACCTATAACTCCAGTTACAAAGTATCTGATGGTCTCTTCAGGCCTTCATGGGTACCTGTTCTCACGTGCATGCATGAATGCACAACCAAGTAAATCTTTTAAAAGTAACAACAATCACAAAAGAGGTAAAACAGATCTCAGTCAGTATCTTCAGGAAATAAGCCCAACTCTGCCCAACTCTGAATAGTATGTGTTCATTTAGCTATAGTAACAAACAATGGCATGTCTTTGGTTTCCATAGCAACCACTTAATAAGTTACAGTTTTCCTACTTTTTCAAGATGTTGGCACTTTTCTAGTTGATTCATTTGTTCAATAAACTGGTGCTGAGATGCAAGTCCCACCCAGGAGCTAGGTCTCACATTGGCTGTGCAAACTGAGACAAGTTTATTGTTGTCTCTGAGCTCTGGCCTTGGTATCTGTACCTCATAGAATTGTCAAGAAATGGCCCTATACTGGAAGCATGGAAAACAAAGTTGGGCCTTCTGAGATTCCATTGATGTGAATTCAGGCTCTAGATTGTTGCTCTGGAGGAACTTCCTTCTTGTTCACAGGCTGCCAAGCCAGTGCATAGCATTACTGGTATTCCTTTTTTTTTTTTTCAAGGTTTTTATTTGTTATGTATACAGTGTTCTGTCTGCATGTATCCCTGCAGGCCAGAAGAGGGCAGCAGATCTCATTAGAGATGGTTGTGAACTACCATGTTGTTGCTGGGAATTGAACTCAGGACCTCTGGAAGAGCAGCCAGTGCTCTTAACCTCTGAACCATCTCTCCATCCCCTACTGGTATTCTTATTAAACTAAATTCTGTACATAATTAAAAAGAAAACCTTAAAAAGATAATTCAGAACTATTGGTATTTGTGTAGGGGTATGTGCACTTGAGTGCAGATGTCCTTGGAGGCCAGAAGAGGGCATCAGATCCCCAAGAGCTGGAGTTAGAAAGGGTTGTGAGCCTCCTGAAGTGGGTTCTGGGAACTGAACTCAAGTCTTCTGCTCTTGACCAATGAACTGTCTCCCCAGCTTCTAGAGCCAGTATTGACTGGAAAGTTTTAACCCATCTTTAGTCTTCACTTCTGGACTTAAAGACAGTGGTAATGTACACATCAGCAACACTGTGAGCCAGGCCAGGGAGTAACTCCTGTAATCCCAGCACTTGGGAGGTTGAGCTGGGAAGATCGATGCGAGTTTGGTGTTCCACCTGGGTTACAGAGAAAGACCTTGTCTCAAAACAACGGCAAAGACAGACAGACAGAATCTAGTGCTTCAACCATGTGTTAAAAGTGTGTAGCAGGCTGGGGAGATAGTTCGGTGGATAAAAGAGCTTACTATGCAAGCCCGAAGACCTGAGTTTGAACCCCACAACACACACTGATAATAATAATAAATCAATATTTAGATGTCCCGCTGCTCTTCTGGTTATTACTGGTCTTCGTGCCTTTCGGGTGTGGCCTTGTGTTTTAGCCTCTTGGTATACTGTATGACGAGTCACGCCCTGTTTGAAGGTGTTTACTACTGCAGGACATTTAAGCTTTTCATGACAATTTACTCCTCCTAACAATGGCACATTAAGCTGCTTGCAAACAAATAAAAACATCCTATTTCAGTTTACCAGCACCATGAGTTCCTGTTTATTAATTTTTTTAGGTAGAGTATAAAGAAATGTGTTTCATCACAATTTTTTCATGCACATACATTACTAAACTTTGCTCACATTTACCCCTGTCCACTGCTCTCTCCCATCTGCCTACCTACCTTTTCCTGGTTTTCAGCCCCCAAATGCAAATTCTTGGAAATGGAATTGCTGACTCAAGCTTCTTGGGTTTTAATTTAGCTAGGCATGTCCAGCTTGGTCTCCAAAAAGGGGGGGTAGAGGCTATAAACTCTTTATTCCTTACTCTGAATTCAGTTCTGTTCCTGGCACTTAGGAAATGAGGCAGAAATACTAGAGTTTGCTGTAGACTACACAGCAGGATTTTGTTGTTGATTTCGATTTTCTGAGAGAGGATGTCACTGTACAGTTCATGCTGGTCATGAATTTGTCATAGTCCTGCCTTGTCCTCTGAAGAATTGTGATTATAGGCATGTGGCACCCATACATGGTTTTATGTAGTAAAGTTTGAAAATAGCCCGGGCTATATAGTGAGACTTTGTCTCAAAAAATTAAAATTAAATAAAATTAGAATTTGTCTTGTAAAGAGGTTCTGGAAATTGAGACCTGATTTTGTTGGTAATGTACCCATACATTTCTAGGCAATGAATTCCCCAGATCCTGTCTCTACCATTTAGCATTCACAGAAAGTTCTGGAGCTCGAGGCAAAATGTTCCCAGCTCTCCCCCTCTCTCCCAGGCCAACTGCCTCTGGTTTCTCAACCTTTGCTGTCTTGGTTTTTTTCTTGACTTTGGAGATAAATATTTAGAGAGTATGTGCTCTTCTGGCACTCTCGCCTTTGATGCAGAGGGCGCAGGGTTCTGATTGGAGGAGGCCTCTAAAGATCGGCCCCAGTGGAGATCCAAAGCCAGGCAGTTAGTGTCTGACAGCCCACAGAGGGATCCACCCCCCCACTCCGTCTCTCCAGCTCTTCCAGGGGCCCTGTCAGTTGCCGGTTCCTCCTTCTGCCTCCAGTGCACTTGGCTGTGGACATGAGACTTAAGGCTGATTTCCTTTTAGGGATAATTGTGCAGCCAACCAGCAGCAGAAAACCCAGTGACAAAGATAATGAATGACATCCAGGGCCTTGGGAAGGAGTGGGGAGGAGCAGGGCAGAGTGACTCATGAGCCCCTGCATCCTCCCAGAACATTCCAAGAACTGCCTTCCTGCTGAGCTCACACCCCGAGAACACCATCCTACCAAGGGGAGGAAGGCAAACTGCCAAGTCTTAGCTTCTGGGAGGGGACCTGAGATATGCCCTGGATGGAACAGCCCTGGGTTTGAATTTTGGTCTCATCTTTCATATGGTTAGCAATCCTGGCTGCCCTGGGAAGGGTATGTACTGTGTGCTTCAGCTCTTAAGAAACTTCCAGCCCTAGCCTCTAGGGACTGGTCCTCTGTGCCTAGCCCAGTGCCCCAGAGGGACACAGACCTAATAGCTGGCTGGCCCTGGTCATGTCACTTGTTTTTTGAATGCCAGTTTTCCCATCTACCAAATGGGTATAAAAAGACTTTGGAGCAATGTCAGGAGCGACTGAAGAAGCCTGGGTGAATGTGTATTTTTTGACATGAGCACAGCCATGTCAAGGATCCCAATGTCTCAGACTCATGGGAATGACAAAGCCTTCCCTGGGTGATGCTCTGAGGGGTGGCAGAGCCTTTCCCTGGCCCATGTGTGGATATTGATAGTAGCTACAGAAAATGCCCACTGTAGTTTTGTCCCTGCTCCCATGATTGTGGCCTGAAGACTGCGCCCTACAGACTGCTTCTGCAGAGATTTGGTAAACATGTCTCCCTGTTCAGCAGTAACCCACATCCCTGTTCAGCTGTGTGTAGTAACCCACATCCCTGTTCAGCGGTGTGTAGTAACCCTCCTCTCTGTTTAGCTGCATATAAATAATAAATGTGCTGAGCTTCTAGGATGCTGAACTGCTCCATCAGAGAGCCCAGTCCACCTGATCCCAGCTTTTCTCTGTATCTGTGTGTCATTTCTTCATTACTTCACCATCCCTAGTCCAGTTCAAGGACCCAAACCATGAAAGACAGGGACTTGGCACAAAACCTGGTGCACAAAAAAAATGCTTGCTGTTACCTTGCTGTTATTTCTACCCTTCCTTTTGACCCATTGGTAACTGTGGCTTCACCCCTCCCAACAGTTTGGAATATTATTATAGAGAACTTGTAGAATTCACAGTTATATACAATATATATATTATGTAGATAGATTCATTTAATCCCATTAAATCCAAAAAAGACTGACTCTGAGTTAAGGCTTGCTATTTTTATTATGTTTATTTATTGTATGTGTATACATACACAATGGGGTCGGATGACAGCTTTCAGGAATCAGTTCTGGCCTTCCACCATGTAGGTCCAGGGGACCAAACTCAGGTCCTGAGGCTTGGTGGCAAGCTCCTTTACCAGCTGTGCCACTTTGCTGGCATCAAGGCTTTGTTTTCAATCTACTTTTGTGTACTGGGTTACAGAGCTTGAATAATCAACTCACCGTAAATGGTGGGGTCAGAATAGCATTCAAACCAAAGTCGTCAACTCTAGAACCTACTTTCCCTTAACTATTAGGTTATTCTGCCCCTTGGCATTGCTATACATTTCCATAGAAGAGTTTCCAAATATGGACCAAAATAAAGGATGGTTTTGTTTGTTTGTTTGTTTTCCTACTTAAAAAACCCAATTGTTATTTTTCTCTGTTGATAACAAAATAACATTAAAAACATGGAACTGTATGGAGGAGGAGCCTATTGACTTGGGGCAGCTTTGCCGTTCCTGCTCTTTGTGGACCTGGTGCCGTGGGTATATGCTTGTTCCACAGCTTGGGTTTCCTGGGACAAGAGTCAAGCTGGTTTGTACCCAACTCAATTAGATGAGTCCTAGTGTGATTGTGTGGATGCTACAGCAAAGCCAGGTGGCCAAAGGTGCCTACCTACTCACTACAAAATTCTTTTCTTATTTGTCAAGGCTTCATAACAGACAGCTCACAGGCAAGGTCTCTGCACACCCTGAGTCACCCTGACAGGGACTGTCACAGTTGGCACTTAGCATATTCGCTCCAGTATTTTCCCATGGGATTTGCTGCTGTAGTTTTTTTGTTTGTCTGGTTTTCATCTAAATACACATTTCTGTGATTTTTCCTCTTGGCATTTCCTGCTGCCATCCTCCTGTGAATAGAAGTATAACTTTTAATGACTAATAGAATAATATTCTGCCTGGAGGACATACTGTAGCTTGCCAACTGCTCCTTTAGTAGTTGAGTTTCCAGGTATTTGCCATTACAGAAATACTATGGTTATATTCTTGCTTGTAGGAATATTTTCCCCATATGTAGTACTACTTATGTAGAGTAGACTTTATGGGATGGAACTATTGAGTTAAACATTTCGAAATTAGAAAATTTCCCTTTTCTGGAGGTGTGTGTGTGTGTGTGTGTGTGTGTGTGTGTGTGTGTGTGTGTATGTGTGTTTTAAATATTTCTATAAAGCCCAAACTGACCTGGAATCAAGATCCCTGTGTCCCTCTGTCCTAGACTCCCAACTCCTTGAATTGCCATCATGCCCGGTTTAGTTTTTGATGCCTAGGCTAGTTAAAACTGTTTTGTAGCTGAAGCTGCCTTTGAACTCCTGATCTCCCTGCCTCTACCTCCTGAGTACTGGTATTACAGGCATGCGCCCCAGGCCCGGCTCATAACCATTCTTGAGCTAAATTTCTAGGCTGCTGTTGTGTCTCCATCAGAGTGCATGGTCCACTTGATCCCAGCTCCCCCCCCGTGTGTGTGTGTGTGTGTGTGTGTGTGTGTGTGTGTGTGTGATTTATTTCCTGTTACCTGAGTCAGGTCAGTCCCAAAGCTGTGCAGGTCATGCACTTTACCCACTGGGCCATTTCCCCCAGGCTCTGGCTCGCATATTCCTCATAGATGTCAACAAATTATTTTCTAGAATATATGTGGCATGCATGCTTCTACAGCTCTCTTCCAGGGCACCTGGTAAAGTGTGTCCTGTCTTTGTCCCTAAAGTCTGTGTCATGGAAACAGTGTTAATTGCTTTCTTTGGCATTTCGTTGATGACCAGTAAGTTTGAACATTTTCTATTCTTATAACCATTTCTGTTTCCTTTATACTCAGTTGGGCAATAGAATGAAAACTTTTGGCTTTGGTCTGGAAGTGGTGGCACATGCCTTTAACCCTAGCACTCAGGAGGCAGAGACAGGTGGATCTCTGTGAGTTCAAAGCAAGCCTTGTCTACACAGTGAGTTCTAGACCAGCCAGGACTACACAGAGAAATCCTGTCTCAAACAAACAAACAAACAAAAAAAAAAAGCTTATGACTTCGAACAAGTTTCAGAGTACTTCAAATTAGAGTCCAAGTAATGCTAGATACCAAGTCTCTGCATAGCGACGTCCAGGGTCTGTGTCCTCCCCATGTCTCTTGCTGCATGTCCTTCCCTGTGTCTCTAAGGCCATCCGTGGGGCACCCTTTTATGACCTTTATGGTTGTTGTGTTTAGAGGCCCCTCCCTCCAGTTTTCCTTCCCTTCCACTTTCTGTCTCTCTCTCTCTTGCATTGTCAGAACCCAATCCCTCACTTGAGCTGAGCAAGTGCTCTACCACTGAGCTATATCTTCAGCACCATCCCTTGTGTTTAGAGCAGCCCACCCAGGTTTGTACCGAGTGCTCCTCATCTGTAATGCAACAGACTCCAGGGACTTGACATGAGTATTTCCAATGATTTCCTCAGCCATCCCCTCTCCCCTTCTCACTTATGGGATCTGACCATTAAAAACAAACAAACAAACAAACAAAAAAGACCCATTACTTGCCAGCTCTAATGAGTCCATTTTTATGCCTGCTTCTCAGTTGGCATTTCTGATGTCATGCAGGAAGAACATTTGAAAACTGGATGCTTGTGTGTTCTGCTTGTGGGGAGACATGATTCCCAATGTGCCCAAAGCACAACTATTGAGTGAATGTTCAGGCCAGGAGCAGGGTGTCCTTGGGACAGGGACCCAGCATACCACTACATCTAGGCCCATCTTGGAAAGCCTCCTATTCTACTCCCTGGACTGGTAGACAATTTTATTGTAACATTATCTTTAATTTTCAATGCTTGTATTTATTTGTGGGGGGGGTCAGAGGACAACTTGTAGGAGTTGGTTCTTTCCTTTCACCCTGTAGGTCCTGAGGATTGAATTCAGGTCGTCAGACTTGGTGGCAAGGCCCTCTACCTACTGAGCCATCTCACTGGCCCTGGCAGATATTTTTAAGCAACTTGTAAGAACTATTGGAAACCATAGTGATCTTACAGAAGCAGTAATTCTAACATGTGGATGAAGAAACTTACAATGAAAGTTCATGTCTAATTCTGCATTTAGCAAAGCTAAATTAATGTGTCCATGTGAGGGATGGAACTCCACATTATGTTCCAATTAACAGGAAAAACTAAACTACAGGGACTTCTTTTTCTACTCATGAAGCTTAATGTATTTTCTGAATTTCCAAAGCAAGGGCAGAGTGAAATTCAATGTGCAGTTTTTCCAACTCACACCCCCTTTAGGCCCTCAAATGATGGCTCATAACACACAACAGATAAGGGGGCAGGCTGGTGCTATCCCAGCTATATTATAGGGAAGAAGCTGATACTTACATTGTGTGTGTGTGTGTGTGTGTGTGTGTGTGTGTGTGTTTAGCCAGAGGACACTGTAAGTATCATTCCTTGGGTGCCATCCTCCTTTTTAGCTGTCTCTTGATGTTCAGAAGAAGAGGTTTTTATATGTTTATTTCATGTGGTTTTATACACTAAACAACATCTTAGAAAATAGGGTATAGGTGTCCAGGCTTATTTCCGCAGATACACACATCCTCTGCTCTCACTAAACAACTTTTCCTGCTGAGGGTCAGTTTGGGCTTATGATGTCAGCCTGCCCAGAGCTATTTTCAGGGCTGGTGGCATGGTCTCTAATGATACCTTGCATCTTGACATCATAAACACATTCATCTGAAATAGACAGAGTGTCTTTCTCCTTCCTTCATAAATGGACTGTCTCATTTGACAGAAATGGCATTGATTGACAACGTGTGCAAACCTGGCACGATAGTTCCTGGGCCATTTCAGTGTTTGGTATGATCATCTGTTCAAGCAGCAGGCCCGCTAGCCCACCATTTAATATGGTCCTGGGACTTGGAGAAGAAGGTTGCCAGAGTGTGGCCTTTGTTTATTCCGACCATTCATTTGTTGGGCAAACACCAGATGTTCTTGAAGCCTGTTTTGCCATGGGTTCTTAGGTGCGTGGTGACAGCAGCAACTCCAGGTTGCTGGGGCAGAGGGCTCATGATCTGGGAAGACCAGCCCATCTATTATAGGTGCGTCAGCCCCTGGGTTTTATCCTAAAGGGACTTGAGAACACAGTAGGTCCGGGCGGACTGGAGAAGTGAGAGGGACAGCCTTGGGTGTACAGAGACAGGATTCCCAAGTGGGAGGCAGTGGATGCTTCTGAGTGCCCTGCAGTTGGGCCATGCTTCTGGGCATGAGGCTGGCAGCTGATCAAGGTCTTGAGCCAGTAATTAGATGGGGACTAGAGAGACTGCTGAGAGTGGAAAGCGGGCTCTGAATCTGACCCACTTGGGCAGTGCAGGTAGCCCTGCTCACTTCCAGCTGTGAGGCTTGAGTCACCAGGGTCACCCCAGGATGCTTGGGACACACAGCAGAGGCCAGAATACCTTTAGTCCTGGCACGTGACCCTGGCCATCATCCCTGTCCTTTCTAGAGCCTAACGACCCATGGTGTACAGTCATTGGAGAAGGCTGTGGAAGGCAAGGAGAGGGCTTGTAATGTAGTTGACACGGTTCTCCCACTAACCATATGGGAACAGTCATAGAAAGCGCTCACATGTGTCTCATTTTACAGTTTACAGAGGAAGGCATTTGGGTTGTGTCAACTACCAGCTGGGCAGCCCAGTGCTACTTCTTGCCTTGGTAGCCTCGGTTTCCTCATTTGGGCTTTTCTTCTGCGCGAGAAAGAAGGGACAGGAGACAGAGTGGGATAAAAAGGAAGAAATTGGAGCTTGGCAGATAGGGAGAAAAGCCGAGAGAAAGACTGCTGGGTAGCAGGTGAGATGTGAGGAGGAGCCTTACTCCTTCAGGTTGTCTAAAACCTTGAGATAACCTTTTAGTGGACACTGAAATTGCCATGTTGCATGTAGGCCATATTGTGATATTTCTTTCTAGCTGCAAAAGTAGTATATTTCTAGGAAGAATTTTATAAAAAATTAAATATAAAGAAAATAATAATATATAGTGCATATAGGTAAAATAATATGTAATAATAAAATATACCATAGTCCTTCTTATACTGTTAATTTGAGTTGTTTTCTTCTCTCATTGCTTATGCATCTACTATAAATATTTGAATAATATAATTTAAATTACAGAGTTAGAGTCTTCCTGGGTGTTCATTCCTGGAATACAAGGTTATTTATGCATTCATGTGCCTTTAACTTTGTGGGCTCAAACTGCAGGCCAGCCAAGACTCTCGAGAGAAGCAGGCCATCAGGGCAAGTGTATGAAGAGATTTCCTTCTCAGAAGCTGGTTTGGGAAACATAAGGTTGACAGGTTAAAATGTCTGGAGGGTGGTCACCCCACCAGGCCAGAAGCACTGAAGGGCTCCAGCTGTTTCCAGGTGCATTTTCCTCTTCTCTGAGGGATTCAACTCTACTCTTTGGGACTTTAGGAGATTGACAGGATGAAGACCAGCCTCGTTGTGGAAGAAACTCTGCTGTTTAAGCCAACTGATCTTGATGTTACTCACACCATAGCAATGCCTAGGTTCCATCTGATTAAATAACTGGGTGCTAGAGCCTCGCCAAGCTGGCACATGAAATTAGCCACCACAGTACTGCACACTCCCAGTGTGTGTGTGTTACTGGGATGTGTGCATGCATGTTTATATGTGTATTTGTGTGGTGTGTGTGTACGTGTGTAAGCCCAAGAGAGATATCAGGTGTCTTCCTCAATCACTTTCCATTTTATGTGTTGAGGCAGGGGCTCTCCCTGAACTCACAGCTGTTGTCTAGGCTAGTCTGACTAGCCAGCTTGCTAATGGGACTCCGCCTTGTGCACAGTGATTACAATTTGGACTACCATGCCCACCTAGCTTGTATGTGGTTTTAGGGATCCAAGGTCCTCATGCCTGCATGACCAGCACTTTACCCACTGGCTCATCTCCCTAGATTTCATATTTCACGTTTTTTACTTTGCACAACATTAACATTTTCCCCACAATACCATTAATTTGATATTGGCTGACTTTTTTGTGATGTCCTGTAGCCTAAAGACTTTATGTGACATGTTTGGAAAGTTCCATGTTGTCATGTCTGTTTTTTATGATAAACATAACATTGGTGTAAATGCCTTTACGTGCTGCTTTTTCATTCATTCATTATGGTTCCTAGAATACAGTTATTAACATGGAATTACTGAAGATTCGAGGATTTTAAGCTCTTCATATGCTTGCTAAACTCTCTCTGGGTTATTATTCTCATGGTGACTGCAGACCAACGCCATCCTTGTCACTTGGTAACTGATGTTGTGAAACTCACCCTGAATCAATCTGCATTTTAGCAAGATCCATAGTGACATGCATGTGAATTAAGGTTTTTTAATATATTTGTTTTAAATTAAAATACAACTATATCATTTCCATCCTTCTCTCTCTCTGACCCTCCAATTCCCTCCCTTGCTCCCTCTCAAATTCATGGCTTCTTTTTCTTTGATTACTGGTCCTAACGTGTACCTTAAAGTTTAAGAGGCACTGTCCAAGAAATTTTTTCCCAATTTTCAGCCCAGCCAGAAATACATAGAGGCTTGTTTAGCCTCATCCCCATTAAAACAGGATGTTCATAATTTTCCTTTCTCTCTGTTTTTATTGTTACTGCTATTGCTGCTGTTGTTAATGTTATTGTTAATGTTAATGTTCGTTATTGAGATGTGGTCTTACTCTGTAGCTTAGGCTTGCCTGGAACTCATGATCCTCCTGCCTCAGCCTCCTCAGTGCTAGGCTTACAGGTGTGTGCTGCCATACCGGCTCGTTATTATCTTTCACTGTTACTAATTCACTAGTCAAAAGAACTCTATTCTAGTCTTCTGATTTTAATTTTGCCAGAGAAGTTCAGTGAGGAAAAAAACAGCTTTGTTTTGCTTTTCTTTACCCGCAGCCACGCTGTAAATCATTTCTGTGACTGGTCCCACAGAACACATAGCTTTCCAGTCTTGTCTAGCTAAAGAAGGTCTTATTTAGATTATGGTGACTTTCTTGTGGCTGCGAAGATCTAGTCCTGCCTGAAATCAAATTTTACTCTCCCACTCAGTCCTATGTGCCTGCCTCCTTCTAGCTCATTCTGCCTGTGGCTCAGGTGTCTAATCTCCTGGGGTGAGGGATGGAACCTGGGATCACTTTTCCTCAGCTCCTGCTTCCTCTATCTTGGGCTGTTTGGGCTATCTGAACAAAATGTCCTAGACTAAGTGACTTAAATACAGAAACTGATTTCATGTACAGTTTTAGAGGCTGAGTGGTCCAACATCAATATGCCTGCTGGCTTTGTGGCTGCCCGAGGTTCCTCATATAGTGCCAGCTCCATGTGTCCTCATATAGTGGGGGTATGAGGGGTCTCATGGGACTCATTCATAAGGTCACTCACCCCTCTTGTGGAGGCTCCACCCTCATGCCTCATCCCCTTCTTTATCATATCACAGTGGGCAAGGTTTTAAGGCACAAGTATTCACCCAGAACTTCCTGTGCTCCATATTTCAGCCTGGCATGGGAAGGAGTGATGAGAAGGGACAGACGTCCTCATGAGTTGGTGTCATCGTCACACTCTCTGGCCACTGTGGGCTTGCAGGCTCATGGCTGGTGTGTCCTATGGTTCTTCAGAGGCTGTGCAGGGGACTCTGTGGTTAGCTCGGTTGGGCCTTGGCTGGAATCCTGGATGCAAGGGCTCTAGTCAGACACTGAAACCGCAGCCGCCATGGCTGTGTGGAGCAAAGCAAAGCAGCATGAGTTTAATTCTCACCCACCCCAAAGTTCTGGCGTTCAGAATGTATGCGACTGGAGTATGAGTTTAATTCTCACCCACCCCAAAGTTCTGGCGTTCAGAATGTGCACGACTGGAGTATGAGTTTAATTCTCACCCACCCCAAAGTTCTGGCGTTCAGAATGTGCACGACTGCGAGTATGGCAAAGGGTGCCTTGAAGTTGCTGGCATCTTTTTAAAGACTCAGTTCCGGAGTTTCGGGTTCCCATCCTATGTCTTGGTTTACAGCCTTCTACTGCAGACGTCATAGTTGAACCTGAGGGCAGGGGCTGTGGGTTGTTGTTCTTTGGAATCAAAGCTTTGGGGAGATAAACCATGGGAGGATATTTTAACATGTTTCATTTAAAACATGCTCAATAAATAAAGAATTCCTTCCAGCTAGCTTTCCGGGACACTTTCTGAGGTCAGGAAACTGTAAACACTTCCCTTGGGGCTGTGGGAGAGGCTGGGAGGCTCAGTTCAGTTTCAGTTCTCCTCTTACACCTCCCAGGTGTTCCCAGCTGCTCAGACTGCAAGTGTTAGGGTCACCCCCGTGTCACCCTCAGGGCCTTAGATGAGGGCAGAGGGAGAAAGAGTCCCTACGTGGCTTTAAGGTGCACAGGCATCTGATGGCCTGAGGTCTTTTGTCACATTCTGCTTGATAAGGAATAGATTTTACTGACTTTCAATCCATACTGTCTTCCACTAACAGAAGAGAAAAAAATGTCACTAAATCACTAGCCTTTCTGCTGCTCAAGAACCTGCCATCTCACACACACACACACACACACACACACACACACACACACACTTTTTTAAAAAGTCCTTCTACCCTCACCTCCTGCATGCGGCATCCCTGGTACACACTGCCATTCCTAACCCACCCCATCCTTTTGTATGTCTGTGTATGTGGGGAGGGGGAGTCATGTGTCTATGGACATATATGCACATGTGTGTATGGAGGTCAGAGGTCAACCTCAAGTGATGTACCTTAGGTGTCATTCACCTTGTTCTTTTGAGACAAGGACTCTAATGGGGGTCTGGAGCTTGCCCAGTAGGCTAGCCTGGCTGTCTAGTGAGGACCCTGGGATCTGCCTGTCTCTGCTTCCTCAGTGCTGGCATGACAAACACACTACCACACCCATAGCTCTGGATTGAACTCTGGTCCTCACGTTTGCACTACCCACCGAACCATCTCATCTCCCCAACTTTCCATCCTTTAAAGATGATTTAAGATGAAGCATGTATTCTTCCCTGGAGGTCCCATCCCTACCCCAACTTGTTTTTCTTCTGCTGCTAATTATCTTTCTAACTTGTGTCTTGCCTCTTCTAGAGTCTACACCTTTGCTTAGGCTCAGTGCACCCCCTCCCCTACTCCGTTCTGCTCTCCTGAGCACACCTGGTCCTGAACCCCCATCCCCACCCCCACCCCCGCCACTGCAGTGAACCCTGCATCCCTGGCCTCCTGCTGCCTCTGATTGGCTCATGTTTTGATTGGTTTCCCAAACTTGATTGGGAATTCCTGGTTTGCAGTGACCATATCCTGTCCTTTTTTCAGCCTTCTGGCTGAGCACACAGACTACAGTGATTCTGACGATGAGCTGGGGTCTGCTCTCTCACTATTCCTCCCACTGCACTCCCAGAGCAGAGGACCACTCAAAGCCAGACCCATTCTTCCTTCTCTGCATCTCTCAGACACATTCTCTGATACGGAAGTCAGAGCATGGGGCCAGTGAGGTGTCCGATCGAGGGTAAAGCCTGACTCCCAGCCTGATGATCTGACTTTGATCCCAGAGACCCACATGGTGGGACAATAGCACTGACTCCAGCAGATTGTCCTCTGACCTTCGTGTGAGTGCCATAACATGCCTGCATCCCTACACATGCACACAATAAAATGCTAATGTGATTTTAAAAACCCAGAGGTCAACATGGTTCCTGTGTCTTGAGTGAGAGGCTCTGGGAAGCCAGCCATCTCTCTTCTCCTCCCTTACATATTTCATATTTGTTCTCTCCACAAATGTTTTTAGAGTACCAGCTGTATCCCAAGCCCCATTTTTAGTTGTCAGACATACAGCTTTGAACGGGACAGACAGGTCTCCAGTCCTCATAGACGAGATAGGCATGCTCAGACTTGTCAATAGTGATGGCTTGGTGAGGAGAGTGCTGGGGAGCAGCTAAGAGGGCTGAAGAAAGCCTCTCTAAGGATGAAACACAAGACCTGAGACCCAGGCGAAGAGTCAGGACTGTTTTGTGAGAATCTGGGGGATGAATGTCCCAAACGTTCCAGACACAGACACAAGATTTCCAGGAACCAAAAGCGGACAACATGGAGGTGCTAGGGAGATCAGTGAGGGGTGAGCTGGGCTAAAATCCCTGAAGAACTTTTAGGAAGCCCTTTCAAGGACAAGGGAAGCCGTGTAGGGTCTGAGCCATGGGAGTGCTGTGCTCTGAACATTAGCAGTGTCCACTTCATTGACATTAAATACAACTACTGTGTGTGCGCTGTGTGGCCCATGTTTGCTGGGAAGATGACTTTGTTTTGGAGACAGGATGGTTATCTCCTAGTTTGACTTTAAATGGCCAGGTGTGGGACCAGAAAGTTGTCTCAGGAAAAGATGCCTGCCACCAAGCCTGCCAATCTCACTTCCACCCTGGGGAACCCAGGATGCTCTCTTTTCACCCAGATCTCGAGGTGATGGAGCTCTTCTCATGGGCTGAAATCTGTGAGACCAAGAATCAGATCAACCTTTCCTTTTCTTTTTGTTTTTTGAGACATGGTCACGCAATAGAGCCCTGGATGTCTTGGAACTCACTGTGTAGACCAGGCTGACCTTGAATTCACAGAGATCCATCTGCCTCTGACCTCTGGTCCCTGGTCACACCTCCCTCTAGCTGTCTCCTGGCCCCTCTCTTCCACTAAGTGCTGGTATTAAAGGCATGTGTCATCATGCCCAGCCTGAATCTTCCTTTTTTTTTCCCAACTGTTTCTCATGATTGATGAAAAGCTAGGGCAGTCCACTAAATAGTGGGGCATCTTAATCCCTCAGGTTGCAGATATGTTACCTTCCATGATGAAGGGAAATTAACCAAGTAGATGTATCACTAGTCAGTCAGCTGACCATAAAATAAAGAAGTGGCCCTGAGTCATCCAGGTGAGCCTGCCCACTGGCAAGGGACCTGAAGAGTGGAAGAGAAGCTAGAGGGAGGTGTGACCAGGGACCAGAGGTCAGAGAGGTGTGACACAACAGACTGTGGACACCCACACCCGGGGATGCAGGGCCATGAGCTAAGCAATGTTGGAAGTCACTAGTGCCTGGAAAAGGAAAGAACAGGGTTTCTCCTCAGGGCTTCCTGCTGAGCTCTTGACTCCAGCCCAATGAGAACTATTGCGACTTCTGACCTTCACTGTGGTGAAATAGTAAAATGTGTGTTGTTGTAAGCCACTAAATATGAGTTAATTTGTTGCAGCAACACAGGGAATATAAACAGCAACTTTGTACCAACTATCTGTGACCTCTGACCTAGACATTTTAAGTCTCTCTTTTGCCAGGTATAGTGGTGCATGTTTTAAACCCTAGTACTTAGGAAGCAGAAGTAGATCTCTATAAGTTTGAGGCCAGCCTTGTCTGCATATACATAGTGAGTTCTAGGCTAGATAGGACTACATAGTTAGAACCTATCTCAAAATGAAGGAAGGGAAGGGAAGGGAAGGGAAGGGAAGAAAGGGAAAGGAAAAGGAAAAGGGAAAGGGAAAGGGAAAGGGAAAGGGAAAGGGAAAGGGAAAGGGAAAGGGAAAGGGAACCAAGTCTCTTTAGAGAGACTGCTTGCCTGGTTATGTGAAATGACCTCATGCCTTTGGAGGAGTGATTAGTAGGGACTTGCTAATTTGTCTCTAGCCTCCAGGGATGCAGACAGCAGAAAAAGTTTCCAGGTAACAGACACATTGCAGCCTGCTAAGAGTCATGATTTCAATTGATCAAGGAGGGCAGAGGACACTATGGATTCAGGGAGAAAGATTGAATTTCCAGCCCCAGGACCCTCTGGTGGTCTGGTCCAGGACTGTGGATCAGGGGTGGGATGGCCCTAGACTGGTGTGGTTCTGTGTGCAGTCCCTCTTCTCTGTCCTGGTTTAAGGTACAGCTTCCAGGCCTCCTATGAGAAACATCCCAGCTTTTCCCAGCTCCCAGGAAACTCCCCGCAAGTCCGTCCCTTCTCTTGGTCAGGGCCCCAGCCAGCTGCTTCACCTCCTGAGCTGCGTTTTCCCTCCCCTTTCCTAGCTGTCATAGGCATTTGCAGAGGGCCAGTTCAGTCTGTTCCAGGCATACATTTAGGGCTCAGCAGCGGATACAGTTTGATTGGTTGTGGCTGCATCCACGGGGTCCTACCCAAGGCATGTTGCTTTCTCCTTTTAGGGAAGTTGGTTCTCTCTGCTTGTTTCTCCTCCTCTCTCTGGACGCATCACCAGCAAATCTCAGCAGGGCCCAGCGCCCGCAACCAGTCTATGATTCACACTGAGTCTGCCAGATTGCTCACTCCAAAACCCAACGCTGACCATGCCCCTCCTTCCCTGGACACAGTCAAGGACTCTTCCCCACTACAACCATCTGAGCTTCAAATGTGGAAATAAAACAGTAAAATAAAATCAGCATAGAGCCTTCTTTTTTTAGTGAAATGTCATAGAACATCAGTGTATAAAAGCGAAAGGCCGGAAAGTAGCTCGTTTTGGTAGAGAGCTCACCTCTAGTGTACACAAAGCCCTGGATGCTGACCCAAGGACCACTTAAGACTGAGCATCATGGCACAAGCCTATGATCCTAGCACTCAGGAGGCCTGGGCAATGGAAAGTGGAAGTGACAGGATCAGAATTTGAAGGTTGGGTCAACAAGATGGCTCAGTGTGTAAAGTACTTGCTTAATTACGTGTGGAAGAGAGCCTGTGGAGAGAACTGACTCCAGGAAGTTGTCCTCTGACGGCCACATGTGTACCCACATCCACAACATGTCACCAGGGCTTGCTGGGTGCCAGTGTAGCTTGAAAACACAGCTTTCGGTTTAGTAAGAGACCATCTCAGGGGATTTTCTCTGTTTTTAAAATATCCCTCCATTTCTTTTCCTTTGAATATTTGATGAACAACAATAATTGCAAAATGGACTTTACTCTTTTTTGGAGCAGACTTGAATGTATAAGACAAACGGTAGGGCTAATACAGAGTTCCCATGCACCTGGCATGTACTTTCCCCTACCACAGATTCATGCCAGTATGGATGCACAACTCTCCACTAGAGGCCACACCCCACACTTTGTTCAGATTCACTTAGCTGTTGCCTAAGAACATCTTTCTCTGTGCCAGGACCCCATCCAGGGTACCACATTCCCTTCATGGTCCCAGCCTCCAAGTCTGCGTGGGGCAAGAGACTTTGTTCTGATGGATCTTATATTTTCCTTCTAAAATGTTTTGCCCTTATTTTTTATTTTATGTGATAGATATTTTTTGTCTGCATGTATGCCTGTGCACCATGTACATACAGTGTTCACAGAGGCCAGAAGAGGACATTGGGTCCTCTGGGACTAGGGTTACAGATGGTCCTCTGGAAGAGCAGCCAGTATTCCTAGCCACTGAGCCATCTCTCTAGTCCCTAGAGTGTATATTTCTCAGGAAGTTGGGTCAGGTGTGTTGTAGGTTGCTTCTGTCCTGGGATTTGTCTCCTGATCTTCTCATAGTCAAGCTACAGTTGAGCCCAGAAACCTGAAGTCTGGGTCACCGACAATAACATAAGCCTTCTCGTAACCTTAGCATCTATGAGATTGGAATCAAATGCATATATGGAGCCTACAGTGTGGTTAGAAAAGTAAATGATGATATATGATGACCAAGTCTCCTGACATACGAGAACCTTTTCTGTCTGTCCCAGTGCATGCCCCCAGCCTCTTCTCCCTCCTGTATACTGTGAGCATCCATTCTGCAATCTTCCTAGTGAGCCCTGCCTTGGAGCATGTTGACTCCCCTCCATGGAATGCCTCATTCTCTTTGCCTGGCTTACTTCTGATCTCGAGGGAAAGATGCCAAGGTCTGCTCGACTCTTCACCTCCTCCCTGCTTTCATCCCCACTTTCCCTGGGGTGACTGGTGCAATCCCTGGGGCTCCCTCAGGCATAGTCATTCTGTTCTATGCTGGAAAGATCCTGGAGAGCTTCCTACTCTTCCATATACCAACACAGCAGTACACAGCAGACACCAGAGGCTGGGAAGTGGTCGAAACATTACATAAAGGTGTCATTTTCCAGGGCAGCCTCAACAGAGCACCCCCACCTTTGTTCAAAGAACTGAAGTGCCCTAGTGGGTGATGCATACCGGTGATTCACCCTTGGATGGATCTTTTAAGGAATCTCCCTGTCCCAGAGTGAGAATGGGGTGTGAACATGGGACTGGCCACCAGGGGGCTCCAGGAGGCAGTTCAGCAGCCAGCGGGGGAGGAAGGCTGGAATGGTTTCTGCAACAAGCCCTGGTCCAGCTCTTGAAAGAAAGTGTGTCAAAAGAGAAGTCTGTTTTGCCACCAATGTGCCAGGCTCTGTAGCAAGGACAGGATGTGCTGGCCTGTTCTGCAAACATGTGTGGGTCCCAAATGTCCTTTACCCCAGAGGTCTACAGAGAGGACAAAAGCTACAGAGAACCATGAAGTGACACTGGTAGAGACAAATGTTCTTATTATGTTGTAAGCAGACCTTCGTGCGGACTCCCCGATTTCTTTTTCCACTTCAGTGTTAAGGGCTCACCTTAGAAACTCTTAATAGATACTCCTAAAGCCAAGTCCACCACTGAGAAGGTGAACACCGATTCTCCTGAGTTCTAGGGAGAAGGGAAGAGTATAGGTGTGTTAATTTGTGGTGATGGAGGTGGAATTAGACATTGCTCTGTGGGGTCTATTCTTTTGTTTTCATCATATTATTAATGTCATAATAACCATGGCTTTTGTGTATATTGGTACCTACTCCATGTTTGCTTGCCTTTGGACGTAAGGAGAATTAGACCAGCATGACCCTTAGCTATTCAGAGAGCGGAATCTGAGGCCAGGAATATGAAGTGATTTGTCCAGGCCACCTTGGAGACTCTTTGCTCACCCCTAAAGGATCTAGTCAAGTTGCCAGTGGTAAGGTCTTCCCATACCTCAGGAAAGCAGAGATTGTAATGTATAACCACAACAGATGAACCCATAATTAATAGTAATATCAAAAAGAACAATTGTATCTTCTCTTTCTGGGGCCATGAGCTTCCTAGAGTCCACAGTAGACAAAAATACAAGGGGATATCTGTCTGGTTAAATGGAATACCATGTTCAAAACTTTCGTAGTTTGCTTTAAGTGCAAGCTACAGTAGATCCTGTATACATCGAAGAAGTGGAATCTTCCTTCTTTTTTAAAAAAGATTTATTCATTCGTATATTTTATGCATATGAGTGATATGCCTTCATGCACACCAAAAGAAGGAATCTGATCCCATTGCAGATGGTTGTGAGTCACCATGTAGTTGCTGGGAATTGAATTCAGGACCCCTGGAAGAGCAGTCAAGTGCTCTTAACTGCTGAGCCATCTCTTCAGCCCCAGACTCTTCCTTCTAAGGGTGCCCCCCAGTCCCAGGTGTTGAAGCTCAAACCTGGGCCTACATACTAGGCAAAAGCTGGACCATTGAGCTATACTTTCAGCCTGTGTGTGTATGTGTATACTCTATATGTATGTTTATGTGTTTATGTATGTATGTACATGTGTGTAGGTGTGTGTGTGTGTGTGTGTGCGCACACACATGGATGTGTGTGCACATGTCTTCCTTAGTCACTCTATTTCTTTGTGACAGCATCCCTCACTGAACCTTGAGCTCACTAGTTAGTTAGACTGTCCCGCCAGTGGTCCCATCTCCACTCCCCTAGCACTAGGCTAGAGTTATAGACATGTCCCATGCTTGACTTCTTTGTGGATATAGGGGGTCTGAGGCCAGGTGCTCATGCTTGGGTGGTAGCCACCATGTTCCCACTCCCTCAGTGTCTTCCTCTTCAGGGTTTGACCTGGTTGCATGGGATCTTGCCAGTTCAAACCCTTAAGGACAGGTGTAGTTACATGCGATGTCACCCAGACTCTAGAACATTGGCCCCTTCAGTTCCTTGACACAGAAGCTGCCTTCCCACTGTTTTTCAGGATGGGATTCTCAACAGGAGAATCCAGAAACGAACTGTGAGGCCATCTGCCCCAGCTGAAAGGCATTAGTCCCCTCTGGGCAGCTCTCGAAAACAGAAAGGCTGAAACTAGCACACAGCAAGTCTGCACAGGAGGGTGGCCTAAGGAGAGTGGGTTTTTTTTTGCCCCACACAACAGTCTAAAACCTCTGTAAAGCCCAGAATCAGGCATACTCTCTGCGCTGGGCCCAGGATCTGAAAGCTGAGTGGTAGCTGTGCCTGGCACACCCACTTAACAGAACCTCAGCTCTGTGCCAGCGTGGAGCTATTAATTATTTTTCTTTGTCAAACCTTTGTCAGCAACTTTATCCCAAAAGGAATGGTTTATTTTCCCTTTGGCGGTGTTTGTGACTGTAGTAAATAAGAGATAATTACATTCGGGTTCCTAAATTAAAACAAAAATAGCTAGAGGTGCCAGGCAGGAGTTACTTACATTTTCCGATAGCCCACCTCCCTGGTCAAAGATTCAGCATGATTAGTTTGTTGTTTTTCATGCAAATCTGGAGCTGCTCAAGTGGTTTAATGTGAAATTTTTATTTGTAGTGGCCCCCAAAATCTTTCTCTTTGCTCCAAGTTAATATTAAATAATACTTGCATTTTTTTATTCTAGCATTGCTGGAGACATTTAAGGCCATGAGACTACAATTAAAATATGAACAGTAATTTTTTAAACAAAGGAATTGTAGCTCAGTGGTAGAGAGCTTGCCATCAATGCTTGATGTCCTAGGTTCAATCCCCAATGCTGCCAAACCAAAACAAAAAACAAAAACAAACAAACAAACAAAACATAAAGAAGACAAAAAAGTGAGCATGGAGGACATACAAGCAAGAGAATGTCTCAGAAAGCATTTGGAGATTTCTTATTTTTTGCATCCTGTTGTTTATCAGGATATCAACCTCTGGTTTGGCAGAGAGAGAAAGGCATTCTTGTGGCTGCTGAGAATTCCTTTCTTGATTCCTTAAGTTTTTGTTTGGAAAGTGAAAATACAGTCCAACGAATCCTTACAAATATTTGGTCTTATTTTCCTGAGAGGTAAAAGGAATTATGAAAGGTAATGTTATAAATGGAATTTAGAGAGCTGTCGATATGGCTCAGTGGTAGTGCACTTGCTTATCATGCGCAAGGCCCTGGGTTCGATCCCAGAACTCCTTAAAAGTCAGAGAGGGGAGAATTGGGACCTTTGTCAGCAGTTTGTTATGTAGCACCTGAATGGTGAAGAATCTGTGGATTGTGGATGATGTTAATGATGTCTAATGATTGGGCCTGGAGGGACTTGTCAAGGCTTCTGGGTGGAGATGTGCTCTCTCCAAAACAAGAAGTCACACCACAGAGAGAGGAGCCAGTGTTCTTTGTGAATGGAAGGCTAGAACGTATAGTGTCTTATACTGTAGGCTGGCAGGAATGACTGGTCCCAAACAGGCTGGCTTAACTGCTTGTTGTCTCCTCCCTGCTCAATACCTCGATGATATAATTTGCTGAGGACAGTAAGTCAGCATCCAGAACTTCATCCTTAGAAGGCAGAACCAAAAATACACCGAAGACACTGTGTGTCTAAGAGCAAAGATGGAACGAGAAGCTTGAAGCACGGCAGAAGGAAGAGGGAGAGATTCACCTGCCAAATGCCAGCCGTTCTCAAGGGGCTCTCGTGTCTCCGAGTTGTGGAGAAAGCTGCGTATCAGCAGCATCGTGTGCCCTGTTGGTGCCCATCGCCAGTTGTGCTTTGATAACCAGACGGCCAGCTCTTCCTGATGTCATTGCTGCTTAGATTTATTTGGAGGGGACAGGGAGAGCATTAGCCAATGTTTATTCTCAGAGGGGGACTGACCTTTGCATCATCTGAACCTAAGACATTCTATGAACTGCAATATATATTATCCCAGATCTTAATTTGAAGCATAAATGTTAGAATAATTTCATTTTGAAATATGATAGTAAAATTCAGCATTAATATGAACAGTCAATAACTCAACTTTTATTTCAGATATCAAAGAAGTAGCTCTCTGTTTCCAGCCAGAAGGAAAAAGAAAAAAGAGAGAGAGATTTAGCATTTTGCTGATAACAGTCCTTTTTCAACTTGTTTTTTTTTCCTTAAAGAAGCAGCCTTCTAACCAGTTGATTGGATTTCTGAAACCACAGGAGCCGTGCCTAGCTCCCAGGATCCCCATGGAAAGGCACAGCGCCTTCTCCGCCTAGCCACTGGCACTGATCTCTGCCTGCCTTATTAGGAACAGAAAGTTTGAAAAGTTGGGTGAACTGTTTCTTCTCTGTTTGCCCTTTTCAACGGCATGATGCCATGCTGAACTGGCTGATTTAGCGTCGAGGTCTTAAGTGGGATGATGGGGGGCAGTCTTCCTGCTTGGTGAAGATGATTGAACGGCCCAGGTGATGAGTTTTAGAAGGATTTCCATCTGGAGAAGGATTGTGACCATGCTGAACAGGAATAGCTTTGTCACCATTAGCAGGCAGATGGAGCATGTGTTTCGTATTATTAATTTGAGGCGGCTGTTAGGACTGTTCCAGCAACTCTTAAGAATGCAGAGCCAGCCAGTCAGCATCCTGCTCTGGTTTGTATGTGTAAAGGGTCCTGTTCAGGTGATCCCTGGCCCAGACAGCCACTCTGAAGAAGATGCTATGTGACATCACCCCTGCCCAAAAAAACACAAGTGCCTCATTTACAGGAAATAAGTTAAAGGGAAGGATGAGTCAGGGAACTCCAAAGCAATCCCATTTCCACAGAACTGAAATCACAAATACCCCAAACTCAAGAGTTTACTGCAGACACAGTTCTGTGCAGCTGAAACCTTTGCCCAACTTCACAGGGTCATCCTGTGCAGGCTCCTACTCTTCTGGGAGGGAGGAGGCCAGACAGGAAGAAGGGACAAAGGGGAGAAAGAGAGAGGGGAACAGGCACTCAGGAGGAGGGAAAGGAGCATCAGTTCAAAGTCATCCTTAGCCACATAGCAAGTTCAAGGCCATCGTGGGATGTGTGAGACCATGTTGAAGGAGAGGGGGTGGGGGACGGAGGATTGCTTGGTTTCCCAGGCCGGTGGGTAAAAGTGTTTGCTGGGTAAACCCGATGAGCTGAGTTCCCTCCCTGGAGCCCAGGGAGAAGAGAAGGAAGGAGAGAACCAACTGCCAAGACTTGTTCTCTAACCTTCACATGTGTGCCTCCACTTACACTCATAATATACACGCACACTCGTAGCATAATAATACATGAGAAAGGGAAAGGAGGGGGAGGGGATGAAAGTGGGCAGGAGGCGATGAGAAAGATGAAGGTGTCCTTCCCAGCACATCTGCCACGTGGGCTTTTGTTTAGCAGACTGCCAGAGCCAAAACAACACTGCGTGTTTTTTTAAATGTCATTAGTTATTGGTGAGCACACAGAGACTCGGCTTAAGGGGTTTTATTTTGAAACTAGCTTTAGTAGAGACCTATCTGATTCTCTTTCAACATGGCCACAAGCGCTGCGTTACTTTTTAAGAAGCACAGTTCCTGGTCTGCCATCTTGAGGGAACTTGTGTTCATTGTTCAAAATAATTGATCTGAGAGACATAAGGATATTGTAAAAACATTTTTGATGCAACCAGAGCAAATTTCATTATTTGGGAATTTATTTATTTATTTATTTATTTATTTATTTATTGAGACAGGGTCTCATGTAGCCCAGGTTAGCTTTGAGCTTGCTCTGTAGATGAAGGTAACCTTGAACTTCTGATCCTCCTGTCTGTGCACCACCATACCCAGCTTGAGGAATTTATTCTGAAGAAATAAATGGACCAGATGTGAGTTGCAGATAACAATATTGTTCTCCTCGTTCACTCCATCTTAGAACTTATACTGAAAAGTCCACTGTAGGTTTTGTTGTTTGTTTTTGTTGTTGTTTCCTGTTTGAAATTTATTTTATTTATTCATTTACATTTGGGGTTGTTTGTTTGTTTGTTTGTTTGTTTAAGGCAAGGTCTAGATGGGGGGTGACTTAGCCATTAAGAGTTCTTGTTGCCCTAACAGAGGACCAAGGGATCTGACACCTTCTTCTGATTTCCGTGGGCATTGCAGTCACATTCACAAATAACAGACACACATACACAGAATTTGAAAATAAAATCTTAAAAAACAATGAGACTAGTTAAATAAACAATGGCATATCATAAGGAAATTTATAATATACTTAAAATATAGCTCTGTATACTTATAGAGACTGATTTCTGTAGTATATTACCTATAATGTTTTTCAGAGGAGGTATGCAATTGCATGTGATCCATGTAAAAGCACATGCTTGTACTTGTATTTAACAAAGTCTGGAAACATAGTCTTAAGGTATCAGCAGTGATTAAATCTGGAAGGTAGGACTTGGAGTACTTAGTTTTTCTGCGGCATTTTCCTAATTCATTTTCTACTGTGAATATGTATGACTTACCTAATATAAAAAGAAAAATGGTAGGAGATGACTTTTTCACCCAGGGAGCATCTACTTAAGCTCTTTTTCTACAGAGAAGAGTTTGAGTTAAGTGTGAGTTTATGGGGCTTTGCTCAATATTAAAGGAAAAAAATCTGGGCTAGGGCCCAGTTGGTAGAGAGCTTACATGGTCTGTGCAGATCCCTGGGATCAATCTCCAGCACTGCGCAGACACAGTGAGGTGTGCACACTTGCAATCTCAGCACATGGGAAGTAGAGGCAGGAAGATAAAGGAGTTCAAAGTTATCCTTGGCTATAGTGAGTTGGAAACCAGCCTGGGCTACATTAGAGTCCTATCCTCTCAAAACAAAAACAAAAACCCAGTAGATATCAAATACACGCCCCCCCTCCCAGGTGCCTGGTGTGAGAGCTTGTTCTCACTTAGGGCAGACCTGAGTGGCCTAGAGATGGCAGATGATCTTTTAGAGACCATTCTTGGCATAGGCAGCCCCCTGGAGCACACCCCCTCCCACTTTTCCTCTAGACTAGGCCCACTACTGCCTGGTTCTGACAGGAAGCAAACGTGACCTCCTCAGCCACATTGGTATTTTTAAGAGCTTGGAAGTGAGGTGGGGAGGCCAAATTACTGATTTCAAACCCAGCACACAGCCCAAGCTACAAGTCACTGGAAGGTTCCTTGGTCTGGGTCCTGAGGGTAACCAGATTGAAAAGCCTGCCCTGTTCTCAGACATCCTCCAAGGAAGTCGGTGCAGGCCAAAGTAGGGATGATGACTGGGGCCCAGGCTGCCTGACTGGTTTCCAGCAGGGCCATGTGAGTTTTGTTACCTTGCCTCTCCCCAGACTCCTCCTTCCATCTGCTTGGAGGCTGTGGTGACCTCTAGATGAAGCTCTGACTTGGACTTTCGGCTCCTGTTTTTTGTTGCTTCCAGCTGGCCCTATCCCTGGGGCAGGATGGGTGTGGGAGGAACATAGGACAGTTGGGATTCTTCAGTGGGTGGGTTCTTGGCTACGAGCCCTGAGGAGCTTCTCCACTTCACCAACACTGGCAGCTCCATCCCCACCCACCCACAGAGCCCTCCCTTGGGACTTAAGATCCAGTTCTGACTGGATCTAGAGCCAGTTTGAGGATCCCTGGTAAACTACCTATCACTGATGCTGGATGCTATCTTCACTCTGTCACGCAGGGGCTCGCTAACTTCAGGGTCTAAAGATTCAGCCTTACAAAGAGTAGAGGCAGGATTAATGAACACACGGAAGCGCTCCAAATGGGGCCTGCACACTGTAGCAGTGGCGACTGGTGACCGAGCGCCAAGCACTCTTGAAGAAATCAAAACATGCAACAGGAGTTCTTAAAAAAAAAGTTGCACTGTTGATGTCTCAGTAGGCAAAGGGCTTGTTTCATGGAAGTCTCCAGAAACTGACCATGTAAAACAGTAGGAGGTACTCCATGGTGAGACAGGAGTAGGTACTCCATGATGAGTCAGGAGGTAGAGGCAGAGAGTTCCCAAAGTTTGCAGGGTAGCTAGCCTGGAAAGCAACAAGAGACCCTGCCTTACACAGTGTGGAAGACAAGGTCTCTCTCTCTCTCTCTCTCTCTCTCTCTCTCTCTCTCTCTCTCTCTCTCTCTCTCTCTCTCTCTCTCTCTCTCTCTCTCTCTCCTCTCTCTCTCTCACACATACACACACCATATACACCTATAGATATATGAGACAAACCAACCATTGTCAGAGAATACTTAAGAATAACTTACAGTCTATCCTCTCAGCTATTTAGAGTGTACGTATGGTTCAGTAGTTCTAAGTCATTCACATTGTTACAGAGCTAGGCACACCTAACCCTTTTCACATTGCAAAACCCAAACCCAGCACCCATGAAACAGCCTCATTCCTCCTCCAGCAGATCCTGGAGACCAGTGCTCTGCTTCACATCTTCATAAATCTGACTTCTCTAGGTTCCTCAGAGTGGAGCCATTGTGGCTGGGGATATAGCTCACTGGTAGTGGTAGAATGCTTATCTGGCATGTACAAGGAAAGCCTTGTGCTTGTTGATTCCAAGTAATGGGAGTGTATGTGTGTGTGTGTGTGTGTGTGTGTGTGTGTGTGTGTGTGTGTGTGTGTGTGTGTGTTGTACATGTGAAGATCAGATGGCAGCCTTAGGTGTTGTTTCTCATGTGCTATGTGCCTTGTTTTGATACAGGGTCCCACACTGACCTTCACTCACTGAATAGGATGGTTGGCAAGTTTCAGAAATCTGCCTGTGTCTACCTCCCCAGAACTGGGATTAATAGGTTGTCCTACACATTGTATGAAGTTGCCTGCTTTTTGCTCACCTGTTCCTCTGTAGATAAACACTTGGGTTACTTTCACCTTTTAACTGTTGTTAAACATGCCTGTTTGAGTCCTGGCTTTCATTTCAAGTACGTACCAGAAGTAAAATTGCCAGATTATATGGGTAAATCTATTTTTATACTGTAAAGGAACTGCCATACCACTTTTGTAGTGGCTACACCATTTTATGTTCCTATAACAGAGGACAAGTGTTCCAGTGTTCTCATATCTTTGTTAATACGTTGTTTCCTTTATTTGATAGTAATCATTCTAGCCAGGCCTGGTAGTATAAGCCTATAATCCTAGCTACTTAGGAGGTTAATGCAGGCAGATCACAACTTTAAGGCCAGCCTGGACTACAGAGTAAGTTCAAGACCAGCCTTGGCAACTTACTGAGATGGCTCGGTGGGTAAAGTGTTTGCTGTGCAAGCATAGGGATCTGAGTTCTGATCCCCAGCACCCACATGAAAGCTAGGCATGATGTCAGGGCATAGGGAGCAGAAACAGCAGAATCCAGGGGCTTATTGACCAGCCAGTCTAGCCGTAACTATGAGATCCAGGTTCATTGAGAGATCCTGTATCAAGAAATAAACTGAGAAGTAGCAATCAAAGACAACACCCAACCAAACACATACATACATACACACACACACACACACACACACACACACACACATATGCACGATGGGAAAAGATGGGCCCTCGATGATTTGATAGGGTGCATCGTGAACTAGGGAAGGAGCTATTGGATTGAAATTTGAATCTAGGAATTGATAGTTCTCCTGATGAGGGAAAGGAGGACCAAGCTGAGGTTTGCTAAGGGAGGAAGCTGCAGCCGCTAATTAGCAGAGTGGGAGGGCTTTTCAGAGCCCCAAGGAAATGACTGCAGTGCTGACTAAATTCCTTTCATCCCTCCACATCAGGATTCCAGGACAATGAATGAGGCACAGTCAGAGTAGACAGGGTTTTGGGAGGAAAAGGAGCATAGAGGAGCATGTGAAGAAATATCTAAAGCCTACATGGCCTTTGGTTTCTGTTATTAACTTTAAAAATGAAAAGAAGTGCAGAGTGGTAGGGAAAACCCTAGTCAAGGCTGCTGCTCTGAGCCCTTGCAAGTCCAAGACAGTAAGGGTCAACTGAGCCTGCCAGCAGCATCCCAAGACTCCTTGACCAGCTAGAAGGTAGGGAAGCGGGACACACATGGTGCTGGGATTCAGAAGCCTGCAGTGTGGCCCTGCTGTACATAAGGTTGCTTCCCAGGCTTCTTATCTCCAAAGGCCTCACAGAGGAAGCATATCAGCCAGACCTCTGGAAGGGCAGGGTGGGCCAGGCCACAGATGAGTAGCACCAACTTCCTCACAGGGGAGAATGGAGGCTGCTCAGAACCCATCGTACTAGACCAGGTCTCTGGGCTGGGAGTTCATGAGTGCCAAGTCTGCTGTTCTGGCTTCTCTGCTTCCTCTCAGGTCTTTTCTCCCCACATCCACTTCTGCTGACTGTCTGTCATGTCCAGTGTCTTTTGCACAGGAAGGCTTCTCCCAATGCCCTATCAGCCTCCAGGTATCTCAGCAGTAATGACTGCCCACTACCTCTTTGTCTTGGTATTTTCCAGGTTGGACTACTAAAAAAGATGCTGTAATTGCCCAGCTAGTCCTTAAGTGCCAAACCTCATGATAGGCCACAGGCAAGCCTCCTGCTTGGCCATCTGGACCAAACAGCACAGTCTGCATTGTGTGGTACCAAATATGGCCACCTAAGGTATCCATCCTTGCTGTGTGGGAACACAGACTGCCTGAAGCACTTTTGACATTTGTAACAATACCGTAGGGTCTCTTTGATTCCTGTTACCTGTAATTGGATGGTATTGGTGACCAAGCAACCTAAGGAACAAGAGCTAAGGATTTATTTTTTTTTATTAGTTTTTAAAACTCACCAGCCTAACTCTCTGAACATAGAATGGTCATTTCATTGGATTGAGAGATCACATGAATTCAGCTGGGATCCACAGAAGTTACTGATTTTTCTTATCTAACCTGGAAAACTATCCAAGGAGTTTTCTTTCCCAAGGCTACATACATGGCTACTGCGGGAATGGAGAATGCAAGGTTTAGCTTACAAAAGGCAGAGTTGGCCCACATACTGGAACTAGTGAGATGAGAAGGTGCCCACCCTCTGGGGCAAATGAGAGACAGAATGGACCCCAGGCCTCATTCTGAGCAGGTTGGGGGATGAGGAGAGAAAGAACACATCTCACAGAAACTCCTGGACTTCTTTAGAATTACTGTTATCCTTCTTTCAGAAGTGGACTGCCTAGCCCATCATTTTATATTCTTGGCATCTGAATTTGACAGAGGCAGTATGGACCAAGACAACACCTGTCCTGGGTCACTTTTAAGAGAGTTTCACTGTTCCTTGATGTTATTCTGAATCTTTTGTATGGGAACCTGTGTGGGGGTGTGGGGGTGTGATATGTGCATGTCCATCTTCTGTGTGCCACAGCATGAGTGTGGAGGTCAGGAGCAACCTGGGGGAGTCCATTCTCACCTTTCATGGAGGGCTGAGTTATGAAACTCAGGTCTTTAGATTTGGGCTGCAAATACTTTTACCTAACTCAGCCATTTCAATGGCCTGCCAACCTGAATTCAACTGAATGCTTATGTTGTTGTAGGTAAGACAGCATTGTGCAGTAAACGCTGTCAGAAATAGTTCTAAGATTCACTTTTACTACATGTTTCCCATCATCATAGGGAGAGGTATGTACATATATAATATAAATTCTATATACTTTGCTTATGTACAAATGTCGACTCAATTCTATTACTATTGTATGTAATTGTCTGTATTCTTAGGATGCTGCAAATTCATTTGCATAATGCATTTCTTCTTTAAGTAATATTTTTAATTATTTGAGAATTTCATACTGTGTACTTTGATCATATTCACTCCTCCCACATATGCCGTCTACATCCTCTCCTCCCAACCCATCCAACTTTGAGTGCTGCCTCTATCAAGTCCAGTGTGTATTGACCCACTGGCCTTGGGTGTGTGGCCTGCCCTGGTATGTATGTGGTTGACCTGCCCAGAACTGCATCATTAGAGAACACTGGTTCTCTCTCTCCCAGCAGCTTCTTAGCTAGTGGCAGGGTTTCGTGCCTATCTTCCTCCCTCCATACAGGATTTCTGCCTGCTTGAGCTTGTGCAGGTTTTGTGTATGCTTTTATAAGTGCTGTGGGTTCTGTGTGTAACTGTCATGTTGTAGCTGGAAAACTTTCTTTGAGATCATCTATGGTGTGTGGCTCTTACAGCTTTCTGCCCCCTCTTCCTTGAAGGTCCCCAAGCCCAGCAGAGAGAGGTGTGATATTTATGTCCCATTTGGGGCTGAGCACTCTGGTCTCTTAGAATACATTTCTTAAAGTTTTCTAGCTTCCATGAATAATAATAAGAAATGGTATTTGGGGATCTAATGGGGACTTCATTCCTAGGAGTATAATAGCCTTTCTTGGAGACTCCTCATGTGAGCCCTTGAGAAATTATTATACACATCAGTTATCCTCCTTTTGGCAATACTAATTGCAATGGAGAATGTGGACTTGTGATGTTAAAAGACACACACACACAGGGGGCTGTTTTATCGAATTTGAATCTGAATATCATAAATTGTCTTCCAAGTGGAAGCAAGGAAGGTGAGGTATAAACCCTCCACTTGGTTTAAATTATTCATCTGTATTCAAATTATTAAAGGTATAAAAGCAAGATGTCAAGCCGAAGGATGGTAAGTGTGGTCTAGTTTCATTTCTGTTGCTGTGATAAAAATATCCTGACAATGCGCAACTGAGGCAAAAAGAGATCCATCCTGCTTACGATCCCAGGTTATGGTCCCTCATGGTGGGGAAGTCACAGTGGCAGGAGCCTAAAGTATCACATCCACTAGAAGCAGAGAGAAATAAATGCATGCAAGCCTGTTTGCTTGCTCACTAGCTTTCTCCTCTTTTACTTAGTTCAGGAACCCCTGCCCAGGAAATGACACGGCTCACAGTGGGCTTGGCCTTCCCATATCAATATCAAGACAATGTGATCTAGGCAATTCTTCAATTTATACTTTTTTTCTTGGTAGTCCTAGGTTGTATTGAGTTGACAGTTAAAAACTATCACAATGAGAGTAATGGGTTTTGACATATGGAGCAGGCACACATGGAAAGTAGCAAGATGTTAAAGACAGATGTTTCCATCTGATGACAGAGCACAGCTCCAAAGCTCTTTGAAGTAAGGGCTCTTCTGGGGGCTTAGACCTAGAGTCCAGGACCTGTCCTTAAAAGAGGAAAATGGTAGAGGTAGTGATGCTGCTGCTGATAAGGATGATGGTGGTGGTGGTGATGATGACAATTGTTTATCTGATGCTTTCTATGTGTTAAGCCTATGGCAGGAAAGATCTTATAATTTTCTTATCAATCTTATAGGAACATGTCCCATGGTCACACAGCTAGTTAGTGGCCAACCAGCATTCAGGTTGAGGCAGGAGCTTGAACTGTGATCCTTGCCCCACACCAATGGCTCCCAACATGGGTGGAGGAGCCAACTGGCAGAAGTTCTGAATCCTGATGTCCTTCAGTGGTTACCATAGCAGAGGGCAACTGTCATTCTTACCAGTCTATTGGGACACTGAGACCTCAGTCAACACAGCTCTGAGACAAGTGAACAGCATGATGTTAGGACTTGTTACATCTTGGCAGACTCGGGGCTTGGCATTGTGATTGTTTGACATGTGAGGGACAGGAAGGTGGACAAGCAAGAGGGACCACAAGGGTCTGACATAAAGCTGGAGAAGCACAGATGATTCACAAGAGGTATTGCTAGCAGTTCTGCTCCAAATAGGAATGTTTGCATGTATCCTAAAGAAAACCAAGCAAAGGGGATAGAGACGGCTCAGCAGTCAAGAGTGCTTAGTGCTCTTGTAACAGATGTAAGTCCAGTTCCCAGCAGACCCAAGTGTGGTTGTGGGGTGGCTCACAACCACCTGTGCCTCCAACTTCAGAGGACCCAATATGTCCTTCTGGCCTCCATGGGAATCTGCACTCACATACATGCACATACCCACACACATACACATGACTAAAACTAAAATAGATCTTGAAAATTCAAAGTACTGTTTCTACTAACAGCATTGGCTAGTAGAAACAAAGAGACAAATAAACAAATTGGGGACTATCTATACTTGAAGTTCTTCACTTGTTAGTTAGACTGGGCACCTTCTAGTTAGCTTACTAGGTATGTTTCTCAGTGTGCAGAATGCAGAGATGTGGCACTGCGGGGCTAGAGGTTGCCATTTCTGTCCTGCTTCTCCTTAGTCCATGTCATGTCACTGATGGCAGTATGTGTATATGCCATGATATAAGGCTTATTTTATTTTCTATTTGGGATTGTAAATCTCCACTATATTTATCATGATTTAAAATAATCCTTTATTTATTTCATGTTTACTTTGTTCCTTCTATTAAAAGAGTCTAAGGTGCTTTAAAACCTTTCAACCCACTTAGGTCTGTCTCCGTGGTCTTCAGTAGTCATACGTCATCTCTTCACTATATTGGAGACACATCATCCTCTCTTGTTTATTGCTTTCTGTGTTTAATTAGTTCATTGACCAATTTGGAAAGAATGATTCTATTTGGTGAGTTATGGCTATAATATATTTTTCTTCATGTTGATATTCGTTTCTTCTACTCACATTTATTAAGTGGTAATTCCTTCATCCATTATTGTGACTCTTAGTTTTATTTTGTTCACTATGTCCTAAGGACTCTTAAGTGCTTAAATCTATCTCGGAAATCATTATTTTATTAGTCTTTGTCCTGGATTGGATCCAGCAAAATTCAGTTTTGATGAAGATCACTTTATAATATGTCTTAAAATTTGATTATTGCATCCTCCTTCACTCTTGGGTATTATTGTGTGTGTGTGCTTCCCCCTTAATTTTGCCAGTGACTTATCACATTCTAGAGTATTCTAGCAGGAATGTAATTGTTATTATGTTAATCTATTTTTCATCTCACAGACTAATCGTACCGACATTACCATGAATTTTCTAAATCAGGGCTAATGAATCCAACTTTGTTTACTTAGGATTGTTTTGTTTTTTCCCATTATTCCTTTTATTTTTCTAGACAGCTCATCTATCTAGATAGATAAATTTTTAAATACTTTTTCTAACTTTATGTCAGGGTCATACATTTGGAGGGTTTTTGATTCAACTAATCATATCATCTGCAAAAGAAAAAAGGCGCTGTTTCCATTTCTGTCTTTTCCATATTTATTTCCTATTTCCTTTTCATCTTAATCCTTGGGGTTTCCCCCTTCCAATAGAAACACAGGGAGGGTTACCTGCAGCTTCTACCTGAATTTGCAGAGTAAAGTCTTTTCTGTCCACTATGTAGCTGATATCCACTCATGGCTATGTAAACTTAAATAAATTGAGTGTAAAAGAAATAACAATTTCGTTCTCCAGTCCTGTGAGTCCTGCTTACGTGCTCCATTGGTGTCTGTGACCAGTCGCTGCCAGCTAGCACCCCTGGGTGTCCAGCTGCACCTCACAGCATACAGATGAGTACTCTCATGACCGGAGAAAGTCCTCGAGGGCCGCCTGTTGTAGGGCTTCTTATAGAATGTTTGCTATGGTGTCATTGCATCTCTGAAATAAAAGAGTTTATTAGGCTGTCTCTGATGCTAGCCACAGGTTTCTACAACCCCAGCTGTGCTGATGGAAATTGGAGCAAATATGTCAGACCTAGAGTTTAGAGTATTTGTATAATGAAAATTTGGAGGAAAGCAAACCTGTGTTGTCTGTGGAGGAGCTAATGAGCTGGTGTTGGTGGCGCACACCTTTAATCCCAGCACTCAGGAGGCAGAGGCAGGCAGATCTCTGTGAATTTGAGGCCAGCCTGGTCTCTCTAGAGAGTTCCAGGACAGTCAAGGCTACACAGTGAGACCCTGTAGAGGGGTAGATGAGAAAAAGCTGAGAAAGCTTTAGGATATGTGAAAAACCATAGCTGAGTTTTGAGTGGCTAGCGTGAGCAGTCTGGGACCTAGATGTAAAGAGAGTGGAGTGGTGTCTGCCTAGTGATCAACTATGACAAGTTTTTAAGATTTGTTTTTATTTTTAATTATGTGCATTTGAGTGGGGTGCATACACTTGTATGAGTGCAAGTGTCTCAGATAGTCAGAGGCATCAGATCCTCTAGAACTGGTTGTGAGCTGCCCAGCTAGTTCTGGGAACCAAACTCAAGTCCTCCACAAGAGCAGTATGGACCCTAAGCACTGAGCCATCTCTCTAGCCCCAGTGATGTGATTTAAATCAGTTTCAACCTGTATTCTGGAACATGGATCCATTTTTTGTTGGTTTGGTTTGGTTTTCTTGGGTTTTCCTAAGCTGTCTGCCCAACTTCCCTCATCTCCCCTCTGTCTTCTGGCCCTTGTGATTACATTTAGTTGTCAGAAACTTTTTTCTGGTTTTCAGAGACAGGGTTTCTCTGTGAAACAGTTCTGGCTGTCCTAGAACTTGCTCTGTAGACCAGGCTGGCTTTGAACTCATAGAGATCTGTCTGCCTCTGCCTCCCGAGTGCTGGGATTAAAGGTGGGTGCCATCACTGCCTGACTCTGTCAGAAACCTTTTATCCCATCAGGGATGTGGATCCTAGGGAGACTGGGCCTGGAAGGTGGTCATAATTAGAAGGAGTCATGAGGCTGTGACTCTTATGAGGTGAATGGTTTTATAAGAGGAGGAGAAAGACCTGGAGTTCATGTTGCTGCTTTCTGCTGTGTGTGTGACCTAGCAGCACGAGGGCCTTCTCCAGATGCCAGCACCCAAACCCTGAAAGAGAAATTTCTCTATGAAATACGTAGTCTGTGTATTCTGTAGTAGCAATAGAAAATGGACTGAGGTACACATTAAGACCACTATTACAGCCCATATTAAAGTCTATAATTGTTTAAAACACTAAAATGTTTTTGTTTCATTTAGTGTTGGGGATGGAGCATATGGGAGCCATGTCTGAAGACGAGTCTGTTCTCCCCTACCACCATGTGGGTCCCAGCTATCAAGCGTGGGCTATCAGGTTTGGCAGCAAGTGCCTTTAAACCACTTTAAACCATTTTAACAGAACATCTCTTCTAATTTTGTAGGGAAAAATTCTATCTTTTGATTTTAAAGAATTCTTATAAAGAATTAATGTTGAAAGTGATACATGTCTATAATCCCAACTAAGGAGACTGGAGCAGGAGGATTGCAAGTTCAGGGGCAGCCTGGGCAATTTAACAAGTTCCTATGTGAAATTCAAGTTTCTTTTTAAAAGGGGTTAGGAAGGTAGCTTTATGGCAGAATGCTTGTTTAGTGTGTTGGAGGCTGGAATTCAATCTCTAGGTGGAAGGAGAGAGGGAGGGAGGGAGGGAGGGAGGGAGAGGAAAGGGTAAGGGTAAGTTAGTTGAATGTTATTGATGGCTTTCCCAGTGTCTGCCAAAACATTTTATAAAGATTTATTTTATGTGTATGAGTATTTGCCTGTATGTATATAATGTGTATGTGTAATATGTATACTATGCATACAATACCTATAGGGACCAGAAGAAGGAATTAGATCCCTTGGAACTGGTGTTGGAGCTGGTTGTGAGCTGCTTTGTGGGTGTTAGGAACCAACCCAGGACCTCTGCAAGAGCAGCCAGTGCTCTTAACTGCTGAGCCATCATCCCAACCCCTCAGAATAGTCTTATATTTAAAAAATGTTTTTATGTCTAAGTTTTGAGTTATTTCCTTAGTGGTCCTAATTCTCTGTCCTTGTGAGATGGTTCATAAGTGATTTTGGACAGTATTATTTAGGATTTGTTAAACTATTCAATAAGACAAACCTACAATTTGTCTTCTCCCTCTCCCCCTCCCTCCCTCATCTTTCTGTGTGTGTGTGTGTGTGTGTGTGTGTGTGTGTATACATGTATTGTCAGCAAGCACAGTTGAACATATACCACCTAGACTAAAAAACAGTAGGCTAAGTGCTAGATGGCAGAATATCCCAAAATCCATCAAAAACAAACAAAACCCCTGAGTTCTCACTTTCCCTCTTCCTGGAGTCTTAGGGGCTCCCCTGTGAGTTTTTATTATCTCCCCTACTGTACCCCCCATTAGTCATTCTATGTCAGTCTCCTCTGTAACACAACCTCTTCAGGGAACCTGACCTTGTGGCTTCTTCCCAACACTGCAGAGTGGCTTTCCTGTATACCTGTCCTGATCCAGAGGACACCCTCTTCCAAGTGCCCCGAAGTGATATCTCTTTGCCTGTGTCTCATTGTTTTCCTTAAGTGTGTCACTCGCCATGGCAAATAATTATCCTAGCTTTGTCCTATTATCTAATTGCCTCCTGTGTCATTATATGTGTCTCCCGGGTCTGGCATCCCTGTAGGGACAGGGTGGAAGGAGACTTCAGGTCTGTTTATTTATTTAACACAAGCTGCTTTACAGTGCTAAGTATGTGGCAAACATTCAGAAATTCTCCCTGAGTAAGCAGTTGGTAAATCTGTAATCCTTACCTTACTCTCTAGCAAAATCTAGACTCTGGCCAGGGATGGATTTGATTAACTCTAGTGAACTGTTGTAACTCATTAGGAGAAAGAAACAAAAGGATTTTCACAAGGGGCCATGCTTACCTTCCAGGCTGTCCAACCCAGTCATCCATCCATCCTCTTCCATTCAATGCTTAGGTAACTATTGTGTGGCTCCCCGGTGCTGAGTATGGAGGCTTTAGAGATCCCTGGTTTCATGGCATTCCCAGTCTAGTAGCAGAAGCTGGTTTTAAGCAAATAAACCAACAAATAGCTGTATGATTACAAAGTGTGCTAAATACCATAAAGGAAAGAGAATGATGTGGATAACTGCAGTTAGCTTGATAATTGAGCAGGCCTCTTCAGACAAGGAAGTGACCATTTAAGCTGAGAATGGAACAGTGGGCCATCAGTCAATCAGAGAAGGCAATCAGGGGAAGCAGTGTGTGCAGGGGTCCTGAGGCATGGGGTTGTTTTGTTTCCTTGAAAAGCACAAAGTATGTGTCTGGACATGGTGAGTCAGGGTGGAGTGCTACGGGGAAAGGTCTTACAGCCCAGGCCTGGGTAATTGGGTGGGAAGCAATTGATTATATGTTTTCAAAGATGTTGTATGTTAGTCACTTTTCTATATCACTGTGATAAAAATACCGAGGCAAGCAACATAGAGTTGGAAAGTGATTGGGGGCTATGGTTTCAGAGGCTTCAGTCAACTGGGCCTGAAGGGAGCCATAATCCATAATAGAGGAAGCTACTCACCTCACAGCAGTCAGAACACAGGGATATGGACAAAAGGGGCCCCACATCCTGTTTTCCATCACCTCCTAATCAAAATATGAGATATTAATGGGTTCATTCATTGATTAGGATAGAATCCTCATAGTTGAGACCTGTACCCAAAGCCCTGCTCTACTAAACGTTGTTGTTGGAACCATGCCTTCAACACATAAGTTTTCCAGGGATATTTTACAGCCTAGCCATGACAGCTTTCTAAACTAGCTTATTTCTTAATGTATTAGTTAATTTAATACTGAGACGTCACATGGCATTGGCATTATTATTTATTTATGTTATTTTAAGACAGGGTCTCATGAGCTCATGCTGGAATTCACTATGTAGCAAATTGGCCTTGATTTCTCGATCCTCCTTACCCCTACATCGCAAGTGCTGAGATTCAAGGCATGTACCACCACAACCAGCTTGAATAGTCAAGGCCCTGAGTGACAGACAAGAACACAGGTGTCACTAGAATCTTCTTGGAGGGACTAGGAAATACCCAGAAATACTCATCTTGAGCCTGCAGAGTCTACACACTGGCCACCACATGGCCATATAACTATACCTTTTGGGCCTTAAGTAGCTGGTGGGGTTGGTCAGTATGAGAGCAGACCAACTGAAAGAATCCATTGTGCAACTTTAGACCTGGGATGCTGTATCAGAGGAACGGGCATTCAAGGATGACAAAGGGATGTGTAACTATTTGTACTAATGAGTAGATTTTACATATTTAGTATGAAATAAAAGGCCTTGAAGGTACTTTTATTCATTCATTCATTCATGCATTTATTTATTTATTTATTTATTTATTTATTTATTTATTTATCTACTTATTTTGGTTTTTCGAGACAGGGTTTCTCTGGCTGACCAAGAACTTGCTTTGTAGACCAAGTGGCCTCAAAAAGGTACATTTGTTGTTGTTGTTGTTGTTGTAGACTTTAAAAAACAAAACAAAACAAAAAGTCCCAACCTGTATCACAACACAAAAAAAAGGGACATAAAGACAGGATGAGAAGCAAAATCACAAGGTAAGCTTTTACATTTTAAGTAACACAGTAGAAATAGCAAACAAGAAAGAAAATATTATTTAAAAGTTTGTCACTTCTCTAGCCCATTACTCATAACTCCTTGCAGCATTAGCTAACCAAGCTAAGAAGGAGACAGTGACAGCATGAGATAATGGAACCAGTCAGCAATTTATTGCCATTAAGTCTGACAGGAGATCTTCTGCCCTCCGCATGGCCTTCCCTTCCATGCCTGCTGAAGTTTGATCAGTCTTTATGACCCTGCTCAAACCCCTGCCCAGGGTGGAAAAATAAAACCATCAATAAGAATATGTGGTAGGTTTTGTGCAAACTGACAGTTGACAGCAGCCAGTGCTAGCCTTGTTGTGTGTGGGTTTCTGCGCGGCCTCCTGAACAATGAGCTTCAGAAATGACTCCCACCACAGAAGGCCCAGTTTTGAAAATCAAATTTTGGTGCTGAAGACATTTTTTAAAACGTGTCAGCAGTGGTGGCACACACCTTTAATCACAGCACTCAGAAGGTTGAGACAGAATGATCTCTGTGAGTTCAAGGGCAGCCTGGTCTACAGAGTTCTAGGACAGCTAGAACTACACAGAGAAACCCTGTCTGAAAAAGCAAAAACAACAACAAAAAGTATCTAGAAATTTCTATCATGGTGGATCATCAACAAGGCAGCACAAAATTGGAAGGCAGCATCTATTAGCAGTATGCAATGTTACCTTTTAGAAAAAAAAATTCAAATCCAGCTGCTCCATGATGAACTGTCTCTTGAGCATGGAAAAGGTCGTGACTAGAAGTACACTGCCATCAGGTTCTCAAACTGCACGATGAAATGCCCCTTTGAGGGTACTTGGGAAGCATCTGTGCCTGAGATAAGTGCACACCTAGGAAGCTATAGAGTGAGAAGGGTGGGAAAGGCAGATCATGGTAGGCAATCCCCGTGCCTTCTTCTCTGTCTGTCCTCTGTCCCGGGAGACAGGGCTTCCTGCAGCTGGCGGGACCTCCCTCCAGGAATGAGGTACCCTTTGAGGTGGTGCACAGTGAGTGGTGTCTAAGAGGAGGTGGAATCGTGTTTCCATGGCAATGGTCAATGGTGGGTGGGGAGATGGGCAAGGCGGAGTCTTTAGCCGTGTGCACTAAGGTTTTGCCAGATTATGACTAATCTTTAGTGCATTGTGTTCTGGCCAAAAGGCAGAGTACAGTGCTAAAGAGCAGAAAAGACCAGAAATTAATGTCTACACCTGGCTCTTCAGTTTTTCAGCCTTGTACCCATTCAGCATTCCTAAGCCAGACCAGAGCTGGGGCCTGAAGACTGCACCTGAAGACCAAGGTGTAGTCCTGAGGTTTGGTAAACAAATAAAACAACCAATAATCAACTTGGCAGCCAATGAGTTTTTACTGGGGTCACAATCAGCAGTATGGATGAGGGTTACTTACAGGAGCTGGGATGACTCAAAAGCAGCTGCATTATTGAAAGCCACTCCAGTAGGGACGACAGCTCATGAAAGCTGCAACCTTGGAGCTTTCTGCACAACTTGCAGGCATCTCAACAGGACAGATGAGAGGATGTCTCTTCCAGGCAGCTCATCTGGTCTCTCTCTCCTCAGTAGACCTTACTGTTTATGTAACCTGGGGGAGGGGAGGGCCTGGTGCATCTGTTTATTTCAGGGACTTCCTGAGGTTTCTGAGTTGTTTACATCCTGAATCTTAACAAGTATCCCCTCAGAAAATTCCTGAGTCTTCAGAGCTTACTTTCATTTTTTTTATTTAAGGTTTATTTATTATGTATACAGTGTTCTGCCTGCATATATGTCTGCATGCCAGAAAAGAGCACCAGATCTCATTAAGGAGGGTTGTGAGCCACCATGTGGTTACTGGGAATTGAATTCAGGACTTCTGTAAGAGGAGCCAGTGCTCTTAACCACTGAGCCATCTCTACAGCCAGTCTTTTTAACTTTCTAAGTCTTAACAAGTCTCTAAGGAAATAACTGCACAATGCAAGGAGTTTCTGGACCAGGAGCCACATATGCATAGACAACAATGTGTTTGAGTATTGCAGGCGGGGGGACCACACACAGCATCTGGCGTGTAATCAGTACTAAGCAAAGCTCATCAACATCACCATCACCCTCGCTCCTGGGAAATGCCCAGGAATCTTGGTTGGAACCATGTCTGGTGCCCAGGTACTCTGAGACTTTGTTAATGCAAGGGGAACAACTGACTAAGGGAATAAATAAATTTTGAGCACATGTCCATGCAGGTATGTTTAGAAGGTTCCAGGACAAGCTCCAAAGCTACACAGAGAAGCCTGGTGGGGGCAGGAGACAAACAAAATCAATGGAAGCATGTGTGACTATCCCTTGTCCAAATCAAGATGAGACATCAATACAAAATGGTACTGGTTGAAAAATCAACACAAGGATTTCATTTTTCTAAGGGCTACATGAATGAAAGCAGAAGGAGCTACAGAAATTGGAGTGAGAGGTCAGTTCTGTGGATTGGCAAGGAGAGTCTATGATGGTGTTGCGAGTTTTAAAGTATATTAGCCCTTTGTCCTCTTGGCAATGAAAATGGGAGAACAGCCCTCTCCCCAAGGCTCAAGGTCTCTAGATACCACCATTCAGTTGCATATTGGTAAATGTTCGACCAGCTTTCCAGGAAAAAAAAAAGTTATGTGTAGGAACAAGTCTATAAACTTATCATAACTTTCCTAACTTAAAAGCTATGTAGCATACATTTCACAAGCAATAATAAAATCTCCACTCCTCCATATAGTAAGTTTTGTGCAGACAGTTGACTCAGAGTGGGCTCTTTGCTTATTTCTGTTGAGCTCTTTTAGCCATGGCTAGCTTATGATGCAGTTTAGCCATGATCAAACTATTAGAATTTCCCTCCAAGTCCAGTAATCCTCCCCAGTAAATGTATTGCTGTAGCCTAGTGTGCAGCCTAAGACTATAATCCTGTAATCCCATTACTTGGAAGGCTGAGGCAGGAGGAACTTGTTGTGATTGCCTGGAATACAATAAGACCCTGTCTCAAAAAAAAAAAAAAAGTCCCATTGTAGGCACTGGGGAGATTGTGTCAATCAGTAGAGTGTCATAAGGCCATAGTTCTAGTCTCAGAAACCATGAAACAGAGCTGGGTGTAATGGTGTTTGTTTGTAATCCCAGTGATGGAGCAGTAGAGATGGACAGGCCATTGGTCAGCCTAGGGCTCACTACAGCCAGCCTAGCCTACTAAGCCAGTGAGAGACTCTATCCAAAACAAAAACAAAAGTTTCAAGTTGTTATCTGGAGGTCCTCTGACCTCAACATACATGCACACATACGTGAGTGCACAACACACCTGACAACAGCTTTCAGGTATTGGGAGAAAGTGATCCTTATTCACAATGTAGTGACTTCGACGTGACTCACTTTTTAGTTTAATCTGCCCTGACATTTCCTCCATCACTTCCTTAGGTCTAGATTAACAAAACAAGAAGTCAGTCACATGTGAAGATTCCTCCCCATGCACAGTTTTTAATATAAGGTGTCGGGACCCCTGGATGTATACCTGGAGGAGATCTGCTTCGGGAATATTAATCTGAAAATGTAAATAATCTCGAGTATAATAATAACAAAACGTTACATTGTGAGCACGTGCTTACTTTCTTTCAAGTATACAATAATCTCCTCTTATCAGGAATTCTGCTTTCTTTCTGCAGTTTCGGGTTCTCATGGCTAAACCACAATTTGAATATGTTAAATGGAAAATTACAGAGATGAACAATTTATAAATTTTAAAGTACATGTTCTTAGCAGCATGATGAGATCACATGCTGTCACATGTTTTGCCGTCCTGCCCAGCTGCTCCCTGGACCTTGCTTTCTAGGCAGTCAGATTGACTGCCAGGCGGGGTAGGCCAGTGCTTCTAAACAGCTTCTGTGCTGCCTCTGATTCTGGGCTTCCACAGGAAACCTTGGAATGTAAACCTTCACACACACACACACACACACACACACACACACACACACACACACACACACACACACCCATACCCATGAAGGGCAGGAAGCATTGTCACTTGCTTCTTTCAGCTCAATATCTTAGCTAATTTTACTGACTTGCTAAACCTTTGGTGTTTGAGAGGTGCTACAAGCTAGCTTCAGCGGTATGCCTTCTTTGTTCCAGGTAAAGTAAAAATCCCTTAGGTTAGCTGCCTACTTTTTCTCACGTGCCCTCCTAGGCACACAGGCTTAGTAAACAGGGCTATCTCTTTTCTGTATTTTGGGGAGAGGGTGGTGGTGAGGGGTGCAATTCTAATGTGGTCTCTTTGCTCACCCTAATTGTGATATTCAATGAATTCTGTAGTAACTGTATATTTCACATTTACTTCCTTTATATCAAGGAGAAAGAGAGTCAGACAGATAGATTGGTTGTGTGTAACTCTAGCAGAGAATATTAAGGAGCGATCCCTGGGGCAACCATCAAGTGAGTTAGTTACCCTAAGGTAACTCCCTCCTGACCCCTGACCTCATCTCCTGGGAGACATCCAAACCTGCCAGGCAGGTTGGATGAACTCTCTACCTTTTCTCTCCTCTGATGCCACTAACACAAAGGAACACAATTCCTCAGTGCAAATGGGCCAAACTTATCAGCAAAACAAATGTTTATTGAGAAATTTGACCAGCACAAGCTCCTCCCGGCTCCAGCCTCCTCCGCCTTAGTTTCTTTTATTTAAGCAATATCCCTTTCACACAGAGGTGGAGGGGAGCAGCCCGTCTGCCCTGCTCTGGGGCTGACTCACAGCAGACTGTGCGTACACTAGTTGATAAGTCACTGGCTGTCCAAATGCCCAACCAGAGCTTCCAGCAGGCAAGGACAGAGACCCTGGCATTTGACAGGCTGGTCGCCATTGTTACCCAGGTTTAATGTTCACACTGGCCCCTTGCTCTCATCTTCAGGGCCATGGGCTTCAGCCACTGACTACCCTGTGCACACAGTGCCCATCTGCAGTCCCTGCCAGAAGTCACCAGCCCTTTTCATGGCCGCAGGATCCATGTTGTCTCCAGTAGAGAACTCAATGGCTTAGAATCAGCCCAGGTCTCTAAAGTCCCAAGCTCTTCTCTGACATGTCTGCCTCTCATTTCCAGTCCTCCCATGCCTAGGTGGATCCCCTCCTGTCTCCCCATATCCCAGTTCCTTTAAACAGGTCCCCGCGTGCTTTTACCAACCCTGGCAGGCACACCTGTCCCCTTGTTAAAGCCTTGCCAGGTGTGACAAACTCACCCTTGCCCAGCTGAGACTTGGGCCATTTGGGACTTTTCCTCATCTTCTGTTGTTTCCAACTTTAACTGTCATTCCGACTCAGCAGTCATTGGAAATTCCCAGCCTTCCCTGCTCTGGCTGCAGCCTGAGTCCTCAGAGGTACTAGCTTACATCGGGGTCACCTCCGCTGACCAAAATCACAGAGCTGGGGCCCCTTTCTCCAAAGGAATCGGCTCTTCAGAGGGGCTACACTGTCATAATATCCAGCTGTATGTTCATAATAAATTCACTTTTTCAGTTATCACGAAATCTTGCCTACTTTGCTCCGGGTTGTGAAATTACTACCGTAGCTGAGTAATAATTAAATCATGGCTTCTTTTTTTTTTTTTCCTCATTTGCTTTCTTGCTCACTTCTATAAAATATTGCTTACAGATGTTTGAGAATTTATATTAAAAGTGAATTCCAATAAAAGGCCTGTTAGTTCAGTGATTTAGCCTGATTCCTTAACCCATTTTTTAAAAAATAACATGTGTGCTTAGGAGGGGGGTGTTTTTTTTTTCCTGTTGTCATTTCCTGAGATAAACGTGTTGGGAAACGAAGAGCGCCTGAACCGACGTAAATATCACTTTATGTAACTGGCGGTGAAAGCCGAGTTTGGAGAGCTGTAGTAGCACGCAGTCCGACTTGCTTTGAAAGAGATTTATGATCATGGGGTCCCTTGGTTTGTCTCCCACGGGCTCTGTTAGTAACTGTTAACTCCTTCAACTCCGAGTTGCCTTGTGCAGCTGGAGGAGGTGACTTGCAAGGTAGATGGGAGAAAAGGGCAGGATGTTGGAGCTTATTTTAGCAGGTCATCCAAATACTACAAACACACAAACTGGTTTTCTGGCCTATAGAATTAAAAGCAGAGAAGCCAACAAAGAGCCACATTCAGTATGCTTTATTTTATTTATTTTTTATGTGTGTATGTGTATGTCTGTATGTGGGTTTATGCACATCATTATAGTGCCTGTGGAGGCCAGAAAAGGTCATTGGATCCCCTGAAACTGGAGTGACAGATAATTATGAGTTCCTTGATCTGGGCTGGGAACTGAACTCAGGTCCTCTTTAAGAGAAAAAGCACTCTTCACCACTGAGCCAACTCTGCAGCCCCAAATATGTGTATTTTTAAAGGTGTGTGTGTGCGCGCGTAGGCCAGAAAAGGACACCAGATGTCCTGGAGCTGAAGTTGCAGACAATTCCCCTGGTCTTGGTGTTGGGAACTGAACTCAGGTCCTCTGAAATAGCAGCAAGCAATCTTAAGAGCAGCGCCATCTCTCTAATCCTAATCATGTTGGGGAAAAAAACAATCTTGGTTTATTTTACAAAGGAACACACAAACAAAATTAAAGTAACTCAGCAAGACAATTTCTTCTTACTAAAAGAGTGCACCAGAACTTGAACAGGGCTAGTGAACACACATGTCAAAATAGCCTTTTACTTCTGACATAGGTGGTGACTGAATCTCATCCCAGTGGTGGGAGCTTGACTTTAGAATATGACATGCAATTGACTAATCAATACAAAGGGGAAAGGCGTGAGAAATATAGGCCTTTGTTGATTTGACTACCTTTGATAGAAAAAAGTTTCTCACAATATTAACTGATGCGCCAGCAGGCTTTTATTTTCTGTGTTTGTTATCAAGACTTTTCCTGACTGTCTTTTTATTTTATTTGTGTGTGTATGTGTGTTCATGTGTGTGAGAGTATACATATATGTAAAAGTGCACATATACAAGTTATCATATGTCTATGGAGGCCAAAGGATAGTGTCGGGTGTCATTCTTCAGATACGACCCACCTTTTTTGGATAAAGGGTCTCTTATTGACCTAGAATTCACCAAGTGGGCTAGACTGGCTGGCCTGAACTTCAGGGATCTGTCCCTACTTCCCAGGGATGGGGTTACAAGTGTCCACCACTATGTGATGGGGGAAGTAATCTGAGTCTTTCCATGTTTCTTGCTGGTGAAAGGTTCCAGACATGTTACTTCTGCAGCATCCTACATTGTGACTGACTGTGCCTCCCTTTCCCAGAATCCTCCTGGACTCCTAGTCCTACCTATCTTGCTTCCCTATTGGCCAACAGTGTTTTACTCAACAACCAATAAGATAAGCACATACACAGAACTTCCCCCATCATCTATGCCAAGGGCAACTGCTGCTGTTTGTTTTAACATGGGTTGTGGGGATCAAATTCAGGTCCTCATGCAAAACAAGCCTTTCCCTGGGGAGCTATCTCCCCTGTCCCAGAATGCCTTTCAAAACGGGGAGGGTTAGGAGCTAGAGAAATGGCTCAGTGGTCAAGGGCACTCACCCCTTGCAGAAGACCTAGGTTCAGTTCCCAGAACTGGCATGGTGGCATGGTGGTTCACAGCTGTCTGTGACTCCAGTTCCAAGGGACCTGCACCGTCTTCTACATGCAGACATACATGCAGACAAAACACTCATATGCATAAAAATAATTTTAAAAAGGGGCGGGCAGAATTAACAGTTGCAGGGACCTCTTTATCTGAGTGGATTTTCTGCCTGCACCACTGAAAACCAATTCCCACAACAGAAATCACTTAGGCTGGCCCTGTGGTTACACAGTGGGGAGGGCGTGGTTGCAAATGAGGGTTGTTGTGGCTGATTCTGGAAGATGCAACCTGGATGGAAGATAACAAGTAGGGTTTTAAAAATTAAAAGGTGTATAAAACTGAACGGTGTTGGTGGTTTTAATACCCCCAAAGGGAGTGGGTGGGACGGGGGAAGGGGGAGCCTCCGCCGTTCTGAAGGACCAAGAGTAAAATACTTTTGAACTTCTAGGTCAAAGACCGAATTCTTTCTGCAGGTGGGAACTGCTGCATCTCAGGGAAGCACCAAGCTCCGGTTCTTCAATGACCTTACCCATCTGAACCTTTCCCGGAATCTCTTGTTTTTAATTCCCCACCCAAAGACTAACAATAATAATTTTTAAAATCCCCCACCATCCGAGTTACAAATTTTCCCATCTCTTATTTGAGTTTGTAATTTTCTTGGATAACAGATGGCCAGAAAAATGTGTAAGCCCAAATAAAAGGAAAGAACAGTCATGCTGCTTCTTCACTGGTGTCGGTTGCTTTTGGAAATTAAAATTATGTAAATGAACCCTTTGGCTTGGAGGGGGAGCATCAGAAAGAAGGAAACGGCCCAGCACTTGAGTGCTTTAGTTTGGACTGTGTGTAAGCTTTCTCTTTTTAAGCTTTTAATGTTTCCTTTTAAAGAGAAAGAAGAGCAAAGGCATTTGGTAAGAAAGATTTTACAAGTCACTTCACTGTGGCCAACCTAGAATCAGGGGGAATACTGGAGTTGGCAGAGCACTGGGAGGTCGATCCAATTAACGGGAAGAGGTATAGAAAGAAGAATCCAGACTAGGGCCCCAGCCCCTCTGCTTTGGCATCTTTCTTACCTCAAGGAGTTAAAAGTGTAGGGTTGGGCGTGATCAGCCAGATGGATTTTAACAGTAACATGGCTCTTATTGTTTAGATTATCCTGTTGCAAGTACCGTGTCTCATTTACCTTTTATGGAATAAAGTGTGGAAAATTGACCACAGATGTAAGTAACCAAGAATGATGGGGAAGCTGTTGTTACCAAGCCTCTCTCCTCCCTTCTCCAACACTCCCGATCCCACAGATAAAAACAAAGAGGACCAAGTGGGGCAGGCTGGAAACTAGCTCCCCTTCTGTCCTAAGGCATGCCCAAGCATCCTTAGACTATGTTCTACAAGTGTGCACCTCCAGGCCTGGTCCTGAAACTTGTGTGCAGGTACTTTCAGGGTCTGGCTCCCAGCCAGGGGTTAAAGCATCATGCACAAGAGTGGTTTTCCCAGCTGCGTTTGAAAGACGATGACATGGAACCGTCCTGCAGCCTTGCTTTCTCCAACAGAGACAAGGAGTGATGTGATGGGACCTAGATAGCACTGAGAATTTTTGCTATCCTTGCTTTGATTACTGTCACAGCTGCAGGATGGCAGATTAACCAGAGATGGGTCCTGCTTGGTCCGCAGAATGTGTTTCTGAGAGTTACAAAGAGCTGAGTACCTAGCATAGAACATGGCATGTTGTGACAAGCCCGCACTTTCCTTTACAGGGGCTCTCTAGGATTACGAGGCATTAAATACTTTAAAAATCTCTGAGGAAAGTCACAAAGTAGGCCTGATGTCAGCCTCTTGTTTTCTCACTCATCCTTTCCTCCTCTGTCCTGCCTTGACCAGGCCAGGCTGGGTTTTACCTCTGGCCCTTCTCTGGGGTCTGGGCCATCTCTGCCTGTGCCTGTACCTACAGTCAGGTGACTGAGTTCTGCTCCTGGTCTCCTGCAGGAAGAGAGGGTCAAAATTATCCTTAAGGAGCCAGGCGTTGGTGGCACACGCCTTTAATCCCAGCACTCGGGAGGCAGAGGCAGGCAGATCTCTGTGAATTCGAGAGAGTTCCAGGATAGCCTCCAAAACAATACAGAGAAACACTGTCTCTAAAAACCAAAAAAAAAAAATTACCCTCCAAACAAAGTGGACCTTGGCCTTATCATCCCCCTGTGTGGGGCCCACCATGAAATGGAACCCCACTCTGGTCACATGTAGTTTGTGTCTTCACCACCTTCATCACACACACACATACACACACACACACACACACATACACATACACACACTAGCTCTGTGCCTCTTGCCAGGCCCATATTCCTTTCTAACCACTTCCCTCTCTTTGGAGTCCTAGCTCTGCTGCCAGGGACCTCCCGGCATGTTTAACCCACTCCTTGCATGCTTTTGTGGAACCCTGGGCCTGCCTCCCAACACCTCATCTTTCCTGAGCTTTCTGCAGTTTCGTGTGTCCATCCAGGTCAGCCTTCCTCTGAAGTTCCTCCTGCCCTGCGTTCTTGGTGTGCATTGAGCACTCACCCTTGCTGCCAGCTGAATTTGACAGCCTGCTTGCTCACCCGTCTACCCACGTGGTCCCCCTACCTTCCCTGGCTACGTCCGAACATCTGCCTTCTCTGGCCACCGCCCTCCATCTTATCCATTCTTCTTTAGCTTTCATGTGCCTTGTCCTTGAGCTCCTAACCGGTGATCTCCCATTCTCCAGAGCCCTGGTGTCCTCCCAATCCAGCCCATTGACTGTTGATTATTCCAGTTACACTTCACCAGGATGCTGACAAGAGTAGGTGTCGCTGATTTCCCCCACCCCACCGCCAATACCTTTTAGGCCATCAGTGCAGGAACTGGGCAGTCCTGTTGTGGAATATTAATTTAAGGTGTGTTATATTTGTTTATGCTATGGAACATTTGTTTAATGATGCAAAGATAGGTTGCGTTCTTTTATGTTCCATTTGTTTAACTCTGTGAAGCTGAGAGCCAATTCTGATGGTTGTTAAGACTGCTAAGCAGACCCCCTCCCCACCTCTCCTTCCCACTCAGCAACATTATCTTCCCTTAAAACCTGGGAAGGTTTCACATGCCTTGAAAACTCATCTACCACTGCCACATCTTCGCTTCCATTTATACATGAGTTCTGGCTCCACTCCAAGGACTCACTTCCCAACTTCCAGATCTTTCTTCATCTTCCTGAGTTCTCTTCTGTTGCTGTCCTGAAGCTCTTCTCTTCCTCGTTGTGATGACAGTTACTCTCTTTTTCTCTCCCTCCTGTTCTGCTTCCCCAGTGCCCAATGGCCTTCTCTTTTCTCTTTGTTTCTTCACACGTATTACTACCCCCAAAAGTGCGGCAGTTCGCCGTTCCAGAGGCTGCACCTGAAAGCTCACTCCTAACTCAACACCTGGGAATAGATCCACTTCGGGTGGCTGGTGAGCTTAGCAGCCTGTGTCTGAGATCACAGTGGGAGTCCTAGGGTAGAAAGTGTTCCTCTGAGGGTGGTGTCAAGAGTGGGTCTCTGAGTCCCTAGAGTTTCGAGCAGGGCTTGAGTGGCCGTGTTGGGCATCCATATTCCCACCTGCCAGGCAGGTGCACTACAACCTGAGGGTGAATCTGCCATTCCCAAGCTGGTTGGGCCATGAAAACTCTGTGGGGTTTGGAATTATTCATGATACTTCAAGCCCACTCTCTTCCCACCATTATGTGACCTTAGGGAGCTGGTTTCTCCCAGCTGTGTCTCTGTTGTTATTTGTGACATGGTGTCATTCTTTCCTGAGGACGAGAGATAATGTACTAGTGGGAAGACAGAGACATAATTAAGTAGGTGATCAGGATGGTATGGTGACATTGTTCTATTCTAACTATAAACCTGGCACCTGCCAACTTACCAAAATTTACATATTACTCTCCTATACATACACTGGTATGAGAGTTGAGAGAATTCCTGGCCCTGGCCCCAGGAAACCTGACACAACTCCTTTAGAGGCTCTCTATCAATGATCTTGCATTGAGGTGTCCATTGGGCAGTAAGAGTTCTAGAGATAGGAGGCCAGTGGGGCTCAGGTAGATGGGGTGTGGCCTGGGAAGGCTGCCTGGCATAAAAATGTCATTGGTATAAAGTAAGGAACAAGTTATACAGGCTTTTGTGATAAGTAGTTAGGGACATTAAAATCAATACCAGAGGCAGCAGGGAGCCACTGAGTATTTTTTAATGAGAATATGATGAAACAGGACTGGGGAAAGATAAGTGCCCTGATTGAAAAAATATTTTGAAGAACTAAGGCTGTAACCAGTTGGCAGAGTATTTGCCTAGTATATGAAAAGCCCTGGGCTTAATCCCAGCATCACATAAAACCAGATGAGGTGGTGGGTGCCTTCAGTCCCAGCACTATCAAGGTAGAGGCAGGACTACATATGACTCTGTCTACAATAAGTAAATAAATAAATAACAGACAAATGTTTTGATGGGGGTAGGAGAAGGAGGGTTCTCCGCAGACAGCTACAGCAATCGGACTCTGATCTGAAGCAATGCAGGGTTAGATTGGGAAGGAGAGAAGGGGATGTCACACTATTTCTAAACGCAAAATTATTGAAAATATTGGTGACAAATTCAAGAGAAGCAAAACATAACTTTAAAGTGACTTCTGAGTTTCTGTTGGAGACTCTATGAAAATGAAACTTGGTGTGACAAAAGGTACTCAGTGCAAGGATTCCCAGTATGGCCCTCATTAGTGCACAGTGAGTTCCCCTTGGTGTATTCACATTGTTACAGTACTGTAGTTCCCAGAAGAGGAACCTTTGTAACAGTTTGACAGTTGCTGAACCAGCTGAGTGGGGAGTCAGCGCGCTTGCACTGTGCATACTTCATTTTGGTATTTTCTCCCATGAGAGATGAAGGAGCTCCCTCCTAGGCAGCCAGATTAGCCGAATCGACCTTGATGGTCAATGAGATGACTTGTCATGGTCAGTGTGCCCTCACATCCTCACCGTTCACTTGTTTGAAACACTCTTGTTGTTTGCCACTGAGTACTCCAAGCTAACTGACCCAGGGCTTCTTCTGTCTCCAGCTCCCATCCCGCTGCAGGAGTACTGGGGCTGTAGATGTGCACTACCCTATCTGGTTTCATGTGGGGCTCTGGGGATCTGAACTGGGGATCCACACACTCGCACCATGAGCGCTTTATCCATCTCCAACCCTGCTTCAGTATTTCTTACTGATTGACTTGACTTTTACAAAGCACTAGTCTGTAATGGTTTAGAAATAACAAGAGAGGGAGAGAGAGAGAGACAGAGAGACAGAGACAGAGAAACAGAGACAGACAGAGAGACAGCACGCCACTGCTTCTTTGTCTGGCTTGAGAAACAAAAGAGTAAGAAGGACACAGGATCTCTGGGAAAGGACAGGCAAGGAATGGAATGCAGGACATCCTCTCCATGCCTCTGCCAGGCAACGCCCTATTCATCCTGCAAAGCCCACCTCTGGGTCCCTCTTTCCCAGAAGCTTCTCTGCCCTTACTCCCCTGCAGCCTTCTGGGTGTCAACGGAGGTTCACCTACCTCCACTGTACTGTAAGTGTGGTTCCACTGTGAGCATCATCAAGGTACAGGAACTGGCCAGCTTGGTGGTCACCCCCACTAGAGAGAAGCTCTGTGAGAAGAGCCCAAGGCCTCTTCATCTCCTTGTCCACGCTGCCTTGCCACACAAGGCAGGCTTGTTCTCATGAACTGAACTGAAGTGTGTTGAATGGGAATGAAGGAGCAGGTTTGGAGAGGCTTGGAGATGATGATGTGGGGTGAAGATAAAAGTGCTTAGGCATTTCTTGGCATCCAAGTCTCCTCCAGGCAGGAAGGAGAAGGCATTCTTCTGCTCTGAGTCAAATGGTGGGAGGGAGACCTGGAGGCTGGAGCTGGCTGGTCTGGAGCTGGTTGAGTAGCTGGGGTGATGAGCTTGCTAGGAAGGCAAGAGATGACACCCTGGGCTCTGCTTCCAATTCAACCTTGGCCTTGGCCCTCTGATGAACTATTCATCCCTGTGTTTTTTATATTCACTCATCAAATATGCTTCAATCCTTGTCATTCATGAACTTAGCCATCATCCAATACATATCAACTGAAGTTCTGCTCTTTCTCCAACTCCATGGGGTAAAGTTTATCCTTTACCCCAAACCCTCCCAATGTAGCCATTATTGTCCACATTTCATAAATGAGTTCAAGGAGATTGAGTCATTTGCCCAAAATTAAGGCAGCTGATCAGTGACAGAATTGGGTTTCATCTTCTCACCATGCACAACACCCTGCAGGTACTTCTCAGTCGGTGTGTGTTGAGTTACTGGGGAAAGTTGGATATAGAATGCAAAGGAAAAAAAGAAGGAAGAGGCAGTCTGGAGTTAGGCTGGCTCAGGCAGTTCTGAAGAGGAATGGAGTAACCTGGGATGGCTCATCTCCTGGGGTCTCAACGGCCAGGAAAGAAAAGATGTGTAAATTCGCGTGCATCTAAGACTGGGTGTGATAGTGCAATCTTTAATACCAGCACTTGGGAGACAGAGGCAGGCAGAACTCTGTGAGCACAAGGCCAGCCTGGTCTACATAGTGAGTTCCAGTCCAGCCAGGGGTACATGGTGAGGTCTTGTCCCTAAAAAGCAAAAACAATGGTGTTGAGTCTAGGATGGACAACAGACAGGGGTTGTGGAGCTGTGGCAGGGGATCTCATGTCTTCTGATCTCAGGAACACTTGTGAACAGTCACTCGATTAGAATCTCTTTAGTGGAATGTATGAATGTGTCCCAGCGTGTTCAAGTGGGGAATGGGACCAGACTTTGGGCACTGGTTCTGCAAACTCTCTCCCCAGACTGTACTAGAGGGCCTGGCTGTCCCTCCAAAGAGTCCAGTTAGTGCTGCCTGTTGGACTGCTGACTGGCCATGTTGACTTCTCCTTATGAAGGTTTTGTTCAAGTACCTATAGCTGCTATGAGTTCATGAGTACAATGACCATGTCATGTCCAAAAGGTAGCCTTTCACAGAACTCCGGACTCATCCTCCATCTTTACATTCTTTCCACCCCTCTTCCTCCATGCCCCCTAAGTCTTGTGGAGAGGGTTGATATAGATCCTCTTATCCTGACCGTTTTAACCCATTATGAGCCTCCGCATTAACTGCTGTCCATTAGAGAAAGAAACTGCTCTAGCCAGGGTTGAGAGCAACACTAATCTGTGCCTATGCATAAATATTTAGAAGGCAGTCTGATGGCAGTATGACCATTTCTTATTGTCAACTCTTAAACAGTTTCCCAAGCTCAGCCCAGGGCATTTGGCCACTTGTATTGGTCTCATGGCACCTCCTCTACCTCTTGTCCCTCTCCTGTTTTCTCTGCTCCGGATCCCTGCTCTCTCCTTTCCTTTTAACTTCACCTGCAAAGTCTTTTTCTCCTATGAAGCCTTTACACTTTCTGCTTCTCTTCCTGAATGTTCCATCAGGAAAGCATGTGTTTGTAAACCTGGATTTGTCTCTTCTCAAATCTCGATTCAAACCCTTCTCCCGAGGACCCCCTCGTGTGCCTCCATAATCCCGTGTTCAACTTTGACAACAGCATTTTGTTTGCCTTTAGCTCTTTGTCCTGTCTGACCTGTCGATGGGTTTGGGTTTTTTGTTTGTTTGTATTTTGTTTTGTTGTGTTTTTTGTTTTGTTTTGTTTTGGCCTTTCCATTGTGCTGCTCCTCCAGTCAAGTGTAGCATCCTATGAGAAAGCTGTTCTTGTCCATGTTTTGCCTCGGCCAGCATCTAGAACAATTTTCAGCACACTACCTAGGAAGTTCAATTACTATTTTATGGCAAATGAATTCCAGTGGCCAACTTCTATTCTAGTAATCTGGGTAAAGACACAGTGACCTCTTTTGATGAATGATAGGTAGCCAGATGTGTAGTCACCTAGAAGCATAGGAAGTTGGCCACACTTAAGAGAGGTGCCAAAAGGCTCCCCTGAGAGAAAACAGTTTTACTTCCTGGAGGTTTCTCTCCTTCATACCCCGGAGTCCCTAACCATGAACTTGTCTCAGTGTCTCCTTAAAACAACACTCAACTTGTTACTCACCTCCATTGTGTCCCAGAAGTCCAGGTGAGGTCAGCTGTGCTTTCTGCTTTGGGTTTCATGAGTGTCTGGGAAAGAGCCTTCCACTTAGCATGGTGTTGGCATGTTGGCTCAGTCCAGTTCCTTGCTGTCTTAGGATCAAGGTTACCATGTGTTTGCTGGTGTTGGCTGGGTGCTTTTCTTACAGTCAGAGGTGGCCTGCACCCCATGAGCATCAGCAACAGAGTTTGCTGCTCTGCATGGAGTCTCCTGACTTCCCCCACTGCCTGCCAGAGCAAACTGCTCTAAAAGGCCCCTGTGATTAGGTTGGGCTTACCTAGATAATCTCCTTTGAGTAACTCAAAATCAAAACTAATTACATCTGTGAAATCTCCTTTCCCAGGAACCTACCACTGGCAGGCCACAGGAACCCAGTCTGGTCACAGCCCTGGGATTAGGGCAGGAAATAGTAAGGGGCCATTTTCGGATTCTGCCTACCACAGTATTTTTTTTAATCTGCTTTAATTACTGGGCTTGGGGAGGGGAGTTCTGTTGCTTATGACCAAATAGAAATGAGTATAAATCTCAGAGGCCTTGCTTTGTGGGGAGGTGGATTATAAACTTTGCCTTCCTGACCTCTGCTGAAATGTCATTCATAGTTTCCATCTACAAAAGAGTTGAGATGTAGAGATGGGGACGATAAGACCATCTGCTGGGCTTCATGTGCCAAAAAATAACCAACACGGCCCCTTGTCTCTAAACTCTCCTGCTGAAAACTTAACAAGCAAACAAAACCCATTTTTTTTCTGGGCTATGGATGTAGGGATGTAGCTTAGTTGGTAGAGTGTTTGCCTAACGTGTATGAAGCCTGCCAATATAGACCAGATGTTGTGATGTACACCATTCCAGTGCTTAGGAGGTGGCAGCAGAAAGATCACAAGTTCAAGGTCATCATTAGCCATCTAGTGAGTTTGAGCCTATTCTAGACTACACAAAATCCTTCCTTCAAAAAAATTCCTTAAATGCCGAGTTGGTGGTGCACACCTTTAATCCCAGCACTGGGGGTGGGGGCAGAGGCAGGTGGATCTCTGTGAGTTCGAAGCCAGCCTGGTCTACAGAGCGAGTGGAAGGACAGCCTCCAAAACAATACAGAGAAACCCTGTCTCAAAAAATAAAAAAGGATTGTAATGTTACCAAGTCAGAGAGACTTGGAACTGGGGAGACCTCCTTGCTGCTACCACCTCCAACCCCTATGGGTATATACACCAGCTCAAGGCATGAGAGACAGGAGGCTGTCACCTCTGATTAGTCACCTTCTGAGCATAAGAAGAAAGGCTGAGGTAGTGATAAAGACTGGAGATGAGGAGCCCTAGGCTGTGGTTGGCCCAGTACATTAGAAGCAGACTTAATTTTTTTTTAGTTTATGTATTTTGTGTGTATATGTGTTCCTGTGTATACGTGTACATTCATGGGTACACTTTACACATGTGTGGAGGTTAGAAGATAATTCCAGGTGGGCAGTGGTGGCGCACACCTTTAATCCCAGCACTGGGGAGGCAGAGGTAGGTGGATATCTGTGAGTTTGAGGCCAGCCTGGTCTACAGAGCTACAGAGAGAAACCCTGTCTCGAAACAAAACAAAAGTGTAATTGCAGTTATCACTCTCAGGAGCAGTCCACTATTTTTTTTCCTTAGATATGGTCTCTCACTGGGCCAGGAGCTCACCAGGTAGTCAGCAGGCCTTAGGGTCCACCTGTCTCTGCCTCCCCATCACACTGGCTATTGTTATGTGTGTCAAACTCAGGTCCTAGTGCCTGCAAGCACTTTACCAACTGAGCCATACCCACTACCATCCCATGAACCTTGGCATCCAGAGATGGTAATACCTAGTTATCAGGGTTGATAGAGATTCAAGATTGTCCTCAGGTCTCAGGTGTCACCTGCGTATACACACATCATGTGTGCATGCACAAGGAAAAGCCACATTGCATAAATGTGCACAGGTCCATGTAGCTGGTTGATTTTAGATAGCTCACACATGGAGGCTTATTCTTAGTTGCGAAAGCTTGGTCTTAGCTTGGCTTGTTTCTCGCCAGCTTTTTAAAAAATTGTTCCATCTATCTTTGGCTTCTGGGCTTTTATCTTTCTCTGTTCCTGTGTATCTTTTCTTTCCTTCTTACTCCATGTCTGGTTGTGTAGCTGGGTGGCTGGCCACTGAAGTCCTTCTTCCTTTCTGGTTCCCAGATTCTAGATCCTTTTCTCAAAGATTTCTTCTCATATTTATCCTTTCTGCCCTGCCATCCCCTCCCTATTTCTCGCTCTTGCCTTGCTACTGGCCATTCAGCTCTTCATTAGACCATCAAGTGTTTTAGACAGGCACGGTAACACAGCTTCACAGACTTAAACAAATGCAACATAAACAAAGTAACACACCTTAAAATAATATTCCCCATGGGCTGGAGAGATGGCTCAGAGGTTAAGAGCACTGACTGCTCTTCCAGAGGTCCTGAGTTCAATTCCCAGCAACCACATGGTGGCTCACAACCATCTACAATTCAATCTGGTGCACTCTTCTGGCAGAACACTGTATGTGTAATAAATAAATAAATAATCTTTAAAAAAATAAAATAATATTCCCCAACAGATCCAGTGTAAACTCACAGCTGCACAGGCTGAAAGGCGAGTTCCTAAGAGCTAGGTGCCAGGCTTCCCAGGAAACCAGGGGCCATGCTCAAGTTTGTAAACAATATTGGGAGGGTAGGAAGCAGAAGACTTGCATGTGCTCCTGGTGAAATAAGGGCACCTTACCCACAGGGCAAAGTTACATGCAGGTAGTCAAGATACTTACTGCCTCCTCAAAAACAGCCCTCCCTAACTGTTTCCTGTCCCGGGTGACCCTTCTCCCTGAAGATATGAGTCAAGATAGACAGCTGAACTTTGGGATTTTTCCTTTTTAAAAATTATACTGTTGGCTGGAGAGATGGAACAAGGCTTATGAATACTGACTGCTCTTCCAGACAATCTGGGATTGATTCTCATCTCCCACATAGTAGCTAACAACCATTGTAACTCCAGCTCAAGGGGATGTGATACTGTCTCCTGGTCTCCACAGGCACTGAATACATGTGGTACACAGACATATATGTAGGTAAAACACACACACATAAAATAAAAACTTTGTTTAAATACTTATTAATTTATGTGGAGAGGGTGTACATACTATGCGCACTATGGCACCCATGTAAAAGTTGGAGGACACCTTGGGGAAGCAATTCTCTTCTTCTGCCCTGTGTGTCCTAGGCATTAAATCCAAGTTTGTCAGGCTTGGCTGCACACCATCTCACCACAGGTGCAGGTCTAAGATTCATAGATAGACAACTAAACTTTTGGCTCTTGGTCATCAGAGGATTAAGAATATTAATACATGTTTGTATTTGACAAAGCATTTATTGAGGCTTACTCAAGCATGCCCTGGGCATTCATCATTCAGAGATGCAGTTTACTGACAGACAAAGATACATAGGTGCTTGGGACAGCTCAGTTGGTAGAGAGACAAAGCAAACCATAGGACCCACAAGAAGCAGGTAGCCACTGAAGATGGGTGGGGCTACTAGGAAAAGGCCATTTAGATGATGGTGATGACTAATTTCTGTGCCTAATGACATTCAGCCAATTGTGTGACTATTGCCACATAGATGAACTCAACCCTGGCCTGGGGAACAGAAAGCAACAGGGATGGGGTAAAGCCAGGCCAGGAAATGCAAGCTGTCAAGACAGTATGGGCATCTGGAATCCAGTGTGGGCCAGAGTGTAGAATTTCTGCAGCCAGCGGGTGGAACCGGGGATTCTAGCTTGCAGAAAAGGGGCTGGCAGAATTGTGAAGCAGGCTGTGGTCTGGGGGCAAGATCTATTTCTAGAAGGAACTAGACTTTTAACTACTGTGTGCCCAGAGCCAACTCAGTGATGTCTGGGGAATGCTGGTCTATTGTTGTATATGTGTCCCTTCTCTGAGGCAGCCTGGAGGGCACCTGTCAGTCAGGATTCCTGCTAGAAATGTTAGTACATCAGATTTTGGAGCTTGAGTAAAGTGTAATGAAAGTCAGTTACAAAACAGTGGGCCAAACTCACTCCATCTTGTGGGTACTACCTGAAGGGAAAACCGTGGGAATGGTCCCCAGTTCAAGGGATAGTAGTATGAGGAGGGCCCCCAACTACCAGCACTGCTTGTAGTTGAAGTGCTCTTAAGAAATAATCACCCCAGGGACCTTCCCCCTCCTTCCTAAATGTCTTCAGATACTTGCCTCTGATCCAACTCTGCTAACGTTGGACGGCTGGGATGCCCTTTGGTGCATCACTCCTGCACAGAGAACAGGGGCGGGTAGGCAGAAATGAGTCAAGAGGACAAAAATGGGCTTCTTCTAATTTAGCCTGTCCTCGGTCCTGCCTTCAGATGGACTGGGCCCTCCTGACCCCCTGCCTGTCCTAGTAGGATTGGGTTCAGGCTGTGAGTGAGACTGGGCCTCAAGGCTAAAAGTCTCTGTTGTTGGGAGCTAGGAAGAGCAGACCGAGCACTGTGTCTTTAAAATAACAGCTTGTTCCTTACATATGGGGGCCACATGTCTGCAATTTTCCAGTACTGTCTCAATTTCAAATATTCTGTCCCATTTTACCCATAAGAACATTGGCATTTGTCAGATCACGTGTTCCAATTTTTGACTCAGAAAATATGGTCACTGTATCCCCTATACCACAACAAATGCCAGATGGCTTAAAGAGCTAATTTTTTTAATGGTTCACTTATCCCAATTGTTGAGGAAAGACAATTTTCTGACTATTGAAGCAATTGAAGAAATTATCGGTGACAAGTTTGATGGGTTCAATTATGTTTTTTTTAAACACCTTTTTTGGTTTATGAAGAAAATCAGCAAAACAAAAGGGGAAAAGAGAAGCAATGGATTGGGGAGCAGTTATGATGAAGTGTGACAACCAAAATCTCAATAGCCACATACTTTGGAAGAACTTTTTAAAAATTGAAAGGATACGATGAAGCCTTCATCTAGGGGGTTAGGGAGATGACTCAGTCAATACGATGCCTGTCATGCAAACATGAGGACCTGAATTTGGATCCCCAGCACCCATGTTCAAAGCTGGGTGTGATGTGCTTGTCTGTAACCCCAGTGTAGGGGCAGCACGGGAGTTGGGAAGGTCCCTGGAGCTCATCCACTGTTGGTCTAGCTCAGTCAGCTCTGGGTATGGTGGGAGATACTGTCTCAGAAAATAAGCCATAGAGCAATGGGGAAATACAGCCAGTGTTGACCTCTGGCTTCCACATGCATGCACATGCACCCATACACACGTGTGCAAGTACTTACATGTCCATACATATCCCACACATGACTTCATTGGTTGAGAGCAGGCAATGCACACATGTAAAACTGTAAACAAATCTTAGGAAGATGAATGTGCAATTCACATTAAGAGTTAGGAATCCACATGTCATACCCACTACATTCTCAAAACTAACTAAAAGCCTAAACTGGCCAGAGCTTTGTGGAAACACATCTGCCTGGGCTTTGAAGAGAACATCATGAAATATCTTCCAAGTTTTCCTCCTAGATAGCAGTGTAAGGAGCAAAGAGATCACAAGATGTTCCTTTCTGACTTTCAATTCTACTTTTGGAATAGAGTCAAGAAAATATCACTTGAGACAGACAGGGCAGGTAGGTAAATCAGCTGATTTCATTTTATCCTCACGGAGGCAGCACAAATGACCAACAAATGCATGGTGGCTCAAGCGTATTTTAATGGGCCAGGGTAAGTGAATGTTTCGTTAGTATTAAATATCAAATGAGCTTACCCTATCAACATGGGGAAAGATGTATTTTGAATGTTAAGTCACAATGAGACTATCACAGCTGGATTGTGACCTGTGGAATCATCTGGTCCAGCTACAAGGATCAGGTAAGAAGCTAAACTCTGTCATCTTTTCATTTCCTGTGATGAAAGTGTATCCTGCCTGTTCTAGCCCACTGTTTCTTTATTGTTGGTCTTAGACATTTTAACCAGAGGCAAGTTTTCCAAATGGAGAAAAATATGAACACAATTGTGACCCCAGAGCTCTGAACAGTAGGTCTCAGAAGTGAATGCCAGTTGCTTCTTTAGACAGATCCTTCTGGTAGGGACAGCTGCTTTCAACATGGTGTTGCGTGAACTATCTTTCCTAGATGTGAGCCACGAATGCTGAAGACCCCAGCTGTAAGAGATGATGAGGCTCTTATGTGTCGTGTGACCCCTGGAACATAACTGTTTACACTTGACTACTAAAGTGATTCAGCTCCGTTTAACATAACAACCCTCTTAGCGGCAAGGAAAGTCAATAGGATCTATAATACAGAGCTTTATGTAGTTTTAAAACCTCAAATACTAATCTGCTAAAGTAAAAGTGGAAATGGGTGGAGACCATTCATTATGCAAATGTGAACTTTGAAAAACATAACCCATGACCTTGTTTGCGGGGGGGGGGGCTTCTTTTTGAGGCAATGTGTCGAATGTCCCAGATTTGAGGCTGAGAATGACCTTGAACTTCTGATCTTCCTGAATATGGGGATGACTAAGCCCAGTTTTTGAAGTTCTGATAATGAGCCACCATGTAGGTTCTAGAAACTGAACCCAGGTCTTCTGCAAGAGCAGCAAGTTCTCTTAACCACTGAGCGGGCTCCATTTTCTTCCTTTTTAAAAATAATTTTTGGCAGCCATTATTTTTCTGTGTGTATGTATGTGTGTGGGCATTTGGATACCACAATGCACCTGTGGGGATCAAAGAACAATGTGCAGAAGTTGGTTCTCTCATTGTACCATGGAAGTTTGAGGATGGAACTCAGGCTGTCACACTTGGCAGCAAGTGCCCATGCCCACGCAGGTGCCCTCTGAGCCATCTTACCTCCTCCCCTCTTCTCCCTCCCCCTCCCTTTTCCTTTTCCTCCCCTCCCTCCTCTGTCCTCTCCTCCTCTTCCTAGCTATGTAAGTCAGTGTGAGCTGACATTTGGCCACACAGCTTTATGGGAATGGGAATTGATTCAGGGGAGAATGTGTGCAACCAAAACAATAACAACAAAAGAAAAGGTACTCTATGTATTACAGCAAGTCTAATTTAGGTTTAGTCATGATGTTTAACTTGTTTTGAGATTTTAAATCTCAATAGATTTTTATGTTTATCAAAAAGGTCATATATCATCGATGGCCAGGGAGCAGCACTGAAGCGCCTCTCTGGTAAGCAGCATTGTGGGCAGTGTGGTCAGCTGACTCACTTTTGCTCTTGTTCTGCAGACACTAGCTCTCTTTGTCCTCTCTTCCTCTGCAAGAACACTTCCCAGCCACATCAGTAGTTCTCTCTGGGGACCATTTACATGCCCCTTGGCAGGGGACATTAGGCAATGTCTAGGGACATTTTTGGTTTTCATGCCTGCAAGAGTGGCAAGATGTTAATGGCATCAGGGCAGAGAGGCCAGGGATGCTATTAAAATCCCTCAGTTCCCATGACAAAGGTCATCCCGTGCAATGGTCTATAGTGCCTGTCCTGTGCTTGGAACTAGACTGACATGATGCCACAACAGCAAGGCTCCTCTCCAGGTATTTTGCAAACTAATAATCTCCACTACCAGCTAACATGCTAGGCGTGTCTCTGAGCTATTATTTCTGCATATTCACTTGCTCGTTAGAAATCACTGTCTCCTTGTTTTACTGAAACTGAATAGTATGGAACCCAGGAAAGCCATGATGGGAGATAGTGAAGAATCTTGACCTAGGACACACAAACTAGTAGCTAGTGAGAACATTCCTCATGATAGGAACTGTAAGGGGAAGAATATGTATTGACTTTTAAGTGTGTGTGTGTGTGTGTGTGTGTGTGTGTGTGTGTGTGTGTGCAGGGTATGTAAAGATGTGGATAACTGTGTGTGCATGAGGGAAGGGGTCAACATTAGGTATCATCCTCAGTCTCTCTTCACTATTTTTTTAAGATTTATTTGGAATTGCATGTGTCCATGTGTGTCGTATGAATGCAAGTGCCCTCAGAGGTCAGACACATCAGATCCTCCTAGACTTGGAGTTAGGGTGGCTGTGAGCCACTTGATGTAGGTGCTGGGAAGCAAACTTGGGTCTTCTGTGAGAGGAGTATGCACCCTTAACCATGGAGACATCTCCTCAGCCCCTCCCCGCTTATTTTTGAGACAGTCTCTCGCTGAGTCTGAGGTTCACCTTTTTGTCTGGATGGCTGGGCAGTGAACTCCCAGGATCTGCCTGTCTCTGTTTGCCTCTCACTGGAATTACAGATACGTGCCACTGTGCCTGTTTTTGGTTTTTTGTTGTTGTTGTTGTTGTTGTTTGGTATGTGTGTGTGTGCGCGTGTGTGCATGCGTGCGTTTGTGTGTGTGTATGTGTGTGTGTGTGTGTAAGCTGGGGACCTAAATTCAGACCTTCATACTTAAGAGGCAAGCATTTTACTGAGTGATCTCCCTAACCCTTTAATTTTTGTTCAATCAAGAGCTTTGGCCATGTTCACTTCTTTTGTCTATGCTAGAATCTTATAGATTAGATACACTCTAATATCCATATAAGACACATAGAAAACAAGACTCAGTGGAACTTGCTTGTTTGTGAACTGGTGCCATTTAAGAATATTGTCAGTCTCCCCAACTGCACTGTCATCCCAAGAAGGCACAAGCTTTGCTGCTTTCCTGTGCTGGCAGCAAGCCCCCTGCTTGTCTCCAGTCTGGTGACAGTGCGCTCTGTATGATGAAGAGGGAAGAGAACGAAAAGGCTGGGGATCTGGCATCCTTAGATGGACCAGTGGAGGCCTGGCAGCAGCTTGGCCAATGTGTCATGTTTTCTTTGCTCTGGTGGTTTCCTGTGGTTCCTTTATTCCACAGGCCCTCTAAGCTGCTCACGAGAGAATTGTCCTAGCCACCCTCTAATCTGGGGTTAGCCTTCTAAGGTGTTTGAATCTTCTCTTGAACTTTATCAGAACAAGCAAGGGCAAGGCATCTGATTTGAGTGGTTTCAAACACATTAAACCCCTAGGTTTCCAGGCAGGTTCAAGTTTCTACAACATGCTCTCCTAGGGGGTGGATGTCCCTGTTCCTGCTTAATGAAATTTGATGACACATGAGACTAGATAGACCATTTTCCCCTTCTCTGATATCTGGATATTTTCAGAACCTAGATAATTTTATCCTATTTACATCAAACACGTAGGTAGACTTTGATATCTGTATTATTTCTGGGGAGGTCTAATAAGATTATGAATGACAGTAATTGACATTACATGCTTTAATTACATTTCCTTTGCTGAGAATCAGAACCTTTTAGCCCAGTCCTTCAGTGCAATCTCTAGGTTTGTCTTTCCCATGCACTAACACATTAAGCAGTAGGGATGAATAAACTCACTTTTGGAGATTCTCTCCTGTAGATTAAGTGGGATAGTGTATGTGAGGGGCACAGCTTAATGCTGGTCACAGAATCTTTTAATTAAGGACCATTAGGTGAATTTTGCATAGATTGTATCTTTTAGTGCTGGCTAGTTTGAATAATATTAGGCTTCTTATGATATTATAATCATTGGTTCGGCAGCTATGACATGTGCACTTTGTCAACTAACCATGGGTAGCATAGACACTATAGCCCCTGATTTCTCTTTCTAGGGCTTTTAGAGGGTCGTTGGGGACTTGGAGTTCTGTTTTTTTTTTCAAAAGGGAGAAATTACAACCAGAGATAGCCACATGTCACCCCATTCTCTTCCACCACAGCTCAATAAAACAAAACCCTTCATTCATCATCCACAACAACAAACCTGACAGAGAGGAGGATGCTAGATATCAGATCCTTTGGCCCTAACCTTTCCCTTTATATGGGTAGGAAAAATACCTAGACCTCAGAAGATACACTTTCTGTGGCATCACCTTCTAGAATAGTCCATACCATGGCCTTCAAGATCAGATACTACAAGAAAGGATATTCCTCTGCCCACCTCAGGAGACAGCTCTTCCTGTCCAGAGGCCATTCTTAGCTCTCACTAGCAAGACCATTTTCATCCCCTGCCCTGTCTGTGCCCATGCCTAGGGCAGGGAGACTTTTGAGGGCACCAGAGGACAAACCTTAGTGGTGGTCATCTCTGCTACATCCTGCTTCCATGATCCAAACAACTTGGGATTTGGGAATAAGTCCTGAGTCCCCACAGTGTGCCATTAGAGCTCAAGTGAACTGGTCTCTGAGTCTGAGTTATCCATCTAGCTCAGCACCAAGGCCAGTTATCTCACTGCTTCATCTGCAAGTGGAGCTGATGAGTGGTCCCAGGCCTCTTGGAAGGGCTTTGCATCAAACCAAGCAACCAGCAAACTCCATGAACCAGTGACAAATATTTAAAACCAGTGACAAATATTTAAAGCCAAGAAGGTTTGCTTTTCTGTAACACAAATTTGAACTTCGGAATGTTTCTGTGGTAATTCTGTTGCCTTTGCTGTCATCTCCATAAGCTTAGGCTTTTTCTCCTGGTAGGGCAGCACCCACATAACCATTGGGAGAGAACTTTGCAGGTGGTGGGGGGAGTGCCACATGGCCACTGCATGTCCAGAGTTGGCTGGGATCATCCAGGTGTACCTACACTTTGCTTGTTCCTACACTCACAACTTCTAGTCTTTAAGGGGCTAAGAAGGTTTAGAAGACCCTTTTTGAAGTGGCCCCCAGCATCGGGCCCCTGGAAAAGGGCAATACGCCTTCCCTGGTGCCTGCGCTGTACTGTATCCATCACCTGAAGTATGTACCCCAGCGGAGCGGAAACAAACAGGCAGTCCACATCCCAGTTGCCAAGAGGCAGGAGACAGAATCCTGCTTGCTCTTCAGCAGATCCACAAGTCTCAAGTGGCATCATATTAAATTATATAGGCAGCCACTTGTGCTCAGCCGATTCTGTGCTCTGAGCTGTACCAGGCAAGCAGCAGCCTCCCAGGAAACAGTGGGAAGGATCCTATCTATAGCTTTGCAGACCTCCACACATCTGAAGACTGTCCTGAAAGCAGGCACAAGGGACCCCACAGAGAGAGAACAGCTGGACAGAAGAGACAATGATTGTGGCTGCGGTCTTAGACCATGGGCTGCGGGGCACTTTGCCCTAAAGGTAGGACCAAATGTGGACAGAGTTCAACATGCTAAGGTGGGGGTAGATCTGTGTCAGGTGTGCCTTGGCCAGCTCCCAGTATTTAGATTTCTGAGACCAGGACCACTCCCTCTTACTCTTGAAGGGCATGCATGTGTGTACACAGGGCTCTCCATCTGAGGTGGTTAGACTGGCTGTGTTAGAGATCATATGGAAGGGTAGGGAGGGATAGAAACATAAGTAAGGGGGTGAAGGACTTAGGCAAGGAAAGCAGTACCTAATTGGACCTTTGGCTGCTTGTTCTCTGTTCCCAAAATAAGTGTGGACTTTGGCCGTGCACAGAAATATGTGCCCCCCTGTGAGCTGTCTCCTGCTAACGCTTTTCCCAGGATCTGACTGCCAGCTCTCCTCTACGGCTGGTTCAGAGACAGGGTCATGATTGTCTCTGGTGGCAGGAGCATGAAGACTACAAGAATCTCATCCTTTAGAACTCACGAGTCAATTCTCCCACCTGGTTTGGGATGGCTCAATCCCAACAGGTGCTGCTGTGGGTTTGATTGATGGGTGTGCAAGGTCGGTAGCAAGATTTTCTGCTCAGCTTCCATCTGTGGGTAAAACGGGGCTTGAAATTTCACATGTAGGTCTGTGGCTGGGCTGAGATACTTCCTAGGATTTTTGACAGATTGTATCAGTTGGAGCTTCTTGATCCGAGTGCTGGAAGAACGTGGTTGCTGAAAACCTAGTGGGTCTTCCTGGCCCCCTTAAAGATGTGTAGGAGAATCCTGGCTCCCTTGGGGGGGTCGTTTTGCTTCCATCACTGATGAATTCCACCATGTGTGAAGTCACCATTCACCCCTCCAATAAGCCATTTGTGCTGAAAGTTCCAACTAGAGAGAGTGACTGCTTAGGGGGAAGGTAGGAGTCTGGAGGTGTGACATCCACAATTATGTTCTGGAGGTCCCTAAGCAGGACGAGTGTCACCCTGGGGTTGGGATAACCCTGGGCTAGACACAAAGGGAAGGAAGGTGGTAAGAAGATCCACACCACCACTGATAGGTACTGTTGTTTCCTCAACGTATCCTTAGAAACCAATGAGAAATATTTCCAAAATACTTGCCAGTTATCTGTTATTTGTTTCTTCATAAAGATTGCACTTGGGCTGGTGGGCTGGGCTGGCTGGTAAAGGTGCTGGCTGCCAAACTTGATGACCTGGGTTTCATCCCTGAAGCCACATGGTGGGAGGAGAGAACCAACCCTTCAAGTTATCCTCTGACATCTACACATATAATATGTACACACACACACACTGCACACATGTGTCCACACTCACACAAACCAGTAAATAAATCAAAGAACTTTAAAATTTTTTAAACTTTAAATTGCTAAAGACATTGATGGGCATTTATTATACATTTGGGAAGCCATTATATATGAAGATTAGCATTGCTGCTTGCTACATTAGTTGGTTTTCTTTTGGGGGTAGTGCATATATATGTGCCGTGTGGCGCGCTACATACCAAAGGCAGTGGGTATATTTCCTGATTGCTTTCCAACCCACTGTTGAGGCAGTGTCTCTTGCTTGAACCCAGAGCTCACAAGTTTGTCTAGTATAGCTAGATTGTTTGCTCCAGGAAGAGTCTCATGCATTAGGATTACGGGCAGGCTGATATGCCCACCAAGCACTTCCCTGAGTCCTGGGGACCTGAAACCTAGCCCCCATGCTGAGCCATCCCCCCAGTTTTCTTTTTCAGCTTGGCATTGTTTTAGGAGTGACAAGAGATTTTGCTCTCATCTGCCTCCTTAGTTTTTAAAACAAGCTTTTGACTTACTTCTGCTCATCATTCCCAAGTACCATTAAAAAAAAAAGGACTCAGTGTACCTATAATTCCATCACTGGGAGAGTTGAAGTGGGAAATGGCAAACATTTTGAGGCTAGTCTCAGTTACATAGTAAGACTTTTTCTCAAAACTTTTTAATTTATAAATTTAAAAAATTGATAGTGAAAAATTTCTAGCTCACATGAAGGTAGAAAGAATAGTGTGATCACCCCCCCAAAGATCTGTCAATCAATCACCAATGATCAATTTTGATCTTGATACTTCTTGCCTGGTCTCCCATCTGCAGTGGAAAGTTAGTTTGGATTAAATCCCAGATATATAATAAATGCACAAAAAATATATAGTCCATATATATTATGCATAAAGATTTAGATTTTTACCATTTATTTAGGTATAGTTTTTCAGTGTTTAAAATATTTCAGGATATCATGCAAAGTAATGCATTTCATTATAGAAGGATTTTTATATAAAAATTATATTGGGAAAAAATCAATTTATTAACATTTTCAGCTTTTCATTTTCCAAATTTTGATCATTTAGTAATTACTTTCCCAGCATGCTAGAATAAATATTTAAGACAACAACCAAAGCCATGCTGGAATTGATGAATTTGCATTCATGGTCTTTTGAGTCTTTGCAACGTCTTTCCTGAAGAAAGCTGTAGAGTTTCTAACAGTCTGGACTCTGCTAATTGTCTGATGGTAATGTGGATGAACCTATTTCTCTAGTCTCTATACTTCCCAAGCTTGCTAGGTAGATGTAGGGTCAGCACTGCTTGTATCCTAAGGGAGGGTGGGAGGCGTTACTCCCCATTGCCTTTTTGTGTGATGTGGGCAGCCATTGGCGGTTACTACTTGGATAACTGATCCTTTGGGGGCACTGAAACATTGTTAGTTAGCTGAAATGGTTTATAAACTTTGCAGAGCTGGAGATAGAGCCCCCAGCATTGTACTTCTCAGACCGGGTCTCTCACTGAAACCTCGGACTCACTGACTTCCAGGGGCTGGCTGGCCAGGGAGCCCCAGCCACCCTCTTGTCCCCACCTCACACTGGGATCACAAAGGCTAGTTGCCATGCCTGGATTTTTACATAAGTGCTGGGGATTGAACGTGGGTCCTCATGCCTGAGCAGCAGGCACTTTTCCAACTAAGCTACCTCCCCGGATCTGTAGTATCATTACTAATCCATGAACTTACATGTGGTTGGTGAGTATCATTCCATTGCTGTATCTGTCTTTGTTGATGTTGATGCTTTCTGCCTCTGGTCAGCTAAAAACTGACTTCTGTAGCTGGTAGAAGCCCACAGCTGATGGGCTTCTGGAGGTCAGATAACCCAGGCTCAACCTATGTCTCCTCTGTTCTGAATGTGTTCATACCTATATCAGCCCCTTCTTTCAGTGGCATTGATCTGGCTTCACTGCGCTGTCGTCTTCTTCTTTGAGCATCCTCCCTCCAGACTCTACCACAGCCATCATATGACCCTTCCCTTCCATGTCTGGGTATTCCAATGGGCCACTTGCCCCAAAGCATCTTTTTGCATTAGGGAGCCTTGTGTTAGCCTGCTCTTTCTTTCATCATCCTGTCACAATCCACCCAAGACAAGGGGCTGGGTCATTTCTTAGATTCTCCTCTCACTTGGTTTTAGAGCTCAGTTAGCTCTCCCAGTCATTCTTAGCCCATTAGATCATCTCTGGCAAGCCCCTCTGGCTCTCTCCCAGTGGTCACCCATTGCTAGGCACACACTGAGGAGAGGTGGTTAAAGGGCAAATGAGCAGTTACTGAGTGCTCAGGAAGGCAAGTCCTGCTGTGCTGGGCATTTTATATGCGTTATGTCATCATAACTGGTTACCAACCTTTGAGCTAAGCAATATGATTCCCATTTTGGAAAGGAAGAAAACCAAGACATTCTACTACTGGAATTCATCTGGGGTCTGCCTATCTCCAAAGCCTAGGCTAACTCAGTCTACCTTATCCTTATTGTGGTAGCATGCATCCTAGACTAGACTTTTGCTTGACTGGACTCCCTAGAGAGGCTCCTCTCTCTGTCTCTGTCTCTGTCCCTGTCCCTGTCTCTGTCTCTGTCTCTCTCTCTCTCTGTCTCTCTCTGTCTTTCTCTATCTCTGTCTCTCTCTCTCTATCTCTCTGTCTCTCTCTGTCTCTCTATCTCTGTCTTTCTCTCTCTTTGTCTCTCTCTCTCTCTGTGTGTGTATGTGGGGGTGCATATGCAGGTAGAGGCCAGGGATCACCCTTGAATGTGTCCTTCAATCACTCCCCACCTTTCTTTTTATATTATTTGAGAAGGTTCTTGGCTTACCTGGAACTCATGATTTGGCTGGGTTGGCTGGGTTGGCTGGCCAGCCAGCAAGCCCCAGAGATCCACCTGTCTACCCTTCTCTAGCATTGGAATTGCAAATGCAAGCCACCATGCAAGCAAGCTTTTTGTGAGAATGCTGAAGATCAGACAAAGAATGTCATCCTGTGTGGCTAGAAATTTAACAATAGAGGTGTGTCCCTAGCCCCCTGGGGACCTTTCCAGAGTCACCTTGCAAACTTGGGAAACTTTTTCTTATCAAAGGCTGGTCATTGTTTTCAGAGTTAAACCTACCTCCATGCTGCTTATTCTGGCTGCCCTGACTTCACTCTGTGATGACACCAACGGTTGTGTCAGCTTCTAGCCTGTCCTCTTCTCATCTACTCAGCCCCTGCTGAATTCCTGAAGCCACTAAAGTTCCCCTTTTGAGATGCTCTTTCTAATTCTCACTTCCCTGTGAATGAGGGCAGTTTCTCCCTTGTTCTCCTCACCCCAGAACCTAGCATGAGGCTACATGATTTCCTTTTTATTGGTGCTGTGACACAAGCATCTTAAGGAAGGAAGAGTTTATTTTACTGACTTCCAGCTTGAGCTACAGTCCTTCATAGCAGGGAAGGCAGAGTGACAGGAGCATGAGGCAGCTGGCCACATTTCATCTGCATCCAGGAAGCAGTGAGAGAAGGCTGACGCTCAACTCGGTCTCTCCTTTTCATTCATTCGGGCACCCCAATCCATAAGATTGTGTCAGCACGCCAGGTGGTGGTGGCGCAGGCCTGTAATCCCAGTACTCAAGAGGCAGAGGCAGCCGGATCTCTGTGAGTTCGAGGCCGGGCTGGACCGATAGCCTCCAAAACAATACAGAGAAACCCTGTCTCGTAAAAACCAAAAAAAAAAAAAAAAAAAAAGATTGTGTCAACACATTCGGGGGTGTGTAGGGGAGGTCTTTTCAGTTAAACCTTTCTGGATATACCTTCATAGACACAACCAGAGGTGTGTTTCCATGGTGATTGTAAATCTAATCAAGTGGACAGTCAGAATTGAACACCACTGTGGCCCAGGAATGTTGCTCACCACAGCTGATAAATGTGCATTTAAATGGACACATAGTGCATGGTACTAGCTATCCCACTCCTGCTCACACAAGTTCAACATAAGTTGCTTTGAAATGATCTTTGTAATGTAATATCCTATGGCCTTTGCTGCTCTGAACTTCTGTTGTATATGCTCATTTTTGCCTCTAAGTTAAATCATGCTCTGTGCTCGGGAGATGCTACTGGAATGAGGTTCCCAGTGCATTGCCTTGCTCAGAGTTGAGACCCAATAATTATCCATTGAATGGAATCAAATGGAAGGTTGTACAGAAGGCGGGCTCAGGAGAGGTGCAGGGCCCGCAATCAGCAGAACGGCAGACAGTTAAAGCAGCTCAACTCACTACAATTTCTCTTAATAGATTTTTCCGTACAGATTTGCTGTCAACATGGATTGTTGGTTTCGAAAAAGATAAATAACCAGAGAGCTATGATGGCTCATGTGATGCAGAGGCTGGCAGCCTGTGCCATTTCTGGTGCCATGCCCCATGAATTTCCAGGTCTGGACAGGACAGCAATTGCCCCACACTAAATTTCCTGAACTCCCATGTTCTGGACAAATACATATTACCAACTCTGCTCCTCCATGGTTGCCTTGGTCCTCCATCCTTTCCCATCCCTTCTGGAAGCCCAAACCTTCCAGTGATTAATGCTGACTCTGATGTAAAAAGTAGAGCTGATCATTTGGCTGTTGGTCTCTGCTGGAAGGGAAGAACAGCCCAGCAGTCCACGTTGCCATCCTGTTCACTGATTATGTAAATGCATGTTAAGCATCCATTGTGTGTTGGATGCTGGCAGATGCTGATGGGCAATTCTTGGGCCTTTTGGAATCACAGGGGATCCATGTGTTCTTCAGATATGCACACAGGTGTGTAATTGCCCACTGCTGGGTGAGATGCACAGGAAAACAGACCTCTGGGAACAAAAAGATCTGATGCCACCTTTATCATAAGTTCCATTCCTCTTTTCCATCTGGTCCTTTCTGGACCCCCTGGGGCTCTCCTACCACTCGGAGGTCTTCCAAGCCAGCCCTTGGTGCCCTAGACTTGGGGTGTACATGGTTGTGAAATTCCAGGCCAAGGCTGGTTCTCTCCCAGTGAATCACAGTGCACAGCCATCGAGCGTGGGAGAAAGGAGTGAGCAGAGGTTCAGTGTCTCCTGTCCTAGTTTCATTTCTATCCCTATGATTAAAAAAATACCCTAACAAAAAAGGGGAGGAAGGGTTTATTTTCTTTTCAGGATTGTAGGTTAAGGTCCACTGTTGTGGAATAGTCAAGGCAGCAAGAACTTAAAGCAACTAATCATATTACACTCACAGTCAAGTACAAAGACAAATAAATGAACCCATGATAGCGTGCTTGCTTGTGTACAGCTAGATTTCTCCACTCTTATACAGTTCAAGAATCCTTGCCGAAGGAATGATGCTGCCCACAGTGGGCTGAGTCTTCCCCCATCAGTTAAACTTAATTAAGACAGTCTCACACAAACATGATCACAGGCCAACCCAATGTAGACAATCTCTCATTGAGACTCTTCCCAACTGAATCTAAGTTGGGTCAGGTTTATAATTAAAGGTAGCTATCACACACACACACACACACACACACACACACAATTTGTTGTTCCATCAGACAAAGGGCCAATCCCCTGCCTGTGGCTCTGTGGTTGGGACAATGGGCTTAACTAGTTCTGAACTTCAGCTCTGTTCCCCCAGAGGGTTGTAAAGGGGAAAATAATATCTGGGAAGCACAGTGTCTGGCCTCTCTCCCCACCCTCAGAAGCTTTTCAGGAGGATGGATGGAGGACTCTGATGAGAGCAAGTTGCCTGCTCAGTGGGATTTGGCGTCTTCTCATATCAGCCTGGGTAAGATCAGGACACCCTCAGAAGCTCCCATGTGGTCATGTCATGGAACCAGGACTAAGAAATGGCATAGGCCTAGTGTCACAATACAAAGAGGGTTCTGCTCCAGATATAGTCTGTTCTTTATTGCTCTGTCCTTGGAGGAAAATAAAATATGTCCTTCTCAGATTTCTTCCTAAAAATATCTTGAGGTGAGAGGTCTTGAGTTCCTTCATGGATACAACAGAAGTTTATACCTCTGTGTTGGCCCACCTATAGGAGACAGTGTAGGTCCCAGAGTAATTAAACTCCTTTTCTGGCCAGGGTCTAACTTCTGGAATCCCACAGCCTGTGCCTAGAGTGGCCTGAAAATATGGAATGTGGAACTTAGCTGATGGGAAGTCTCTCAGAAGTGCTTTTTACAAGGGCCCTGCCTTCCTCTTAATCCCAACAGTTTCCCTGGGATTAATTCCCTGCTGGCCAGTGAAAATAAACTGCCACATATGAGGAAGGAGATTGTCACCTCTTGTAGTCCCTGGCCCAGCGCACACACACCCTTCATGTCGGGATCTCAGGTAGTCCAAGCTGACCTCAAACCCAATATGTAGTCAAGGATGACAATGCCTGAGTCTTGTGCCTCCACCTCCTGAGTGCTAGGATTGCAGATAGGTAGCCCCAGCCTGCTTTATGCTGTGTTGGGGGTCAAACACAAGACCTCACGCAGGTCAGGCAAGCATTGTACCAACTGAGCTCACCCCTCACCCTTCGCAGTTGACAGACCCTGCTGCTACTCCCCCAAATCTGGAAATTCCCTAAATGTCCAGAAGCTACAAGACAATTAAATCATGTGTGCGTGAGGCCAGGGAAAGAGTGTAAGAAGTTGTAGCATTCCCAGAGATTATCACTCAGTGGCTATTACCCCACCCATACTTTCACTTTTTCTTTCTTTCTTTTTTAGCAAATTTAAATACATTTTAATTGGTTTCTGTTTGCCTATTTGGGGATGTGTGTGTGTTCCTGTGGCATTGTTACCTGTGGAGGTCAGAAGACAACAAACCAAAGTCCCTTCTTTTCCTTTTACCGTATGGGTCTTGAGGGTCAAGTTCAGGTCATCAGGTTTGGTGGCAAGCACCATTATCCACTGAACTATGTCACACACCTGGTTTTATATTTTCAAAGTTCTCTTAATTAGGGGCTAGAGACATGGCTAAACAGTTAAGAGCACTTTGATGCTCTTGCTCTTGGTAGAGGACCCAGGTTTAGTTCCCAGCATCCACATGGTGGACCACAGCCATCCATAACTTCAAGAGCATCCAATGCTTTTTTTTCTGACCTCTGAAGGCATCAGGCATATACATGATACATACATACATGTAAACATATCACTCATACACATAAAAGTGCCTAGGGACCCTTAAGCACAATATTTGTGGTTATTCCAAATAAAGAACCTTTGACTGTGTATGGGAAAGCTGGAGTAATGACATTCCTATATGTTCCCAACTAATGCAGCTTACGAAATGGCATGGTATATATTTTCAGGGTTTATTTTTTAGAGGTGCACATCTGTGTTTGGGGAATATTCCATCTACTTAGTGCAATGAACCACATAGTTCTATATAAAAA